>NC_137280.1:96860000-98110000 GCF_054371585.1 Giraffa tippelskirchi | reverse complement strand
ATACAACAATATGATAAATCGCAGAGTAATTCTGCCGAGTCAAAGAAGCCAGGCTGAGGATGATCCCATTTTTATAAAATTCTAGAAAATGCAAACTAATCTATAGTGACAGAAAGCAGATTCATGACTGCCTTGGGGAGAGGAGGCCAAAAAAAGAGTGGAGGAAAGGATTGCTAAGTGGCACAATGAAACTTTTAGGGGTGATTGATCTGTTCAGTCTCTTGATTATGGTGATGGTTTTAGGGGTGATTGATCTGTTCAGTCTCTTGATTATGGTGATGGTTTCACAGGTGCAAACATATTCCAAATTTATTAAATTGCCCAGTTTAACTAAGTTCAGTTTCTCCTTTGTCAATGGTACCTTAGTAAAGCTGTAGAATAAAATACAGTGGTTGCCCTCAAGAAGCACAGGTTCCGGTGACAAGGAAATTGACAGTTGACCCAGAGTTACAGGAACAGAAACTGTGGGAGCCCAAAGCTGGAACACCCCCACCCACCCCAATCCCCACCCAACTCAGACATCCTCCTGCAGCTGGTTACTGCTAACACTTTAACTTTGCATGCACAGCCTGAGTGACAGAAAACACAGGCCAGCTGATGGTAAAGCTGACCACATGAGAAAACTTTTTCTCTTTTCAGATTGCTCTCCCAGAATGTACCTTTTGTCCTCATTCCATATCCCAAACATTCACAAGCTGTGTGACTTTGAGCTAGTTACTTGGCCTCTCTAACCTTCACTTTCCTCATCTATGAAAGATGGGTAATTAAAGTGCCCATCTGGCAAAGTGAAAAAGACCAAGGCTATAAAGTAACAACATATCCCCAACTGACTGGAGGATGCATCTTGTAAAATCTTGCTTTATACATCATGAATACACACACAAATGGCAACCCACTCCAGTGTTCTTGCCTGGAGAATCCCAGGGATGGAGGAGCCTGGTGGGCTGCCATCTATGGGGTTGCACAGAGTCAGACACGACTGAAGCGACTTAGCAGCAGTAGCAGCAGCAGTATACACACACACACATACATATATATATTTACGCCATGCTTGTAACACTTTTGATGCAGGAAAAAAGAGAAAGAACCTCAACTCTGGGTTAGGACAGCACAGTCCTAAGTAAGGTTGGGTACCTTCTCATCCCACCTACTTCCTAGGGCTGGGAGTGCCCCATTTTGGTTATGGTTGGGGCCATGGGAGCCTCTGGGAGGTCACTGACAGCAGAGCTGGGAGTCCAGACACCTAGCCCAGTGTTCTGACAACAAGGGCAGATCTTGGGGACCAAGGCCAGGAGAGGAACCAGAAAAATTGTCACTTGGGGGCTGGAGATGGGAAAGTTGGGGAGGTAGTGAAGTGGGAAGCTATTTTAAGAGCCACAGCACGCTGTATTGTAGAGGCAGGATGAGAAGGCAAGAGGAAACGAATGAGCCAGGTTCATTACACACATTCATTCCCTGCATCTGATCACTCTGCCATCTGACACTTGTGGATTGCCAGCACTGTGCTGGGATCTGAGGGAGGAGTAGGGCAGGCCCCTCCCCACCGCTGAGCTGGCACTGACATAAGCCTGAGGGGTGAGGAGAGAAAAGGGGATGCTTGGACACAATTTTAGTTCTGTCAGTGCATTTGGTGCTAAGCCATTGGCCAGACTCACCCTTGTCCCCTGGATTTGTTCTAGCTGCCCATTGGGCCAATGTTTAGGGTGGAAATCAAGAAGCTGTGAGATATGGAGTGGCCAAGAGAAGGACTTGAGACCGAAGATTGATCATCTCTGCTTCCCTTTGGCCTTTCAGGTTCAAGGTCCCACCTGACCTCTTCCCTTGACTGAACTCAGATCACCACTGAGACTCAACTGGGTAGGCCCCCAGAAATATAATGGCCCCTTCGCAGAGGACAGAGCTTTGTCCAAGGACTTGTCTCTGTCTCCATCTGGGGAGTGAGCCATTCGGCATAAGATTAGGGAAGGCTTTTGCGGTAAGAGGTGGCAACAGTGAGTTTTAGAATCTGTCAGCCATGAGAGGGCAGTGTTGGGGCATGTGAATACCCCAGGAAACTCTGTCCCTCAGCCAGGGAACAGTAAAGAGAGCTTGGTTTCCTTTAGCCCAGGTTTCCGTGTCAGACAGTTTTCATTTCTTTCCTGATGTCTAAAGCACCTTAAACTCTTAGGACCACTATATGTGCAGGGGCTTCAGTGGCAGCGTTGCAGCCAGTCACCGTATCCAGTTTCAGTACGAATTCTTAGGGAAATACTCGGATCAGCCAGTAGAGGGAGCCAGGAGGCTGAGATCATGGGTCCCTGGGTGAAAAGAGGAGCTGAGGTCCCCAAAACTCTAGGAAATCGCTCTGTATAACAAACGAACTGGAATTGGGTGAGTAGGGAAGGGGAGTTGGCAAGGTGGCACGAGGTTGGAGACGAGGGTCGTAAAAAAGGAGATGGAGAAGAGGAAAATCCACCACACAACTTCAAAGACCAGGAACACTAGTGCTCAGTTTGAGACTGCTTCTGTCATAGAGGTCTAGGTGGCTGGTCGGCTTTGCTGTGTGAACAGGATTCAGTGGAAAGGGCTGCATGCTAGGAGCAGCACTCAGAGAGTATCTGGATATACCACAGATTGCAGGAGCAGGGAGCCAGTGGTGGTCACATGAACAGAAGCCCCTGGAACCTGCGTCTACCTTGGCAAAGACCGTGGGTGGGCAGACTGGGAGCTGGAGCCTGCTCATCCAGGTCTCAGGAGCCAGATAAGACTAGCATTCACTCATCTCTGAGTTACAGGAGAGGGCTCCCAGGCCATGAAGCAGCAGGTGGGGAGATAGGGGGCAGGGACCTTAGGTCCACGGAAGAAGTCGCAGGGGTGGGAGAAGACAGAGATCAGGCTCCCACATGATGGGATTCTGCTCCTTCCAGCCCATCCCACACCATTCCCCTGTATCACAGATAGACCCAAATTCAAGCCACTGACACTAGAGCAATAGCCTCCTGATTTCCTTGATTAAACATTAGTACCCTCATCTGTTTCTACACAGAGGCAAGAGTTGTTTTTTTTTAAGAACATGTCAGATAACGTCCCTCTTCTGCTTGAAACATCAGTGAGTCCCCACAGTAGAAGAAATGCTGAGTCCTCTCCATGGCCTGCACGGGCCCTCCCTTCTCTCCCTAGCCTTGTCTCCAGACCCCCAACTAACGTGCTCCTGCATCTCTGTCTTCCTGCTGTTCCTCAGCCACACCAAGTTCACACTGCTTCAGGACTCTCGCGCTTGCTGCTCCTTCTGTTTGGCTGTGCCTTCCACAGAGCTGGCTCCTTTTCACCGTTAGCACAGAGGCCTTCCCGGATACATACGGTGGCCCTTGCTCTCCAGCACCTCCTTGGTCTCCCTCCGTCACATCAAGTACCTGGCCCTTACCACTATCTGAAATGTCCTTTGCTTAACCACTGAATTCCTCCATTATGATGTAAGCATGTTGAGGGCAAGGCCTTGTCTGTCATCTTCACTACTGATCCTTTGTGCCTGGCACAGAGACGTGTTAGTCATTCAGCTGTGTCCGACTCTTTGCAACCCCATGGACTGTAGCCCTCCAGGCTTCTCTGTCCATGGAATTCTCCAGGCAAGAACACTGTAGTGGGTAGCCAGTCCCTTCTGCAAGGAATCTTCCTAACCCAGGAGTCGAACCCAGGTCTCTCACATTGCAGGCAGATTCTTTACCATCTGAGCCACCAAGGAAGCCTGGCACATAGAGGTGCTCAGTAAATAGTTTTTGAACAAGTCAGTGTTCAGCCAACTCTATGCAGTAAGTTTGATTATCACTGCCAATTTATAGAAAGGGAAACTGAGGCCTAGAAAGGTTAGTTAACTTGCCCAAAGAATGGGCAGTAGAATTTGAACTCGGGTAGCCTGACTTTCGGGGCTTCCAAGGTGGCACTAGTGGTAAAGAATCTGCCTGCCAGCACAGGAAACATAAGAGACAAGGGTTTGATCCCTGGGTCGGGAAGATCACCTGAAGGAAGGCATGGCAACCTACTCCAATATTCTTGCCTGGAGAATCCCATGGATAGAAGAACCTGGCGGGCTACAGTCCATAGGGTCGCAAAGAGTCAGACATGACTGAAGCGACTTAGCACATAACCTGACTTTCACACTTATACCTTGACCAGGGAGTTATTTTCCTCCACCTTTGTCTAGCACTCACCACAGTTTACAGTTGTTCCATCTGCCTGTTGTCTGACGCCTCTGCTGGGGTAATGGTGTAAAGGCCAGTGTCCTGCTCCCTGCCATGTCGCCAGTACTGAGAACAGTGTGGCACATCACAGGTGCTCGGTGAGTGTTTTCTGGATGATGGATAATCAACCACGTGACCAGACAAGGGCGGGATGGATGTGGAGGAATTGAAGGCACGGGTGGTGGCAGACGTCCTGGGCCCCAGCTGGAGGCCATGCCCAGAGCCCAGCAGTGCCTTCACTGTGGCACAGGCTTCTCTGAGGGCAAGTGACGGACATGACCTTGCTGACTCTTACAACAAAGGTCATCAGCTCCTTGAATCTTCAAACTGGGGGTCATTCCCCAACGAGGGGCCTCTGCTTGGCCTTTGTTCCTGACCACAGCTGGGAGTTCAGCCTGTCCAGCCCTGTCCAGCCTGATCCCCAGGGTTCTGAGTGGGTCTGTATAAACAGCAGCCTGGCTTCCACGCATTACATTATGTCAGCACCTTTTACAACTTCTGAGAAACAGGAAGCACCATGATGTGTGGTGGGGTTTGAAAGGACGATAAGAGACATAATCACATTTCTCTGGTTGGGGCATGGAGGGCTGGGGTTCCTGTTGCTTCTGACTCTAATGCATCACCTTTTCCCTTAAACCAGAATTCTGGAGGATGAGGACTGTGTGGAAAATATGCTTTGGGAGGCAGGGGGAAGAGCAAGAGGGTAAAGAGCTTTAAAGTTATTACTATGAATGTATCATACATATAAAATATAGTGTACATGGACAGTTTAAAGTTTAACAAAATAAAAACCCATGTACCCACCACCCCATCCCCATTCAATGTGTTTCTTCCACAGCGTCCCTCTCGATCCCCACCAGAAGCAACCACTATCTTGATTTTCTGGTTGATTATTTCTTTCCTATTCTTTATAGTTTTATCACATATGTAAATATCCTCAAATTATATATGATCATGTTTTGCTGGGTTTTGAACTTCTCATAAATGGAATCAGTATTTAAAACTAGCTTTTATTGCTCAACAAAATGTTTTCAAATTCATCCATGTTGACCCATATAACTGTACATTTATTTACTGTATTTACTATAATCGGGTGAATGGATAAACCACAATTTATTTACATTTCCCCTCAACTTTTATATTAAAAAATTGCGGGGGGGTATTTTTTGCTTATTTTTGGGTGTGCTGGGTCTTCATTGCTGCCCGACGGCTTTCTCTAGTTTCGGTGAGTGCGGGGGCTGCATTCTCTCTAGCTGCAGCACACAGGCTTCTCATGTTGAGGTGGCTTTTCTTGTTGCAGAGCACACGCTCTTGGCATTTGGGCTTCAGTAGCTGTGATACAGGAGCTTAGTTGCCCTCACAACTAAGATGTGGAATCTTCTCAGATCAGGGGTCAAATCCATGTCCCTTGTATTAGCATGCAGATTTTTTTACCACTGGACCACCAGGGAAGTCCCAGGTGTTAGCTATTAAAAACAATGATGCAAAAAGGATTAGATAAATAATAAGGAAATCTGAATAAGGTATAGACTTTAGTTGATAATAACATATCAGTATTGGTTCATCAATGTGACAAATGTACATTACTTACATGCGTGCTAAGTTGCTTCAGTTGTGTCCAACTCTTGGCAACCCTATGGACTGTAGCCTGCTAGGCTCCTCTGCCATGGGATTCCCCAGGCAAGAATACTGGAGTGGGTTGCCATGCCCTCCTCCAGGGGATCTTCCCAACAGAGGGATGGAACTCACGTCTGTTATGTCTCCTGCATTGGCAGGCAGATTCTTTACCACTAGCGCCACCTGGGAAGCACCACATTACTTATATAAGATGTTAATAATAGGGGAAATTCGGTGTGGAGTACTCTGTACTCTCCTCACAAAATCTACAATTTTTTTGTAAATATAAAACTATTCTAAAATAAAATTTTATTTTTAAAAAAGCCAGTGCTGTTATGAACAAGCTTATAGTTTCTGGTGTACACATGCAAGAATTTCTGGGTCCAAAAGTGCACCCATCTTCCATTTTACTGGATACTACATTTCAAAAGTACCAGTTTACACTCTTGCTTACACTTACACTTTATAACGTGTAAGAATTCCTTTTACTTCACACCCTGGGCAAGACTTGTAATATCTGACTTTTTCATTTTTGCCAGTCTGGCGGGTGTGAAATGTTATCTCATTGTGGTTTAATTTTGCATTTCCCTGACTACTAACAAGGTTGAACATCTCTTTATATGTTTATTGGCCATCTGAGTTTCCTGTTCTGAGAAGTGCTTATTCATGTCATTTACCTTCTTTTTGTAGTGGGTTATTTATCTTTTCTTATTGATTATGAGGACTTCATTACGTGGTCTAGAAATGAATCCTTTGTCTTTTATACATGATGCAAATATTTGTCCTAGATTGTGGTTTGTCTTTTCACCCTCCTTATGGTACATTCAAGAAATGTTGACTGTATCCGTCTTTCCTTTAATAATCTATACTTTAGGGATTTATTTGCAAAATCCTTGTCTTGGTGCTGGAGAGCACCTGTGTGCCCCTTCAGACCCCCTCCCACCCCTTCTTTAGCCTCTTCTGTGTCCTGGGAGGCATACCAGTGTGGGCTCCATTAATGATTCTTTGCTCGAAGGCTCCCCATTGGGTTTAGCTGGGAGCTCAGTCAAGCTAGGATACGTGTCCTCCCAGCTCCCATCTTGCAAAATTGCTGAGCACTATGCAGCGCAACGGCCGTGTCCCTTGGCTGAGGGTCCTGGCTCCTACCAGTGACCCTCTCCACACAGCCCTCTGGAGCTCAAAGTTTTAGATACTATTCTCTCTCTTGTTGTAGCCCCTGTGATTAGTCTCAGGGGACTGCATTTTCCCTCACGGTTTTCCTACACCCTGTTCTCACTTTTGGCTTCCCAAGTGGCTCAGTGGTATAGAATCCACCTGCCAATACAGGAGACACAGGAGATGCAGGTTCGATGCCTGGGTCAGGAAGATCCTCTGGCAGAGGAAATGGCAACCCGCTCCAACATTCTTACCTGGGAAATCCCCTGGAAAGAGGAGCCTGGTGAGCTCCAGTCCATGGGGTCGCAAAGAGTCAGACACGACTTTAGCTACTAAACAACTTTAGTTCTATTTTTAGCTTTTTAAGAAACTTCCATACTGTTCTCCATAGTGGCTCCACCAATTTACATTCTCACCAACAGTGTAGCAGGTGTCCCTTTTCTCCATACCCTCTCCAGCATTTATCGTTTGTAGACTTTTTGAGGGTTTCCCTGATAGCTCAGTTGGTAAAGCATCCGCCTGCAATGCAGGAGACCCTGGTTTGATTCCTGGGTCAGGAAGATCCACTAGAGAAGGGATAGGCTACCCAATCCAGTATTCTTGGGCTTCCTTTGTGGCTCAGCTGGTAAAGAATCTGCCCACCATGCGGGAGACCTGGGATTGATCCCTGGATTGTGAAGATACCCCTGGAGAAGGGAAAGGCTACCCACTCCAGTATTCTGGCCTGGAGAATTCCATGAACTGTATAGTTCATGGGGTTTTTGATGATGATCATTCTGACTGGTGTGAGGTGACACCTCATTGTAGTTTTGGTTTGCATTTCTCTAATAGTTAGTGATGTTGAGCATCTTTTCATGTGTTTTCCTGCCATATGTATGTCTTCTTTGGAGAAATGTCTATTTAGATCTGCCCATTTCTTGATTGTGGGTTTTGGTTTTAAAAGACTGGTTTAAGTTGAGAGTAAAAATCTTCAGGGGTCCCCACTGAAAACGGCAGTACTTACAGGAACTGTGCCTACCTGGTGGGCACTGAACTCCCATTTTCCTTCCCCCTTACCCATGAGACCTCGTAAAACTCTGCTTTATCCGCAGTCCCTCAGCCACAGCTCTTCTGTTAGTGTCTCTGTGGCTCAGCTCCTCAATTCCTAGACCAATGGTTTGTTGCTGTTCAGTTTCTGAGTCATGTCCGATTCTTTGCCACCTCATGAACTGCAGCACACTAGGCTCCTCTGTCCTTCAGTCTCTCCATAGTTTGCTTAACTTCATGTCCATTGAGTCAATGATGCTATCTAACCATCTCATTCTCTGCTGCTCCCCTCTCCTTTTGCCTTCAATCTTTCCCAGCGTCAGGGTCTTTTCTAATGAGTCTGCTCTTCCCATCGGGTGGCCAAAGTATTGGAGCTTCAGCTTTAGTATCAGTCCTTCCAATAGATATTCAGGGTTGATTTCCTTTAGGATTGACTGGTTAGATCTCCTTGCAGTCCAAGGGACTTTCAAGAGTCTTCTCTGGTACCACAATTTGAAAGCATCGATTCTTCAGCACTCAGCCTTCTTTATGGTCCAGCTCTCACATCCATACATGACTACTGGAAAAACCATAGCTTTGACTATATGAAACTTTGCGGACAAAGTTATGTCTCTGCTTTTTAACGTGCTTTCTTGGAAACTTTCCCTTCAAGGAGCAAGTGTCTTTTAATTTCATGGCTGTAGGCACCATCTACAGTGATTTTGGAGCCCAAGAAAATAAAATATGTCTCTGCTTCCACTTTTTCCCCTTTTATTTGCCATGAAGTGATGGAACCAGATGCCTTGATCTTAGTTTTTTGAATGTTGACTTTCAAGCCAGCTTTTTCACTTTCCTCTTTCACCTTCATCAAGAGGATCTTTAGTTCCTCTTCACTTTTTGCCATTAGAGGGGTATCATCTGCATGTTTGAGGTTGTTGATATTTCTCCTGGCAATCCTGATTCCAGTTTGTAAGTCATCCAGTCCAGCATTTCGTATAATGTATTCTGCACATAAGTTAAATAAGCAGGGTGACAGTATATAGCCTTGATGTACTCCTTTACCAATTTGAAACCAGTCCATTGTTCCATGTCTGGTTCTAACTGTTGCTTCTTGACCTGCAAATAGGTTTCTCAGGAGACAGGTAAGGTGGTCTGGTACTCCCATCTCTTTAAGAATTTTCCACAATTTGTTGTGATCCATACAGTCAAAGGCTTTAGCAGAGTCAATGAAGCAGAAATAGATGTTTTTCTGGAACTCCTTTGCTTTCTCCATGATCCAACGAATGTAGGCAATTTGATCTCTTGTTCCACTCCCTCCCAGGAGGCACTGGCAGTAAAGAACCTGCCTGCCAATGCAAGAGACATAAGAGACAGGGTTTCGATCCCTGGGTTGGGAAGATCCTTGGGGCAGGACCCACTCCAGGATTCTTGCCTGGAGAACCCACAGACAGAGGAGCCTGGCAGGCTATACGCCATAGGGTTGCAAAGAGTCGGACACAACTGAAGCGACTTAGCACACACATATTCTCTGCCTCTTTGAAACCCAGCTTGTGTATCTGGAAGTTCTCAGTTCACACACTGCTGAAGCCTAGCTTGAAGGATTTTGAGCATTACCTTGCTAGCATGTGAGATGACCGCAACTGTACGATAGTTTGAACATTCTTTGGCATTGTCCTTCTTTGGGATTGGAATGAAAACTGACCTTTGCCAGTCCTGTGGCCACTGCTGAGTTTTCCAAATTTGCTGACATATTGAGTGCACTTGAACAGCATCATCATTTAGGATTTTAAATAATTCAGCTGGAATTTCATCACTTCTGCTAGCTTTGTTCATAGTAATGCTTCCTAGGGCCCACTTGACTTCACACTCCAGGATATCTGGCTCTAGGTGAGTAACCACACTATCATGGTTATCCAGGTCATTAAGACCCTTTTTTGTTTAGTTTTCCTGTGTATTCTTATGACCTCTTCTTAATCTCTTCTGCTTCTGTTAGTTCTTTACTGTTTCTGTCCTTTATTGTGCCCATCTTTGCGTGAAATGTTCCCTTGATATCTCCAATTTTCCTGAAGATATCTCTAGTCTTTCCCATTCTATTATTTTCCTATATTTACTTCCATTGTTCATTTAAGAAGGCCTGGACGGGGGAGCCTGATGGGCTGCCGTCTATGGGGTCGCACAGAGTCAGTCACGACTGAAGCGACTTAGCAGTAGCAGTTCTCTGGAACTGTGCATTCAGCTGAGTATGACCAATGCTTATTAGTCAGTAAATGCCTCAAGTTAAAAGCTATGCCATGTCTGGCTCACTTCTAAGTTTCCCTCTCTCTGGGGTTTTGATATTTTAAGTCTTTATTGCTTTGTTGCACTCTGATTTTTAAAATAGATTTTTAAAACTATTTAACCAACTTTCCTAATTGTTCTTAGGGCTTCCTGGGTAGTTCAAACAGTAAAGAATCTGCCTGCAATGCAGGAGACCTGGGTTCGATCCCTGGGTCAGGAAGATCCCCTGGAGAAGGGAATGGCTACCCACTCCAGTATTCTTGCCTGAGAATCCCATGGATAGAGCAGCCTGTTGGGCTACAGCCAAAGGGCTAGTTTGTGAAAGCTGGTCTGCTTAAGCCTGAGGGACGACTGTACATTGAATGGCATGTTGATTATCCATCTTTCTTGCTCTAGGAGCAACTGAATGTAATAGCCATCACTATAAATCCCTGAGAGTCAAAGGTCAAGGGACCCTGACTGCCACTGTGGCCTTGCTGCCAGTTGTAGAATGATGTCCACCTTGCCTAACTGGCCACTGCCACTCCAGGGACCCCATCATGCCCACTGATATTAGGAAGCTCATGTCAATGGCAGCATCCTCCACCTTCCACCCAGCTTACAGAGAACATCCACTACCAAGCTGTGTCATGATGCCTGTTTCTCCTCACTAGTGTTAGTGAAGTTACTGTTGCTGTGTTAGTGAAGGAATGTCCCCTGTGCTCTCTAGACCCTAGAGTCTAGGGAACACAGAGCTTCAACACTACAGAAAGGAAGTTCTGGCATCACTATTTCATAGGCCATCATCGAGGTCAGGTTTCAAAGCGCCATTCCAGCAAACTGTCAGGATCGGCTCCAAGAGTTCTTGCCAAAACATTAAATCCTGAGTCAGAGTGAGTAGCCCACATGTCAATGAACTCAGCCCTACTCAACTCTATGTTCTTCTAGACTAATAGACTCAGGTCCACTGTGCTCTGGATTTGGACATCGTATATTAGTGAGCTCCTGCAGGCCTTTTGCTTCCCTGCCAAGAATGAATGTCAGTTTTGAAGCTATTGCCTTTCAGCTTCACACCTGCCTTCTATACTCTGCAAGGACTGGGTTCTGCAAACCAACCTCTCCTTTGCCAGCTGTTTCTCTGTTAGAATCTGTCAATAGCAGGTGCTAGACTAGGAAGCAGGAGGAAGAAGGGACTTGCTTCTTCCTGTTTGCTTCCTAGTCCTTATTTTTGTTTCCTACTCCCGTCTTTGATATTCGTATTCCTAACCCTAAGGTTAACCCTGGCAGCAGCAGTTTGTTCCGGTAGCAGCAAGTGACTACAGTTTGCAGGTTTTCCAACATTCACAGAACCAACCTCAGCACAAACTCATTTCCCTTTGGGATCCCAGCACCAGCCACCCAGCAGCCTCTCAGAGGTCTGGATCCCATCCCCAGAGACCCATTTTCTCCCCTGGCTCAGAAACACTTCCATCAGTAGGGCAGTGCCCTCCTCCAGGGGCCTGAGTTTCAGGCCCTCCAAGATTCTAGGTTTTAATATTTCTACTCCTTCCATTTGATTCCCAGCCATAGGGGTGAGAGCTGCTTCCAACAGTTGCTAGCTTCATGAAATACCTTATTGTTCCCTTTTTGCGCTTCCTGTTTTCAAATACCTGCTTATTAATATTCAATTCTATTAAAGTAACCGGTATAGTTTCTGTCTTCTAATTGGGCCCTAAATTATACAGGCTGTCTGAGATCTGACTCTGATTATTGGCCTGGAGACAGTGAGGGGTGCTGAGGGAGGGTTACAAGAACAAATGCCATCGTATAAAGCACATGTTTCAGGGGAAATGATTATTCTGTCTCCAAGCAAGGAAACGCTACCCTACTCTGGTCAGGGGGAAAGGTCTGCTTACGCCAATTAAGGAAGCCTCAGAAAAATTGGGGGCTTCAAGAGTCTCAGGTTTTCTCACCCAGAAGTTTGTATCCCAGGTCTCATGGTCTCACTCTTTCCCTCATAAGAGCCCCAACCATAGAAGAATGCCAAAGATACACAACTATTCTCCCTTGAAGCTCTGCAAAGACCTGCAAATAATCGGACGCTGAGCCTAATTTTCAGCTCAGTCTGCCCTGAGACTGTAGGAGATAAGGGCTTCCTTTAAAGTTGCCATAGAATATTCTAGTAACTGGAGCATATCTTAAAGTGGGATTAGATTGTCCTGAGCCTATCATTCTCTTTTGGTAAGGTCGGGAGAGTACTCTGCAATCTTTGTAGTTATTAACAACATGGTTCCCATAAGTTCCCAGCCACTTTAACTGCCATTGCCTTGTTCTCCATTTTCCCTTCACCCAAATTAGCCAGAGTTTAAAGCTTAAGACATTCCCAAGCCACTACACATCAGACGTTATTGCCAGTCCACTTATGCTCAGCAACAAGCTCCTATTATTTTACAGAGGTGAGTGATCCAACTCCAAAATTCCATTCCAAGGGTTCATTGCACCTGATATTGATTGTCATAGCCCAGCTCTCCTCAGAAAGCAGAACGTGAGGCAAGGATTGGAGTGCTGACACTTTATTTGGCAGTTATAAGCCTAGGGTGGTGATGCTGAGGAGAATGGGGAAGGGAGGGAAGAAAGATGTGAAGGAAGATGACGTGATGTACTGGCCATACTGTCTTTCCTGAGACTAGGAAACCCTCATGACTCATATTCAAATCTACAATGTCCATGACATAAACAGTGCTTCTGGCAGTTGTGCTGTTCACATATACTTTCAGTGTTCCACCATATACCAGCATGGTCCCTGCTTTCTAAGAAATACTTTTAGTCATCACCATTGAGTGTGGTATTTGCTATAAGCTTATCAGCTGAAAGACATTCCTTTCTATTTCAACCCTGCTGAAAGTAGTTATAATAAATGTCTTTTAAATTTCAGTAATTGTTTTATTTCATCAATATAATGCAGTTTATCTCTTTGGTTAATGTGGTAAATTATATTAATGGATTTTTAATCTATTTAATCTTGAATTCTTGAAATAAATTCAACTTAGTTTATTACATACTATATTTTTATATGTGCTGGACATGAATTGATAACATTTTTTCACAGTTTTTGCATCCATGTTCATGAGTTTAGGATCATAATTTCTATTCTTATACAATCCCCCTCAGATTTTACTATAGTATGTATTAGTTTCATAAAATGAACTGTAAAGTATTCCATTTTATTTTCTGTGAAAGTTTATGTATGTTTGGAATTACATGTTGACTTGGAAATTTGTGGAGACTTACCAATAGAACTCTCTGGCCTTTGTGTATTCTTTGTGGGAAGATTTTAGATGATTGATCAGATTTTCTTAATGGTCATAGAACCCTTCTGGTTTTCTTTGCCTTCTGGCATCAGTTTTGGGAATTCCTATCTGGAATAGGACACATATTTGTATGCCCTCCCTTGCAGATGTAGATAGAATGTCACATTGTGAAATGAGGTCTGGCCTCTTATGTGGCTGCCGATAACCAGATGATGTGACTTGAAAGTACAAGGAGGTAAGCTCCGGTGGAGTAAACCTTGACTAGTGGGGTATGGGAGAGAAAAGGGAGCCCAGCATATCAGCTCCCCTCTCCTTTGCCCTTTCTCTGTACTGTTCTAAGGTGTTCTTTCTCCTTTAAATGCTTCTGCAGGATGTGAAGGGCAGACATACTTGCTGAGACTTGCTGTGTGTCTTCCTGCCTTCATGTGATGGTATGATTTTTAGAAGTGAGGTGTGATTCTCCAAGGAGAATGGGAAAAGCAATTGTTTTGTTTGTTTGTTTGTTTGTTTTTTTGTGAAACCATGCAACATGCAGGATCTTAGTTCCCTGAACAAGGATCAAACCCATGCCCCTTGCAGTGGTTAACCACTGGACATCCAGCAGCTGTTGATATGGCAGCACCCTGGGATAGAAGCATCCTGGAACACTGAGCCAACCCGTGGAAGACAGCTGCTGTGCAGGGCTGTCCAGCTGACACCCACAGTGCAATTAAGAAAGAAACTCCCCTTGTGTCCCTCCGCTGGGATTCAGAGGTAATTTATTACTTTAGCATCCTCTAGATGATTCTGACTGATGCATATTCAGAGTTGTATAAGATGGATCTGAAAAGACTACCATATAAAAACAAGAGCTCTGAAATGGGAATTCTCTGGCAGTCCAGAGGTTAAGACTGCACTTTCATTGCTGAGGGCCCAGGTCCCATCACTGGTCGGGGAGCCAAAATCCGACAAGCTGTTCTGTGATGCAGCCAAAAAAATAAAATAAAAACAAGGTCTCTGATAGAGGAATGCCCAAAGTAATGCAGGGCATCTAATACTGCTGGGCTAGGCAGAGAGAGAATCAAAGATATTAGTGTAACTAATTAGTGTAATTAGCTAGTTTTGGAGCCTGACTGTGAGAGCAGAGATAGAGGGATGGATGAAAACATCCAAAGAATAATTGCAGGTTCCCTGAGTGGGAAAAGACAGATGTGCTGAGACAGGGTGGGTAAGGAAAAATTCCTGGGTATGCTGGGAAGAGCTTGCATTCCCTACAGAACTTCTTCCCAGTTTTCCACATAGAACATTTATTCATAGAACACATATGCCTTTCGAAATACAATAATATGTGTATGTCCCCCAACCCTGATGCATTTTTAAACAGAGTGAAGAGGTGGGGAGCTCAACAGAGGAAAACTTTAGGTTTATTCCCAATATAATTGGTAGCATATCGAAGTTCACAGAATACAACTGGAAAGGCTCAGAATGTCAACTAAGGGGACATGAAGCACATTATTAGGATAAAGAAGCCATAGTAATGGTTTCGTGATCAGGAAGTACAGTTTTAAATATTTTACATACTTATCTCACCACAATTTATTAAACAAACAAATACAGAAATATAAACCTTAAAATATTTTACAGCCTAATATGTCAGCTTGTTGGTTATATGCAGGCATTTTACTGTGTTTTATGTTTTGGAAAATTGGTTGAGGATTTTGGATTAAGACATAATGCACAAAAAGTTTTCCCATTTAAAATAATGGTAATGAGGCTCCTGTTTAGCATTTTCTTTCAAGCAATGTTTAATGAGAGATGTGTTTCTGAATGGTAGAGCTTGGAGGGGACAACGGTATGACCTGTAAAGAAAATGGACTTGAGAGCCAGAGGATTTTGTTTGCAGCAGTGACATGTGGACATGAGTGTATTTTATCAACAGCCCTGACTTGGCAGGTATAGGGAGAGCCTGAAGTAGGGAGCTGGCGATGGCTGAGTCTAGGTGACAGGTAAGGGCCTCAACTGAGGCACCAATGGAGAGGGGGAATCGGAGAGACATTCCAGAGGCTGAATGGTTGATGGAAGGCGCACAGAGGTTTGAAGTCAGGGAGTCTTCCAGAAGGGTGATAGGAAGGTTCAGTTCAGTTCAGTCGCTCAGTTGTATCCAACTCTTTGCGACCCCATGGACTGCAGCACGCCAGGCCTCCCTGTCCATCCCCAATTCCCGGAGTTATCCAAACTCATGTCCATCGAGTCGGTGATGCCATCCAACTATCTCATCCTCTGTCATCCCCTTCTCCTCCTGCCCTCAATCTTTCCCAGCATCAGGGTCTTTTCAAATGAGTCAGCTCTTCACATCAGGTGGCCAAAGTATTGGAGTTTCAGCTTCAACATCAGTCCTTTCAATGAACACTCAGGACTGATCTCCTTTAGCATGGACTGCTTGGACCTCCTTGCAGTCCACAGGACTCTCAAGAGTCTTCTCCAACACCACAGTTCAAAAGCATCAATTCTTTGGTGCTCAGCTTTCTTTATAGTCCAACTCTCACATTCATACATGACTACTGGAAAAACCATAGCCTTGACTAGACGGACCTTTGTTGGCAAAGGAATGTCTCTGCTTTTTAATATGCTGTCTATGTTGGTCATAACTTTCCTTCCAAGAAGTAAGTGTCTTCTAATTTCATGGCTGCAGTCACCATCTGCAGTGATTTTGGAGCCCCCAAAAATAAAGTCAGCCACTGTTTCCAGTGTTTTGCCATCTATTTGCCATGAAGAGATGGGACTGGATGCCATGATCTTAGTTATCTGAATGTTGAGCTTTAAGCCAACTTTTTCACTCTCTTCTTTCACTTTCATCAAGAGGCTCTTTAGTTCTGCTTCACTTTCTTCCATAAGAGTGGTGTCATCTGCATATCTGAGGTTATTGATATTTCTCCCAGCAATCTTGATTCCAGCTTGTGCTTCATCCAGCCCAGCGTTTCTCATGATGTACTCTGCATGTAAGTTAAATAGGAAGGTAGTCATGGTTATATTAGCCAAGTAGGGAACCTTGAAAGAAGAGGACAAAGAAGGACAAGGAAGAGCAGCAACAGCAGGTCTGAGGGGATGGGGATGAATGACAGAGAGGGGGCTTTGGTTTTAAATGCATTGTGTTGAGGTGTTCTCTGAAAAGGTTCCTCTGTGTCCTTCCAAAACTTAGCCTGATATCTCACTCTGGCGCCTCCCACTGGACATTAACAGCAGCATCACTAAGGCAGAGTGCAAATAGATGCTCTTTTATTGGAATAAGCTTTTGAGAGGGAAAACAAGACTCATGAAAGTCTTTCTGTAACCTGGAGCCTGCCAGGCCCTCTCCTCTGCTGTACTAGGTTCTGAAGCCCCGCAGTAGTCAGGCCTAGATGAGGAAGCGGTTCATATAACTTGTAGGAGTCTCCCTCTCCCTGACCAGAGGCCACCTGATTGGAATTGTTTTACAGACTCAGCTGGGGAATCATTGTTTCCACCTTAAAAATCCTTGGTAGGTGTAAGAAGTTCCATTTCTGTGAGTGTCATGCAACCCTGATAGCTTTTGGTTTCTCTGAGACTGGTAGATTGGTAAGAGTTGATGAGTGGGACTTTAGACAGGATGGGCCAGCCTTAAATCCACAATAACTATATTGGACCTTGATAAAGAAGTGGGAAAATGACATTTTCCTGCCAAATTAATTTTATTTTAAAAATTGAGTATAGTTGATTTACAGTATTATTTTAGTTTCAGGTCTACAACATAGTGATTCAAAACTTGTATAGATTATACTCCACTTATATGATCATAAAATATTTACTGTATTCCCTGTACTGTACAATATATCCTTGTAGCTTATTTATTTTATACATAGTACTTTGTGCCTCTTAATCATTACCTCAATATTGCCTCCCTCCTCTCCTCTCCACTGGGAACCAGTTTGTTCTCTGTATCCATGAGTCTGTTTCTTTTTCATTACATTTACCTGTTTAATTTTGTAGATTCCACATATAAGTGATAACACACAGTATTTGTCTTTCTCTGTCTGACTTAATTCACTAACCATAATACCCTCCAGGTCCATTCATGTTACAAATGGCAAATTTTCATTCTTTTTATGGCTAAGTAGTATTCCATTAGATACATATATATAGAGAGAGTTATATACATATATATGTATATATAAACTATATATATATAGTTTCCCTAGAGGCTCAGCAGTAAAGAATCTGCCTGCAATGCAGGAGACACAAGAGATGCAGATTTGACCCCTGGGTCAGGAAGATCCCCTAGAGGAGGAAATGGCAGCCCACTCCAGTGTTCTTGCCTGGAGAATCCCATAGACAGAGAAGCCTGGTGGGTTACAGTCCACGGGACCGCAAAGCGTCGGACACGACTGAAGCAACTTAACAAAACAAAGAAGCCTACGTTTACAAGGGCAGGGAATTTTGTCCTTTTTATTCACTGATGAATCCTAGTTCCTAGAACAATCCTGGAACATAACGGGAGCTCAATAAATATTTGCTGACTTGAGTTAAACTGACATTCAGTCTCTTCTCAAATTGAGTTTCCTGTTTCCTGTCAGTTTCGAGAGTACTCAGCGTGGTGCTGTGCTGATGACATCTCTTAATCAGCTCAGCCCCAGATCTTGGGGCTTAGTGGGTGCACAGTTTGGGAACCTAAGCCACAGCAGAGTGCTAACTACCTTGCCTGAGTTTGTGCTGGAAGGCAAATGCATCTTCTTGCACAAAAGGACTTGCATTCCCCCACTGGGAGTCTGTGTGTGATGGCCCTGGCCCCTCTCCCATTCCCAGAAACAGCAGGAGCAGTTTCTTCACACAAGCACTGGAGCACAACACGTGCAATCCATGCAGCTAATGCCAGGTGAAGGGCACCATCTGTAAGTCCCTCTAGCACATGTGCCCAGCTCTCTCCCAGCTCATCGTACAGGACCTGTGATCAGTAAACGAAGGAAGGAATTAGTGACATAATAAATATTGTTACTGGGCCTCTCCTTCAGGTCTCAGGGTTTTTTTTGTTTTTTGTTTTTAATTTATTTTTGGCTGTTCAGGCTTTTCTCTAGTTGCGGTGAGCGGGGGCTGCTCTCTTGTTGTGGTTGGAGGGCTTCTCATTCTGGTGACTTGTTGCAGAGCATGGGCTGCGGGGCATGTGGGCTTCAGGAGCTGTGGGTCCCAGGCTCTAGATCACAGGCTCAGTAGTTGTGGCACATGGGCTTAGTTGTTCTGTGGCCTGTGGGATCTTCCCAGATCAGAGATTGAATCCCAGGTCTCAGTTTTAAAGTATATCTTTAAAAAATATATTTTCTAAATGCTTCAGAAATTTCCTCAAGCAGAGGAACTTTCGAATATGGTATCGATAGTGGTAAACAGGCTGATTGGGTTGTTGTTCTGCCTAATGCTGTTCTTCCCTGGGAATATAGACAGTGGGCACCTCTAGAACAGAGTCTCCCCAATATAACTGCCTACCAGTGCTTCTCTGCCCGTTGTTAGGCCACAATGTCAGGTGAGGTGAAGAACTCCCCCAGGTCCACAGTGCTCCGGGCTCCACAAAGAGCATTTCCAGCTCCTTCCCCAAGCTGGCAGTGGGAAACTGATCTGCCACATTCTTCTCATAGACTAGAAAGAGACCTAAATACAGATTCCTACAGTGCCCTCCTCTCTGAGCGAAGTGGTGAAACTCATCTGAATTCTCTGGCCACCCCTTATAATCATTCATTCACTCATTCATTCATCACCTGCCATTTAGCCTGCACCATCCTAGTCTCTGGGTATAGTGGAGAGGAAGCCAGGCTTCAGCCCCTGCCCGTGTCCCTGCTACCTCCTTCCCCATTCAGTCCCACTAGGTCACATCCACCTGCGGTACACCTAGCAACCTGCCACGTCTGCCACCTGGAAGATGGGAAAGACTTTCAAACTCAGCATGGTCTCACACAGATTGTGCTCACTTCAGGAGTAAGACAAAGGCCAGCAACAAACTGAACTAGAGTTGTCTATTTTTGTTTTATTGAAACATAGCTTAAGGTGAAATAAATATTAATTTTCTAAGTTCTCAATTATTTCATAAATAATATTAAATTAACAGGTATTTTACAGAATGTTATGTTAAATAAGATAGATAAAAGTATATATATGTATCTATTTTGCCTGGAGCAAACTGGTGGAAAATACTTCAGTGATTCTGACATCTGAAATACAACTCAAATTTTTTGTTTTTGTGTGCTTTCTGCCTGTGTGAGGTAAAACAGTTGTATGCCTAAAATATTTACTTTGCTTCTGAAGTTCAATTACCCTGAATATTAAGCCTCCACCATTGGTTGGCCCTCATCCTTGTTGCATTAAAACATCCTTCTCCTCCTCCAGAAACTTTCACTACAGTGAAAGAGGTAGGTCTCAACTTTCCATTGTCCACTCCGTGTTTATCACACCAAGAAAAACTTGCAGGTAGTCTAGGAATTGTTTCACTCTCCATCTTTCTCCTCCACACTTCCTCTGTGAAAAGAACAGACAATAAGTATTGTAGGAAACTGTCAATTCCTATAAATGCAGGCAGAGCCAGACAAATATACCTAAGTTTCCACTAAATGTTTTTAGCTTACTTTTTGGCGGTCTATGTATTCTTTTATTAAAGACAAGTTTTGGAATATTTTTTTCACGGCATCCCCTTGTGCAGTTTGATTCTTCAACGTGTCTATTCCCTGAAAGACTTCTTCAATGCATAGTTGGTGCTAAATGAGGAAGATTTAAAAACAATAAATAATCAAAACAAGGTTT
Organism: Giraffa tippelskirchi; assembly: GCF_054371585.1. Classification (NCBI taxonomy): domain Eukaryota; kingdom Metazoa; phylum Chordata; class Mammalia; order Artiodactyla; family Giraffidae; genus Giraffa; species Giraffa tippelskirchi. The sequence goes on along the minus strand of NC_137280.1, from coordinate 98,089,686 downwards.
AAAAATTTGGTCCCAGAAGTTAGTTGTGTTGTTTACATGAGTTCCCTTCTCCAAAGAATGTTTTACTTGTTCCTTACAATGCGGGAGACCCAGGTTGGATCCCTGAGTCGGGAAGATCCTCTGGAGAAGGAAATGGCAACCCACTCTAGTATTCTTGGCTGGAAAATCCTACGGATGGAGGAGCCTGGCAGGCTACAGTCCATGGAGTTGCAAAGAGTCGGACAAGACTGAGCAACTTCACTTCACTTTTTTCCAAGTAGCAGACCACTTCACAGTGAGATATAATTTCCAAAAATAGATAAAATTTTTGTAATTACTGAGGAGTTTTACAAATGATATAAATTAACTCCTTATTTAACCCTTAACCAAAGTTCATGGAGCTCTCAAGGCAAGAATACTGAAGTGATTTGCTGAGAAGCTCTATACAGTCAGCAAAAACAAGACCAGGAGCTGACTGTGGCTCAGATCATGAACTCCTTAATGCCAAATTCAGACTGAAATTGAAGAAAGTAGGGAAAACCACTAGACCATTCAGGTATGACCTAAATCAAATCCCTTATGATTATACAGTGGAAGTGACAAATAGATTTAAGGGACTAGGTCTGATAGACAGAGTGCCTGATGAACTATGGACAGAGGTTCTTGACATTGTACAGGAGACAGGGATCAAGACCATCCCCGTGGAAAGAAATGCAAAAAAGCAAAATGGCTGTCTGAGGAGGCCTTACAAATAGCTGGGAAAAGAAGAGAAGCAAAAAGCAAAGGAGAAAAGGAAAGATATTCCCATCTGAATGCAGAGTTCCAAAGAATAGCAAGGAGAGGTAAGAAAGCCTTCCTCAGCGATCAGTGCAAAGAAATAGAGGAAAACAACAGATTGGGAAAGACTAGAGATCTCCTCAAGAAAATTAGAGACACCAAGGGAACATTTCATGCAAAGATGGGCTCGATAAAGCTCAGAAATGGTATGGACCTAACAGAAGCAGAAGATATTAAGAAGAGGTGGCAAGAATACACAGAAGAACTGTATAAAAAAGATCTTCGTGACCCAGATAATCACGATGGTGTGATCACTCACCTAGAGCCAGACATCCTGGTATGTGAAGTCAAGTGGGCCTTAGAAAGCATCACTATGAACAAAGCTAGTGGAGGTGATGGAATTCCAGTTGAGCTATTTCAAATCCTGAACAATCATGCTGTGAAAGTGCTGCACTCAATACATCAGCAAATGTGGAAAATTCAGCAGTGGCCACAGAACTGGAAAAGGTCAATTTTCATCCCAATCCCAAAGAAAGGAAATGCCAAAGAATGCTCAAACTACCGCACAATTGCAGTCATCTCACACGCTAGTAAAGTAATGCTCAAAATTCTCCAAGCCAGGCTTCGGCGATACGTGAACCGTGAACTTCCAGATGTTCAAGCTGGTTTTAGAAAAGGCAGAGGAACCAGAGATCAAATTGCCAACATCCGCTGGATCATCAAAAAAGCATGAGAGTTCCAGAAAAACATCTATTTCTGCTTTATTGACTATGCCAAAGCCTTTGACTGTGTGGATCACAATAAACTGTGGAAAATTCTGAAAGAGATGGAAATACCAGACCACCTGACCTGCCTCTTGAGAAACCTGTATGCAGGTCAGGAAGCAAAAGTTAGAATTGGACATGAAACAACAGACTGGTTCCAAATAGGAAAACGAGTACATCGAGGCTGTATATTGTCACCCTGCTTATTTAACTTATATGCAGAGTACATCATGAGAAACCCTGGGCTGGAAGAAGCACAGCGGGAATCAAGATTGCCAGGAGAAATATCAATAACCTCAGATACGCAGATGACACCACCCTTAGGGCAGAAAGTGAAGAGGAACTAAAAAGCTTCTTGATGAAAGTGAGAGGAGAGGGAAAAAGTTGGCTTAAAGCTCAACATTCAGAAAACTAAGATCATGGCATCCGGTCCCATCACTTCATGGCATATAGATGGTGAAACAGTGGAAACAGTGTCAGACTTTATTTTTCTGGGCTCCAAAATCACTGCAGATGGTGATTGCAGCCATGAAATTAAGAGATGCTTACTCCTTGGAAGGAACATTATGACCAACTTAGACAGCATATTAAAAAGCAGAGACATTACTTTGCCAACAAAGGTCTGTCTAGTCAAGGCTATGGTTTTTCCAGTAGTCATGTATGGATGTGAGAGTTGGACTGTGAAGAAAGCTGAGTGCCAAAGAATTGATGCTTTTGAACTGTGGAGTTGGAGAAGACTCTTGAGAGTCCCTTGGACTGCAAGGAGATCCAACCAGTCCATCCTAAAGGAGATCAGTCCTGGGTGTTCATTGGACGGACTGATGTTGAAGCTGAAACTCCAATACTTTGGCCACCTCATGAGAAGAGTTGACTCATTGGAAAAGACCCTGATGCTGGGAAGGATTGGGGGCAGGAGGAGAAGGGGACGACAGAGGATGAGATGGCTGGATGGCATCACCGACTTGATGGACATGAGTTTGGGTAAACTCCATGAGTTGGTGATGGACAGGGAGATCTGGCGTGCTGCGATTCATGGGGTCGCAAAGAGTCGGACATGACTGAGCAACTGAACTGAACCAAAGTTAAAATGTTTAGGAAGTATAATGTAACTACAATACTGATTGACCTCACATGAGTTTCCTTTTGTAGTTCTAGCTGGTAATTTTATTTTATTTAGACTAATAAAATCATATATTTTACATTTTAATACAACCATGACTTACTTTAAATATATGCAATTCCTTTGTACAATCATAATAATTTAAATATGTAGGAATGACACACATATTAACACAGGGTATTCATTGTGTATTTTACTGTCTACTGATCATGGTTCTAAAATTATAACCCTAACTTGCTCAAGTTTCAGAAAGACATAAAAGTGAGGAAAGTCATAGGTAGTCAGAGTTGAATGGAGACTAGGAGGCTCCTTTCACCCAATATGGGATTCTTGTAGAAAGAAGTGCTATTTACAATAGCTAATTTCCATTGACAGATGAATGAATAAAGAACATGTGGTATATATACACACAATAGACTATTGTTCAACTATCAGAGGAATGAAATAATGTCATTTGCAGCAACATGGATGGACCTAGAGACTATCATACTAAGTGAAGTAAGTAAGACAGAGAAAGACAAATATCAGTTCAGTTCAGTCGCTCAGTCGTGTCCGACTCTTTGCAACCCCATGAATTGCAGCATGCCAGGCCTCTCTGTCCATCACCAACAACAAATATCATATATCACTTATATGTAGAATCTAAAAAAATGATACAAAGGAACTTATTTACAAAACAGACTCACAGATATAGAAAACAAACTTATGGTTAGCAAAGGAGGAAGGTAGAGGGAAGGGATAGATTAGGAATCTGGGAGTAACATATACACACTACTATATATAAAATAGATAAACAAGGACCTATTTGAGTATCACCTATACTCAATATTTTATAATAACCTATATGAAAAAGAGGGAAAAGAATCTGAAAAACAATATATATAAAATAATGTATATATAAACACACATGTAACTGAATCACTTTGTATGCCTGAAATTAACACAACATTGTAAATCATCTACTTCAATTTAAAAAATAAATTTTTAAAGTATAGCAAAAAAGACATTAAATACCTAAGAAAGAAGAATGCCTGACTCAAGGCTCTTTGAAATAGAGAACTGACATCACCAGAGAGCCTGATCCACTTGTTTAATGGATTTTACTTGTTATAAAGTCATTCCTAATATTTTTAAGTACATACTTTTGTGTTCACACATATAAAAACAAAATGGAGAAAAGTAAATCATTCCAGTGATAACTTTGCTTTGTAGCTTAAAATATGAAATTCGCTTATTCACTCAATCATTTATCAAATCATGATTTAACTTACATTTGTATTCTCAGGAGTAGGAATCATCAAGTTCTGAAAAGGAAAGGAAATACATTCATTTTAAAAGCACTCTAACACTCGTAACTTTTAGTAAAAATGCTTGCTGGTCGTATGGTTATCAATTATATTTATACTAACTTTCTGATAATTTCAAGACTAATGACAGATCTTTAAAAATTAGCCACCACAAATGATTACCTATATATTTTAAAAGCTGTAGGAATCAAAAAGAAAATTACCCCATCACCTATCAGCAGAGTTCGATGAGTGGAGAGCAGCGTCAAGGTCTCTGCCACCAGTCTATGCATGGTGCTTCCTACACCAGCGGCACAAACATAGGCAGCTCCAAGAGCTACCAAAGTCAAATGCAGAAGCATTCTCATGGTTCTGCAACGTTCAGCGTTTGCCTTGGCAGAGAAAGTGCATAGTACAAAATTGCATACCCAACCAATTTATTCTCTCTCTTTGAGGAAATGAATAATTTCTAACAATCAGATAGAGAATGCCTAACAGTGGCATATCATGAAACTAAATATTTCCAATGCCTGTATCTTATAGTTTTACTTTTATCTTTTAATAATAATCAAAATCCTTATTTTTCCCCTTTAAAAATGTTTCCTGTTACCAAAGAAAATCCTTAGACTGATATATCATTGCCCCACATTTGCATGTCTTAAAGTCAGAAGATTGAATTTCCTTTTAAAAGATGAGTATAAAAAGAAGTATAATGTAAACCACTACGTAGAATTTTATGCTGAAATACGTAAATACTGAGAAGTTCTTTTCAGATCAAGTAAACTCTGATGCAGTTGTAAGCTACATTGATCTGTCTTAAAAGAAATTGAAAATACTGGTGATTGAAGATGGTGATTAGAGTGGAGACCATCAAAACTTAGCAGTCAAGTTGTGTTCACTGCACTCTTGATTAGGATCCTTTCTATTGCCAGTAATCAAAACCTAACTCAAACTGGTTGAAGCCAAATGAGGGATTTGTTACCTCATACAGTCAAACGATCCAGGGTGGAGGCTCCTTTATGTTGCTTGCCTCAGTGACTTTTGTCTCCATTCTCAGGCAGTGACCCATCACTGTAGACCCAACATGATGTCCAAACTCTTAAATCTGTATGTACCCTGTTCATGAGCCACAGGAGAAAGCAAATTGTGTTTTTCCGATTGCTCAATTAAAAGTTCTAGAATTCAGCCTTATTCACCCTTGATCTCATGTTCCCCCCTAAACTGTGGCCAGGGCTATGTGATATACTGATTAGCTCTCCATGAAGCTGGAGGTGGGCTTCACTGCTCTCCACTCATCGAACTCTGCTGATAGGTGATGGGGTAATTCTCTTTTTGATTCCTACAGCCTTTAAAATATATAGGTAATCATTTGAAGCCCGAATTGCATAGCTGAGAAATTTGGGGTCCTAGGTAGTAGTAAGAGGGACCTAGATCCTAGGAAGGCAACCAAAAATATACATCACATTCATATCCCACAAAGTGGGGGAATATCCTTTCACACCCTGGTAGGCCAGGTAATCCCGGGAGGGAGTAAAATGGGGCCCTCTTCTAGACCACATTCTTCCTTCTTCCCTGGCCTGAGCACACATAATGGAGGTGTAAGCCACGGCTTGGATGGAGAATTTCAGTGAGCCTCCCAAAGTGGTTCTATGTTGGTGCCCTGGAACCCTGGCTTTAGGACTATTTTGAGTATCTAGCAGAGACGGTACCAAATAAAAATTGCTACCTTGAATCCTTTTCCAAAGCTGGATAGAGTTGTGTATGAGAAGCAGAAGTACCCAGGAGGTACACAAGCCGTTTGCATGCGTGTAGTCACACCTCTGCACAGGTAGGGTAAAAGTAGTGCGGGACTTCAGTGACAGCCTTCACGTCTGGTTTTGTTTGTGCTAAAGTTTTGGATTCTTTGTTTGAACACTCAAAAAATCTTTTTTTTTTGAGACTTCAGGAGTGAGGTAGTGAGGTAGGAATCACAATAGACTAGATCAAGATGCTCTTAAAATGGTGCTCTCAAAACCAAAGCTGATTCTAGCAGAGCCTTCTCTCCCCGGAAGATTTCACAGAGTTTGCTCTGTTTTTCCTCGACTTCTACGGGCTACGCCGAGAAAGTGTGGGCTTAGATAAAGGTTTCAGAGGAACTGCCATGTGGCTTGTTATTTCAGTACCTTAAATACACAAAGTTCTGAGTTTTAAACTTCTCCCTGTTATAGAATTGCACAGGGAATCTAGGTGGTGGAGGACTAAGATATCACTCTACTAGCGTCCACTAAAGCAGGAAAAAAGCTCACCAACCATCCACTATTTTTAGGGAGTCATGCTGGCTGGTTATGAAAATGAGTGAAATGGGCCAGGTGTGACACAACACAGATGGTGGGGCTGCAGAAAACTGCAGCAGAGTGACCTGTCTCCAGGTGGCAAGCGCCGCTCAGCTCCAGCTGACTGTTGCCATGTGAAATCCTTGGACTTAATGTTGCCAAATAATTCAATTTTTAAAAGAAGCCAGAAATCCTGAGTATCGTGTAAAATCTCCTGATTTTTAGATGTTGGCAATTCATAGTTTTTAAAACTATACAGGGTGCTATTTCTCAGCCTCTGATCTGTAGTATAACTGTGGGTCCCTATTGGAGGGCAAGTTATTTTAAAATCCTCTTATTCAAAATTAGATATCTCAAAACTTTTAAAAACTGTGGTAAAATACACGTAACATAAAATGTGACATTAACCATTTTAAAGTATATAGTTCAGTAGTGTTAGGTACGTTCATAATGTTGTACAACCCATTTCTAGAACACTTTCTTATCTTGCAAAGTTGAAACTCTGTACACATTAAACGAATCTCTTTTTCCCTCCCAGCCCCTGGCAACCATGCTTCTACTTTCTGTCTCCACAGATTTGACTATTCTAGGTAACTTACATAAGTGGAATCATACAGCATTTGTCATTTACTGACTGGCTTATTTCACCTAGAATAGTATCTTTAAGGTTCATCCATCTCGTAGCATATGGCAGAATTTCCTTCCCCTTTTTTTTTGTTTTCTTGTTTTTTGGTCATGCCACACCACCTGTGGGATTAGTTCCACAATCAGGGATTAAACCCAGGCCATGGCAGTGAAAGCCTGGAATCTTCCATTGTATGTATATATCACATTTTGTTTATCCATTCATTTATCAGTGGACATTTAGGGTTGCTTCCATCTTTTGGCTGTTGTGAATAATGCCATTATGAACATGAATGTACAGGATTACATTTCTTACAATATTGTCATAAGTTATTAACTATTCCTCTGTTAGTCTGATCTCCCCAACCTGATTGCAAACTCTCTCTGAGCAGGGACCATAAAATAATGTATTTGAAAGAGGTTTATTAATGTAAAACTTCAAACAAAAGTTAATAATTTTAGTCTCTTGCTCAGAATTCCAAGTACTTAAAATTTTTTATTTTATATTGAAGTGTAGCCGATTAACAATGTTGTAATAGTTTCAGATGGATGGCAAAGGGACTCAGCCAAACATATACATGTATCCATTCTCCCTCAAACCTCCCTCCCATCTAGGCTGCCCCAAAACATTGAGCAGAGTTCCTTGTGCTGTACAGTAGGACCTTGTTGGTTATCCATTTCTAAAAAGAAATGAGACAAATGAACTTATTTATGGAACAGAAACAGACTCACGGACTTAGCTAATGAATTTATGGTTGCCGGGGTTCAGTGTTGGTGGGGGGAAGAATAGGGGAAGAGAGAAGATAGGGAGTTTGGGATCGATGTGTACACTCTGCTCTATTTGAAATGGATAACCAAGTAATTTTTGTAGATATTCTAGCCTCAAGGAAATGGAGTATAATTCCCTTTCAGTTGTGGGATACACTTAAGGTAAGTGTAGGATACAATTCACTTTAAAGAGTGCAGTCTAGAAAGGGGATTATGAGAGGAGTAACTTTGCAATGGAGAAACCTGAAAAACTTCAGCTGGGTGATCAAGGTCAACATCAGCAGTCATAGGTCATGTTGCTTGTGTGTTCCCTTAACATGATGTAATGAGAATGGCATTTTATTTTTGTGGTCTTACTCCCAAAAACTCAAAACCTCTATCTAACCATGAGAAAGATACTACACATACCCAGGAATAAATACTTGACCAGTACTCTTTAAAACTGTCAAGGTGATCAAAAACAAGTCAAGTCTGAAAACTGTCACAGCCCAGAGGAATTTAAGACAACATGATGACTAAATGCAATGTAGTGTGCTGGATGAGATCCCAGACAGAAAAAGGATACGGAAAAACTAAGAAAACCCTCTCAAAACTGTGAAGTCTGATAATGTGCCAGTGTTGGTTACTCAGCTGTGACAAATATACTACAGTAACACGAACAACAGAGGAAACTGGGTACAGAGTACCTCAGAACTCTAATATTCTTGCAACTTTCCTGTAAATCTAAAGCTACATAAAATAAAAAGTTTATTAAAAATAACCTTGCAAGTTGAAAAAAAGTTAATGATTGTTTATATTATTATTATTATGTAAAAAGACTTTGTATCCTGTAAGTGTCCTGCACTTGGGAACTTTTTACTTCACTAAATTGTAAACACCTTGAGAATAAGGGTTTTATTTAATTGATCTCTTTATCCTCATGGAGCAGCTTATTGCACACACTCAATGTTTATTGAATAAACAATCAGGCATTTAGTTGTGTCCTGGCGGGCTACAGTCAATGGAGTTGCAAAGAGTCGGACACATTAAGCAACTAACACAACAAACATGGTTGTGTTAGATGAACACATTAATGTGAGTACTGTAGAAACTGAAGGAATCTATTCCCTGGGGCTAAGAGCCTGATGGCAGAAACAACTTAGGTAGGCTCCAAGATAGAGCAAAACTGGAAGCTCATCTACAGAGAATAAGTCAATGTGAACTACCATGGCATTTTAAAAAGCCCACATTATTTTAGGAGACTAGAAAGAAATTAGCAATCAGTATACAGAATTTTTAAGAATTACTAATAATTTTATAGTTTAGAAGAAGGACTTTGTTGTTGAAAAGTTGTACTAGTAGGCAGCATCCATCTTGTTTTCCTGAAAACTTTGTCTCTATTAGGAAGGAAGGAAGAAAGGAAGGAAGGAAGTGTTAGTCGCTCAGTCGTGCCTGACTCTTTGCAACCCCATGGAATGCAGCCCACCAGGCTCCTCTGTCCATGAGATTTTCCAGGCAAGGATACTGGAGTGGGTTGCCATTTGCTTCTCCAGGGGACCTTCCCAACCCAAGGATCGAACCCATGTCTTCTGCACTGCAGGCAGATTCTTTACTGACTGAGCTACAAGGGAAGCCCTTTGTCTCTACTAGTGGCTTCCAAACTGGCAACATGGTTTCTAAAAACTGATAAGGATAAGTTTTTTTTTTTTCACTAAATGTATAGTCATTAAGGTCAAATGACTTCTATGAACTGATTCTAATCAATTAACAGGGCATGATGCCACATTTTTTTTTTTTAAGGATAAGTTTGTTTTTTTTTCACGAAGTATATAGTCATTAAGATCAAATGACTTTTCTATGAACTGATTCTAATCAATTAACAGGGCATGATGCCACATTATTTTTTTTAAGGATAAGTTTTTTTTTTCACTAAATATATAGTCATTAAGGTCAAATGACTTTTCTATGAACTGATTCTAATCAATTAACAGGGCATGATGCCACATTTTTTTTTTTTTGCAGTGACTAAATGTAAAATGATAGCATCTCTTCTTTTTCTTGATCTTACTCTAACTCTCATCCTTTCAATCTCCAAGTATATCTTTTGAATAATTTTTATTTTTTTAAATTTTTTTTATTTTAAGTTAGTTTATTTATCTATTTTTTAACTTTACAATATTGTATTTATTTTGCCATACACTGACATGAATCCACCATGGGTGTACATGTGTTCCCCTTCCAGAACCCCTCTCCCACCTCCCTCCCCATCCCATCCCTCCAGGTCATCCTGGTGCACCAGCCTCGAGCACCCTGTATCATGCGTCGAAACTGGACTGGTGATTCGTTTCACATATGGTAATTTACATGCTGCAATGCCATTCTCCCATATCATCCCACCCTCGCCCTCTCCCGTAGAGTCCATAATACTGTTCTATTTATCTGTGTCTCTTTTGATGTCTAGCATACAGGGTTATCTTTACCGATTAGCTAAATACCATATATATGTGTTAGTATACTGTATTGGTGTTTTTCTTTCTGGCTTGCTTCACTCTGTATAATAAGCTCCAGTTTCATCCACCTCATTAGAACTGATTCGAATGTATTCTTTTTAATGGCTGAGTAATGTTAAGTTGTGTATATGTACCACAGCTTCCTTATCCATTCGTCTGCTGATGGGCATCTAGGCTGCTTCCATGTCCTGGCTATTATAAACAGTGCTGCGATGAACATTGGGGTACACATGTCTCTTTCAAGTCTGGTTTCCTCATTGTGTATGCCCAGCAGTGGGATTGCTGGGTCATATAGCAGTTCTATTTCCAGTTTCTTGAGGAATCTCCACACTGTTCTCCATAGTGGCTATACTAGTTTGCATTCCCACCAACAGTGTAAGTAGAGAAGGAAATGGCAACCCACTCCAGTATTCTTGCCTGGAGAATCCCAGGGATGGCAGAGCCTGGTGGGCTACCGTCTATGGAGTCGCACAGAGTCAGACACTACTGAGGTGACTTAGCAGAAGCAGCAACAGTGTAAGAGGGTTCCCTTTGCTCCACACCCTCTCCAGCATTTATTGCTTGTAGTCTTTTGGATAGCAGCCATTCTGATGGGGTGAAATGGTACCTCATTGTGGTTTTGATTTGCATTTCTCTGATAATGAATGATGTTGAGCATCTTTTCACGTGTTTGTTAGCCATCTGTATGTCTTCTTTGGAGAAGTGTCTGTTTAGTTCTTTGGCCCACTTTTTGATTGGGTCGTTTATTTTTCTGGAATTGAGCTGAAGGAGTTGCTTGTATATTTTTGAGATTAATTGTTTGTCCATTGCTTCGTTTGCTATTATTTTCTCCCATTCCGAAAGCTGTCTTTTCACCTTGCTTATAGTTTCCTTTGTTGTGCAAAAGCTTTTAATTTTAATTAGGTCCCATTTGTTTATTTTTTGCTAAAAATATGGAACGCTTCATGAATTTGTGTGTCATCCTTGCGCAGGGGCCATGCTAATCTTCTCTGTATCATTCCAATTTTAGTACATGTGCTGCCGAAGCGAGCACTGAATAATTTTTAAATTAATAAATAACATCATGGGAAAATAAACACAGAACAACTTCCCCTTGGCATAGCAACTATCAGATTTGTGTTGATCACTTCCAGTCTTTACTAAGATAGCTTTACAGAGTTATAATCAATGAATACGTGCAATTTTATCTTTCTTTGCTTATTAATACTTCTCTTCTGTGTAGTATTTTAAAAGTTGCATGCATGTATGCTCAGTTGTGTGTGACTCTTTGTGACCCCATGGACTGTAGCCCACAAGGCTCCTCTGTCCATGGGATTTTCCAGGCAAGAATACTGGAGTGTGTTGCCATTTCCTCTTCCAGGGGATCATCCCAACCCAGGGATCGAACCCACATCTCCTGTGTCTCCTGCATTGGCAGGCAGATAATTTACCACTGAGCCACTGGGGAAGCCATTTTTAAAGTTTACCTGCTGTTAGATGAAATTAGTGTACCACAGTTTACCTCAGTGTTTGGGTTGTTGCTAGTATTCCACGATTAAAAAGCTCTATGTATAATTTGAAAAATATTTCCTTATGCTGAGAAACTTACATGCTCATTTCAATAGCTTTGCTACATTTTACCAGATAAACCCTGTAAAAATATTCAATGCACAAAAAATAGATCATATTTTTACAGTATTTTATCATTAAAAAACAACTTTATTTATTTTTGGCTATGCTGGGTCTTCATTGCTGCGCGGGCTTTTTCGTCTAGTTACAGCGAGCTGGGGCTACTGTAGTTGCAGTGCACAGGCTTCTCCTGCTGTGGAGCACGGGCTCTAGGGTACACGGGCTTTAGGAGCTGTGGCTCCCCGACTCTGGAGCACAGGTTCAGTAGTTGTGGTGCATAGGCTTAGTTGCCCCGCCGCACTTCATCTTTCTGGATGAGGGATCAAACCCATGTCTCCTGCATTGGCAGGTGGATTCTTTACCACTAAGCCACCAGGGAAGCCTGTGTTTTACCATTTATAAAGCACTTTCACAAAATAACTTTGTTTAATCTTGATATTAGCTCTGTGAGGTGGATTTCTTTCCCTCAAGATTCAGTTCAGTTCATTGCTCAGTCGTGTCCGACTCTACGACCCTATGAACCGCAGCACGCCAGGCCTCCCTGTCCATCACCAACTCCCAGAGTTTACCCAAACTCATGTCCATTGAGTCAGTGATGCCATCTAACCATCTCATCTTCTGTCATCCTCTTCTCCTCCTGCCTTCAATCTTTCCCAGCATCAGGGTCTAATGAGAGAAATGAACCAAAAAGGAGTGCTATGAAATGAACCAAAGAAGTGCTAATAGAAAGGCTTGATAAATATGTTGGTAAACATAAATAATTCTGGTTTAGAAAATAAATTAAGGTATTTCAAGACAATATGGAAAAAAATTCTAAACATTGATAATGTGGGAAATTAAGATGGAATTAGATTCAGTGGTTCTTATACTGTTTGAAAAGATACTTAAGATATTAACTTCAGATTTCAAAATAGGCAGGTGAAAAATTCAAGAATAACTATTAAAAGAATCAAAATAGAATGTGCAACTTCAAAACCAGTAAAATAAAACAAGAGAATAATGAAAACTCCATCAATCCAGAAACCTAGAAAGGAGAAATAGAAGGAGAAAGCACAAAATATGAGAAATACAATCAAATTTATCAGGAATAACAGTTCACTTCATGCAAAATGACACTGTGCTCAGTTGCTTCAGTAGTATCCGACTCTTTGCAACCCCATGGACTATAGCCCGCCAGGGTCCTCTGTCCATGGGGCTCTCCAGGCAAGAATACTGGAGTGGGTTGCCTTCTCGAGGGGAGGTCCATCTCCAGGGGATCTTCCCAGCCCAGAGATGCAACCTGCGTCTCTTGTGTTTCCTGCATTGCAGGCATATTCTTTACCGATTGAGTCACCTGAAGCCTAAAATGACATTAAGAGGGTTTCAAAATCAAAAGATAGAAAGACTCATGGCTTGCATGCATGCGTTTATGCTCAGTTGTATCTCACTCTTTGCAACCCTATGGACTATAGCCTGCCAGACTCCTCTGTCCATGGAGTTTTCCAGGCAAGAATACTAGAGCAGGTTGCCATTTCCTCCTCCATGGGATCTTCCTGACCCAGGGACCCAACCTGTTTCTCCTGCATTGGCAGGAGATTCTTTACCACTGAGCCACCTGGGAAGCCTCAGAAAGACACACTAGACAAGTACTAATCAAAGGAAAGTTGATAGAACTTCCCTGGTAGTCAAGTGGTTAAGAATCTGCCTGCCAACACAGGGGACACAGGTTCGATAACTGGTCCGGGAAGATTCCACATGTCTAAGGGTAACTAAGCCAGCATGCCCTAAAGCTGGTGCTCTGCAACAAAAGAAACCACCACAATGAGAAGCCCACACACCACAACTAGAGAGAGCAGTCCCCACTCACCAGAACTCAAGAAACCCAGCACAATACACCAAAGACCCAGCACAGCCATAAATAAATAAACAAATAAAAGAAAGCTGGTACACTGATACCAATATCAGAAAAAGACAGACTTTGTCAGAAAGTATTATAAAGAGATTCATTAATAGGTACACTAATAGGTATTTCATGGTATTTTATTTATAATGAAAATTTCCATTTCATTGATTATAAGTGAAGCAACATTTTTAAGTAGTAGTTTACTGAGAACTGGGAACTTGACTGATCTGCCTTTTTAGTCTTTTTAAAAATTAATCATTTTTATTGCAAATCTTTCCGCCCCTCCTCCTAGAGTTGTTATCTTAGTTTTATAGACTCTATAGGTTCCTACCATTAGCAAAAGGGGGGTCTGGCTGCTCACTGCTCAAAAGCCAGTAAAGAAGCCAGGTTGCTGGAAAAGAAGGCTTGTTTTATTTTGGATGCTAGCAACAGGAGCAGCAGAGGTGGAAGGAGGATGGATTTCTGTCCAAAAGCTGATCCCTTCCCCTTCCCTCAATCAGGGGTCAAGCACTTTTATAGACAGAGGGAGGGGGCCACATGCAGAAACAGCACAGTCAGCTCTGGCATTCATGTTGAACTCGGTCACTGGTGGTCGGAGCAGCAGCATCTTGATTGTTTTGGATACAGTTAATCTTCAGTTCCATGGTCAGTTTTTCCCATTTCCTTGGAATTGAGGCACCTTACGTCATGGCTATGATCTGATCATCATGTAGTTAATGTCTTCCACCTGGTGGAGGTTTCGGTATTTGTAAGACAGCTCACAGGATATGGCTCCGAGTATTATCTACAGCCCTTGAGAAGAAACTGAAGGTCCTCGACTACGCTTAATGACCACATTATTATTTGGTCTCCTTTGTTGTTTTTCTTTGTTTCTGCCTGTTTTTACTTCTCTGATTATTTTTTTGGCTAAAGTTTTCCACAGTCTTATAGAATCTACAAAACTCCTTGTTTTAATGACACTAATCTGAGAGTCTGGGGCGATGTCTTGTAACACATTCTGCCTTCCGATTCGCCTTTTTCATCCTTGTGTTATTATTAGTTTAATACTTCCTATAAACTGGAAGCTTAATCTAAAGGTGCTAAAGATTCAAGTTAAATTTTTTCTTAATCTAAGTTCATAAAAGGTAATGTGGGCTACTTCATATTAAGACCACAGCAGGAGACATATGTCTGGTGGTCCGAATATTCAATGCCATTGGTATATCCATCACCTCCAAAAGTTTCTTCTCATCTTATTTTATTTTCTATTATATATTTATTTTTTGTGTGATAAGAATAGTTAACACAAGATCTGCCATCTAGGCAAATTTTTAAGTATATAATATAGTGTTGTTAAAAATACCCATGATGGTGTACAGTATTCATCTTGCATAACAAAACCTCTTATTTTAAAGGTGTCTATTCCTTTCTTGTAGTGGTACTTATGATAAGGACAGAGTGAAGGGACAAAGTAGGTAATTAAATAGCTAATCCCACTAGGGGATGGTAAGTAGAAAAATATATGTATGCTAATGATAGGTACGTAAGTTAATGATTACTCAAGAAAACAGGTTTGCTTAACCACAAAACCAAGCAGGTTTGCTTAGCAACAAAACCATGCAGCAGAAGCACACAATGTGCCCCAAAACAACGAAATAATTGTGGCATGAGACCCACATACAGCCCAGTGAGCTCAGAAAGTTAAAGATTCCCTACAACATGCTCTCTGCACACATAGACAACAATAATTTGTGGAACTAGCTTGACACAGTAGGGACAAGAAAACTCCCCTGGTCAATCTGGAGAAGGAACTGATGATGGAAGCATGACATCTACTCAAGAAAGACAAAGAAGCCCTTCTTCCCCTCTGCATTTTTCCTTTGATTATAAAACTGTAGCCCAGTAAATTCTCAGGGTGCAGCATCACTCACTCACCAGCTTGTAAGCCTCACAAGTGTCCTATTCTAATAAATCACTTCTTATCACTTAGCTCTGGATGAATTCTTCTTTGTGCTGAGACACAAAGGACTATGGTACCGGAGCTCTTTAGAGCCCCTGCCCAAACACCACCAATTAGTTTTTCTTATAAAAGTGGATTTCCTTCACATATTTGTGTAATTTTATAGTCTTATAACATGGGATTCCCAGGTGGCTCAACAGTAAAGAATTTACCTGCCAGTGCAGGAGTTGCAGGAGACGTAGGTTTTGATCCACAGGTCTGGAAGATCCCCTGGAGAAGGAAATGGCAAGCCACTCCAGTATTCTTGACTGGAAAATTCCATGGAAAGTGGAGCTTGGCAGGATACAGTTCATGGGATCACAAAGAGTGGGACACAACTGAGCGACTGAGTGCAAACACATGCACACACAGAGTCTTAAAACAGCTTTTGGTCTACAATAGTAGTTTACAATTTTTTGGTATTAAATTCCTGTCTGCACTTGTAGGAACTACTGAGGATCCAAAAGAGCTTTTATGTGAGTTATAATTATTAATATTTACTCAATTAGCTAAATTTGAGTTTTAAAAAAAATCACAAGAATATACATGCATACAGTTCATCAGCCATCATTTCGATGGTGTCTCCGACATCACGTAATTACTAGAAAACACAGTACATTAATAGCCACTGAGAGCGCACAGGCAAATAACATCTTAGTTTTGTTAGAAAAACAGCTTTGACCGGAATGGACACCACACCCCACACTCCACACCAGGTGTCCCAAGATCACACGATCACACTTTGGGAATCCCTGGCCATCTCAAGTCTTCGCATCCCTTAGTGTTAGTGTCTCTCAGTGCTGCCTCTGTATAATCATAAGGGATGTGATTTAGGTCATATCTGGGTGGTCTAGTGGTTTTCCCTACTTTCTTCAGTTGAAGTCTGAATTTGGCAATAAGGAGTTCATGATCTGAGCCACAGTCAGCTCCCGGTCTTATTTTTGCTGACTGTATAGTGCTTCTCCATGGCTACAAATATAATCAATCTGATTTCGGTATTGACCATCTATTGATGTCCATGTGTAGTGTCTTCTCCTGTGTTGTTGGAAGAGGATGTTTGCTATGATCAGCGCGGTCTCTTGGCAAAACTCTGTTAGCCTTTGCCCTGCTTCATTTTGTACTCCGAGGCTAAATTTGCCATTACTCCAGATATCTCTCAAATTCCTACTTTTGCATTCCACTTCCCTATGATGAAAAAGATATCTTTTTGGGGTGTTAGTTCTAGAAGGTCTTGTAGGTCTTCATAGAACTGTTCAACTACAGCTTCTTCAGCATTACTGGTTGGGGCATAGACTTGGATTACTGTGATATTGAATGGTTTGCCTTGGAAACGAACAGAGATCATTCTGTCATTTTTGAGACTGCACCCAAGTACTGCACTTCAGACCCTTTTGTTGACTATGAGGGCTACTCCATTTCCTCTAAGGGATTCTTGCCCACAGTAGTAGATATAATGGTCATCTGAATTAAATTTGCCCATTCCAGTCCATTTTAGTTCACTGATTCCTAAAATGTCAGGGTTTACTCTTGCCATCTCCTGTTTGACCACTTCCAATTTACCTTGATTCATGGACCTAACATTCCAGGTTCCTAAGCAATATTGTTCTTTACAGCATCGAACTTTACTTCCATCACCAGTCACATCCACAACTGGGCGTTGTTTTCACTTTGCTTCCATCTCTTCATTCTTTCTGGAGTTATTTCTCCACTGATCTCCTGTATCATATTGGGCACCTACTGACCTGGGGAGTTCATCTTTCAGTGTCCTATCTTTTTGCCTTTTCATACTGCTCATGGGGTTCTCAAGGCAAAAATATTGAAGTGGTTTGCCATTCCCTTCTCCAGTGGACCACAGTTTGTCAGAACTCTTCACCATGACCCGTCTGTCTTGGGTGGCCCTACATGGCATGGCTCATAGTTTCATTGAGTTACACAAGTCCATGTGATCAGTTTGATTAGTTTTCTGTGATTGTGGTTTTCATTCTGTCTGCCCTCATGGATAAGGACAAGAAGCTTGTGGAAGTGACAAATAGATTCAAGGGACTAGATCTAATAGAGGGCCTGAAGAACTTTGGACAGAGGTTTGTGACATTGTACAGGAGGCAGTAATCAAGACCATCCCCAAGAAAAAGAAATGCAAAAAGGCAAAATGGTTGTTTGAGAAGGCCTTACAAATAGCTGAGAAAAGAAGAGAAGCTAAAGGCAAAGGAGAAAAGGAAAGATATACCCATTTGAATGCAGAGATACAAAGAATAGAACAGAGAGATAAGAAAGCCTTCCTCAGTGATCAATGTAAAGAAATAGAGAAAACCAATAGAATGGGAAAGACTAGAGATCTCTTCAAGGAAATTAGAGATACAAAGGGAACATTTCATGCAAAGATGAGCACAATAATGGACATAAACGGTATGGACCTAACAGAAGCAGAAGCTATTAAGAAGAGGTGGCAAGAATACACGAAGAACTATACAGAAAAGATCTTCATGACCCAGATAATCACAATGGTGTGATCACTCACCTAGAACCAGATATCCTGGAATGCAAAGTCAAGTGGGCCTTAGGAAGCATCACTACAAACAAAGCTAGTGGAGGTGATGGAATTCCAGCTGAGCTATTTCAAATCCTAAAAGATGATGCTGTTAAAGCACTACACTCAATATGCCAGCAAATTTGGAAAACCCAGCAGTGGCCACAGGACTGGCAAAGGTCAGTTTTCATTCCAATCCCAAAGGAAGGCAATGCCAAAGAATGTTCAAATTGCCACACAATTGCGCTCATCTCACACTAGCTAGCAAAGTAATGCTAAAAATTCTCCAAGCCAGGCTTCAACAGTACATGAACTGTGAACTTCCAGATGTTCAAACTGAATTTAGAAAAGGCAGAGGAACCAGAGATCAAATAGCCAACATCTATAGGATCATCGAAAAAGCAAGAGAATTCCAGAAAAACATCTACTCTGCTTTATTGACTACACCAAAGCCTTTGACTGTGTGGATCACAACAAAATGTGGAAAATTCTTCAAGAGATGGGAATACCAGACTACCTTACCTGCCTCCTGAGAAATCTGTGTGCAGGTCAAGAAGCAAGAGTTAGAACTGGACATGGAAGAACAGACTAGTTCCAAATCTGGAAAGAAGTACGTCAAAGCAGTATATTGTCACTCTGCTTATTTAACTTATATGCAGAGTATGGCATGTGAAATGTCGGGCTGGATGAAGCAGAAGCTGGAATCAAGAATGCTGGGAGAAAAATCAATAACCTCAGATATGCAGATAACACCACCCTTATAGCAAAAAGCAAAGAAGAACTAAAGAGCCTCTTGATGAAAGTGAAAGAGGAGAGTGAAAAAGTTGGCTTAAAACTCAACATTCAAAAAACGAAGACCAGGGCATCTGGTCCCATCACTTCATGGGAAATAGATGGGGAAACGACGGAAACAGTGAGAGACTATTTGGCGGGGGGTGGGGCTCCAATGCAGATGGTGACTGCAGGCTTGAAATTAAAGGACGCTTGCTCCTTGGAAGAAAAGCTATGATAAACACAGAATATTAAAAAGCAAAGATATTACTTTGTCGACAAAGGCCCATCTAGTCAAAGTTACGGTTTTTCCAGTAGTCATGTATGGATGTGAGAGTTGGACGGTGAAGAAAGCTGAGCCCAAAGAATTGATGCTTTTGAACTGTGGTGTTGGAGAAGACTCTTGAGAGTCCCTTGGACTGCAAGGAGATCAAACAAGTCAATCCTAAAGGAAATTAGTCCTGACTATTCATTGGAAGGACTGATGCTGAAATTGAAACTCCAATACTTCAGCCACCTAAGGCGAAGAACTGACTCGTTAGAAACGACTCTGATGCTGGGAAAGATTGAATGCAGGAGGAGAAGGGGATAACAGAGGATGAGATGGCCGGATGGCATCACCCACTCGATGGACGTGAGTTTGAGCAAGCTCCGGAAGTTGGTGATGGACAAGGCAGCCTGGCACGCTGGAGTCGCAATGAGTGGGACACGACTGAGCGACTGAACTGAACTGAGTGCTGCCTCGCCCCTGCCCCTCCTCCTGCCCTCCCTCTCGCCCCTCCTCTTGCCCTCCCTCTGGCCCCTCCTCCCTCGGTCCGCAGCCAGGAGACGTAAGCCGCTTTCAAGAACTGGCACGCGACCTTCTCAGGCCCTAAAGCTGCGCGCGCACCTAGCTTCCGACTTCCCGGCGTGCCCCGCGCCTGCGGCGTAAATGCGCGCTGGCGCAGCGACCCACCTGACCCGCGGCGTAGCCAAGGCGGGAGTCTGTGAGTTTCTCGGTCTCGGGACTCCGTGGGCCTGGGTGTTCTGCGTGTCCCGCGGGCAGCCCCGGGCTGGCCCCCACCCCCGCTCTCGTTCTGCAGCAGGGAAGAAAGCCAGTGTGGGAGGGACGGTTCCAGCCCGAGCCTTCCGGGAAGCTGGAGTCCTTACGACCCGTTCTTGCTGTGCTCCGGTCTCGCTGCTAAACTTTGGTGGGCCCCGGGATCTAGACCCCAGCTGTTGAGAAAAGAAACATTTGCAAACATGTCCCGGATCGAAAAGATGAGCATTCAGGGCGTGCGGAGTTTTGGAATAGAGGATAAAGATAAGCAAATTATCACTTTCTTCGGTCCCCTTACAATTTTGGTTGGACCCAATGGGGCGGGGAAAACGGTAAGTCCTCTAAGGAGCCGCCTGCAGTTTATGAGTCGCCACGTGTTACAAATCTGGAGTAGAATATCTGCAGCGTTCGGAACTGTAGTTTAGGGTGAGAGGAGTCAGTATGACTCAGCTCCTGAGGCCCCAGGGTACACCTGGGTCTCCAGCTGACTTCCGTGCCCAGGAGCGTGGCTTGGTGTGGCCTTCAGGTGTCTGTCGCCTGAGGCGCCGACCAGACTCATGTCCAGTGCTGCCCAGTGGACAGGTTTTCTTGAGAATCCCGAGAGGCCGGAAGCTATCTGTGTGAGCTTACCGATCTCACAGCCCCACAGGAGCTTTTTTTTTTTTTTTTGGTCTATATTGATGTTTTCTTGATTCTCTTTATTCTCATGGCATAGCATTCATTTCCTGGTAGTTGTCCCCGTTCGGGATTTTTTTTTTTTAAGTTATATAAATATAAATGTATGACTTTAAGAAAACTGACTATCCCGACTAAGCATAATGACTAGGTAAATAACAGTTTTAAAATGAAACATCCATTGGGGCTTGGTTAAATTGGGAAATTGTTTTGTTGTTGGGATGCTCTTACCTAGTTCAAATAAAAGGCTAGAGCACAGCATATATACTGTGACTTTTTAAAACCCTGGAAATATTTAGAAATTTGAGTTGAGCCCTGGAATGGTATGCAATTATGAAAGAAGTGTAGCCAAGAGGCTCTCTGGTCTGAAAGGGTGGTTTGAGAAAAGCAAGGTGATATTGTAACAGGGAGAACAGGAAGTGAAAAGCATAAAGACAAGGTTTAGTGCTGAGAGTTGAATGCCAGACTCTTGTCTATTTGCTTATATAAAAATATTATTTACTGAATGGTTTTTTATGTACCTAAGCACTATATTAAGTGTTAGTGATAGAGAGGTTAGTATGTTTAGTGTTTATGAGCCCCAGCTGCTTGAATACAGATTTTTTTTGGGGGGGGGGTTCTCAATTTATTAGTTGTGTGACTGGGCAAAAGTGACCTAAATGTCCTTTGCCTTAGTTTTCTCATTTATAAAATGGATGTTAAAAATAGTTTCTATGGCCTAGGGTTAATATGAGAATTAAATGCTTAATGTAAAAGTACAGTACCTGTCATATAATAAGGTTGATACTAGCCATTTGTTTTGTTTCAACTTTTAAAAAAATTTCAGCCTTATTGGAGTATAATTACATATACATTGTAGGCCATTTAAAGGATACATCGTGGTGATTTGACAAACATGTGTTTCCCAAAAGGTTTCTCCTATTCTAGTTAGTTAACACATCTATCACCTTGAACCACAAAGCTTAGCTTCTCTGTACAACCTTGCCAAATTAAATCTCGGAGACAGTTTTGGGTGAAGTAGAAAAGGGTAGCTTTATGGCTTTGCCACAGAAAGGGGGACACAGCGGGCTCATGCCCTTCAAATCGTGTGTCCCCAACTGGGGAATATAGTGACAGGTTTTATAGTAACAGAGCATGATTAGCTCGTGGCCGTTCTTCTGATGGTGAGGTAACTAGGAGTCAACATCATCAACCCTCAGGTGTAATTACTCTGGGGTCTGCATGCCCTGGGCAGCATCCCACCTGGAGGGGGTTTCGGTATCTGCAAAGTAGCTCAAAGATGCTGTGATGTTGTGTATATCTGTTGATAGGGAAACAGGACCTTGCCCCAAGGCTGCTCTTGACTGTCTCTCTATGGTCTCATCCCCTCCCTTCCCTAAATAACGTTATTGTTTGAATCTGCCCTTTGGAACTCAGGGAGGGTCATGGAGGGTGAGTGAAGGCTGCATCCTATAATCAAAGAAATGGGGGACACAGAAAGTCCTTGTGCCCAGGAGCCCCACAGGGCCCTGCAGGGTATCAGCCTCACGTATTTATCCTTTTGTGTGTGTGTGTGAGAACATTTAAGTTTCACTCTCAGTAAATTTCATTTATACAATATAGTGTAATCAGCTATGGTGAGCTGTTTAAGCCATTGTTATTAAAAACTTAGTTTAATTTAATTAGAAATAGAAATTTTTCCTCCCGAAATAATAATTATTTTTTATTTCAGTATACCTTCTTAATTATGTAGCTTTTCTATATTTATATGTCAGGTTTTATAATATCAAAATTTACCTAATCATATCTTTTGTAGTCTTTTATCTTTTATAAACATTTATAATAAATTAACATTTTATGGTTAAATTCTGCAGTTTTCTAATAAGTAAATAATATAATTTTCTATTTCTTTAGACCATCATTGAATGTCTGAAATATATTTGTACTGGAGATTTTCCTCCTGGAACCAAAGGAAATACATTTGTTCATGATCCCAAGGTAATGATGCCAGTGAAACTTTTTTTTTTTCTTTTGTTTTTTAATTTTATTGAAGTATAGTTGATTTGATTGTGTTAATTTGTGTTAATTGTGTTAATTTCTGCATAGAAGAGTGATTCAGTTATATATGTTCTTTTTCATATTCTTTTCCATCATGGTTTATTACAGGATATTGAGTATAGCTCCCTGTGCTATAGAGTTGGACCTTGTGTATCCATGCTAAATGTAATAGTTTGCATCTACTAACTCCAAACTCCCAGTCCATCCCTTTTCCTCCCCTCTTCTCCTTGACAACCACAAGTCTGTTGTGTGTCTGTGAGTCTGTTTCTGTTTTGTATGTGCGTACTCAGTTACGTCCAACTCGTTGCAACCCCATGGACTGCAGCTTACCAGGCTCCTCTGTCCATGGGATTTTCCAGGCAAAAATACTGGAGTGGGTTGCCATTTCCTACTCCAGAAACATTTTTTTATAAAATTTTTATAATGACAAAAGTGATAGCTCATTGTAGAAAACTTGGCAATGGAAAAATATGAGATATGAAAGTCACTCACGTACAGTCAGTGAGTGATAGCCATTGTTGACCTTTTCATGTGTTTCTTCTCCTTTACGTACTTACGTTATGTAACTTAAGACAGCTACATTAAGTAGCTGAAGTCATACTCTTAATTTTGTATTCTGAGCTTTTTTTCCATCTAACATTATCATAAAGTTCTGTGTTATTAAAAACTATATTAAATTCTTAGTCTGGGTGTTTGGTACATGGGTGCTTTTTATTTTATTTTGTTAATTTATTTATTTTAATTGGAGGCTAATTACTTTACAATATTGTAGTGGTTTTTGCCATACATCGACATGAGTCAGCCACGGCTGCACATGTGTTCCCTATCCAGAACCCTCTTCCCACCTCCCTCCCCATCCCATCCCCCAGAGTCATCCCAGTGAACCAGCCCTGAGCACCCTGTCTCATGCATTGAACCTGGACCGGCGATATGCTTCACATATGATAATATACACATTTCAACACTACTCGCAAATCATCCCACCCTCGCCTTCTCCCACAGAGTGCAAAAGAGTGTTCTTTACATCTGTGTCTCTTTTGCTATCTCACATATAGGGTCATCGTTACCATCTTTCTAAATTCCATATATATGCGTTAGTATACTATATTGGTGTTTTTCTTTCTGACTGACTTCACTCTGTATAATAGGCTCCAGTTTCACCTCATTAGAACTGATTCAAATGCATTCTTTTTAATGGCTGAGTAATACTCTATTGTGTATATGTACATGGGTGCTTTTTTAATCTTTGTACTTCTTTGAAATATTTTCTACTTAAAGCATGTAACCTTTTATGAACATTTTTAATGACTGAATCATTTTCTTATATTTAGTCTTGCTTTTAGTTTTTCATTAAAATGTACCATGATGAAAGTCTGTATGTGAATCTTTGAGTTATGGTATTTTAACTATTAGTGTGTGTTTAGGACATAGACTTTTCTATATACATTTTGGCCTATAGTTTTTCCTTTTTTTTTATTGTGGTATAGTTGATTCACAATATTGTGTTAGTTTCAGGTGTACAGAAAAGTGATTCAGTGATACGCATATATTTTTTAAGATTATTTTCCATTATAGGTTATTACAAGATATAGAATATTGTTGCCTGTGTTAAATTGCTCTTGCTTATCTTATATATAGTACTGTGTATCTGCTAATCCCAAACTCCTAATTTATCTCTCTTCCCTAAGTAGGTTTTTCTTTGGCATATGTGTAGTGAGGTCCTGTGCCTCTCCTTACCCCTGCTTCCCAAGAGTTTGTTGTGTATTTCTTCCAGGTTTTTTTGTGTGTTTATGAAAAAAAAAAAAACCGTCTGTGTGTATATAAATACACTCACATAAATACTTCACTACATCAATAGAATTTTATTTTACCATTGTACAAATCAAGTATTTTGTGATATTTTTGTTGCTGTTTTTTTAGTTGCTAAGTCATGTCCAACTCTTGCGGCCCCATGAACTGTAGCCCTCCAGGCTCCTCTGTCCATGGGATTTCCCAGACAAGAATACTGGAGTGGGTTGCCTTCTCCCAGGGATCTTCCCAACCCAGGAAACAAACCAGTGTCTCCTACATTGGCAGATGGATTCTTTACCACTGCGCCACCTGCAGATATGTTAAAATATATATACTTCTGTTTCATTATTTTTAATTACTTAATAGTATTCCATTGAGTTTATATTCTCTAGCTTATTTAACTGACCCACTGTTGATAGTCTTTTAAATTGTTTTCACTTTTATATGGCTAAAGATAACTCTGATTATGAACACGATCTGGGGCAGTCTTGGCCTGCAGTGGCTTGAGGCAGGATTTTGGCTCCCTGGCCAGAGACTGAAGTCAGGCTGCAATAGAGCAGCGAATCCTAGGCTCTAGACCATCAGGGCCAGTGGGCAGTGACAAGGCCCTGGCCCATTGGTTTTGTAGAAATGAATTTCCACAGAGACAGAAAGTAGTGAAACATGGTAAAGTGTTTATTCAAAAGAAAAAGAGTATGTATGAATAGACTCACATGAGCAGACTCAGAGAGAATTATGCCCTGGAGGTAGTTTGAATCACTTATATGGGGCATTTCTTCCAGGTTTCCTCTGGCCAATCATATTACTTTGCCTGATTCTGAGCCTGTATTTGATTTAACTCAAGGTCCTCCCCTGTGTGAGCGCACATTTCTCAGCCAAGGTGGATTCTAGTGAAGAGGCCTATGGGCAGGTTGACATCATCTACCATGGGGTGGTTCCCCCTTTTTAATTTTGGCCCCTTAGGAGCTTTCCTGTGCATGTGTTGTTGGGAACGTCTCCTTGACCTCAAGAATGAGAAATATGTGGTCTCTTATCTGGGCAGGGCTCAGGTCCTCCTCACTTCTGCTATTATTTTCAACTTGGAGTATCTGTCCACAGGGGAAAAACTCCAGCTGCTCAGCCTGGGGCCCATCTATCTCCTGTCTCAAATCCCCCCTGAGAGACGAGAACCCCAAGAAATCTTTATTGGGAGGATAAAGGGTGAAGGTCTGTCTTTTGGGCTGGCATGGGGCTTGTAAGTCTACCAAGTTGGGGTCACAGAGCTCTCACCGTGTCTCATTAAGGGGCCCAGGATGACCTCTGTTGTTACACCAGCAGGGTCTGTTCTGAGGAGTGACTGGCATCTCTGTATCACCATTATCTTGATATGAAACTACTGTACTCTGGAAGAGACAAACTTAACAAGTAGATTAAAAACGCAGGGGCCAAAAACCAATAAATGAACTATTATAACCACGGGCCCAAGCAGGAGTTAAGAACCAAGTTATATATGGTAGCAGTTTTGATCCTGGTCCAGATGGAGTCAGTACTGGGGTTACCCTGTCAGAAGAGATGGAGCCATTTGGTGTGATCTTACATATTTTTGATGTCTGCTTCTGTTAGCCCAGTGTGATTTGATGTGGGTGTTATAGACTCAGTTGGTTGGACAACCTGACATTAATAGACAAAATAGATCTCATTTCTTCTCTGGAAAATAAGCCTGAAACCCAGTTTGGACCTAGTGCTTTGGGGAGACTTGTAGCCAGGTAGCCAATTGTCTCGTTTAACTAGGTTTTAACCTTTGATGTGATATTAACACATAAATGATAGAAGCTGTTGATCATCATACATGTCTCTTCTTTTTGTTATTTTGTAAAGCAATTTTAATATTTAAAAATGTAATAGTTACAAGAGGAAACTAAGAAGTAAGGTTGTAGTTGCCAGCTGTTAGCAGACACTGTTTTGAGAATGGCTGGTGGTATCTCAAGTCTGATACTGCTCAGAAAACTTAAGTTCTCAACAATATAAGGACTTCTCTGAAATCACACCCAGTACTAAGTGTCACTTAGTATTGCCTTGGATGTCTGAACCATAGTTACTCCATTTTGACTTTTAATTGTAGTTTTCTCCTTAATAGCCAAAGCAAATGCTGCCTTTAATGATGTTAGTACTTCTCTAGGTATGAGAAGATGCAAGAATTTGGGCTCATAAAATCTCCTGAAAATACCTAACTATCTGAAGGCCTGTTTTGTCATCATTTCCAAGAGCACAGAGTGAGTGCCTCATTACTGATCTCCACCCTTAACCTCTTTCAGGGGGTGTTGAAGGTCAGCAGCTACAGTGGCTCATGATTTAATCCTTGCCCCCAACCTACGGCAGTAGGTGGCAAGTGCCAGTCTCCAGTTGTCAGGGCCCCTTTATATGGTCATAAATTTTATAGTCATAAAAAGGGCCCTTTCATGACCATTTCAACCCATGGTGCTAGGAATGCTCATGCCTCAGTTCATTTCAGTTCAGTCGCTCAGTCGTGTCCGACTCTCTGCGACCCCATGAATCACAGCACGCCAGGCCTCCCTGTCCATCACCAACGCCCGGAGTTTACCCAAACCCATGTCCATCGAGTCGGTGATGCCATCCAACCATCTCATCCTCTGTCATCCCCTTTTCCTCCTGCGCCCAATCCTTCCCAGCATTAGGGTCTTTTCCAGTGAGTCAACTCTTCGCATGAGGTGGCCAAAGTATTGGAGTTTCAGCTTCAACATCAGTCCTTCCAATGAACACCCAGGATTGATCTCCTTTAGGATGGACTGGTTGGATCTCCTTGCAGTCCAAGGGACTCTCAGAGTCTTCTCCAACACCACAGTTCAAAAGCATCAATTCTGCGGCGCTCAGCTTTCTTCACCGTCCAACTCTCACATCCATACATGACCACTGGAAAAATCATAGCCTTAACTAGACAGACCTTTGTTGGTAAAGTAACGTACTGCTTTTAAATAGGCTATCTAGGTTGGTCATAACCTTCCTTCCAAGGAGTAAGCGTCTTTTAATTTCATGGCTGCAGTCACCATCAGCAGTGATTTTGGAGCCCAAAAAACTAAAGTCTGACGCTGTTTGCACTGTTTCCCCATCTATTTCCCATGAAGTGATGGGACCAGATGCCATGATCTTAGTTTTCTGAACGTTCAGCTTTAAGCCAGCTTTTTCACTCTCCTCTTTCACTTTCATCAAGAGCCTCTTTAGTTCTTAACTTTCTGCCATAAGGGTGGTGTCATCTGCATATCTGAGGTTATTGATACTTCTCCCGGCAATCTTGATTCCAGCTTGTGCTTCTTCCAGCCCAGCGTTTCTCATGATGTACTTTGCATATAAGTTAAATAAGCAGGGTGACAATATACAGCCTTGACGTACTCCTTTCCCTATTTGGAACCATTCTGTCGTTCCATGTCCAGTTCTAACTGTTGCTTCCTGACCTGCATACAGGTTTCTCAAGAGACAGGTCAGGTGGTCTGGTATTCCCATCTCTTTCAGAATTTTACACAGTTTATTGTGATCCACACAATTGATGCTTTGGCATAGTCAATAAAGCAGAGGTAGATGTTTTTCTGGAACTTTCTTGCTTTTTCGATGATCCTACAGATGTTGGCTATTTGATCTCTGGTTCCTCTGCCTTTTCTAAAACCAGCTTGAACATCTGGAAGTTCACGGTTCACATATTGCTGAAGCCTGGCTTGGAGAATTTTGAGCATTACTTTACTAGCATGTGAGATGAGTGCAATTGTGCGGTAGTTTGAGCATTCTTTGGCATTGCTCTTCTTTGGATTGGAATGAAAACTGACCTTTTCCAGTCCTGTGGCCACTGCTGAGTTTTCCAGATTTGCTGGCATATCTAGTGCAGCACTTTCACAGCATCATCTTTGAGGATTTGAAATAGCTCAACTGGAATTCCATCGCCTCCACTAGCTTTGTTCGTAGTAATGCTTTCTATGGCCCACTTGACTTCACATTCCAGGATGTCTTGCTCTAGGTGAGTGATCACACCATCGTGATTATCTGGGTCGTGAAGATCTTTTTTGTACAGTTCTTCTGTGTATTCTTGCCACCTCTTCTTAATATCTTCTGCTTCTGTTAGGTCCCAACCATTTCTGTCCTTTATCGAGTCCATCTTCGCATGAAATGTTCCCTTGGTATCTCTAATTTTCTTGAGGAGATCTCTAGTCTTTCCCAATCTGTTGTTTTCCTCTATTTCTTTGCATTAATCGCTGAGGAAGGCTTTCTTATCTCTCCTTGCTATTCTTTGGAACTCTGCATTCAGATGGGAATACCTTTCCTTTTCTCCTTTGCTTTTTGCTTCTCTTCTTATCCCAGCTATCTGTAAGGCCTCCTCAGACAGCCATTTTGCTTTTTTGCATTTCTTTTCCATGGGGATGGTCTTGATCCCTGTCTCCTGTACAGTGTCACGAACCTCTGTCCATAGTTCATCAGGCACTCTGTCTATCAGACCTAGTCCCTTAAATCTATTTGTCACTTCCACTGTATAATCATAAGTATATAATAATAATAATAATATATAATAATAATATATATATAATATATATAATATAATATATAATATTATATATTATATATTATAATAATATTATATTATATTATTATAATATTATATATTATATATTATATATATTATATATATATTAATATTATATTATATAATATATATAATATAATATAATATATAATAATAATAATATATAATAATAATCATAAACCATATTTGGTTTAGGTCATACCTGAATGGTCTAGTGGTTTTCCCTACTTTCTTCAATTGAAGTCTGAATTTGGTAATAAGGAGTTCATGATCTGAGCCACAGTCTGCTCCCCGTCTTGTTTTTGCTGACTGTATAGAGCTTTTCCATCTTTTGCTGCAAAGAATATAATCAATCTGATTTCGGTGTTGACCATCTGGTGATGTCCATGTGTAGAGTCTTCTCTTGTGTTTTTGGAAGAGGGCGTTTGCTATGACCAGTGCGTTCTCTTGGCAAAACTCTATTAGCCTTTGCCCTGCTTCATTCTGTACTCCAAGGCAAATTTGCCTGTTATGCCAGATGTTTCCTGACTTCCTACTTTTGCATTCCAGTCCCCTATAATGAAAAGGACATCTTTTTTGGGTTTTAGTTCTAAAAGGTCTTGTAGGTCTTCATAGAACTGTTCAAGTTCAGCTTCTTCAACGTTACAGGTCGGGGCATAGACTTGGATTACCATGATATTGAATGGTTTGCCTTGGAAATGAACAGAGATCATTCTGTCGTTTTTGAGATTATATCTAGGTACTGCATTTCAGACTCTCTTCTTGACCATGATGGCTACTCCATTTATTCTAAGGAATTTCTGCCCACAGTAGTAGATATAATGGTCATCTGAGTTAAATTCACCCATTCCAGTCCATCTTAGTTCGCTGATTCCTAGAATATCAACGTTCACTCTTGCCATCTCCTGTTTGACCACTTCCAATTTGCTTTGATTCATGGACCTAACATTACAGGTTCCTATGCAGTATTGCTCTTTACCGCATCGGACTTTGCTTCTATCACCAGTCACATCCACAGCTGGGTATAGTTTTTGCTCTGCCTCCATCCCATCATTCTTTCTGGAGTTATTTCTCCACTGATTTCCAGTAGCACATTGGGCACCTACCGACCTGGGGAGTTCCTCTTTCAGTGTCCTATCTTTTTGCCTTTTCATACTGTTCATGGGGTTCTCAAGGCACGAATCCTGAAGTGGTTTGCCATGCCCTTCTCCAGTGGACCACATTCTGTCATGCCTAGGTCTGGTGAAATTTGGTTGCTAGGCTGCTCAATGAGCTATTATTGAACTAGGCCTTATTAACAGTAGCCATAAATCTCTATTCCACCTGTATTTAATTACTAGCCTCTTATGGTCTAGGAAAAGATTCCCTCTTATAGCTTTTTCTCATGTAAGAGTTCCACTGTTCTAATCATTGACCTCATATAGAACTATATATTTTTGTTAGATACTCAGTCACACATTGGTAATGCAAGAAATGACAATCTTGTAAAACAGGCAATGTAAAAAAGATATAGTTAACAGTATTATTAAGGTCATAAGTAAGAAATTAAGTTAAGAATTTGTATTAGGTACAACCCAGTGTATCACAGATTGTCCGACTTTGTTTTGTACCGATCCTTATCTTTAAGAGAAATTATCATCAACAAGGCACTCAGCTCAGCTTTCTAGTGATGGTGTTCAGTCGCTCAGTCATGTCTGACTCTTTGCAACCTCATGAACTGCAGCATGCCAGGGTTCCCTGTCCTTCACCATCTCCCAGAGCTTGCTCAAACTCATGTCCATTGAGTCAGTGATGCCATCCAACCATCTTATCCTCTGTCATCCCCTTCTCCTGCCTTCAGTCTTTCCCAGCATCAGGGTCTTTTCCAATGAGTCAGTTCTTTGCATCAGTTGGCCACAGTATTGGAGCTTCAGCATCAGTCCTTCCAATGAATATTCAGGACTTATTTCCTTTAGGATTGACTAGTTTGATCTCCTTGCAGTCCAAGGGACTCTCAAGAGTCTTCTCCAACACCACAGTTCAAAAGTATCAATTCTTCTTCGCTCACCTTTCTTTATAGTCCAACTCTCACATCTCTACATGATTACTGGAAAAACCATAACTTGGACTGTAAAGACCTTTGTTGGCAAAGTAATGTCTCTGCTTTTTAGTATGCTGTGTTTGTCATAGCTTTTCTTCCAAGGATCAAGCATCTTTTAATTTCATGGCTGCAGTCACCATCTGCAGTGATTTTGGAGCCCAGGAAAATGAAGTCTGTCACTGTTTCCATTGTTTCCCCATCTATTTCCGATGAAGTGATGAGGCCAGATGCCATGATCTTAGTTTCTTGAATGTTGAGTTTTAAACCAGCTTTTTCGCTCTCCTCTTTCACTTTCATCAAGAGGTTCTTTAGTTCCTCTTTGCTTTTTGCCATAAGGATGGTGTCGTCTGCATATCTGAGGTTACTGATATTTCTTCTGGCAGTCTTGATTCCAGCTTGTATTTCATCCAGCCCGGCATTTCACATGATATACTCTATAAGTTAAATAAGCAGCATGACAATATACAACCTTGACCTACTCTTTTCCCAATTTTGAACCAGTTCATTGTTCCATGTCTGGTTCTAACTGTTGTTTTTTGACCTGCATACAGGTTTCTCAGGAGGCAGGTAAGGTGGTCTGGTATTCCCATTTCTTTAAGGAGTTTTCTGCAGTTTGTTGTGATCCACACAAAGGCTTTAGCCTAGTCAGTGAAGCAGAAGTCGATGTTTTTTCTGGAATTCTCTTGCTTTTTCTGTGATCCAGCGGATGTTGGCAGTTTGTCTCTGGTTCCTCTGCCTTTTCTAAATCCAGCTTGAACATCTAGAAGTTCTTGGTTCATATACTGTTGGAAGCCTATCTTGGAGAATTTGGAGCATTACTTTGCTAGCATGTGAAATGAGTGCAGTTGTGCCGCATGTTGAACATTCTTTGGCATTGCCCTTCTTTGGTACCAAAATGAAAACGGACCTTTTCCAGTCCTGTGGCTGCTGCTGAGTTTTCCAAATCTGCTGGCATATTGAATGCAGCACTTGCACAGCATTGTCTTTCAGAATCTGAAATAGCTCAGCTGGAATTCGATCACCTCCACTAGCTTTGTCTGTAGTGATGCTTCCTAAGGCTCACTTGACTTTGCAGTCCAGGATGTCTGGCTCTAGGTGAGTGATCACACCATCGTGGTTATACAGGTCGTTAAGATCTTTTCTGTATACTTCTGTGTATTCCTAGTGTTACTACTTATCCTTAGTATGATTTAATTGTTCTCAACAAAGGAATTAATTTTTCTTTAGAAATAGTAAAGCATTTACTACATTTACTGAGCCTTTTCTACAATGACTATTCACACCTTCTCTTAAAATGTACTGTCTTCAATTGATGGATGATCTTGCCTTGTGTTTTATTGAGAAAATAGAAGGAATCAGATGAAAAGTCCTCATTTCCAATCATTAAATCTACCAAACTACCCTGCATATATATCCGTACTGTTTTCACCTGTGTAATAATGGTAAATTGTTTATTATTTGTCTGAAGGTCAATTAAGTCCTCTTGGTACCTAGATCCAATATCAGTCACTTTTGTCAAGTCAGGCGTTTTGCCTTTCAGTTGCTCCTGCAGTTTCTCTCTCTTTAGGGTAGCCATTTACGTCAGCTATATGCATGGTCTGGTTGCTCCAGTCTACAAACAGACAAACTCTCCCTTACTCCAGTTCAGCCTCTGGCTACTACTCTGTTTATACCAAAATTCTTAAGAGTTATGTGTACTCACTGTTTTCACTTTATTGCTTCCCCTTTCTCCCCATCCTACTCTGTTTAGATTTTCTTTTTTTCCCTCACTAAAACTGCTCTTGTAAGGTCACCAGTAATATCCATATTGCCAGATCACTTTTTAAAAAAGTATTTGTTTAGCTGTGCCAAGTCTTTGTGGTGGCACTCGGGATCTTTGATCTTGTGGCATGTGGGATCTTCTCTTTTTTTAGTTGTGACATGCAGAATCTTTGTCTTTATATCTTGTGGCTTGTGGGTTCTAGTTTCCTGGCCAGGGTCCCCTGTGTTGGGAGCACAGAGTCTTAGCCACTGGACCACCAGGAAAGTCGCAAATCAGTTATTTTCTAGTTCTCAATACTTTCTCTGCAGATTTGATGTATTAATAATTGGTTTTCCTCTTTTTTTAAAACATTGCTCTCTTGGCTTTCATGACACCATAATCTCATACCTCTTTTTTGATGGGCCATACTTTAGTCTCCTTTAATGAGTCTACTTTTGCCTGACTCTTCTTGGATGATATTATTCACTCGCACAGCTTTAAGTATTAGTTATGTTGCAGGAAGAGGGACCTCTTTCAGGGCCCAAGAGTGGGCTCTTGTCTAACAGTCAGAAACAAATTGTCTGAGGATACATGTGCTGAAAAAGCAAGAGACTTCATTGGGAAGGGGTACTCGGGGAAAGAGCTGCAGAGTAAGGGAACTCAGGAGAACTGCTCTGTCATGTGACGTGTGGTCTCGGGTTTTATGGTAATAGGGTTACTTTCCAGGTTGTCTCTGGCCAGTCATCCTGACTCAGGGTCCTTCCTGGTGCTGTTCTCATTGCTCATCCAGGATAGATTCCAGTGAGAAGGATTCTGGGAGGTTGGTATGACATATGGGCTAATGTCTCCTCTCTCCTTTTGACGTTTCCCAAATTCTTCCGGTTGGTGGTAACTTATTAGTTCCACATTCTTTACCAAGAAGTCCTGTTGTAAGGTAACCCTGCAGATGGTTACTATATAGGGCCTGGCCTTGACAGGCAGTTTGGGTCAGTGGTTCCCTGTATAGTTACATGCGGATGAATTCCCAATTATTATATTTAGTCCTAACTTCTTTCCTAAACTATAGACATATATGTCCAGCTGTTCAAGTATTTAATGAGCATCTCCAATTTAACATACTGAAAATAGAACTCTTGGTTCCATATTCCCCCATTCCTCTCACATTCTCAAGCCTGTTACTACCTCAGCACCCTGCAGTTTAATAAATGATATCATCTGCACATTTGCTCATGCAGAAACCTGTTTGCCATTCTTTTAGTGATTCCTTTATCTCATCTTGTTTCTAATTCATAAGCAATTCTTACCTACTCTTCTAAAATATGTCCAGAATATGTCCCTTCATTTCATCTCTACTGTTTTCCTGATCCAAGCCACCACGCTTTTCCCTTTGAACTATTCTGATAGTCTGCAAACTTGTTTTCCTGCCTCATTCTTTTATTTTTCTGGCTGTGCCATGTGGGATCTTAGTTCCCCAACCAGAAATTGAAGCTGTGCCTCTTGCAGTGGACGTGTGAAGTCTTAACCACTGGACCACCAGGGAGGTCCCTCCTGCTTCATTATTGAAATTCTTTTTTATAGAAAAGAAGAATCTCTTCTAATAGCAACAAATTATCTCTAAATATTTATTCATTCATTTAACAGGGAGTGGGTCTTTTAAAGTCTGAGGAAAGAAGATTCCAGTCAGTGTTAATACTAAGTGCAGAGTCCTTGAGGTAGGATCATATTTGGTGTGTTCAAGGAATCACAAGGGGAGGAGCAAAATAATCAGGGGAAGACTAGTAGAAAATTAAGTTAGAATAGTTGAAGGGTCTAGATCCTGTAGGATTTGGGGTTCTAATTTAAATAGGAATCCATTGGAAGATTTTAAGCAGGAAAAGGGTATGATCTGTATTTTAAAGTGATCAGTCTAGCCGCTGAGAGGACTGTCTGTAAATGGCGAGTGTGGAAGGGTGAAGACTGATAAAGGGCATTTTGTGGTAATCCAGGTGAGGAATATTGGTGGCTTAATTAAGTGGTAATGGTAGAAAATATGACAAATGCTTGGATTGGGGATGTTTTAAAGGTAGAACCAGCAAATTAGCTATTGATTTGGGTAGTGGTGTATGAGAAAAATAGAAGCATCAAGCAGAACTTCAAGTTTTTTGATTTTAGCAAATAGATAAAATAGTAGTAATGAGGAAACTCTGGAAAAGAAGGTTTGAGGGCCTCTGGTTTAAATGTATGAATTGGGATGGGAATTCCTAGGCAGTCCAGTGGTTAGGACTTGGTGCTTTCATTGCTAGGGCCCACCCCCCTGCTCCCCACCCCCCCTCCCCACCCCGGGTTCAGTCCCTGGTCAGGGAACTAAGATCCTGCAGACCGAGTGGTGCAGTTAAAAAAAAAGAAAAAAAAAAACACCACATGTAAATTGGGGATGTTTGTTACGTTTGTTAGATATCGAAAGGAGATGTCCGGTAGGTAAATAGAAGTATGTCTGGGGGGAGGTTTGAGTTAAAATTAGGAATCATTGAAGCGTACACTGACGTATGTATATAGTTAGTCTTAAAGCCTGATGGGATCTCCTAGGAAGTGAATATAGAGAAGACCTGAGCCTAGAGCATATTAGCATTTAGAAATAAAGAGGAGGAGCCAGGGAAAGATGCTAAAAAAACAACTAGTAAAGTAAGGAAAATAGAGAATGGTGTCTTAGAAGACAAAAGAATAGTGTCACAAGAAAGAGGAGTCATCAGCTGTGTCAGATATGTCGATAGCTCAAGCAAGAAGCAGATTGGACTATGTGAAGGTCATTGGTGATCTTGACAAAACCAGTTTTAGTAATCTGAGAAAACAGGAGGTAAGGAAGTAAAACACATAGAATTGTTTTATGAGTTTTGCTATAAGTGGAAAGAGATGGGGCAATAACTGAAAAGGTTTGCAGGATCAGAGTTTTTCTGGCTTCTGTTCTGTTTTTTTAACAAATGTGTGTATTTTCTGGATGTTTCCATGTTGATTGGTGCTCCAGTATCTCAGCCAGTCTCATCTATCACCCACCCCCTTTCCAATTGCTTTCATCTTTCTAGAGCTGTTTTTCTCAACTATCTGCTTATGTCCTCTCTGTGGTTCTTCTGGCTATGGTGGTTTAGCTCTCTTCACTTGCTACCCACTTTTCGGCTGCTCTCATTTTCCAGTTCTGAGCTCCCACCCACACTTGTTCATCAGCTCTTCTCTCCTGAGTCACTCACACCTCCTACTGTGGGTGGAGCCATTCCCCTCACCTGAATTGCCCACATCCCCTCAGTTTTCCCAATATGCTGTTCTTCTCAACATTTCAGTTTCTCTCACCCTCTTATATCTTCAACCTCTCTTGTCTTTCTATTTCCCTGTTTTAATTTGACCCTGCACCAAATATTGTTTATCTTAAACAAATGCCTGGGTTTTCCTGGTTTTTCTCAGTAATTTTTCTTACCTGTATTCAGTTGTTTCTATCTTTTTAGGTACTTTGATTTCCATGTTGCTCTATTTGCCTAACTTCACACCTTTCTCCTCTACTTCTTTCAAACTTTCAGCTACGTGAGTAGATCCATTCTTTCTTCTACCTAATTTGCATCTCTTCAGTTGACCTGGACCCTCAGAAGCTCATTTCTCTGTTATCTGCATCTCATCAAGTTTGTTTTGCTTCTGGCTGATACTGTAAATTTTCTGGATGCTTATTTCCTCAGCAGTTTCTTTATCCCATTTTCCAGCCATATATTGTGTTCCTAAAAGTGGGAGACACTAGAACATTTAGAAATTGATAGGAATGACACTGGGTAGAGGGGGAAATTGATCTAAGGGAGGGGACAATTAGAGAGCAAAATCCTTGAGTAGGCAAGAAGAGATAAGATCCATTGCTCAACTGAAGGAGTTAACAAGAGTGCACATTGTTTATCCATTGTAAAAGGATGGCAGGCAGAGTATATATGGTAAATTTAGTAGTAAGAGAATGAATCAAGTCTCTCTTGATTGTTTCTATAGTCTCAGTGGAAAAAAGAAGTGAAATCATTAGCTGAGAGTGGGAGAATGGGATGATGGAGGCTAGTAAAATTAAAAGGTAGTTTTTACTTCAGAGTAATTTGATCAGGGAAGTGTTAAAGAGTTATGTGCGGTGTCAAGGGGTCACTTGAGGTTTGTGGGTGAAAATTTATAGGGAGAACAATCATCATGTTTGGGTTTTTCCAGTTTTCTTCAGCTGCTCAGTGGCTGACAGTGAGTTGGAAAGTTGGATTTAATCAAGGTTGAGGGTTTGCCTGGTAAATAAAATGAAGGGAATTTACTATATTCTTTTTTTTAAAAAACTATGTTCTCAACAGATTTACTTATTTGATCAATCCCCTTATATGTAATAAATCTATTAGTGCACCAGAACTCTAACACCCCGTACTGGACCAACTCTACCCCCCGTGTCCAGACCCTCTTCATCCTGCTTGGGCTGTAACTCCTCATGCTGGCCCTCTCATGTGGATGTTTTCCCATTCCGCTTGGGCTCTGACTCATGCTAGACTACCTCCTGTTTTCCACCCATAAACACCTTGCTTACCTTTCTCAGCCACAAATACTCTTTACCACGAGGCCCTTGTAGGGTTGCCCTCTCTAATCTGGCATCTGAATTGTCCCAGCAGGCTCCCCTCTGCCCCATGTGGATTCCCTCCTCAGTGTTGTCAGGCTCTGCATACCCACAAGGATGTCTGCCTTGCCCTAGGACAGACATCGTCCTTCTGAGCTTGGTCATCCCTACTCACAGATGCCCTTTTAGCCTGCTTGAATTGACACCCTTGGACTTTGGAAACCCTGGGCCAAGCTGTCTGTCCATATGCGTACCCTTGTCAGCCTACTCAGGCTCAGTCAACCTGCTCCATGCTGAGCTACCATGTCCCTCCACCTCCAGCTAGCATGCATATGTACCTTCTTCTGCCCCATCTAATGGTTTTATAACTAGATTGTTTGGAAAGAGAAGGGCTTATTAAATTTTTTTCTTTTGGATAGAAATTCTTCTAAAGTGTAATATATGTTTCTCTGCCTTAATAAATTCCTCAGTTTTGCTGAGGAAGAGCCACCAGGGAAGCCCCTACTTTTTGAAGAGCATCAACAACAGTATTGTGCTTGAAATGCTACAAAATACCCCTTCTTTAAATTGTTAATACATTTACTATTTTGATTCTTGACAGATAGATGCCAGGAGAAAAAATATGTATTTGGCTAACCAGGCTATTTGTAACTAACCAGGCATATTGTAAACAAGTTAACTCATTTTCTGGTACATAGATGTGAAAATCCTTTAACTGCCATGGATTAAAATCTCAGTAGTTACTTTCCTTGGCTTCCCTCTTAACTCAATCAGTAAAGAATCCTCCTGCAATGCAGGAGATCCAGGTTTGATCCCTGGGTCGGGAAGATCCCTGGAGAAGGAAATGGCAACCCACTCCAGTGTTCTTGCCTGGAGAATCCCAGGGACAAAGAAGTCTGGCGGGTTATAGTCCACGGGGTTGCAAAGAGTCGGACACAAGTTAGTGACTAAAACAGCTACTTTCCTTGGGATGAAATGATGGGATCAAGTCCCTGGGCAAAGCTGAATATTAACCTTTTGCTACCTCCTCACTAAGATGTCTATATCTAAATTTCTCCTGGATTACTCTCAGCTTCTTATCTTGCCTCAGTCCAGTCTGTTTACCCTGAAGACAAAATGATTCTTCTAAAATGCATTATCTACTGCATGCCTTTCCCCTGGAATAAACTCTTTAATGATTTTTCATTGCTTTAAGTCCAAAACTCTTTTTAATTTGTTTCAGAAAGCTTTTAATTAGTGAAACCATTTTCTGTCTCTACTTTCCTTTTCCCTTCCTTCTGCAGAAAACTTTCTGAAATTACTTTAGCCATTCAGTGTCTCAGATCTTTTCATATGCTTACTCCTGTTTCTCTGTCAGGTTTCAATTTAAATATTCATTTCCTTTAGAAAACCTTCCCAGTACTCTCCTAGATAAGTTAAATGCCTCTACTCTGTGCTCCCAAAGCATCTTGTACTTCTCTTATGATGATGCTTAACATTCCTTTTTCTACTCTTTTGTTTAACCCATCTGTCTTCCATGCACCAAAGGAAAAAGTGTCATTTTTGAACCAAAACAACACATGAAAACTAATGAATGCCTAATAAATATTTGTTAAACAATTGATGAATATGAAAGTTAAATTTATGCTAAAAAGTCATTAAAGGTCAACAAAAGTTACTTAACGATTTTTTTTAAAAGGCTAAACCCGCGATTTGTGATTTTGGTTGCAACAGAATAATGAGTATCATACTTGTGCTCCCAAGATGAACAACTATAAAACTGGA
Organism: Giraffa tippelskirchi; assembly: GCF_054371585.1. NCBI lineage: Eukaryota > Metazoa > Chordata > Mammalia > Artiodactyla > Giraffidae > Giraffa > Giraffa tippelskirchi. Next base: position 98,050,528 of record NC_137280.1, on the reverse strand, counting down.
AAAAATATTTGAATCAACTCTTTCAAGTATTAGACAACAGATGCTGGGTTGTGATATCTGAGAAAAGAAAAATATATGTGGTGACTAAATATTTATTCTAGATTTCTACCTAGGGACACTTTGCAAACTTCAGTGTATAGAACTAGAATCCAACATAGAGCAGTAGTCGCTAGGCAGATGAAACAAAGAAGTTTGGGTTTGCTGAGGTGGTTGTAAATTGTGAGGCAAGGTTCAGGGGTGGGATTGCTGTGTAGAGATGGGACCCCAGAAATCTTCATAAGGAACCCATGAGTCTTTTGCTAGATACTAAGCTGCATGTGTTTTAGAATGAGATTCGGTGAGGACTAGCAGAGACCAGCTACTGGGGTAGAGAAATGGGATTGTGAACTGAATAGAGATTATAGCTTTCCTTCCAAGGAGCAAGTATCTTTTAATTTCATGGCTGCAGGCACCTACCATAGTGATGTTGGAGCCCAAGAAAATAAAATCTGTCACTATTTGAACTTTCCCCCCTTCTATTTGCCGTGAAGTGATGGGATCAGATGCCAATGATCTTAGTTTTTTGGATGTTAAGTTTTAAGCCAGCTCTTTCACGCTCCTCTTTCGCTTTCATCAAGAGGCTCTTTAGTTCTTCTTCACTTTCTGCCATTAGAGTGGTATTGTGTGTATATCTGAGATTGTTAATATTTCTCCTGGCAATCTTGATTCCAGCTTGTGATTCATCCTGCCTGGCATTTTGCATGATGTACTCTGCATATAAGTTAAATAAGCAAGGTGACAATATACAGCCTTGACATACTCTTTTCTCAATTTTGAACCAGTCTGTTGTTCATGTCTGGTTCTAACTGTTGCTTCTTGACCTGCATAGGTTTCTCAGGAGGCAGGTAAGGTGGTCTGGTATTCCCATCTCTTTAAGGAATTTTTCACAGTTTGTTATGATCCATACAAATGCTTTAGCATAGTCAGTGAAGCAGAAGTAGATGTTGTTCTGGCATTCCCTTACAAAAAGACCCCAATAAAGAAAAAGGAATACCAGTAGATTTTTTTTTCAAAAGTATAGTTGATTGACATTTTTGTGTTACCTTCAGGTGTACAGTGTAGCAATTCAGTATTTTTGCAGATTATACTGCATTCTTGGTTTTTATAAGAAAATGGGTATGATTCCTTGTGCATTATTGTTGCTTACCTATTTTGTATATAGTATCTTGTATCTGTTAATCCTTTATCCCTAATTTATTCCTTTCCCTCCTCTTTGGTATCCACAAGTTTGTTTTCTATATGTCTATTTCTGTTTTGCATATACATTCATTTGTATTATTTTTTAGAGGGAATAACAGTGTTTTTAAATATAATAATACAGAAAAATTAAACATAAAAGGATGAAAAATGTACTAAAATATGCCAACTAATAAAAAGAAAACTGAATTGGCTATATTAACATCAGACAGTATACTTTAGAACTAGTAATGCTATTGGGGTGAGAAGTGATGTTTTATGATGATAGAAGAATCAGTTCATCAAGAGGATATAACAACTCTAGATTTAGAGCTTTGATAAGAAAGAGGCAAAAAATCTATGGAACTAAAGGAAATACAGAAAAATCTACAGTTATAGTTGGAGATCTCAATGCCCTCTCTGTATAGAAACAGAAAAAGTAGACAAAATAGCAGAAAGACATGGAAAACTTTAACACTATTAATCAAATTAACCTAATTGACTTTTATAGTCGATTCTCACAGTGAATGGCAGAATACACATTATTTTCTTTATTTTTTTATTGAAGGATAATTGCTTTATAGAATTTTGTTTTCTGTCAAACCTCAACATGAGTCAACCATAGGTATACATTTATCCCCTCCCTTTTGAACCTCCCTCCCAGCTCCCTCCCCATCCCATCCCTCTATGTTGATACAGAGCCCCTGTTTGAGTTTCTGGACCCATACAGCAAATTCCTGTTGGCTATCTGTTTTACATATAGTAATGTAAGTTTCCACGTTACTCTTTCATACATCTCACCCTCTCCTCCCCTCTCCCCATGTCCATAAGTCTGTTCTCTATGTCTGTTTCTGCACTGCTGCCCTGTAAATAAATTCTTCAGTACCATTTTTCTAGATTCTGTATATGTGTATTAGAATACGATATTTATCTTTCTCTTTCTGAGTCACTTTACTCTGTATAATAGGTTCTAGGTTCATCCACCTCATCAGAACTGTCTCAAATGCGTTCCTTTTTATGGCTAAGTAATATTCCATTGTGGATAGGTACCACAACTTCTTTATCCATTCATCTGTTGATGGACATCTAGGTTGGTTCCATGTTCTAGCTATTGTAAATAGTGCTCCAATGAACAGTGGGATACATGTGTCTTTTTCAACCCTGGTATCCTCAGGGTATATGCCTAGGAGTGGGATTGCTGGGTCATATGGTGGTTTTATTCCTAGATTTTAAGGAATCTCCATACCATCTTCCATAGTGGCTGCATCAATTTACATTCCCACCAACAGTGCAAAAGCGTTCCCTTTTCTCCACACCCTCTCCAGCATTTATTGTTTGTAGACTTTTTGATGGCCATTCTGACCGGTGTGAGGTGATATCTCATTGTGGTTTTGATTCGCATTTCTCTAATAATGAGCGATGTTAAGCATCTTTTCATGTGTTTGTTAGCCTTCTGTATGTCTTCTTTGGAGAAGTGCCTATTTAGGTCTTTTCCCCACTTTTTGATTGGGTTGTTTGTCTTTCTAGCATTGAATTGTATGAGCTGCTTGTATATTTTGGAAATTAACCCTTTGTCAGTTGTTTCATGTGCTATTATTTCCTCCCATTCTGAGGGTTGTCTTTTCACCCTGCTTGTAGTTTCCTTTGCTGTGCAAAAGCTTTTAAGTTTAATCAGGTCCCACTTGTTACCTTTTGTTTCTGTTTCCATTACTCTATGAGGTGGGTCATAGAGGATCTTGCTTTGATTTATGTCATCTAGTGTTCTGCCTATGTTTCCCTCTAAGAGTTTAATAGTTTCTGATCTTACATTTAGATCTTTAATCCATTTTGAGTTCATCTCTGTGTATGGTGTTAGGAAGTGTTCTAATTTCATTCTTTGACATGTTAGCTGTCCAGTTTTCCCAGTACCATTTATCAAAGAGGCTGTCTTTGCCCCATTGTATATTCTTGCCTCCTTTGTCAAAAATAAGGTACCCATAGGTGCATGGGTTTATTTCTGGGCTAGTTCTGTCTTGTTCCATTGGTCTACATTTCTGTTTTTGTTCCAGTACCATACTATCTTGATGATTGTAGCTTTGTAGTATAATCCGAAGTCAGGAAGGTTGATTCCTCCAGCTCCATTCTTCTTTCTCAAGACTGCTTTGGCTATTTGGGGTCTTTTGTGTTTCCATATGAATTGTGAAATTTTTTGTTCTAGTTCTGTGAAAAATGCCATTGGTAATTTGAGAGGGACTGCATTTAATCTGTAGATTGCATTTGGCAGTATAGTCATTTTCACAATATTGATTCTTCCTACCCAGGAACATGGAATATCTCTCCATCTGTTTATGTCCATCTTTGATTTCTTTCATCAGCGTCTTATAATCTTCTGTGTACAGTTGTTTTGTCTCCTTAGGTAAGTTTATTCCTACATTTTAATTATTTTTGTTGCAATGGTGAATGGGATTGATTCCTTAACTTCTCTTTCTGATTTTTCATTATTAGTATATAGAAATGCAAGTGATTTCTGTGTATTGACTTTGTATCCTACAACCTTGCTAATTCACTGATTAGCTCTAGTAATTTTCTGATACTATCTTTAGGGTTTTCTATGTACAGTATCATGTCATCTGCACACAGAGCTTTACTTCTTTTCCAATCTGGATTCCTTTTATTTCTTTTTCTTCTCTGATTGCTGTAGCTAAGACTTCCAGAACTATGTTGAATAATAGTGGCCAAAGTGGACACCCTTGTCTTCTTCCTGATCTTAGGGGGGAGTGCTTTCAGTTTTTCACCATTGAGAATAATGTTTGCTGTAGGCTTATCATATATGGCCTTTACTGTGTTGAGGTAGTTTCCTTCTCTGCCCATTTTTTGAAGAGTTTTAATCATAAATGAGTGGTGAATTTTGTCAGAGGCTTTTTCTGCATCTATTGAGATTATCATATGGTTTTTATCTTTCTATTTGTTAATGTGGTTTATCACATTGATTGATCTGTGTATTTTGAAGAATCCTTCCATTCCTGGAATAAACCCAACTTGATCATGCTGTATGAGCTTTTTGATGTGTTGCTGAATTCTGCTTGCTAAAATTTTGTTGAGGACTTTTGCTTCTATGTTCATCAGTGATATTGGCCTGTGGTTTTCTTTTTTGGTGTTGTCTTTGTCTGGTTTTGGTATCAGGGTGATGGTGGCCGTGTAGAATGAGTTTGGAAGTGTTCCTTCTGCAATTTTTTGAAAGAGTTTTAGAAGGATAGGCATTAGTTCTTCTCTAAATGTTAGATAGAATTCTCCTGTGAAGCCGTCTGGTCCTGGGCTTTTGTTTGGGGGGAAATTTTTGATCACAGCTTCATTTTCAGTGCTTGTAATTGGGTTGTTAATAATCTCTGTTTCTTCCTGGTTCAAGTCTTGGAAGATTGAACTTTTCTAAGAACCTGTCCATTTCTTCCAGGTTATCCATTTTATTGCCATATAGTTGTTCATAGTAGTCTCTTATAATCCTTTGTATTTCTGCATTGTCTGTTGTAACCTCTCCTTTTTCATTTCTAATTTTGTTGATTTGATTCTTCTCTCTTTTTTCTTGATGAGTCTGGCTAAAGGTTTGTCAATTTTGTTTATCTTCTCAAAGAACCAGCTTTTAGTTTTATTAATCTTTACTATTGTTTCTTTCATTTCTTTTTCAGCTATTTCTGCTCAGATCTTTATGATTTCTTTCCTTCTACTAATTTTGGGGGGTTTTTTGTTCTTCTTTTTCTAGTTGTTTTAGGTGTAAAGTTAGGTGTCTATTCGATATTTTTCTTGTTTCTTGAAGTAGGATTGTATTGCTGTGAACTTCCCTCTTAGGAATGCTTTTGCTTTTAGTTGCTTTGGTTTTGAGTTGTCATGTTTTCATTGTCATTTGTTTTTAGAAATTTTTTTATTTCCCTTGTGATTTCTTCAGTAACCTGTTGATTATTTAGAAATATGTTTAATCTCCATGTGTTTGTGTTTCTTACAGTTTTTTTTCTTGTAATTGATATTTAGTCTCATAGCATTGTGGTCAGAGAAGATGCTTGATACGATTTCAGTTTTCTTAAATTTACTGAGGTTTGATTTGTGACCCAGGATGCAGTCTGTCCTGGAGAATGTTCCATGTGCATTTGAGAAGAAGGTGTAGTCTTCTGCATTTGGATGGAATGTCCTGAAGATATCTATGAGATCCATCTCATCTAATGTATCATTTAAGACTTGTTTCTCCTTATAATTTTCTGTTTTGATGATCTGTCCATTGGTGTGAGTGGGGTGTTAAAGTCTCCTATTATTACTGTGTTACTGTCCATTTCTCCTTTTATGTCTGTTAGTGTTTGTCTTATGTATTGAGGTGCTCCTATGTTGGGTGTATATTTACAATTGTTATGTCTTCCTCTTGGATTGTTCCCTTGATCATTATGTAGTGTCCTTCCTCATCTCTTGTAATCTTCTTTATTTTAAGGTCTATTTTGTCTGATATGAGAATTGCTACTCCAGCTTTCTTTTGCTTCCCATTTGCATGGAATATATTTTTCCATCCTCTTACGTTCAGTCTATACGTGTCTTTAGGTCTGAAGTGGGTTTCTTGTGAAGTGAAGTGAAGTTGCTCAGTCGTATTTGACTCTTTGTGACCCCATGGACTGTAGGCTACCAGGCTCTTCCATCCATGGAATTTTCCAGGTGAGAGTACTGGAGTGGGTTGCCATTTTAGACAGCATATATATGCATCTTGTTTTTGTATCCATTCAGCCAGTCTGTCTTTTGCTTGGAGCATTTAATCTGTTTACATTTAAAGTAATTATTGATATATACGTTCCTATTGCCATTTTCTTAATTGTTTGGGGTTGATTTTGTAGATCTTTTTTTTTTACTCATGTATTTCTTGACTATATATGTCTGTTTAACATTTGTTGTAAAGCTGGTTTGGTGGTATTGAATTATCTTAACTCTTGCTTGTCTGAAAAGCTTTTGATTTCTCCATCAATTTTGAATGAGATCCTTGCCAGGTACAGTAATCTTGGTTGTAGATTTTTCCCTTTCAGTACTTTAAATATATCCTGCCATTCCCTTCTGGCCTGCAGAGTTTCTGCTGAAAGATCAGCTGTTAAGCGTGTGAGGTTTCCATTGTATGTTACTTGTTGGCTTCTCCCTTGCTGTTTTTAATATTCTTTCTTTGTGTACTGAACTGAATTTTGTGTTTAGACTTTGTTAGTTTGATTAGTATGTGTCTCGGGGTGTTTCTCCTTGGGTTTATCCTGTATGGGACTCTTTGTGCCTCTTGGACTTGTTTGACTATTTCCTTTTCTGTGTTGGGGAAATTTTCAACTATAATCTCTTCAAAAATTTTCTCATACCCTTTCCTCTTCTCTTCTTCTGGAACCCCTGTAATTTGAATGTTGGTGCATTTGATATTGTTCCAGAGGTCTCTGAGACTAGCCTGAATGCTTTTCATTCTTTTTACTTTATTCTGCTCTTCAGAAGTTATTTCCAACATTTTATCTTCCAGGTCACTGATTCATTCTTCTGCTTCAAATATTCTGGTATTGATTCCTTCTAGAGTATTTTTAATTTCAGTAATTGTGTTGTCTCTGTATGTTTATTCTTTAATTCTTCTAGGTCTTTGTTAATTGATTCTTGCATTTTGCTTTCAAGGTTTTTGATCATCTTTACTGTCATTATTCTGAATTCCTTTTCAGGTAATTTGCCTATTTCCTCTTCATTTATTATTATTATTTTTTAACTTATTGTGTTTGAGGTCTCCTTTTCCCATGCTTCAAGGTTGGATTCTTTCTTCCTTTTGGTTTCTGCCCTCCTAAGGTTGGTCCAGTGGTTTGTGTAAGCTTCTTAAAGAGTGAGATTTGTGCTGAGTTTTTGTTTCTTTGTTTTTCCTCTGATGGGCAAGGCTGAGTGAAATGGTAATCCTGTCTGCGGATGACTGGGTTTGTATTTTTGTTTGGTTTGTTGTTTAGATGAGGCGTCCTGCACAGGGTGCTATTGGTGGTTGGGTGATGCCGGGTCTTGTATTCCAGTGGTTTCCTTTGTGTGAGTTCTCACTATTTGATACCCCCTAGGGTTAGTTCTCTGGTAGTCTAGGGTCTTGGAGTCAGTGCTCCCACTCCAAAGGCTCAGGGCATGATTTCTGCCATGTATAGCAGCACCGTCCTCATCCACAGCTGGTACTCACAACATCCACTCCTGCTCCTAGTGAGTCTGCAGTGAGTCTACAGAGCTTAGCTAGGGTACACATTATTTTTAATCACTCTAAAACATTCACAAATATTCTGAACCGTAAAACAAGTGTAAATACATTGCAAAGGATTGAAGTCATACAGTACGTATTCTCTGACCACACTAGAATTAAACTAGAAGTCAGTAAGAAAAAATCTCCAGATACTTGAACATTAGACAGTACATTTCTCAATAACTCACGGGTCAAAAAAGGAATCATGAAAGAAATTTGAAAAATACTTTAAATAAAATGAAAGCATACCATATAAATATTTGTGGACTGCAGGTAAGTAATGGTTAAAAATTATAGGATAACATGTTTATATTAGAAAAGAAAAAATGCCTAGAATTAATGACCTGAGCTTTTATCTTAAGAAACTTGGAAAAGAAGAGCTAATTAAATTCAAAATAAGTAGAAGAGGGAAATTAAATAAAGATAAGAGCAAAATCAGTGATATAGAGACAACAGAACCAGTGGAAGCAGAATGTGGTTCTTTTTTTTTTTATCAATAAAATGAATAAACCTCTAAGCAAAATCATAAATAAGACACAAATTACCAATATTAGAAATGAAAGAGACAACATCACTGTGAATCCTACAGACATTATTCAGGTAATAAGGGAATATTGGTAGGAGGTTTATGCCAGTAAATTCAGCAACTTAGATGAAATGGACAAATTCTTTTAAGAACATAAACTACCAAAGTTTACTCAAGAAATATATCTACTAAAGAAACTGAAAATCCTCACAAGAGCTTCAGGTTCTGATAATTTTACTGGTGAATTGTAAAAAACATTTTAGGAAGAAATAGTGTCAATTCCACATGAATTGTTTTCAGAAGAGATGCAAAGGAAATATGTCCCAACTCATTTTATGAAGGTGGTATTACTGTGTTACCAAAAACTAGACAAAAGCATTACAAGAAAACTACAGATGAGTAACTCTTACAAATGCAGAGATCCATAACAAAATATTAGCAAGTCAAATTCAGCATTATATACATAAAGATAATACACTATGACAGAGGTCCAGAATTTAGTAGTAGGAGGAGAGCATCCACAAAATCCTGATTGGGAGTCAAAGCCCAAGAGAAGAATGTGTTAGTCCATAGTGATATTTTAAAAATGAAAAACAAGGTGGCATTTGCAGGGGGAGTGGGTGCAGGGCAGGATGTGAAGGATAAATCCCTTCCTTATAGTAGAATCTTAGCCAATAAATACAGGAGGAATAATGGAATTAGAAAATTATTCTTTAATAGCTATCACAGTAATAATTCATACAAGAAACATTAATAGAGGTGCTAAAACTGATGGAGGAAAAGCTTGATGAGGAATGAGACATTTACACAGTCTCAATGTATATGTCTCCCAAATATTCACAGCAAAGTAAAAAAATAATATGATGGAGAAGCCTGGCAGATACCACCTTACCAGGAGATCAAAGGTAACATCCTCAGTAATGATACAAATTGAAATAATGCCCATCTGATAAGATGCAATGTAGGGAATATATCATCACTTCTGTGATATTGCTGTAGAAAAGTGAAGTCACTCAGTCATGTCCAACTCTTTGCCACCCCATGGACTGTAGCCCACCAGGCTCCTCAGTCCATGGAATTTTCCAGGCAAGAGTACTGGAGTGGGTTACCATTTCCTTCTCCAGGGGGTCTTCCTAACCCAGGGATCAAACCCAGGTCTCCCGCATTGTGGGCAGATGCTTTACCATCTGAGCCACCAGGGAAGCCCAATATTGCTGTAAAGATGCATAATCTGATTCTAGTTCTGAAGAAATACTAGAAAAATATAAATTTGGGGAGACATTGTATAAAATAATGTTCAGTAATTTTTAAAATTACCAGTCATGAAAGTCAGGGAAAATCTGAGGAACTGTTCCAGATTGAAAGAAACTAAAGAGACATGACAACAATGTGTAATTCTGAATAACGCATAACATAATGTGTAATTCTGAACTGGATCCTGTTGTTGTAAAGGACATATTGAAACAGTTGGCAAAATTGAATGGGAACTGAGGACCATATGGTAGTAATATATCATTCTCAATTTCCTGACTTTTACAGTCAAAAATGCCCTTGTTTTGTAGGAAATAACTGGTGTTTGGATGTCAGATCAGCAATTCATTCTCGGGTGGTTTGAGTGGAAAAGTCATGATGTATACTGTATTTCTGGTTTTCTGTAACCTTTGATTGTTTTTTAAAATATTAAAACAAGCACTTGGTGCTTAGAAAGATAAAATTCATTTATTTGAAAAATAATGGAGGTAGATAATACAGTTCTGGTAAATTGAACTGTACTTTTCCTCATACATGTATTTTTTTAATTTACTTAAAAATTTATTTAAATAAATTTATTTATGTGGTTCCACTGGGTCTTAGTTGTGGCATGTGGGATTTTTTGTTATTGTTGCAACACGCACATTCTTAGTTGTGGCATGTAATCTAGTTCCCCGACCAGGGATCAAACCTGAACCCCCCACATTGGGAGTACAGAGTTTTAGCCAGTGGACCACTAGAGAAGTCCCTTAATTTACTTTAAAAAATTTTAAATTTCACATTGAGGTATAGTTGATTTCCAATGTTTTGTTAGTTTCAGGTGTACAGCAAAATGATTCTCTTAAACAATACATATGTCTTTTTTATTTTGCCCCCAGATTCTTTTCCTGGCTAAATTATTACAGAATATTGAGTAGAGGCTCATATGATATTACAGTAGATCCTTGCTGATTGCCTGTTTTATATATGTGTGTGTGTTAGTCGCTCAGTCGTTTCCGACTCTTTGCAACCCCATGAACTGTAGCCTGCCAGGCTTCTCTGTCCATGGAATTCTCCAGGCAAGAATACTTGAGTGGATTGCCATTCCCTTCTCCAGAGGATCTTCCCAACCCACGGATTGAACCCTGGTCTCCTGCGTTGCAAGCAGATTCTTTACCATTTGAGCTACAGGGAAGTTCTGTATTTTATATATAGTAGTATGTTAATCTCACCTCATAATTATCCCCCACCCCTAGCCTTTCCCTGTTGGTAACTATAAGTTTGTTTTTGAAGTCTGTGAATCTTTCTGTTTCATAAATAAGATTTTTTTAGATTTCATATATAAATGATATTATATTTTTCTTTGTCTCACTTAGTATGATAATCTCTAGGTCCATCCATGTTGCTCCAAATGGCATTATTTCATTCCTTTTTTTATGGCTGATTAATGCTCCATTGTATACATTGCCACACCTTCCTTATTAGTTCTTCTGTTGATAGACACTTGGGTTGCTCCCATGTCCTGGCTGTTATAACTAGTGCTGCAGTGAACACTGGGGTAGATGTAGCCTTATGAATCATGGTTTTCTCTGGATATATGTCCAGGAATGGGATTGCTGTGAATGGGATTGCTGTATCATATGGTAGTTCAATTTTTAGTTTTTTAAGGAACTTCAATACTGTTCTCCATAGTGGCTGTACTAAGTTAAATTCCCACCAGCAGTGTAAGAGGTTTCCCTTTTCTCTTCACCCTCTCCAGCATTTATTGGTTGTAGACTTTTTGATGATGTCCATTCTGACCAGTGTGAGGTGATACCTCCTTGTAGTTTTGATTTGCATTTCTCTAATAATGAGCAGTGTTGAGCATCTTTCATGTGCCTATTGGCCATCTGTATGTCTTTTTTGGAGAAATGTCTGTTTAGGTCTTCTGCTCATTTTTTGATTGGATTGTTTTTTCTGTTGTTGAGTTGTATGAGTTGTTTGTATATTTTGGAAATTAGCCCTTGATCACATTGTTTGCAAATATTTTCTCCCATTCTATAGGTTATCTTTTCATTTTGTTTATGGTTTCTTTTGTTGTGCAAAAGCTTGTAAGTTTGATTAGGTCCCATTTGTTTATTTTTGCTTTTATTTCTATTGCCTTGGGAAACTGACCTAAGAAAACATTGGTACAATTTATGTCAGAGAATGTTTTTGCTAATGTTCTCTTCTAGAAGTATTATGGTGTCGTGTCTTATATTTAAGTCTTAAAGCCATTTTGAGTTTATTTTTGTGTATAGTGAGAATATGTGTTCTAAGTTCATTGATTTACATGTGGCTCTCCAAGTGTGCCCACACCACTTGCTGAAGAGATTGTCTTTTTCTTGTTGTAAACTCTTGTCATGTCAGTTAATTGACCATGGGTGTGTGGATTTTTCTGTGCTGTCTATTCCAGTCCATTGATCCATGTCTGTTTTTGTGCCAATACCACACTGTTTTGATTATTGTAGTTCTGTTAGTGTTGTCTGATATCCAGGAGAGTTATGCCTCCTACTTTGTTCTTCAGGATTGCTTTGGCAATACTGAGTCTTTTATGGTTCCATGTGAATTTTAGAATAACTTATTCTAGTTCTATGAAAAATGTCATGGGTAATTTGATAGGGATTGCCTTAAATCTGTAGATTGCTTTGGGCAGTATGAACATTTTAATAATAATAATTCTTCCAGGCCAAGAGCTTGGGATAGCTTTCCATTTCTCTGCATCATCTTCAGTTTTCTTTTTTTTCTTAATATACATATTTTATTGAAGTATAGTTGACTTAAGGTTTCAGATGCACAGTAAGGTGATTCAGTTATACATATACACAAATATTAGTTTTGAAGTTATTTTCCATTATAGGTTATTAAAAGATGTTGACTGTAGTTCCCTGTGCTGTCCAGTAAACCTTTGTTGCTTGTTGCATATCCATTTTTTTAATTGGAAATCTAGCATTCTATTTGTAAGTCAAACAAGTGGAATAAAAATATCATAAATGTTTTAGTTAAAGAAACATTCATAAGTTTTCTAAAATATATATATGATACATATTATTTATACATACATATACAAAAGCTTTTCTACTATGCTTGATAAAGTTTTGAGAAAGAACATCCAAAAAAAAAAAGATGGAGAAATTGGAAAACATAAACTAAATGAAATAGGAGCACTGAATATGTAATAGAAAAAGTGAAACTAGATAAAAGTAAAAGATCATATAGTCCAGTTGTGTTTAAGTATGGTTGTTTATTAGAAATATATCTGGAGCTCTGGCCAAAAAAACCCCAATATCTGGGCATTTGTATTTTTCAAAAAATTCGAAGATAACTCTGATATGCATCTGGGTTTTAAAAAGTGACTACAGATTTTTCTATTAAGTAGTAGTTTTGGTGATACAGAATTCTATTATTTTTCTGTTGGCCAGTCATAATGCAGTGGTATTAAGGGAGTAATAGTTACATGATCACAATAGTAAAAGATATTTATCAGTTTTCACAATCAATTCAGTTCAGTCAGTTCAGTCGCTCAGTCGTGTCCAACTCTTTGCGACCCCATGAATTGCAGCACGCCAGGCCTCTCTCTCCATCACCAACTCCTGGAGTCTACCCAAACCCATGATCATCGAGTTGGTGATGCCATCCAACCATCTCATCCTCTGTCGTCCCCTTCTCCTCCTGCCCCCAATCCTACTCAGCATTAGGGTCTTTTCCAATGAGTCAGCTCTTCGCATGAGGTGGCCAAAGTATTGGAGTTTCACCGTCAACATCAGTCCTTCCAATGAACACCCAGGATTGATCTCTTTTAGGATGGATTGATTGGATCTTCTTGCAGTGCAAGGGACTCTCAAGAGTCTTCTCCAACACCACAGTTCAAAAGCATCAATTCTGCGGCGCTCAGCTTTCTTCACCGTCTAACTCTCACATCCATACACGACCACTGGAAAAACCATAGCCTTGACTAGACGGACTTTTGTTGGCAAAGTAATGTCTCTGCTTTTAAATATGCTATCTAGGTTGGCCATAACCTTCCTTCCAAGGAGTAAGTGTCTTTTAATTTCATGGCTGCAGTCACCATCAGCATTGATTTTGGAGCCCCAAAAAATAAAGTCTGACACTGTTTCCTCATCTATTTCCCATGGAGTGATGGGACCAGATGCCATGATCTTAGTTTTCTGAACGTTGAGTTTTACGCCAACTTTTTCACTCTCCTCTTTCACTTTCAGCTCTTTAGTTCTTCTTCGCTTTCTGCCATAAGGGTGGTGTCATCCGCATATCTGAGGTTATTGATATTTCTCCTGGCAATCTTGATTCCAGCTTGTGTTTCTTCCAGCCCAGCGTTTCTCATGATGTACTCTACATATAAGTTAAATAAGCAGGGTGACAATATACAGCCTTGACGGACTCCTTTTCCTATTTGGAACCAGTCTGTTGTTCCATGTCCAGTTCTAACTGTTGTTTCCTGACCCGCATACAGGTTTCTCAAGAGACAGACAAAAAATAAAAGATAATTACAATGGCAAGCCATAATGGGAACATGATTAGTCTAGCAATATAAAATAGTCACATACAATTTGAGGGGTCAAGCAGAGTGACGTGGTAAGTGGAAGTGCACAGGTGCACATGTTTTCACCTGCCCAGCCAGTCTGTATCTTCTGGTTGGTGCATTTAATCCATTACATTTAAGGTAATTATCAATATGATCCTTTTACCATTTTTAATTGTTTTAGGTTTATTTTCTGTAGGTCTTTTCCTTGTTTTCCTGCCTAGAGAAGCTCCTTTTAACTTTTGCTTGTCTGGAAGATTATGATTTCTCCATCAAATCTAAATGAGAATCTTGCTGGGTGGAGTATTCTTGGTTGTAGGTTCTTTCTCTTCATCACTTTAAATATATCATGCCATTCCCTTCTGGCTTGTAGAGTTTCAGTTGAGAGCTCCCTGATGGGAGTTCTCTTGTATGTTATTTGTGATTTTTTTCCTTATTGCTTTTAATATTTTATTTTTGTCTTTAATTTTTGTCTGTTTGATTACTATGTGCCTTGGTGTGTTCCTCCTTGGGTCTATCCTGCCTGAGGCTCTGCTTCCTGGACTTGGTTGATTATTTCCTTGAAGTTTTCAGCTGTTATCGCTTCAGATATTTTCTCAGGTCCTTTCTATCTCTTCTTCTGGGACCTCTACAATGCAAATGTTGATGCATTTAATGTTATCCCATAGGCCTCTTAGGCTGACTTCATTTCTTTTCATTCTTTTTTTCTATATTCTTTTCTGTGGCAGTGATTTCCACTATTCTGTCCTCTAGGTCATTTGTCTGTTCTTCAGCCTCAGTTACTCTGCTGTTGATTCCTTCTAGTGTATTATTCATCTCTGTTTGTTCTTTAGTTCTTGTAAGTCATTGGTAAACATTTCTTGCATCTTCTCCATTGTTTTCCCAAGATCCTGGGTCATCTTTACTATCTTGATGAATTCTTTTTCTGGAGGGTTGCCTATCTCCACTTCATTCAATTGTTTATCTGGGGTTTTATCTTGTCCCCTCATCTGGGACATAACTTTCTGCTTTTTCATCCTGATAAAACTTTCTGTGATGTGGTTTTTGTTTCAGCTGCTGTGGGACTGCGCTTCTTCCTGCTGCTTCTGTCAGTTCTCTGATGGCGGAGGCTGAGAGGCTTGTTTAAGCTTCCTATGGGAGGGACTGGTGGTAGAAAAGACTGGGTCTTGCCCTGGTGGGCAGGGCCTTGCTCAGTAAAGCTTTAATCCAGCTATCTGCTGATTGGTGGGGTTGCACTCAAACCTCCCTCATAGTTGTTTGGCCTGAGGCTACCCAGCCCTGGGGTCTGTGGGCTCTACGGTAGGGTTAATGGTGGCCTCTAAGAGGGCTTATGCCCAAGGGGGACCTTCTCAGATTGCTGCTGCCAGTGCCCCCTTCTCTGTGGTGAGCCCTTGCTGACCCATGCCTCCACAGGAGACCCTCCAACACTAGTAGGTAGTTTTGGTTCAGTCTCCTGTGGGGAGACTGTGCTCCTTTCCTCTGGATCTTGGTGGGCATAAGAGTTTGTGCTCACCAAGACTGGAGTCTCTGTTTACCCTAGTCCTGTAGGAGTCTAATAATCAAATCCCACTGGCCTTCAAAGTTAGATTCCCTGGGGATTCCCAGTTCCTGTGTCAGATCCCCAGGCTGTGAAGCCTGATGTGGAGTTCAGAACCTTCATAACAGTGGGAGAACTTCTTTGGTATTACTGTTTTTCAGTTTGTGGATCACCCACCCAGTAGGTATAGAATTTGATTTTATTGTGATTGCGCCCCCTCCTACCATCTTGCTGCAGCTTCTTTGTCTTTGGAGGTGGGGTATCTTTTTTTGGTGGGTTCCAGCGACCTCCTGTCAATGGTTATTCAGCAGATAGTTACAGTTTTGCTGCTTTCACAGGAGATGAGCGCACATCCTTCTATTCCACCATCTTGACCAGAACCTCAGTTTTCTTTACTAATGTTTTATAGTCCTCAGTATATAAGTTTTTCACTTCTTTGATGAAGCTTATGTCTAAGTATTTTATTTTTGAGATTGCAATTTTGAAACGTATTTTCTTTTCCAGTTTCCTTTCTGATATTTCATTGTTGGTGTAAAGAAATGCAGCTGATTTCTGTTAATCTTGTATCTTGCTACCTTGCTGGATTCTTTTTTTAGTTCTAGAAGCTTTTTTGTGAGTCTTTAGGGTTTTCTATGTTACTGTTACTGTTCAGTCGCTAAGTAGTATCCAACTCTTTGCAACCTCATGGAATGAGCATGCCAGGCTCCCCTGTCCATCACTATCTCTTGAAGTTTGTTCAGATTCATGTTCATTGAGTTGGTGATGCTATTTAACCATCTCATCCTCTATACCCCCTTCTCCTTTGGTCTTTAATCTCTCCCAGCATCAGAGTCTTTTCCAATGAGTCACCTCTATACATCAGGGAACCAAAATATTGGAACCTCAGCATCAGTCCTTCCAATGAATATTCAGGGTCGATTTCCTTCAGGGTTTGATCTCCTTGCATTCCAAGGGAGTCTCAAGAGTCTTCTCCAGCCCCACAATTCAAAAGCATCAGTTCTTCAGCACTCAGCTTTCTTTATGGTCCAACTCTCACATCCATACATGATTACTGGAAAAACCATAGCTTTGACTATATGGATCTTTGTCAGCAAAGTTATGTCTCTGCTTTTAATATGCTATTTAGGTTTGTCATAGCTTTCCTTCCAAGGATCAAGCATCTTTTAATTTCATGGGTGCAGTCAACATCCACAGTGATTTTGGAGTCCTGGAATAATAAAATCTGTCACTGCTTCCGCTTTTTCCCCTTCTGTTTGTCATGAAGTGATGGGACCTGATGCCATGATCTTAGTTTTTTGAATGTTGAGTTTTAAGTCAGCTTTTTCACTCTCTTCTTTTACCCTCATCAAGAGGCTCTTTAGTTCTTCACTTTCTGCCATTAGAGTGGTATCATGTGTGTATCTGAGATTGTTGATATTTCTCCTGGCAGTCTTGATTCTAGCTTGTGATTCATACAGCCCTGCATTTCCCATGATGTACTCTACATATAAGTTAAATAAGCAAGGTGACAATATACAGCCTTGTACTCCTTTCCCAATTTTGAACCAGTTCATTGTTCCATGTCCAGTTCTAACTGTTGCAAGAATGACCTGCATACAAGTTTCTCAGGAGACAGGTAAGGTGGTCTGGTATTCCCATCTCTTTAGGAATTTTCCATAGTTTGTTGTGATCCACACAGTCAAAAGCTTTAGTGTAGTCAATGAAGTAGGTGTTTTTCTGGAATTCCCTTGCTTTCTCTGTGACCCAGTAAATGTTGGTGATCTGATCTCTGCCTTTTCTAAATCCAGTTTGTATATCTGGACATTCTCAGTTGACGTACTGAGGACTCCTAGCTTGAAGGATTTTGAGCATAACCTTTCCAGGATGGGAAAAGATCAGTTTTTCATTCCAATCCCAAAGAAGGGCAATGTCAAAGCATTTTCTATATATAATAATTTGGACACCCCTCCCTTTTTTTTTGTCTTACCATGGCTAGGTTTTCCTCTACTATACTGAATGAAAGAGATGAGAATGAGCATCCTTGTCTCATTCCAGATGTTAGCAGGAAGACTTTCCACTTTTCACCACTGAGTATTATATTAACTGTGGGTTTGTCACGAATAGCTTTTATTGTCTTGAGATGTGTTCCCTCTGTATCCAGTTTGGTAAGACTTTTTATCATGAATGGATGTTGCTTTTTGTCAAATGTTTTTCTCTGCATCTATTGAGATGATCATGTGGTTTTTGTCTTTTCTTTTGTTTGTGTCTTCTATCGCATTGATTGATTTGCTTTTGTTGAACCAACCTTATAAACTTAAGATGAATCCCACTTGATTGTGGTGTGTAATATTTTTTATGTGTTATTGGATTCAGTTTGTTAATATTTTGTTGAGAATTTTTGCATCCGTATTAACCAAAGATATTGGCCTGTAATTTTCTTTTTCGTGGTGTCTTTGTCTGGTTTCTGTATCAGGTTTGAGAGCGTTTCCTGCTCTTCTGTTTGTTGGAAGAGGATCAGTGTAAGTTCTTTATATGTTTGATAGAATTCTCCTGTGAAGCTATCTGGTCCTGGACTTTTGTAGAGTGCTTTTTCTTTTTAAAAATAATTTTATTTGTTTTTGGTTGTGCTGGGTCTTTGTTGCTGCTTGGGCTTTTCTCTAGTTGTGGTGAGTGGGGGCTACTCTGTGGTTGCAGTGTGCAGGCTTCCGTAGTTGTGGTTCAGTAGTTGTGGTGCTCAGCCTTAGTTGCTCCTCAGCGTGTGGCATCTTCCCGGACCAGGGATCGGATCCATCTCCTTTATTGGCAGGCATATTCTTTACCTCTGAGCCACCAGGGAAGCCCTGTAGAGTCCTTTTTAATTACAGATTCTGTTTTGCTTCTAGTGATTGATCTATTTCTTCTTGATTCAATTTTGGTTGAGTATGTGTTTCTAGAAACTTGTCCGTTTCTTTTAGGTTGTTGAATTTGCTGTCATGTAATTGTTCATAGTATTTCCTTACGTTTTTTTGTATTTCTGCAGTATCAGTTGTTACATCTCCTTTGTCATTCCTTATTTTGTTGATTTAGATTGTCTTTTCTTCTTGGTCAGGCCGGCCAGAGGTTTGTCAGTCTTGTCTATCCTTTTAAAGAACCAAGTCTTGGTTTTATTGATTTTTTTCCCTCATATTTTTAAAAAATTTGTATTTTACTCTTTTTCTTTCAGATCCTTATTATTTCCTTCTTTTGGATGATTTTAGGTTTTCTTTTCCTTTTTTTTTTTCTGATTTCTTAAAGTGGTAGTTTAGGTTGTTTGAGATTTTTCTTGTTTTTGAGAAAGCAGTGCATCACTATGGACTTCCCTCTAAGAACTACTTGTGCTGCATTCCAGAGATTTTGCATGGTTGTATTTTCATTGTCATTTGTCTCAAGATATTGTAAAATTTCCTTTTTAATTTCACCATTGACCCGTTGGTTTTTTAGTAGCAGGTTGTTTAATCTCCAGTAATTGTTTTTTTCTCATTTCTTTTTCTGTGGTTAATTTCTAGTCTCATGCTGTTGTGGTCAGAAAAGATGCTTGAGATAATTTCTGTACTCTTAAATTTGTTGAGGCTTGTTTTTTGTCATAGTATGTGATCAATCCTAGACAATGTTCAGTGTGCACTTGAAAAGAATGTGTATTCTGGGATTTTTTTTTTTTTTTGGATGTAATGTCCTAAAAATATCAATTATGTCTAACTGTTTTATTGTATCATTTGGGATTTTTGTTTCCTTACTGATTCTCTGCCTAGAAGATCTGTCATTGATGTGAGTGGGGTGTTATACTCTCTTATTGTATTCCTGTCAATTTCTTCCTGTATGTGTGTTAGTATTTTATGAATTTGGATGCTTGTATTTTAGGTGCATATATGTTAAGTGTAAAATCCTTTTTTTGTATTGATCCTTTTGTCATTGTATAGTATCTTTATCTTCTTTATGGCCCTTTTTTAAATAAAAGGAAGTGAATCATATGCATTTATTTATTTATTTTTGGATGTGCTGGGTCTTCATTGCTGTGTGTGGGCTTTCTCTGTTTAAGGTGGGCAGCAGTTATGCTCCACTTGCGGTGTACTGGCTTCTCATTGCAGTGGTTTCTCTTGTTGAAGAGCCTCGGCTCTAGAGCCACAGACTCAGCAGTTGTAGTGCACATAGGCTTAACTGCTTTGCAGCGTGTGTGGTCTTCCCATCAGGGATCGAACCCCTGTCCTCTACATTGGCATGTGAGTTTTTTTTTTTTTGGCATGTGAGTTTTTACTGTGGACTACAAGGCAAGTCCTGTGGCCTTTGTTTTAAATTCTGTTTTGTCTGATACAGATATTGTAATCCCTGCTTTTTTGTCATTCTGTTAGCATGAAATATCTTTTTCCATCCTCTCACTTTGAATCTATGTGTGTCCTTTGCTCTGAAGTGGTTATCTTTAGGTATATTGTAGGCTCTTGGGTTTTTTAATCCAGTCTGCTACTGTGTCTTTTGATTAGAGCATTTAGTCCATTGATACTTAAGGTAATTATTGATAGATATGTATTTATTGCCATTTTAAACCTCATTTTCCTCTTGATTTTATATTTCTTCTTTGTTCCTTTCTTTGTTTTTCCTGTTGTGCTTTGATGATTTTTTTGTGTTATACTTACGTTCTTTTTGGGTTTTGTGAATCTATTTTATGTTTTTGATTTGTGGATACCCTGTTTTTCAAGTATGTCAACCCCTTCCTTATGTATTTCTCTTAGACTGGTAGTCATGGGCTGAAAGACATTCTAGGAAGAAAACTACATTTTCTTACTTTCCTCCTCCACATGTTATGATTTTGAGGTCCTGTTCTACATCTTCATGTTCATCTTTTTGTTCTTCATTGTGTTATCATCACTTTAATAGACGTTTTTAAAAATTTTTTATATGTGTAGTGGTTTATTTAAGTGATTTACTTTCCAATTTTGATTTTCTCCTACAGATTCTTCTTTTCTTTAGAGATTTAAAGAAGATCTCTCAATATTTCCTTTAATATAGATTTAGTAGTGCTGTATTCTTTTAGTTTATGCATGTCTGAGAAATTCTTTATCTCTTCTTCTATTCTAAATGATAATCTTGCTGGGTAGAGTATTTTAGGTTGTGAATTTTTCCCTTTCAAGACTTTGACTGTATCTTGCCACTCCATTCTGGCCTGTAATGTTTCTGTACAGTTGATAAACCTTATGAGGGTTCCTTATAATTAAATCTTTTTTTCTTTCTGCCTTAAGAATTTTCTCTTTAACTTTTGCGATTTTTATATAATGTGTCTTGGTGTAGATCTGTTTGGGTTTATCTTATTTGGGACCTCCTGTGCTTCCTGTTAGGGCTTCCCAGATGGCTCAGTGAGTAAAGAATCCACCTGCAATGCAAGAGTCAGAGGAGACGTGAGTTTAGTCTCTGGGTTGGGAAGATCCCCTGGAGGAGAGCATGGCAACCCACTCCGGTATTCTTGCCTTGAGAATCCATGGACAGAGCAGGATATCTGTTTCCTTTTATAGGTTTGGGAAGTTTTCAGCCATGATTACTTCAGATAATTTTAGACCCGCTTCTGGTAGCCATCTTATTGGTGGATTTGCATGCCTTATACTATCCCATAGGTCTCTTATATTGCTTTCATTTTTTTCATATGACTTTCTATCTGCTGTCCTGATTGAGTGATTTCCATTATTTTGTCTTCCAGGTCACTTATTCGCTATTCTGCATTGTTTATTCTGCTGTTCATTGGTTTTAGCTCAGCTTTTATCCCTGCATATGAATTTTCTAATCGTTCTTGGTTCTTTGTACTCCTTTATTTCTTTTTACAGTAGTCTGCATTTCTGTAGATAACCTTTCTTAATTCCTTCAGTATTTTCATTACCTCCTTTTTGAAGTTGATGTTTATTAAAAGAGGTCTGTTTCATTGTTCTTTTGGGGGATTTCTCTTGGTCTTTTAATTGAGAATGGTTCTTCTGCTTCTTCATTTTACTTATGCTTCTTACTCTGAGTTTAGGAAAACTAGTTATATACTGTGGCCTTCGAGGGCTGTTTATATGTGGGGTTGTCCCTTTGTAGCTTGTATAGGATTAATACATTTGGTATGAGGACGCTTTCTAGTATGGATGCCTAGAGACTCTTTCTTCAGTGGGTACTGGTTTTTTATCCCCTTGATGGGAGTGTGCAGATGCAGGAGCTTATTGCCCAGTCCTGAGGTTCGCAGTGGTGGCCCAGGGGCACCCCTGGGGCATACGATGGGAGCAGGGGTGGCTCGTGACTATTCCTGGAGCCTGCACAGGCAGCAGCAGGGGGTTGTGACTGCTCTTGGGTTCTGGGAGGGAGGTGGCAGGGGCTTGCAACCATTCTTAATGTCTGGAATGGAAGTGGTGGGGGCTAAAGAGCACTAGAAGCCCATGCTGCAGGCAGTGTCCTGTCTGCTACTAGTATGCCCACTGGGGAAAAGGCTGCAGTCTGGGTCCTGCCCCTCTTCTCATTTCACCCCCTAAACAATGGCAGCTAGCCTCTAAGGTCGCCCAGGCTTCCTCTGAGTTGAGCTCAGACTGGATTCCAGCCCCATGCTCCAGGCTGTTTCCACAGGGCCAACTGCAGTTCTCTTTGGTTCTGATCTATGAAGCCTGACTGTCAGCACTCAGTCCCTATCCACACCAGCAGGAAAGCATCTCAGGCTAGGGATTGCAGGGTGGCAGCACCGACTGTCTGTGCAGTTGTCCCTCTGGCCTGACTATACAAACCAGCTGCATATTCTTCTCTGAGACTCAGAAACTCCGCTTACGTCCTGGCCAATCTCCCTGCCAGTGAGGGAAATTCACAGGGTTCAGGAATGTTTCCTCTTTCATGGTTCCCTTCCACAGGTGCAGGTCCCATCCTGATTCCTTTCTCTCTTTCTTTTTGTTCTTTTTTCCTACCTGGTTATGTGGAGATTTTCTTAACCTTTCAGAAGTCTGAGGTCTTCTGCCAGCTTTACAATAGATACTCTGTGAGAATCATTCTACATGTAGGTTTATTTTTGATGTGTTTGTGGGAGAAGGTAAACTTCAAGTCCTACTACTCTTCCATCCTGATGGCTCCCCTGTATGTCTTTTTTGGAGAAATGTCTAGTTAGATTTTCTGTCCATTTTCTGATTGGGTTGTTTGTTGATAGTGAGCTGTGTGAGCTGTTTGTATATTTTGGAGGTTAATCCCTTGTCAATCACATTATTTGCAAATATTTTCTCCCATTCTGTGGGATGAATTTTCCTTTTGTTTATGATTTCCTTTGCTCTGCAAAAGGTTTGAGGTTTAATTAGGTTCCATTTGTTTGTTTTTGTTTTGATTAGTCTAGGAGGTGGCCCTAAAAAGATACTGCTGTGATTTATGTCAGATTGTTATGCAACAGTTTTCCTCCAAGAGTATTATAGTATCCAATCATAGAGATAGATCTTTGATCCATTTTGAGTTCATTTTTGTGTATGGTATTAGAGAATGTTCTAATCTCAGTCTTTTACATGTCACACACGAGTTTTCCCAGTACCACTTATTAAAGAGACAGCCTTTTCTCCATCATATATTCTTGCCTCATTGTTATAGATTGATTGACCATTGGTTCGTGGGTTTATTTCTGATCTTCCTAGCCTGTTCGATTGATCTGTAAGTTGTCTTTGTGTCATTATGTACTGTGTTGATTACTGTAGCTTTATAGTATAGTCTGAAGTCAGGGAGCCTTAATCCTCCAGCTGTTTTTCTTTCTCAATATTCTTTGGTTATTTGTGGTCCGGCTATATTTTGATTAGCATATAATAATCTCATTCTTTTTTTTTTCATTTTTGATAAGTAAATTTGCTTGAATATTTTCTTTTCAGAAGTAATATTCTGATACTTATTAAGGTAGCATGATTTTCCTCTTTTTACCTTCAAAGGTTGCTCAAGAAACAGATGTTAGAGCCCAGATTCGTCTACAGTTTCGTGATGTCAATGGAGAACTTGTGGCTGTGCAGAGATCTATGCTTTGTACTCAGAAAAGCAAAAAGACAGAATTTAAAACCTTGGAAGGAGTCATTACTAGAACAAAGTAGGTGTTTATTTTATATTTGAATGTCTGATCCTTTTTGTCTTTTGGTCTATAAACCTGTATGTTTCTCTTCTACATTTTAAGTTTATTTTAAGGGAACTTATTAATTATTTTTTTGCTTTTTAAAACTATTTCAACATAACTATGCTTACAGAAATACACTCATATGGGTTAATAGAATACACAATTTGGACTAAAAACCTGGTACATGGTTTGCTTGAAAAAAAAAAAGACCAAAGGATTTCTAGTCTGGTTTTTTAATCTATTAAAAATGGAATTTACTAGTGTTTTAACAGACATTACCTTTAAACCTGTTTTAGTTTCTTAGCACAACTGAGCAGAAAATAGAGTTTCATCCTATCTCTACACTTGCACAGCCTTATCCACTATCATCATTTAATTTTTTATTTGATACTATTTATCACTTAAACAGAGCGATCCCATTAAAGATTTAGTAATAATGTTCCATTCCTTTGAGTAATTTATGGACAGTTGCTGAATTGAGGGCAATGGCAGTCCGCTCCAGTACTTTTGCCTGGAGAATCCCATGAACGGAGGAGCCTGGTGGGCTGTAGTCCATGGGATTGCTAAGAGTCAGACATGACTGAGTGACTTCACTTTCACTTTTCACTTGCATGCATTGGAGAAGGAAATGGCAACCCACTCCACTGTTCTTGCCTGCAGAATCCCAGGGACTGCAGAGCCTGGTAGGCTGCCTTCTATGGGGTCATAGAGTCGGGCACGACTGATGCGACTTAGCAACAGTAGCAGCAGCTGAACTGAAGGTGCATAATCACTCAAATATAGATTGAATGAGTGAAAAGTGCTAGTAATCATGTCTATAGGGAAAGATGAGGTAAGCAGACAGGTAGGAAAGCATATTAGTTTGTCCCTTTCAGCTGTTGTCATTCTGTTAAGGGCAGGTATCATCTTGTAATGGGTTTGGATGTTGGAATTAGGCTGCCCTGAATTCAAAGCTTTATCCTTACTGAGCAATATCATCTTATCCCTTTCATTTATTAATTTGTTAAACTAATTAAATAATCTATTAACCAGTAGTGTGTAGCACCTATTATGTGCTAGAGATGGTGGCTTTTTTTTTTTTTATAAATAAATTTATTTTAGTTGGGGGCTAATTACTTTACAATATTGTAGTAATTTTTGCCATACATTGACATGAATCAGCCATGGGTTTACATGTGTTCCACTTCCTGGACCCCCCTCCCACCTCCCTCCCCATCCCATCCCTCTGGGTCATCCCATTGCCCCAGTCCTGAGCATTTGAGGCAGTGGCTTTTAAACACACTCAGGTCTCGCCCACATTCTCTGGTTTCATTTCACTTCAGTCACAGTCTGTCTTCACCTTCCCCTTTATGGTCAGTTTTTTCAGAAGAGTTATTGATACTCACTATCTCCATTTGTTCACTTCCTCCTGACTCCTTCTCTTGCCCAATTTTGTATTGAAGCAGCTACAACTGTCACAACCTCTGTATTAATTAGAATAATGCTATTCAGTTCAGTTCAGTCACTCAGTCGTGTCCGACTCTTTGCCACCCCATGAATCACAGCACACCAGGCCTCCCTGTCCATCACCAACTCCTGGAGTTTACCCAAACCCATGTCCATCGAGTCGGTGATGCCATCCAACCATCTCATCCTGTCATCCCCTTTTCCTCCTGCCCCCAATCCTTCCCAGCATTAGGGTCTTTTCCAGTGAGTCAACTCTTCGCATGAGGTGGCCAAAGTATTGGAGTTTCAGCTTCAACATTAGTCCTTCCAGTGAACACCCAGGACTGATCTCCTTTAGGATGGACTGGTTGGATCTCCTTGCAGTCCAAGGGACTCTCAGAGTCTTCTCCAACACCACAGTTCAAAAGCATCAATTCTGCAGTGCTCAGCTTTCTTCACCGTCCAACTTTCACATCCATACATGACCACTGGAAGAACCATAGCCTTGACTAGACAGACCTTTGTTGGCAAAGTAATGTACTGCTTTTAAATATGCTATCTAGGTTGGTCATAACCTTCTTTCCAAGGAGTAAGCATCTTTTAATTTCATGGCAGCAGTCACCATCAGCATTGATTTTGGAGCCCAAAAAAATAAAGTCTGACACTGTTTCCATGGTTTCCCCATCTACTTCCCATGAAGTGATGGGACCAGATGCCATGATCTTAGTTTTCTGAACATTGAGCTTTAAGCCAACTTTTTCACTCTCCTCTTTCACTTTCATCAAGAGGCTCTTTAGTTCTTCTTCACTTTCTGCCATAAGGGTGGTGTCATCTGCATAATGCTATTACTTTACCAAATAGACCTTGCAGTGAGTCTCTATTTTTTTAATTTATAAAATATGGCTTCATTATCACTGTAGATATCTTCAGTTCAGTCAGTTCAGTCGCTCAGTTGTGTCTGACTCTTTGCAACCCCATGAATCGCAGCACGACAGGCCTCCCTGTCCATCACCAACTCCCAGAGTTTACCCAAACCCATGTCCATCGAGTTGGTGATGTCATCCAACCATCTCATCCTCTGTCGTTCCCTTCTCCTCCTGCCCTCAATCCTTCCCAGCATTAGGGTCTTTTCCAGTGAGTCAACTCGTGGCATGAGGTGGCCAAAGTATTGGAGTTTCAGCTTCAACATCAGTCCTTCCAATGAATACCCAGGACTGGTCTCCTTTAGGGTGGACTGGTTGGATCTCCTTGCAGTCCAAGGGACTCTCAAGAGTCTTCTCCAACACCATAGTTCAGAAGCATCAATTCTTTGGCACTCAGCTTTCTTCACCATCTAACTCTCACATCAATACATGACCACTGGAAAAACCATAGCCTTGACTAGACGGACGTTTGTTGGCAAAGTAATGTCTCTGCTTTTAAATAGGCTATCTAGGTTGGTCATAACCTTCCTTCCAAGGAGTAAGCGTCTTTTAATTTCATGGCTGTAGTCACCATCAGCATTGATTTTGGAGCCCAAAAAACTAAAGTCTGATGTTGTTTGCACTGTTGCCCCGTTTATTTCCCATAAAGTGATGGTACCAGATGCCATGATCTTAGTTTTCTGAATGTTGAGCTTTAAGCCAACTTTTTCACTCTCCTTTTTCACTTTCATCAAGAGGCTCTTTAGTTCTTCATTTTCTACCATAAGGGTGGTGTCATCTGTGTATCTGAGGTTATTGATATTTCTCCTGGCAATTTTGATTCCAGCTTATGTTTCTTCCAGCCCAGCGTTTCTCATAATGTACTCTGCATATAAGTTAAATAAGCAGGGTAACAATATACAGCCTTGACGTACTCCTTTTCCTATTTGGAACCAGTCTGTTGTTCCATGTCCAGTTCTAACTGTTGCTTCCTGACCTGCATACAGGTTTCTTAAGAGACAGGTCAGATGGTCTGGTATTCTCATCTCTTTCAGAATTTTCCACAGTTTATTGTTATCCGCACAGTCAAAGGCTTTGGCATAGTCAATAAAGCAGAAATAGATGTTTTCCTGGAACTCTCTTGCTTTTTCAATGATCCAGCGGGTGCTGGCAATTTGATCTCTGGTTCCTCTGCCTTTTCTAAAACCAGCTTGAACATCTGGAAGTTCACGGTTCACGTATTGCTGAAGCCTGGCTTGGAGAATTTTGAGCATTACTTTACTAGCGTGTGAGATGAGTGCAATTGTGCAGTAGTTAGAGCATTCTTTGGCATTGCCTTTCTTTGGATTGGAATGAAAACTGACCTTTTCCAGTCCTGTGGCCACTGCTGAGTTTTCCAGATTTGGTGGAATATTGAGTGTAGCACTTTCACAGCATCATCTTTGAGGATTTGAAATAGCTCAACTGGAATTCCATCACCTCCACTAGCTTTGTTCGTAGTAATGCTTTCTACGGCCCACTTGACTTCACATTCCAAGATGTCTGGCTCTAGGTGAGTGATCACACCATCGTGATTATCTGGGTTGTGAAGATCTTTTTTGTACAGTTCTTCTGTGTATTCTTGCCACCTCTTCTTAATATCTTCTGCTTCTGTTAGGTCCATACCATTTCTGTCCTTTATCGAGCCCCTCTTTGCATGAAATGTTCCCTTGGTATCTCTGATTTTCTTGAAGTGATGTCTAGTCTTTCCCATTCTGTTGTTTTCCTCTATTTCTTTGCATTAATCGCTGAGGAAGGCTTTCTTATCTCTCCTTGCTATTCTTGGGAACTCTGCATTCAGATGGGAATATCTTTCCTTTTCTCCTTTGCTTTTTGCTTCTCTTCTTTTCCTAGCTATTTGTAAGGCCTCCTCAGACAGCCGTTTTGCTTTTTTGCATTTCTTTTCCATGGGGATGGTCCTGATCCCTGTCTCCTGTACAGTGTCACAAACCTCTGTCCATAGTTCATCAGGCACTCTGTCTATCAGATTTAGTCCCTTAAATCTATTTCTCACTTCCACTCTGTAATCATCAAGGATTTGATTTAGGTCATACCTGAATGGTCTAGTGGTTTTCCCTACTTTCTTCAATTTAAGTCTGAATTTGGCAATAAGGAGGTCATGATCTGATCCACAGTCCGCTCCCAGTCTTGTTTTTGCACAGCTGCAAAGAATATAATCAGTCTGATTTCGGTGTTGACCATCTGGTGATGACCATGTGTAGAGTCTTCTTTTGTGTTGTTGGAAGAGGGAGTTTGCTATGACCAGTGCGTTCTCTTGGCAAAACTCTTATTAGCCTTTGCCCTGCTTCATTTTGTACTCCAAGGCAAATTTGCCTGTTACGCCAGGTGTTTCCTGACTTCCTACTTTTGCATTCCAGTCCCCTATAATGAAAAGGACATCTCTTTTGGGTGTTAGTTCTAAAAGGTCTGTAGGTCTTCATAGAACCATTCAAGTTCAGCTTCTTCAGCGTTACTGATCAGGGCATAGACTTGGATTACCTTGATATTGAATGGTTTGCCTTGGAAACGAACAGAGATCATTCTGTCGTTTTTGAGATTGCATCCAAGTACTGCATTTTGGACTCTTTTGTTGACCATGATGGCTACTCCATTTCTTCTAAAGGATTCTTGCCCACAGTAGTAGATATAATGGTCATCTGAGGTAAATTCACCCATTCCAGTCCATCTTAGTTCACTCATTCCTAGAATGTTGACATTCACTCTTGCCATCTCCTGTTTGACCACTTCCAATTTGCCTTGATTCATGGACCTAACATTCCAGGTTCCTATGCAGTATTGCTCTTTACAGCATGGGACTTTGCTTCTATCACCAGTCACATCCACAGCTGGGTATTGTTTTTGCTTTGACTTCATCCCATCAGACTTTCTGGAGTTATTTCTCCACTGATCTCCAGTAGCATATTGGGCACCTACCGACCTGGGGAGTTCATCTTTCAGTGTCCTATCTTTTTGCCTTTTCATACTGTTCATACCCTAGAACTTAGGTCTGTTAATTAAGAATCTTCCTAGGATTTATTTGGATGGGCATCACTAAGGTTTGCCTCTACACTCCTTTTATTGTGTCTTTTACTAAACAGTCCCTTATCTAATCGGCACAATATCAATGTTTTTTTAAGTACCTTTGCCTCTCTGTTGTGTATCATCATGCTTTATTCTTTTGAATCTGTTATTTTCCTTATTTTAAAATTTTAAGGATGGAAGATAGTTTATTTTCCTTTATGTATTGCCTATAAATGTTTTCCAACTACTTAAAAAAACAGTTCTAGCACCTGTTCCCCTACCACCCTGTTTTACATATTTTTTCATTTCACTTTTACATACTGAAATATTTGAGAGTTGTACTTTTTAGTATTAGAAGGCCATTCACTGGGGATGGATGAAGAGGCTTTTTTGTAAGTATGGGCATGAAGAATTAATTAACAGACTAGATACAATTGGATGCCATTTTACATAAATTCTTGATTTTCCTTTTTTGCAGGCATGGTGAAAAGGTCAGTCTCAGCTCCAAGTGTGCAGAAATTGACCGAGAGATGATAAGTTCTCTTGGGGTTTCCAAATCTGTGCTAAATAATGTTATTTTCTGTCACCAAGAAGATTCTAATTGGCCTTTAAGTGAAGGAAAGGCTTTGAAGCAAAAATTTGATGAGATTTTTTCAGCAACAAGGTTTGTAACATGTAATTAGATTTTGTAGTCCATTAAGTTATTGAGCCAGAATTGCAATTTGGATGCTTCTTTTTCTAAACAGAAAGTCAGCAGTTATACCACTTATCCAGTGGAAACCAATGGGCATATTTCCTTTCAGTTTTCTTTTTTTGCATCTTTATTCACCTGGTTGACAGAATATATGTAACATTTGTACTTACTATTATGTCATAAACATTTTCTGAGTTATTAAAAACTCTTTGTAAATGTTATCTTAATGACTGTATAATATCCATTGTTTGAATATACTATAGTATGCTTACCAAGAAATTTGATTTTTATTTAATATCTTCAAAGGTACATAAAAGCCTTGGAAACACTTCGGCAGGTCCGGCAGACACAAGGTCAGAAAGTAAAAGAATGTCAAACAGAACTAAAATACCTGAAGCAAAACAAAGAAAAAGCTTGTGAGATTCGTGATCAGATTACTAGTAAGGAAGCCCAGTTAACATCCTCAAGGGAAATTGTCAAATCCTATGAGAATGAACTTGATCCATTGAAGGTAATTTGATCTCTTGTATGCTGAGGAGAAGGTCACCATTTATCTATCTCTTACCCTAAAAGTACTTATTTTTCTGTGAATGGTGTGTGTATTTCTTGAAAAAATGATCAGAGACTATATGTTTTGGTTATAATGTCTTAGGTCTATGTTAAGATAGTCTTAAAGTTGCCTGAATATCTTGCATTTGAGAGTAAACAAATTTGTAGTATTATATTAAATGAGTCATGTCACTAGTTTTTAACAGTGTAATGACTCAACCTTACAGTTCTGTATTCTTAAGGTTATTTTTTTAATCATTTATTTATTTATGGTTGCACTGAGTCTGTTGCTGCATGCAGGCTCTCGCTGCTGTGAGCAAGGGCTACTTTTTGTTGCAGTGCACAGGCTTCTCATTGTGGTCGCTTCTCTTGTTGCGGAACACAGGCTGTAGGTGCATGGGCTTCAGTAGTTGCAGCATGCAGACTCAGTAGTTGTGGCTCATGGGCTGTAGGGCAGGTAGGCTTCAGTAGTTGTGGCTGTGGGCTCAGTAGTTGCAGCTCTCAGGCCCTGGAGCACAGGCTCTGTAGTTGTGGTGCGTGGGCTTATTTACTCCATGGCATGTGGGATCTTCCTGGACCAGGGATTGAACGTGTCCCCTGCATTGGCAGGTGAATTCCCAATCACTCTACCACCAAGGAAGTCCAAAAGACTTCTTTCTTTGCAATTTTTATAATTTGTAGGATGTTCTTGACATTGTGCAAAATTTGAAATTGATGTGTAGCATGTTGATATATTTACAAATGAGTTAGGTTTCTGAATTCTGTGATTTGTAAGCAAGACTTTAACAGAATCCTGTTCATTCATTTCACAAACATGCATTAAATGTTTCCAGTGTGTCAGGGTATACTGTGTTTGGAGCTACAGGTACAAAGAGAACGACAGTAGTGTCCTTTCCATTTAAGGTATTACTGGTCTAAAAGAACATTTTTTAAAATGACTTTTTAAAGTAGCAGATAGAGGAAAGTTAAAAAAAAATTTTTGTTAATTATTGATTTGGTTTTTTTAAAACTCTCTTATAAATACTGGTATAGATATTTGAATTGTAATCTGAAAATAGCTTGGTTTTCTGTCCCAGTGCCTATTGACGTGAATGCATCCTTTAGTGAGTATTTATTGTTTTGTACATAGCACTGTGCTAGGTACTCTTGAGGATTGTTGTTGTTGATCAGTCGCTAAGTCATGTCTAACTCTCTTCGACCCCATAAAATGCAGCATGCCAGGCTTCTCTGTCCATCATATCTCCCTGAGTTTGCTCAAGCTCATGTCCGTTGAGCCAGTGATACCATCCAGCCTCTCATCCTCTGTCACCTCCTTCTTCTCTTGTCCTCAGTTTTTCCCAGCATCAGGGTTTTTTCCCATGAGTCAGATCTTCGCATCAGGTGGCCAAAGTATTGGAGCTTCAGTTTCAGCTTCAGTCCTTCCAGTGAAAATTCAGGGTTGATTTCCTTTAGGATTGACTGATTTAACCTCCTTGCTATTCAAAGGACTCTCAAGAGTCTTCTCCAGCACCACAGTTCGAAAGCATCCATTCTTTGGTGCTCAGTCTTCTTTATAGACCAGCTCTCACATTCATATATGACTACTGGGAAAACCATAGCTTTGACTATACAGACCTTTGTTGGCAAACTGATGTCTTTGCTTTAAAACACTGTCTAGGTTTGACATAGCTATTGTTCCAAGGAGCAGGTGTCTTTTAATTTCGTGGCTGCAGTCACTGTCCGCATTGATTTTGGAGCCCTGTTCTCTTGAGGATAGGGAAGCCAAAGACTTAGACTTTGTTTTTAGTGATCTAATAGTCTAGTTGGAGAAATAAAGAATATATTTTGAAAGATAGGATTACAAAGAAGTAAAATGAAGAACTGTAGCAATGTGAATGGTATAGTTTAAACATAGGTTCTTCTAAGAGCTTGAAGATGGTGATTGTGGCACAATTGAGAAACGGAAAGAAAACAGATAAATGGGACTTCATCAAAACAAAAAACTTTTGTTCAGCAAACTATACCATCAAGAATGCAAAAAGACCACACAGAATGGGAGAGAATATTTGCAAGTTACATATGTGACAAGGAACTTATATCTGGAGTATATAAAGAATCCTTGTTGTTGTTTAGTCGTTAGGTTGTGTCCAACTCTTTTGCAACCCTTTGGACTGTAGCCCACCAAGCTCCTCTGTCCATGATATTTCCTAGGCAAGAATACTGGAGTGAGTTGTCATTTCCTTTTCCAAAGGATCTTCCTGACCCAGGGATCAAACCCACACCTCCTACATTGGCAGGCAGACTTCACTGAGCCACTAGGGAAGCCCCAGCCAAGATAATATTAATGCTGCCACAGCAAAGTGAAAACACTGATGGAAGCTGACAAGTTTCTGGGAAGTAGAAACTCCTCTGTTACAGTAACAGAGGTATTCCTGTTTTTTGCCATTAAGAATTAATCCAGTTCTCTTTGTTAGACTGCTCAATGTATTTTCTGAATACAGTTTTTTCCCCGCAATTGATATGAATGATCACATTCATGAAGGACTTTCTGTATGCCCAGTCACTGATCAGAATGCTTTAAAACATATTATACAAGCCCTGTGGTAACCCTGTGAAGTTTTTCAGACAAGAAAACTGAGGCACAGGTATGCCTACTGGAAGTAAGGGGTAAACCTAGGATTTAATTCCAGGCCTCTCTAATTCCTAAACCCATACTTTTCTTCTTTGGTCAGATTTATCAAAATATAATTTACTTTTAATCAAATCCACACTTTTGAAATTACTATTTGATGAGTTTGGACAAACGCATACAGTAGTATTACTACTACTAGTACAGTCAATATATGGAAACTTTCCATCACCCCCAAAAGTTCTTTCAAGTCTGTTTGTAGCCAGTCTGCTACCTCCACTCCCGGCCTTTGGTAGTCATTAATTTGTTTTGTGTTTTGCCTTTTCCAGAATGCCACATCAGTGGAATCATGCATTATGTAGCTTTTGTGTCTGACTATTAGCATAATACTTTAAAATCTATCTGTGTTGTTGCATGTTTGAGTAGTTCATTCCTTTTTATTGCTGAGGATATTCCATTGTAAGGATATATTGCAGTTCATCTGTTCCTTTGTTGATGGACATTAGGTTGTTAACAGCTTTTAGCTATTACAAATGAAACTACTATAAACTTCTGTGTAGAGGTCTTTGTTTGGAGATACGTTTTCATTTCTCTTGGGTAACTTCCTCAGAGTGGATTGTTAGGTTATATATTAAGTGTATGTTTTACCTTAGTTGCCAAACTGTTTTTCAAAGTGTCACTTTGGTAGTCCCACAACAATGTTTAAGAGTGTAGTTGTGCTTCATCCGTATCAGCACTTAGTGTTACTGTTTTTTATTTTAGCCATTAAAATAAATGTGTGATTGCTGCTGCTGTTGTTGTTCAGTCGCTTAGTCCTGTCCAACTTTTTGCAACCCCACAGACTACAGGATGACAGGCTTCCCTGTCCTTCACTATCTCCCATAGTTTGCTCACATTCATGTCCATTGAGTTGGTGATGCCATCCAACCATCTCATCCTCTGTTGCCCTCATCTCCCTTTGCCCTCAGCCTTTCCAAGCATCAGGGTCTTTTCCAGTGAGTCGGCTCTTCTCAGGTGACCAAAGTATTGGAGCTTCAACTTCAGCATCAGTACTTCCAGTGAATATTCAGGGTTGATTTCCTTTAGGATTGACTGATTTGATCTTGCTGTCCAAAGGACTTTAAGAGTCTTCTCTAGCACCATAGTTGAAAAGCATCAATTCTTTGATGCTCATCCTTCTTTATGGTCCAACTCTCACATCCATACATGACTGCTGGAAAAACCATAGCTTTGACTAAATGGACTTTGTCACCAAAGTGATGTCTCTGCTTTTTAATATGCTGTCTAGTTAATCATAGCTTTTCTTCCAAGGAGATTTTTACTTCATCAAAATTAACATTTTCTTATAGTTTTTGCTTTTTGTTTCCTATGTAGGAAATCTTTGCCTGACCCAAGGTCACGAAAATTTTCTTCTTGAAGTTTTATAGTCTGAGTTCTTATATTTAAGTATATTTCAGGTTAATTTTTTAATACGGTATGAGGTGAGGTTGAGATTTACTTCTTTACATAGATGTCCAATCATTCCAGCTCCCAGAGCCTATAGTCTTAATTGATATACCACCTTGCCTCCCAGTGTCATCTCCCATTTTTAAGTATGGGACTTTATACAAGTCCTCTGAGTCTCCTACTGTACTTAGCATGTACAGCCACACTTTGCTTTATTGTGCTTTGTAGATAACTGCTTTTTTTTTAATTGATTTTTTGTAGTAACTCTATGTCAAGCAAGTGTGTTGGTGTCATTTTTCCAACAGCGTTTGCTCATTTTGGAAGACAGCTGTGCTCACCACTGTATCACCAATGCCGTTTGCTCACTTTGTGTCTCTGTGTCACATTTTGGTAATTCTTGGAATATTTCAAGCTTTTTCATTGTTATATTATTATGGTATTTTGTAATAAATGATCTTTGGTGTTACTACTGTAATTGTTTTGGGGTGCCACAAACCATACCCATTTAAGACAGCAAATTTTATTGTTGTACTTCATTAAATTTCTTTTTTTAAGACAGCACATTTAATTTATAAATGTTGTATATGTTCTTACTGCTCTACCAACTGTCCATTCCCCTTTCTCCCTCTTCTTCTGAGACACCCATTATTGAAATTAGACCAGTTATTAACCCTATAAGGGCCCCTCACATCTTCAAGAGACAGGAAGAGTCACACATCTCTCACTTTAAATCAAAAGCTAACAATGATTAAGGTCAGTGAGGAAGGCATATCAAAAGCCATCCAGGCCAAAAGCTGGGTTTCATATGTCAAATGGTTAGCCAGCTTGTGAATGCAAAGGAAGAAGTTCTTGAAGGAAATTAAAAGTGTGTTACTCCAGTGAACTCATAAATGATAAGAAAGTGAAACAGCATTATTGCTGATGTGGAGATTTTAGTGGTCTGGATAGAAAATCAAACCAGCCACAACATTCCCTTAAGTGAAAGCCTCATCCAGAGCCAGGTCCTAACTCTCTTCAATTCTGTGAAGGCTGAGAGAGGTAAGGACGCTGCAGAAGAAAGGCTTGAAAGTAGCCAGAGGTTCTTAAGGTTTAAGGAAAGATGCTGTCTCCCAAGACTTCAGAGTGCAAGATAAAGCAGCAAATGCTCCAAAGCTGCAAGTTATACGGAAGACATAGCTAAGACCATGAATGAAGTTGGCTTCATTGTACAGTAGATTTTCACTGTAGCTGAAACAGCCTTATACTGATAGAAGATACCATCTAGGACTTTCATGGCTAGAGAGGAGAGGTCAGTGCATGGCCTCAGAGCTTCATAAGTCAGGCTGACTTGTTAGGGACTAACATAGCACGTGACTTTTAAGTGGAAGCCAGTACTCGTTGACCATTCTGAAAATCTTAAGAGCCCTTAAAAATTATGCTAAATCTACTATGCCTGCGTTCTATAAATGGAGCAACCTGGATGACAGTGTATCTATTCACAACGCAGTTCAGTGAATATTTTAAACCCATTGTTGAGATCTACTGCTCAGAAAAAAAATTTTTTTTCAAAATATCCATAATTTTGCTCATCAACCATGTATGTGGTCACCCAAGAATGCTGATGAGATGTACAATGAGATTTATGTTTTCATGTCTGCTAACATAGCATCCACTCTGCAGCTCATGGATCAAGAAGTCATTTTTCATTTTCATGTCTTTTTAAGAAATACATTTCATAAGGCTGTAGTTGCCATGGATAGTAATTCCAATGATGGATCTGGGTAAATTGAAAACTTTCTGGAAAGGATTTACCATTCTAGATGCCATGAAGAATATTCATGATTCATGGAAACAGATCAAAATATGAATGTTGTTTTCTTTTAAGACATAATACTATTGCACACTTCTACATGGTAGTGTAAACAACTTCTATATGCACTGTGAAGCCAAAAGATTTGTGTGACTTAGCTTTATTGCAATAATCACTTTATTGCAGTGGTCTGGAACTGAACCCACTTTGCCCGAGGTATCATAATGATTAGAGGGAATATATAGCAGCACTTAGTACAGTGTCTGCAATATAGCAAGCCTTCGATCGCTGATAGCTATGACAGTTATTGATAACTGTTTTTTACTCTCGTTCAGCTAACATACTAAACACTTGTTACATGTGCTGGGGAAGCATTGGTGAACAAAGTGAACGACATTTCTATGATGATAACACATTACCTGCTTATACATATATCATAAGATATGGTATTAGTGAAGTGACAGTTGCTGAGTCCTGTCCAGCTCTTTTCGACCCTGTGGACTACACAGTCCGTGGACTTCTCCAGGCCAGAATACTAGAATACTGGAGTTGGTAGTCGTTCCCTTCTCCAGGGGATCTTCCCAACCCAGGGATTGAACCCAGGTCTCCTGCATTGCAGGCAGATTCTTTACCAGCTGAGCCACCTTAGTATAATCTAGTAAATGACATTGAAGTTGAGGATGCGTTTTGGTACAGATATGAAAGCTTACAGTTGATATCCGTAAAGTGTTAGTTTAAAAAGTGTCTTAGAAGAGGAATTGGTCAGCCTGGAATTGTAGAGGAAAACACCAGAAGAATATCCCTAGCATCATCCAAGGAGGGAATTTTCTGAGCCAGGTCACCCATATTCCTAGGAGGTGAGGCAGCCAGCTGTTGCTAGAAGCAGGCCACTGAGATCATTTGTCACATTTCACTTGTGATGCAGCATGAGTTTCTAGTCTACTCAATAGTTCTAATTTCTTTTTTAATAAATAGTTATCCTTTTAAGGATTAAATTCTTAAAATGTGGTACTTTACATAATGTGACTCCAATTACCCAGTGAATGAATGATTTTTGTGAGAGGTGTTGAAGGTAGGGCATGGGCTTTGGAGTTAGAAGGGAGTTTATTTCCTTCTTTTCTTTATGAGCTATAAGGAGTTGCACAAGTTACTTAATGTCTAAAATCCTGGGTTTCTCTGTGCTCCCTTTATAGCAGTGTGACTAAGTGACTGGCCCTGGGACATGTTATTTATCTTCAGTTATTTGCAGTGTAAACTATAGTGGATTTTACTTACACAGGGTGTTTCTTTTCAGAATCGTCTAAAAGAAATTGAACAAAATCTCTCTAAAATAATGAGACTCGACAATGAAATTAAAGCTTTGGAAAGCCGAAAGAAGCAAATGGAAAAAGATAATAGTGAACTGGAACAGAAAATGGAAAAGGTTTGTGGTGGTAGAATTTTGTTCTACTTCAGAATTTTGAGATTATTGTAATGAACCTCATTTGATCCCATTTTGTCACTCATTTCCAAACATAGAAATCTTGATGTTTGTGTTACTTCCATGTTTATGTTAAAAGCAAGGGTATTGAATAAGCTCTGGTTCATATTTTGTACCTCAGTGTGATACCTTGTTATACTTTATCTTGGTTCTACACAGGTTTTTCAAGGGTCTGATGAGCAACTAAATGATTTATATCACAATCACCAGAGAACAGTAAGGGAGAAAGAAAGGAGATTAGTAGACTGTCAGCGTGAACTGGAAAAATTAAATAAAGAATCTAGGCTTCTCAATCAAGAAAAATCAGAACTACTTGTGGAACAGGGTAAGACAGTGTTTATTTGTTTTTTTTCTGTATTATAATATTATGAATTTTCTGTATGAATGATGAATCTCTAGGGAATTATTCCATGTGAAAAAAGTCAGTCTCAAAAGATTACGTATCATATGTTTCCATTTTATATGACATTTTGAAATACTAAAATTTTAGAAATCTAGAATAGATTAGTGATTGCCAGGGTTACCCAGTAAGAGGAAGAATGGGAGGAGGGTTAGCATGATTATGGTTTTATAATTTTATTTATTTATTTATTTTTGGCTGTGCTGGGTCCTCATTGCTGCACAGGCTTTTCTGTAGTTGCAGAGAGTAGAGGCTACTCTCTAGTTGTGGCGCCTGGGCTTCTCATTGAGGTGGCTTCTCTTACTGTAGAGCACAGGCTCTAGGACACGTGGGCTCAATAGTTGCAGTTCCCGGGCTCTGGAGAACTGGCTCAGTAGTTGTGGCACACAGGCTTAGTTGCTCCACAGCATGTGGGGTCTTCACAGATCAGGGATCAAACCCATGTCTCCTGCATTGGCAGGCTGATTCTCTACCACTGAGTCACTAGGGAAGCCCTGGTTATGGTTTTAAAAGAAAGAAGAGGGGTTCTTGTGGTATTTGAACTGTTCAATATCTTGACTGTCATAGTGAATGTAAGAACCAACACAGCTGATAAAATCATATAAAACTTGTACACACAGATACAATTTAAACTGGGGAAATAAAAGATTGATGGATTGTATTAGTGTCATTATCCTTATTGTGATATACTATAGTTTTGCAAAATTACTGAAAGATAACATATTTTTCTACTCAACAACAGTCTGACATCAGATGTGTAGGTTTTTCCACACCAAGCAATTTTCCAGTTATCAGTGGACACCAGGTGTCCTGTAATTTCATTCATTTCTGACATTCCTGGTCTGAAATTAGCACAGACCCCACAGATTAA
Source organism: Giraffa tippelskirchi (assembly GCF_054371585.1). Taxonomy (NCBI): domain Eukaryota; kingdom Metazoa; phylum Chordata; class Mammalia; order Artiodactyla; family Giraffidae; genus Giraffa; species Giraffa tippelskirchi. The sequence goes on along the minus strand of NC_137280.1, from coordinate 98,011,944 downwards.
GGACTCAGTCCCATGAGACTGTCCCTCACTTTACTTCAGATGCCACTCCCAAGTCCCAGGTTGTCTAGCACCTGTACTTCTGACCAACTGGCTATATAAATCAGCCGTTTCCACAACTCCTTTCTCAGGTTCAGTAATTTTCTATAACTCTTCCTAGAACTCAGGGAAACACTATTACCAGGTTATTAAGAGTAGAGCTCAGGAACAAACAGATGGAAGAGATGCGTAGGGCAAGATATGGGAGAGGGACATTGAGCTTCCATGCCTTCTCCACATGTGCGACTTGCCCAGCACCTGGATGGAAGCTCTTTGAGTGTCATTGCTTAGGGTTTTTATAAGTTGCATTAGGTAGGCCTGATTGATTAAGTCATTGGCCATTGGTGATTGAACTCAGACTTCAGCCCCTCCCCAGAAATGGGAGGGGTGGATATTGAAACTTCAGACTCTCGAATCACATAGTTGGTTTTTCTGATGACCAAGTCCCATCCTCCAAGAGTCACCTCATTAGAATAAACTCAAGTAAAGTTGAAAAGGGCTTACAGTGAATAACCAAAGATACTCTTCTCACCCCTATCACTGGGAAATTCTAAGAGTTTTTGGAGCTCTGTATCAATAACCAGGGACAAAACCAAATATGGATTTCTTACTGTATCTCAATAATATAGTTACCATTGGGGAAACTGAGCAAACGATATAAGAGATCTTGTTCTATTATTTTTTTTTTACAGTTGCATGTAATGTACAATTATCTTAATATTTTAAAAAAATCAACTGATAAAAGAATTACTATGATTATGTTTTTTAAAGGCCGTCTACAACTACAAGCAGATCGTCATCAGGAACATATGCGAGCTAGAGATTCATTAATTCAATCTTTGGCAACACAACTAGAATTGGATGGCTTTGAGCTTGGACCATTCAGTGAAAGACAGATAAAAAATTTTCACAAGCTTGTGAGAGAGAGGCAGGAAAAGGAAGCAGAAACTGCCAGCCGTCTGTTGGTAAATACTGTTATTTTCTTTTGTTTGTATCACATTGTCTAGTTGAATTGTTTTAATTTTGGGGTGGATCTTATTTTGTCATATTTTTGGATTAATGTTATCCATTAAAATTACCTATGAGGTAAAATTAAAACCTTTATGGAAGCAAATTTTGTAAAGTTTATAATTATAAAAGTACAAAGGAAATACAGAGCTATGTTTCTTATTTGATTTTAGGTAAAAATTCTTTTTAAAGCTAATTTTGAAGAAGTTTGTTCATAGTTAATCATCTCTGAGTGATGATCATTACATTTTTTATGCTTTTCTGTATTTTCCTCAAATTATATTACTTTTGCATCAAAGAAACTTTTCCTTAGTGGTGTTTTTTTTTTTGTGAAAAATTAATGCTTATGCTTCTTGCTATGTATTTAGAATGACTTTGCAGGAAAAGAAGCTCTGAAACAAAAACAAATAGATGAGATAAGGGATAAGAAAACTGGACTGGGAAGAATAATTGAGCTAAAGTCAGAAATCCTAACTAAGAAGCAGAATGAGCTGAAAAATGTGAAGTACGAATTACAGCAGTTGGAAGGCTCTTCAGACAGGATTCTTGAACTGGACCAGGAGCTCACAAAAGCTGTAAGATACTCTGTGTAATCCAATAATTTTAAGGTGTAAAATATTTGGATGTATTTTATCTTTTGCTAGTCCTAAGATTATGGCATTTTAATAAAAATGTCAACCTTGTCTATCAGTCTCCTATAAAATGAATTTATTTGACTGTCTTAATCACCCATCTCTAATCCTGAAACCTGGTATGCTGAAAATTAGAATCATCTAAGGAAGATTTAAAAAAAAATACTTAAGCTTAGATCTTAAATCTTCCAAATAAGTCTCTTAAGAGTGGAATGTGGAAATGTGTGTTCAAAACAGAACTGGGTGATTCTTACGAGTACCTTAGTTGAGAACCACTTGTCTCAGTTTAAAAAAAGTAGTATTTTCCCTCTAGGTTCCACACACTGTAGATACTGTGATTAAATATATGATTAGATATATGATTATTGCCATGTTACCACTTTTTCTGTGGTAGAAACTTTCTTAGCCCACTTCTTCCTTCTGTGAATTTCCAAAATTTCTTCTCCGTTCCTAATCTGTTCCCTTCCCTTGCATCTCTGTTAGCAAAATAAGCATCCTAAAACTTGGCAAATCCCCCCTTTAGGTCCCATCTTGATAATTTAAACGTTTCTTTTTGCTCCCAAACTTAACAGATAGCATATATTTTTGTCAGTTTAACTCTTGATCACAATATTGCTCTGTTGTGATGGAGAGATACTGGTCAGGGACCACGTCACATTTTCTGTATGCTAGGCGGTGTGTAGTTAGTTACATACTTCCTTGATAAATGCTTAATTATTAACCGAAGAGTCACTGAACTGTATACTAAGGCATATTTTCCTTAATTTTGCACTAATTTTCATTTTCACTCCTGTTTGACTCTTGCAGATTTATTTACTAAGTCTCTACTCTTATAGTAAGGTAACTTTGTAAGATATTTCTTAAAAAGTTTATTCCTTCTGTTTTTCTGTTGTTGGATGAAATCAAGCTAGTATTTTGACCATTCTGAGGAGTATCTGATTTCTAATACACTTTGCCATCATTTTAACCTGAAACGTATAAACCTATTCATTTGTTTGAATTACCAATAAGGAACGTGAGCTAAGCAAGGCTGAGAAAAACAGCAATGTAGAAACTCTAAAAACAGAAGTAATAAGCCTTCAAAATGAGAAAGCAGACCTAGACAGGTCCCTGCGTAAATTGGACCAGGAAATGGAGCAATTAAACCATCATACAGCAACACGTACCCAGATGGAGATGCTCACCAAAGACAAAGTATGACCTTTCTTTTTATTCTAATTATACTCTCTGGTGTTTAAAACAGTTTATCTTACATTCATAATTGTTATACTATGAAGTATTTAGTTGGTATTGGCTTTATGTTTTAAGGGTTAAGTGAGCTTTATGCTCTATAAAATAGACTTTCAGGCTTGAAAACTGTACTCTAATTACAAAAAATAACGGTACAAAAGTGTTTACACAAACACACGTACATTTCTATTAATTTTTATCATGTATCATTCAGAAATTTTTATCTTCCCAAGTGACTCAGTGGTAAAGAATCTGCCTTCCAGTGCAGGAGGCTCAAGAGACTCAGGTTCGATCGCTGGGTCGGGAAGATGCCCTGGAGAAGGGAATGGCAGTCTATTCCAGTCTTCTTCCATGGAGACTTCCATGGACCGAGGAGCCTGGCAGGCTAAAGTCCATGGGGTGGCAAAGAGTCAGACATGGCTGAGAGACTGAGCATACACGTACAGAAGTTTTAATTTTTGTGTCATCAGACCTGTTATTCTTTCCTCTAATACTGTAAGAAATTTTCAAGAGCTCCCTGGTGGCCAGGTATTATTGGGACTTTCACTGCCATGGTCCAGGTTCAGTCCTTGGTGAGGCAACTGAGATATCCCACAAGCTGCATAGCACAGCCAAAATTAAAAATGATTTTTTTTTCTTTTTCTCCTTGCATTTTCGGTTTTATTTTTAAGCCTAGAACTGTAATCAATCTAAAATTTGGTTTTATTCTTTATGTAATGTGGAGGTACTGAATTTTATTTTTAAAAGATTTTTTTTCCCTTTAGGCTGACAAAGATGAACAAATCAGAAAAATAAAATACAGGCATAGTGATGAATTAACTTCATTGTTAGGATATTTTCCCAACAAAAAACAGCTTGAAGACTGGCTTCATAGTAAATCAAAAGAAATTAATCAGACCAGGGACAGACTTGCCAAGTTGAAGTAAGTAGTTACAACATTTGAAGATATAATAGAAGTCTCTTATGTCATGCTTTCATTTTTAATTGTTTTGAAATCGTTTATTGTCATGAAATGGTATGGCTTATTAATTGATTTTGATTCTCCTATATTTTACGAATTAAGTAAAACGGCAACAGTGATTTGAGCTTCTTGTTCCTTAAAAGTTTTCAGAAATAAGAGAAAGAATTAAAATATTCCTCTGTAAAAAGTGAGACTTGAAAATATAAAACTCCTAAAAGGTAATGTGGGGACAAGTTTCATTATGTTGAAATTGGCAATGATTTCTTGGTTATGTCCCCAAAATCACAGGCAGCAGAAGCAAAACTAGACAGATGGGACTACATCATACTTAAAAACTGCTACACAATAGAAGGTAAAGGCATTCCACGTAATGGGAGAAAACGTTTGCAAATGATATATCTGTTTAGGTATGGTGGTGATTGTTCAGTCACTAAGTCATGTTCCACTCTTTGCAGTCCCATGGACTGCAGCATGCCAGGGTTCGCTGTCCTTCACTGTCTCCTGGACTTTGCTAAAACTCATGTCCATGGAGTTGGTGATGGCCGTCCAACTATCTCATCCTCTGTTGTCCCCTCCTCCTGCCTCCTGCCTTCAGTCTTTCCCTGCATCAGGGTCTTTTCCAGTGAGTTGCTCTTGGCATAAGGTGGCCAGAGTATTGGAGCTTCAGTTTCGGCATCAGTCCTTTCAATGAATATTCAAGGTTGATTTCCTTTAGAACTGACTGGTTTGATCTCCTTGCTGTCCAAGGGACTCTCAAGAGTTTTCTCTAGCGCCACATTTCAAAAGCATCAATTCTTCAGCACTCATCCTTCTTTATGGTCCAACTCTCACACCCATACATGACTGTTGGAAAAACTATGAAATGAAACGATGAAAGTTAATCAATTGTGTCCGAATCTTGGCGACCCCGTGGACTAGCCTGCCATGCTCCTCTGTCCTTGGAATTCTCCAGGCAAGAATACTGGAGCGGGTAGCCATTCCGTTCTCCAGGGGATCTTCTCAACCCATGAATTAAACTTGGGTCTCCTGCATTGCTGGCAGATTGTTAACTGTCTGAGCCACCAGGGAAAAACCAGTGTTGACTATATGGACCTTTGTCGGGAAAGTGATCTCTGCTTTTTAATACATTGTCTAGGTGACCATACCATCATGATTTATCTGGATCATTAAGACCTGTTTTTGTAGTTCTTCTGTGTATTCTAGACACCTCTTCTGCTTGTTAGGACCTTGCTGTTTCTGTCCTTAATTAAATGCCCACCTTTGCCTGAAATGTTCACTTGGTATCTCTAGTTTCCTTAAAGAGATCTGCAGTTTTTCCCATTCTGTTGTTTCCTTTTATATCTTTGCATTGTTCACCTAAGAAGGCTTTCTTATCTCTCCTTGATACTCTCTGGAACTGTGCATTCAGTTGGGAATATCTTTCCCTTTCTCCTTTGCCTTTTGTTTCTCTTTTCTCAGCTCCTCAGACAACCATTTTGTCTCCTTGCATTTCTTGTTCTTTGGGATAGTTGTGGTCACCGCTAGTGTTACAAACCTCTGTCCATAGTTCTTCAGGGACTCTGTCCACCAGATCTAATCCCTTGAATCTATTTGTCATCTCCACTCTATAATCATAAGGGATTTGATTTAGGTCATACCTGAAATGGTCTAGTGGTTTTCCCTGCTTTTTTCAATTTAAGTCTGAATTTTGCAATAAGGAGTTCATGATCTGAGCCACAGTCAGCTCCAGGTCTTGTTTTTGGTGACTGTATAGAGCTTCTCCATCTTCAGCTGCAAAGGATATAATCAATCTGATTTCGGTATTGACCATCTGGTGATGTCCATGTGTATAGTCGTCTCTTGTGTTGTTGGAAGACGGTGTTTGCTATGACCAGTGCGTTCTCTTGGCAAAACTCCATTATTTTTTGCCCTGGTTCATTTTGTACTCCAAGGTCAAACTTGCTTGTTACTCCAGGTGTCTCTTCACTTCCTAGTTTTGCATTCCAATCCCCTATGAAGAAAAGGACATCTTTTTTTGGTTTTAGTTCTAGAAGGTCTTGTAGGTCTTCATAGAACTGTATGACTTCAGCTTCTTTGGCATTAGTGGTTGGGGCACAGACTTGGATTACAGTGATATTGAATGGTTTGCCTTGGAAACAAACCGAGGTCCTTCTGTTGTTTTTGAGATTGCACCCAAGTACTGCACTGATGCAAAGAGCTGACTCATTAGAAAAGACCCTGATGCTGGGAAAAATTGAGGGCATGAGGAGAAGGGGGTGACAGAGGATGAGATGGTCAGATGACATCATTGACTTGATGGACATGAGTGTGAGCAAACTCTGGGAGATGGTGAAAGACAGGGAAGCTTGGCATGCTGCAGTCCATGGAGTTGCAAAGAGTCAGATATGACTGAGCAACTGAACACCAACATAACTGCATTTTTGACTCTCTTGTTGACTATGAGAGCTGCTCCATTTCTTCTAAGGGATTCTTGCCCACAGTAGTAGATATAATGGTCATCTGAGTTAAATTTGCTCGTTCCTATCCATTTTAGTTCACTGTTTCCTAAAGTGTCGATGTTCACTCTTGCCATCTCCTGCTTGACCATGTCCAATTTACTTTGATTCATGGACCTAACATTCCAGGTTCCTATGCAATATTGTTCTTTACTGCATCGGGCTTTACTTTCACCACCAGATACATCCACAGCTGAGCTCATTTCCACTTTGGTCCAGCCTCTTCATTCTTTCTAGAGCTGTTATCTTCACTATTCCCCAGTAGTATATTGGACCCCTATCAACCTGGTGGGCTTATCTTCCAGTGTCATATCTTTTTGCCTTTTCCATGAACAATATGAACAGTATGATTAAGGGTTAATATCCAGAATATATAAAGAACTCCTACAATTTGGTAATGAAAAAACAAATACCCAAATTAAAAAATGTCAAAGGATTTGAAGAACAATTTCTCCAATAGATATACAACTAGCCAACAAGCATATAAAAAGATACTCAGAATTGCTAATCATTAAGGAAATGCAAATCAAAAATATGGTGATATATCACTCCATACAAGTCAGGATGACAGTTATCAAAACAATAGGAAATACAGTAGTGTGTTATAATAACCTATAATAGAAAATGGAAGAGTAATATGTATATAACAGAATCACTTTGCTGTGCAGCTAACACTAACACATTGTAAATCAACTATACTTCAGTTAAATAAAAGAAGTTTTTAGAAAACCCAGAAAACAAGTGTTGGTAAGGATGTTGAGAAATTGGAACTCGGTGCACTATTCGTGGGAATGTAAAATGGTGCAGTTACTATAGAAAACCTTGGAGGTTCTTCAAAAATTAGGAAAAGAATAACCAGATGATCGAGCAGTTCCACTTGTGGGTATATATTCAAATGAAAACATGATCTCAAGGAAATATTTGTTAGTCCATGTTCACTGCAGCATTATTCACAATAGCCAACAGGTGGAAGCAACCTGAATGCTTATTGATGGATGAATAGATTAATAAAATTTGGTGTATGTATAATGGAATATTATTTATCTTTGTAAAAGAAGGAAATCCTTCTGTATGTTGATGAACCTTGAGGATATTAAGTGAAGTATACTAGTCACAAAAAGTACTACATGGTTCCACTTAAATGAAGTATTCAAAGTTGTCAAACTCTTAGATACAGAAAGTATATATGTTGGAGGTTCAGAGTAGCCAGAGGATGGGGGCGGGGTGGGGTGGGGTGTGTTGTTCAGTGGGTATAGAGTTCAGTTTTGTAAGATGAAAAAGCTTTAAAGATCTGTTACACAAAAATGTGCATACAGTTAACACCACCATGCTGTACAATTTAAAATGGGTAAGGTGTTAAATTTTCTTTTTTCTACAGTTTAAAAAAAGTGATCAATTTTTTCAAATATCACCTTGAGTGGTGTTTAGCTAGAAGGGTCAAAAATCCCACACATTTTTGAGGAAGATGGTGAATTTGGCTATGTTAAATTTGTATTTCTTGTGGAAATGTCTGTTAGGGAATAAAATACTGGAGTTTGAGATTTAGTAGATTGGAAGTTGTTGCTTTGCAAATGATATTGGCGTCAGTAGTACATGTCAACTTGGAGTTATTCAAAGAGAAGAGAAAGAATTGTAGTCAGATTCCTGGAAAACACCAACATTTAAACTGTTGGCAAGCAAAGGAAGAGGAGCAAGAGAACCAAATGCCCAGGGAGCCAGGATGAGAGCAAAAGAGGAGTGTTGTCTGGTTTGCCTTGAGAAAATATTCTTCCAAGGAGGATCCCAAATGTACGTGGTACTATTAAAATAGTGATCTTAAGGAGCAGTGCTCAATGGCTAGGATGGTGAAAGCATCATCTGCATGTTATTTTTTTTCCAAATTTTTACTGCAACTCACAATGGAAAGTATCAAGATGAGGCACGTGTGCACTCAGGCATATTTATCTGAAACAAATTTCTTAAAATAGTACCAATACTAACTATGCTCATTCCACTCCAATATATTCTACATAGTATGTTCAGTTTTTCAAAATATGCTGAATATGATAAATTAAATTGATTACATGACTTACCTAATGTATCAAAACCTGTAAATTGAAAACCCCTGATTTGTATGGCCACAGAGGCTGGCTAGGATGATATTTAAGACTTGGAGTGAAAATTAATTGTACTAGTGAGCAAAGACTTTGATGAATGAGAGGGAATGAGTGATCACGTTGTAAAAATTGGTTTGGTCAAGACATTTGTTCAGTATTTCCTCTAAGATGGCTCTGGTAGCACTAGTTGTCTTTACCTTCATTCAGAGCAATTTTGTTAGATTGTATTGTGACAGCTGTCCTATCAGCATGCTTTTTAAAATAAATAAATAAATAAAACGTCCCCAAATTAGTGAATTTTGTGTAGACATTTTAGTATTGAAGATGAAAGAGAAAAGCAACATTTTCACATATTATGCTTTATTATTTCAAGAAAAGTAAAAATGCAACTGAAACACAAAAAAAGATTTGTGCCATATATAGAGAAGGTACTCTGGTTGAAAACAGTCAATGCTATGCCATGTGGGATGTAGCTGACATACTCAAAATATCCACATCAAGCTCTGAAAATCATTTGCACCAGCTTGGTTGTGTTAATCGATTTAATGTTTGGCTTCCACATAAATTGAGTGAAAAAAACCTTCTTGACCATATTTCCACATACAGTTCTCTACTTAAACATAACAAAAAGTTCCATTTTTAAAAGAAATTGTGACAGGCAATGAAAAGTGGATACTGTACAATAATGTGGAATGGAAGAGATCGTGGGTCAAGGAAAGTGAACACCACCAACCACACACCAAAGACCAATCTTCATCCAGAGAAGTTGATATTGTGTATATGGTGGGATTGGAAGTGAGTCGTCTACTATTAACTCCAAAAAACTGAACAATTCCAACAAGTACAGCTGCAAATTAGACCAACTGAAATTCTCTTAATGGAAAAAATGTCAGTTCTTTGGAAGACTGCAAAAGGCACCTGGAACAACTAGTTCTTTGCTCAAAAAGATAAAAAGGTTTTGGAAGATGGAATTACGAGTTGCCTAGAAAATGGCAGAAGGTAGTGGAACAAAACAGTGAATACATTGTTCAGTAAAGTTCTTGGTGGAAATGAAAAATGTGTCTTTTATTTTTACTTTAAAACCAAAGGAACCTTTTGGCCAACTCATTGGATGACAGCAACAAGGAGGGAACAAAGGAAGCATTTTTTACTGGAGGGACTGAAAGTACAGCTTTGGAAGGGTTCACACCGAGTTAAGTGAACGCTCTCCTTTTTTCTAATCTCCCTCCAGTAGGTCTGTGAAGCATATTCTTCTTGCTAAGGTTCTTAATGCCAGATCTAAGATTATAATCCCTCCTCAAACCAAGCAGAGTTCTGTCTGTACACATTTTTCTGGGAGCAGGTGTCTGACCAGAGTGAGTCAGTGTACTATAGGAGTAGAGTGTAGGCAGGAATGGACTGTTGCCATGACTTCTAAAAAAAAAAAGCACTTGGTCACAGCAGACTTTTGTAGTATTTTCTGGCAGAGTTTGTCCTGTATCTGTCTTCACACTTTGAATTGATTTCTCATATTTTGAAATTGTAATCTATTTTCTTGTTTTAGCAAGGAACTAGCTTCAGCTGAGCAAAATAAAAATCATATAAATATTGAGCTAAAAAGGAAGGAAGAGCAGTTGTCCAGCTATGAAGACAAACTGTTTGATGTCTGTGGTAGCCAGGATTTTGAAAGTGACTTGGACAGACTTAAAGAAGAAATTGAAAAATCGTCAAAACAACGAGGTAAGTTACCTTCTTTATGTTATCAGGGCATTTTCATGTTTTTGAATTTTTGTTCACAGGTAGCTATTAAGGATGGGAGATTTAAAAACTTGGTGCTGGAGCAAGGTGGCTCAAGTTTCAATTCTGGTTCTACAACCTACTTGGTGTATGACTTTGGACAGATGACTGAAACTTTTTATACTTCAGATTCATTACCTGAGGACATAATTGCCTAGGATGTTGGGGAGGAGTAAATGAGATTATAGTGTCTGGCACATAACACGCTCTATAAGTTTTATTATACTTTTTGTGTTACCAGAAAATGATTTATATAAATCTGAATGTATTGTGCCCTTGAGAAGATTTAAATGTCAGAATTTTTATTTCTTTAGTAGTGTGTTTATAAAGCAAGAAGAGTATCATGTATTTACAGAAAAGGATAGAAATATATTAACAAAACCATATTTTATATGCATCTCACTGAGAATATATATATATATATATATGTTTTTTAAATAGCCATGTTGGCTGGAGCTACGGCAGTTTATTCCCAATTCATTACTCAGTTGACGGATGAAAACCAGTCATGTTGCCCTGTCTGTCAGAGAGGTTTTCAGACAGAAGCCGAATTACAAGAAGTCATCAGTGATTTACAGTCCAAGCTGAGGCTTGCTCCAGATAAGCTCAAGTCGACAGAATCAGAGCTAAAGAAAAAAGAAAAGCGGCGTGATGAAATGCTGGGACTAGTGCCCATGAGGTGAGAATAGCAATTTCCCGTTACCATGCCTGTATAGCAGCACTGTAGGAAATACCTGTCTACCTCCTAGCATAGGGTGGGTATTCAGTAAGCAAGAGTTGAATGAATAAAGGTTAAAGTCAGGAATCTAAGCCAGGATGTTCCTCTCCTGTTTATTTATGTGATAAGAAAGAATCATTTTGTTTCCAAATAAGTTTGTTTCTTAAACTACTCACAGGATGGATACATTCTTTACTCTGTGTGAGTGTGTGTGTGTGTGTTTCATTCCTGAGACTTGGGTTGAGGGCAGAAATTTTAAAATCTAAGTTTTCAGACTATTTGCTGATGTGTCACTTTCTAAACTCAGCAGAAGAATTAAAGTACTGGAAAGCACCCCCTTAAGAGACAAATTTTAAACTTTACTTATGTTTTTCTCACTTCCAGAAAGAATGAAGTATAGATGATTTCTATTGTTTATTTTTCCCTCTCTTCTATAAGAAATCCAGATGATGGTCTATTTATAAATAAAATCAAGTCAGAGAGTATGTGAAGATTGCCTTGGTATTTCCCAGAACTAGAGCACAAAAATGGTCACAGAGACCAATAAGACATGACCTTCATGGAGCTGATGATCTTTGTAAGGAAAAAACCTCTCAGAATTACATATAGAAAGCTAGACTTGATAAAAACTTAATTGGTTCAAACAAATGCATTAGTTAGGAAGAAAGAAGCCAGTGGACTACAGAATGAGAGTAGAATTTTGAGGGAAGGAGGAGGAATGTAAAGCATAGAAAAGTTGATTTGACTCATTTAAGAGAAGGAAAGGGGAGAGGGAAATTAGACCAGTGTGTATAAAGGACAGGGAAGAGTGGGACATGTGCTGCAGTAAAAACATTATCTGGAGTTTGAGAACTTATTTGTAGTGACTGATTCCCATAAGTAGGGAAGACAGAGCTGCATTATGTTCATTCCTAGTTACAGCTCTGTCTTTTAGGTGCTGGGGAGCCATCCTCAGGGATCTAATGAAAAATGTGTCTTAGGAAAATTAATCTAATGTTAATACATTGAATGGATGAAAGTGAGAAAACTTTAAAAGCGAAAAATGAGGAGGGTATGTTGACTTGGAAAACTGAAGAGAAGTGTGAGGAAAAGGAGAAGGAAAGATGCAAGATGTGCTTTGTGGTAGCCAGCCTGTAAGATGGTCCCCAGTGATCCTTGCCTCCTGGTATTCACATTCTTGCATAGTTGTCTCTCATGTTCCAGGATGGGTTCCAGGATGTGTAACCAGTAAAATACAACAGAAGTGATCACATGCTCCTTCAAGGATCAGGTTATATAAGACACTATAGCTTCCTGCTCTCCTTTTCTTTCTCTTGGATCTGGGGGAAGCCAGCTGCTGTGTTGTGAGCAGCCCTGTGGAGGGACCCACTTGGTGAGGACCTGAGGCCTTTGAACAACCACATGAGTGAGTGTACCATTTGGAAGCAGATTCTCCAGCAGTAATACCTTCAGATGACTGCAGCTCACAGCTTGACCGCACCTTCAGTAACACACCCTGAGTCACAAATACCCAGATAGTAGCTAATCCTCCTATCTGTGGGAAATAAGTGCTATTGTGTTTTAAGCTGCTAAGTTTTGGGGTGTTGTGTTATGTAGCAATAGATAACTAATCATCAAGAATAAAAACCAGATCATTAGGGGCTACAGAGAGCATGTCATATGGAGACAAAAGCAATAATTTGAGAATGAAAAGGAATAAGGCGCAGGATCTTAAAAAGAAAGACATCTAGTGAAAGATAAAATTAGAAGCTGGTAGAAAGTACATGTAGTTCTGTGTCAAACTGATAAATTATGAAGAGCAGAAATCAACACTATTAATATTTTAGGACCCTTGCCAACACAGTTCCCCTTGTCAGAGTAAGGTACATATCTTATTCATTGTTGTGCCTCCATAATTCTTTGTGTTTTGTAAGTTTGGTAACTAGTTGCTGAATGAATGAGAACTGTAGTAACTGTAGTTCCGTGTGTTTATTGCTGCATAACAAACCCCCCTCAGAACTTGGTCTCACAACAATGCTTTATTATGATCTTCCGTGGTTCTGTGGGATAATTGGGCTTAACTAAGTAGTTCTTATTTGAGGTATTTCAAATGTTGGCTGCAGTCATTTCAAGGCTTTACTGGCCTGGACATTCAGTATAGTTCACTCATATGACTGCTGATGCTGCTGACTGTTGGCTGGGAGCTCATCTGAGGCTCTGCTGGCCTGGGCATTCAGGATGGTTCACTCATATGGTTGGCGGTGATGCTGACTGTTGGCCACGGGCTTACCTGGGGTATCACACAGAATGCCTTCATATGGCTTCCACCTGTGTCTTGGGCTTTTGGCAGCGTAGTGGCTTGATTACCATAGAAAGTATTCTAAGAGCAAATGTGTTAAGGCCTGGGCCCAGAAACTGTCCTAGTGTTACTTCTGCTGTTTTTTATTGATCATAGTGTTACTGCTATTTTTTTACATAGACCACGTCTATGTGTGTGTATGCAAATGTAAAAATGGGGTTAAAATTTAATGGATGCCTGTAGTTCTCCACAAAGATGACCTAGTCAAGTGAATCATTGATTGTCATTAGGCTGTTGTAACTTTGTCACCTTTTAGGTAGTGGGCACATAACTTAAGACAAACTTCTGGTCCATAACATCAGGAAATGTGAGCATGAATTATTCGTAATCTGAATACGTTCATATTTATTCAGGAAAGTTTTTCATTGCAAAAGATTACAGGTCTTTTGTCACCACAGATTGGTTGATTGGCATTTCTTGGTCATAGTGTGGACTTTTAAAAAATCATTAAGTAATAACAGTGTAATAGCTAATGCTTGAGTTTCTAGTTTATTATAAGATTCTCATTAGAAATCAGTTTAATTTATCATACTAATTTGATTTTGATTAAGAATTTAAAACTTTTCTGAAATAAGCTTAATAGCTTTTTATTTTTCAGATTAAATACAAGTTTTGTTGTTTCCGAGGTATTGACAAAAACAGGTTTGGGGCCAGTACCTGCCACAGGGGTGATAACTCATTGGCTAGAGTAGCAGTAGTAAAGTGGATTTAACAGCTTTTGTACCATAAACCCATGTAGCATTTGGCTGAATAGTTTTCCTCCTTCCTTCCTCTTTTCTTCCATCCTTCATTTTTTTAATGTTTAAAGTTTTTATTTTAAAAGTTTTAAACTTTTAAAACTTTTTATTTTGTAATTTTACACTTAAAGAAAATTTACAAAGATAGTACAGAGAGTTCACATATATCCTTCACCCTGTTTCTCCTGATGTTCACAATTTATGTTACCATAATATGGCTATCAAAATCAAGAAATAAACTTTGATATAATTCTATTAAACTATGAACCACATTGAATTTTAGTAGTCTTTCTGTTAATATCCCTTTTCTGTTTCAGGATCCAACTTAGGATCTCCACATTGCGTGTATTATCCTTGTTATTAATATTTACCCTTAGGCTCTTGTGTGGTCTACCATAGTTCTTTGTCTTTCATGGTCTTGACAATTCTGATGAGTATGGTCTGGTAATTTGTAAAATATCCTTCAGTTACCAGACAGCATGGTAAAATTGTTGCTATCAAGATTTCTCAATAGGTACTAAAATCAGTGGACAAAGGTTTGAGGAAAAACAATGTTTATATTGTCTTCAGTATATTTCTCCTAGATATTTACTGATTACATAGAGAAAAATAGTAACTTTACAATGGATAAATCTGGCTGACACTGTCTTTACTAAGTAAGAGGAACATACTGACATCATGTGCCCACTAAAGATGCCCTGAGAAGGATACAACATCACTTCTATGGTATTCTTGCCAAAAATATATAACCTCCATCTCCTTATGAAGAAACATTACATTGCTTATTTTGAATTGTGTTTTCTGTGAAGGCAAAGCATAATTGATTTGAAGGAGAAGGAAATACCAGAATTAAGAAACAAACTGCAGAATGTGAACAGAGACATACAGCGCCTCAAGAATGACATAGAAGAACAGGAAACACTCTTGGGTGCAATCATACCTGAGGAAGAAAGTGCTAAAGTTTGTCTGACAGATGTTACAATTATGGAGAGGCTCCAGGTACAGTTACTGCAGTTTAACGCAGAATAAAACTTGTTTCATGGTGGTTTGAAAATGACATGTGAGTGTTTAAGTAGCTAGTTTTCTGGTACAGATTGTGTTTAGAGTTCCCTATTCTGAATTTTAGGTAGTTTCAGGGAGTAACTGCTTAACTTACATTTCTGAGTTTAGTTCTTTTTATCCATAAGTTACGAGAATTATGTTTATTTTTCTAGTCTGCTTCCTTTAATTTGCATCCTCAGTTGGGTCTGACTCATTGTGGCCCCATGGACTGTAGTGCACCAGGTTCCTCTCCATGGGAATTTTTTTCAGGCAAGAATACTGGAGCGGATTCCCATTTCCTTCTCCACAGATCTTCCCGACTCAGGGATCAGACCCGCGTCTCTTATGTTTCCTGCATTGGCAGGCAGATTCTTTACCACTGAGACACCTGGGAAGGTGCCTTTTATTTTCATCATTTAAATTAACTTAAGCATAAAATTAAGAGACTAGAGAGCTCTTCAAGAAAATTAGAGATACCAGGGGAACATTTCATGCAAAGATGGGCACAATAATGGACAGAAATGGTGTGGACCTAACAGAAGCAGAAGATATTAAGAAGAGGTGTCAAGAATACACAGAAGAAGTATACAAAAAAAGATCTTCATGACCCAGATAATGACAATGGTGTGATCACTCAGCTAGAGCCAGACATCCTGGAATGTGAAGTCGAGTGGGCCTTAGAAAGCTTCACTATAAACAAAGCTAGTGGAGGTAATGGAATTCCAGTTGAGCTGTTTCAACTCCTAAAAGATCATTCTGTGAAAGTGCTGCACTTAATATGCCAACAAATTGGGAAAACTCAGCAGTGGCCACAGGACTGGGAAAGGTCAGTTTTCATTCCAATCCCAAGGAAAGGCAATACCAAAGAACATTCAAACTACTGCACAATTGCACTCATCTCACATGCTAGCAAAGTAATGCTCAAGATTCTCCAAGCCAGGCTTCAATAGTACATGAACTGTGAACTTCCAGATGTTCAAACTGGATTTAGAAAAGGCAGAGGAACCAGAGATCAAATTGCCAACATCCCCTGGATCATCGAAAAAGCAAGAGAATTCCAGAAAAACATCTACTTCTGCTTTATTGACTGTGCCAAAGTCTTTGACTGTGTGGATCACAACAAACTGTGGAAAATTCTTAAAGAGATGGGAATAGCAGACCACCTTACCTGCCTCCTGAGAAATCTGTATGCAGGTCAAGAAGCAACAGTTAGAACCGGCCATGGAACAATGGACGGTTGTATACTGTCACCCTGCTTATTTAACTTATATACAGATTACATCATGAGAAATTCTGGGCTAGATGAAGCACAAGCTGGAATCAAGATCGCCAGGAGAAATATCAATAACCTCAGATAAGCATATGACACCACCCTTAAGGCAGAAAGCAAAGAAGAACTAAAGAGCCTCTTGATGAAAGTGAAACAGTAAAAAAGCTGGCTTAAAACTCAACATACAGAAAACTAAGATCATGGCATCCGTTCCTATCACTTCATGGCTAATAGATGGAGAAACAGTGAGAGACCTTGGGCTCCAAAATCACTGCAGATGGTGACTGCAGCCATGAAATTAAAAGATGCTTACTCCTTGGAAGAAAAGCTATGACCAACCTAGACAGCATATTAAAAAGCAGAGACATTACATTGCTGACAAAGGTCTGTATAGTCAAAGCTGTGGTTTTTCCAGTATTCATGTATGAATGCAAGAGTTGGACTATAAAGAAAGCTGAGTGCAGAAGAATGGATGCTTTTAAACTGTGGTGTTGGAGAAGACTCTTGAGAGTCCCTTGGACTGCAAGGAGCTCAAACCAGTCAATCTTAAAAGGAAATCAGTCCTGAATATTCATTGGAAGGACTGATGCTGAACCTGAAACTCTAGTACCTTGGCCACCTGATGTGAAGAACTGATTCATTGGAAAAGACCCTGATGCTGGGAAAGATTGAAGGCGGGAGGATAAGGGGACGACAGAGGATGAGATGATTGGATGGCATCACCAACTCGATGGATATGAGTTTGAGCAAGCTCCAGGTATTAGTGATGGACAGGGAAGCCTGGCATGCTGCAGTTCATGGAGTTGCAAAGAGTTAGGTACGACTGAGCAACGGAACTGACTGACTGAAGCATAAAATTAATTTCATTTTTATCGTATTAAAATTTGTTAAAATTATATCTGAGAACAGTTACAAATTAGATTTTTAAAAGTAATTAAAAGCAGGTAATTTTTTAAGATTTTGAATAATGATAATGCCTTAAGTTTCCTAAAGGAAATAACTTTTGATTTACTCTTAAGATGGAACTAAAAGATGTTGAAAGAAAAATTGCACAGCAGGCAGCTAAACTCCAAGGACTAGATTTGGATCGAAGTGTTCAGCAAGTAAACCAGGAAAAACAAGAAAAACAACACAAACTAGATACAGGTAATAGAGTGTGTTTCCTTGTAAAGACTTCAACATTCCGAGCATATGGTTTTTACCATTAATTTTATAACTATTATGTGGACAGGGAACAGTCTTCCAGTCCACGGTATAGTCACTTTCTTTTCTCAAAAGCATCACTTCTCCTCTGTTTCCTTTCTTTACAGAACAGACTTTAAATACTGGAACTTTTGAATAATTAGTAATAGATGGAAAGTGAAAGTCACTCAGTCATGTCCATCTCTTTGAGACTGCATGGACTGTGAAGTCCATGGATTTCTCCTGGCCAGAATACTGGAGTGGGTAGCATTTCCCTTCTCCAGGGGATTTTCCCAACCCAGGGAATGAACCCATGTCTCCTGCATTGCAGGCGGATTCTTTACCAGCTGAGCCACAAGGGTAGCCCAAATAATAGATAAGCTGTTCTCTTTCTCAGTCATACCTGCCCTGTGAGCTCACCCATGGGTGTTGGGACAGCAAGTGGGTTTGGGAGCTGGATAGATTGTTCTGGCATTTTTCTTGCAGTGGGTGGGACCCACAGAAACTCAGTCTTTGTGAATGCCACAGACCTATAAACTGGAAAGATGTTGCTTATAGTATTTTCTGTGCCCTTCCATTAATCACTGTATGGATGTGTTCTCATGCAGTTTCTAGTAAGATAGAATTGAACCGTAAGCTTATACAGGACCAGCAGGATCAGATTCAACTCCTAAAAAGCACAACAAATGAACTTAAATCCGAGAAACTTCAGATATCCACTAATTTACAACGTCGTCAGCAGCTAGAGGAACAGACTGTAGAATTATCCACTGAAGTTCAGTCCTTACACAGAGAAATAAAGGTAAAAACATTCATATGTATTTGTTTTTTCAAATTAGTTCAGATATATGAAATCTTTTGGGGACAATGGCCAAAGTATGGTTATTGTGAGAATCAAATCAAAATGGTATACAGAACTTGTACTAATAGTAAAGACTTCTGGGAGAAGCTTTACTGGCCATAATAAGAAAGAACTGGCTGCCTGGTTAAGTAGTAAATTTCCTATTACTGGAGATGGTCTGGTGGTGGCTGCTAACTCCGTATAAGGATTCCTACTTGTATTGGAGATTTGTCTTATCTAAAAATCCTACATGGATGGCAGACACTGCCTCTCAGACATAGCACTTTTCTTTGATTCCAGATGTAATTTCAGCGTACTCCCCGCTACAATCAGCAGGCACTGAGTTGACACATGGAATGGAACCTAATTGGCATCTCTCATCTAGTTTATAATCAAACCTAAGTAAAAAGTGAAAGTGAGAGTCGCTCGGCCATGTCCGACTCTAGGCGACCCCACGGACTATACAGTCCATGGAATGCTCCAGGCTAGAATACTGGAGTGGGTAGCTGTTCCCTTCTCCAGGGGATCTTCCCAATCCAGGGATCAGACTCAGGTCTCATGTGTTGCAGGTGGATTCTTTACCAGCTGAACCACCAGGGAAGCCCCAAATCAAACCTAAGACTCAGCCAATTAAATTTTTGAACAATTTTAGAAAAAATAGTCTTATCTAGGTTTATAACTATGCACATTCAGTAAGAACTAAGTATATTACTGAATCTGTTGTTACTATAAATGTTTCTTAAGTAGTTTTAGATTACAGAATGTCAGAGGCTTAGAGTATAGTATAAATAGTAGTACTACCTTACTTTTTTATTTTTTTACTGCTTAAAAAACTCTGTCACATTTAAACTATTGTATCTCATTTTGTATTCAGTGTATCATTTTGATAAATGTGACTAAACTTCCTTCTTATAGAAAAAGAAGTTGAGACTTCCAGATATCCCATGATTTGTCCAAGTTCATACAGTTAGTAGGAGGCAGAGTTAATTTACTGGTGTATATCTTATGATGTGTAAGACATTTGACTTCCTACCACACCAAACCACTTCCTAATATAAAATATACCGACACTGAACTAATTCTGAATAATTGTTTCTACCTTTATGAATTCACTAGGTACTTCAGGATCTTTTGAGGATCATGGTTTTGAACAGCGGTTATTATATTATGCTATAGAGATGTCGCAAGGCCAAATGATGTGGACTTCTGATTAAAATAGTTTTTTGAAAACCCCTTTCTTTCCAAAATAAGTCAGAAACACCTACATCAGTGTACTAGTATGATTTAATTACTATAAAATATCTACTTAGCTTCAGCAAGCTAAGCTTAATGTCAAAAGTTCCTTTATGATCATATTTCCATCTATGAAAGAAAGAACTGGACTGAAAGAGCTTTCCTATTCTTCAGTTACACAGAGCTGATATGGACCCCTACAAACTCAGGAAAATTTATATCTGAAGCCACATGCTCGTCTAATTGGAAGCACATGGCATAGGTTAAGAATCAAGTCAGTGATCTAAAGAGAAATTATACAAATGAACTTACAAAACAGAAGGAGACTCACAGTCTTAGAGAAAGAACTTATGGTTGCTGGGGAGGGATGAGGGAAAGGGATGATTAGAGAGTTTGAGATATACATATACACATTACTATATTTTAAATGGATAACCAGCAAGGACCTACTGTGTAGCACATAGAACTCTGTTCAATGTTATATGGCAGCCTGGATAGGAGAGGAGTTTGGGGGAGAATGGATACATGTGTATGTATGTCTCAGTCCCTTCCCTGTTCATCTGAAACTATCACAACATTGTTAACTGGCTATACCCCAAGACAAAACTAACATTTTGAAAAGAAAAAAGAATCAAGTCAATATAGCATATATACTTGCTGGACACAGTATAGCATAGTGTCTAAAAGAGTGACCCTGGAGTTGAATGAGATTTGAATCCTGGCTCCTTCGTTTACTGGTTTTGGGGACCTTGGACAAATCGTTTCTGTGCTCATCTGAAATTTAGCATGAAAATCATGGTACTTTCCTCATAGGGTTGTTGAAAGGAGCAAATGAATGATTTAATCGTTTAAATAATTTTTAAAGCCTGGTACATAGAAAGTGGTTTTATTATGACTATGAAGTCTGAAATAAGATAATGTAATGCTGTTATATAAGGTCTTATATTTTTTATATCTTTAGGATGCTAAAGAGCAGCTAAGCCCTTTGGAAACAACACTGGAAAAATTTCAGCAGGAGAAAGAAGAATTAATCAACAAAAAAAATACAAGCCACAAAATAGCACAAGATAAAGTAAGATTTCATTTATTATATATTTACTAAAAACATTTTTTAAAATTATTATATTCAAAGCACCATGTTGGACACTAATATTTCACATGAAATTAAAAGCATGATAAAATATTTGTGACATAATAAGATTTGTGACATAATCTTTTTTAAATAAGGATTAATTGTAAATTATTTTGCTTTTTTTGTATTACTTTGCTTCTTGATTTAAACTATTAATAGAAGTTTGAGAATTGAGAGCTTTTAATCTAATCCCATAGGTAATAAAGGGAGATCATAAAATTTGATTTGAGATAAAATGTGTCGATGGAAACTGAAACCCAGCATTTCTAACTTCCAAGCCCATGTTTCATTGTATCCTCCTGTTAAGTTTTTGTTACCTTAATATAAGATATTCCTTGGAAATCTTCCTAAATGCCTACTCCCTATATTTAATAAACATTTTTTACAGATAAATGAAATCAAAGAGAAGGTTAAAAATATTCACAGTTACATGAAAGACATTGAGAATTATATTCAAGATGGAAAAGATGACTATAAGAAGGTAATTAAAACTACTTAATTGAATATAATTTAAAATGATTTGTTTACATTTTTATTTCTTGTGCTTAAGAAATTTTCTTTTCTGTAGCAAAAAGAAACTGAACTTAATAAAGTAATAGCTCAACTAAGTGAATACGAGAAACACAAAGAAAAGATTAATAAGGAAATGGGAATCATGAGACAAGATATTGATACACAGAAGGTAGGTCCTTTTTTTGCTGATGATTTATGGTGGTATTTATACCAGTAACATTCTTACCTTTTTTATTTTTTACTCTTCAATACTTGCATTGAGTAGATATGAAAACAGTAGGGAAAAGCAATTCTTGTATATATATCTATATAAAAAGTATGTTTCTCTTTTATGTTATTGAGAGACAAAGCAAATTTTCCTGTGGCACTATAAAAAGAGACATATTTTCATTTGTAAAATGAAATTTTAAAAAAGCCCACTTGGTGTAACTTAAGCTATTATGATTCTTTTTTTGATCATAATATTTTTTTTCTGATTGTATTTTTTTTTATTGAAGTATAGTTGAATTACAATGTTGTGTCAGTCACTGCTGTACAGCAAAGTGACTCAGTTATGTATTATATATACACTATTTTTCATATTTTCCATTATGGTTTATCACATGATATTGATATAGTTCCCTGTGCTATACAGTAGGACTTTGTTGTTTATCCATTCTGTATATACCAGTTTGCATATACTAATCCCAGCTCCCAGACCCCAACCTCTCACATCCCTCCCCCTTGGCAACCACTAGTCTTCTTTCTGTGTCCATGATTCTCTTTCATGTGTGTGTATGCATGCTTAATCGTGTCTGACTCTTTGTGACCCCATGGAATGTAGCCCACCAGACTTCTCTGTCCATGGGATTTCTCAGGCAAGAATACTGGAGTGAGTTGCCGTTTCCTTCTCCAGGGGATTTTCCTGACCCAGGGATTGAACCCACATCTCTTGCATCTCCTGCTGTGGCAGGCGGATTCTTTACCTGCCACCATAGGTTCATTTGTATCATATTTTAGATTCTCTATATAACTGATATCGTATGGTATTTGTTTCTGTCTTTCTGACTTCATGTAGTATAATCTCTAGTGGCATCCATGTTGCTGCAAATAGAGTTATTTCATTCTTTTTAATGGCTGAGTAATACTCCATATGTATGTACCACATCTTTATTCATTTGTCAGTGGACATTTAGGTTACTTCCATGTCTTGGCTATTGTGAATAGTGCTGTTGTGAACGTGGGGCTGCATGTATCTTTTTGAATTACAATTTCATCTGGATGTATGCCCAGGAGTGGAATTGCCAGTTCATATGATAATTCTATTTTCAGTTTTCTGAGGAGCCTTCATACTATTTTTCCACAGTGGCTGCACCAATTTATATTCCCACCAACAGTGTAGGAGGGTTCCCTGAGAAAAGCAATTCTGATAACATTGTGATTTCTTCTTTCCTTTTTTGTTTTCAGTAAGAGACTTCCTTGGTAAAAGTTTAAACATAAAAACATAAAATTAAAAGTCTCCTTCCCCTTCTGACAATTGTCAGTCTCACTTCTATATATTATTCTTAAATGTGATGAGTAGACTATATATTGTTTCTCATTTGCTTCCTTCATTTGCTTTCTCTATTAAAGAAATTAATTTTCTACAGTATAATTAAAATCACATTGAGAAAATAATTTTCAACATGTCTTATATAAACATGATGGTTAATATCTTTAAAAACTATACCGTTTCTCTGTTCTTGCTGTTTTGAACAAAATTTGATATTTGAATGCTTTAAACACTTGGTTATAAATAATGGTTAAAATCTCTTTAAAGATTAGCCATATCTGCAGATTCTCTGGCCATAGTGCTAGGAATGTTAAATGTGAGTATCAGTTCAGTTCAGTCACTCAGTCGTGTCCGACTCTTTGTGACCCCATGAACCGCAGCACGCCAGACCTCCCTGTCCATCACCAACTCCCGGAGTTTACCCAAACTCATGTCCATTGAGTCGGTGATGCCATCCAACCATCTTATCCTTTGTCGTCCCCTTCTCCTGCCCTCAATCTTTCCCAGCATCAGGGTCTTTTCCAATGAGTCAGCTCTTCGCATGAGATGGCCAAAGTATTGGAGTTTCAGCTTCAACATCAGTCCTTCCCATATGAGTATCAGTCAAAGGTAAATCAAATCTCTGCCATCTAATAAATGGTATATAAATTCATGATGCATATATAATAGTTATCATTAGCTTATTATGTGTGTTTTCTATTTAAGATCACAATCTATAAATAAGTAAAGTCCATACAAATATACAGAAATAATTAAGATAATACCAGTCTGTGACCCTTTTCAAGTTGATGGTCTAAATTTAGTAGATCTGACTACATTAGTTTACTTTTATAACCTACCTTGTTCTAGAAGTTGTTTACTAATTATTTACATAAAGCAATGCTAAGTAATAAATTAATGAGAAAATGAAACTGTAGAAATAAGAATAAGAAGAAGGCAGTGAAGCAGGAGAGTACTAAGTATATAAAATGTAGGCCATGAAATCTGATATGCTTGCTGAAGATCTCAGTAGTCACATGAAAAGAGAAAGTCATAGTTAAGATTCACATTGTCTCAAAACTAAAAAACAAACCAGTTTCCTTGACTGAGACCAGAGAAAAATGTCTCTGTAGGCATTCATGGAAAGAAAGGAAGACACTGTAGAGATTAATAGAAACCAGGTCTTCAACAAACTTCATGAGGCCTTTTTTTTTTTACAGTGTGTTTCAGTACCTTTATTATCCCTTGAGGAAGGTTCTGTAGAAGGTGGTATGCTTGGAGCCTAAAATAAATGTTAGAGTGTTTGGAGAGCAAAAGTTAGCTATAGGCACCTATCAAAATCACATGGGTTTTTCCCACTCCTAAGTATATAACCAAGAACTTAAAATATATATATGCATGCTGCTGCCGCTGCTGTTAAGTCACTTCAGTCGTGTCCGACTCTGTGCGACCCCATAGACAGCAGCCCACCAGGCTCCCCCATGAATGGGATTTTCCAGGCGAGAGTACTGGAGTGGGTTGCCATTGCCTTCTCCCATATATTTGCATAAAATATGGAAAACAGCCCAAATTGTTATCACCTGATGAATGGATTAACACAATGTGGTATATTCATATATATTTGCCTGGAATCTCCAGAGAAACAGAACCAATAAGAGACTGATAAATACAGATAAAGATATAGACAACTCAAGTGATTGTGGAGGCTGAGAATTCCCAAGATTTGTGGTTGGCAAGCTGGAGACCCAAGAGAGCTGATGGTGTAGTTCTGGCCTGAGAACTAGGAGAGCTAAAATATTCTCTCGATCCAAGAAGAGCCAAGGTTTCACCTTAAATATGAAGACAGGAAAAAAAAAAACACCATCCCAGCTCATACAGTCAGGCAGGATGATTACCCCTTCATCAGCCTTTTTTGTGCTGTTCAGGTCTTTAGTTGACTGGATATGGTCCATCCACATTAGGAGGGGCAGTCTGCTTTATTCTATCTACCAATTTAAATTTTAATCTCACCCAGAAACGCTGTCATAGACAGAATAATGTTTGACCAGTGTCTAGGCACCCTGTGGTGTCAAGTTGACACATAAAATTAACCGTCGTGAAATGCTACTCAACCATTAAAAGTAAGGAAATAATAGATGCTATAATCTGGACAAACCTTGAAAGCATTATGCTTATATGAAAGAAGTCAGTCACAAAAGACCATATTGTATGATTCTATTAACATGAAATGTATAGAATAGGCAAATCATAGAGACAGAAAGCAGATTAGTGTTGCTTGGGATAAGGGGGAAGGAGAGAAAAGGGAATAGAGAGTGACTACTAATGGGTATGGGGTTTGGGGGGGGGGCAGTAAAATGTGCTAGAATTAGCACTTTATGAATACACCAGAACCACTGAATTACACACTTTAAAGTGGCAAATTTTATGGTATATGAATTACATCTCAATTAAAAAAAATAAATCACCTGGGTTATTGAAAATACACATCTGTCTCCATTCCAGATCAATAAATCAGAACCTCTGGGGCATGGGCAGAGGCATGTATATATTGTTAAAGGTCCTCAGGGGTTCCAATGTATCCCATTAACTGTATATCAGTTACTGAGAGCACTGTGTAGCTTTCAGGAAATTGCTCTATAAATGGAATTTTCCCCAACTAGACTTTTGGTGGATTTTGGAATGTAGTTTATTCAGCACATTGCTCTATCACAGGTACCTAGAATGCAGCTAATTTTCATGTTTCCTTTAGGTGGCAAACCGCATGCATTAACTACTCTGAACTGAGTGATTGGGATTACTATCAAACAGTTGAAGAACCTAACAGCATTTTTATGTACTTAAGCCCTATTAAATTTACGCCACAGAATTTAAAAATTTGGAAGTTTAATAATGTTCCTCATTTTTCAGATGAAGGAAACTGGAGGTGACCTGACTTGCCAAAGGTCATAAAAGCAATAGAGTAGAACTTGACCCTACATTGTCAGATTGCTAGTATAATGGAAAAACAGTTTTATGACTGCATCTAGTTTTCTCTGGTACTTTATCTCTTCTTCCTCTGATACTTTATATTTTGAAGACTGTAACTGGAATTTTTACTGCTTAAAGTACGAGGACAGGTTTGACCCAAAAAGTACTTCTAGCTTATTGAGCTAAGCACTGTCTTTAGTACTTTTTATATACAATAACTATTTTAATCTTCAAAGTAGTTCTCTTGACAGGTGGTATTATTATCCCTATGTTACAAGTAAACTGAGGCTCAGAGAATTTAAACTGGCTTGCCCAAAGTCATCCTGTTTGAAAGTTGCAATGCTGAGATTTGAGCCTCGGTATATCTGACTTCAAAGCCTATATATACTCTTTAACTACTGTGCTGTATACTGTCTTCCTGAATGAAAAAGCAATTAGAAGCTGACCTGAAAGAAAGAAATCTCTAGCTTTCTGGTGACCATGCAGGCTAACAGACCAGGAACATTATTTTATGCAAAAAATCAATCTCACCTAAGAATGTGATAGCCCTTCAAAGAGTCCTTTCAGGTATTCATGAAAGCAAATTCCATTGTTCTATTAGATAAAAGCAAGCAATGCCACATTCTTTTGTTCCTAATAAGGAAGAAGTATAAGCATAGTCCCCCATGGAAGAATCTTGGGGAGTCATAGCAGCTGTGGTGGTACATTAGGTTGCCTTGGCAACAAAAGGTAGTTTACAACTATATCATTTTCGTCATCTCTAGCTTATAATGATGCCTTTAATAGATATATATATTTACATTATTAGTTCTAGGAAGACTGAAAGGAGCCTTAATGAAGTTAAAAAAAAAAAAACAGCAAAACTCAGAATAGTGATTTATAGATGGGCAGGGTTGGATGTGAACATTAAGCATGTGAGAGAAATGGCTTCCCTTCTGATCTCCCACTTCCCAAAACCATGGTGACTTTGGTGTCATTACTTTGGCAACAAAATGTTATCAAAGATCTGCCTCCTCCTCTCACCCCCACTTCCTTCCCCACTGAGTTTATCTCAGGTTGCTGTAGAAGGGTCTTCTTTGAAAAGGCCTGACTCCAAACTTAAGGTAAATTTTTTATATTCAGGCTTTTTTGGGTCAAACCACCATTTTTTTGCTGGAAGACTTTTTCTCCCTAAGTTGCCAAGAGTCAACTTATAAATTGTGTTCTGTTTATCTCTTGACAACATAGTCCATTATAATCACCAGGGAAGCTACTGAAATAATTGTGTGGTGCTGCTACCACCAAATGATTTAATGGTTGCTTTTTAAGGACAAAACTACTCGACAAGAACAGCTAAATTTAAAGTTTTTCAGTTCAATTCAGTGGCCAGGAAAAAATGTCATTAAGTATATAGACATACTATTTTTGTGAAACTTCTTACTGCCTTGTCAGCTTGAAGGTAAAGATCTTATCTGACATACAGTATATAATGGTCTTGGCACATGTTAGTAGACAAATACAACTAGGGAAAAAAAGTGGGGGAGACTTTGATAATAGTCTTGCTCTCTTGTATCTCTTAGATCAGTGGGCTCCATTTTGAGGTTCTTAGGAAAGATGATCCTATGGGGCCTAGGTATGAAATACTGAAAATCTAGTTGTAGCATTTTCTCTCATCATTTAAATGTCTGTTTTGTGTGTATATGGGCCTTCCAGGTTTGTCTAGGCCTGGAGGTCCCTTTACACTGGCTTCTCCCTCTGCTGAGTTACACATGAGTCTAAGGCAGAATTGGTACTGCCTGTTGCCAGTTACCTGCTATGAATCATATGTTGGTAACTTGATTATTTTTGTTAACGAATTTAATATTTACATTTAGATACAAGAAAGGTGGCTACAGGATAACCTTACTTTAAGAAAAAGAAATGAAGAACTGAAAGAAGTTGAAGAAGAAAGAAAACAACATTTGAAGGAAATGGGTCAAATGCAGGTTTTACAAATGAAAAAGTGCGTTTTTAAAAATAGTCTTTAAAGGTCCTTATTATTGAAATGTGAAATATATTCAATGCATTTTTTTAAAAAAATTTAACCCTGTGGCCAAAGTGTCCTTTCAAACTTGAAAGAAGGTGAGCACTTGCATACAAATACATTTAATGGCTTTATAAACTGAATTACTGAAGTAGTATGCAGTGATAGCCAGTATTAAAAATACCGAATTCACAGACTTCAGCAAGCCTGCTTCACAAATTAATGATAGAAAGAATATCTGGCCTCTGAACCCTGCCTGGGTCAGTGCTTATGCATTCTGTAATTGCTAGTGGAGTTACAGCCAGTTCTTTGTCCTTGGTGACCCATTGTACGTGGTCCCAGGTATAATTATGTGCCAGCCAGAGCATTTGATTAATTAGATTCTTCTTTCATCTGGTTTTATTGATACTTAACTATAGTTGCTATCTTCCTGCTACAGCAGAAAAGATTTTATTCTTGCTTTCTTTGCCTTAGGAATTCTGTAAGAACCTGATGGATGCTGAGGCACTAGTCTGGTGTAAAAGGTTGTACTAGCCAAACAGAGTTTTTGGTCCCACCTCAGCTGGCTAGATAAACTCATTCATTCAGCCATTCCTTATGGAATTTTCATTTTTCTTCTTGACTTCACAAAGAAATCTGGATCAAAGAATGCTTACCTTTTTCTGAAAGATATAATAAATTTAAATTTAATTTAGTTAATTTTTTTAAACCCAACAAATAGTTACTCCTGTGTTATTGTAAGTTCTCTTGGTTTGGCCATTTTCAATCTCATATATCAAGGAAATAAGACTTAACTAGAAGAACTCTTTATCTTTCAGCCTGTTTGTTTTTTATGCATTAGGACACTGAGATCCAGAAAAAAAAGATAATAGGAAATTAGAATGAAAGCCAGGAACATAATAACCCAGATATCCTAGCTTCCAAACTGCATTCTTTAACATTGTAATGTTGGTGCTCTTGGTGCCAAGTTGGGGGGGGGGGAGCTTATAGAAAAAGCCTTTAAATGACACCGTATATTCCTTGCTACTAAAGACCAAAATCAGATATTTTTTAATTCCTTCTGTAATTGGCACATAACAGTGCTTTTCACATTCATTCAGACTACTAAACACAATTGCTCTTTTTCAAACCTTTCTTCAACCAGGACAAAACAGCAATGTCAACAAAACAGAAATCAGGCCAGTTCTTTAAGTATATTCATAAACATGAGAGGCGTGCTTGGCAAATAAGAGGACACTTAATAAGTAATTGTTGAATGAAGATTTTTAAAGTATATGTTAAAATCTGCATTATCTACCAAGTTATGAGAAAAGTTTAAGTATTTTACTTTTTTGATCAGTGTGATGCTTTTTATACTTATGTAAGAGAAATTTTGTTTTCATAGAGGAAAATAAACTATTAGTAGTATTACTGCATAAATTAATAGTTTGAGATAAAATTTTATTTTGTCTGACATACTGTGAGAAACTGATGAAACCTGTTAGTAACCTCTCAGAGTTAGTAATTGTGCACTTAGTTCACAATGAGAAGTTCGTAAATTGTAATATTAATCACCAAAAGTACTTTACTTAGGTTAATGTGTAAACATCAGGAACTTTTTCGGTATTCACGTGTTAATGAGAGTACTTTATTCAGCACACAAAAATCAGCTGTTTAGAAACCTGGATGCTTCAGAGATTTGGAAAGAAGAAAGTTTTCTTTAGTATTGAAGCCTTAAAGAAAAAGCAAGGAAAGACTGTATTCTGATTGCAAAGAGAATGATTTATTTATCTAACTGAAGAAATCTGGCTTTTCTTCTGTAGGCTGCTAAAATCTAAAAATGGTCCTCATTTGTTATTTTCCCTCCTAGTGAACATCAGAAGTTGGAAGAAAAAATAGACAATATAAAAAGAAATCACAGTTTGGCAATAGGGCGACAAAAAGGTTATGAGGAAGAAATTATTCATTTTAAGAAAGAACTTCGAGAACCTCAATTTCGGGATGCTGAGGAAAAGTACAGGGAAATGATGATTGTTATGAGAACAACAGAGCTTGTGAACAAGGATCTGGACATTTATTATAAGACCCTTGACCAGTAAGTACTGGGGATTTGGTTCCTACTGCAGTCAGTATCAACTAGCATAATTTAGTCTTACTCCCTACTCCCTTTTAACTTTTTTAATGTATTTCATACATAGCAGAGAATAGAAAAATATATGTATGTATGTATGTTAAGTAAAGCATGCTTATTTAAATTACGAAGTTAAGTTATAAGGCATATTAATATTAACGAGCATCATGATCCCACCCCCATACCCAGTCTGAGAACTCGACCATTATCACTAACTGCCATCCACTGAGATACTCCTCCTTATCGCAACCACTTGTCATCCCCACTCCCTGTAACTGCTGACACAGATTTTTGTGATCTCTGCTTTTTAAAAAATAATTTTGTAAAGCATATCACTTTTTTAGCTTTTAAAAAAAATGATTTTCTTTGTACTCTTCTAGAATTTGGGGGTTTTTTTTGCTTGTTTTATTTTGCTTTTATTCAGTTGCTTATAGCTGTGGTTTATGCATTTTCAGTGATGTACAGAATTCTATTGTGGAAATATACCATATTGTATCCATTTTCTGGTAGATGGACGTTTAGGTTGTTTCCAGGTCTTTACTAATCTAACCCTTATTGCTAGGAACATTTGTGTCATGTGTTGTGGAGCAAATATGTAAGAGATCCTCTGGAGTACACGTGGGAGTAAAATTGCTGGGTTGCAGGGTATGCTCAATTTCACAAAATAATGTTAAATTATTTTCCAAAGTAGTTTTAATGATTTATACCACTAACAGGATATAATAGTTACCTTTGATGTATGTTGTGACATTGATTTTGCCGATTTTAGTTTTTGCAGTTTAATGGGTTTTAAATGATAAATCATTGCGGTCTTCATTTGTAGTCCCTCGATTTAAAAAAAAAATTATTTCGGTTTTGCTGGGTCTTCATCACTGTGGGGCATTTTTTTTCTGGTTGTGGAGGGTTGAGGGCTACTCTTTAGTTGCATTGTGCAGGCTTCTTTCATTGCGGTGGCTTCTCTTGTTGTAGAGCACAGGCTTTAGGGTGTGTGGGCTTCAGGAGTTGCCATCCTCATGCTCCAGAGCACAGGCTCAGTAATTGTGGCACACAGGCTCTGTAGTTGCGGCAGATGGGTTTTAGTTGCTGTACTGCTCTGGGATCTTCCTGGACCAGGGGTTGAACCTCCGTCTCCTGCATTGGCAGGCAGATTCTTTACCACTGAACCACGAGGAAAGCCTTGCAGTCCCTTGATTTCTAATGATGCTGAACATCTCTGTGTTTGATCTTGTTTCTTCTTTGAAATATTTGTATTTTGTACCCATTTTTAATGTATTATTGGTAGCCTTACAGATATGCATGTTCTCTTTTATCTTTTCTGAATTTTAATTTTTTGTTATAAGTGTTATAATTATCAAGTTTTTTATATTTATCCTTTTACTTATAGTGTCTTTTAATAAACAGATTTGATTCTTAGGTAGTTATATTTACTCATCTTTTTAGGTTAGCTCTTTTATGTCTTATTTAAAAAATCCTTGCCTATTCCTATATTTTCTTCTAAAAGTTCTAAAGTTTTGCTTTCACACTCAAACATATTTAAGTATCTAATTCTAAATTGAATTTTGTGTACAGTATAAGGTAGGAATCCAATTTCATTTTTTTCCTATGGATACCAGTTGTCCTGGCTCTATTTATTGGGTAGTCTACCCTTTTCTAATGATCTGCACTCACTTTTGTCATCTTAGTATACCATGTGTGCATGGGTCATTTCTGGGTTTCATAATTCATTGGTCACTTTGTGCCATTACCAAGACTGTCTTAATTACTATAACTTTACAGTATATTTTAGCATGGGAAAATTTCATTTTTTATTCAGTCTGCCCATCTTTGTCTTTTTTTTTTGGAGTATAGTTGCTTTACAGTGTTGTGTTTGCTGTACAACAAAGTGAATCAACTCATCTTTGTCTTTTAACTAGTGAATTTAGTCCATTCATTTCATTGTGATTGATTCCTTAGTTGTATTTATTTCTGTTTTTTTTTTCCTACTTCCCTGATTTCTATGGGATTGATTTATTTTTCTTTATTCATCTTTTTCCCCTTCTTTGGGTTGTAAATAATATGCTTTAGTTGTTTGGATGTTTTCTTTTACTTTTTTTTAACATTCATATTCAACCTAAAAATTAAATGTTTTGATTCCCAAAGGGGTCTTAGAGCAACATTACCAGCATCACCTTGGAACTTACTAGAAATGAAAATTCTCAGTCTCCACTCCAGATCTGTTACCTTAGAAATGTTAGGGAAAAGGCTTAGCAGGCTGTGCTTTAACAAGCCTTCCAGGTGATTACAATGCACATCAAAGTTTAAGAACCATGGCTCTGATATGACTTGCTTTATGTTCTTCCAAAATGTTCATTTCTCCTATCTGCTGTGTTTCTATTGCCTGGTATTTTCATTTAACCTTATTTTTATGTCATATTAGAAAATAATTAATGTGGTTCATAGTCAGTGTTTATTGATAAACCCACATGTTTACCAATTTCTTACAAATCTCATTCCTTCCTTCTTTAGGTTCAGTTTCTTTCTTTTTATGAAGTATATCCTTTAATAGTTTTTTTCAGTGAAGAATTGTGAGTAGTAAATTCTTTTTCAGTCTGAAAATCTTTGCTCTCAATCTTGATACTTTAGCTGAGCATAGAGTTCTAGATTGAAAGGATTTTTTTTTCTTTCAGTACTTTGAAAATATTTCATTTCTTCTTGATCTCCATGATTGCTGTTGAGAAATCATTCTAATTATTCCTTTGGAGGTAATCTGCCTTTTTCCTCTGGTTCTTTTAAGAGTTTTCCCTTATCTCTTGTACTTTGCATTTTTTTGGAGTGTGTCTAGATGTAGGTTTAGTTTTAGTTCTATTTAAGAATTATGCCTATTGATCTGAGGATTGATACCTTTCATTAATTTTGGAAAATTCTCATGTATTATCTCTTCAGATATTATCCTTTCCCCATTTCTTACTATTCTTCCCTCCTTCATTTGTCATTAGACATAAATAAACCTTATTTCCTCCACATTGCTTAATGCCTCTTGCATATACTGGTAATACCCTGGGTAACACCCTAATAAAGACCTTCCAGTGCACAAATTCTTTAGCTGCTGCTTATACTGCCTGTTGAGGTGTCCATTTTTAATCTGTTTTTCATTTCAATATTTCAAGATATTTTTCAATTCTGTAAGTTTTATTTTACTCATTTTCAGAAATTTTTATTTTTCATAATGTATTTTTTCCTTAGTGTTTTGATTCCTTCTTGTATGTCTTCATTCATTTTAAATATAGATTATATTCTTTTTCACAGTCATTTTTTTATTTCAAATTTTTAGGAGTCTATTTCTATTATATTGTGTGCTGACTCTAGCTCTAGGGAATTATTTCTTGGGTTTCATGTAGTATTTAATTGTAAACTCAGCTTTAGTGGTGGTTTTTTTTTTTCCTCTATGAAGCGCTCCTGTGACTTTTTTATGTGGATGTCCTTCCACATAGTTGTTTTGTTATCTGTTAGACACTCTAGGGCTAACACTGGTCTGAGTCTAGTTTTTATGTTAATTTTTTCAATTTGGGAGTTCCTGAACTACACTGGTGGTATAATAAAGGACCTTAAACTCTTGGAAGGGATTTGCCCAGGACTTTGAACTCTCAGCTTATTAATTTTCCACTTTTTCACTGAAGTTACTGTTCAAGAGTCTCAGCCTTTATGTTGGGAATCACGTCTCTTTGCCTCACTTGGGCCCTATACCTCATTTTCTGTCCTAGGTGAGAATACCTAAACCCTGGGTTATGAAAATAATAACTAAATTCAGCTGCAGTTATCATATCACACACTGACCATTCTGGTTTTTAGTTCTTTGTTTCCACCACATAGAGAGTTGCCTTTTCTATAAACTCAGCTATACTGTAAAATAATTTTTGTTCTAAATCTGTCTAGCATTTCTAAGTATTTTATCAAGAGAATGATCGGTTACCTTAGATTTTGTTTGTTACTGTTTTCTAAAAAGGAATATATCCTCCTCGATAGAATCTCTTATGTTTTAAGGCTTCCTCTGGAAAGAGCCGAGTGGACAGACTAGCCTCAGCATTGGGAACCAGACCACAAGGCTCAGGAGGACAGGAAGACCCCACTTTTCAGTATGAGGATTCTTTTAGTTCATGACGTTAGCAAGGGTGGCCCCAGAATCACTTTGCTATAACTCTGGCATGTACAGGTTTTGGAGAGTACATAGTCTTTTAAGATAAGCGAAAACTGGAACTGAGCCAATTATGTTAGTCATTTTTAAAAATAAATACTAGTAAGGTTTTTGTTGGATTAAGTTCGGCTTCTATAATGAAGGAACACATCTTTTGTCCTCATTCTCAGTGAGCAAATAAGCCAACATTACAATGCTCCCTGGGTTCAGAAAGGCTCATGGATATGTATGTCTGTACCAAGTAGGAACTTTTGTTTTTAACATCTTCAAATATTGAAATCTCCCCTAGATTTTTAGATCCAGCAGTTTAAGTTGTTGAGATTTCATGTTCTGAAATAAGAGCAAATGCAGGACATTATTAAAGAGTCCTTGCCTGGTAGACTATTACATATACAACATTTGTCTTTTTTAAAAACACTTCCGTAATTCTTTTTAGTATATCCAGCTATAGGCATATATACCTTTAGAAGGCTTATTACTTTTTGAGTTCTTTAACAGCTGATGCCTGTGTATGTGGTAAACGTTCTGAACATTTATTGAGTGCTAAGGAATAGAAAACCCAATCCTTACTGGCAAGTTTACTTGAAGAGACAAAAATCAAAACAGATTTTTATCAGTAAAAATGTGTACAGAATAGGATAACTTAACTTGGTTTTGATGAAAAAATTAAGCTGAGTCTTAAACAGCATGAACTGTTTGTATAAAAGTTGATACACTGTACCTTTTCGAGGCCTGAAAAAAATCCATAATTTGTTGTTAAAAGTATTATCTCTAGTCTCTAGAGACTATCTGAATCTGACTTGACATTTAACAAGTTATTTAAATACCCTGAGCTTCAGTTTTCTTATCTATAAAACGGAAATTTTTTTTTAAGTCCATTATAGCAGTCATTGTAGAGTCAGAATTAAAAGGGAAGCTCACAGGCCGTTTAGTCCAGCTCTCTTTGTCATGTTACAGTCTTGCATGTATATTGTTAAATTCTCTATTTCTTAAGGGCACTAAGGAACTTGACCAAGAAAGTGTAGGTTTCTGTTGTTTCTATCTAAACGTGCTTTAAGACTAAATTGCTCAGGCAGGAGCTGTGCAGAGGAGATACTAATAATAATTAAATACTTAACATGTGTTGTTCAGTTGCTCAGTCGTGTCTGACTCTGTGACTGCAGCATGCCAGGCTTCCCTGTCCATCGCCAACTCCTGGAGCCTGCTCAAACTCATATCTGTGGAGTTGGTGATGCCATCCAACCATCTCACCCTCTGTCGTCCCCTTCTCCTGTCTTCAATCTTTCCCAGCATCAGGGTCTTTTCCAGTTAGTTCTTCCCATCAGGTGGCCAAAGTATTGGAGTTTCAGCTTCAACATCAGTCATTCCAGTGAATATTCAGGACTGATCTCCTTTAGGATGGACTGGTTGGATCTCCTTGCAGTCCAAGGAACTCTCAAGAGTCTTCAACACCACCACAGTTCAAAAGCATCAATTCTTCAGTGCTGAGCTTTCTTTATAGTCCAACTCTCACATCGATACCTGACTACTGGAAAAATCATACCTTTGACTCTACAGACCTTTATTGGCCAAGTAATGTCTCTGCTTTTTAATATGCTGTCTAGGTTGGTCATAGCTTTTCTTCCAAGGAGCAAGCGTCTTTTAATTTCATGGCTGCAGTCACCATCTGCAGTGATTTTGGAGCCCAAGAAAATAGTCTGTCACTGTTTCCATTGTTTCTCCATCTATTTGCCATGAAGTGATGGGACCAGATGCCATGGTCTTTGTTTTTTGAATGTTGAGTTTTAAACCAGCTTTTTCACTCTCTTCTTTCACTTTCATCAAGAGGCTCTTTAGTTCCTCTTCGCTTTCTGCCATATGGGTGCTGTCATCTGTGTTAGCCATAATTTAATTGAATTTGATCTTGACAAACTGGAAAATTCTTAAAGAGATGGGAATACCAGAACACTTTACCTCCTGAGAAATCTGTATGCAAGTCAAGAAGCAACAGTTAGAACCGGCCATGGAACAATGGACTGGTTCCAAATTGGGCAAGGAGTATGTCAAGGCTGTATATTGTCACCCTGTTTATTTAACTTCTGTGTCGAATATATCATGCAAAATGCCAGGCTGGATGAAGCACAAGCTGGAATCAAGATTGCCGGGAGAAATGTCAATAACCTTAGATATGCAGATGATAACACCCTTAATGGCAGAACGCCATCACTTCATGGCAAGTAGATGGGGAAACAATGGAAACCTTGACAGCCTTTATTTTCTTGGGTTCCAAAATCACCACAGATGGTGACTGCAGCCATAAACTTATAAGACGCTTGCTCCTTGGAAGAAAAGCTGTGACCAACCTAGCCAGCATATTATAAAGCAGAGACAATACTTTGCCGACAAAGGTCTGTATAGTCAAGCTATAGTTTTTCCAGTAGTCATGTATGGATGGGAAAGTTGGACCATAAAGAAAGCTGAGCACCAAAGAATTGATGCTTTTTAACAGTGGTGTTAGAGGAGACTCTTGAGAGTCCCTTGAACTGCAAGGAGATCAAACCAGTCAATCCTAAAGGAAATCGGTTCTGACTATTCATTGGAAGGACTGATGCTGAAGCTGAATGAAGCGCCAGTACTTTGGCCACCTGATGCAAAGAACTGACTCATTGGAAAAGACCCTGATGCTGGGAAAGATTGAAGGCAAGAGGAGAAGGGGATGACAGAGGATGAGATGGTTGGATGGCATCACCAACTCATTGGACTTGAAGTGTTTGAGCAAGCTTTGGGAGTTGGTGATGGACAGGGAAGCCTGGCATGCTGCAGTCCATGAGGTTGCAGTCAGTCACAACTGAGCGACTGAACTACTAGTATAGACCTGTAAAGAGCAAATATTCATCAGAGAGATCAAGTAGACGGTCCAAAATTACCCAGCTAAATGGTAGAGATGAAATTAGATCTCAGAACTAAGGCCTTTCTATTCCCACTATGCTGTGTGCTGCTACCACTGCCCTCCCCCTTTTTTAACCTTTAAAAAACTAATATTTATATTAAAATTTTCCTTTTACTTAACTCATACATCCTGGTTAAGAACCACAAGTCAATTTATATATTTTATACCTCCTCAGCAAACTGTGTATATATGTATGTGCAAAATATATCTTGTCATGGGCATTAGGATTTTGTTCAATTAAGATTTGAGTGCTTGTACGTTTGGTACTGTTTAGATATTGTATACTAAGTATGTAGAGATGAAGAAACAAAGTTCAGAGATAAATCCGTAAATGGTGAAAATTAACCATAATGATGGGAATAACTGAGGGGCTACTTCTTAGGCCTTTTCTTAGGGCAGGCTCTTTTTTGAGAATGTGACATTTAAGCTGGAATGTGATTCATGCAAGATATGCAAAAAGCGGAGATGCAGGCATTCCAGATGGAGAGATAACTGATGCAGAGGCCCTAAGACCAATACAAACATGAGGTGTTCAAGGAACAGGAAGAAGGCAAGCGTGGCTGGGTACAGTGAGCAGGGGAATCAGATCAGAGGGGAATGGTTCCCAGAGCATGCCATGCCTTGCAGCCTTGGTTAATAGTTCGATTTTATTCTAAGTGTGATGAGAAGTCACTGGACTGTTTGAAGCAGGGAGGTAGTATAACCTGATTCATAGTTGGAAGAATTCACACTTGTTGCTGTGTGGAGAATGGATTGTGGAGGCACCCAGGAGAGAGTGGTGGACTGAACTAGGATGGTAGCAGTGGAAATGGAGAGAAGTAGATGGGCTCAATTTTTGTTTTGGAAATAGAATTGACAGGCCTTGCTTCTGAACTGAATGTAGGGGAGGATAGGGAGGGAAAAAAGGAAGACTGATGCTACATATTTTTTCATGAGCAATAGGATGTTGGGGAAGCAAATTGCCACTCCCTGAAATGGGCAGGATTGGGGAGGAGAAAGTGTTTTGGACACCTGAAGTTTGAGGTGGACTTTGAGTAGAGATGTCAGGCAGGCAGTTGGATCTATAATTTAGAGTCTAGAGTTCAAGGGAAAGCTATACATTTAGGAATTATCAGCATGTATGTAGTATTTAAAGCCATGGAATGAGATTACATATGGAATAACTGCGGATAGAGATGGGAAGGGTCCTAAAACTCATGTTTAGCAATGGAGTGAAGAAGTAGCTGATGAAGAAGGAAAAAAAAAAATTAAAAGCATGGTAGCTTGAAAACCAAGGAAAAAAATTATTTCAGGAATCTAATGTTATTGAGAGGTCAAATGCGATAAGGACTAAGAAGTGACCCTTGATTTGATAAAATGGAGAATGTTCATGACTTTGGGAACAAGCTCAGTGGCATGGTTGGAATTGAAGCCTTAGAGTTGAATGAGGAGACAGTAGGTGGTAAGAAATGAAGACAGTGAGTACAGTAAACTATTTGAAAAAAAAAAATTCTGTTGTGAAGAGTAGCAGAAAAATGAGGGCTAACTAGAAGGGACTTAAGAGCCAAGTGTACATAATTCTGCTACAAAGGAGCTCTTCCTCTTAGTATACTGACTTGCAGACCTGGGGTTTCATAGGTGTTAACTGAATGGAAAACTGTACCTGGGAGCTCTCCAGCTAACCCTGCAAGACCCTGAGAGCACTGACAGCAGGAACAAAAATTCCCTCAGTGAGGCACCTGTTCATTGAAAAAAAATCCCTGTTCTGTTCTCTCTGGGCAGACTCTGGGGAGATAGAAATATACTCTGTTCTTCCTGTAAAGTTGTAACCGCTCAGCAGGAGAGACCATGGTAGGTGGTCCACAGTCTATATTGACCTGGGCCATGAATAATGAAGGGCGTTTCAGTAGAGGAAAGAGCCTCAATCATAGAGGCATCACACTGAGCAGAGTGAGGGCATATGTGGGAGCTTGTGGGGTTGGGGAGGTACAGGGGTGCTTCCCAGCAATTTAGGCTTGCCTAGCAAACAAAGTCAGGCTGTTTACTGAGTTCTGTTGTCTGGTAATAAGATGGATTCTTCTAAATGAGAAGAAAAGAAGTGGTACAGATTTCCCCAAAATTGAGTGTTTGTGGGCTTATGCTTGCAACTCGTCTTAAGGTTTATACTAGGAGCCTTAAATTTGCCTTCTCACCTAGAAGAAGAAAGTAAGCTCCAAAATTTCCCTCATTGTTTCACCTCTTAGAAGCATGCAGTCATCGTAATTGTTGCATTCATCTATCTATTTAAGATAACACAGGAAATTAACAGTGCATTTTCAAGAAAAGCTGATTACCATCTGTTATTAGTAATCATCTAAAACCATCACTGATTGTCAGCATTACCAATGGTCAGAGACACACTCAACAAGGGGAAAACATCCATTATTTAGAATTTACTATCCCTTATCCCACTCCCTTAAAAGAAGCCATCAATTAAAATTAAGTGATTTTGGAATATATCATTCAAAGTACACTGTTCTGCCCTATCGCCAAAATGTTACACTGTCATTTTCCCCCAAATGTGGGATGTTGAATATTAAGTCATACTTCTTCTGAGACTCAGTGGAAACATGTAAGTTTTAATCCAAGGCAGCCAAGTCTCTTTGAGTCTCTTCAGAACCCGGCTTCTTACACTCAATGCGGGCTTGATGCAGGACTCACCTCATGGCTGTCATTCTCATTCTTATCTTAGATACAGCACAGTTCACATCAGCCCCCATAGCATCAAACAAGTAGATTATAAAACCCAATGATAGCTAGTGGCATTCCACAATGACTTGCAGGTTTTTTTAACCAAATATTTATCAACCATTATAGCAATAGTGGTTGACCCATTACCTGAATTTTAAAAGCTGATATTTGGGAGTCTGGTCAAAGGAAATTACAGCAGTTCAATAATTTCAAGGGTTTTAGGAAATTAGTTTAATAGTCTTAAAGAGTTTATCTAGAAAAAGACATTTTTCTTTTAAATGTGCAGCTTAAGATTGGCAAGTTAGGGATTTTAAATTCTGCTAAGTAATAAAAATCACTACTAGTTTGGAACACAATACTCAGTAGAATGTGATACTCATCATATCATCTCCCTTATACTAGAGGGCTTCCACTGACCTATATGTAGGAAGACAGGAAGTTCTCGTGGTAACTACGGTAGGGAAGAGTATTCAATATAATAATGAACAACAAAATTGATCTTAGCCAGTTTTCTGGCATCCTGTATATCTCAGAAAGTGAAGCGAAGCAAAGTGAAAGTTGCTCAATCGTGTCCAACTCTTTGCAACTCTATGAAGTGTAGCCCAGCAGGCTCTTCTGTCTATGGAATTCTCCAGGCAAAAATACCTGAGTGGGGAACTAATGAGTGAAGAAGCATATGAGAAATACATAAAATCTATTGAGTGAAAATGGAACCCCTAAATAAACTAGTTTGAAAAAACTTAATCTAGCATGGTTGTCTTAAAAGTAGGGGTGGATATGTATTTAAAAAGCAACTTTTAGGGAAAGAAACTACTTGTAACAATGTTTCCTGAAGAAAATACCCCTTAACTTCCTAATGGCCTCAGATAAACACTGTGCATCTTTTGACAGCACCCTGTGATTTTTAGGCTAGGCTCCAGTTACAATATTCAGAATTCCTGAAATTATCTGTAGTAAAACTAGTTATAAAAGTTATGTAATTCAAGGATAACATGGTTATCTTAAGCCTTATATAATTTTGTAACTTGCTTACAGCCATCCCTGGATTTGGGTCAAAATGATCTTCCCACTAGGAATAACTGGCAGGAGAGAAAAGTCTGTTTGTTGTATAGCATCCAGTAAAGAATCTTACTATCTTAATTTTGCAATATACTGTGTTTGCTGGTGCTATTTTTATACAGTGAAGCAACAGCCTTTCAGGAGAATAAGAAACAGTTTAATAAAAAAAATTTCAACTTCTTAATTAAAAAAAAAAATACTGGAGTGGGTTGCCATTTCCTCCTCTGTTTGGTACAATTTTATGTGCGAGGATGAGAATAGTATTGTTGGAAAAAGTCTTTGTAAGTATAATCTTTCCTACTGCTTTTATTAGGAAGGCTCATATTTGGCCCCTTTAATATTTACTGAAATAGCTTGAGTTATGGTGATATCCAGTTCAAAATTTGCCATTGTACACGCATTTCTGATTTTGAATAGCAAAATGGTAACTAACTTTCCTCAGTAGTTGGAGCCCTGGAGATGGCTTAAATATGAAAGGTGTAACATTTGAAAAGGTGTTTGTCTGGCAGGTGAGGTTTTAGTCTACTTATTTTCTGACCACTCCATTTCAGGCATTCAGTTCTCTGCTAATGACCAAGTCCTGTGATGATTTTAAAAGTGGCCAGAGAGCAGCAGCAAAAACTCTGAACTACTGTCCTGGGGATGCCTAACATGCTTCATTTGTGACATCAAGCTAGAACCCATGTGTACTTAGAAAGTAGATAACTCAAAGGCTTGCAGAAGCTTTTTATTAAAGGCCTAAGAGTGGAGACAGTTTGACAGCTTAGAACAAAAAGGAAAATCATCTAGAAATTGCTGGGGCAGAAGCCGTAGTGCAAAGGGGTGCTGACAGACAGGACAGTCAGCTTGGCATTCAAAGAGTTGTCTGTGTGAAGAAGGAAGAGAGACATGTATGAAAACAGCTCTATACACTACATTAGTTCATACCCCTTTCTCTCTCTCTCTCAATAGACTATTTTTTGAGCAGTTTTAGGTTCACAGTAAAATTGAGCAGGAAGTAGAGATTTCCCATATACCTCTGTCTCCACCCTTCCCTGACCATAGCCTATCCCATAGTCATCCCTTACCAGAGTGGTACATTTGAACATCATACTCACCAAAATCTGTAGTTCACATTTGGGTTCACTCATGGTGTTCTACATTCTGTGCGATTAAACAAATGTTTAATGACATGTAACTACCCATGTAGCCTGGCATGCTGCAGTCCATGGGATCGCAAAGAGCTGGACACGACTGAAGAACAACTACCCATATAGTATCATATGGAATAATTTCACCTGTATGTGTCGTTTTGTCTTTTGGCCTCATTGTGCCCCCTTTCAAACAGTAAATATGCTAGGCCTTTGTCATCTCTGAGGATCACATTTTACGACTTTCATGGATCACTAGAATTTAAATACCACTAAACTCATCCTATGTCCTTATAAAATGTAATAGATTGTTACTGAGATTTTCAAGAAAATCTTTCAGATTACCAAGAATATTTCAATATAAGATTGATTTATAAGTCACTGTTTTCTTAGATCTTAGAACTTTTCATTTTATTTTGGGAAATCTTTTTTCACAAAACATACACTTAACATGCGTCAGTATTATATGCGTTTAACTGAGTGACATGCACACTCCAGGCACAGGTGGGGCTGATGCAGCTAGCCCGATGACCACTTACCCACAATAGTTTCCAGCCCATGAAATTTATATCTTTGCCTAAGCAGAATGATAAGTTTACTAGATGTCATAGACCTTCAAGGTCATTCTTAAGTGTTAATTACCTGTAACATACAAGTGCTATAATTTTTTCTTCCTTTGTACATCATATTTTGTACCACTTAACCCATTCAGCCTTGTATTACAGATATTTCTATTTCCTCCACACCATTATTCTGCAAATTACAGAACACGGTTCAGATTGGGACTTGAAATTTCCTTGCCAGGCTCTGACATTTATTCAACACTTCAGTAGAATTACACTGGTGAGACATTTTCATTTTCTTCACAGTGCTTTTGCGTGTATGTACACATACCTATATCTTTTGCTTTGTGTGAATACTATCACACTGTAGATATTTCTTTTTTCACTTTACCATGTGACAAAACTTATATTTGTATATGTAAATACCTCATTATTTTTAATGTCTGCATAATATTCTATAAGATGGATGTTACCTACTTTATTTGACCACTGATAGACATATTAGGAAGCTTTTAAGTGTCTGCTGCTGCAGATAATGCTGCAATGTATGTCTTTGTACACTTGTGCAGATATATCAGAAAGATGGCTACTTAGAAATAGAGCTACTGGCTCAGAGGGTATGTACATTTTTAACTTGTTAGTGCCACATTGCCTTCCAAAAGCACAAAGTTTGTTTCTGCCAGTAGTGTATGAAAGTACCTACTTAAATGTATGACATTTCTTTATGTCTGCTTTACATATTATCAACTTAAAATTTTTGAGTCTTACACATAAAATATTCTCACTTTACATCTCCCTGTTTAATAGTGAGGTTAAATGTCTTTTCATATGTTGGCTGTATTTCTTCTCCAGGAATTGTCCAGTCATATCTCTTTGCCAAGTTTTTTATTAGGTTGTCTTTTTCTAAGTGATTTGTATTACTATTTTAAAATAGATTCTGGATATTAATCCTTTTCACATACAGTGCAAGGAGTTTTTCCTAGTTTGTCATTTGTCCATTAGCTTTCTTGATGGTATTATTTGTAGCTTAGTTCTTAGGTCAATAAATCTTTGGTCTTTTAATGTATGATTTCTCAATTACAAGGGCCTTCCCAATGCTAAGATTACAAAAATGTTTTAACAGTCTTATTTATTTTTAATCTTTTATTTGGACTTTATTTGAAATTTGATAAAAGACAGTGATATAATTTTAATTTTTTCCTCTTCCAAGCACTATTAAAACCTTTCCCATTGTCTTGAAATGTCAGTTATAAAGTTCTGTATATAGTTGGTTTACTTTTTATTCTTGTCCTCTACTATGATTTTATTCATTGGCATTATCTCTCATATATGAGCTTTAGAGTCATCTTGTGGGTTTTATTTAAAAAATTATTTAATCTTGTTGGGAGTTTTGTTTGGATTGCATTTAATTTACGGATTACTTGAGGGAAAGTGTTTGCAATATTGAATCTCCCATTGGAGCCCTGTAATGTGTTTATTCAGGATGGTTTTGTTTTTGTTTGTTTTGTTCTGTTGTAAAGTATTATAGCTTTTTCATCTAGATTCTGTACCTTTTTTCTCCTGGTATTTCTTAGTTTTTATTGCCATCATGAATAGGATCCATTTTTCTATTATATTCCATATTGAATTTTGCTACGGTGATGTATGTTTATTTCTGACTACCTTATCAGTCTTAATAGTTTGTCAGTTGATTTCTGAGGTTTTCTGAGTGTATAGTTACATCATCTGCAGAAACAATAATAAGTTGTTATTTTTGTTCCCCTCATTTAGTCTTCATTTCTCTTTATTGTCTTGCTCCATTGTTAGGGATCTCCAGGACGTTATTTTAGAGTAGCAGTAATAAGAGTTCTCTTTCTCTTGTTCTTAGC
The DNA here is from genome assembly GCF_054371585.1 of Giraffa tippelskirchi. Classification (NCBI taxonomy): domain Eukaryota; kingdom Metazoa; phylum Chordata; class Mammalia; order Artiodactyla; family Giraffidae; genus Giraffa; species Giraffa tippelskirchi. The sequence continues at coordinate 97,967,687 of NC_137280.1, read as the reverse complement.
TTTAAGAGGAACACTTTTGTATATTTTAACAGTAAGTTTGATGCTTGCTATGGCTTTCTGGTAGTCATCTTGTCTAATTAAGAAAAATTTATATTTCTCTGTATTTAGTTTTTATCAAAACTCAGTATTCTAACATACTTTTTGACATCTATTTAGATAATTTTTGCTTGCAATCTTTTAATGAAGTGAATTATCTTAATTATCTGTTGTACTGTTCTTGGGTTCTTGAGATAAACACTATTTGGTTGTAATACACTGTTTTTAATATTCTCAGCCCTAAATCTGGTATTACTTAGAATGTTTGTATCTGTATTTGTAAGCCAAATAAGCCTATCCTTTTTTTTTTTTTTTTAACTTGCGTTTCTCCTTGCTATGTAGTATTTACATACTTTGGAACTAGGTGTACCTTGAAGATATGAAAACATTCACTTATAAAACTATCTGAGCCTGATGGCTTTACAGATGGCATTTGACTGCCTGTTCAAAGAATTTTGATTATATTCAAGGGCTGTTAGTATCCCATTTTTCTCTATCTTGAGAACATTACTAATTTGATTAAATCTCAGTTTTCTCCCCAGCTTCTGTTTTATTTTATTGAGAAATAGTTAACATACATCACTGTATATGTTTAAGGTGTATGGCATGATGGTTCGATATACACATATTATGAAGGTTACTAAAGTAGGTTTAGTTAACATCCATCATCTCATATAGATAAAAAGGAAAAAAAATGTTCTTATGATGAGAACTCTTAGGATCTACTCTCCTAGCTTTCTTATGCCAGACAGCAGTGTTAAGTATAGTTAACATATTGTATATTACGTACCTAGTACATATTTATAAGCAGAAATTAAATTCCACATGTAAGTGAGATCTTACAGTATTTGTCTTTTTCTCTCTGACTGACTTCTTTTAACATGCCTTCAAGGTCCATCCAGCATTGTTCCAAATGGTAGGACTTCTTTGTTTTTTATGGCTGAATAATGTTCCATTATATGTGTAAATGTGTGTGTATAGATATAATATATTGATATATATCTCACATCTTTATCCATTCATTCCATGATAGACACTTAGGTTGTTTCTGTGTCTTAGCTATTGTGAACAATGCTGCTGTGAATGGGGGAGGGGGGTGCAGATAACTTTTCAAGTTAGTGTTTTCCTTTCCTTTGGATATATTCCCCAAAGTGGAATTACTAGATTATATGTTACTTCTTGTTTTAATTTTTTTAGGACTCTATACTGTTTCCTGCAGTGGCTGTACCAGTTTACAGTGTATCCTACCAACAGTGCGCTAGGGTTTTCTTTTCTCCACATCTATGCCGTCATTTGTTATGTTTTGTTGGTGATGGATGTTCTAAGAGGTATGAGGTGCTCTTTCATTGTGGTTTTAATCTGCATTTCTCTAATGATTATTAGCATCTTTTTCATGTACCTTGTGGCCATTTGTGTATGTTCTTTGGAAAAATGTCTATTAAGGTCCTTTGTCCATTTTTAAATTGAGTTGTTTTTTTTTCCAGGTTGTATGAGTTCTTTATATATTTTGGATATTAACTCCTTAACAAATACATGGCTTTCAAATATTTTTTCCCATCCCATAGTTGTCTTTTCACTTTGTTGTTTCTTTAGCTGTGCAGAAACTTTTTAGTTTAATGTAGTCCCCCACTTGTTTTTGTTGCTGTTGTTGTTTGTGCTTTAGGTGTGATTTCTAAAAATCATTACCAAGACCCATGTCAAGGAACTTTCTTCTGGGAGTTTCATACTTTCGGGTTTTACATTTAAGCCTTTGATTCACTTAGAGCTCATTTTATGAGTGATTAAAATAGGGATCCAGTTGCATTCTTTTACATGTGAGTATCCAGTTTTCCCAACACCATACTGAAGAGACTGTCTTTTCTCCACTGAGTGGTTTTGGTTCCCTTGTCAAATATTAGTTTACTGTATGTGTCTGGGTTAATTTCTGGGCTGTTGATTATGTTCTGTTGGTCTATTTGTATTTTTATGCCACTGCCATACTAGTTTTTTTTTAAGTCTCTCTTTATATTGAAGTATCAATATACTTGATTTACAATGTCATGTTAGTTTCAGATGTACAGCACAGTGATTCAGTTATACATATATATGTATATATTATTTTATAGATTCTTTTTCCTTATAGGTTATTACAAAATATTGAGTATAATTCCCTGTGCCAATACAGTAGGTCCTTATTGGTTATCTGTTTTATGTATAGTAGTGTGTATATGTTAAATCCCAACCTCCTAATGTATCCCTCTCCTCCCTTCTTCCCCCTTTGGTAACTATAAGTTTGTTTTCTGTGTCTGTGGGTCTATTTCTGTTTTTTAAATAAGTTTAATCTGCTTTTTTTTCCTTCAGATTCCACATATAAACAATATCATATGATCTTTGTCTTTCTTTGTCTGGCTTATTTCACCTTAGCATGAAAATCTCTAGGTCATCCATGTTGCTGCAAATGGCATTATTTTGTTCTTTTAATGACTGAATAATATTCCATTATATATATGTGCCACATCTTCTTTATCTGTTGATGGACATCTAGGTTGTTTCCGTGTCTTGGCTATTATCAACAGTGCTGCAGTGAACATTAGGGTGCATATATCTTTTCAAGTTGTTTTTCTCTGGATATATGCCCAGGAGTGGGATTGCTGGATCATATGGTAGTTCTGTTTTTAGTTCTTAAAGGAAATTCCATACGGTTCTCCATAATGGTCATACCAATTTACATTCCCACCAACAATATAGGAAAGTTTGCTTTTCTCTGCACTCTCTCTTGCATTTATTGTTTGTAGACTTTTTTTTTTTAACACTATATAGTTATTATTTTTTCCCTTGCATACAATCTTGGAATATATTTCAATTTATTTATTTTTTTTTATAAATTTATTTTAAATGGAGGCTAATTACTTTACAATATTGTAGTGGTTGGTGATGGCCATTCTGACTGATTTGAGGTGATACCTCATTGTAGTTTTGATTTGCATTTCTTTGAGGTGTTGAGGATCTTTTCATGTGTGTTTTGGTCATCTGTATATCTTCTTTTGAGAAATGTCTGTTTAGATCTTCTGCCAATTTTTTGAAGGGTTGTCTTTTTCTTTTTTGGGGCTGTGTAAGCTGTTGGTATATTTTGGAGATTAATTCCTTGTTGGTTGCTTCTTTTGCAGATATTTTCTCCCATTCTGTGGGTTGTCTTTTCATCTTATCATTTCCTTTGCTCTGCAAGAGCTTTTAGGTTTAATTAGGTCCCTTTTGTTTTTAATTTTCATTACTCTAGGAGATGGATCCAAAGCGATACTGCTGCAATTTAAAGTGTGTTTTGCCTGTGTTTTTCCCCTAGGAATTAGACAGTGTCCAGTCTTATCTTTAGGTCTTTAACCCATTTCGAGTTTACTTTTGTGTGTGGTGTTAGAGAATGTTCTGATTTCATTCTTTTACATGCAGCTGTCCATCTTTCCCAGCACCACTTATTAAAGAGACTCTTTTATCCATTGTATATTCATGCCTCCTTTGTCATAGGTTAATTGTCTATGGGAATACAATACTCTTTTAATTACTATAGCTTTAGTATAACTTGGAATCAGGAAATACAATACCATTGCTTTGTTGTTCTTTCTCAGGTTTGCTTGGCTATTTGAGGTCTTTTGTAGTTCCATGTAAGTTTCAGGAGTGTTTTTTCTATTTCTATAAAAAAATGCCATTGGAATTTTGATAAGGATTGCATTGTATTACATACATGGCTTTGAGTAGTATTGACATTTTAACAGTATTAATTCTTCCAATCATGAACATAGGGATACCTTTCCATTTCTTTTCTTCATTTTGGCTGTGTCGCCTGGCTTGTGGGATCTTAATTCCCTGACCAGGGATTGAACCCATGTAGTTACTGTAATCATTGCACAGAGAGGCTATAAACTCCGTATTAGCAGAGAGAGAAGATACAAAGTGGGATTCCCATGAGGCTCAGTGGTAAAAGAATCCGCCTGTCAATGCAGGAGACGCTGGTTCGACCCCTGAGTCGGGAGGAGCCCCTGGAGTAGGAAATGGCAACCCACTCCAGTGAATTCACCCATGCCTGGTGAATCCCACGGACAAAGGAGCCTTGCGGGCTACAGTCCATGGAGCCACAGAGCCACTCACTCAGATATGAGTGAGTGACTGAGCATGCACGCAAGATACAAAGTGAATGTTCCAACTACTGTTGACATCAGCTCTGTCTGCCACACTCATTGGTGAGTGTGGACTACCCTAAGGACTAGAGTTTTTTCTCTCAGCAGACCTACACATGGGTGAGGATGCACCACCTCTGATGTCCCAGGGAGCCATAGGGTAGACTATACGTATGCATCTTGGACACGTGTGCCCCACCTGGAGCTTGTTCTCCACGTTGAGAGTGCTTATTTATGTTAATTATGGACGATTTTTAACTTGAATGGAAAGATGACATTTTTTAAAAGTCATTTGAAGAATCAAGATCATAATGTATAAAGCTAAGGATCAGATGATTCGTCTCAAGAACATTCTCTGAGGTTTTCTTGGTTTTAAACAAATACTTAGAAGTTGTGTCTCTGTCCTTTTGAAAGAAGTGTAAAATCTGAGATAAATGCATAAAAGTAAAAAATAGAGACTTGTTGCATTCTCATCAACAGGCAGAATATGGTTTTTTTCCAGGCTTTATACTTAAAATCCTTCATCTGATATTTAAAATGTATTTATGTTGAGTCATTTCTTTCTCTTTTGCTGGTAAACCAGAAGATCATGAAATGATTCTGCAGAGGCAGTAGCATTACGTTCAGTTTCTTTTTTTGTATATATCAGATAAGAGACTTGCAAATGGAAGTATGTCCGCCTCACATCCTTTGTATGGTGATGGCAGTGATGTTTGCCTTTTTGTGACTGTTGCAACATTTATTAATTCATAAACCCACTTCCAAAGAACCCAAGGGCTTTTTGGCGAAAGGTGACTATAGTAAAAACGATGTTAGATTTTGACAGGCTACTTTTGTTTTTACAGACATTTCTTTTCTTTTTGGTATTTCAAAACTACTAGTATTTCAAGAGTGTTGTGGGGGGTAGAGGGGCGCCATGATCAAAGAAAGTTAACGCACATATTTGGAGTTAGGATTTCTGAATCTTTAACTAGGAAGGGAAAATAAAATTTTGAAGTTCAGGTCACTTTAAGCCTCTGTATCATCCTCTCTGAACAAGCACTTCTGGTTGGTAAAAAGCTCACAGATTTGAGAGACAAAAGCAGCTTCAGAGGTTGACTTTGGTAAACTGTAATAAAATAGAAGAGAAAAAAGGCAGCAGTTCCACAGACTCACCCATTTTCCTGTGGATTAAGGGACCCTGTACACCTTCTATCCCCTCTTTAACTCACTGTCATCCGTTCAGCAGAGCTTCCTATATAACCAGTTGGTATCAGTGGAAACAGCGCTTCTGTTAAACCTAAGGAAAAGTCTTGTAAAAAACTGTTTTCAGAAGTTTTCACAGTATTTAAGCATTTAAGGGAATGTTTGTTTTATCATGGAGCTTCCCTGGTGACTCAGATGGTTAAAATTTGCCTGCAATGCAGGAGACCAGGGTTTGAGCTAGAGAGAGAAAGTGGAGGATAAGGACCCTGGAGTGCTGGAGTTATATGTGCCTGACAGTTCGCAATACTAGCCAATGGCAAGGTTTTGGTTCCGTTTATTTTTTCTAGCTCTTACTATATTCTACTTTTATTATTAATATGGGGGAAGTTATCTCATTGTTATGATGTTACTTACTATATATATTATTAAACATTTTGTATATTTTTAATACATACTGTTAAATATATTGGTCTTCCCTGGTGGCTCAGATGGTAAAGAATCTGCCTGCAACACAGAAGACCCGGGTTCGATCCCTGGGTTGGGAAGATTCCCTGGAGGAGGAAATGGCAACCCATTCCAGTTAAATATTATGTTATCTTTACCAGTGGATTTTTTTTCCAGAGCAATAATGAAATTTCACAGTATGAAAATGGAAGAAATCAACAAAATTATTCGTGACCTTTGGCGAAGTACCTATCGTGGACAAGGTAATTAACATGGTGTAACATGAATGCTCTTTCTAAAGCCCTGTGTCAAGCTCTTGCTTCATACGACCTCTCATCATGCCAGTATTGCCTCTAGACCCCTTTCTGAACATCTCTTTCAGATTTTCTAAGAATTCTTATCTTGACAATATCTTGTGGCAAGAAAAAAATGCAAAGTTTTCTATTCCAAAGCCTGACAGGACTTACAAATTTGGCTATGGTACACATTACATTTAGCTGATGACATAATAGGTTCTGTTGAAGTGCAGATAGGGATAAGCTGAAATGAGATAAGAAGAAGAAAACCATTAGGAGGAAATTCTTAATAGAGGAACTAAGAAAAGGGCACAGCTGAGACTGAGGGTTGGTTGGGTATCTGGTTGCTTCTGACCAGGAATCCTCATAACCAGGGAAGTTTCCAAACCACCCAGTGTTTCCCCTGGGAATGTCAGCCTCTCATGTTGCTTATAACGTTCTTTGATAAGGTTTGCAAATGACAAAAGGCTGCAGAGTATAGGTTCCTAAAATCTTCTTCTTTCTGTATCAGATATTGAGTACATAGAAATTCGATCAGATGCCGATGAAAATGTATCAGCTTCTGATAAAAGGAGGAATTACAACTACCGAGTGGTGATGCTAAAGGGAGACACAGCCTTGGATATGAGAGGGCGTTGCAGCGCCGGACAAAAGGCAGGTATCTTCACAAACATAAAACCACTTGTACACAGAAAATGGACAAAGAGAAATGATTGTCAGTGCAGAGGAAGCACCCAAGGTGCCCTTGAATGGTGGGAAGCTCCTTATAGCATCATTGCTGCCACATGAAGTGAACCAGGCTCAGTTACTCTCATTATACTCTCAATTCTAACCAGCATTACCGGCAACATTATATAAAGTAGGCTTTTAGAAGAAGGGTCTGAAACAGTCTCACAGGATAGCCTAAATGTAGAGCAAAAAGCTGAAGGCCATTCGTTATTTCATGGCATTCCTTATGAGAAGAAGGTTATTTGATCATCAGTTGTAGATCCATACTAATTTATGTGCCACCAACAAAGAAAAAAATTCAATAGTAATTCTAAGATGGATCTTGATTTCAGAGAAGTCAAAGGATAAGGAAGGGTATATTTTAGAATCAGTGACATACAGTATTAGCAAACCAGACCCTAGATTCAGCCAGATGAGGCATTACAGTAACTAAGAGTCTGATAGAGAAGGCAGGCTCACCGTAGGACTGAGTCCCCACCACCACTCCCAGCCTAGCCTTGGGGCGTGGGGACCATCTGAAAGCAGGGTCTACTAGAGTCAAAGGCTGTGAAACCCACAGGCACCTCGGCCCCCACCACCACAGGGACTCAGTGCTGGGCCAGGCCACCTAGCTCTGCAGGGGGTCTGGGAGGAAGCCTAGGTTGGATATATAGAGCACAGAGGAAATAACATTTCAGAAAGTTGGGAAAGTGGGACCTGCATCCTTGGGGAACAATGCTGGGTTCTTGGTAGTATGCACTGGTTTGTCCCCAAAATGTTCTAGATTTTTGATCTTCCTCCTTTGCAGATTAGAAGCAGAATATTATCACTATTACCTCTGGACCCCTGATTCGTAATAAATTTTATAGTTCTGTAAATGGATGCTAACATCATCTGAGTTATTCACATAAAAAGTTTGCAATTTTTTAAAGACAGTCGATGCATATATTTTTGTCAACCCCGACAGCTGATACCAATTTATAAGGCATCTGCAGATTATTATCTTAATCAGACTGCAAAAATGACAAATTTGTGATCTATAATCAATATCCCTTCAGTTGAAAACATGTCTGTTTGGATTAAAAATACTTTCTGAACAAAAGCGTATTTCCTGTAGCTACTCCAAATTATAAAAATTAGTGCTAATGTTTCCTTGGTGTTGAGTGACAGCACAGACAAATGCTCCACTCTGAGTGGGTGATAGGGGAAGCCCTGGCATCTTCAATCTGCCAGCCTGCCCTGTGCATCAAACAAAAGCTCTAAACTACTCTGAGATCACTAACTCACTCACTGATGCACCTTTGCTCACAAATCTGGAGGTGGAGGGGACATCACAGCTCACACACAAAGTAGTGTATACTTCCTAAACTAGTCCTTCCCTCTTAATTCTGTGTCCCTTGTACCCTCAGATGGCTTCAGTGGCAGTCTTAGTATTAGGTTTCTATTAACCACAGAAGTTCCTCATAGTTTTGGTTGCTTGGATTTTCTACAGTCAAGCTTAAATAAAACCATACTTCTGTACTCATCCTTTTCCTCTCCCTTCTTCTCAGAATCATACACACAAACATTTTAAGTTTGGGTTAGAGCAATGGTGCCACTTTGGTTCCACAGAACAGAGAGATTTAAAGATGTCTGCAAGAGAAAAGGTGTCTGTGAGGCTCTGGAAAATGTATTATATCCATTTTCTGACAAACATCATCAGGAAAATAGCCAGATTATGAATTTTTAAGGTCGTTAATCTTATACCACTATTAAAATTGTCAGTAATGTTAGATAAGTGTTAACTGCATGTCTGTAATTGGAAACTTTGTTATATATAGCTGACGTGAGGTGTTGGTGTGGCATTTTAATGATGTACACCTGAGGTCAGTGATCCTGTGACATTGCCCCACCTTTCCCTTCGAAAGACATTGTGCCAGGTCTGCCTGTTTTCCTCTGGTGAATGAGAAACATGTGCAGTGCAGCTGAGTTCTGGCAATTTTTTTCCAGGTATTAGCCTCACTCATCATTCGCCTAGCCCTGGCAGAAACATTCTGCTTAAACTGTGGCATACTTGCTTTGGATGAGCCAACGACAAATCTTGACCGAGAAAACATTGAATCTCTTGCACATGCTCTGGTTGAGTAAGTATTTCAAATTTGGGTCCAAGTTATGATTGTTTTTAAAGAAAGATTAAGAGAATTCTATGGGTGAAAATCCTCTGTAGATGTGTCCTCCTTGGGGAAATTGGTTTTACCAGACCTTAGGCTTTACCTTGATAGTAATTTTTCAGATGCTTAAAAAAAGACCTACCTGGTGAACAGATGCCCCAGACACATCCTACATCTCCCCAAGAGTGTTCACGGTGAGGGTTTCCTGGATTGGTTTGGTTTTCCTGTAAACCCACCAGAGGGGCCCATGTGTCTTATACAGGAGTTAGCATGCTCCACTAAAGCATTTCTAGGTGGTGACAGTGTTTTAAACTATCTCCCTAGCTTCTCACATGTGTCAGCATCTATGAGGAATGACAGCTCTTACTCAAAAAGTATATTAGTGGTGAAGTAGAATCCAGAGGGTAAAACTGCAGACACGTTTATCACAGTTCACCGGTGGGGTGGTGCAGGCTCTAGGGATAGAGAGCCCTTGCTTCTGCATGGTGCCAGCAGAGGAAGGGCAGTCTCCATGAGGTAGAGAAGCTCTTCTGGGGACTCTTCGCTCCAGACAGACTCTTCCTAGCAGAGAGAATGTGTCCTGTGATAGGAGACTTGAGTGGCCCCAGAGCCAGCTGTCTCCAGCCATCTCTCTCAGTAGTCCCGTGTGACCCACAAGTAAGGTTGGTGCTTGTGAAACCTAAGTGCATCCAGCTCCAGGCAAGGGATAAATAAATGGTTAGTTAAAATAAAAAGTCTTAAGTCTCAGACTCATAACTAGTTAACCTCAGCATATAGATAACAAGCAGAAATGTTCTCAGTACACCCACTCAGGCCCCCTGTGTGTCATACCAGTGATGCATCTAGTGACTGGTGGTGGCAGAATTCTAAGTAGACCCAGCTCCTAAGAAGGCAGTGGGGCTCACAGTGTTATTCCCCTTGCCTGTAGTCTGTTCCAGAGAAAACTAATACTATCAGGTCAAGAAAACCCCAGGAATAAGTCAGACTCCTAAAGTTGAGTGGCATAATTATTAAGGAAAATGCAATAAAACATTTCTACCTAAGAATAAAACTAGTTCATCATGTATTCTCACCATCATGTATTCTCACCAGTCTTTAAGCCAGACCTCAGTGAAAAGTCAGGCCACGCATCCCCACTGTCTGGCGAGGAGATGAGACTGCTACCTGGCTTGCCTGAAGGCCTGGATCCACCCCACCCCTCCCCCCTGCCACTTCCTGCAGGGCTGTCAGAGGCCCTGATACTCACACGACACAGGAAAAGCCTGGTCATCACACACAGCACACACTTTACATGTCTGACTGGGTTCTCAATGGCTTTTGCAAATAAAGAGTTATGTATGTTCCTTAGTAATAAAATGTTATATTGTTTCAGGATAATAAAAAGTCGCTCACAACAGCGTAACTTCCAGCTTCTGGTAATCACTCATGATGAAGATTTTGTGGAGCTCCTAGGGCGTTCTGAATATGTGGAGAAATTCTACAGGATTAAGAAGAACATTGAGCAGTGCTCAGAGATTGTGACATGCAGTGTTAGTTCCCTAGGATCTTATGTTCATTAAAAACAAACATTCAAGACTTACTTACATACTTTAAAAACACTGGTCCTCTGGCAACTGCTTATTTCTGGTATTGAGTCAGTGTGAAAATGTTCTTTCAAATGAACCTTGTGTCTAGAGTTTTTAATGTCTGAGAGGTTCAAAAATCATTAAAAGTGTTTCACATGAAATTTGGGCCTATTCTCTGAACTTCATTCCCCTCCAGGCAGCCCTGGACAAGCTTCAACAGCAACGAAGATATGCTCAGCTTCCCTGCTTCCCTCCCTAGCACTAATGAATGAGTGTATGGGACCTGAAGCTTCTTACTAAACGTTCACTTCTCAAAGCATTAGTGAGAAGCAGGTCTCTGCATGGAAACACTTTTTTTTTAAATGCCCAAACTGTAGTTAAGACTCACCTCTAAATTTAGTTTGTTGGATGTGGTTTTAAAAACTGAGTTATCAATATTAATATCTGAAGATGAAAGAAATGATTATTAATATGTGGCTCTGCTCTTTATAAATCTAAGTAAGTGACCTCTCCCTCTTGGGGCCTCAGTTTCTGCAACTAAAATTTGCAGTAGTCAAATGGGGGCTTCAGAGTTTGAAAGGAATCATAAGTAATTTAATTTCAGTGCCCACTCTATTCCCTCCCCACATATCCCTACCAGGTAGTCCTCCAAACCTGGGCTGTCTGGAGACAGGAAGTTCCCCACTGTGCACATCCATTTCTGGAAAGCTCTGCCCAAGAGCAAGGCCTCCTCCTCCCTGGGGGGCCTGACCTGCCTTCTTAGAGGAGTCTGTAACTTTCCCATATGTCTGTGCTGTTTTATCAGCTTGGCCTTACCGTGTGTCCCGATTGCTCTCCCAGTGTGCAGCTCTGATGTGCAAAGGAAGCAGGGCTTGCTCAAAGTCAAGACTTGCTCCTGATGGGATCCAAGCAGACCTGGAAAAGCGGGCCTCGTTTTCATTCCAGATGTTGTTTCTAATAAGAGCCCAATCATACCCTTCCCCTGGAATTGCCAGCTGACAATTTGAAGCCTTTCACAAGCATGCCACAAGAGTGCTACCAAATCATGCACTTTTGAATTAGACTTTCAGAGTCTGTCAGTCACATGGCACAATCATCACTTTTGTGTCATCTGCAAATCTAATGAGCATATGATACAGACAGCCTTTTTCAACACGGGTCTAGAAAAGAATTAAGCCCTAAGGTTTTAAGCTATCTGTGATAGGCTGAATAATGGCCTCTGAAGATACTGAGGTTCTAATCTCAGGAACCTGTGAATGTTACCTAATAATATGGCAAAAGGGACTTTGTAAATATGATTAAAATGGGGAAATGATCCTGGTGGGCTGAATGTAATTATGAGTATCCTAGTAAGGAGAGGGCAGAGAGAATGGATGGCAGAAGAGGAGAAGGTACTGTATTGAGAGATGCAGAGACTGGAGTGATGCACTTTGAAGGTGGAGGAACAGCTATGAACCAAGAAATATAGGCAACCACAGAAGCTGAAAGGCAAACAGATTCTTCTCTCAGAACCTCCAAAAGGAACCATCCCTGCTGACACCTCACTTTCAGTCCATTAAACTGATTTTTGGACTTTTGGCCTTCAGAGTTATGTAAGAGAATAATACTTGTTTTAAGCTGCTAAATTTGTGCTAATTTGTTACAGCAGCAATAGGAACTAATACAGTATCCACTGTATATAACCAATTTCTGTGCATCTGATAGTGATTATCTACTACCTTGAGAAAACTGAAAAAGGTTACTCATCATTTTCTGTGTTCTATGGTTCACATAAAGAACCTTGTTTGAGGAAGTCTGGTCCAGACCCTCACTTAATTCCTGGAGGAAAGGGCCAAGCAGTAGAACTACCACTCCAGCCACATGCTTCTTGTCACTGACTATGTTCAGTCATCCCAATTAACTCTGAAAAACTAAAATTGAAAGAAATGCAAATCAAAACCACAAAGAGGTACTGTCTCACACCAATCAGAATGGCTGCTATCAAAAAGTCTACAAGCAATAAATGCTGGAGAGAGTGTGGAGAAAAGGGAACCCTCTTACATTGTTGGTGGGAATGCAAACTAGTACAGCCACTAGGGAGAACACTGTGGAGATAACTTAAAAACTAGAAATAGAACTGCCATACAACCCAGCAATCCCACTGCTGGGCATACACACCAAGGAAACCAGAACTGAGAGAGACACGTGTACCCCAGTGTTCATCACAGCACTGTCTACAATAGCCAGGACATGGAAGCAACCTAGATGTCCATCAGCAGACAAATGGATAAGAAAGCTGTGGTACATATACACAATGGAATATTACTCAGCTATTAAAAAGAATGCACCTGAATCAGTTCTAATGAGGTGGATGAAACTGGAGCCTATTATACCAAGTAAGTCAGAAAGAAAAACAATACAGTATATTAACGCATATATATGGAATTTAGAAAGATGGTAACGATGACCCTATATACAAGATAGCAAAAGAGACACGGATGTAAAGGACAGACTTTTGGACTCTGTGGGAGAAGGCGAGGGTGGGATGATTTGAGAGAATAGCCATGAAACATGTATATTATCATATGTGAAACAGATCGCCAGTCCAGGTTCAATGCATGCGACAGGGTGCTCAGGGCTAGTGCGCTGGGGGATGGGGGGAATACATGTACACCCATGGTTGATTCATGTCAATGTATGGCAAGGACCACTACAATATTGTAAAATAATTAGCCTCCAATTAAATAAATTAATTTTAAAAAAAGGAAAAACTAAAATCGCTGTATTAGCCAGGCTAGCATGATATCAACAGCGGTACCATGAGGAAAGAACAGCAGACCAATTCTCACTCAGTACACATCCAAGAATTCATAAATTAAGAGAGAACAAATCAATTCCAGTCATCTTTTAAAATAAACATAAGTAATAACCAAGGTATCTTTATCCCAAGAATGTAAGAATATTTCAGAGGATAACTCTGTTCATAAATCATTACCATAATAAAGCCAAAGGGGAAAAATTCTAAGATACCCAACACTGACCATTATTTGATAAAATTCAACACCTCCTAGCTTTAGTAAACTCAGTTTTGCAAAGAATAAAAGAATATTTTCTTAGTGTTATTTGTCTGAGTTAAAAATTAAGTTATTTTAATAGTAAAAGATGAAATATTTTCCATTAAATAAAAATACCAGGTAACTTCCATCAACATATTTTTGAAAGCTCTAGGCATTGAAACAACAAAAAGGCGATATAAGATAAATACAGCCAAAGAAACAAAGTTACTTACAAATTAAAACAGGACTCCCAATTTCAAGTGTGGTTTCTTCTGAGGATGTGACTTCCCTCACAGCCCCTTTGGGTGACTTTCTCTCCTATTTCCTTCGTGTCACTGGGCTTGGAGGTCGAGTAGGTGCCCTTTTTTTAAGTTTTTCACTGCTGCTTCTATGTTATTCCCCACCCCCTGCCCTCTAAACACACACACACACTTGAAGATGAATGGACATCACAATATGGAAGTTAAGAATATGAGCCAGACTCACACCACCACTTACTAGCTTTGGGACCATGGGCAAGTCATTTATCCTCTCTTGCTCCTGTTTCCTTATCTGTAAAAGTAGCTAAAATGGTGCCTATCTTGTGGTGGCGTTATGAGGATTAAGCACTCCCTGGCACATAAGTGTGTATGTATTTAAGAAAAGCATCACCTCGTTAGTTTACTCTTTCTTGTTGCAGTTATCTTTAGGCCCCAGCCTGGTCACTCCCACTTAGCAACAATTTTCACTCTCAGTTGAGAATTATTCTCCAAACTAATTTCATGACCGTTGATGATTTCAGAATCCAAATGATGTTCTAATACATTTAGACCTCTCAGCTCCTTGCTGTTTCCTCCAGTGAGGAGATACTCCATAGTTTTAGCTGGAGTCCAGTCCTTTAACAACAATAACCACAACTCTCCATATTTCCATTTTAAGCACCTACAATAACATCTGGTATCTTTACAGTTCACTCCTGGGATCTCCAACTCCAGCAATTCTTTAAACCCACCAAGATTTCTCTTTCTGCTATCCATAAAAACATTTATTAGCAAGCATGCACAAACAAAAGAGGTCACACAAAACTGTTGATGAAGCTCAATGAAGTCCCAGCTGTTTGTCCCTGCCAGCATTCTTAACAAGGACCTTGCTGGAAAGGTGCACTGGAAGCCCACCAGGATTTCAATCCGTTTATTCTACCACTTTTTCAGTTCTTCACTTCCCTCATGCCTGTAATTTCATGGTCTTTAAACTCCATGGTCCATCCTAGTATCATTGTCTTGCATGAAAACTCAACTTTCTTTTCCCTCTTCTGTTCACAAGTTTTTCTCACAGTATCCAACCCTGGCAAAATAGGACTCTCCCATCCCCCTGCACATGCAGTTTCTTCTGCTGGTTCTGTCTTTCCCTGACCTTTTGGTGTTGCCCTGCTTTAGAGCTCACCCTTCATCTGCATCTCTTTTCTTCTCATACTGACTTACTTGGTGACATCATCCAGTCCCACAGCTTTAAAATTATCTTAGTTTGAGCTCTCCCAGAAGTAAAACCTGAAACAGTGATTTAAGCAAAAGTTAACAGTAGGAGATCAGTTCAGTTGCTCAGTCGTGTTCCACTCTGCAACCCCATGGACTGCAGCACGCCAGGTTTCCCTGTCCATCACCAACTCCCAGAGCTTGCTCAAACTCAGCTGCATCGAGTCAGTGATGCCATCCAACCATCTCATCCTCTGTTGTCTCCTTCTCCTCCTGCCTTCAATCCTTCCCAGCATCAGGGTCTTTTCAGTGAATCTGTTCTTCACATCAGGTGGCCAAAGTACTGGAGCTTCAGGTTCAGCCTCAGTCCTTCCAGTGAATATTCAGGACTAATTTCCTTTAAGATTGACTGGTTTTATCTCCTTGCAGTCCAAGCGACTCTCAAAAGTCTTCTCCAACACCACACAGTTCAAAAGCATCAGTTCTTCGGCCATCAGCTTGCTTTATAGTCCAACAGTAGGAGATGGGGAATCACAATGTATAATGATGAGAAAGCATCCAACGAATAGTGTGTTCTTAAACCAGCTACCATAGTAGGCAATTTGGAGTTTAGTCCCACAGAGAGAGTGGGAAGTTGGCAGAGCGTGCACCTCAGAATTATCCAAACTGAGGAGCAAGAGAGCTGGGGTATTTATGTACCAACTCCCAAGCATCACTAGCTGAGGGCTATTTCAGGACCTGTTAAGCTACTGGCTTTCCGTGTGCATCTTCCACAGAGCTGCCTTCCACAGTTTAAAAAAAGGGGGGGGGGGGAGAAAAAAGCTTTTTGACAGAGATACCCAGAGAACAACAGCATCTGGAAGTGGGCTGGAGCACACTGAATGTTCCTGGCACAGAGGGAGGGCACTGACTTCTCCTTCAATAGTCTTGTAGAGTTGAATCCTCAGATGTGTCTCCACTTCAAAGTGATTTAAACTCCTGACTCACACACGACTAAGCAGCTGAACAACAACTGGATATCTGGTTGCACCTGGATGGACATCTAATAGACATCTGAAACTTAAAATGGCCCAGTCTTTCCCTGAGAACCTGCACCTCCCATAGCTTTGGAGGAATGACCACTCCAGTCTTCCAGCTACTCAGGAAAAAATCTTGACATCTTCTCTTTTCTGTTTATCTCATCTCACATTCAACCCATCAGCTTAATACTATGGATTCAACTTTAATATTATATCCAGAATCTGACCATGCCTCACCATCTAAACCACCACTGCTCTGGTCCAAGCCATCATCATCATCTAACCCAAATAACCAGGAACCACCTAACTGCTCTTACTGAGTTAGTCCCGCTCCTCACAGTTAACATAGCAGTCAGTCAGTCATCTTTTTAAAAGTAAATCAAATAAACACATTTCTCACTGAAGTATGGGTTAGCAATTCTGAAACCACTTTACATACAAAAATAAAACAAATACATACACATTTGTAGATAATAACAGAGTTTCTCACTGTTAGAGAAAGATGTTTGCATAGGGGAAAGGCTATAAAAAGAACACTGTAGTGCTGGGTTGAATCTGAAGTATCACTATAAATGTATGGTTTTAGTAAGTAAAGGAGTTCTGCTTCCTGGGGGATGTAAGGGAAGGGGAAACTGGGAAGAAAGCAGGGAGAACAATGGAAGAGTAAGGTCTGCCGAAACTGCTCCTCCATAAAACCAATGAAAACCCTACCAAAAACTCTTAACTTTTTCAGAACTTTGGAAGTTAAGGCTTGCAACAAGCCAAGGATTATTTGTCCAAGGAAAACAGCTGAATTTCAGGGAGAAAAGCCAGTGGCATTTTAACTTGCCCTAAACCCACTCCCCTCGCCCTGTCTTTGTGGTAGCTTTGAAGATCAAAAGCCCCATAACTACAGTACCTATGAAAGCAGCAACCACCAGAAAGAGCAGAATAGATAACCGAGTTCCCCAAAATCTTCAGCCGAACAGAAGTGCCAGTGTTTGACCTGTCTGGCAGCTTACTGAAAATCTCCATTGTTTATTCAGTCTGACTCCAGCTCATTGTGCAAACAGCCTTACCTGCTGTAGTCAACCAGTGATGATTGGCTGACATTGCAGCTGCCAAGGCAGCATTACTAATTGGGACCAACAAGAGACTAACCAAAAAACTTAAAGGAGGAGATGTCCCTGGGGGCTTCAAGCTTGAACATATTCCTAGGAGTCTGGAAGTTCTTGTGTATGTCAGAACTTTGTGCATACTCAGGAAAGACCTAAGAAGGCCCTAAGCTCTGACCTCTGACTGACCTTGAAACTACTTATACAGGAAGTGAAGGCAGTGGGACCTCCCTCATGGTCCAGTAGCTAAGGCTTCACACTCCCAATGCAGGAGGCCTGGGTTCGATCCCTGGTCAGGGAACTAGATCCCACATGCTGCAGGGAAGACTGGAGATCTGTGTGCTGTAGCTAAGACTTGAAGCAGCCAACCAAATTTTTAAAAATTTTATAAGATACTTGTATTTTATAAAAAAAGAAGTGAAGGTGAGGTGGTTGTTTCTCAGTCATGTCCCACTCTTTTGCAAGCCCGCTAGGTTCCTCTATCCATGGGATTTCCCAAGCAAGAACACTGACCCAGTTGTAATTCACCTTCTGCAGCACTGAAGACATGACTGAACAAACTGTCTCATACAGACAAAGCCCTCCAACAAAAGCTTGGAAATTTATTAGTTCAAGGCATTAAAAGAAATCTCTGTCAAATCATCAATATACCACTAAGCTAAGGACTTCTGTGACCACACATGAGAAGGAATACAGCTTTACAGAAAAGTCACTAATGTACTAATTAAAGTCAGTAATTAAAAATCACTAATTAAAGTCAGAATTCCAGAAAAACATCTACTTCTGCTTTATTGATTACACCAAAGGCTTTGGCTGTGTAGATCACAACTGTGGAAAATTCCTCAAGAGACGAGAATACCAGACCACCTTACCTGCCTCCTGAGAAATCTGTATGCAGGTCAAGAAGCAACAGTTAGAACCAGCCATAGAACAACGGACTGGTTCCAAACTGGGAAAGGAGCACATTAAGGCTGTATATTGTCACCCTGCTTATTTAACTTATATGCAGAGTACATCATGAGAAATTCCAGGCTGGATGAAGCACAAGCTGGAATCAAGATTGCCGGGAGAAATATCAATAACCTCAGATAAGCATATGACACCACCCTTAAGGCAGAAAGCAAAGAAAAACTAAAGAGCCTCTTGATGAAAGTGAAAGAGGAATGTGAAAAAGTTGGCTTAAAACTCAACATTCAAAAAACTTAAGATCATGGCATCCGGTCCTATCACTTCATGGCAAATAGATGGGAAAACAATGGAAATAGTGACAAACCTTATTTTGGGGGGCTCCAAAATCACTGCAGATGGTGACTGCAGCCATGAAATTAAAAAACACTTGCTCCTTGGAAGAAAAGTTATGACCAACCTAGACACCATATTAAAAAGCAGAGACGTTACTTTGCCAACAAAGGTCCATCTAGTCAAAGCTATGGTTTTTCCAGTAGTCATGCATGGATGTGAGAGTTGGACTCTAAAGAAAGCTGAGCACTGAAGAACTGATGCTTTTGAACTGTGGTGTTGGAGAAGACTCTTGAGAGTCCCTTGGACATCAAGAAGATCCAACCAGTCCATCCTAAAGGAGATCAGTCCTGAATATTCATTGAAGGACTGATGCTGAAGCTGAAACTTCAATACTTTGGCTGCCTGATTCGAAGAAATGACTCATTGGAAAAGACCCTGATGGTGGGAAAGATTGAAGGCGGGAGGATGAGACAGAGGATGAGATGGTTGGATGGCATCACCGACTCGATGGACATGAGTTTGAGCAAGCTCCAGGTGATAGACAGGGAGGCCTCATGTGCTGCAGTCCATGGTGTCACAAAGAGTTGGACATGCCTGGGCAGCTGAACTGAACTGAAAGTCCCGAAACTTTACTTTTTGTGGAAAGTCACTAAACAAACAATAACAATTACAAACCCTGGGGATTAAGGTAAACTTATTTTCAGAGTCAACACATTATATTTGTTTAAATATCCAATAGGAAATTATAAGACATGCAAAGAAATAGGAATATATGGCCCATACACAGGGGAAAAAAGCAGTCTATAGAAACTGTCCCCCAGGAAGCTTAGATAAAGACTTTAAATCAGCTTTATAAATATGTTCAAGGAACTAAAGAAAACCATGTCTAAAGAATTAAAGGAGGGACTTCCCTGGTGGTCCAGTGGCTAAGACTGCATACTCCCAAGGCAGGCAGCCCAGATTTGATCTCTGGTCAGGGAACTAGATCCTGTATATGCTGGAACTAAGACCCAGCACAGCCAAATAAATAATTCTTTTTTAAAGAATTAAAGTATGAGAATGAGATTTTCGGAGTGCACGCTGGGCAAGTGTGGCGAGTCTTGCTTATCTGCTTGGCTAGTGGGCCTTGTGCTTTTCCACGCTTTGGTCCTCTTAAGGAGTTTATAAAGGCTTTATTTTTTATTAGGAGGGAAAGGCTGCTGACTTCAGAATCAGCCAGAACTTCAGCAGCTTGAACTCTGTACCAGACGGCATGGCCCATCGGCTGGAACGACACTGCTACTGGAGCGCTTTCTTGAGAACATCCACTCGGATGTCCCAGGACACAGGCGATCAGGGGGTTGGTTACAGGAGCAGTGAGCCGCGGCTGCACGGCACTGGAGCGGCTGCATGGCGGCTGCCTGGCGCTGGAGCGGCGAGCGGCCGAGAGGAGATACCCCACGTCCAAGGTCAGGAGCAGCGGGTGAGAGGAGCTACCCCATGTCCGAGGTCAGGAGCAGAGGCCATGAGGAGATACCCCATGTCCAAGGTAAGAGAAACCCCAGTAGGTGCTGAGAGGGCATCAGAGGGCAGACAGACTGAAACCACAATCACAGAAAACTAGCCAATCTGATCACATGGACCACAGCCTTGTCTAACTCAATGAAACTAAGCCATGCCGTCCATGTAGGGCCACCCAAGACGGACAAGTGGAGAGTTCTGACAGAATGTGGTCCACTGGAGAAGGGAATGGCAAACCACTTCAGTATTCTTGCCTTGAGAACCCCATGAACAGTATGAAAAGGCAAAAAGATAGGACACTGAAAGAGGAACTCCCCAGGTCAGTAGGTACCCAATGTGCTACTGGAGATCAGTGGAGAAATAACTCCAGAAAGAATGAATGGGACGGAGCCAAAGCAAAAACAACACCCAGTTGTGGATGTGACTAGTGACAGAAGCAAGGTCCGATGCTGTAAAGAGCAATATTGCAGAGAAACCTGGAATGTTAGGTCCATGGATCAAGGCAAATAGGAAGTGGTCAAACAGGAGATGGCAAGAGTGAACATCGACATTCTAGGAATCAGCGAACTAAGATGGACTGGAATGGGTGAATTTAACTCAGATGACCATTATATCTACTACTGTGGGCAGGAATCCCTTAGAAGAAATGGAGTAACCATCATGGTCAACAGAAGAGTCTGAAATGCAGTACTTGAATGCAATCTCAAACACGACAGAATGATCTCTGTTCGTTTCCAAGGCAAACCATTCAATATCACGGTAATCCAAGCCTATGCTCCAACTAGTAATGCTGAAGCAGCTGAAGTTGAACGGTTCTATGAAAACCTACAAGATCTTTTAGAACTAACACCCAAAAAAGATGTCCTTTTCATTGGAATGCAAAAGTAGGAAGTCAAGAAACACCTACAGTAACAGGCAAATTTGGCCTTGGAGTACAAAATGAAGCAGGGCAAAGGCTAATAGAGTTTTGCCAAGAGAACGCACTGGTCATAGCAAACACCCTCTTCCAACAACACAAGAGATGACTTTACACATGGACATCACCAGATGGCCAACACCAAAATCAGATTGATTATATTCTTTGCAGCCAAAGATGGAGAAACTCTATACAGTCAACAAAAACAAGACCAGACGCGGACTGTGGCTCAGATCATGAACTCCTTATTGCCAAATTCAGACTTAAATTGAAGAAAGTGGGGAAACCACTAGACCATTCAGGTATGACCTAGATCAAATCCCTTATGACTATACAGTGAAAGTGACAAACAGATTCAAGGGATTAGATCTGATAGACAGAGTGCCTGATGAACTATGGACAGAGGTTTGTGACATTGTACAGGAGACAGGGAGCAAGACCATCCCCAAGAAAAAGAAATGCAAAAAAGCAAGATGGCTGTCTGAGGAGGCCTTACAAATAGCTGTGAAAAGAAGAGAACCGAAAAGCAAAGGAGAAAAGGAAAGGCCAAGCCTTTGACTTTGTGGATCACAATAAACTGTGGAAAACCCTGAAAGAGATGGGAATACCAGACCACCTGACCTGCCTCTTGAGAAGTCTGTATGCAGGTCAGGAAGCAACAGTTAGAAGTGGACATGGAACAACAGACTGGTTCCAAATAGGAAAAGGAGTACATCAAGGCTGTATATTGTCACCTTATTTTTTTTTAATTTATTTATCTATTTTTTACTTTACAATATTGTATTAGTTTTGCCATACATTGACATGAATCCGCCATGGGTGTACATGTGTTCCCCTTCCAGAACCCCCCTCCCACCTCCCTCTCCATCCCATCCCTCTGGGTCATCCCAGTGCACCAGCCCCAAGCACCCTGTATCATGCATCAAACCTGGACTGGTGATTCATTTCACATATGATAATTTACATGCTTCAATGCCATATTCCCATATCATCCTGCCCCTGCCCTCTCCCACAGAGTCCAAAATAAAGTTCTATACATCTGTGTCTCTTTTGCTGTCTTGCATACAGGGTTATCTTTATCAAGGCTGTATATTGTCACCTTGCTTATTTAACTTATATACAGAGTACATTATGAGAAATGCTGGGTTGGATGAAGCACAAGCTGCAATCAAGATTGCCAGGAGAAATATCAATAACCTCAGATATGCAGATGACACTGCCCTTATGCCAGAGAGTGAAGAAGAACTAAAGAGCTTCTTGATGAAAGTGAAAGAGGAGAAGTGAAAAAGTTGGCTTAAAGCTCAACATTCAGAAAACTAAGATCATGGCATCTGGTCCCATCACTTAATGGGAAATAGATGGGGAAACAGTGAAAACAGTGGCTGACTTTATTTTGGGGGGCTCCAAAATCACTACAGATGGTGATTGCAGCCATGAAATTAAAAGACGCTTGCTCCTTGGAAGGAAAGTTATGACCAACCTAGACAGCATATTAAAAAGCAGAGACATTACTTTGCCAACAAAGGTCCATCTAGTCAAGGCTATGGTTTTTCCAGTAGTCATGCATGGATGTGAGAATTGGACTCTAAAGACAGCTGAGCACTGAAGAACTGATGCTTTTGAACTGTGGTGTTGGAG
The DNA here is from genome assembly GCF_054371585.1 of Giraffa tippelskirchi. Lineage (NCBI taxonomy): Eukaryota > Metazoa > Chordata > Mammalia > Artiodactyla > Giraffidae > Giraffa > Giraffa tippelskirchi. The sequence continues at coordinate 97,945,260 of NC_137280.1, read as the reverse complement.
AAGACTCTTGAGAGTCCCTTGGACTGCAAGGAGATCTAACCAGTCCATCCTAAAGGAGATCAGTCCTGAATATTCATTGGAAGGACTGATGCTGAAGCTGCAACTCCAATACTTTGGCCACCTGATGCGAAGAGCTGACTCATTGGAAAATACCCCAATGGTGGGAAAGATTGAGGGCAGGAGGAGAAGGGGCTGACAGAGGATGAGATGGTTGGATGGCATCACTGACTCAATGGACATGAGTTTGGGTGAACTCCGGGTGTTGGTGATGGACAGGGAGGCCTGGCGTGCTGCAGTCCATGGGGTCGCAAAGAGTCGGACACGACTGAGCAACTGAACTGAACTGAACTTATGAGAATGTCTCACCAAATGGAGACTGCCATTAAGGAAGCAGAAATTAGTTTTAAAAGAACCAAACAGAAATTATGGAATTCAAAAATATAATAACTGAAATAAAAATACACTAGAGGAGCTAAATGGCAGATTTAAACTGATAGAACAATCAGTGAACTTTAAAAGAGTTCAACTGAGATTATCTAGTTTGAACAACAGAAAAAGAATGAAGAAAAATGAACAGAAAGTTCGAGACCTATGATACACTGTCAAGCATACTAACATAGCAAGCCCACCAAGCTTAACAGGAATCCCAGAAGGAGCAAAGAGAAAGGGGCAGAAAGAACACTGGAAGAACTGGTGGCCAAAAAGTTCTGAACTTTTATGATAATCATTAATCATCATGTCCAAGAAACTGAACAAATTCCAAGTAGAATAAACTCAAAGACCCAATAGCTAACATCGTAACAGGGAAAAGCTAAAAGCTTTTCCTCTAAGATGGGGCACAAAACAAGGGTAACCACTCTTGCTGATTTTTTTCAACATAGTATTGGAAGTCCAAATCTAATAGGAAAAAGTAAAACTGTCACTATCTGCAGATCATATAATAATAGAAAACACTGCTGCTGCTAAGTCGCTTCAGTCATGTCTGACTCTGTGCGACCCCATAGACGGTAGCCCAGCAGGCTCCCCGGTCCCTGGGATTCTCCAGGCAAGAATACTGGAGTGGGTTGCCATTTCCTTCTCCAATGCATGAAAGTGAAAAGTGAAAGTGAAGTCGCTCAGTCATGTCTGACTCCTAGCGACCCCATGGACCACAGCCTACCAGGCTCCTCCATCCATGGGATTTTCCAGGCAGGAGTACTGGAGTGGGGTGCCATTGCCTTCTCCGGCACTAAACACTGTTTAAAAAAAACGTAGAGCTAATAAATCAGTAAAGTGCAGGATACAAAAGCAGTAAACAAAAATCTGTGCCATTCTAATATACTAATAAGGAACTAGGGTTTCCCTGATAGCTATCCGCCTGTAATGCAGAAGACCCCAGTTCAATTCCTAGGTCAGGAAGATCTACTGGAGAAGGGACAGGCTACTCACTCCAGTATTCTTGGACTCCCCTTGTGACTCAGATGGTAAAGAATCCACTTGCAATGCGAGAGACGTGGGTTCGATCCCTGGGTTGGGAAGATCCCCTGGAGAAGAGAAAGGCTACCCACTCCAGTACTCTGGCCTGGAGAATTCCATGGACTGAATAGGAACTATCAGAGAAATTAAAACAATCCAATTTACAATTGCAATAAAAAGGAATAAAATGCCCAGGAATAAATTTAACCAAGGAGATGTAAGATCTTTACAATGAAAACTGTAAGACACTGGCAAAACAAAAGTGAAGCTGATACAAGTAAATGCAACAGTATTCCATGTTCACGAAGTGGAAGAATTAATATTGTTAAAATACTACCCAAAGCAACCTGCAGATTCAATGTATTCCCTATCAAGATTCCAATGTCATTTTTCATAGCAAAAGAACTAACAATCCTAAAATTTGTATGGAACCATGAAAAACTCTTAATTGTCAGAGCAGTCTTTAGAAAGAACAAGGCTGGAAGCATCATGTTCCCCCTAATCTCAAAATGCATTACAAAGCTATAGTAATCAAAATAGCAGTATGGTATTGATAGAAACGGACATATCAAGGGACTTTCCCAGTGGTCCAGTGGCTAAGACTATACACTTCCAATGCAAGAGACATGGGTTTGATCTCTGGTGGGGTAACTAGGATCCCACATGCCACATGGCACAGCAAAAAAACCCAAAAAAGACGCATCAATCAATGGGACACAATAGACAGCCCAGAAACAAATCCACACATATATGGTCAGTTAATTTATGACAGAAGCGCCAAACATATAAAATAGGGAAAGGACAGTCTCTTCAATAAATGGTACTGGGAAAACTGTACAGCAACATTCAGAAAAGTGAAGCTGGACTATCTTACACCATACAGAAAAATTACCCCAAAATGGATTAAAGACTTAAATATAAGACCTGAAACCAAAAACTCCTAGAAGAAAACATAGGCAGTAAGTTCTTTGACATCAGTCTTGGCAATTTGGATTTTTTGGATTTGACACCAAAAGTGAAAGCAACAAAAGTAAAAATCAGTAAGTGGGGCTACAGCAAACTAAAAGCCTTCTGCACAGCAAAGGAAACCATCAACACAATGAGAAGGCAGCCTAGTAAATGTGAGAAAGTATTTGCAAATCATGTATCTGACCAGGGGTTAATATCCAAAATATATAAAGAATACATAAGACTTAATAGCAGTAAAACAATCTAATTTTAAAAATGGACAGATAATCTAAAAAGACATTTTTCCAAAGAACGGATGGCCAATAGGATCATGAAAAGGTTCCTAACAGCCACCAGGGAAGCCCTTCATTAACCAACAGGGAAATGCAAATCAAAAACACAATGAGATATCACTGATACCTGTTAGAATGACTTATTAAAAAGACAAGAAAAAACAAATGTTGGCAAGGATATAGAGAAAGGGGAGCCCTTGAAAGGGGAGTCAAATATCAAAATGAAAGCAGGCACTGTTGGTGGGAATGTAAACTGGTGCAGCCACTGGAAAACAGTATGGCGGTTCCTTTAAAAATTAAAAATAGGACTACTGTGCGATCCAGCAATTCCACTCCTAGGTATTTATCTGAAGAAAACAAAAACACTAACTTGAAAAGGTATACATACCCACACTGTTCACTGTAGCATTATTTATAATAAAGACAGGGAAACCTAAATCTCCATCAACAGATAAAGAAAATGTGCGTGCGTGTGTGTGTGTGTGTGTGTGTGTGTGTAATTCAGCCATAAAAAAGATGGAAATCTTGCTACTGCATGGATGGATCTTGAGGGCATCATGCTAAGTGAAATAAGTCAGAGACAAATACAGATCTCACTTACATACGAAATCTTAAAATATGAAAACAGGCACTTTGCTGGCTGCCCAGTGGTTAAGAATCTGCCTTCCAATGCAGGGGATATGGGTTCAATCCTGATCAGGAACTAAGATCCCACATGCTGTGGGCCAACCAAGCCCACATACCACAACAGGAGAGCACCCTTCAAACTACTGAGCCCACACACTCTGGAGACTTGAGTGCCACAACTAGAGAAGTCCACATATCACAAGAACCAGCACAGCCAAAAAAAATTTTTTTTTAATAAAATATAGGAGTTTATTTAAAAACAAAAACAAAACAATGAATTCATAGATAAAAAGATCTGATTTCAGGTTGACAAAGGTAGAGGATGGGGGTGTGTGTGAAATGGGTGAAGGAGATTCTAAGATAAAAAGTTCCAGTTGTAAAGTAAGTCATGAGGATGTAAGATACAGCATAGCCACTACACTTAATAATACTGTATTGCATATTTGAAAGTTATTAAGAGACTAGACCTTAAAGGTTCTTGTCATAAGGAAAAAAAACCTGTAACTATATATGGTGACAGATTTTAACTAGACTTACTGTGGTAATAATCATTTTGCAAAATACACTGCTTTTGAATCATTATGTTGTACACCTGAAAATAATACAATGTTATATGTCAATTATACCTCAAAAAAAAAAAATCCTCAAGAGATCTACGCTTAGATGCATCATAGCCAGTGTCTAAAAACAAAAGACAGAATCTTGGAAAGAGAAGAGAAAGCAGTGAAGAAGCCTCAGTAAAATTAACAGTTGACTTCTTGGAACAGTGGAAACCAAAAGTCATACTGGGATGACATACTAAAATGGCTGAATGAAAAAGACTGTAACCAAGAATTCTATATCCAGTAAAACTATCCTTCAAAAACATGAGGAAATAAGACATTTTTAGATAAACAAAAACTAAGATCATTTGTCTCCATCAGACTTGGCCCTGCAATACTAAAAGAATCCTTCAGGCTGAAATGAAGTAAAACTAGACTTAAATCCACATGAAAAAATAGCTTCAGTAAAAGTAAATACACAGGTAATATTAAAGTATAAAGGTACTTTGGTTTATAATTCAGTTTTCCTATCTGATTTTAAAAACTAAAAGAATAAATTTAGGACACTGTGTTGATGGACTTATACTGTATAAAGATATAATTTATATGACAATAATTGTATGGGGAAAAGAGGAAGGACTGAGCTATACAGAAGCTATTGAAATAGAAATTAAGTTGGTATTCATCTAAACTAAATGCTAATTTGTAACCCCCAGGCAGCCACTAAGAAAATAATTCAAAAAACCTATAGCAGAAGAAAAAAAAGAACTTTAGTGTACTTGAATTTATCTACCTAACACAAAAGAAAACAGTTAAGGAAGACTAAGAAAAACAATAAAAGCATGAGACAGACACAAAACAAATATCAAAATGAAAGACATAAATCATATATTATCAGTCATTACACTAAATGGACTAAAGACTCCAATCAGAAAGCAAAGGTTAGCAGAAAGATTTTTTAAAAAATAAGTTAACTATATGCTGTCTATAAGAGACATGTTTAAGATGTTTTATATAAATAGGTTGAAAATACAAGATGGAAAAAGAAATTCCACACAAATAGTACTCAAAAGAAAAAAATATATTTTTAAAAAATATTTCTTATGTAAACCATTTTTGAAGTCTTCATTGATTGTGCCACAACATTGCTTCTCTCCCATATTTTAGTTTCTTGGCTGTGAAGCATATGAGATCCTAGCTCCCCAACCAAAGATCAAACTCACATGAAAACAAATTCGTAACCATTGACTGGACTGCCAGGGAAGTTTCAGGAAAAATAAATTTTAACATAAAAATTATTACTAAAGACAGAGAGGGGCATTCTATAATGATGAAAAGTAAATCCATCAGGAAAAGGTAAAGTGTTAGTCACTCAGTCATGTCTGACTCTTGGCAACCCCATGGACTGCAGCCCTCCAGACTCCTCTGGTCCATGGAATTCACCAGGCAATAATACTGGAGTGGGTAGCCATTCCCTTCTCCAGGGGATCTTACTGACCCAGGGATCAAATCTGCGTCTCCTGCATTGCAGGCAGATTCTTCACCATCTGAGCCACCAGGGAAGCCCTAACCCATCAGGAAGACACAGCAATTATAAACAGGTATATATGCAGGTAACAATAGATACATGAATGTAAAATGTATGAATAAAAACTGAAAAAATTAAAGTAAGAAGTAGACTATTTCAACAGTAATAGTTGGAGCCTTCATTAACCCACTTTCTTTTTTTTTTAATGCATATCATCATTTATTTAATGTTTAAGCTCTTGCACTAGATTTTTACAAGCTGGTGAACACCGACAAATTATTTCTCCCACAGAACTATAACCACTTGTTCCCGGACAGTATAAATATGTGGTTGAGCTAATGTTAATACACATCACCATTTTATCAATTACATAATAAAACAAATTGTCAAGTATCCAAATATTAAGTTACACAGCTCAAAAGGTATATAAAATATTAAATGTCTGCTCAATTCATTAGCAGAAACCCACTTTTTTTTGCGAGAGAGGCTGGGAATCACACTTCAAACAAAACTAAGTCGGTAAACAACTTCAGGTAAGTATGAAAAAAAATTACAAGAATTTCAGAAATTTTGATTAAGAATTGTTTTAGTTACAGTAACAAAGTATTTCTACCTTTTAAAAAAATATTTACTAAATTAAAGTGCATATTCTACATGTTCTGCACAAGACAAAGGCAACATTTTACTAAAAATACTTAATAGCCCCCTCCCATTCTTTTTTCAGGCCCTCCCTGTAAGTTGCACCCCAAAGTGCAAACATTAAAATGAACTGTAAGGCTTTTGTCTGGAGACATTAAAGACATGTGCTTCTGTACAATGTAGATTTTCAAAATGGAAGCCTTCTACAACATAAAATGAAATTTATAGAAAGATATTAAATAATCACTGTTAAGACTTGGTTAATTAAAAAGGGAGCAAATCTGATGTATACTGGTGTGAGTGTGGGAGATGTAAACATATTGTGAGCAAACAAACCTCATAGGCCCTACTTTCTATGTTTGAAATGATGCAAGGAATAAACCACATAAGGTCCAGAGTGTTCATAGTTCCTGGGATTTGTTCTATATGATACTAAAAATATACAAGTATTGTGCTGGGTATTTTGGCACCTAGTCTTTCTAAATTCTTACATATTGGTAAGATTCCGGCATGGAAACAGATTTAAAGACATGACTCAATACTGCATGATTTCAGGAAAGGTCAATTGGTACAAATTATAAGCACATATTAAATGCTGAACAGCAAGAATTCTTTACTAGTATCCAAATAGGTTGATCATAACCTGAACAGAGACTGCAATTCTGCCAGGCCTGTGGCATGGTAAAACTGCTTTTCAACACTCCTATGGAAGCTTCATCGGACTTATTCACCAAGTCAACTGGGCTATCTGCTATGTACGACAAATTCCATCCTGTCTCAGGTTCCACTTCCCAACAATGGCATCATGCACCCTGGTTTTATTGAACACAACAGTTGTTTCTATGCCCATTGGAGTCTTTGAAGCGCAGCCGCATTTTAGGACGATACTTCTCCAAATACAAAAGTTGCTTGCTGTTAAAAGCTCCTCGCCGTTTTTGTCTTATGAACTGTACTGCATCTTCATATTTCATTCCACCTCCAATTAATGCTAGGGCAACAAGCACTGGAGCTCTGCCAAGGCCTGCAACACAATGAACAGCAATACAACAACCAGGATCTTCACGAAACTTAATTTTCACAAGACTTAACCAATCATCAACAATCTGGTTAGATGGTGGTGCGCCATCATCAAAAGGCCAATCAAGAACATGGATGCCTTCTTTCTCCACAAGGGTAGTGTCATAAGTTGCTTCACATACTCTTACGATTGTGGTAACTCCATACTTCTTAAGTTCCTCTATAAATTTGCTTAAGGTTGCATTAGTTGGGTTGTGTGTAATAAGAAATCTCATGTTCCTGTATGTAACTTCCACAGGAGCTGGGCGGTTCATTCGAGCCATGTTAATTTAGTTAAAAAACACTCAATAGGGATATGAAAGAATTTAAAAAATTGAATACAGAAATGATGCAAAGAAACGCAATCAACTTCAATATATTCCACTTGAAATTCTCAGTGCTTTTAAGTATGAAGTTGGGAGTAATGAATGAATGAACCTCTTAACAAGAAGCAGCAATTCTTCAATCTAGTAATACTGAGGCAATAGAAAGGAAGTGCACTGAGGTTTACCCCATCCAGATCAGAACTCTTGTAAAAAAAATGCTCCGTGGATTTCAATTCAACACTTCTGTGTCCAGGTTAACCAGTCTTATGGGGGGCTTCTTGGTTGAGCAGTAATGAATTTCTGCAGTTCACTTGTCTGCATAGAGGTCGTGCTGTACCTGGCAGTAATCTCCACTGCCCTTCAGAAACTCCATAAATGTGTGACCGAGAACACCACAGAACCGAGGAATATGTCTACTCATTGAAGATTGTGGCCTAACCATACAGCCGGTCCCGAGGCGGCGGCGGCGGGGCAGGGGCGGCGGCGGGCGTCGTGCGGCGGCGACGGCGGCGGCGGCTTCGCGGGCGGCGGCGGCGGCACCGGAGTCGGTCCTGCAGTGAGCGGCCCGGGGAAGAGCACGCAGCCTCGCCGCCCGCAGCCCCGCCGCCCGCAGCCCAGGCAGCCAATGCAACCCACTTTCAATAATGGATAGAAATGGAAGATCAACAAGGAAATAGAAGACTTGAACAACACAATAAACAAACTAAACCTAACAGTCACCTATAGAATACTCCATGCTACAAAAGCAAGATACACATTCTTCTCAAGTGATATAGAACATTCCCCAGAATACATCATATGTTATGTCATAAAACAGGTCTCAATAAATTGGAAAAGATTGGGATTGTAAAAAATATGTTCTCCTACCACAGTGGAGATTAGAAATCATCATAAAGACATTTGGGAAAGTCAAAATATGTGGAAATTAAAAGACACACTATTAAATAATTAATAGATCAAAGAAGAAATTGCAAGGGAAAAGGCAAAAGATTTTGAGATGAATGAAAATGAAAACACAACACCCAAATTTATGGGATACAGTGAAAACAGTGCTTAGAGGTAAATTTATAGCTGTAAATGCTTACATTTAAAAAGAAAAAACTGATCTCAAATCAGAGACCTAACCTTCCTACTACACACTGAATGTTTGTATCCCTCAGAATTCATATGTTGAAACTTAATCACCAATATGATGGTATTTGGAGGTGGTATATTTGGGAGATTATTAGGTCATGAGGGTGGACCCCTAGTGAATCAGATTAGTGCCCTTATATAAAATATCCTAGAGTGTTTCCCTTGCCCCTTCCACCATATGAGGACATGGCAAGAGGATGGCCACTTATGAACCAGAAAGCTGGCCCTCACCACATACCAAATCTGCCAATTCCCTGTCCTTGGACATCCTAGCCTCCACAATTTTGAGAAATAAGCTGTTCTTGTTTAAGTCACTCACTAATGTTAAAAATACATTAACATTATGGTATTATGGTCTATGTTATTATTTTTAACAGCAACCCAAATCAGTTAAGATAGAAATAAGTACCAAGAGTAGGATGCTTCTATAACAACCCACAGAATATAAAAACGGCCAATAAGCACATAAAAAGATATCCAACATCAGTAATCTTTAGAGAAATGCAAAGCTACAATGAGGTATCACTTCACATCCATTAGGATGGCTATCAAAAAAATAGAAAATGTATTGATGAAAATGTGGGAAACTGAAATGCTTGGGCAGTACTTGTACAACTGTAAAATGATGTAGCCACTACAACCGTTCCCCAAAATTAAAAATAGAATTATCATATGATCCAGCAATTTCACTTCAGGATCCATATCCAAAAGAACTGAAGTCATGAGGTCATACTGATATAAAGTATTTAACTAGATAAATGAAAAGAGGAACAAGGGACAGCTCTTCTTTATAGCAGAATTACAAATGACAGATGCAGAAGAAAAGAGGGAATAGAAAAACCACCATTAGGCAAATACCACAGTAAAAATCATTTCAAACAAGATCTTGACTCACTGGAAAAGACCCTGATGCTGGGAAAGACTGAAGGCAGGAGGAGAAGGGGATGACAGCGGATGAGATGGCTGGATGACATCACTGATTCAATGGATATGAGTTTGAGCAAACTCCGGGAGGTAGTCAAGGACAAGGAAGCCTGGCACGCTGCAGTCCATGGAGGTCGCAAAGAGCCAGACACAACTGAGCAACTGAACGACAACAACCCAGCGACTGATGGGTGCTAATATTAGTGGACACAAATTTGAAGAAAAATAATTTTTACAGTCTCAAACTATCTCAATATATTTATTAACTAAGAAGAGAAAGTAACTTTATAGTGGAAAAACTTGGTAGAAACCAGTTTAACCAAGTGATCAAGGTCAACACCACCATAATAAGATATACCGGCATTATGAACTCCATGACATGTACTTAAGAAGGACACAATTTCATTTCTGTGATATTCTTGCCAGAAATGTATAACTTTATTTCAGTTTTGAGAAAACATCAAGAGTAGTATTGAGGAACATTTGACAGAATAACTGATCAATACTGAAAACTGTCAAGGTTATGAAAGATAAGAAAAACTAAAGACCTGTTACAGACTGCAGAAGACTAAGAACTAATACTAAATGCAATGCAGGCTCCTGGGTTAAATCTCGGAACAGGAAAAGAACATTAGAGAACATTGTTGAAATTAGAATAAGGTCTGTAGTTTCTTGATAATGGTAAACCAATGTTAATTTTTGTTATATTTGCACTATGATTATTCTATACAATATGACATGCATATACATTGTTGTGTGAATTATATGCTTAAAACATGTCTTCCACACTAGGCTGAATATTTACAAAGGCAAAGATTTCATTTTTAGTTTAGGAGTGAGGTACTCATCATACACACATACACCTTCTAGAATGACAAGTACCAAGGTACTACAGTGATGCTGGATGCCGAGATTATGGGGGCTTTTTCTTTCTTTGCATATCTGCACTTTACACAGTATTTTGTGTATTTTCTAAAATACAGAATACTGATATTGGAGAATGCTCTTCATATATTTTGGGTGAAAAAAAGAATGCAAAAATTATATAGAACACAATCCCATTTTTGTAACAAAATATAAATGTGCACCGAAAAAGGACTGCTAATAGATACTGAGGTGTTGACAGGTCAAAAAGGTGCAGGGTTAGTGTTTCCTACTCATTGCTTGTGTCCTTACTAAATTCTCTATCTTAAAAACATATATTCCAAATATAAACTGTGGAATGAACACCTAAAACTCCCACCTGATAATCCAGTAAGATGAGAGTAACTGAATTTTTAAAAGGTTTAAACCCATGAATATGGGAGAAAGTAACAACAACAGCATTTTGAAGGGTATAAACCAAACTGAAGCAGACACACTACTTGGCTGACCCCAAAATACTGAACTCTAAACCAACCACAGAGAAGATGAGACCTACTCTGATGTATGGATTCCTCAGATGCTCAGAAACAGACATAAGATCAAGCACCTCTGGACAGGGAGTGGTGAAAATAAGTCGAAACGTGGCTAAAAAAGCAGTTAAATTCCCATTTCCACTTCTCAAAGTTAAGTGATGCCACTCCAGCAGAAGATGGAAGAATTTTTTCTCTGGAGAGGGTATCTAAACCAAGAAACATTAGGCACAGTTGAGTGTGGCCTAGCTCTGCTGAAATCAGGGCATTAAGTGAAAAATTAACAGATGCTGGGACCCCCTTAACAGATGCTGGAACCTTAAACTTTAAACTTTAAAGCTTTAAACAAAGTTTTAAGTTTAGCTTAAAACTCAACATCCAGAAAACTAAGATCATGGCATCCAGTCCCATCACTTCATGGCAAATAGATGGGGAATCAGTGGAAACAGTGACACACTATTAACTTGGGCTCCACAGTCACTGCAGATGGTGACGGCAGCCATGAAATTAAAAGACGCTTGCTCCTTGGAAGGAAAGCTATGGCCAACCTAGACAGCATATTAAAAAGCAGAGACATTACTTTGCCAACAAAGGTCCATCTAGTCAAAGCTATGGTTTTTCCAGTAGTCATGTATGGATGTGAGAGTTGGATTCTAAAGAAAGCTGAGCACTGAAGAATTGATGCTTTTGAACTGTGGTTTTGGAGAAGATTCTTAAGAGTCCCTTGGACTGCAAGGAGATCCAACCAGTCAATCCTAAAGGAAATCAATCCTGAATATTCATTGAGAGGACCAATGCTGAAGCTGAAACTCCAAAACTTTGGCCACCTGATGTGAAGAACTGACTCATTTAAAAAGACCCTGATGCTGGGCAAGATTGAAGGTGGGAGGAGAAGGGGATGACAGAGGATGAAACAGTTGGATGGCATCACCGACTCAATGGACATGAGTTTGAGCAAGCTCCAGCAGTTGGTGATGGACAGGGAAGCCTGACGTGCTACAGTTCATGGGATCGCAAAGAGTCGGACAGAACTGAGTGACTGAACTGGGACCCCCAGGTGCAGCCCTCTACCCACCTTTGGCTGCCAAAATGCTGTCAGCCAAGGTGGAGACATGGTGAATTTTCCTGGGGAAGCTGCCCCACCTCCCACAAAATGACCTTAAGAAGCTGGTATGGAAGGGCCCCCATTGAAACAAAACAACAGCCCTCTAGTGAACACTGCCACCACCAGCACACATACACATACACACACATACACTCTGAAGGCTTTAAATCTGCTCTTAGTCCTCCACTCTTATTAAATATGATCAGGAAATTCCATAACATGAAAGAAAAAAATCAGAACACATTTAAAAGAAAAAACATGGAGGAAATAGAGACTACGTATGGAGAAGGAAACTTTAAAAAAAATACAATTATCAGTAAACATTTCAGACTGCTAAGAAAAGATAGTCATCAATGAAAATAAGAACTTGGTACTATTAGACATATACATATTCAGAGAAGAGTATAACAACCTTGGCATAGAAGATAATGTTATGGAAATACCCTAGAGGAGAGAAAAATTTTGAATAAAAAAATAAGAGAAAGATAAAATTAGAGTACCAGTCCAAGAGGTATATTGTCAAAAACTTGTAGTTCCAATAAGAAAGAAGAGAGATAATAGAATTACAAAACATTTAAAAATATCCTAATCTAAGTTTGAATATAGAAATATATTCTTATAAAAAGTGAGAAAAAGCAAGGTGCAGAAGTTATATATGATGCTACCTCTTGTGTATGAACAAGACAAAAATAAAGCCATATATTAACAGTTGCTTGTATTTATGTAAACTCAGAATACACCAAAAAACTAATAAAAACTAGTTATTTGTGGGGCCTTAGGAGGTACTGGTGCCAATAAAGCTAGTGAAGGTGATGGAATTCCAGCAGAGCTATTTAAAATCCTAAATGATGATGCTATTAAAGTGCTCCACTCAATATGTCAGCAAATTTGGAAAATCCAGCGGTGGCCACAGGACTGGAAAAGGTCAAAGTGAAAGTTGCTCAGTCATGTCCAACTCTTTGTGACTCCATGGACTATACGGTCCATGGAATTCTCCAGGCCAGAATACTGGAATGGGTAGCTATTCCCTTCTCCAGGGGATCTTCCTGACCCAGGAATCAAACCAGGGTCTCCTGCTTTGCAGGCAGATTCTTTACCAGCTGAGCCACCAGAGAAGCCCCGGAGAAGGTCAATCCTTATCCCAATTTCCAAGAGGGACAGTACTAAAGAATGTCCAAACCACTGGACTGTTGCACTCCTCTCCCATGATAGTAAGGTTATGCTTAAAATCCTTCAAGCTAGGCTTCAGCATTACATGAACCAAGAACATCCAGATGTAGAGCTGGATTTAAAAAAGGCAGAGGAACCAGAGATCAAATTGTCAACATTCAATGGATCATGAAGAAAGCAAGGGAATTCCAGAAAAACATCTACCTCTGTTGCATTGACTACGCCAAAGCCTTTGACTTTGTGGATCATAACAAACTGTGGAAAACTCTTAAAGAGATGGTAATACCAGGCCATCCTGTCTGTCTCCTGAGAAACCTGTATGTGGGTCAAGAACATGGACCCACATGTCACTATGGAACAACTGACTGGTTCAAGATTGAGAAAGGAGTACAATAAGTCTCCTTATTGTAATAAGTAAATAAGTACCTATTACTTATTTAAATAAGGCTGTTTATTGTCACCCTGTTTATTTAACTTGTACACTGACCATATCATATGAAATGCCAGCCTGGATGAGTTACAAGCTGAAATCAAGATTGCTGGGAGAAGTATCAACAACCTTAGATATGTGGATGATACCACTCTAATGGCAGAAAGCAAAGAGGAACTAAAGAACCTCTTGATGAGGGTAAAGGAGGAGAATGAAAAAGCCGGCTTAAAACTCAATATTAAAAAAAACTAAGATCACGGCATCTGGTTCCATCACTTCATAGCAAATAGAAGGGGAAAAGGTGGAAGCAGTGACAGATTTCCTCTTCTTGGGCTCCAAAATCACTGCATATGGTGACTGCAGCCATGAAATTAGAAGATGACTGCTTCTTGGCAGGAAAACTTTGACAAACCTAGACAGTGTGTTAAAAAGCAGACATCACTTTGCCGACAAAGGTCTGTATAGTCAAGGCTGTAGTCTTTCCAGCAGTCATATACGCATATGAGAGCTGGACCATAAAGAAGGCAGAGTGCTGAGGAATTGATGCTTTGAACTGTGGTGCTGGTGAAGACTCTTGAGAGTCCCTTGGACAGCAAGGAGATCAAACCAATCTTAAAGGAAATCAACCTTGAATACTCATTGGAAGGACTGATGCTGAAGCTCCAATACTTTGGCCACCTGATTCAAAGAGCCAACTCACTGGAAAAGACCCTGATCCTGGGTAAGATTGAAGGCAGAAGGAGAAGAGGGCAACAGAGGATGAGATGGTTGGATGGCATCACCAATTCAATGGACATGAATTTGGGCAAACTCCAGGAGATGGTGAGGGACAGGGAAGCCTGGCATGCTGCAGTCCATGGGGTTGCGAAGAGTCAAACACAACTGAGCAACTGAACAACAACAACAAAATTTGTGGGGGTGTTTGAGGCAGTTCACTTAATTTTTTCATATATTTCATTTTGACTTTTGAGCCATGTGAATGGAATACCTATTCAAAGTTACTGGGTTAGCCAAAACTCATTTGGGTTTTTCCATAACATCAAAGCCTAATCTGCTGGAGTTTTATCACAGCCTAACTGGCCTAAGAGAAATTCCCATCTCCAGCTGGCTCTAGGCATTCTGTCCCACTGAAGGGTGAGAGGACTGACAGGCACATGTGAAGTTCCAGAGGGACAGGTTCACTAAAAGACTAAGAGGCACTACTCCTAGAACTATAGAAAACTACCCACCCCCATACACACACAACTTACCATCACATTACTAAAGGCATATTTACAGCAGTTCTTTTTACACAGTACATCATGTCTGGCTATCGGGAAAAAAATTATAAGACATACTAAAGGCAAAAAACACAGAAGAGACAGCAAGAGAACTGGACTCAGATATGGCAGGGATGTTGTGATTATCAGATCAGGACTTTAAAACAATTATGATTAAGATGCTAAAGGCTTTAATGGATAGACAAGATGCAAGAATGGATGGGCAGTGTAAGCAAAGAACTGGAAATTCTATGAATGAACCCCAAAAATGCTAGAGATACAAAACAATACAAAAAATGCCTTTGTTTTGCTTATTAGTAGACTGGACGCAGCTGAGGAAAAAAATCTCTGAACTTGAGGATAGCTCAGTGGCAACCACCAAAACTGAAAAAAGCGAAGAGAATAAAAGAGAGAAAAAAAGTACAAAATATCCAAGAAAGGTGAAGCATATGTATAATCAAAATTTCAGAAGAAGAAAAGAAGGAACAGAAGAAATATTTGAAACAATAATGAAGGAAAAGTTCTCCTAAATTCATGTCAGACACCAAACCATAATTCCAGGAAGCTTAGAGTACACAGAGCAAGATAAATACCCCACCCCGAACTCCTCTCTCCAAATACCCTAGATATATCATTTTCAAAATACAGAAAGTCAAAGATTAAAACCACTATTCACAATAACCAAGACAGGAAAACAATGTAAATGCCCACTGACAGATGAATGGATAAAGTTTTGGTACATATATACAATGGAATACAACTCAGCGATAAAAGAAAGAATGAAATAATGCTATTTGCAGCAACATGGATGCAACTAGAGATGATCATACTAAGTGAAGTCAGAAAGACAAATACCATATGATCTCACTTATATGTGGGATCTAAAATACAACTGATGAGTTGCTGGAGGCTCACTATGGTCAAATCTGAGAGACTAAAAAATCTAGGGGACCCAGTCATGGGGAGCACACACAAATGAACCTATCTATGAAACAGAAACAGAATCACAGACATAGAGAACACACTCATGGTTGCCAAGGGTGAGGGTGGGAGAGGGATGGACTGGGAGTTAGGGATGAGCAGACGCAAACTGGTATATATAGAATGGATAAACAACAAGGTCCTACTGTGTATAGCACAGGGAACTATATTCAATATACCTGATAAACCATAATGGAAAAGAACATGAAAATATATACATATATGTATAACTAAATCACTTTGCTGAATAGAAGTAATTAATACAACACTGTAAATTAACTACTGTTGTTGTTTAGTCACTAAGTTGTGTCCAACTCTTTCACAACCCCATGGACTGTAGCCCACCAGGCTCCTCTGTCCATGGGATTTCCCAGGCAAGAATACTGGAATGGGTTGCTATTTCCTCCTCCAGGGAATCTTCCTGACCCAAGGATTAAGCCCACATCTCCTGCATTGGCAAGTGTATTCTTAACCATTGAGCCATCTGGGAAGCCCCAAATCAACTATACTTCAATAAAAGAAGAGAAAAAACTCCAAAAGAAGCTGGGCATGGGGGAAGGTGCCTTACCTATAAAAGAATAAAGATAAGAATTACACCTCTTTCTCTTCAGAAATCAGGCAAGCAAGCAAAGAGTAAAGTGAAATATTTTAAACGCTACAAGAAAAAAACCCCACCAACCTAAATTCTGTACCTTGCAAAATTATCCTTCAGAATTGAAGGATAAATTAAAACTTTCTCAAGTGAAAACTAAGGCAATCTATTGCTAGTAGACTGAACTTGTAAGAAATGATAAAAGAAATCTTTAGTGAGAAGGAAAATGATAAAACTCAGATCTACATAAAGAAAGACAGCATCAGAGAAGGAATAAGTGAAGGTAAAATAAAAACATTTATTTTTCTTACTCATAATTGATCTGATAACAATTTCTTCAAAATAATAACAACAATGTATTTGATTATATGTGGTTATATATAAATAAACACATACATATACACATTCCATATCCATGAGTGCTGCATCCATGAATACAGAGGGCTGACTGTAAGGGACTTCAGCATCTGTGAATTTTGGTATCTAGAGAGGGTCCTAGAACCAATCCCCTGTATTGATGGATACTGATAGATAATGGTATACATACATAAGCATACAGGCTTATATATATGTGAAATGAATGACAACAGTGAAACAAGAGATGGAAGAGAGGAATCAGGATTATTTTGTTATTTGCTATCACACTCCCCAGGAAGTGGCATAGTGTTATTTGAAGTGAACTTGGAGTAACTGTAAATATATACTGCCAACTCTAGGACAACCACTAAAAAATTTTAAAAGTATAACTAATGTACTAATAAAGGAGAGAAGATTGAACCACCTGAAATGATTAATTAATTAAAAACCACAAAAGGCAGGAAAAAAATGAAAGGCAAAAATAGCAACAAAAAGCAAGGGCAAAAACTAGAAAACAGTAACAATTATGATAGATTAATTCAACTATAATTCAACAACAATTAATCCAACTATATCAATAATTGGGCTTCCCTTGTAGCTCAGCTGGTAAAGAATCTGCCCACTATGCCAGAGACCTGGGTTTGATCCCTGGGTTAGGAAGATCCCCTGGAGAAGGGAAAGGCTACCCACTCCAGTATTCTGGCCTGGAGAATTCCATGGACTCTATAGTCCATGGGGTCGCAAAGAGTCGGACACGACTGAGTGACTTTCACTTCACATGCATATCAATAATCACTTTGAACATCAATGCCCTAAATGCACCAAATATTTCAGAGTAGGTCAAGAAACAAGGCCTAACTATAAATCCATTTTAAATATAAAGATATATATAGAATAAAAGTATATTGATGGAGAAAAATGTACTATGACAACACTAACCAAAAGAAAGGAATGGCTTTATTAATAGTAATAATATATTAATTTCAGAGCAGACTTCAGAAAAACAGAAAGTTATCAGGGATAAAAAGAGGCATTACATAATGATGAAGGGGTCAATTCTCTAAGAAGACATATCAATCTTTAATGTGTATGCCTCTAACAACAGAGTATCAAAGTGAATGGGGTGAAAACTGTTAGAACTACAAAGAGAAATAGATGAATCCAGTATTATAACTAGGAGTCTTCAACACCCATCTATCAGAAACAGAAACATTCAGCAAGTAACACTTCAGTAAGGACATATAAAAGCACCATCATATATAAAAACATCTATATACTACTTTATCCAACAACAGCAGAATGTATGTTCTTCTCAAGCTCACAGAGGAAGTTCACCAAGATAGACCACCATTTCAGGCCATAAAATACCTTAACAAATTTAGAAGAATAGAAATCATACAATGCCTACTCTTCTTAAACTACAATCAAATTAAAAGTCAGTAACAGAAAGAAAGCTGGAAAACTCCCCCAAAATATGGAGACTAAACAAAATACATCTTAATAATATATGGGTTAAAGAAGAAACCTCAAGAGAATGTTTTGAAATAAAAATTAAAACATAATGTCAAATTTTGTAGGATGTAGTGAAAGCAATGCTTAGTATATTTATAGCATTGAAAATATACATTAGAAAAGAAGGGAAAGATCTAAAATCAATCATCCAAGCTTTTAACTTAGGAAACTAGAAAAAGAGCAGATTAAATCCAAAGTAAGCAAAAGAAAAGAAATATTAAGAATTAGAACAGAAATCTATGAAATTGAAAACAGGAAATCAATAGAGAAAAATCAATAAAATAAAAAGTTGTTTCTTTGAAAAGATCAATAAAACTAACAAGCCTCTAGTCAGGCAAACCAAGGAAAAAGAGACAACTCAAATTACTAATAACAGAAATTAAAGACAGACATCACTATAGATTCTACGGACACTAAAAGGACAATGAAGGAACAATAGGAACAACTCTATGGCCAACAATTTGATAACCTAGATGAAATAAACCAATTCTTTAAAAGACACAATTTGCCTAAATTCATACAAGAAGAAACAAGCAATCTGAATAGGCCTATATCTATCAAAGAAATTGAATAATATTAATAACCTTCCAAAACAGAAAACACCAGACCCAGATGGGTTCACTGGTAAATTTGGCCAAACATTTAAGGAAGAAATATAGAAATTCTCTTCAATAACTTTCAGAATATGGATGTAGAATACTTCCTAACTCAACCTCTGAGGCCAGCATTACCATAACAAAAAAAAACAGACAAAAATATTACAAGAAAAGTACAGATCAATATCTGTCATAAACATAGATGCAAAAATTCTCAACAAAATATTAGCAAACTAAATTAAAAATGTATGCAAAGAATTATACAGTACCACCAAGTGGGATTTATCCCAGATATGACAGGCTGGTTCAATATTTAAAAAATCAATTAATATAATTCATCACATCAACAGGCTAAAGAAGAAAAACCACATGATCATAGTAATATATACAGAAAAAGCATTTTACAAAATCCATCACCAATTCATGATAAAAACTCTCAGTAAACTAAGAATAGAAGGGAGCTTCCCTTGATAAAAAACAAAATGTCTAAAAAAACCTACACTTAACATCATACATCATGGTGAGAAATTAAGCTTTCTCACAAAGATCAGAAACAAGGCAAGGATACCTCCACTTACCACTGCTTTTCAACATCATACTAGAAGTCCTAGCTAAAGTAATAAGACAAAAAAAGGAAATAAAAAAGAAAATAGATTAGGAATAAAGAAAGAAAACTTTGTCAATGACATGATCATCTAAGTATAAAATTCAAAAGAATCAACAGGAATTCCTGAAACAAATAAGTGATTATAGCAGGCTTGCATGATACAAGTTTAATACACGAAAGTCGATCACCAACAATGAACAAGTAAAATTTGAAATACTTTCACATTAGTTCCCTCAAAATGAACTACTTATGTATAATTAACAAAATATGTACGAGATCTATATGAGGGAAACTACGAAATTCTGATGAAAGAAATGAAAGAACTAAATAAATGGAGAGATAGCACTCTAATGGCAGAAAGCAAAGAGGAACTAAAGAGCCTCCTGATGAGGGTAACGGAGAAGAGTGAAAAAGACGGCTTAAAACTCAGTATTAAAAAAACTAAGATCATGGCATCTGGTTCCATCACTTCATGGCAAATAGAAGGGGAAAAGGTGGAAGCAGTGACAGATTTCCTCTTCTTGGGCTCTAAAAATCACTGCAGATGGTGACTGCAGCCATGAAATTAGATGATGATTGCTTCTTGGCAGGAAAGCTTTGACAAACCTAGACAGTGTGTTAAAAAGCAAAGATATCACTTTGCCAACTAAGATCTGTACAGTCAAGGCTATGGTCTTTCCAGTAGTCATATACAGATGTGAGAGCTAGACCATAAAGAAGGCTGAGTGCCAAAGAAATGATGCTTTCAAACTGTGGTGCTGGAGAAGACTCTTAAGAGTCCCTTGGACAGAAAGGAGATAAAACCAGTCAATCTTTTTTTTTTTTTTTTTATAAATTTATTTATTTTAGTTGGGGGCTAATTACTTTACAATATTGTAATAGTTTTTGCCATACATTGACATGAATCAGCCATGGGTTTACATGTGTTCCCCTTCCTGGACCCCCCACCCACCTCCCTCCCCATCCCATCCCTCTGGGTCATCCCATTGCCCCGGCCCTGAGCCCTTGTCTCATGCATCGAACATGGAATGGTGTTCTGTTTCACA
This sequence comes from Giraffa tippelskirchi, assembly GCF_054371585.1. Taxonomy (NCBI): domain Eukaryota; kingdom Metazoa; phylum Chordata; class Mammalia; order Artiodactyla; family Giraffidae; genus Giraffa; species Giraffa tippelskirchi. The sequence continues at coordinate 97,924,739 of NC_137280.1, read as the reverse complement.
TATGATAATATACATGTTTCAATGCTATTCTCCCAGAACGTCCCACCCTCACCTTCTCCCTCAGAGTCCATAAAATTGTTCTATGCATCTGTGTCTCTTATTCTGTCTCGCATATAGGGTTATCGTTGCCATCTTTCAAATTCCATATATATGCATTAGTATACTGTATTGGTGTTTTTCTTTCTGGCTTACTTCACTCTGTATAATGGGCTCCAGTTTCATCCATCTCAGTAGAACCGATTCAAATGTATTTTTTTAATGGCTGAGTAATATTCCATTGTGTATATGTACCACAGCTTCCTTATCCATTCGTCTGCTGATGGACATCTAGGTTGCTTCCATGTCCTGGCTATTGTAAACAGTGCTGCGATGAACATTGGGGTACACGCGTCTCTTTCAATTCTGGTTTCCTCGGTGTATATGCCCAGCAGTGGGATTGCTGGGTCATATGGCAGTTCTATTTCCAGTTTTTTAAGGAATCTCCACACTGTTCTCCATAGCGGCTGTACTAGTTTGCATTCCCACCAACAGTGTAAGAGGGTTCCCTTTTCTCCACACCCTCTCCAGCATTTATTGCTTGTAGACTTTTGGTGTGAAATGATACCTCATTGTGGTTTTGATTTGCATTTCTCTAATAATGAGTGATGTTGAGCATCTTTTCATGTGTTTGTTAGCCATCTGTATGTCTTCTTTGGAGAAATGTCTGTTCAGTTCTTTGGCCCATTTTTTGATTGGGTCGTTTATTTTTCTGGAATTCAGCTGCAGAAGTTGCTTGTATATTTTTGAGATTAATTGTTTGTCTGTTGCTTCGTTTGCTATTATTTTCTCCCATTCTGAAGGCTGTCATCCCTTGCATTCCTATACTCCAATAATGAGAAAACAGAGAAATTAAGGAAACAATACCATTCACCATTGCAACAAAAAGAATAAAATACTTAGGAATATATCTACCTAAAGAAACAAAAGACTTATATATAGAAAACTATAAAACACTGATGAAAGAAATCAAAGAGGACACAAACAGATGGAGAAATATACCGTGTTCATGGATTGGAAGAATTAATATAGTGAAAATGAGTATACTACCCAAAGCAATCTATAGATTCAATGCAATCCCTATCAAGCTACCAATGGTATTTTTCACAGAACTAGAACAAATCATCTCACAATTTGTATGGAAATATAAGAAACCTCGAATAGCCAAAGCAATCTTGAGGAAGAAGAATGGAACTGGAGGAATCAACCTGCCTGACTTCAGGCTCTACTACAAAGCCACAGTCATCAAGACAGTATGGTACTGGCACAAAGATAGAAATATAGATCAATGGAACAAAATAGAAAGCCCAGAGATAAACCCACGCACATATGGACACCTTATCTTCGACAAAGGAGGCAAGAATATACAATGGAGAAAAGACAATCTCTTTAACAAGTGGTGCTGGGAAAACTGGTCAACCACTTGTAAAAGAATGAAACTAGAACACTTCCTAACACCGTACACAAAAATAAACTCAAAATGGATTAAAGATCTAAACGTAAGACCAGAAACTATAAAACTCCTAGAGGAAAACATAGGCAAAACACTCTCTGACATAAATCACAGCAGGATCCTCCATGACCCACCTCCCAGAATATTGGAAATAAAAGCAAAAATAAACAAATGGGACCTAATTAAAATTAAAAGCTTTTGCACAACAAAGGAAACTATAAGCAAGGTGAACAAACCAGTCAATCTTAAAGGGAATCAACCCTGAATATTCATTGGAAGGACTGATGCTGAAGTGCCAATACTTTGGCCACCTGATTTGAAGAGCTGACTCATTGGAAAAGACTCTGATGCTGGGAAAGACAGAAGGCAGGAGAAGAGAGCAACAGAGGATGAGATGGTTGGATGGCATCGCTGATTCAATGATCATGAACTTGAGCAAACTCTAGGAGATGGTGAAGGACAGGGAAGCCTGGGGTGCTGCAATCCATGGGGTCACAGAGTCAGACACAACTTGGCAACTGAACAACAAAAAGTCCACGTTTATGGATAGGAAGACTCAATATTGTCGAGATGTCAGTTCTTCCTAACTTGATCTATAGATTCAAGCAATCCCAATCAAAATCCAACAGGTTATTTTTCCGACTGATCATAAAGTTTATATGGAGAGGCAAAAGATCCAGAATATTGAAGGAGAAGAACAAAGTGGGAAGACTGACACTACCCAACATCAGGACTTACTGTAAGGCTACAATAATTAAGACAATGTGGTACTAGCAAAAGAATAAAAGAGATCAGTGGAACAAAACAGAAAGCCCATAAACAGACATGTAAATATAGTTAACTGATCTTTGGCAGAGGAGCAAAGGGAATTCAATGGAGCAAAGAAAATCTTTTCAATGAACAATGCTGGAACTGGACATCTGCAAGTGACACACACACAGACACACACACACACACATATGGATCACAGACCTGAATGTAAAATATAAATTTATAAAACTTATAGAAGATAAGAGGAGAAAACATATGACTTTAGGTTTGGTGATGACTTTTTACATGCAACACCAGAGTCATGCAGAGGCATGAGCCATAAAAAAAAATGAATAAACTGAACTTCATTAAAATTAAAAATTTCTTCTGTACAAATACTGTCAAGAGAATGAAGACAAGCCACAGACTAGGAAAATGTATCTGCAAAAGATGTCAGATACAATAACCCACGCACCTACTGACACCTTATTTTTGACAAAGGAGGCAAGAGGCAAGAATATGCAATGGGGCAAAGATAGTTTCTTCAATAAGTGATGCTAGGAAAACTGGACAGTTGTGTGTAAAAGAATGAAATTAGGTCACTTCCATACACAAAGATGAACTCAAAATGGATTAAAGACCTAAATGTAAGACCAGAAACTATAAAACTCTTAGAGGAAAACACAGGTAGACTACTTTATGACATATATCACAGCAAGATCCTCTATGGCCCACATCCTAGAATGGAAATAAAAACAAAAATAAACAAGCAGGACCTAATTAAACTTACAAGCTTTTGCACAGCAAAGGAAACTATAAACAAGGTGAAAAGACAACGCTCAGAATGGGAGAAAATAATAGCAAATGAAACAACTGACAAAGGATTAATTTCCAAAATATACAAGTAGTTCATGCAACTCAATACCAGAAAAACAAACAACCCAATCAAAAAGTGGGCAAAAGACCTAAACAGACATTTCTCTAAAGAAGACATACAGATGGCTAATAAATACATGAAAAGATGCTCAACATCACTCATTATTAGAGAAATGCAAATCAAAACTACAATGAGATACCACCTCACACCAGTTAGAAGGGCCATCGTCAAAAAAATCTACAAATAATAAATGCTGGAGAGGATGTAGAGAAAAGGGAATCTCTTGCACTGTTGGTGGAAATGTAAATTGATAAAGCCACTATGGAAGACAGTATAGCGATTCCTTAAAAAACTAGGAATAAAACTACTATATGACTCAACAATCCCACTACTGGGCATATACCCTTAGAAAACCATAACTGAAAGACATATGTACCCCAGTGTTCATTGCAGCACTATTTACAATAGCTAGGAGATGGAAGCAAACTAGATGGCCATTGACAGATGAATGGATAAAGAAGCCATGGCACATATATACAATGAAATATTACTCAGCCATAAGAAGGAATGCATTTGAGTCAGTGCTAATGAGGTGGATGAACCTAGAGCCTATTATACAAAGTGAAGTAAGTCAGAAAGAGAAAAATGAGTACTGTATATTAACACACATAAATGGAATTTAGAAACATGGTACTGAGGAATCTATTTGCAGGGCAAAAATGGAGACAGAGAACAGACTTATGGACATGGGAAGGCAGGGAGAAGAGGATGGGACAAATGGAGAGAGTAGAATGGAAACATATTCAATACCATATGTAAAATAGATAGCCAGTGGGAATTTGCTGTAGGACTCATGGAACTCAAACTAGGGGTCTGAGACAACCTAGAAGGGTGGGATAGGGGGAAGAGAGGCGGGAGGTTCAAGAGGGAGAGGATATATATATACACCTATAACTGATTCATGTTGATGTATGGCAGAAACCAACACAATACTGTAAAGCAATTAGCCTTCAATTAAAAAAAAGACATCAGATACAAGACTGTTATCCAATATATACAAAAAGCTCTTGAAAGTCAAAATAGGAAAATGAACAACCCAATTTTAAAAAGAGGTCAATAACTTTAATAGACACTTCACTCAAGAAGATTATATGGCAAGGAAGCCTGTGAAAAGATACTCCACATCATATGCCATCAGGAAAGTGCAAATTAAAACAGGGAGATACCATTACATTTTAGTTCGCTGATTCCTAAAATGTTGACGTTCACCCTTGCCATCTCCTGTTTGATCACTACCAATTTGCCTAGACTCATGGACCTAACATTCTAGGTTCCTATGCAATATTGCTCTTTATAGCATCAGACCATGCTTCCATCACCAGTCACATCCACAACTGGGTGTTGTTTTTGCTTTGGCTCCCTCTCTTCATTCTTTCTGGAGTTATTTCTCCACTGATCTCCAGTAGCATATTGGGCACCTACTGACCTGGGGAGTTCATCTTTCAGTGTCCTATCTTTTTGCCTTTTCATACTGTTCATGGGGTTCTCAAGGCAAGAATACTGAAGTGGTTTGCCATTTCCTTCCCCAGTGGACCACATTTTGTCAGAACTCTCCACCATGACCTGTCCACCTTGAGTGGCCCTACATGGCATGGCTCATAGTTTCATTGAGTTAGAATAACCTCAGATATGCAGATGACCCTTATGGCAGAAAGTGAAGAAGAACTAAAAAGCCTCTTGATGAAAGTGAAAGAGGAGAGTGAAAAAGTTGACTTAAAGCTCAACATTCAGAAAACTAAGATCATGGTCCCATCCGGTCCCACCACTTCATGGCAAATAGATGGGGAAACAGTGGAAATAGTGACAGACTTTATTTTTGGAGCCCCCAAAAATGCAGATGGTGACTGCAGCCATGAAATTAAAAGACACTTACTCCTTGGAAGGAAAGTTATGACCAACCTAGACAGCATATTAAAAAGCAGAGACATTACTTTGCCAACAAAGGTCCATCTAGTCAAGGCTATGGTTTTTCCAGTAGTCATGTATGGATGTGAGAGTTGGACTATAAAGAAAGCTGAGTGCTGAAGAATTGATGCTTTTGAACTGTGGTGTTGGAGAAGACTCTTGAGAGTCCCTTGGACTACAAGGAGATCAAACCAGTCCATCCTAAAGGAGATCAGTCCTGAGTGTTCATTGGAAGGACTGGTGTTGAAGCTGAAACTCCAATACTTTGGCCACCTGATGCAAAGAGCTGACTCACTGGAAAAGACCTTGATGCTGGGAAAGATTGAAGGTAGGAGGAGATAAAGAGTGAACCCTAAAGTAAACTATGGACTTTGTGTGATAATGATGTGTTCATGTAGGTTCATCAATTGTAATGAATGTACTCTGATAGGGGATGTTGGTGATGTATGTGTGAGATTAAGGAGTATATAGAAACTTTCTATACTTTCTACTCAATTTTGCCAAGAATCTAAAACTGCTCTAAAAACTAAAATTATTTTTTAAAACAGCAATGGCTTTACAATAATTTTTAAAAATAAAATAATAAGAGGTTTAAAATTTCTTATCAGAATGGCCATCATCAAGAAGTCTACAAATAATAAATGCTAGAGAGGGTGTGGAGAAAAGGGAACCCTTCTACACTGTTGGTGGAAATGTAAATTGGTGCAGCCACTATGGAGAACTAAAACAGAGTCACCAGATGATCCAGCAATCCCACTCCTGGGCATATATCCAGAAAAGACAAAAGCTAATTTGAAAAGATACATGCAGCCCAGTGTGCATAGCAGCACTATTTACAACAGCCAGGACATGAAAGCAACCTAAGTGTCCGTGGACAGTGAATGGATAAAGAAGTTGTGGTACATACATACAATGGAATATTACTGGGCCATTAAAAAGAATGAAATAATGCCATTTGCAGAAACATGGATAGACCTAGAGATTATCACACTAAGTGAAGTAAGTCAGAGAAATACAAATATTATGACATCACTTAAATGTGGAATCTAAAAAACAGTACAAATGAATTATTTACAAAACAGAAACAGACCCACAGACACAGAAAATAAACTTATGGTTACCTAAGTAGAAGGATAGGGAAGGATAAATTAGGAGTATGGAATTAACAGGTACACATTACCATACATTAATTAGATAGTCAACAAGGATTTACTGTATAGCACAGAGAACTATATTCAATATCTTTAAACACAGCATAACGGAAAAGATTTTTTTAAAGAGGTTATATGAACAACCAAATCACTTTTCTGTACATCTGAAACTAACCAAATACGGTAAATCAACTATATTTCAATTTTTTAAAAAAAATTTTAAAGAAAGAAAATTTCCTAAAACTTAGCGACATGTTTGTTTGAAAAAGCCCACTAGGTCTGGCATCACAGATGAAAACAGAGCCACATCAAGAAACATCATTGTGAAATTTGGAGCATGGGAACCAAGAAATTTTCCTACAAATTTCCAGGAGAGTTAGAAAAGATCTGGATTCAAAATGCTATTGGACTTCTGAACAGCAATATTGGAAGCTAAGAGACAATAGCACAGGTGTTCAAAATTCTAAAGGAAAATTACTTCTTTTCTGAAATTCTGTGTTTTTTTGGATGTGTTCCTCCTAAGAAAGAGGAAGACCAGGGAAACAAGGAATAGGAGAGCCACAAAGAAGACAGGAGAAGGGAGTTCCCACGGCAGATGGCAGTGTCCATGTCAGAGCAGGTCAGCAGGCTCTAGGAGAGAGGCTCTAGGGGAGACTTTCTTGGGAAGATGAAATTGTGAGAATAACTGATTTACCCAAATCTTTTGAAAGAAAATTTATGTAAGTGGCTGAGAATTTAGGATTAAATCACTGAGAAGGACATTATGCAAACTAAGCAAGTGGACAAATAAGACTACTATTATTAGAAAAAAAAGTTTTGAGAGAAAATTAATCTTAATTATATGCTTTAATGGAGAATATATTAGCATAATTATGTAAACAATAAAACTTTTGACCAACCCAAATTATGATCTATGTATACTGGTAGAATGAGAAAAAAAAGGAATGATGCAATGGAAGAAGGATGGTGAGGAGGAGAAAGAATTAAATATTCATTATAAACCACAGATAATGCCTGCATCTGAAAACCAGGAAATCTAGAAACATGGAGGAGGTAAACACCAAAAGAAATAGTTACGGTCATGGTTCCTCTGGAGGCCAATGGGGAGGCGGGGAATTGCTTGTCAGAACTGAAGGCTCTGTGATTTTTATCCCACTTGCATGCTAACCAGTCAGCTTGCCATGGTTTCATGGAGGCTGGCAGAAGACATAGGACTCCCAGATCAGAGACAAAGAACAGTTTATTAGACGAAGCACAAGTATTAAGAGTATTAGCTCTTTTTTTTTTTAAGATTTTTTTTTTAATGTGGACTATGTTTAAGGTCTTTATTGAATTTGTTACAACACTGCTTCTGGTTTATGTTCTGGTTTTTTGGCCACAAGGCATGTGCACCCCCTGCTTGGAAGGCAAAGTCTTAACCACTGGACCACCAGGGAAGTTCCTAGAGTATTATCTTTCTTAGGTTCCCTGAACCCCAGTTCTCACAGAGTAATGTCAAGAAAGCCATATGGTACCTGTACACACAGTGAGTGGCATAATAAGATAAGTCTGAGCTTAGACAACCTGAATTGCTAATAATGAGTATTTAAGCCTGCCTGCTTTTTGCTTCAGAGGAAGATGCTATCTCTTCCAAGGTTGTTAGCTATGCAAACACTTCTAAAAAGACTGCAGGGAACAAAGTAGGGCACTCAGTGGCTCACTCACCAGACAGGCAGACCAATCGGGAAATTCTCAAAAGTGCTATTTTTCACAATAAACCTCCTTAAATTGTTTGATTTAAAAAATTACATGCATGTATAACTTTAATAAAAAAGAAAATCTATTAAGTTAAGAATTTTACATTATTAAAACAATTTCCCTAACCCTTATTCCTACTGACTGGGTATCTCTTCTTTCAAACGCAGAACCAAAATTGGGGGGAAAAATTGTTAAAGGAATCGCGCAGGGTAGACTGGTCCCAGTGAAGGGTGTCCCAGTCCCAATAAAGGGTGTCCCAACCCCATTAGTCCCATCTATGGCAAGAGCCGGATGGTAAGGCTCCTGAGCCTGCCCTTCCCTGGCCACGGATCTGGGCGGGCTCCTACATGCCCTGAGTGCCGGGTTCTGCTCCTGTAAGAGCCAGACCCGGCGGCTCAACGCAGTAGCTGGTGGAGAGTTGCAAGCCACGTGTGTCAAGTGCCCGGAGCAGCATTTCTGTAGTTGTGTTTATTGCAACGATTCAGACGTGAACCGAGCCCCGCTGAAAACAAAACAGTATCATGGTCCGACTGACTAGCCAGCAGGGGCTCGCCGGGAGGGCCAACTCCGGAGGGGCGGGCAGCTCGGTTGCGTTCCCGCAAGATCCCCTGCCCCGGGGACATAGGCGCCATCCCCTAGCTGGTGCACACAGGCACCCTGACCCAGCCTGGCGCTCAGTCCGCTTGCTCCCACCCTTGCCACTCTCTCGTCGGGCCTCCAACACGCGCGGACCAGAGCCGGGGGGCAGGAGTGGGTGCTTCGCGGCTCCGCGGAGAAGCGAGTCGGCACTCCTACCCCTCCCTCCCTCACCGGCCGACGCCTGCGGCCAGAGGGGACCCAAGCTTCGCGGATCCCGTTTATCAGCCCCATCTCCCATTACATAAGGCGGCGCCTATCTCCGGGGCATCGCTGCGACCGCGGGCCTTCTCCCACGCGCGGGGGCGCCCCTGCCCACTGCTCCCCGCTTGGTTGTGCTGTTCGTAGGGCGGAGGGGGCATTCCACTCATCCTGGTGCAGGCCATGGTGGTTCCCCACTCCTTCCCTCAACAGAGACCGCCCCCCCCCCCCAGGAGATGCTACTGACCCTGTTTTGCAGACAAGAAACTGAGGTCTCACAAGCTGGTGGCAGCACTCCAGGCACCCGTGAGCCACAAAAGGCAGGGCCTGCCTTCTAGGCCTTAGGGTCTGCAGTTATGCTGGGAAGCCTGGGCCTGGGAGAAAAGAGAGGGTGAGAACCATGCTACCAGTGAGAGGAGAGGGTGGGTAAGGCTGGGCTTTCTCTTCTGAGCAGGAGCGACAGCCCCAGTGTCCCTTAGAGGACCCTTGTGAGGAGGTTGAGCCCCACTGGCATAGGACAGCGAGGCAGCCAGAGCAGACAGAGAGGGGGCCTAGTGAGGGAGGCACTGGCTTAGGGGAGGAAGTGGGTGAGGGAGCAAGCTTGACATCACCACCCGATAGGCAAATACTGGGGCCTCGGTTGCATGAGTTTCTGAAGGACTTACAGAGAAATGAGGGGAGAACAGGGAAATAGCTACCCTTCCAGTGTCCCTTCAGGGGAGTTGGCTGCCCACAGGGGACCCCAGAATAGGGGCAGGCCCAGGAGTCACCCTCCACAGCCCTCAGTCTGCAAGGGAAACTTGAGGATTCAGAGGGCACACGTTGGTCTCACAGATACTGGTGTAGAGAGGGGGTCGCCCCAGGTCTCAGTGGCAGTGGGGACAGTTACTCTCCAACAGGTCCTCTCCAGGGCGAAGGCTGGGTCCACCTCTTGCGAGCGCCGCCCTCTGAGGGTTTCCCACACTGACGGCTGGGTGTGGCACCCAGTGTCCAGGCTGCACATACTGCGAGCTCTCAGCAAAACAACCTTCCAAAGGAAAGCTCCCGCACGGATCCCTGTTTCTGACTGGATCTTTCAATGGAGACCTGGAAATCTGAAATTCCAGTCCTTCCCACACTGGGGCAACAGGGAATCAGATGGGTTAAAAGAAATGAACATCACTCTTCTGTTATCCTGTTTGAATTTTGTACCCAGAGCAAGCATTGTTTTGGTAATGTAACAGAACTATTCAATGAAAAAATAATCCCCCCGGATTCCCACATCTGATAGACTGTGATCAGAGCACTGTCTCTCCAGTATTTCTGGTGGCCCACAGGGATCTGCAGACAGGAGCTGGGTGGGCACTCGCTAAAAGTGCTGGAGTTCCAGCTAGCATAGTTGACATCGGGCTGCCCTCGGGGTCCTCTCGTTCACCCCTGAAGTAAGCTCATCCAGATCCTGAAACTGCCCTAGACCCTTCTCAGTAATAAGTCCACAAGAAATCAAATTCTTTCCTTTATGCGACACTGGATTTTCCACAAAGTAAAATTAAGATGAGTAAAGATGTGGTTTGTAGATAGTGCCCGACAAAGCGGAGACCAGGGTGTGAGGCGTCACCACTTGGGCCTATAAAAGCTGCCACAAGAGGCTAAGGCCACAAGACACTCAGCTTAGGCCAGCCTACGTGTCTGCTTCTCAATTCTTCCTGTGCTGTTCTAGGCTCCATGGCGCTCTTATTGACTGCGGTCATTGTTCTTACCTGCTTTGGTGGCCTCACTTCCCCGAGCCCCGTGCCACACGCTACAGCCCTCAAGGAGCTCATTGAAGAGCTGGTTAATATCACCCAGAACCAGAAGGTGAGTGCCTGTGGGCCAGGGTCCCAGCTCTGAGGGTGCAGGGGTGGAGGGCTCTCAAGGAAGAAGCCCTGAGAACTGCGAGGTGAGTCTGGCCTTGAGGGAGAGGAGCCAGGCTTGGGGTGAGGTGCAGCAATATGGACGGACCCATGAAGGAACACGGCAGAGCCCCCAGGGACCACTTGCTCCCCTGGCCTGGCCCTGCCTGCCGTGGTCAGCTCCTGCTCAGTGGTTTTGGAACAGAGGAAAGAAGAGAAGAGCTGGCACCCTCCTAGAACTATTTGGCATTTGCCAACTAGATCTGAACACCATAATGGGGCCATTATTCACAGCATCTTAGTTAAGCCCATTCTTACGGAGTATCCATTAGTGGGGTCAGCTCCTCTCTCCAGTGGTGACGGCCCCCACTTTCTGAGTAGTAATAATGTGCCAGGTCCATTTCTGGGGCTTTACATCTTATAACATCGCTGCCAACCACTTCAAGAGACAGGTACGATACCCCATTTTACTGATTAAGCATCAGTGAGGTTAAATGACAAAAGTCAGATTCAAGCCAGTACTGGTTGACACCAGAGTGCCCATGCTATGAACTGCAGTATCCCCAATTCGGAAGGTAGGTTGTTTCCAGACTAGACTCCCATCACCTCCCATCAGATTGGCCTGGCCACCTCTGCCCTCACCCTACCCTGCCCTGGGCCTTCCCTGCAGGCCCCCTGTCAGCCAGCCAGTGTCACCTGTCCTCCCACCCTGGCTATGGCAAGCTTCACACAAGGCTTGTCCCTTACTGGTTGTGTCACTCAGTATTTCTCTCTCAGTTCTAAGCCCCTGGACAGTGGGTCTCCCCCACTGTGCAGAGCGGGAAATGAAGCTCGGGAACACTGAAGGTCCCAGGTCTGCCCCTGCTCTCCTGGGAATGCTTGTGGGGCCTGATCCCTGTGGAGGCCTGGCCTGAGACCCTGCCAGCACTCAGCTCGCTTTCCTTTGCTCCCTCAGGTGCCGCTGTGCAATGGCAGCATGGTGTGGAGCCTTAACCTGACGAGCAACATGGTGAGGACCCCCAACACTGTGGGGACATGGCTAGGGCTGCAGCCCTCTTGAGGTCGTTTCTGAGCCTCGCTCACACGACTGGGGGGTTCCAAGCAAGCTTCAAGAGCCACTCTCTGCCCCCTCATAATCTGGACTCCCCCACCACCCAGACCTGTCTCCGCCGGGCCGCTCAGTTCCCCTCCTCCTACAGACTCACTGAACGTGCCACCTGACTCCCTGGTATTTCCCCCCACAGTACTGTGCAGCCCTGGACTCCCTGATCAGCATCTCCAACTGCAGTGTCATCCAAAGGACCAAGAGGATGCTGAGTGCGCTCTGTCCTCACAAGCCCTCAGCTAAGGTAAGGCCCCCTTGTCCTTTGACCTGGCACCCACTTCTGCCAGCCCTGGGCTCACCCTGGGAGCCCCACGGGAACCTACCTGAGCATCTGAGGCATGTGTCCACAAAGGGGTGGGCCCACTGTGGAAGCAGGGACATGGCTTTGGGATTTCCAAGACATGGGCTTGAGGGTTCCCAACTCCTACCTGAGCTTCATTCAGTTCCACATCTGTAAAGTGTGGGTGATAACAGTACCTACCTCATGAGGGCTTTTGTGAAGAATGAACCAGCCGGTGAATGGAAAGCCCCTAATAATGGATGCTGATCATCCTCACTCTGGCATCCCACCAACATGCTGGCCTCTTTGTCTTGCAGCAGGTTTCCAGCGAGTACATCCGAGACACCAAAATTGAAGTGGCCCAGTTCTTAAAAGACCTGCTCAAACATTCAAGGATCGTTTTTCGCAACGGGAGATTCAACTGAAACATGAAAAGCTAGCATTATTATCTGCAGAGGCAGATCCTGACCATCTAAGTTGCAGATTTATTTTTCTTTCAGATGTCAGAAATTTCTTGGGGAGACTAAAGGAGGGTTAGGGAGGGGGGATACGATGTCCTTAGCTTAAACCTGAGCCTGCGCTGCCTGCCTTGAGCCTAGCCAACTTCAGCTGCCCTGTGCCTTGATATCCGGGGCTCAGCCCGGCAGGCCTCCTCCATCCAGGACTCCGAGCTCAGCGGACAAGGGTGGACCTTGCCCCACGTGACCTCTCCCTCCTCAGAACAAACTGTAGTGTTTGTTAGACACCTGGTGGAGGAGACACCTGCTTTACACAGGGACAACTGAGGCAGAGAGCAGCCCAGGCACATTCCTTTTTGGCCTTATTTATTATTGTGTGTTATTTAAAAAAGTGTTTTTGTCTGTACTGGGGTTGGGAGGGCCTGTTACTGCCAGAACTTGGAGCCAAGAGCTTGGAGACTTGGAGCTCCAGCACTAAAGCAGTGAGCATTAGGAATCCCTGGCAGAAAGTACTGTATGCAAACTTCTGCTACCTCACTAGGGTCCTGGGGCCAAGGCAGGGGACAGAAGAGAGAGCCAGAGTAGCCACTCTTGTCTGACACCCAGCAGTGGGCCCTCAACCAAGTAATTTATTATTTTTCCTTGTATTTAAAGCTAAGTATTAAAATATGTTATCAAAGAGTTAATAATATATGGAAGTCTAGAACACTGCATATAGTATGTGTGGACTGAGTGGGGGGGTCACTGAATAAACTGTTTCATTGATTTTGTCAAGCTAAAAGCTAAAATAAAGATGGTGACAAGAGACCTGATGGTGTTTGCCTTTTATTTTGGCCTTTTGGGGATACTGGCCTGTGTTCTTAAAACTCTGAGGAGCTCTCTGGGAAGCAGGCCAGCTGGAGGAGGGGGCCTAGGATAGAGTGGAGGGGGAGTGAGGGAGGAGACCTAGGCTGAAAGAAAACAAGCAGACCCCTTGGGGAGAGGAGACCTGGCCAGGAGGAAGTCCCCCCACCACCACCCACAGGGAGGCTGAGGAAGCATGGGCCAGGGTGTCGGGGTTCAAAGAGGATGTCTGGAGCAGGCAGAGACCTCGGAAGTGGTCTCATGACCACAGCTCTTGATGGGTGGACAGCCTGTCTGGCACCACCCACTCGCCTTCTGGTATCACCCTATGATGTTCAAGGAAGAGCAGGTGGCTTACCAAAGGTCCCACAGCTGGTCAGGAACAATGCCAGGGTGTGAACCCCAAACTCACTCCAACTCCATAGCTCACACATTTAACTACCCTGCCTTCCTCTGTCCAAATGCCATCTGGCCTGAATCCATGACCTTTATAATATTTTCACCAGCCTGTGTGGGCACCTCCCCTGATGGGTAGCTCACTACTTACTCTCTAGGGACTGCCCATTCAATGTCTGGACACCTCTTGTCATGAGAGAGTGCACACTCACCATCTCTGTGAACAAAGAGTACCACTGACTTGTGGCCCCTGGACTGTGGAGTGACCGGAGTGGAGAGCCAAATTCGCAGGGCCTGGGTCAGACTGCTCCCCTAAGCAGGTCTTTTTGCTTCTCCTTCAGTCAAGGCCAGCACGTGCAGGGCAGGAAGCAGCCGGCCACAGCAAGCCACAGCTAATGGGCATTCCCATCAACCATGGTTTACACTGTGCATCTTTGAAAGCACAAGATGCTTCTTGCAATAGGTGGTGAGTCATCAGAGACCAGTCTCAGATGCTGAGTAGAAGGCAGGCACACTTCCTGGGGTGCCCAGAACCCTGTGGGAACATCTACAGTGATGCTCAGTCAGTGAAGTCAGTCACTCAGGAGCAGTGCGAGTTTATGCCATGCGTGATTCAGGCAACAAAGACCATGGCAGGACCTGTCCAGGGTGCAGATGATCACAGTGCGCTGCTCAGGGGACCACTCTCAGATAGAGTGAACCCCTCATTTGCACCCAGACAGAGGTGAGGGAGGAAGCCACAATCTACTGTGCAGGGACATGGGGATGCTCAGCCCAGAGAGGGAAGACCTGGGAGTGGGCACGGGAACTGAGTGTCCCATGGGTTTTCCAAGGTTGGAACTGACAGTCTCTGCACCCAAGAGGTCTCAGAACCTGCCCAGTGCCACGGCATTTGCTGAGGACTGCCTGAGGCCTGCACCTCCCCAGCCTGGGACAGTGATGATCAAGACACCACACGTACTCAAAGCTTAGCAGCAGAAAGAAGTCTTTAAACAATGAGGTGCAGACCATGGAGTTGCAAAGAATCGGACACAACTTAGCGACTGAACAACAACAAAACAATGGCGCCTGGAGAAGGGTGCTCTACCCTGGGAGGGGGGAAGCTCGAATGTCAGGGTGGGAGTAGGAGTGAGATCTCTGCCATCCTCCTTCATCCAGAAATTTGAAGATTTTAAAGTAAAAAGAGTATTATTTATGGAAGATTGATCTTTTTAACGCTACACATTTATTTAAAAGTCAAAAGTTTAAAAAAGACTAAACATATTGGCAAGGATATGGAAGAATTGGAAGCCCTAAAGTCTTCTGGTAGGAATACAAAAGGAAACAACCATTTCACATCACAGTATGTGCTGATATGCTCAGTTGCAGCTGACTCTTTGCGACCCCATGGACTGTAACCCACCAGGCTCTTCTGTCCATGGAATTTTCCAGGCAAGAACACTGGAGCAGGCTGCCATTTCCTTCTCCAGGGTGATTTTTTTTCTTTTTTAACACAATACTTAGTGATCCATTCTCTGGTGGCATCACCTTTGACCCACATCCTCCCTGCTCAAGCAGGGCATTGAACTGTTTGTCCAAAACGAAGATGAAAAGACTTCCAGTGAAAATTCCACATGCATTTCTCGAGAACAAAGGCTGGAACAGAGGCTGACCTAGAGCAGGACCCCTTAGGGTTTCCCACACCACCCACTCAGGAGGGCTCGGCTGCGGGATGCACAGACAGTCCTGACAGGGCTGCCTGGACCCCACCACTAGGGGTCCACAGTGCACCGCATCCTCAACCACCGCAGCTCCCTGCCTGCACCTCCGAGACTGTCCCCAGAGGGGCCTGTGGTCTCCAGGGGTGCGCAGTGAGCCGGAGGGGGCTGGGGGTTTCCAAGGATGACAGATCTCAAGCCACAGAATCAAGGCTCTGCTGCTGGCAACAGAAAAGTTGGGGCAGTCAGGAATGAGATAAGGAAGAAAGAGAAAATAAAAGGTATGTGTCAGCTCTTGTGGCTGGAAGCACCACCACCTGGGGACTGACCCGCTGGGTACTTGCTGGAAGTTTTCTCTAACCACGTGGTCTCACATCCTTCATGCACAAGGTAAACCCCAAGCAGGGCCCAGAGAGAAGGGGCATCAGAAGAGACAGAATGCTTGGTGAGTGGGAGGGAGATGCAGTGGTGGGGCCCAGGATGGGGAGCCCCTTGGCAACCCAGGAACCCCAGGCCTGGGAGGTTTCACTAGAAGAGGGGCTGGGGCTCAAGTGAGAAGTGAGACACACACTCAGGTTTCCAGTGAACTTGGTGCCAAACACCTCTGTTTGCCGCTCAGATGAGGTGTCAGAAAACATTCCGAGTCACCTCGGGGGTTTCTCTGAGGCTGGCCGTCTGAACTGCTCAGGACCCAGGAGGACAAGGGCCTACATCTTGTTTCCTTGTGACAAAGCGGCTTGAAGGCTGGGGTTTATCGAATCCATCAGCTTATCACTTTTTCATTATGATCAATGAAGAAGTGCCTTCTGCTGATGATCTGAATTCACTGGTCAGTTTGAACAAACTCAAAACCCGCTCCTCCCCTGAGCTGACTCCCTTCTAAGAAGACCCGGAAAAGTCCAGGCTGACCGTGTCCAGCCAGGGCAGCCTGGCCTGGCCATACACAGGCCAGGGAGCCAGCCTTTCCAGAGGTCCAAGCTGGTGTCAGAACTGTTGGCTGTATCACCCCTCCCACACATGCTGCCCACTCCTACTCTGAAAAATAAAAGTCATAAAGCCTCATTATCTTCACTCATTTCTCGGCTCCACCCAAAAGCAACAGAGCACAGGGTTTGCAACAAACTTTCCCAGATCAACTGATTTCTCGGCAGCAAGGGAGGGCCCCATGACGAAGCCATTTGAAATCCCAGAAGCAATTTTCTACTTACGACCTCACTTTCTGTTGCGTTCTCTCCCTTCCCCTCCTGAGTGTCTTCTCTTGTGGAAAGTGATTCTCTCAAAGCATCGTTCAGAAACGCCCCCAGCCCGCGCTGCCTGGGCAGATGCTGCTGTGTGGTCACCAGTGACGCAGACACCAAAATTAAATATAGCAACTCTCGTCAGCTCCGCTCTCTGCATCACTTGGACCAGCGTGGGGGCCCTAGGGCTCTTCCTGAAACCTACAAGGGTGGAAAGGCCTGAGCTGGCTGTAGCAACCCCTGTAGAGCCGAGCTGATGGCCTCTGGTGGGCCAGAAGGGGTTATGGTACTAGGAAAGCAGTTTCTCATTCATTGACTTTTCTTTCTTCTAATCTCTGTCTTCCTACATTTTCTATGAATAATGAGCATGCATTCATTTCCCACTGGGGGACAAAGACAAATATAATTAGAAAAATAAAGCAACAGAACATGGAATTGATGCCACGTCCATGAAGGAGCTGATCAAAACTGAGGCTGGGAAGGGCCAGCAGTGCACATGAGAGGCAGAGCCCAGGACCAGTCCAGGACCCCTCAACTCAGGTCTAACTGCTCCCTGGGGTCAGCTGACTCAGGAGAGGAGGGGCCTTCTGTAGGGACCGAGACGCAGGAGGTCCTGCACTATTCCCCACATAGGCTGGACCTTCTTGAACCAATCAGATCCTATACTGCCAAACAGAGAGAAAGATGTCCCCTTCTTGGGAATCTTCACCTAGCCCAACCTGCCTGGAGGTGGGGCCAAGGGGATCAGAGCAGGAAGAGAGAGGAAAAGGTGGGCTGCCAGCCCAGCTCTGAGACTGAGGTGCCCTGGGGGCAGATGGACAGCTCCTGCAGCCTCCTCAGCCGGCTTCCCTCTCTTTCAGAAGGGACTGCTTTAGCATATGTTTGGCAAAGACCAAGTTCACAGCCTGCCTCCCTCCTTTCCTTGTCCCCTTGTCAGGGGTACTCCCTGGATCTATACCCAGAACCCCATCCCCCTCACCTTCTCCAAGGGTTCAGGGCAATGACTTCAGCGTCCACACAGCCCTGGTCTCAAGTCCCAGCCGTGCCCTTGACTTCCCCTGTTGTGACTTAGGCAGAGTCTCAGCCCCCCACTCTGTGAAATGGAGCTCCATTCATTCAAGGATCTCCTGAGGCCTTTATTAGGTGCTAGACACTTTTCTAGGAGCTGGGGACCCACAGTGGAAAAAACAAGGTTACTTCTACTGGGGGGCCAGGATGCACAAACAAGAGAGCACAGGATGTGCAGGGGACAGTGAGTGTTGTGGGGGGACAAAAGAGTAGTTAGGGGGCAAGCAGGGGCTGCCATTTTGTGAGGGGAGGTCAGAGTCAGATATATACTGATATATACTTATTTGTATATATCATTTACATCAACATTACATTACATATGATACACAGTAATTATAAATACATGTATATTATGTAGTACATAAATGTATATATTAAATATATATTTAATTTTTCTACCCATACAAAGTTTAAAAATCTTTTACTATAGAAAATTTTCAAATATGTACAAAAGTAACTCTCAGATATCCATTGCCCAACTTCAACACTTAGCAACTCATGGGCTTCTCTGGTGGTCCAGTGGTTATGAATCCGCCTTGCAACACAGGGGACACCAGTTCGATCCCTGGTCTAGGACGACCCCACATGCGGTGGAGCAACTAAGCCTGTGCACCAGAACTACTGAGCCTGCTCTCCAGAGCCCACAAGCCACAACTACTGAGTCCACACACTGCAATTACTGAAGCCCGTGTGCCTAGAGCCTGTGTTCCGCAGCAAGAGAAGCCACCACAATGAGTAGCCTACACATCTCAACCAAGAGTTGCCCCCACTCTCTGCAACTAGAGAAAGGTAGCACGCAGGAATGAAGACCCACGACAAGCAAAAAATTAAATAAATAAACCTTAGGAAAAAAAGTTATCAACTCATCTATCTCTGGAGAAGGCAATGGCACCCCACTCCAGTACTCTTGCCTCGAAAATCCCACGGACGGAGGTGCCTGGTAGGCTGCAGTACACGGGGTCGCTAAGAGTCGGACACGACTGAGCGGCTTCCCTTTCACTTTTCACTTTCATGCATTGGAGAAGGAAATGGCAACCCACTCCAGTGTTCTTGCCTGGAGAATCCCAGGGACGGGGGAGCCTGGTGGGCTGCCGTCTCTGGGGTCACACAGAGTCAGACACGACTGAAGTGACTTAGCAGCAGCAGCAGCATCTATCTCTGCCCTACCTGTCCCCCCTCTGAGGCAGCACATCATTCAATTCTGACTGCAGCCTGAAGGCAGAAACTTTGGTGGCAAATTGGGTGTAGGGCACAGGAGGTTTGCACCATGGTATGAGCACCCTGGTGGTGGTAAAGAATCTGCCTGCAATGTGGGAGACGTGGGTTCCATCCCTGGGTTGGGAAGATCCTCTGGAGAAGGGCATGGCCTGGAGAATTCCATGGACAGAGGAGCCTAGCAGGCTACAGTCTATAGGGTCACACAGAATCGGAGATGACTGAGCAACTCACACACATGCACACGCGCACACACACACACACAAGCACCCTGAAGAGTGGAATTGCCATTTACAAAGGAAGCCTGTGCTCATATTTAAAAAATAATCATTGATCATGTGTTGTCCCCCATCCCTTGCAGCTAATACCCCAACATAGCTCGCCTTCCGGAATGTATCCACGCCACTGTTTCCATTTCATGAGCCCACACGCTCCAGAACGCACCTCCATGATGTCACTGATTATCTCCCATCACTAAATCTAACAGAAGCCCTTCTGCCCTATCTCATCTGACCCTGGGGAACACCTGACACTGCTGACCTCTCGCTTGTCCTCCAAGGCTCTCACGCCTGGGTTCCCTGGGTTCCCTCTCGGGCTCTATCTTCTCTTCTTCCTTCCCTCCCTCCAGTGTCACTGAAGTGCCACAGTCATTTCTCGCTCCCTCTCTTCCCTTTCTGCCCACCCCAGGCAGGACTGTTTCCTTGGCATCCCCTCACTGTCTACCATGCAGGCTCTCCTCAGCTTAGAGCTGCAGACCCAGCAGCAGGTGCCTCAGTCCATGGCCACCTCCCACCCTCCTTCCCTCCCTCAACAGCCATCTCTGCAAACAGCAGTTCCCCAAGCTAGAATCCTGGGGTCCTCTTCCTCTTCCCCATATTCAGCCAATTCTAAGTGCTATTAATAGTAATGATGATAATGGTAACAATGATAAAGGTTACAACGCTAGCTGGCATCTATGGGTTTCCCACATGGAAGGCACACCGAACACTTTATTACCTCAGATAATCTTCCCAGTTTGACAGAGAAGCCTGGACAGGGTCACCCCTTCCCAAGGTCACCCAAAGAAAAAGTTACAGAGCTGAGACTTGGGTCCCGCTGAGTCCAGAATATTCTATTGCTGCTGAGTAACCCCCAGACCCACACCACTCACCGTCTCACCCTCCACACCAGCTCCCTCCCTCACAGGATGACTGCAGTGTTCTAGCTGGTTCCCCCCTCCCCACGGTCCCCTGGCTGTCCTGGTTCCTCAGGGAGCCCCCACCCTCTGCAGGCCTCTCACTGCTACCCCTGCCCCAGCGCCGTCCCCACCCTCCAGCCCCCTATGTATTCCAGTCTCTACTAAGCATCACCCCCTTGGAGGAGTATCACCCGTCTCCATGAAGAAGCCCATGAGGAGCTGGAAGGGCTCTTGTGGGTGTTGTCCAGCACAGCTGACAGAAGAGAAGCAGGGCTTGGGGTGGGATGAGCCACGGGGATGGTGGGAGGGGCAGGAATCACCAGCCAGGGTCCAGAGAGACCAGGCTACTCTGCTCACCCTCCCTGCCTTTCCCCTGAATGTTCACAATTACAGCTCTCAGACACTCCTGAAGTTAGTGAGAGTGGGTGTAACTGCTCTCCTAGAGGAGAGGCGGGGGGCAGGTGTGTGCGGACACCATTTTCCATTCCCTTGGACTAGGGGTGGGGAGGAAAGGTTCCCCCTGGAGGAGTTTGTGGGTGCTAGGAGGCAGTGGAGGCTGCAGTCCTGGGATCCCTGGATGGCAGCCTGAGGACATTCTTGGGCTCCAGGCCTGTAATGGCAGCCTCACGGGTAGCGGTCCTCCCTGCAGGCTATCTCTTTAGAGTTCTGAACCCAGCCTGGAGCCTTCCCTCTAACCTCCCAACATTTTTATACCTACTTTCCTGCATTCAAAGCTTTCTGCATAAGGTGCCACTGCAGTATTTGTTTCCTGTAATGAATCCAGATAAATAATCATACGGACCACAGTGGAGCAGCTAAGAGTGACTCTCCAAACAGGAATGGAGCCTCAAAGGAGGAGATGCATCCAAGAGGGACATGGGTGGGGAAGTGGCCACTGGCAAAACCTCCACTGGTCCTGTCCAGACTCAAGTTTGCCTAATAGGTAAAAGTACCACAGTTGTCCAGATGACCAAAGATATGGTTAATGTTAACTATCAGCACTCACTAGGCGCCGGGCACTAATCTGACTACTTCAAGAACATTCAGTTCAGCTCAGTTCAGTCGCTCAGTCATGTCCGACTCTTTGCGACCTCACGAATTGCAGCACGTCAGGTCTCCCTGTCCATCACCAACTCCCTGAGTGCACCCAAACTCAAGTCCATCGAGTCGGTGATGCCATCCAGCCATGTTATCCTCTGTCGTCCCCTTCTCCTCCTGCCCCCAATCCTTCCCAGCATCAGGGTCTTTTCCAATGAGTCAACCCTTCGCATGACGTGGCCAAAGTATTGGAGTTTCAGCTTCAACATCAGTCCTTCCAATGAGCACCCAGGACCAATCTCCTTTAGGATGGACTGGTTGGATCTCCTTGAAGCCCAAGGGACTCTCAAGAGTCTTCTCCAACACCACACTTCAAAAGCATCAATTCCTCAGCACTCAGCTTTCTTCACAGTCCAACTCTCACATCCATACATGACCACTGGAAAAACCATAGTTTTGACTAGACGGACCTTTGTCGGCAAAGTAATGTCTCTGCTTTTTAATATGCTGTCTAGGTTGGTCGTAACTTTCCTTCCAAGGAGTAAGCGTCTTTTAATTTCATGGCTGCAATCACCATCTGCAGTGATTTTGGAGCACCCAAAAATAAGGTCTGCCCCCCAAAATAAACACTGTTTCCACTGTTTCCCCATCCATTTCCCATGAAGTGATGGGACCAGATGCCATGATCTTAGTTTTCTGAATGTTGAGCTTTAAGCCAGTTTTTTCACTCTCCTCTCTCACTTTCATCAACAGGCTTTTTAGTTCCTCTTCACTTTCTGCCATAAGGGTGGTGTCATCTGCATATCTGAAGTTATTGATATTTCAAAAACATTAACTTAGTTATTTCTCAGAACAACCTCAGAGACAAGTTCCACTATGATCCCCACCAGACAGAAGAGGCTGAGGGGCATGCCTAAGCCCACACAGCAAGAAAGCAGAGCAGCCAGGACCAACAGGCCCAGAGCTGGCCCACTGTGTGCTCTGGGGGCCTCCAGAACAGCCACCCTTCATGGAGTTGATTTTGGGCGGCCTTGGCCTGCAGCGGCTTGAAGCAGGGCTTCGGCTCCCTGCCAGAGACTGAGGCCAGGTCGCAGGGTAAGAGCACCAAATCCCAGGCACTAAACCAGGTTACTAACAAGGCCCTGGCCATTTGACTTCACAGAAAAAGAATTCCCATAAAGACGCAAAGTAGTGAAACAAGTAAAGTAGTTATTAGGAGGAAAACAGAGTACAGTACACACAGGTAGGCTCAGAGAGAGAGTCGCTGAGTCGTGCCCTTGTGGCAGTTTGAATTACTTTTATGGGGCATTTCTTCCAGATTTTCTTTGGCCAATTATTTTGATTTGCCTGGGTCACAGTCCATATTTGGCTTATCTCAGGATCCTCCTGTGAGTGTGTACGCATCTCTTAGCCAAGATGGATTTGACCAAAGAGCCAATGGGTAGCCTGAGCATCACTCCCCTTTTGACCTCCAAGGAGCCTTTCTGCCCACGTGCAATTTGGGAGGTCTTCTGACTCTGAGAGTAAGAAATATGTGGCCTGCGCAGGACCCGTCTCCTCTTTCAATTGTCCTGCTAGTCTCATCGAGGAATTTCAGTCCACAGGAGATGAATGTCCTATCATTTTTCCATGGAAGGGGGGTCCACCTACCTCCTGCCTCAGGGTCGTGGTATTGTCTGCTGCCAACAGCTCTCTTGAGGGTCAGGGCAGCTCCTAAAATAACCACTAAATTAACCCCTTTCAAAATGACATACAGGTGACCATTACTTACTCTGGATATGCTGACCCAGAAACCAAGGCTCATCTTAAACACATTATAAACCTAGGCCAGGTCCAGAAGGCTATATAAGAATATGGCAGAAGAGTAAAGCCCTTTTCAGATGACAGTCTCAGTTACACTGCTGTAATACCTGGAGATTGGGTACTTTTAAAGACCTGGAAAAATGAGTCCCCAGGTGACCAGCGACTCCCAAAATGGAAAGGTCTTTACCAAGTCCTGCTGAGCACCCCTATGGTAGTCTAACTCCAGGGGGTCACCAACCGGGTTCATCCACCCAGGATCAAACCAGTCTCCACTGATATGTTACAGGAACCTCAAGGCCCACATTCCAGCCATCCCTGTGAATCCACCCCTCCCTCCAAGTCTCTACAGGATCCAGAGGACCCAGAAGAGCCTGAAAGTTCCAGGCAGATGAGTGAGCCACTACAAGACTTGAAGCTACTATTCAAAAAGTATAAAAAATACTTGAGACCCTAGGCTAAGTACCCGTAGCTACTATCTGACTGACTGACCCTGACTGGTGCTACTATGAAACTACTAACTGCCTTAGCGTCTCTATGCCTATTTCCCTTAACCTATAGGATGGACATACAACTCTCTACTCTGTGTTGTACAAACTCATGCTTCCTCCACTTGGTTGACTGCTGGATTTGTTTACCCCAAGTTAAGTTCATCATGGGCCATGGCAACCTGTCTATCCCATGAGGAATTTTAGCCAAGTTCCTGATGGAAATTGGTTCTACCAGAGACCCAAGGCTCGGAGCAGTAATGTATAGGATTAGAACTGTTCATTTCCCTACTAAAGAAAATTATAATGCCTCTTCCCTAATCCTGCCCTTAACAACAGAAGGAGAATATGAAATCAAACTGGGAGGATGAAGAATTGGCATTAAAGCACCCCAGCACTTTATAAAGGATCCTCCTAAGTCAGAATTCCAGCTACCTATTTGTGCTCAAATTCTAACTCGCTACCTGAACAAAGGAAGAAAGGTCCACCTTACAGGAACAGGTATTGGGATGGAGGTGGATGGAACACACTGAGTATATGACTGGAAAACATTTCCGTAACAATAGAACTGGATGTTGCTAAGTCGTATCCAACTGCTTGCGACCCCATGGACTGCAGTGTGCCAGGCTTTCCTGTCCTTCATTATCTCCCAGAGTTTGCTTGAACTCATGTCCATTGATTCGGTGATGCCATCCAACCATCTCATTCTCTGTTGCCCCCTTCTCTTGCCCTCAATCTTTCCAGCATCAGGGTCTTTTCCAGTGAGTTGGCTAGGTCCAGATAAATGGCTAGGTCTTAAATTCTTAAGCCCGTTAATTAGTCTGCTGTGCCCTGCCAGCAAACACATGCCAAATAGATAAGAAACCATGGGCCACTAATTGCCTACACAATAACTCCATGTCCACACAGTGTATGCTGGGAGCCTTGATTACTCCTTTCTCAATCCACTCCTTAAATGAATCCAAGCACTGGGCAAGTTCATCAGACTGTTTACTCAACTAACTCAAAATTAAACTGTTTACTCAAGTAACTGGAGATTTACCTGTTGGTATCCCAGATGGACATGCCTATCTCTTTGGGTACACCTCATTACCATGGTGGGGAGTAGATGCTCACCAACATGTTCTTCAAAACTTATCTCTTACTCTTACTGCTATAGCTAGTTCTCTTACTAGTTTACAGAAGTCTGTCGATTCGCTGGTCAAGGTGGTACCTGACAACCATCTGGCCCTGGATTATCTGTTGACTGAATGAGGAGAAGTATGTGCAGTCGTCAACACTTCTTGTTGCACATACGTTAACACTCCTTCCCAGGTAGAGATCAACATGGAAAAAATTTGACAGCAAGCCATCTGGCTTCAACAGACAATTCACCACACAATCCACCCAATCAATATGGGTGGGGACATTGAAAATTGTTTCTCTAACTTGTTTTCCTGGATCCCATAAGGTATTAAAAACTTTCTGAGAGGAGGTTTCCATTCTCTTATAACCCTCCTTTTCTCAGGCATCTGCAACTAAGACCTTTCAGTCCAAGAATGAGGTCTGGGACCAATAGGTTCAGATCTTCCATTACAGAAAAAGAGAAAGATACTAAATTTTAAAGCCTGAAAATAACAAAGATATGCTGACCTTGTACAACCAGATTCCCACCCATGCTTGAGCCTCTGATTATAACAGTCTTTTGCTGATCTTACACCCTTGCTTCTCTAATCTAACTATTTAGAGGCAGGAAGATGGGCACCCCCTCACCTGGGTACACTGATAGGAGATTCACCCCCCATGGACCAAAACTCCAAGAGGAGAATAGCAGGACAATCGAGATAAGAGGCTGGGTCCTTCCAAAAACACTTTTCTCACTTGAAGTCAGGAGACCTCTCCAACTACACATCAGCAGAAATCCTCCTTGGAGGTCAGAAGAGGAGTGATGCTAACTAATGCCAGCCTACCCATAGGCCTCTTTGGATAACTGATGTGTGCACAGAGGTGGGTGGATCCTGAGATATGCCAAATATAGACTCTGAACCAGACAAATCAAAATGATTGGCCAAAGAAAACCTGAAAGAAATGCCCCCAAAAAGTAATTCAAACTGTCTCTGACAGGGATAAGACATTTACATAGATAGCTGTAGAAGCCCCAGGAGGGGACTGTAGATAGAGTGAAACCTAAGAAACTTTGGGAGACCACTGTAAGTTAATGATCTATTGGAATGTCATTGAAGGAAGCAGGCTTGCTTAACCATAAAGCCTGCTTATAAATAAAAGTATGTTATATGCCCCATGTCATTAAGTGAAAGAAAAAAAGTCACACCCCACCATGAAGCAGGCTTAACTATAACGACTGCTTATAAATAAAAGCATGAGATATGCCTCAGGCCATTAAGTGAAAGAAAAATGTCACCATCTCTTTACTGATTCAAATAAATGCTATGAAAATCCTAGTTTGACCTCATAGGGTCAGATACTCTCCTGCCTGATATGAAGGAGAAGTTAGCAATTTAAGACTCACGTCTACTCAAAGAAGACATCTTTTCCCTTCCCCCACTTTCCTTTGACTATAAAATTTATTCCTGGGTTGGTAAGATCCCCTGGAGGAAAAAAATGGCAACTCACTCCAGTATTCTTTCCTGAAAAATCCCATGAACAGAAGAGCCTGGCAAGCTACAGTCCAAAGGGTTGCAAAGAGTTGGACAGGACTGAGGATTAAGCACGCACATAAAATTGTAGCTCACTTAATCCTCAGGGCATAGCTCCCTCGCCTGCCCCCTTGCATCTCTTACAAGCATCCTATATTAATAGATCTACTTCTTGTCTATCACTTTGCCTCTAGTTAAATTCTTTATGTACTAAGACACAAAGAATCTGAGCTTCATTAAGTACAGAAACCAGGTGTGTGATCTTCGTTGGAAGATTGTGGGTTGTGGCCAGGTTCAAGTCACAGTCATGTGGATTCAAGTCCCAAACTGGATTTTGGCTGGGTTTGAGTTCCAGCACATGGGTTCAAGTACCAGTGTAAGACAAATGATTTCACCATGAGGGCAAGACTCAGCGACTCTCTCTCTGAGTCCGCTTGTGTGTCTATCTGCACACACTATACTTCTTTTCCTCCTAACAAGTACTTTACTTGTTTCACTACTTTACATCTTTGTGGGAATTCTTTTTCTGAAAAGCCAAATGGCCAGGGCCTTGTCACTGACTACTGGTCTAGTGGCTAGGATTTGGCACTTTTACTGCCAAGACTGGACCTCAACCTGGTGGGAAACCTAAGACTGGCTTCAAGCTGCTGCAGGCCGATGCCACCTGAGATCATATTTGGTGCTGAAACTTAGGAATCCAGGAAGTCAAGGTAACCTGCAGGCTTCACCCAGTTGTGGCTTGAGGCAACTAACTTTCACTCTTGCTTTCTTTCTCTCGTTCTTAACTCTGTTTTCTTTTTGAGACCTGCAAGGTATAACCTCTGTCCACTCACAGCATTATGGCTCCCCCAACACTGGGGGAGGCAGACAAATTCCCCAGCCTGTGCGGATTCAAATGTTGTCCTTTGGAACATGGCACTTCAGTGCTGCCCCACCTGCCTCGCCATCCTGGCCCATAGCTCCTGCAGGCTGGGAAAGGTTCCTTCATCTCACATGGCTAAGTGCTGGCTGCTGTTTCTGACATGCAGGCCCCCACCTTCCCAGCTTCTGAACTCTCAGCCACATGCATTCCTGCCATGGTTCCACCCTGCAGGCAGGGTGACCATTTTTAACTGCTACTCTTTGAGGGGACCTTCTGGTCACTCTTGATAGTCTGGAGAGTTTATCCTTTTTTCTCTGGCCTCATCCAACACTGAAACAGCAAAAAAGAAGCTGTACTCTGCTTCTGAGCTATGGATACCAAATTATATTCCTTTTCTGACTCACATCTTTACCCAAGCCCAAGGTTTGGCCCTTAGCAAAGGTTAAAAAAAACAAACAACTGTTCAATAAGTACAGTTTTTCTATTGCCTCCCACACATGCTGGGATTCTGGTGAACTCTCCTCCTCTCCAGCTCTGCCTCAAACCTCAAGGCTTTAGAGGTGTGCTCTACACCCCTTGAACCTTTTCTTAAAAAAGGACTAGGTACCATTTTACTCTAAATGATAGCTAATCTGGATCTG
This sequence comes from Giraffa tippelskirchi, assembly GCF_054371585.1. Taxonomy (NCBI): domain Eukaryota; kingdom Metazoa; phylum Chordata; class Mammalia; order Artiodactyla; family Giraffidae; genus Giraffa; species Giraffa tippelskirchi. Next base: position 97,897,120 of record NC_137280.1, on the reverse strand, counting down.
AAGTCTCTATCTATCCTGGAAGGAAGTCTGCCCTTCTCATTAACTCCCCCTATTTGTGTAGCAAAAAATAAACATACCCTAGCAAAAAACACAAATAATCATTTTAAAATGTCTAAAACTTGTACAGACACTTTTTCAAAGAAGATATATGAATGGCCAACAGGTTCAGGAAAAGATATTCAACAACACTGATCATCAGGGAAATGCAAATCAAAACCACAATAAGATAATACTTCACACCTATTAGAATAACTTCAACAAGACAAGAACATTGGCAAGGAGGTGGAGCAAAGGGAACCCTCATGCACTGTTGGTGGGAATACAAACTGGCAAAGCCATTATGAAAAACAGTTATACAGGTTCCTCAAAAAATTAAAAGATAAGAACTACCATATAATCCAGCAATTTCACTTCTGGGAATGTATCCAAAGGAAACAAAATCATTAACTCAAAAAGATACTTACATTTCCATATTTCAAGCAGCATTATTTACAACAGCCAAGGTATAGAAACATCCTAAGTGTTCATCACAGACAAATGAATTTTAAAAGTTGTAGTACATATACAATGGAATATTATTTGTCCGTAGAAAGGAAATCCTGCCATGTATGATAACAGAGGTAGACGCTGACGTGAAAACTCAAATGCTGTATAATCTCACTTATATATGAATCTAAAAAAAACAAAACTCATAGAAAAAGGGATCAGATTGTTAGTTACCATAGGTGGGGGGAGGAGGGGTGGAGAATTGGATAAAGGCAATCAAAAAGTAAAAACTAGGGACTTCCCTGGTGGTCTAGTGGCTAAGACTCCAAGTTTCCGTGCAAGGGGCCTGGGTTCTATTCCTGGTCAGGGAACTAGATCCCACATGCCAAAACTAACACTCAGAGAAGCCCAAAGAAATAAATAAATAAAAATAATTTTTTTTTTTTTAAAAGGTACAAACTTTCAGCTGTAAATAAGAACTGGGGATATAACATAAAACATGATGACTATAATTAATACTCTAGTATGGAATATTTGAAAGTCGTTGACAGTATAAATCCTAAGAGTTCTCATCACGAGGGAAAATACTTTTTCTTTTTTTATATCTATATGAGAGAACTGATGTTAACTAAACTTACTGTAATCATTTCAAAATGCTGCTGTTGCTAAGTTGCTTCAGTCGTGTCCGACTCTGTGCAACCCCACAGACGGCAACCCACCAGGCTCCTCCGTCCCTAGGATTCTCCAGGCAAGAACACTGGAATGGGTTGCCATTTCCTTCTCCAATATATCGATATATATAATTTAAATCATTATGTTATACAGTGACATGTCAACTGTATCTCAATAAAACTGGGGGGAAAAAGTATTATAAAAAATAAAAAAAAGAACTTACCCAGAGAAGTTTGACTTTTGTCCTGGCTCTTGGGAGGTAACCTCTAAAACCTTTGAATAAAGAATTTGACAGGTCTTTGTCACCAGTTCCTGGAGGTAGCCCATAAATCCTTGGGATCGTCTAAGTTACAGCAGTGTCTTTGCTATTTGTGGTGGAACCTGACAGTTCATGCTAATAAGGCCACTCAAGATGGAGACCAGTTACACTATTAAGCTGTTGTGTCATCAGCCCATCCTCCAGGGAGGAGGCTGGAGGATGAGGTCAACCAAGTGGCCATGGATTCAATCATTCACATCTACTGAATGACACCCTAGTAAAGCTGGACACCAAAGCTCTGATGAGCTGCCTTGGTTGGCACATTCTGTGTGGAGTCACACATCAAAGTGCTGGGGAAGCGATGCGTTCTGACTCCAGGGAGAGAACAGAGGAAGCTTCATGTCTGTGACACTCCTAGACCTCAACCTCCATGTCTCTTCTTTTGGCTGAGTCTGACTGGTATCCTTTTGGTGTAATAAAACTATAACCTTATGTATAGTGCTTCTCTGATTTCTGTAAGTCATTCTAGCAGATTATGAATCCGAGAAGATAGCAGGGACTCAATTTTGCAGCCAGCTGGACAGAAGTGAAGATGGAATGGGGACCTCTGAATGATCAGCCAGTGTATGAAGTGAGGACAGTACTGTGGAGGCTGTGCCCTTAACCTGGAAGTCTGGCCCAATGTCATGCAGTTGGTGTCAGAAGTCACTGCACTGAGCCTGGCAAATTTGCTGCACAGTCCCAATGGAAGGATCCTAAATGTGGTCCAAGGACCTTCCTGTTACAACTGTCCAGATTCTTTCATAGACTACAAGTTGCTGCAAATAAGAGCCAAAGTGCAGGAATGACCTTAGCAGTCATCATTTCTGTATGACCTTCCAGAGGAAACCACTGGAGAGGAAGGTCAGAAACCAACAGAAAGGAAGTAGACAGGAAAGAGAAGGAAGGGCTCAAGGAGGAATAACCAGTGGGGTGCTGGGACACAGGCATCTGAGTCAGTGGTTGGGGTGTGCAGCAACCGTGGGAATTAGACTGAGGTGCCAGAACAAGTGGTGGCACCTTGACCAGGACAACTGATTTGCAAATCTGTGACATTGTCCCTCTTTTCCCCTAATTGAAAGTGAAAGTGAAGTCGCTCAGTCGTGTCCGACTCTTTGCGAACCCGTGGACTGTAGCCCACCAGGCTCCTCCATCGAAGGGATTCTCAAGCAAGAAAACTGGAGTGGGTTGCCATTTCCTTCTCCAAGGGATCTTCCCGACCCAGGAATCGAACCCAGGTCTCCCACATTGCAGGTAGATGCTTTAACCTCTGAGCCACCAGGGAAGCCCTTTTGGCTAAGATCAAGGGTAGTATCTGTTCTTATCAGTTTAATATCTGATACGTCCTCTTTCCCCTAATTAGCTGAGGTTGTATTTCAAATCCATTTTCAAAGTGATCATTCCTTTTTTAAAAATTACTTTTATTTTTTATTTTTTTGCCACACAGCATGTGGGATCTTAGTTCCCTGACCAGGGATCAAACCCACGTCCTCTGCAGTGGAAGTGCAGAGTCTTAACCATTGGACTGCCAGGAAAGTCCCTCAAAGGAGTCATTCCTGAAACCTCGGGATAGGCATACTTTGCCTAGAGCCTCCTTACTGTTAAAGACCTATGGACCTGACATGGTCCTAACAAAGCTCCACCACGTATTACACGTCCTTGGCCAAAATCCTAAATGTGGAAGAATGACATGTTTGAGTGCTACACAGGAGAGAATCTGTGCCGGTTACTTTCCTTCTACCCAGAGAAAAGAACCACAGATCAGCTTTTCCACAAAAGGAGAGTTTCCCAGATGCCACCCATACTTGGAAGAAGCCAAGGTGAAATACTAATCAAGTCAAACTTTCTTGATATTACTCTATCTTTCCCTAGGAGGGCTGCACTAAAACAAACTCGGACACCTGTGGCCTCTTCCTTCTATGCAAAGTAAAAAGCCAGCAGCAACCCCAAGCTGATAAGATTAATCTAAAGAGCAAATTATGGTGTAATTTCCTATGCTGATACTTTGTAGTTAATTTTAAAAAAAGGTTTCATTTTCCTACTGGTCTGATTTCACAGGAACATTTTACCTGTTTTTGTGAGGCATTTTTTCTCCTGGAAGAGAGGTGCTGATTGGCCCCAAATGACTGACAACCTGGTGTAATGAAAATTTCCAATGTAAACTTATTTTCCCTCAGTTTCAGCAATTTTAAAATCTATATATAGAGATATCTTTATCAGAATTGCATTGTTAGCTTCTCCTGGTAAACTAATTGTCTCACACTGTCAGTGCAAATAGAGATACTATTAATGGGTCTCACCTCCCAGCTGATTCCAGTGCTGGTCTGCTTACTGGCATGTACCAGCCACTTCGTCCACGGACACAAGCGCGATATTACCTTAGAAGAGATCATCAAAACGCTGAACATCCTCACAGCGAGAAAGGTGAGTAAGCTATCTGGCACCATCTCTCCAGATGTTCTGGTGATGCTGTGCCTATTTCTTAGACTGTGAAAAGAACACAACAGGTCCTAGAGACTCGGTGGTTGGTGGTAGGATGGTGAGCACTGTGGAGATTTTTCTCCTGGTGTTTTTTTCCCCCCCGAGGGACTATAGGAAGTTTTCTTAGTTTGAGAGAGTCAGAGCTGCTCAGCAAGGCTTACCCTGTGCAGTTGAAGGTAACTCACTCTCTTGTTCTCTCGTTCCTGCCTGGGCCAAGAATTCATGCATGGAGCTGCCTGTAGCAGACGTCTTTGCTGCCCCAAAGGTAAGAGCTGTCCTGGGTCTGCTTTGGCAGATGGGTGACTTGGTGAAGAGAGGCATCCACAAGTGTTTAAACAAATTTCTTTAACAGAAAGCAAACAGGCTCAAACTAACTATAATGTATGAAATGTTTTCAAAGACTGAGAATTCTGATCTTTATTCTCAAATACATTTTGGTGTTTCTGGTTTCACTTGACTTAGAAGATATATAGTAGAAAGCTTGGGTTTTGTAGTCATAATTTAGACCTCAATCAAGGAAAAGCTCTTTAAGATTTTACCCAACCCAGGTCTAGTACCTGGAATATAGGAGGCACTCAATTAATGCTGCTGAAGGAGAGAATTTTTCTGGCCTATGCATTTCTGAAAAACCAAATACTCTCACAAAAACAGATATTGAGATTACAGGTTGAGAGAGCTTTCATTTTGTCTAAGAGACTTCCTATGGCAACAGAAAACGTATTGCCAGAGGCCCTCCTCTTCCGCAGCCTGGTCACCTAACAGCCCACCAGCTCCGGGCACGGCTATCCAGAGACCCTCAGCTTTCTCTGTCCTGCCAACTGCCCTCTGGCCGGTCCAGAACCATCCTGTCAGACAGGGGCCAACATATCCCTGCCTCCGGCTGCTCCTGCCAGGGCATCTCACCTTTCCTCCTCCTGCGCCTCACCCCCGCCCCCCGATCTGCAGTGGGAGGAGATAGATTTGACAGCTGATAGTGCATTTTCTCTGACAAACACATGACTACAGCCATATCAATAGCTTTCAGCACATCAGTTCCTGTTTTCATGGAAACACACAAGTGAGAATGAAAAACCCAAAGCTTCAATTTACCAGTGGTCTCCTAACCACCTGCTTTCCATGTGTACCAGAGGGTAACTTGGCCAGGGCCAGAGTGCAGGCCTGTCCTGCTCGTGAGCAAAACTATTCTTCCGGTCTTTTCCAGACTATCTCATTTTTCATTAAAGATTATTCCAGGAGTCGGAAAATCAATAATATGAAATATTGTAATATAATTATATAATAGCATATAATATAAACATATGTACTGTATAATACGTATTATATAATTTTATCCTTCAGAATCTCATCCTGTATCAGACTATCTAACAGCGGGTTGGAAGGATTTTATATATGTATATATATAAAATCTCATATCTAGTGTATAATACTTTATATATTTCATTTATTAATATTTTATGTATATATCTTATATATAATACTTTATCTTATTTTAATATTTTACATATAGAGAGATAAAATAGCCAAGAGTCACTGAGTCATGCTCTGGGTTCTCCAGGGGGTGGCTCACTGCTGAGAGGGTGCTATCAAAGCCAAGAGCAAGGCCCAGCAGAAGCACTGTGGGGCTGGAAGTGAAACAGTTGGTGGCTTCAGCCCCAGTTCTCCTATTAACTAACTACGTGGCCTTTGACAAGACTCTACACCTCTCTGTGCCTCAGTTTCTACATCTGAAGATTCGAAAGCAATTTTGAAAGTTGGTTGGAATCCAACTCTTGAGTTACTGGAAAATGTTACTATATAACTCTTGATTAAAGGCAAAAACTGGTTGTAGAGAAGCAATCATTCTGAGAGAGAGGGGCCAGGGGTTTGAAATCATCAACCCTCCATGACTGCGAGCCCAGGGCAACCCCACTGTGGGCTGCTCTAGAAGATGGCCCATCCTCTCCCCAGCCAAGGTGCAGGTCAGTTCCCACTACCTTCCTTCACTTTTCCTATCTCATGCCATCTCCTGAACTGCTTCCTATTCCTCCTGGATTAACAATCTCGTTTTTCCATTCTCTTTTCCTCAAAGATTCAGCACTGCTTACTTACCTTTCAAGATACTTCAGAACAAAGAAAGGTTGTTATTTTCAAAACCCACAAGGGTGCTATACGGGAGGAAAAATTACTTTCTTGTGTTCTCAAGAATATCTTTCCAAAATCAAGCATATTAATTTTAGTGCTTTTAGAGATCCAGAGGTCTATTATGCTCAAGTTGGGTGGCATCCTGCTCTTGGCAGATGCTGGAACAATGTGCTGATCTAAATGCTGGGTTCCGCAGGCAGTGCTCCCGGTGTCTCTGAAGTAAGGTGAACGAGGTAGAAAGCAAGCAAGCTGGCAGGTCTAGGAAGGACTTCTTTGGTGGACTATTAGTTGGAGGCATTTTCTACTACCAAAAGGTGCAAAAGTCCATAATTTTTCAGAGAGCTCTACGCCAAAGCTCAAATCTTTTTTTTAAAAGTGAAAGCAGAGGACTTTTTTCACATATAGCACTGGCTGATTAAATTTGGGCATAGGTGGAGAGAATGGATACAATACATATAGGATAGATCTGTTTGTCCCGAAGAGAAGCTAGTCAGGACCCTAGATAGAATTCTGGCAGAAACCCTGAACAGAAGTCTCCTGAATGGTGTGCCACCACTGTTGTACTCCAAGGAGGGGCAGGCTTCTTTCTGGCAAGAAACCAGGTCTCCCTTTTGAGCCTCTTTCTTGAGCAGTTCTGAACTGCAGGGTCCACATGGCTCCTGAAAGTGTGCCCCCTGAGCTACGAAAGATATACTCAAGGCAGTGAAAGCTGGACAAACAGATGAAAAAGCAGGCGGTACAGAGTGTCATCCTATTGCTACAATTCCAATGGAACTAAAACATTAAGGCCTTTAACTAAAACTGCCTTTAGAATTTCTTCTTTTAAAGAAGAAGAAATCAAATTTCCATTTGATTCAAATTCTTTTCTATACTTATCCTAATCATCTTTCCTAATCATCTTTAGAAATCTTTTGAAAATTCTTTAGAAGATGTTTTCTCAAAACAGAGGCAGTGTAAGTTCTAAGTCCCTAGTCAAAGTAGTCAAAGTTTTAGAAAAGTCTCATTAGATTCTGATGGAAAAATAAGCAAAGGATCTCTTCTCTTTTTGACATTCTTGAACCTCTGTCCCCAACAACACAGGCATCTGCCTCCATCTGCATACACAGCTAGCATCTGTCTTCTTGGCCTCACCACCTCTGTTCACCTACAACGTCCCCCAGAGATAACGGTGATTTATGGGAGGTTTCTTGACTCCCAGAGCCCAGAGACACTGGTGCTACTCGTAAATTTCCAGTTAGAGTCAGGACCCAGGAGGGTTCACAGCTGTTCATTATATACATGTCCTTCTAAAGGCCCTGACCATGGGCCATCAAGCTCCACAGTGCAGAGAGGAAGCTTTTGTAGTCTGGGATTCTGGTGCCTCGGTCTGGGTCAAGGTTTTCCTGGAAAAACCCTAAAAAATCAACAGCACTTCTAGAATTCAGCCTGAAGAAATAAGAGATGAATTCAAAGATCTATACAGATGACTGTACTGATATAAGCAAAAACAATGCAAAGGTAGGGGATTGATCAGCTGTGGCACAAATAAGCTCTAGGTTCCTCTGCAACTCTCAATCTCATGTTCTAAAATACTATTGAATGATTTAAGGAATTACCAGTACTATATGTTAAGCGTAAAGAGGTTAGAAAAGAATATCACTAGTTGGTACCTATTGAAAGGAAAGTATTAAAAAGAATCTGAGAATATAGGTACCAAAATTGTAATAGTAGTTCTGTTTGGCTGATGGCTGATGAAAAAAAAATTCATTTTGGTGAATGCATATAACTTTTATAGTAAAAACCTTGATAATCAGAAAAAATATGGAGAACCAAAAAAGCTGCTTGGACAGAGCTCCTCATATAAATCACCTGAAGATCCTGTGAACGCAGACTGATTTAGTGGGTCCAGAGGGAGGCCTGAGATTCTGCATCTCTAACAGGTTCCCAGGTGATGTCCATGCTGCTGCTTCATGTACCTCACTTTGAGTGGCAAGGGATGAGAACAGGTCCCGGCAGAGGCTGAAGACAGGTTTATCTGAGCTGGATTGGGCTCAAGCTTAAGACATACCCTCCAGGCTCCATGACTCCGTCCTACAGTAGAATGAGAGGACACATCGGGCCTGACCTGGCCGAGACATATCCCCTCTCCCAGGTTCACAAAAAAGAGAAGAACCGTGTGGCCAGACTCACATCAGAGCTGCCAGCATTCCAAAGAGGTTCTGACCCTGCACAATCAAGGCCAAAGGCCCCTTAGAGAAACTCCGTCCAAGGCCCGGCACTCTCTCAGAAGCTGCCCCTCATCTTCCCAGGCCCACCTCCGGGGGCACCTGGCCCTGATCCGGGAACTCACCTCCAGCTGTGTGGAGACATGTCAGTCTCCTCACACTGCTACCTTCCAGAGGAGGGCTAAATGGGAGAGTGCTGGGGCTAAAGCAGCACTGTCCAGGCCAAAGGATGGACATTCATTTTCTCAATAAGCATGTGGGATTTCCAGGGAAACCTAGATTCAAAAACTATAAATTATAGGAGTAAGAGAGAGCAGACTGATTATGAGCTCATGTACCTAAGACTCCCTCCACAGAGAGAAGAGCTTGCATGGGGTAAAGAAATAGACATGGGCTGTAGGCAGGTAACCCTGCATTCAAACCCCAGTCTTTCATTAACTTAGTTGGGAGACTTGCTTCAGGTACCCTTTCAATGAAACCCTCCAATGGAAAAGGAATTGGGAGGTTTCGGTAAAAGCCTACTGCATTTGCAAGTAACTGGGAGAGGCTGTTTACCATGACGAGCAGCATCCATTCACACAGCAGGAAAACCTGAATAGCTGGACCACAGGTGAGCAAACTCACCTTCTCCACTTGTCCCCCTGGAAAGAAGAAATCAAAAGGAAATCTCTCTCTCCAGTGTTCAAAATCAAGCTGGCCAGTGGCTATCTGTAGTATTTCTCTTTCTAGAACACAACTGAAAAGGAAACCTTCTGCAGGGCTGCAACTGAGCTTAGGCGTATCTACAGGAGCCACATGTGCTTGAACAGATTCCTGAGCGGACTTGACAGGAATCTCAGCAGCCTGGCAAGCAAGGTAAGCTGGGCTATGCCAACAGCCTGCCTTCCAATGGATGGCAGTACTACTTCTTAAAATACTCCTCCTTATGACTAGCAGTACATTTTCAATCAGCCTGTTCATTCATTCAACAAACTTTATTTGTTGAGACTCTGTGAGTATTGCTTATAGGTACTGTTCTAGGCACTGGGGATACGTTTCCTGCTCTCACAGAATGTTGTAATGGGTCAGTGAGAAAAGCAAACAAGCATATAGCATGTTGTCCAGTAGTGATAAATACTATGAAGAAAAATACAGGAGTAAAGAACATAGGGGTCAAGAGGTAGAGGGCTGATTTAGTAGTTGGAGACATCATCTAAGCAGATATTTGAATTAAGCAAGCGAGTTGGCCACAACACTAACTTGGAACATTCCAGGCAGAGGGAATAGCTGTACAAAGGCCCTAAGGTAGAAATGAACTGCATGTGTTCAAAGATCAACAGGAGGGCCAATGTGGCTGGATCTGAGTAAGGGAGGGGCTTTTAGCAGGAGACCACACAGGGCCTATGGATTCTGCCCCAACCATGGTGGGAAACTCCCACAGGGTTCTGAGCAGGGCAGAGACTACCACCCGATTTATGTGATTTTAAATGATCAATCTGGCTACTGTGTGGTAAACAGACTGAGTAGCGGTAAGCATAGAAGTAAGATGGCTTGTTGGGCGGCTACCACAGTACTCCAGCTGCAGATGATGGTGGGTGTTGCAGAGTAAGAGTGGCAGACATTGTTGGATTTTGGCTATGATCGAAAATAGAGCCAGAAGGACTTGCTGACAGATCTATGGTGCGGGGTAATGGAAAGAGTAGAAGATGGCCTCCTGGTTCCTAACCTGGGCCCCTTGGTGGACGGTTGGTGCTGTTTACAGATATGGAAGACTGGGGGTGATCAAGGCTGGAGGCTGTGAAGATACTGATAGGACTGTTGAAAAAGTCTGAAGCTTAAGGGAGAGGTCAGAACTTGTGGTATTAAGAGTTCTCAGAAAGATCTTTAAGTCACAGACCTGAATGACACAGAGAAAGGACAAGATCCAAGGACTGAGCCCAGAGGCACTCATATAGAAGTCAGGAAGAGAAGGGACCAGCAAAAGAGACCGAGTAGTAGCCAGTGAAGTAGGAAATCAAAGAGTGTGCGGTATCCCAGAAAGCAAGTGAAGAAACTCTTTTAATAAGGAGGGAGTGTGTCAAATGTACTGAAAGGTCAAGTAAGATGAACACTAAGAATGGTCATTGAACTCAGCATGATGGAGGTTACTGATGGTGCTGACATAGATGGAGATGTGGGAATGAAAGTCTGAGGAGAGTGGGTTCCATAGAGAACAGGTGTGGGGAGGAGTGAAAAGAAAGGGGTACTGAGTATGAAAAACTCCTTTAGGGTGTTTTTCTATATGGCTGCAGAGAAACGGAACAATAGCTGAAGGCAGGTATGGAGTGAAGGAAGTTCTTTTAAGATGAGGTCTATAGGGAGCATGTCAATATACCAGTGGGAATGACCTAGTAAGAGGGGAGAACTGATGATGTAGGAAAAGTGGCAGAGCCAAGAGTGGATGTTACTTAATGCCAAGTAGAGGAACTGGGGACATTCATCCTCTCTCTGGGCATGCTGCTTTATTTATAAGGTAACAGAACAGGGAGCAGATATTACACTCATTGTCTCTTTTGACCCTCTTAATTATCTTAGTAAGTAGGCACTACTGTTCCCATTTTATACAAAGGAGGAAACTGAAGCTTTTATAAACTAAGTAGTTCATCTTAAGCAATGCAATTAATAAATTGGTAGAGCTGAGATTCAAACTGAAGCAGTGGCCAGGTGGTAGGCAGTAGGAATCCTTCCCAACTGAAGTGCTGCCAACCTGTTATGTTGCTGTTTAATGGGCAGGATGGCAAATGGACTGAATCTGTCTCTCAGCAGTCCAGGTGGCCACACAGAAGGCCCAAGATGGCAGTGGGCAGGTCTGAGCCTCCACATCCCTGTTATGCCCCTGAGCAGCACCTAGCTGTGACACACCTGTCCAGGGATGGCCACACCCTGAAGGCAGACAGTTACGGATTCACAGTGGCCATTTCTGGAATATAAGTAGCATGTACAAAAAACAGCTACACCCTGTTAGCCTAGCAGCAGAGTCAAGCCAGACTGGCAGCCTTGGCTTGATCACTGTTCAAGTGGCAAGTGCAAGCGCAGGCTTGACCTGGGTAGACGGGCACAAGCAAGATTCAAACACTTAGCAATGCAAACTAATATTTTTTTTTTGTAGACCTGTTCTGTGAATGGAGCCAAAACAAGTACGCTGAAAGACCTCTTGGAAAGGCTAAAGACGATTATGAAGGAGAAATACTCAAAGTGTTGAAGCTGAATATTTTAATTTATGAGTTTTTAATAGCCTTATTTTAAACATATTTATATATTTATAACCCATCATAAAATAAAGTATATGTAGAATCTGATGCATGATGTCACTTTAATGGCATAGGCTACATTTGCTTGCCAGCTATTGGGAAAACCAATTTACCGAAGAGACCAAAATTGGTGTGAGTCAAAAAGGAAAAACTACTTCCCTCTCAAGTTTTCTCATTAAGGACATAAAGCATGGTATGATTAAAGAATACAAGGCCACACAAGATGTCAATGATAATTAAAAGAGCTTGCAGATTAAGTCCATAAGTCACACTGATTATCGAAAAATTCTCAATTGAAAAGGTGTCAACTGGATGCTTAGAACATTCCTCTCCTATTGGCACAAGAGGTGTTATATTTAGTCCACGAGCACAGGGGTGGGAGGAATAATTCTAGCACACTACACAGCACTACAGTAAGCAAGAGTTAAAGTCCTAATAATGTAAATTCTTTTGAGTCTCAAGTCTTAGAACCCACCAACAGCCAAAGCATGGAAGACTTAACTATGCTTACAGAACAGACTGTAAATGCTATCAAACTGACAACATAAAAGTAAGCTGAAAATGATTAAGAGGTAAAGAGCAAAAGAAGAGAAAGAGAGGTGGGGGCACCAATATCCCCAGCTCACTCAGGGAGAGGTCGGCAATATTGCCAAAGGTTGATGGAACATAAACAAGTCAAATATTTATTCAAAACTGCAAAAGTAACAGATCTAAAAATAACTTACTACAAAAATTTGGAAAGGGTAGTATAAATAAGGCAGACTCTCACTTTTCAATGGAGAAACCAACACAAAATACCTAAAGTTTGATAAAAACAGTTGGCATGGTGGTCATGAATTGATGAACACTGTAGTTGGAGAGGGGTATATGAAGTTTGGTTGCATTACTCTGCTTTTACATGTTTGAAAGTTTTTACAGTGAAAAGTAGGGGCGGGGGGGATAACAATAGTGAGTAAATCAAGAAATCCTTGGAATTATAATGGTAACTACCAGAGAAACTAAAAAAAACGGAAGGTGGATTGTTGAGGATGGGACTTGGAATAAGGAACAGTGAAAGGGCAGGAGATTTTTGGCTTTCTATTTGAAGTCTGTGTGTATGACCATGTGCACAAGTGAGAAAATGCTTTTAAAAGTTTAAAAGTTAGGGGACTTCCCTGGCAGTCCAGTGGTTAAGATCCTGCACTGCCAATGCACGGGGTGTGAGTTTGGTCAGGGAACTAAGATCCCACATGCCATGAGGTGCAGCCAAAAGATTAAAACAAATTAAATAAAAGTTTAAAAGTTAAAGCACTAAAATTAAAAAGACAGACAGTAACAAACACTGGTGAAGATGTGAAAAAACTGAACTATCACACATTGCTGATATGATCAGAAAGTGGTACAGCCATTCTGGAAAACAGTATGGCAATTCTTCAAAAGATTAAACATAGTTACCACATACTCCAGTAATTCTCATCCTAGGTATCTACACCAAGAGAATTGAAAAAACATGCCCACACAAAAATCTCTACACAAATGTTCACAGCAGCATTATTCATTTATAGCAAAAAAGTAGAAACACCACAACTGTCAATCAACTGATGAATGGATAAACGAAATATGGTATAGCCATACAAATATTACTTGGCAGTAAAAAGAAAAGTACTGGCATATGCTACAATATGGATGAAGCCTTGAAACACTATGCTAATTCAAAGGAGCCAGACACAAATGTTACATATGGTATGATTTCATTTATAAGAAATGCCCAGAAGAGGCAAGTCCACAGAGGCAAAAAGTAGAATATTGGTTGCTAGGGGCTGAGGGGATGAAAGAAGACCGAGTGACTGCTAATAGATACAGGCTTTGAGAGTAATGAAAATGCTTTGATATTAGATAGTCATAATGGCTGTACAACTCTGTGAAACTACTAAAATCCACTAAATTATATACTTAAAAGGATGAATTTTATAGTATGTGACATATCTCAATGAAGTTGCTATTTTAAGAAATTAGAGGGCAAAAAACAAATGTCAAGTCATTGAAATTTGACTTTAAAGACATGTCTGCAAGAATATGGATCTAGTAACAGTGAATGAGCATTCTCTTTTCATTCTTGCTCACACACATATGACAAAAATTAATACTAGTACTAAAATTATACCAAAACATGTAACATCTTTTTAACCCTTTCAAAATAAGGGAACAAATCAAAAGCTTAAAGTCTCACCCTGACCACAGCCAGTTTCACCCTGCCCACATAAAATACCAGCATGCCAAGGGCAACAAGTAACTAAGAGAGTCATGGAGCCTTCTAAGGCCACAATGAAAACTTTTAATTCATTTGCATTCAATGGCTAATGTGAGCTGTAGTCTGCCACAGGATATGACTTGTGGGTTATAGTTTGTGTATGAGGCCAGGATGGTAAAAAGAAAGGCAGTCGGAACAAAGAGCAGGCCATAGAAGGGTCACACGTAGGCTCCAGGCAGATCTGTCTGTCATGGATGGAAATATACAATAGTAAGCGCTGGGGTTTACCAAGGGGGTGAGAGAACATGAACCGAGAAGGACACACATAAGAAGGGCGAGCAGAGAAACGTCAGGATTAAGTGAAAGTTGAGATGCTAATCGCTTAAGCACGCTCACTTAGGAAACTTAGCTACAGCCCACACCTACTTCATGGGACGTGCCTCTTGTCTACACATGGAATGTGTGACACTGACAGCACAGGCTGATCTCCTCCCTCCCTGCTACCTCCACCTTTTACCTATGAGCACAGTCTATCTCTAGCTGGCATTTGTAGATAATAAATCTTACTGAATAAGCAAATGAAAAACACATTGCTCAAATCTATAGTTGAATGATTTTCACTGAAACGCAAGTCAGAAATGCCAGTGTCCGATAAAAGTGCACCAAGGCCACTCTTGTTGCTATTAGCCAGTGCCCTGTCTTTTTTCCACCCTTCTCGGCAGGTCCTCTTGGTCAGCTTCTTAGGGTGCCCAAATCATCTGAGAATGCAGAACTTCAGGGCAAAGTGCAGGACACAGTTTTCTCATGGCCTGCCCTCTCAGCATACAAGGTTAGCCTTGCAATTCCTACCACCTTCCATTGAGGACAACTCAAGCCCTTTCCCGAGTCTCGGAGTTGATTTCCTGGTTCAAGTGATCAGTGCAATCGGAGCTCCATTCCCAGGTGGAGTTTTCAAACCTCCTAGTTAGCTGCCTTTGCCCTTGAGCACTCAAGAAATTTTCTCCTCAGCTCTAGTGTTTCTTTTGATCCATCCTTCATGTCAACTTCTTCCTAGTTCAACATTCAGTCTCTAGGGTGTCTATTCCTTGCTTGCTTCCTATTATCCAGCATTAAACCAAACACAAGCATGTTCAGATGTTTTAGGTGCTGACTGCATACCTAGGTACCTATTATGCAATATCAGTAAAGAAAAGTAAAGATACATAGGTTCCTTTAGCCTACGTACCAGTCTTGAGCGCAAGACAGCCAGCAAGGAAAGAAGGAGGTTGGCTCTTCTGGCCCGTGACTGTCCCAGCCTTCAGGGCACAGGTGTGTACATCATCTGTTCTCCCAGCTCCTCCGAATCTAATCCTTCACAATCTTTTCAGCAGTTGTTTTTCTAAGACACAAATAACGTGAGTCACCCCCTTAAGATCCTTCTGTGGCTTCTCACTGCTTTAAGAAAACTCTTTGACAACTGGATCCTGGCCTGTCTCTTTCCTCTCCAGGATCATCAGTCCCCACCTCTTTTGCCTTACTTCAAAAGCAGGCCACCAATGCACACAATATTCACATTACTCCTTCTGCCCAGAATGCCTTGCCACACCCGTTCCACTGCTCTAACACCTTGAACAGCACTTCTCCTGGGATGAAACTTTTCTGACCTTCCCGTCAGATAGACATGTGCTAGGCATTGGGTGAGCTGCTAGGGAGGAACGCTGTGCCTGGCAGCTCACCATTCACCCTCCTTCGCTACAGCCCTCAACATGTCATTCTCCATTCATATGGCCATGAGCCATGCATGGGTCCACAGAAAATACAGCAGACACCTGGTGACTGAGTGGTATAACCCATGATGGAATAGAAATCAAGGTCAACATAGTATTTCTGTAATGACTCTAGCAGTTTAGGTTGGGTTAGGCAATATCCTCTTGTTAAGATTGGTATCAACTCTGAGAAATATTTTATTCAGTTGTAAAGTCCCAGTTAAATTCCTTTGTAAAGCTGGAGAAATAAAGTCTTTGATTAAAAACTAAAATTTCCCCAGGCCTCTAAAAAGGGGTGGGGGAGGGGAGCAGGTGTAGAAGAATGTCTGATCTGTCATATTCTTTAGTCAGAGCCATAAACGTGTTTGGGTAAGACAAAGTGATGTTCTGATAACGTTGATAAAAGTAACTTTAAGATTGGGTCACAGGAAGCCCAAGATAAATGCTGAGAGGAAACAGGTTCTTTTTGAAGTAGCCTCTTCATAATCATTTTCCCACACATGTGTTCAACTTCCGAAGGAGGACTGAATACTTGATTTGCTTTGCAAATGAAACAGCTTAAGAATGAGACATTCAGATAATGTTATAGCTTGTTTAGAAGGCTCACTTTAAGTTTAGGCTGCAGCTTCAGAACTGTGTTAACAGTTCCTGTAGGCACATCCGAACTGAGGTACCTCAGGCTGGTACTTGGGATTTTTATTTTGTTCTGTTTTTAGTACTTGAATTTAAAAGAGACTCTCAAGGGTCTTCATAAGAAGGTGGGATGAACAATGACCTCAGCAGCATCCTGACAACACAAGCAGCAACAGGCTCCCTGAGGGTGTGCCTTAGTGGTGGTGCTTGGTGAAAGTGAATATCACAGTTCCAGAATTCAACTGGGGAGGAGCGGCAGCGAGGGCGCTGGTGCACTACTGATTCTCTTGCCTACACTATGGCAGGCCTCTAATCTTATTTTCATATTCTACACATGTGTAGCAGTTTTACACCAGCAAGCAGTTGGGAAGAGCGAGAGGGGAAGATCTGAAATGGCCAGAGGAGTCCCCTCTCTATACAGAAAGCACACAGAAATCCTTTGAAACTTGCCGACAAATCAAAACTTCATAATGTCCGCTGTGAACTTCTTGTGGCTGCCTAATAATCAATAAATATGAAAAGAATGCATGATTAACAATAATTCAAGCAATATTATGGTTTGAGATATTTTAAGCAAATTAAGTTTTTGAAAGAGATCATATCATTACCACTAAGAAATGTCTTTTACTTTTTAGTGAGATACATTTTCCATACAGACTTCTTTAAGTTTCTGTTCTCAAATACCTAATGACAAGGATAATAAAACTTAGATTAAATTTTTTTTTGGTGAAAATAAATTTTTATCAATGAGAAGCATTTTTAAAAACACCTCTCCCGGGTTTCTGTATCATGATGACTTCTGTTTAAAGACCCACAACACTAAGAGTTTCTGGTACAAAACTACACAAGCTTCTCTTAACCTCATGAAATTGAGATGCCAAGCACAAAGAACCTGCTTATTAAGATCAAGATGGACGCAAACACAAAAAAAGTCGAGTAAAGAAGCAGACCACAATTACAGGCGTTAGGCTAAAGATTTTTATTTCTTACTTAAGCATGCTGTACGTATACATACAATATCAATATACACAACTTGAACAAATACAATTTATACATAAAATACAGTGAAAGTGTGGCTTTTGAAATTAATGCAACAAACTCATCATACAATTTGTAATTCTGGCCAGTATACAGTATTGTAGTAATGCTATTGAAGTTACTGATGATTTAAATTAGACTACAGTAGAAGTTCAAAGGCACTAGGAAGATCTATGTTTTCTTCTAGCATTTTTGATCAAAGAGTAACTAAAAAGGAACACAGATGCATACATTAATAAACTGGGCAGACACTGACGCACTTAAATGTAAACTCTACCCATCCTTTAGTTTACAGCCCTGCAGAAAAGCAAGGGACTTTCCTTATGATAACAGTTAAGGAAAAAATGTTATTAAAAGATGAAAAAGAAACACAACAAACTAAAGGTATAATCATAATTAAAAAAAACATGTTACAGTTGAAGTAGCACCACCCTCTCCCCCAAAGTAACCTTAAATTTCTTGGGGCAAAAAAAGGTCCCCTTTTCTCAAAAAGTAGATGACATAGCATGTCAAACTGATTCTACTTGTGGGACGGAACACATGGATGTAATCCTCCCACCTTAATTATCCCTACACTTCACAAGAATCTAAACAAAAATGGGGAATACTATCATATTTTAATATCCCAATTATTACTACATATATTTGCAAGGTTTACTAAAGAACATACCACAAACAACATTCTACCAAGGCTCCTCTTAATAAATATTACTTTTTTAAATTAAAGAGAAAAAATAGCCATTCACATTCAATAACCTATTTATATGTGACACTCATTTTAAATGTTTCTTATTTCAAATAATGAGCAAATTTATCTATATCTTTTCATGAAACTAACACTGAAGTTATGAGATATTTCATTTGTGGACAATGACACAAAGTAAATGTGAGGAAACCACAGAACTGCTATGATTGGAGCTAAGTGAAGAGCTTTAACGTTAGGTTCCCACGCTTTCACATGGATACTCAGGCCTGGCTCCAATATCTAATCTTGATATCAGTTCTCATGTAAATGCTAAAGCAGCCTATTTTTAAAATTCCACAATGTTTTGACTTTTTATAGCTTTCTTTTTGTTACTGCAGTGACATGGAAAAGAAAAAAATCTAAGATACTGACTTAAATTTTCCTTAATGTTTTAAAGCTTAATGCAAAAGTTATCCCTTTTCTATTAAATGGATGGTTAAAGGCTAGACCTGTGGACTTTTAAAAAGAAGACATAGTCATATTTTTTTTCCTACTGGTAAAATTAAGATTTCTCTAGAGTAATTACTAATAGAGTTAAATGTGCATCTATAACTGCCAAGATATTCTGCTTACACAAAGCTTTTACAAGACATAAGTTCACCTCAAGTCTTCACAGTATCCAAACAATGCCCCATAAAGTTATAAATGTCTAACTATCTTGCACATCACAAAGAAAATGCTGTTATTAAATCCAATTCTTCTTACCTAGAAAATATTCACCACACACAAGATATTTAGTACATCACCTTTGAAATGTACTTTAAATTTATGGACACATTTTTACACAATTCACAAGTATGCTACCTTCACTCCCATTCTATACATAGCTTTGTAACTGTAAAACAATATTTCACCAAACTTACTAATTTATGCAGTCTTAAAACGTGTAGCCAATGTGTTTCAGGAGTGATTACATAATTTTAAAACTCATAAAAGATAAATATATATATACATAGTGGTTTTAGAGTAGCATAACTTAAAAAAAATAAAAATTTTACAAGCAGCCAACAAAAAAACAATAATTCTATCTATGACAACTTTTCTTTTTTACTATAAAA
The DNA here is from genome assembly GCF_054371585.1 of Giraffa tippelskirchi. NCBI lineage: Eukaryota > Metazoa > Chordata > Mammalia > Artiodactyla > Giraffidae > Giraffa > Giraffa tippelskirchi. Next base: position 97,878,140 of record NC_137280.1, on the reverse strand, counting down.
TAAAAATAATTTTTATTTTAGAGGTATGGTCTAATTGGAATTGTCAGTGGAAGAAATTCAGGGAAGAATATTTTCTTTATAAAAGAAGAAGAAAGACAAAATAAAGTGTTTTAAAGACAAAGAATTAAAAGGTATTTTTCCTGCTTTGGTTGTATTTTCCAGAAAATGGAGACACTTCTCAATTGGGAGAGACAGAGCAATTTCCATCAAAATTTAGAAGTCAGACACGGGAAAGTATCCGTTAATCAAGCTTCAAAGTGAATTTAAAAAATAATACTTATAGAGGCAAATATTAGTGACCAATATTTAGCTTCTTAATTTTCTGTAACTGGGTGACTCCTTTATATTTAGGTACAAATTCAATGTTTCAAGAAACATGAAACCAAACAAAATTTTTGACCTGAAGTTAGAGTGGCAAAAAAGGTCAACAGAGGTCCAGATGAAACATATTTTCAGCTTTTGTTTCTTAAACATGTATACTTCTAGACTATCAAATCATAAAAGCGTTCTATAGATCAATAAGATCACCTATCTCATACTTTAAATGCAATGAATGTGAGTATACAAATTAGAATATATTTTAAAAGGCCAGCTCTGTGTTAGGATTCCATCATTTCTTAGATATGTAGCCCATACATTCATATATAACAGGAAACCATAGGACAACTGACCTGCAACTTTCTACGTGCAAAACAGGACTTATTCTTTTTTTTTTTCTATTTTGAATATGTATCCAGTTATCTAAATAGATAGTAGTTGAGTAAATCACTAGTAGACTTATGTATACATTGAAACTGCAGCTCTCAATAGTATGAACTGCTCCTTCAACTTCCCTGCACAGTATAAGTTGAAAAAGTAATTATGACAATTTGAACAATTACCAGTTGTATGATTTTAATGTTAATATTAACTTTATATGGACTAAAAGTTATTAGGCAAATTATTAGTTCCAGTCTTACTCGATGATTTACAAGTTGCATTACTGGAAATTACACAAAAGTCTTCGATGTTTTAATTAAATATTTTATCCAGGCATGAGAACATCACTAATTTTTATTTTGACTTTAAGTCTGTAACATTTACTGAAGTAAAGAGTCAATTACAGTTTCAGGCTTTGCAGAACGCTTTCTGTTTGGAGAAGAGAAAAAGAAAACATGAATGCTTCCCTAAAAGACAAAAGTGCAAACACTTTACATTATGTAGTTGATAATATCAAGCAGCCAGAGAATCTAGAAACCAGTCAAGGTTTGACATGCTGTGTTAAGAGATCAATTAATGCCTGTCTTTTCAGGCTAGGGAAAAGTCACTTAGAGTGAGTCCAAGAGCATGGCACTGCACTCCACCACCCACAGCGATGAGGGAATGAGTGAACGATAAATCAGACTAGACAATGTGGACAGGTCGAGTGGTCTGCATGCCTGCCAGATCTGAACTCCTTGATTATCTCTTCTGGAGTGTGCTAAAGGTTCCAGCTTATTCAGTGAAAATCAGAGCCACAAATCACCTGAAGCGACACCTCGCAGATGACTGTGCAGGAACTGATGGAAATGCTTCGTTAATGTATCATGTTTACTGCAGTTTTGCTTAGCACACTGAACTATGTGTTTCTAATGAGGAACATCACGTTGAACATTACCAAGTAATGTAACCTAATATCAAAAAACCATTTACTGTGCATATTTGTCTATATTTATGGCCATTTACTGTTTTCACAATACAGCAGGCTAATTCTGGTACACAGAGGTGCTGGGTTTGGCTCATCTAATGTTCACTCACATTATTTTTTTTTTTTTAGATTAACAAAAGAGTACATTATTTTAAAATGAGCCTTCTGAAAACTGTATCCAAATACCTTATCAAATTATTTGCTTGGCTGTTTTAGGTCCAAATAGTTTCTTAAAAGTGACTAAAAACAGTGACTTCATGTAAATAATCCTTATTTCTGGTTTCTCTTTTGATATAGGAAGATCCAGAAACAAAGGGCCTTCTTTCCCCAAACTCACTAGAAACAAGGTAGCAGCTACTCAGACAGACCATGTTCTACTCCATTTTACCCCAGCACATCAATGTCTATTCTTCTCCTACATTGAGGCCAATTGTCTTACTATTTATCATCACACTTTCCTTGTTACTTTTTTTTACTAACTGCAAAGTTAGGAGGAAAATACCTCCATTAAAAGTGGAAAACTTAATGATCTAGAGGAATTTGTATTTCTTTGAACCAATTTGCTTCATTCATTAATAATACATGCATGGCTTCCTTTGGCATATGAAAAGCTTTTCATTTCTCACATCTAAATGCTGGAGGATGTAAAAATTTGTACACTTTTAACATGCTGATTTCTCCTTCCAAAATTTATAAAGTTAGGTTATGCCTATAAGATCATGTAGCACAAAAACATTAAAACTTAGACTTTTGAGTTACATGTAGGGTGAAGGCTAGATACTCAAAGCAGGGAAAAATACAAGCTTATTATTTCCTATCATTTTAGGAGTCCCAAAGACTTACAGTCAGTTTAAATAAGATGAACAGTATTTGATGTAAGGAAGGGAGAGAATAAACAAGCTCCAGCCCAGGACTTTCATATCCTGGTTTCCCTGGGCTACATTACAATACATTTAAACTACTCAAGAGTCAAAACTAGACCACAAAGGAGAGGGAAAGGTAGTCAGAGAAGTTTTCTTTAACTGGTAACTGAGGAAATCAAGGTTCCTGAGGCAATATTCATGACAGAAAAATGAATCAGTTGAATACAATATCTTGAGAGTCTAACCAGGCAAATTAATTGGCATCTCACTAGAAAAACTAATACAAAGATCAAGGAATTTGCCTTATTATACACTTGGAAAGAACAAAGTAAATTAAAAATAAATTCTACTACTCAGGAGGGCTAAAGAAGTTAGAAGACCTTATTTCTTTAGCCAGATCTTTATTTACTCAAATCCGAACTACATAAGGACTTGAATATATTTAGTTAAGTAGTTATCATGTTAATTGGGCTTCCCTGTGACTCAGCTGGTAATCCACTGCAGAATCCACCTGCAATGGGGGAGACCTGGGTTCGATCCCTGGGTTGGGAAGATCACCTACTCCAGTACTCTGGCCTGGAGAATTCCATGGACTGTATAGTCCATGGAGTAGCAAAGAGTTGGACACGACTGAGTGACTTTCACTATCATGTTAATTAAATTTCCCTTAAATGTACCTAATTTGAAAATCTCATTGCCTTTGGCTCATGGGACCCAAAGACAATTCTTACCTTCTCCCAGTCTTTGGCCTTGCTTTTCCCTTTGAAGTCCGTGGCCTCTCTAATTTCATCAAGGACTGGCGTAGGCTCTCCTCAGTATAGGCAAGATACACATGAGAAAGGTCCACTTCAAAGGGCTATGTAAAGGAAAGGAATAAGACATTCTAACACAGAGATTTGAGGGAAGATTTAAAATGCTGAATAAACTCCTAGAAAAAAGCCAGAGACAAAACCAAATAAATATCTACAGATATATTTTTCTAATGCCATATATCTCAAATATATTCACCAACCATTGGTGAAGAAGCCCTGACCCATTATAAATTCCTCAGTAGTAAAGAAAAACTGTTGGTTTTTCCCTAAAGCTGCTGCTTTCTCTTGTTAACCTAAGATTAGGACCAGCTTTGAAAGGGACACACATTCTAGTCTCTAAATAAATCCCCAAGATCCAGAGAGGTGGTGAAAGAGTTTCTGAAGAGGACTCCATGCCCCTCTTGCGGTATAGAAATGATAAGCTGCCCCCATGACTGCAGGTAAGCAGAACTGTCCTAATAATCACCCAATTCTAGAGCTTCTTCTCTCAAAAGATTAGCCTATTTTTCAGCAGAGCTGATTAACAGATATCATGATAACACAATTTAGTGACCACATTCCTATAAAGAACCAACTGTAGTTTGTTTTCTTTAAAAAAAAAAAAGCATTCTTACATCTTTCTCCTTTTTATCTGGAACTGGAGTCTGCTTTCTCATGTTATTTCCTGTGTAGGCAACACATTTCTCAAAAAAGGAAAAAAGGGGGAGGAGAATTATCTTAATTAGCGATTAATACTATGAATGAGGCAAATTACTATGAGATATTCTGAAGGTACACTCATAAAACATGATTTGAGGGATTCCCCTGGTGGTCCAGTGGTTAAGAATCCACCTGCCAATGCAAGGGACGTGGATTCAATCCCTGGTCAGGGTACTAAGACCCCACATGCCATGGGGCAACTAAGACCCAACACAGCCAAATAAATAAATAAATGTTTTTTTTTAAAAAGAACAAAACATGATTTGAATGCTGGGACAGAAAGGGAGACCCAGAGGTCATTCAGTCCTACACACCAACCAATAATACCATTTCTACTGAATATTCTGTGTGTTATAACTTTTTAAACATCTTATCCATCCTAGTGGATTCTCATTTGATTCACCCTCTGAACCATCCTCCCCACTGTAGCCAGCACAACTCCCATCTATAGGAAGTATTCCATTAACTATTTCATAAAAGGATGAAGGTTAATACTCACTAGCTGCCATTCTCCTATGTCTTCATTCCAATGGACATAGTTTTCAATCATTTCCTTTTGAAAGAGTCAAAGATGATCTACTTTTAATATTTAGTAACATTTAAAATACTGAATTAAACATGGAACTAAAGTTTTAATATATTAAGTGAAAAAAGTTAAGTTTCAAAACATTATGTATTGCATGATACTCTTTTTGGGCTTCTCAGATGGCTCAGTGGTAAAGAACCTGCCTGCCAATGCAGGAGACACAGGAGAATGAGGGTTCAATCCCTGGGTTGGGAAGATCCCCTGGAGAAGGAAATGGCAGTCCACTCCAATATTCTTGCCTGGAAAATCCCATGAAAAGAGGAGACTGCCAGGCTACAGTCCATGGGTTTGCAAGGAGATGGGCATGACTGAGCAATTGAGCAAGCACATGCAATGCCCCTTTTATAAATTTAAAAATATATACCTTCAAGGAATATAAGTAGGTGCAATTAAACTATATAAAAATAAAAAGCAAGGAAACAGAGAATTTAGGATTCAGGATGGTGGATACCTTGAGTTTGAAGAGGTAAAGGGATGGATGAGGGGAGAGCGAAACCATTTGGTTAGAAATAGGTCACTACAATGGTCCTAGATTTTGTTCTGGGTGACAAGTTAGCTACAAAATAAGTAAATAAAAGAAGGCCATCCAAGGACCATCAAGGACAGTGTACTGTGAACCAAATATTAATTCTGAAAGAAAGAAAGAAAAGAAAGAAAAGAAAATTAAAGAGAAAAAGAAAAAAAATTAAAGCTTATATTTAGACAAATTTCTTAAAACTGTACACAAATTTAAAATAAAATTTAAAAGAAAGAAAAAGAGAAAAAATTAAAGCTTATATTTAGAGAAATTTCTTAAAACTGTACATAGATTTAAAATAAAATTTAAAAATCAATGTTAAAGTCTACTAAAATGTACTGGAAAGAGATATTTGGTGAAAAGAATAATAGAGACTCAGATTTTAAAATTATACTAGTATTTAGTTAGCATCTATCTAGAGACAGATGGTAGTGATCATTGCACAATATTGTGAATGTACTTAATGAAATGTACTCTTAAAAAGTTAAAACAGTAAATTTCATATTATGTCTATTTTACCACTCTACCTCAAACACACAGAATTAGCATCCATAAACAGGAAAAAAAAGTTAGCACAGGAGTTCTGTTTATCCTATTCATAGGATAAAGAATGTTGAAAAAGTAAATAGGATCTATGCCTTTACATGAATTACATGAATCTGGCCTTCCTCCTAAGGACTGAGAAATTCTTATTCAGATACTTAGTTACTCAAACGGAGAATAATATATTAAAAGTTAACAACTAGAGTGAAATGCGATGGAATTAAAGAAAATTTTATCAGCAACAACTGAAATGTAAATATTTACCACTAATTAAACTAGAAATTGCATTTCTTTAGTCCTTAACCTCAGCCAAGTGACCTAATATCTAAGTTAGAGAACATCCCACTTACTTGATAATCCTGAGGTATAAAGTTATCAATAATAAGCATCTGAAGTCTCAGTTCCCGGCTAAGTTGTCGAATGTTCTCCAAGAGGCCTTCAATTTCCCTCTGATGCTCTTGTTGGAGATCGGCCATCTATCAAAATCAATGAAAATACTAAGGACAAATAAGACTTTAAATACAAAACAACTTCATCTGACAGGGCAGTAGTATAGGAAGTCTTGTAAAAGCTTACCCAGTTCTTTCAAAAAAACAATGGACAGAATAATATAATACTATCACTGTCTACTCCACCACATTAATTAAACATTAAGGCTGAAATAAACTATTTTTACTAGCTTAACAGATGAAATTTAAAATTGCACATAAAGGTGAAAATCTTATTTCTTTAAAATTGTAAGCACACTTTATGACTCCTTTAGGATTCTTATCATACTTAATCAAAGCTAAAAAATTCAAACAACAATAATAGGTAATTTCTAAGAGATCAACCTCTGATTTTGCAGCCATCAGCATGGTCCAAACTTTCTTTAATTTCTTGGTCTTTCCTTGTGCTTCTTCTTGCAAACTGGTATACTTTTCTTCAATATCCAAGCGTTCTTGCTATGACAAAAAGTGGTGAACTTCAGAATAATTTTCTTCATTAAAGCTTAATTATTTAACCAATGATATAAATGTTTAGCAAGTATTATCTTTCAAAGCAATCCATAGATAAGCTTTAAAATTTTATTAAGATTATAGACGCTCAGCTTTTCACTATTAAAAGTAAATACCTCAGATGAAACATCAACCAACAATAAAAATTCACACTACCTCTTTTTCTTCAAGTTCTCTACGAAGTTGCTCCGCTCTTTTTCTCCTTTCTTCCAGTTCCATGTTGGATTCTTCAAGAAGTTTCTCTTGTTCCTCAGCTTTTGCCAACAAATCAACACCACCAACAATTACCTTCTTCTCCAGTGCAGATAATTTCTCTAGCAAAGACTGATGCTCCTGCCTGTTAATTAAAGTGAGAATACACCATATCCATCAATTATCTACTATTCTACTAAATTTACCCAAATGTAACAAAAATTTAGATATAAAATTTCAAAATAGGAATGTAATTACATCTCTCTCAAATTACACAACTGGGTAGTATTGCTTTCAATTACAATTCAATTTTCTTGCTTATGCATACTATAAGAAAAAACCCAGAAATTTAAATCACAAATTCATCTCAATTCAGTAATACTCACTGGGCCTTAAGAAGATCTTTTTCCCGTTTCTCTAACTCAGCTCTAGCCTTGTTTCTTTCTTCTTCTTCCATGTCAAGCTTTGTTTCAAGGGCTTTTCTCTCTTCATCAATTTTTGCTTGCATTTCAACCATCTTATCTGGGGAAACTTTCTTTTTACCTGTTTGAGTCATTTAATTGCAACAATCACTTAAGAGTCAGTGTTTCAGACATACACATTACCTTCAAAAGATACATTCCCCAAGAATACAAAATCAAATCTCAACATTTTAAGGAAATCAACTGAACAGTATTTTTTATTTCTACTTATTATGTTCCTAAAAGATTTTTTAACTGCTAAATTCAAACTGTTGTTCAACTGTGCAGTGATAACTAAGAACAAAAGTAAGTAAAAGAGAAACATGAAACGAGTAGGAAAAAATAAAAGAGAGAGATTAACAGGAAAACCAAATAAATAAAAAAGCAAAGATCTCTGTATCCCCAAATAACATATTTCATCAAAAAAGCAATATCATTATTTACTTTTTTCTGACAACCAAGTACAAAATCAAGTCGCTTCTCAAAACACCTTACCTTCCCACAAAATTATTAAAAGAAATGAATAAGTAAAAGTCACACACAGATCAGACAGAATTTATATCAAGTAGTTTTTAACGCTGAATATATCTTCAGTGGTTTTTAAAAACTTTACTTGATAAAATTACTTGAAAGTATTTTATTTCACAGCATACTTTTAAAGGAAGTAATGCTATACTAATTATGTAACTTACATAGTAATTAACCAGGCATTTTTTTAGTTGCTGAGCTGTCATATCATCAAATCTTAAATCAACAACTTAAATAACTTATTATGTCAAATTCAGGATCCTAAATCTCCCTAAGTCAGAGTAAACATTTCAAGTGTGAAATATAAGTAGAAATATTATCAAATAATACAGCTAGAAATACAATTTCCAAATGACTATTTTGATTATAATGCCTAACACAATGTTTTATATATATATATATATAATAAATGTTCATTAAAGATTTAATGAATTTCAAAATTGTGAAATTAAAATGAAAAAGAAAAAAAGAAAAACCAGCTTATTAAACTCGTTATGAAACCGAATTAAAGATAATTCATTTCTGGTAATACAATTTCTTTGAAATGTACTTTCCTTCAGAAAAAACAATCAAATTTTTCGTAGAACTTGTGTGAGGCTCTCCTGAAAGCTTTTTGTCATTCTTAACTTCCTTCCCAAAGGACCACAGAAGAGTGTAGAAGAGTTTATAAACTGTTAATGTCTCCACCCAAAAACTAACCCTGCATGCTGACAAGGAAAGAGAACTGAAAAATAAAGATGATGGAGATATATATCTGAATAAACTCTTTCAGGAACCACAAGACGATGAATCATTCACAGGCTTTAATTCTTTGGGTTAAAATCATATAAAACCCTCAAAGGTTTAAAATATATTACCCTTCACTTCTTCAGAAATATAAGTCCAAAGCAAACTAAAGCCACAAGATGAATTAAGTTAAATAAAAGAGTAAACAAAAGCACTGATCCAAATTCATGCTTTGGTGTGGTGTGATTCATTGCATCCTAACATCAGGATATAGACCTGACTCTATTGGCTTTTTTGGCACAATCACCTGTATTGAACACTCTGAACTATATTGCTAAAAAGTAATATTAAAAAGTAACTTAACTCTTATTCCCAATGAATTCCTAGAAAGGATTTCCCATTAGTAGTAACTATTTCTTAGAAATTTGAGGGGGGAAAGTGTAAGTTCAGGTATAAAGTAAGTGTATGCACTAAAATAATTATGACTTGCTTTAGACTCTAAAATTATGATAAAGAAAAAATGGCAAATATGTTAAAAACCATATGTGTGAAAACTGTATGTGTATAGAGGAAATGGTCCCGTCAACACACGTACATTCATTTTTTAGGCTTCTAGGGTTGCAACTGTGTTATTAGTTAAAAATACACAGTTTCTAAATGCATTAAAAAGCAGCTAAATAAAAAAATATGCATATATGTAGATATACAAAAGCACATGCCTACTGATGAATTACTACTATGCCTGAACTGCATCACTTATTTAAAACCATTCAGGTAATATTTTCAAACTGATGTTTTAGCAGCAAAAATCTTACTCTGTTCTCACAGCATTTCCATAAAAATGACCATATATATACATAGTTAGTTTCAGTTTCAAAAGTCTGATATTTAAGTAATATATTATTTTAGCCAGAATTAGTCTGATGAATTGTATTTACTGTAAGCTAAATGTGGATTTGTATCAACTCTAATAAGGCACTTAAAAACATGATATTATGAAAAGTCACTTTCTGATTTTTTTTTTTTAAGATTTTTAAAAAAATATTAATGAATCAAACCAAAAAAAAAACAAAAAAACAAAAAAAACCCTTCTAAAATTGTAAAAATTTAACACAAAAGTTTCAGGTAAAAAAAAATCTAAAGAGAATGTTAATGCCACAGAATATTTAACTGAGCCAAAGAGGAGTGATAATATTTTAATTCCCATCTACCACATCCTCACCAAAACTGAGAAGATGAACTTTGGCAAGGTAAAGTTAAAGGGAAGAATTTTAGGAAGTGTTAACTGAACTAACTTCATTTTCATTACATGAGTATTCATGGCCATACATAACCAGTAATTTGAGTCCTCGCTTTAAAAAAGGGAGAAAAATGCTTGTATATGAAATCATTTATATGTCTAAAATTTGGCTTAGTAGGTCTTTTAGAATTTAGAGAAATGATTATGCCATGTGGTTCTGGTGATATATTTGTTTTTATTGTTTATTTTGTTAATTAGGTCTAGAATATACAATGTGTTTGTCACTGTCAAGCTAGTAGTTCAGAATTGTTTCCTTAAGAAGATAATTTGGAAACTAAAATGTTCCTAATACCTTCATTAATAAAAACTGAAATAAGCTTTTTAAAAAAGAATTTAATAAAAAAGGAATTAAAAAAAAAAGCTAAAGCTGAAAGATACTTTAAAATACAAAAGACAGACACTTACCTTGTAAAAAAATGAATTAAAAAAATGTAATGTGGTTAAATAACAAAGTTCTCTATAGTTTAAATAATTGTACCATGTGGAGTGCAAATCAATCACACCAACCTGCTTGATCTTTCAACAAGAAGTAGTAAGCAAATCGGAGACAGGAAGCGTATGCACAGAGATGAAGAGGAAAAAAAGAAAAAACATTATTTCTTTTGTAAAACAAAGAAAAGTGTATTATAGCATTTATTTATAGTATAAGTATAGGAGTAAAATCATCATACAAACTGAAATAGAGCAGTTTTATGCAAAAAGAAAAGTATATTCAACATAATCAGAGATGATAATTTAAGCAAGGATAGTAAAATTAATTTAGTCAAAGATTATATTTCTAATCAACTTTGACTCCCAAACTTGCAAATATAACAGTTGAGCAACAAATGGAGGACATGGAATTGGGAACCTGTTAAGACCTGGCAAGTAATCTAAAAGAGCAAAACAGGAAATAAAGCCAATTTTAAAAATTAGTAAGTTAAAAGTAGCAAAAGTCACACTGTCCATTTTCAAAATTTCCCAATTCAATGACCTCTAATAAGGATACATTACAGGTGTGCCCCCCTTTAAGAAAATCAAACACAAAACCTTCAACCAACTAAACAGATAAACTAGAGTAATTTGCAGTGATTATGTGACTAACAAAAGCACTTAATAAAGAATTTTTAAAGACAGCAATTCTCCCAATACAACTGATTTCCCAACGTGATTTATAAGCATTTTCAAGAAATGCTTATTGCATAAAGTGAAGTACACCTGTGCCGTAACAAACTTGCATTCAATCTATTAGTAGACTGTTAAGGGTAATTATAATGATTCTATAGAAGTAAATGATCAATTGATGATTCAAGCAAACAACACCTAAAAAAAAAAGGGCCATTCATATTTTTAAAAAGGAAGGTACATACAAGTTACACACAGCAACCACATGCTGGGGCAACCATCTTTCCATCAACACACCCACAGTGCAACCAAAGAACTTAACATACGCTAGGCACACAAAGAGTAACTGAAACTGCTTGAACTGAACAAGGTACAACTCATTTCATAACAAATTTTCATGTAACTACTTTTTAAGAATTAAAGTAAAATTTTAAAACAGAAAATTAAATTATAATACCTCCCACTCAGATATTTTCTTACATTTAGCAATTTATAATACAAAATGAGACTTCTATATGGTTTCTAAAGCAATGTCATGTCTTTTATGAGTTAGCTTATGAAATTAATTGTCTTGGAAAAATGTTAAGAACTGACAATAGAGAAAATAATTCCTAATATTCTGAGAATTTTTCCTCTAGAAAGCTAAAAGCATGAGAACAACAACCAAATGTTTTTGTTATTAGTTTTGGAAAGGTAAGAATATATAGATAATGCTTTAAAAAGCAGTAAGCTGCAAGCTAGTATAAGAAAGCATCAATTCTCTTTTCTTCTGAAACTAAAATACAAATAAAATTAATATTACTTTTCAAAATAATTGATGAAATTATGGCTTAAGAAAAAGCTTTAGATTTGAAATAAGTCAAGACAGATCCTGCACAATTTCTTGTGGATCTGAATTCTCTAATCATAACAGAAAGCTTCTTAAAATCAATCAGGTCATTTAGAAATAGAGATAAATGGTCATTTGATATAAAATACCATTCAATTTATCTTTACTTGCTTCAAACTTTACATTTTTCTTCATTTGGGAGCTTTTGGTCTTAAGTTACCCCTAAGAATAGGACACCAAAGCATAAAATCTTTTTAACTACAAGATATGTTATAATGGGCACCATTGTACTTCCAAATATAATGTGTAACTTATGAAATTCAGAATTTTGTTATTATAGATAGGTCCCTTACACTGACCAGGATGTATGATGAAACATGAAAAGGAACCATAAGAGTTATTCTCTTATACAGCTTACTAGCTCTCTTTACATTATCTCAACTGCAAAAGCATGAATCTCTCTTCCATTGTCTCAAACATAAGCTTAAGCATATGTTTTAACAATTATGGTTAACTGGAAGCAATGAAGAGGGGAGGAAAAATCACCACATGCTTTGTTTTACTGAGAAGTCCAACATGTATTCTTTAAGTCATGACAGGGAGCGGTGCAGCATCTCTCAAATGAAGCCCACGAGTTATGGAAAAGCCAAAGCTCTGTTAAGAGAATTTAAGAGCTACCACTCACTAGGCAAGAACTTATCCAGAGGTTTCTCTATGACAGAACATGTGGAGTCTGAACTACTGCTGCTGCTACTGCCTGGAAGACAAAGAAATGAGCCCAACGGGAACCAAAGAAAGAGGAAACAAGAAAATGAACACATACACAGAGAAAGAATTTTAAAGGACAATCAAGTTTTGTATTCAAGAACCAAAACTTCCTTTCCCTTAAAATCAGTCTTGGAAGCCTATGTAGTATTCTCTAATTACAAAGCCATATAGGGGAATTAGAAACTGTATCCCTTTAAGTATCCACTGTGGGCAAACCTCACTATTCACTTAAAGTATAGTAATTCAGAGGTTTGGAATGACAAGAATAAAAAATAAGTCACTCGGTGACATGTAAGTCTATTTAAACCACTTACGTTGATAAACTAAAAGAACTGAGCTTTAAAGTCATGCACAATTAAAGTTATAGGAATGATAAATTACCCTTTAAAACAAACAGTTTGGGTATGTCTCCAATTTCACTCTGTCATCTCCAGATCATCAAACTATCAGATATATATGTTTAAGGTTTCACAGCGAAACTTTAAAAGGCTTACTGAAATTTTGAAAATTTCTAAGCCTGGAAGGAAGATGTTACCATTAAATATTTTAATATAGTAAGTAAGCAGTGGCATTTTTCTAAATTCAAAACTTCATTTTTTAACAAATCTATCATCTGGTTTAGCTCTGAATAGCTTACTCTGAAAAAATACGTATGGATACAAAACCGTTTCTCTAAATCAGGGGTCAGCAAACACTTGCTGTAAAGGGACAGAAGGTAAGTGTTTTAGGCTTCACAGGCCATACAGATGCATGTGAAGACAGCTGTAGACTGCACGTAGACAAATGAACGTGGCTGCTTAATAAACTATTTTTACAAAAACAGGTGGTGGGCTGATTTTGGCCAGCAAACTACTCGCCAACTCTTGCTCTAAATTATACTTTTCCTGTCTTTTGAAGGACTCTCTATGGCTTTTAAATTTGGGACACTTGACCAAACAGTGATGAGTTATTTTCAACAAGAACATTTTAATAAGACAAGCAAAATATGCACCAGCTTGAAAACAATGATCCACATTAATGGAAGAGAGTTCTGAAATAAATATTCAGATAAAAAGATCTGAAATGTAGGCCATTATAATATGTGTCTCTCTTTTGCACTGTCATCTATATTTTTATCACAATATACAGTTTTAATTGATACTTGGAAATGAACGCCCTGTATTAACAGATCAGTACACTTTATAAAGAAAATACATTTTACATGCTATTATATAATAGAATCCTTCTACAAATTTATTACTTAAAAATTCAATGACTTCTAAAGCTTAATCATATTTGAAAAAAATCACATTATCTTAACTTCCTAAAATATTCAGATTCCTAACATAGATAAAAGTCCTCACATTAAAATCCCACATGAAATTTAAAAATGAAATATCCACTATCACAGATTTTTATAATTCTAAGTAGTATAAAAAACTAGAACATACTGTATGCTGATTCATCTAGAAATAACAGATCAATATAGGAGGAAAAAATAATGCAAAGTTAACCAGGTATATGGCAAATCCTCTGTTCAAATTGCTACCACAATAAAAAAAGGCAAAATAAAAAGCATGTACTCAACAGCCTTGGGAATGTTAAATCATCATTAGGCAGCAATCTCATTTAATTTCTAGAACACTGAAAAGAACTTACTCCTTCTTTTTTTCCTTTTCTCTCCATCTTCTCCAACCTCACCCTCTTCATCATCCTCTTCCTCTGAGCCGCTGATATCAGAGCCTGATATTTCTTCCCCTTGAACAGAAATTTAATACAAAGATATTTATTCTGTACCAGGGTCATTGCCTATTCAGGAAACACCTATATCAACTTTCTTCATTAAGTTTTTCTGCCCTAAACAAACCTTATTTTCATATTCCTAGAGAGTGTATCAGATATGTTAACCTCAGAAACAGATATGATATATACAGAGGTTCTATTTTTAAAGTTCCTAAAGAGAAGTTAGACTCCGACCTTTCAAGTGATTAGTTTACAGTTTTAAATGTTACATGTTAGAGGTATTATTTCAGTGTTTGAAAAATATGATCACTTTTGGAAAGCATTTTTTCCTCAGTTTTCTGTTTAAGATTTTATTTATTTATTTTTATAAATGCCACATCTCACTGGCTCATTTCTTTTGCTTCTTTATTTTTTGGCTGCACTGGGTCTTCGCTACCATGTGCAGGCTTCTTCAGTTGCAGCTGGCAGGCTCTAGAGCACGTGGGCTCTGTAGTTATGGCGTACAGGCTTAGGTGCAGTACGTGGGTTCTTAGTTCCCTGATCAGATATTGAACTTGGGCCCTTTGAATTGAGAGCATGTAGTCTTATCCACTGGACCACCAGGAAAATCTCTAAGATTTTAAATAATTTATTCAACCTTTTTATATTTTAAGAGCCATAAAACTGTCATCTAACACATGATCTCACTTTTAGGACTGTATCGCATGAAGTAATAGAAGAAGGGCTTATTTGTACAACAAATATGTTAATTTAAAAAAATTTTTTAAAAAGGAAATTATAAAGCTAATATTAATGCAAATCAGTACTATGGCAACTTCAAAGTAATTATTTAAAATTACCACTGTCCACAAATGAAATGTCTAGGAAAATAAAGATAACTGGGTGGGAGGGAGTAAAATATACACTAATCATAATAGTTGAACCTAAAAAACAAAAAATGGAAAGAATTCAGAGTCTTAAGAGAAGAAATTCATTAAACATACATTTCTTCAGGTCTAGAAACAATGACACCCTGGCAGCAACGAGTACACCTAATGCCTAAATCTTAGTTTCTAAATACCATTCTCCAATGAAAGGAACCAGGGAGAAACAGATGATTTTAAGAACAGGGTAAGGAAAATATAAAAATGAGCCCCAAACACCCGTGGTGCCAGGAAGTGAGGAAGTGCTCAAAAAATAAGCAAACAAACTGATGAGAGCATGCTGAAAGGATACAGGAACTACCCTGAAAGATCTCCTAATGGCCAAAGCTGGAATAATTTGAATAAAATAAATAATATTATTGTATTATAAACCCACGGACTAAAATAAATATCCATGAGTCCATAATGACATTAAAAATTACTCAAACAAATAGGGGAGAGGAGACTGATCTTCCTTTTTTTCTTTCATTGGAAATTTATTTTTTTTTTAACTTTACAATATTGTATTTGTTTTGCCATACATTGACATGAATCCACCATGGGTGTACATGTTTTCCCCTTCCAGAACCCCCCCTCCCACCTCCCGCTCCATCCCATCCCTCCGGGTCATCCCAGTGCACCAGCCCCAAGCGCCGTATATAATGCATCAAACGAGACTGATCTTACTTACACTAAAATTCAGAACACTAAACATTAGAAAGAAAAATGGGAAGAAAACATTATCATTGAGCAAATCCACAGAACTACTGCTGGATGCTAAAATTAGTGGAAGAAAAGTATGATGAGAAACAGAAGTTTGGTATATTGTCAAAGTATATCTCCACAAGATACAAATTAATTACAAAGGAAATAATAAATTCACAGTGGAGAAAATTTGCAGAATAATTATGAGAAGTGAAAGTGAAAGTCACTCAGTCACGTCCGACTCTTTGCAACCCAATGGACTATACAGTCCATGGAATTTCCAGGCCAGAATACTGGAGTGTGTAGCCTTTCCCTTCTCCAGCAGATCTTTCAATGGTGAAAATGTGCGAATAATTATGAGAAAACTACAGATAAATTCAAATTGAGGAACATGCTACAAATATATGACCAGTACTCTTCAAAAATGTCATTATTACAAAGACTGAAGAATTAGAGACTGAAGGAAATTAAACAGACATGACATCTATCAATAAATGCAATGTATGATCTACAACTGGATCTTGAACTACAAAAAAAGGGCATTAAAGAGAAAATTGTCAAAATTCTAGTAAGAATCTATGGATTAGTTAATAAGTTTGTATCACTGTAAATTTCCTTGTGTGATAATCATCTTACATGATTATGTAAGATGTTAACATCAGGGGAAGCTGGGTAATCAGTACATAGGAACTCTCCTTGCTATACTTGTGAGTTTTCTATAAACCTAAAATTATTTCAAAATGAAAGTTAAAAAGTTATTCTTCTAATATTTTTGCCTATTTTTAGATTACTATGATCAACTCTATTAACTGGATTATAAGAAATGTCCTAAGAGTGTAAATAAAATGAAGTTTATTAAAAATAAATTTAGCATTACCATATATCTAGCAACTTCACCTCTGGATATATATCCAAAAGAACTGAAAGCAAGGACTCAAACAGGTATTTGTACATCCACATTCATAACAGCATTATTCCCAATAGTCAAAAGGTAGAAGCAACCCAAGTATACATCAACAGATGAAAGGATAAAAAAAAACACATGCAAGAAAATTCTGACACATGCCACAATATGGATGACTACTGAGGACCTTATGCTAAGTAAAATAAGCCAGAGACAAAAGGAGACATATTGTATGATTCTACTTATACGGGGTACTTAGAATAGTCAAATTCATAGAGACAGAAAGTAGAATAATGGTTACCTGGGATTGAGGGAGAGAGAGGGATGGGGATTTAGCATTTAATGGGTACAGACAGAGGTTCATTTTGGGATTATTAAAATATCCTGGAGATGGATGGTGGTGACAGTTGCAGAATAATGTGAATGTATTTAATGCCACAGAACTTAACACAAAAATAGTTAAACTGGTAAATTTTATGTTATGTAGTATATATTTTTACCACACAATTTAAAAATGTAAAAAATGGGTCAGCAATATAAAGGTATGAACTCAATACTAACAAATCTAAGAAATTTTACCTCTTCGAAACATACTGACTATAAATACCACCTAGTGGTCACAGTTAAAAATACCAAATTCCATTATCTAAGAGGCAGCTAAATTATAGCTCTTCCTCAATAATCTTACTCAAATTTATTGAATCAGCACCTTCTTCAAATGTTTGTGATGTCTGGATCTGGATTTTACGTCTGATTTAACCAGTTTTCCCGTAGACCGAAGAGAGGCAATTTCAGAGCGCTTTATTCACTAGGTATGTAAAGGAGCCCTCTGCCAGCCAGCTCACAGCATGAAGATTCAAGGAACTACTGACCACCTAACCATGGTTGGTAAATTTCTCACCCTCATGACAAGGTCTTCAAATTTTCTAAACTTCTAACATTATATCTTGTTAGAAAAAGATTTCCAAAATAGAATCTCATGTTCAAATTTAAATATGAAAACATACTTTCAAGGCCATGCAATCAATTTTTACTTACAGTAAACTAGGTTTACATGAGCAGTCAATGCATCAATTATGTTAAAGCCTTTATTTCTGTGGATCACAACAAACTGTGGAAAATTCTTAAACAGATGGGAATACCAGACCACCTTACTGCCTCCTGAGAAACGTGTATGCAGGTCAAGAAGGAACAGTTAGAACCAGAACAACTGACTGGTTCAAAACTGGGAAGTAAGTACAACAAGGCTGTATATTGTCACTCTGCTTATTTAACTTCTATGCAGAGTATATCATGTGAAATGCTGGGCTGGATGAATCACAAGCTGGAATCAAGATTGCTGGGAGAAGTATCAACAACCTCAGATATGCAGATGATACCACTATCACACAGAAAGTGAAGAGGAACTAAAGAGCCTGTTGATGATGGTGAAAGAGGAGAGTGAAAAAGCTGGCTTAAAACTCAACATTAAAAGAACTAAGATCATGGCATCTGGTCCCATCACTTCATGACAAATACAAGGGGAGAAAGTGGAAACAGTGACAAATTTTATTTTCTTGGATTCCAAAATCACTGTAGATGGTGACTATAGCCATGAAATTAAGAGACACTTGCTCCTTGGAAGGAAAGCTATGACAAACCTAGACAGTGTATGAAAAAGCAGAGGTATCACTTTGCCAACCAAGTTCCACATAGTGAAAGCTATGGTTTTTCCAGTAGTCATGTATGGATGTGAGAGTTGGACCGTAAAGAAGGCTAAGTGCCAAAGAATTGATGCTTTTGAATTGTGGTGCTGGAGAAGACTCTTGAGAGGACTTTGGACTGCAAGGAAATCAAACCAGTCAATCTTAATGGAAACAAACCCTGAATACTCATTGGAAGGACTGATGCTGAAGCTCCAATATTTTGGCCACCTGATGTAAAGAGCCAACTCATTGGAAAAGACCCTGATGCTGGGAAAGACTGAAGGGGGCAGCAGCAGAGGATGAGATGGTTAGATAGCATCACTGACTCAGTGGACACGAATTTGAGGAAACTCCAGGAGATAGTGGACAGGGAAGCCTGATGTGCTGCAGTTCATGGGATTGCAAGGAGTGGGATGCAACTTGGCAACTGAACAACAACAAACAACAAACTAGGTTTACCCATAACTCTGTGATTGCTTTATTTACTTCAAATAATAGTGCCTGATATCTACCACAAAGAACTCTGGTCATAATAACTAATTACATGTATGGTAGAACTCACCCATATAGAGAGAAACAAAAATTCCTTGTTTAATAAGTGGTCATATGAAATCTTTACAAAAGATCATGAGGACTGAGATGGAGGTTTAAATCAAATGAATTTTTAAATCACTACACAAATATCACATAATTTTACTTGAGCTTAATGTGAAAATGCTTAATAATGTAAGTAGCAAGTTACTTTGCAAAAATATTCCCTTAAACATCAATATCAGAGGTTCAGAGAATTTTTAATAGGTGGTTTTGTTAGAACACTTATTGGTTAAACAACGTATTTTTAACCAACATTAAGATTAATATTTTCAAGAAAACGTTACCTTCTTCAAGCTTTTTTTTCAGTTCTTCTATTTCCTTCTGAAACTGACGAAGCAAAGCATCCTTTGGATCTTCATTAATTCTAGCTTTATTTTTAATATTCTTAGCACGATTAGCATACCGCAATGTACTGATGGTTTCATCATAATTGTAATCTGCTGGCCCAATATTTGCACACTGTTGAATTAGGAACACAAAATATTTTGCTGTACACATGATACAGTTAAAATTTTTTAATTAATTTTTATAAATAATATTCAAATATTATTTTTATTATTACATTTTAATTTTTAAAATTTATTTATATTTTGGCCATGCTGCATGCATGATCTTAGTTCCCTGACCAAGGATGGAAACTGCAGCATCCCCTGCAGTGGAAGCATGAAGTCTTAATCACTGGACTACCAGGGAAGTCCCAACACACTTAAACTTAATACTACCATTATGAATATATCAAAGAATTCTGGAACATATTTCCACTCTGGCTGTGCAAAAGAGGGCATCACCCCATGGGTTTCCAAACAATCCAATTATAGGCTAGCAAACATGGTGTGCTAGAAAAAATAACCACAAATTTTAAAAAGTAAAATAATCAATAGTTTTTAAAATGTTATGAATATCAATTGTTGGCATAAATCAGAATCTTAAAATTTTCCTGATGGTAACTAAACCACCAATTAAGTCTTACCATCATAGTTTTTGAATTTCCTCCTAAGGAATCCTGAAGAAGACGAGTCAATTTAGAGTTACGATAAGGCACATGAGTGCTTTTTCCATCAACCAAGGCAGAAATAACATTACCAAGGGTGGAAAGCGACAGATTGATTTTTGTAGCTTCTCTTAGGCGCTGTCCAGTAGCTCCAGTTTTTGCTTGTCTTTCTGAACCCTAGCAATAAACAGAGACAGAAGGAAAGCTAAAATAAAAAAAATATAGAATATTCTTCCCAAAGTTAAAGAAAAGTATTTTAACAGTAAAAACTCTAATATGATATCTGGAATTCACTTCAAAATAATACTGGAAGCGAAGAAGTATCTGAGGGTAGAGATGAAATAGAACTGGACATGAACTATTAAAGTTGGGTGATGAGTATATGGAAAATTATACTTCTCTGTATAAGTTAGAAACAGTCCATCATTAATAGTAAGTTAAACACACATATAAAACTTATATATATATAATCACTCCTTTTCACTTAAGTTATTACGCATTTATAAAATAAAAAGAAACTACAAGAGTTATTCTTAACTAGCATCCTCTTACTTACAGCAAGATCCACAAGATGAAGCTTCCCCATCCTGACATGCATATTACCATCAACACCTTTTTCACTACACTCTATAGTAATTGTAAAGATGGCATGGGAACGGGAACTATGTTCATTCATATTAGTTGCACCAACAGAACCTTGAATAAAAGAAGGAAACTCTTTACAACTATTAACAACAGGGAATGCCTCTAAAAATAATATGCAAAATACTGAATTTCATCACAGCCAAAAGCTAGAGAACATGGTTAAAACACAAAAGCTTAGGTGTATTTAGCTATGAAATTTCTGACATTTATGCTGGTAACAAAAAACTAATTTTTTCATATTAAAGAGGTACTTTTAGAACAAAATACTTAATTTCAAGTATTATTGGCTTAAAAAATTAACTAACTGACTTTAAAATATATGTTAAATAGTTCAAAAAATAAACTTCTGTTTCAGCTGTCTCTAAATGGTATTATATTCTGGGAAACAATCACAGGAATACTTTCATATATACATTAGATGATAACAAAAATCTTCAGGGTAAAACCGTTTGCAACAGCAAGACATCAAAAACAACCAATAGGGCAGCAGTTAATCAATTATATTAATAGAATAGTCACACTATGGATTACAAAGCAGTCTCTTAAAAAAATAAGGTAGATCTTAATGACATGGAAAGATACCCAAAATATATGAACTAGAGAGAAAAAAGTTAGACAGGAGTATAGAGTATAATCCTATTTCTGTAAAACAAAAGCATCCATTCAAAATATGCTAAGAATTTGAGTGTGTATAAATGTTTTACATGAATATATTGTGCAAACAAAAAGATGCTTTGTTTTTCACAATGGGCATGTATGGGTTTTTTCCTTAAATTCCAAAGTATTTTAAAAGCAATATGTTAATTTCATCCAATACCAACATTATTTTCCTACTATACATTCATGTACAGGCAAGCTGTAATTTTAGAATTTAAACATTAAAAGGGTACTCTTTATCAGCAAATAGCTATATTAGAAGTCAAGTAACTAGAATGTAAATTGCATAGATAAGGAAAAGTAAAGCTCAATGAAAGAAGGTAAATGGAAATCAGTGAGGGAAAATGCAAGGATTTGTGACTCCTTGTACATAATCTTTTTCTATTTTCTTTCAAATAATGAATTTTTAAAAATCAAATTTATGAATTTTTCCACGATATAAAAAAAAAATCTGACATCACTTCAAATCATCTAATCAGAAGAAACACACTATACGTATTTCCACTGCGTCAATTCAGTTCAGTTCAGTCGCTCAATCATGTCCAACTCTTTACAACCCTATGGAATGCAGCACTCCAGGTTTCCCTGTCCATCACCAACTCCCAGAGCTTGCTCAAACTCATGTCCATCAAGTCGGTGATGCCATCCAACCATCTCATCCTCTGTTGTGCCCTTCTCCTCCGCCTTCAATCTTTCCCAGCATCAGGGTCTTTTCAAATGAGTCAGTTCTTCACATCAGGTAGCCAAAGTATTGGAGTTTCAGCTTCAGTCCTTCCAATGAATATTCAGGACTGATTTCCTTTAGGATGGACTGGTTGGATCTCCTTGTAGTCCAAGGCACTCTCAAGAGTATTCTCCAACACCACAGTTCAAAAGCATCAATTCTTCGGTGCTCAGCTTTTTTTATGGTCCAACTCTCACATCCACACGTAACTACTGGAAAAACCATAGCTTTGACTAGACGGACCTTTGGCGGCAAAGTAATGCCTTGTTTTTTAATACACTGTCTAGGTTTGTCATAGCTTTTCTTCCAAGGAGTAAGTGTTTTTTAATTTCATGGCTGCAGTCCCCATCTGCAGTGATTCTGCAGCCCAAGGAATAAAGTCTGTCACTGTTTTCATTGTTTCCCCATCTATTTGCCATGAAGTGATAGGACCAGATGCCATGATTTTCATTTTTTGAATGTTGAGTTTTAAGCCAACTTTTTCACTCTCCTCTTTCACTTTCATCAAGAGGCTCTTCAGTTCCTCTTCACTTTTTGCCATAAGGGTGGTGTCACTGCATATCGGAGGTTATTTACATTTCTCCCACCAATCTTGATTCCAGCTTGTGCTTCATCCAGCCCGGCATTTCACATTGATGTCTGCATCAAAGTTAAGTAAGCAGGGTGACAATATACAGCCTTGACGTACCCTTTCCCAATTTGGAACCAGTCTGTTGCTCCATGTCAGTTCTAACTGTTGCTTCTTGACCTGCATACAGATTTCTCAGGAGGCAGGTAAGGTGGTCTGGTATTCCCATCTCTTGAAGAATTTTCCACAGTTTGTTGTGATCCACACTGTCAGAGGCTTTGGTATACTATACAATAAAGCAGAAGTAGAAGTTTCTCTGGAACTCTCTTGCCTCCTCTATGATCCAACGGATGTTGGCAATTTGATCTCTGGTTCCTCTGCCTTTACTAAATCCAGCTTGAACACCTGGAAATTCTCAGTTCATGTCCTCTTGAAGCCTTGCTTGGAAAATTTTAGCATTACTTTGCTAGCGTGTGAGATGAGGGCAATTGTGCGGTAGTTTGAACATTCTTTGGCATTGCCTTTCTTTGGGATTGGAATGAAAACTGACCTTTTCTAGTCCTGTGGCCACTGCTGAGTTTTCCAAAATTGCTGGCATATTGAGTGCAGCACTTTAACAGCATCTTCTTTTAGGATTTTAGGATTCCACAGCATAGGTCTTATTTTATCTTTTTTCCCACTTAACATTATCTCTACATATATTTCCACATTAAAAACAACTTAAAATTTTTACTAAAATTGATTTTGTTATTGCCTTGCTGAGAGATATTTGGAATTGTTTCCTATTTTAGTTATTTTTATAAAGGAAACTAATATGAGCATCTTTAAGCAGATACCTTTTTTCTCTTTAGAATTCTATCCATGGGATGTATTTTTTAAACTGGAACTACCTCATGAAAGGATAGGAATAGTTTTATAGCTATGTGATTATCCAATCAAACTATAGCAGTGTTTTAATTTGGAGAGGGAGAGGAAGTCTAATTTGAAAAAGTCATATTTAATATTTTAATACGTATTATTTTTGCAATGTAAGTAAAGCATGCTACTTATGATTGTGATTTTTCTCTCTTTCTGATTATGGAAACAAACCAATGTGACAGACATTATATCAAAAGTGACCTACATTAAATTTTACAATGCCTAGAAGAGAACAGCTTGCAGCAATTGAGTAGAGTCTGTTTCTGTTTCATAAATATGTCCATTTGTGCTGTATTTTAGACCCCACATATAAGTCATATTACATGGTGTTTGTCTTTTTCTTTTTGACTTACTTCATTTAGTATGAAACTCTCCAGGCCCATCCATGTTGCTGCAAATGGCATTATTTCATTCTTTTTTGAGTCTGAGTAACTGGGTTTCCCAGATAGCACTAATGGTAAAGAACACTCCTGCCAATGCAGGAGATATAAGAGACACAGGTTCAATCCCTGGGTCAGGAAGATCCCCTGGAGGAGGGCATGGCAACCCATTCCAGTATTCTTGACTAGAGAATCCCATGGACAGAGGAGCCTGGCAGGCTATGGTCCATGGGGTTGCAGTCAGACATGACTGAAACAACTTAGCATGCACATACGCAATATCACATTATATGTATATATACATATATATTGATTCATATTAATATGTACATATATGTGTACATGCGCATATTAATATAAACATACATGTATTACTTTATATACCACATAAATATATATATATATTAGTATATACACACATATATTAATTTACACACACACCCACACACCACATCTTTTTTACCCATTTATCTGTCAATGGATACGTAAGTTGTTTCCAAGTCTTGGATATTGTGAATATTAATGCCATGAATACTAGGTTGCATCTATCTTTTTTTTTCTTAAGTTGTTCAATATATTTTTTTAATTGAAGGATAATTGCTTTACAGAATTTTGTTGTTTTCTGTCAACTTCAACATGAATCAGCCATAGGTATATACATAGCCCCTTCCTTTTGAAACTCCCTCCCATCTTCCTCCCCATCCCACCCTTCTAGATTGATACAGAGCCCCCGTTTGAGCTTCCTGAGACATACAGCAAATTTCTGTTGGCTATATTTTACATATGGTAGTGTAAGTTTCCACCTTACTCTTTCCATATATCTCACCCTCTCCCTCTCTCTCCCTGTGTCCATAAGTCTATTCTCTAAGGCTGTTTGTCCATTGCTACCCTATAAATAAATTCTTCAGTACCATTTTTCTAGATTCCTTACATGTGCGTTAGAATACGATATTTATCATTCTCTTTCTGACGCACTTTACTCTGTATAATAGGTTCTAGGTTCATCCACCTCATCGGAACTGACTGAAATGCATTCCTTTTTATGGCTGAGTAATATTCCATTGTGTATATGTACCACAACTTCTTTATCCATTCATCTGTTGCTGGACATCTAGGTTGCTTCCATGTTCTAGACATTGTAAATAGTGCTGCAATGAACAAGGGGATACATGTGTCTTTTTCAACCCTGGTTTCCTCAGGGTATATGCCTAGGAGTGGGATTGCTGGGTCATATGGTGGTTATATTCCCAGTTTTTTAACGAATCTCCATACCATCTTCCATAGGGGCTGTATCAATTTAGATTCCCACCAACAGAATAAGAGAATTCCCTTTTCTGCACACCCTCTCCAGCATTTATTGTTTGTAGATTTTTTGATGATGACCATTCTGACTGGTGAGAGGTGATATCTCATTGTGGTTTTGATATGCATTTCTCTATGAGCGATGTTGAGCATTCTTTCATGTGTTTGTTAGCCTTCTGTATGTCTTCTTTGGAGAAATGGCTGTTTAGGTGTTTTTCCCACTTTTTCATTGGGTTGTTTGAGTTTCTAGCATTGAGTTGTATGAGATGCTTGTATATTTTGGAAATTAATCCTTTGTCAGTTGTTTCATGTGCTATTATTTTCTCCCATTCTGAGGGTTGTCTTTTCACCTTGCTTATACTTTCCTTTGCTGTGCAAAAGCTTTTAAGTTTAATCAGGCCCCATTTGTTTACTTTTGTTTTTATTTCCCTTACTCTAGGAGGTGGGTCACAGAGGACCTTGTTTTACGTCATTGAGTGTTCTGCCTATGTTTTCCTCTAAGAGTTTTATAGTTTCTGGTCTTACATTTAGGTCTTTAATCCATTTTGAGTTTATCTTTGTGTATGGTGTTAGGAAGTGTTCTAATTTCATTCTTTGACATGTAGCTGTCCAGTTTTCCCAGTACCATTTATCAAAGAGGCTGTCTTTGTCCCATTGTATATTCTTGCCTTTGTCAAAAATAAGGTACCCATGGGTGCATGGGTTTATTTTTGGGCTTTCTATCTTGTTCCATTGGTCTACATTTCTGTTTCTGTGCCAGTACCATACTGTCTTGATGACTGTAGCTTTGTAGCATAATCTGAAGTCAGGAAGGTTGATTCCTCCAGCTCCATTCTTCTTTCTCAAGACTGCTTTGGCTATTTGGGGTCTTCTGTGTTTCTATATGAATTGTGAATTTTTTGTTCTAGTTCTGTGAAAAGTGCCGTTGGTATTTTGATAGGGATTGCATTGAATCTGTAGATTGCATTTGGCAGTATAGCCATTTTCACAATATTGATTCTTCCTACCCAGGAACATGGAATATCTTTCCATCTGTTTATGTTGTCTTTGATTTCTTTCATCAGTGTCTTATAATTTTCTGTGTACAGTTCTTTTGTCTCCTTGGGTAAGTTTATTCCTACATATTTAATTCATTTTGTTGCAATGGTGAATGGGATTGATTCCTTAATTTCTCTTTCTGATTTTTCATTGGTAGTATATAGAAACGTAAGTGATTTCTGTGTATTGATGTTGTATCTTGCAACTTTGCTAAATTCACTAATGAGCTCTAGTAATTTTCTGAACTGAACTGATATACAGTATCATGTCATCTGCACACAGTGAGAGCTTTACTTCTTCTTTTCCAATCTGGATTCCTTTTATTTCTTTTTCTTCTCTGACTGCTGTAGCTAGGACTTCCAGAACTATGTTGAAAAATAGTGGCCAAAGTGGACACCTTTGTCTTGTTCCTGATCTTCATGGGAATGCTTTCAGTTTTTCACCATTAAGAGTAACGTTTGCTGTAGGCTTCTCATACATGCCCTTTACTACGCTGAGGTAGGTTCCTTATATGCCCATTTTTTGAAGAGATTTAATCATAAATGGGTGATGAATTTTGTCGAAGTCTTTTCTGCATCTATTGAGATTATCATATGGTTTTTATCTTTCAAATTGTTAATATGGTATATCACACTGATTGATTTGCATATAATGAAGAATCCTTGCATTCCTGGAATAAACCCAACTTGATCATGCTGTATGAGCTTTCTGATACGTTGCTGAGTTCTGTTTGCTAAAATTCTGTTGAGGATTTTTGCATCTATGTTCATCAGTGATATTGGCTTACAGCTTTCTCTTTTGGTGTTGTCTTCATCTGGTTTTGGTATCAGGGTGATGGTGGCCATGTAGAATGAGTTTGGAAGTGTTCCTTCCTCTGAAATTTCTTGAAAGAGTTTTAGAAGGATAGGCATTAGCTATTCTCTAAATGTTTGATAGAATTCTGTGAAGCCGTCTGGTCCTGGGCTTTTGTTTTTTGGGAGATTTTTGATCACAGCTTCAATTTCAGTGCTTGTAATTGGGTTGTTCATAATTTCTATTTATTCCTGGTTCAATCTTGGAAGGTTAAACTTTTCTAAGAACCTGTCCATTTCTTCCAGGTTATCCGTTTTATTGCCATATAGTTGTTCATAGTAGTCTCTTATACTCCTTAGTATTTCTGCACTGTCTGTTGTAACCTCTCCTTTTTCATTTCTAATTTTGTTGATTTGATTCTTCCGTTTTTCTTAACGAGTCTGGCTAAAGGTTTGTCAATTTTGTTTATCTTCTCAAAGAACCAGCTTTTAGTTTTATTAATCTTGTGTCTTTCATTTCTTTTTCATTTATTTCTGCTCAGATCTTTATAACTTCTTTCCTTCTACTAATTTGGGGGGGGGGGGGTTGTTCTTCTTTTTCCAGTTGTTTTAGGTGTAAAGTTAGGTTGTCTATTCTGTGTTTTTCTTGTTTCTCGAGGGGGGATTGTATTGCTATAAACTTCCCTCTTAGGACTGCTTTTGCTGCATCCCACAGGTTTTGAGTTGTCGTGTTTTCATTGTCAATTGTTTCTAGAAATTTTTTGATTTCCCTTTTGATTTCTTCAGTAACTTGGTTATTTAGAAATGTGTTATTTAATCTCCATGTGTTTGTGTTTCTTACACTTTTTTTCTTGTAATTGATATCTAGTCTCATAGCGTTGTGGTCGGAGAAGATGTTTGATATGATTTCAATTTTCTTAAATTTACTGAGGTTTGATTTGTGACCCAAGATGTGGACTATCCTGGAGAATATTCCATGTGCACTTGAGAAGAAGGTGTATTCTTCTGTATTTGGATGGAATGTCCTGAAGATATCTATGAGATCCAGCTCATCTAATGTGTCATTTAAGACTTGTTTCTCTTTATAATTTTCTGTTTTGATGATCTGTCCATTGGTGTGAGTGGGGTGTTAAAGTCTCCTACTATTATTGTGCTACTGTCCATTTCTCCTTTTATATCTGTTAGTGTTTGTCCTATGTATTGAGGTGCTCCTATGTTGGATGCATAGATATTTACAATTGTTATGTCTTCCTCTTGGATTGATTCCTTTATCATTGCGTAGTGTCCTTCCTTATCTCTTGTAATCTTCTTTAAGGTGTATTTTGTCTGATAAAAGAACTGCTACTCCAGCTTTCTTTTGCTTCCCATTTGCATGGAATATATTTTTCCATCCTCTCACTTTCAGTCTATATATGTCTTTAGGTCTGAAGTGGGTTTCTTGTAAACAGCATATATATGGGTCTTGTTTTTTCATCCATTCAGCCAGTCTGTATCTTTTAGTTGGAGCACTTAATCCATTTACATTTAATGTAATTAT
Source organism: Giraffa tippelskirchi (assembly GCF_054371585.1). Classification (NCBI taxonomy): domain Eukaryota; kingdom Metazoa; phylum Chordata; class Mammalia; order Artiodactyla; family Giraffidae; genus Giraffa; species Giraffa tippelskirchi. The sequence continues at coordinate 97,849,485 of NC_137280.1, read as the reverse complement.
TGATATATATGTCTCTAATGCCATTTTCTTAATTGGGATTCATTTTGTAGATCTTTTTTCTTCTCTTGTATTTCTTGACTATATAAGTCCATTTAACATTTGTTGTAAAGCTGGTTTGGTAGTATTAAATTCTCTTAACTTTTGCTTGTCTGAAAAGCTTTTGATTTCTCCATCAATTTTGAAGGAGATCCTTGCCGGGTACAGTAATCTTGGTTGTAGATTTTTCCCTTTCAGTACTTTAATATATCCTGCCATTCCCTTCTGGCCTGCAGAGTTTCTGCTGAAAGATCAGCTGTTAAGTGTATGAGGTTTCCCTTGTATGTCACATGTTGCTTCTCCCTTGCTGCTTATAATATTCTTTGTGTTTACTCTTTGTTAGTTCGATTGGTTATGTGTCTTGGGGTGCTTCTCCTTGGGTTTATGCTGTACGGGACTCTTTGTGCGTCTTGTACTTGATTGGCTATTTCCTTTTCCATGTTGGGGAAATTTTCAGCTATAATCTCTTCAAAAATTTTTCATATCCTTTCTTTTGCTCTTCTTCTTCTGGGACTCCTAAAATTCAAATGTTGGTGCGTTTGATATTGTCCCAGAGGTCTCTGAGACTATCCACAGTTCTTTTCATTCTTTTTACTTTATTCTGCTCTTCAGAAGTTATTCCCACCATTTTATCTTCCAGCTCACTGATTGATTCTTCTGTTTCAGATATTCTGCTACTGATTCCTTCTAGAGTATGTTTAATTTCAGTAATTGTGTTGTCTGTCTCTGCATGTTTATTCTTTAATTCTTCTAGGTCTTTGTTAATTGATTCTTGCCTTTTCTCCATTTTCTTTCAAGGTTTTTGAAACCTTGAAAGAAACCTACTATCATTAGTCTGAATTCTTTTTCAAGTAGTTTGCCTATTTCCTCTTCATTTATTTGGACTTCTGTGTTTCTAGTTTGTTCCTCCATTTGTATAGTATTTCCCTGCCTTTTCATTATTATTTTTTTTTAACTCATTGTGTTTGAGGTCTCCTTTTCCCAGGCTTCAAGGTTGAATTCTTTCTTCCTTTTGGTTTCTGCCCTCCTAAGGTTGGTCCAGTGGTTCGTGTAAGTTTTGTATAGGGTGAAATTTGTGCTGAGTTTTTGTTTCTTTGTTTTTCCTCTGATGGGCAAGGCTGAGTGAGGTGGTAATCCCGTCTGCGGATGACTGGGTTTGCATTTTTGTTTGGTTTGTTGTTTAGATGAGGCTTCCTGCACAGGGTGCTATTGGTGGTTGGGTGATGCCGGGTCTTGTATTCCAGTGGTTTCCTTTGTGTGAGTTCTCACTATTTGATACCCGCTAGGGTTAGTTCTCTGGTAGTCTAGGGTCTTGGAGTCACTGCTCCCACTCCAAAGGCTCAGGGCTTGATTTCTGGTCAGGAGCGAGGATTCCACAAGTGGTTTGTTATGGCATTAAGTGAGATTAAAATAAATACCCCAAAGTGAGAAACCAAAGATGAATCCCAAACAAATGGCAGTTACAAAATCAGGCAAATAATAATTAAAATAGTGGAATACACACACACACACACACACACACACATATATATACCCATGAGCAAAATCAAAACAGTCCAACAAAAATAAAGTACAATAGACTGATTCAGTGAACAAAGAAACCAAAAATTATCTTTACCAGTTAAGAACAATCTAACTAAAGCACAAACTGGAAAACAAAACTAAGGCAAGGTGGCAAGTGGGGAATGAAGCAATGAAAACAAAACTAACAAACATGTTGAGAGAAAAGAAAGAATAGATATGCAAAGTTAAATAGAGGTAGATGAAGAAGATTTATATAAAGATTAACTGCAAGGGGAAAAGAACAGTAGGAAAGGCAAACAAAGGAATAAACATAGAAAAAATATAATAGGTTTTAAAAAATTAAAATTATAAAAAAGATAAAAAAAAAAGAAGAAAGAAAAAAAGGAAAACTCCACAGAACTGCAAAAGCCCAACACAGATGCAGAGGTTTATAACAACAATAAAAAGTGTGACTGAATATACACATCTACATATATACCCATAAGCAAAAATCAAAACAGTAGAACAAAAATAAAGTACAATAGATTGACCCAAGGAACAAAGGGAACCAAAAATTATGTCTACCAGAACAAAACTAACTGAAGCACAAACTGAAAAACAAAACTAAGACAAGATGCCAATTGGGGTATAAAGCAATGAAAATAAAACAACCAAATATGTTGAGAGGAAAAGAAAGAAAGACTAGATACGCAAAGTTAAATAGAAGTAGATAAAGAAGATTTATACATATTAAAGATTAGCAAGGGGAAAAGAACAGTGCGAAAAGCAAACATGGGAATAAATGTAGAAAAATAATAATAGATTTTAAAAATTAAAATTAATTAAAAGGGGGAAAAAAGGAAAACTCGCCAGAACTGCAAAAGCCCAATGTAGAGGCAGAGGTTTACAACAATAAAAAAATGTGACTGAGAAAAAAAAGAAAAGAAAAAAGCTCAAAAGCTTAATTAGATTTCATAGTGCCAATAAAATTGACAACTACAATGGGGCAGGGAGAAAAAAGGAGGACAAAAATTCAAAAGAATCTACAGAATAAGTCAAAACATAAGAATAATAAATGTTTTTCTTGAGTCACTGCTGTCAGAGTCCTTTCCCTTGCTGGGAGTCACAGACCACCTCACCTCCCTAGGATGCCCTCTTAACACTGTGCTGATCTCTGGACCTGCTGTGGGGGCAGCAGCTCAGATCCTAATCTGGTCCTACTCCTCTCTGTGTTTTTTCCTCCAGTGTCCACAGCTATCAGAACTATTGTGTTTTCTTTTGTGGGAGCGCTCAATGACCCTTTATATATTCCACAGACACAGAGTCTGCCTAGTTGATCATGTGGATTTAATCTGCAGCTTGTACATCTGGTGGGAGGGTTTTGGGTCTTCTTCCTTAGTTACACTGCCCATGGGTTTCAATTGTGGGTTTATTTCTACCTCTGCATGTGGGTCATCCACTGGGGTTTGCTCCTGAGGCTGCTCTGGATGACTTGGGTCTACCCCAGTGAGGACCAGGTGTGGAGGTGGTGCAGCTGCTTGGGTCGCAGGGGTTCTGGAAGCACCAGGTACTCAGGGGAGTCAGGGGCTAGGGCAGCAGGAAATACAGTGCTCTAGAAGGGTATGGCAACCAGTATTGGCCAATACACTTCAGTATTCTTGCTTGGAGAAGCCCCCTCCCTGACAGAGAAGCCTAGCAGGCCACAGTCTACAGGGTCGCAAAGAGTCAGACACTACCGAAGCGACCCTGCGCGCATAGGCGTAACACTTTTTTTTGCCTGTGGCAGCTGTTCCCTAGTGAGAGTTGAGTGTGAAGGTGGCGCAGCTGCTTGGCTTGCGGGGACCCTTGCAGCACCAAGTGTGCAGGGACACAGACTGCCTCTGCCGAGGAGTTATGGCCCTATCAGAGCCTTTTTTCTATCCTCTTGGAGCTGGCGATCAGAAGACCTCTTTGGCCCGTCTCTCTCTGCAGCTCCGCACAATCACGCACGGAGAGGGCGTCCTTGCCTGGGGTCCTTCTCTGCTGTTCGGCGCATCAGGCACATAGAAGGGCCCCCCTGGCTGGGGTCCTACTCTGTAGTTCAGTGCGTCAGGCGTTTGATGGGCCAACCTCTCTATTGTTCAGCTGCACATACTGGCATGTGGGGGAGAGAGGCTATGGTGATGGCTCCACCCCCTACACGTGACTCAGCAGTATGGCCTTGCTTCCATAGCTGCCCCACTTTCCTCCTCAGGCATTTCCCACCATAATCTCCCCCCTCACATCCCCTCCGTCTCTCTGCAGTCAACAGAAGCCCTCGCCGGGGGTACTGCTCCACAATCCCTAAACTCCAGCCCCCAGCCGCTGTGCCGTCTGGGATATGTATGGCTGCAGCAAGGACTGATTCTCATTCCATTTAGGCTGCCACAGATCAGCTGTTTTACTCTCAGCCTTAAATGTTTCTCCTCTGACTCAGACAATTGCTTCAATGTGGGGACCGGACCTCTGCTTCAGTTCCCCCACCTGCTGAAGGCACGTACGGTCCTACTAACACTCCTGTTTTTCCCGCTAGTTCCTTCCTCCTACTGAGTTTTGCGTGAATCAATACATTCTTTTCTGCCGGTCATGTACTCCTGTCCACTCTCAGCTGGTGTTCTGCATATACTTCTATGTCTGAAGGTATATTCCTGATGTATCCGTGGAGAGAGATGTACTCCACATATACCTACTCCTACACCATCCTGTTCTCCACATGTATCTTTTCAAATTATAATTTTGTCTGGATATATTCCCAGGAGTGGGGCTGCTCAATTATATGGCCAACTCTAGTTTTCTGAGGAGCCTCCATACTATTTTCCATAGTGGCTGCACCAAATTTACATTGTTATCAATAGTGTAGGATTCCCTTCCCCCTCCCACTCCACCATAAATATTTAATTCTTGAACTTAAATCTGTTCATTAAGATTATTTTCCTTCCTGCTATCTTAGGTCTTCAAATCTCTTTACCTTCCTTTCATTTTATTTCTCCCATCAGAATTTTTTCATTTTCCTTGGACAAATCTCACATATCAAGTTAAATTGATTTTTAAGTAGGTAATGGAAGGTTTTGGTCACTATTATGAATAAATTACATTAAATTTTTTAATTAAGCAATACATGAACATATTCCTAATACAAAAAAAATTTAAAAACACAAACATACATAAAGCAAAGAGAAAGCTCCCTACAGCCCTTTCTTTCAATCTTATTTCCCCTTCACTAAATGTAACCACTATTAAATGTCTTTTCATTCTTTACTCCACATACACACATGTGAACACACACACAATACCTAAATATATAATAGTTTAATAATGTGGCTTTCTTAATACATATATAAATAGGATAATGCAGTACATATTTTGCTAGTTAGCTTTCTTTTTCACTTACATCTGTAAAGTCTTTCCAGTCTCTACATGCAGATTTAACTCTGTTGTTTTTATAGCTTCATTATAGTCCATAGTATTTTTGCACCATAATTTATATAACCATTCTTTTACTGATGATTAGATTGCATCAAACTTCTTGCTCTTACAAATAATGCTGCAATAAGGTATTTTTTGTTCACATCAAAAAATACCTTTCTAGAATATATTCAATATATCTAGAAATAGAAACAGTGGGTCAAAGGACTGAATTCTTAAAATTTCAACAGATACACTTGTACTACCCTTCAAAAAGGCTGTATATTCCCATCACCACTGACTCAGAGTATCACCAACCTGGATATCCTTTCATCCAAACTGTTGAGTAAAATATCTCCCATTGTTGTTTAATATATATTTCCTGATTACTTGTGAAGTTGAACATCCTTTCATATACTTACTGCTGTGGATAGTTCTTCTGTGAACAACATATTCACATGTATCTTTTGCTCATTTTCCTATAAAAATTTTGGTCTTCTATTTTTCTATTATTTGGCTTTTAAGGAGGCAATTGATTTTTGAAAATTTTTGCTTCATTTCCCTGAGTTTGCTAGATTCTAGTCTAGTCACAAATTTTTTTTAAAAAAATGTTTACCTGAGACTGGTTCAAGATGGTACAGTAGAAGGACGTGCACTCATCTTTTCCTGCGAGAGCACTGAAATTGCAACTAGCTGTTGAACAAACAACAACAGGAAGACACTGGAACCCACCAAAAAAAAGATACCCACACATCCAAAGACAAAGGAGAAGCCTCAACGAGACGGTAGGAGGGGTGCAATCTCGATAAAATCAAATCTTAAACCCACTGGGTGGGCAAACCACAAACTGGAGAACAGTAATACCTAGGCCCCACATCAGGCTTTCCAGCCTGGGGATCCAACAAAGGGACTGGCAATCCCCAAGGAATCTGTCTTTGAAGGCCAGCAGGATTTGATTACAGGACTCCCACAGGACTGTGGGGAAACAGAGACTCCACTCTTGGAGGGCACAAATAAAACCCTGTGTGCACCAGGACCCAGAGGAAAGAAACAGTGAGCCCACAGGAGACTGAGCCAGATCTACCTGTGAGTGTTTGAGGGTCTCCTGCAGAGGTGTCAGTTGGCAGTGGCCCGTCACAGGAACAAGCGCACAGACAGCAGCAGTCTTGGGAGATGCATCTCGGCCTAAGTCCTCTTGGAGGCAGCCAAGAGCCCCATCATAGAACCTACAGACTCCAGGACTGGGTTGCCTCAAGCCAAACAACTAACAGGGAGGGAGTACAGCCCCCTCATCAGCAGACAACTGGATTAAAGTTTTACTGAGTATGGCCCTGCCAACCAGAGCAAGACCTAGTGTTCCCCAAAGCCAATCCCTACCATCCAGAAGCTTGTACAAGCCCCTTATCCTCATCCACCAGAAGGCAGAGAGAAAAAGCAGTAACTATAATCCTGTGTTCTCCAGAACTAATACCATAATCACAGAAAGCTAACCAGAATGAAAAGAAATAGGATTATGTCCCAGATGAAGGAACAAGATAAATCTCCAGAAAAACAACTAAATGAAGTGGGGATAGATAACCCTCTAGAAAAAGAACTCAGAATAATGACAGTGACAACAATCCAGGATCTCAGAAAAAGAATGGAGAAGATGCAAGAAATGTTTACCAAAGAACTAGAAGAACTAAAGAACAAACAAATAGAGATGAACAATACACTAGAAGGAATCAACAGCAGAATAACTAAGGCAGAAGAATGGATAAGTGACTCAGAAGACAAAATGGTGGACATCACTGCTGCAAAACAAAATATAGAAAAAAGAATGAAAAGAAATTAAGGCAGCCTAAGAGACCCCTGGGACAAGACTAAATGCACCAATTTTCACACTGTAGGGGTGCTAGAAGGAGAAGAGAGACAGGACCTGAGAAAATATCTGAAGAGATAACAACTGTAAACTTCCCTAACATGGGAAAGGAAATAAGTCAACCAAGTCCAGGATACACAGAGAGTCCCAGGACAAACCCAAGGAGGAACACACCAAGGCACATAGTAATCAGACAAAAATTAAAGACAAAACCAATAAAGGAAACAAGACAACATACAAAGGAAATTCCATAATGTTATCAGCTAATTTCTCAACAGAAACTCTACAAGCCAGAAAGGAATGGCAAGATATATTCCAAGTAATAAAAGGGAAGAACCTTCAATGAAGAATACTCTACCCAGCAAGACTCTCATTCAGATTTGATGGAGAAATCAAAAGCTTACCAAACAAGCAAAACCTAAGAGAATTCAGCACCATGAGACCAGCTGTGCAGCAAATGTTAAGGGAACTTAGGCAGGAACACAACAGAAGGAAAAGATCTACAAAAATAAACCTAAAACAATTAACAAAATGGTAATAGGATCATACATATCGATAATTACCTTAAATGTAAATGGATTAAATGCACCAACATAGACTGGCTGGCTTGGTGGATACAAAAACAAGACCCATATATATGTTGTCTATAAGAGCCCACCTCAGACCTACAGATACTTACAGATTGAAAGTAAGAGGATGGGTGAAAGTATTTCATGCAAACATCAATCGTAAGAAAACTGGAGCAGCAATACTCACATCAGAGAAAATAAACTTTAAAACAAAGATGGTTATAAGAGACAAAGGACACTACCATAATGATCAAGGGTTCAATCCAAGAAGATATAACAATTATAAATATATATGGACCCAACACAGGAGCACTTCAGTATGTAAGGCAAATACTAACAAACATAAAGGAAGAAATAGACAGTAACACTGGAGAAGGAAATGGCAACCCACTCCAGTACTCTTGCCTGGAAAATCCCATGGACGAAGGAGCCTGGTAGGCTACAGTCCATGGGGTCACTACGAGTCAGACACGACTGAGTGACTTCACTTTCACTTTTCACTTGCATGCACTGGAGAAGGAAATGGCAACCCACTCCAATGTTCTTGCCTGGAGAATACTAGGGATGGAGGAGCCTGGTGGGCTGCCGTCTATGGGATCGCACAGAGTCAGACATGACTGAAGCGACTTAGCAGCAGCAGCAGCAGACAGTAACATAATAACAGTGGGGTACTTTAATACTCCACTTCTATCAATGGACAGATCATCCAGACAGAAAATCAATAAGGAAACACAGGCCTTAAATGACACTATAGACGAGTTGGATTTAATTCATATTTATAGAATATTCCATCCAAAAGCAGCAGACTATGCATTTTTCTCAAGTGCACACAGAACATTCTCCAGGACTGACCACATGCTGGGCCACAAGGCGAGCTTCAGTAAATTTAAGAAAATCAAAAGCGTATCAAGCATCTTTGCTGATCACAATGCTGTAAGATTAGAAATAAACTACAAGACAAAAACTCTAAAAAACACAAACATATGTATTTAGCTAAATAATATTCTACTAAACAACCACTGAATCACTGAAAAAAATCAAAGAAGAAATTAAAAAAAATACTTAGAGACAAACAAAAATGAAAACACAATGGTCCAAAAAATAATGGGATGCAGCAAAAGCAGTTCTAAGGGGAAGTTGACAGCAATAAAATCCTACCTCAAGAAACAAAAATCTCAAATAAACAACCAGACTTTACACCTAAAACAACTAGAGAAAGAAGAACAAACAAAACTTAAAGTTAGTAGAAGGAAGGAAATCATAAAGATCAGAGAAGAAATACAGACAAAGAAAACAATCATAAAGATCAATGAAACTAAAAGCTGATTCTTTGAAAAGATAAACAAAATTGATAAACCTTTAGCCAGATTCATCAAGAAAAAAGGGAGAGGACTCAAATCAGTAAAATTAGAAATGGAAAAGGAGAAGTTATAACTAACTCCACAGAAATACCAAGGATTTTAAGAGACTACTATGAACAACTGTATGCCAATAAAATGGACAACCTGGAAGAAATGGACAAATTCTTAGAAAGGTACAGTCTCCCCAGAATGAACCAGGAAGAAATAGAAAGTATGAACAGATCAATCACAAGCACTGAAACTGTGATTAAAAATCTCCCAATAAACAAAAGTCCAGGACCTGATGGCTTCACAGACAAATTTTATCAAATATTTAGAGAAGAGTTAATACCTATCCTTTTGAAACTGTTCCAAGAAGTTCAATAGGAAGAAAAACTTCCAAACTCATTTTATGAAGCCACCATCACCCTGATACCAAAACCAGACAAAGATACCACAAAAAAAAGAAAATCATAGGCCAATACCACTGATGAACATAGATGTAAAAGTCCTCAACAAAATACTAGCAATTTATATCTAACAATACATAAAAAGATCATACACCATGATCAAGTGGGATTCATCACAGGGATGCAAGGATTTTTCAACATCCACAATCCATCACTGTAATACCACCTCAACAAACAGAAGAATAAAAGCCACATGACCATCTCAATAGATGCAGAAAAAGCTTTTGATAAAATTCAGCACATTTTATGATAAAAACTCTCCAGAAAGTGGGCACAGAGGGTATATACCTCAACATAAAAAAAGACCATATATGACAAGCCTACAGCTAGCAGCATATTCAATGGTGAAAAGCTCAAAGCATTCCCTGTAAGATCAGGAACAAAACAAGGATGTCCACTCTCACCACTTTAATTCAACATAGTTTTGGAAGTCCTAGCTACAGCAATCAGAAAAGAAAAAGAAATAAAGGAAATCCAAATTGGAAAAGAGTAAGTTAAACCGTCACTGTTTGCAGATGACATGATACCATAAGTAGATCCTAACAATGCTACCAGAAAACTACTAGAACTCATCAATGAATGTGGTAAAGTTGCAGGTTACAAAATTAATACACAGAAATCTGCTGCATTTCTATATACTAACAACAAAAGATCAGAAAGAGAATTTCAAGAAGCAATTCCATTTACCACTGTATCAAAAAGAATAAAATACCTACGAATAAACCTAAGGAATAAAATACCTAAGGAGACAAAAGATGTGTACTCTGAAAACTATAAGATGCTGATGAAAGAAATCAGAGAATACATAAACAGATGGAAAGATAAACCATGTTCGCAGAATGGAAGAATCAATATTGTCAAAATGACTACACTACCTAAGGCAATCTACAGATTCAATGCAATCCCTATCAAATTACCAATGACATTTTTCACAGAACTAGAATAACAAAAAGAAAATCTCAAAATTTGTATGGAGATACATAAGACCCCAAATAGCCAAAGCAACGTTGAAAAAGAAAAATGGAGCTGGAGGAATCAGGTGCCCTGATTTCGGACTATACTACAAAGCCACAATCATCAAAACAGTATGGTACTGGCACAAAAAAACAGAAATATAGATCAATGGAATAGGACAGAAAACCCAGAAATAAGCCCATGAACCTACGGTCAATTAGTCTACGACAAAGGAAGCAAGACCACACGATGTTGGAAGTCGGTCTCCTCATCAAATGGTGCTGAAAAAACTGAACAGCCACATGTCAAAAAATGAACTTACATCATTCCTTAACTCCATACACAAAAATAAGCTCAAAATGGATTAAAGACCTAAATGTGAGAAGGGACACTATAAAACTCCTAGAAGAAAACATAGGCAGAACACCCTCAGACATAAATCACAGCAACATCTTTTTTGATCCATCTCCCAGAATAATGGAAATAAAAACAAAAATAAACAAATGGGATAACCAACAAGGACCTATTGTACAGCACATGGGACTCTGCTCAATGTTATGTGCCAGCCTAGATGGGAGGAGGGTTTGAGGAAGAATGGATACATGTGTATCTATGACTGAGTACCTTTGCTGTTCACTTGAAACCACCACAACATTGTTAAGGGGCTATATACCCCAATACAAAATACAAAGTTTCATGTTTAAAAAAATAGGTTTACTTTCTATGTTCATATCTTTTACCTCAAACTTCTAATTGCTGTTAGCAACATCATTAGTGATTTTGGGCAGTGATTTATTTTTGGGGGGCTCCAAAAATCACTGCTGATGGTGACTGCAGCCATGAAACTAAAAGACTCTTACTCCTTGGAAGGAAGGTTATGGCCAACCTAGATAGCATATTTAAAAGCAGAGACATTACTTTGCCAACAAAAGTCCGTCTAGTCAAGGCTATGGTTTTTCCAGTGGTCATGTATGGATGTGAGAGTTGGATGGTGAAGAAAGCTGAGCGCTGAAGAATTGATGCTTTTGAACTGTGGTGTTGGAGAAAACTCTTGAGAGTCCCTTGGACTGCAAGGAGATCCAATCAATCCATCCTAAAAGAGATCAGTCCTGGGTGTTCATTGGAAGGTCTGATGTTGAGGCTGAAACTCCAATACTTTGGCCACCTCATGCGAAGGGTTGACTCATTGGAAAAGACCCTAATGCTGGGTAGGATTGGGGGCAGGAGGAGAAGGGGACGACAGAGGATGAGATGGTTGGATAGCATCACTGACTCGATGGACATGGGTTTGGGTAGACTCCGGGAGTTGGTGATGGAGAGAGAGGCCTGGCGTGCTGCAATTCATGGGGTCGCAAAGAGTCGGACACGACTGAGCGACTTAACTGAACTGAACTGAACATCATTAGTACTGAGCCAAGGAGGGGGTGGGGAGAGAGAGATCAGCAATATTGCAGAAGTTTTTTATTCTTTATAAAAAACTTGAAACTTACTAAAAAGAATGCCACTTTGTTTGCTTTCTTAGCAATAAAAGGCAGGCATTATAGTGCTGGGTTTTTTTTTTAAGCTGAATATATATTTTTAATTTAATTGGAGGACACTTGCTTTACAATGTTGTGTTGGTTTTTGCCTTACAACAACATGAATCAGCCATGACTATATATATATATACACACACACACACACACATATGTGTACATATATGTGTGTGTATATATATATATATGAATTGAAGTGAAGTGTAAAGTGAAAGTCACTCAGTCATATCCCACTCTTTGCAACGCCATGGACTATACAGTCCACGGAATTCTCCAAGCCAGAATACTGGAGCGAGTAGCCGTTCCCTTCTCCAGGTGATCTTCCCAACCCAGGAATCAAACCCAGGTCTCCCGCACTGCTGGCAGATTTTTTACCATCTGAGCCACAAGGGGAGCCCATATATATATATATCACCTCCCTCCCAACCTCGCTCTGCCAATTCCACCCCTCTTGGTTGTCACAAAGCACCAGGCTGGGCTCTGTGTTGCAGAGCAGCTTCCCACTAGCTATCTGTTTTACACATGGTAGTACACATATGTCAATGCTACTTTCACAATACATCCCACCCTCTCCTTCCCCTGTTGTGGCCCACAAGTCTGTTGTTCTCTACATCTGTGTCTACTGGTGCCCTGCAAATAGGTTCATCAGTACCATTTTTCTAGATTCTATATATGTGTGTTAATATACAGTATTTGTTTTTCTCTTTCTGACTTACTTCACTCTGTATAATAGGCTCTAGGTTCATCCACCTCAGTTCGACTAACTCACATTCGTTCCTCTTTGTGGCTGAGTGGTTACTGCTGACTAACAGTGTAGAATCACATACTCACTCTGACACTTATTAACTAGTATATGACCTTAGATAATTTACTTTAAATGTCAGTTTTCTCAGCCATAACATAGGAATTTAGTACCTTAATAAAGTCCATTCTGAGGATTAAGAGAGACCATTCTTACAGAGCATTTGCACAAGCACTTGCCACATGGTAAGTACTCAATAAATGTTACCAATATTATTACAGCTAACAAGAGACAGTGATATGCGAGTCTCAGATACAGCATTATCAATAAGCAACAAAATTTTGGACAGCATAGAGAGCAATCTGTGATATCTTTCATTTGTATATGCTTTCCACACAGTAAATAATCAAAGAGAAATGGTTTACAAGAAACCTAAAAATCCAATCTTTATGGTGCAAAGTGCCATACCAACTTTGCTTCTAAACCAGACTACTCAACATGTAACTGTTTAATCACAATTAAGCACCACACTTACGATTCTTGTGGCCCAGTGTCATAATTCTATCCATATCATCAGCATTATTGACCACATAAGCTGATAAATCCTTGATATAAACTCCCACATCAGGTCTTTCTTTAACCTTGGAAAAAAAAAAAAATACAGATTTTACACATATATCTACAATTCTTCCACAGTTATTTGCCGAATATCTACTACATGTTGGATGCTGCTAGATAGTGAGGATAGGGTGATGAACAAGGCAGAATTTCTACAAGGTGGAAGTAAAAATCTGCAGGGAGAACATACAAATAAATAATTACACACAAAAATTATTTTAACTGTGATAATGCCATGAAAAAAAAAATACAGGAGACTACAGGAGAATACATATGGAGAGACTTAAGCTAGTGAAGCAGGGACAGGGTAAGTTTCCCCAAGATGATGTTTAAGCTAAGACATGAAGAAATAGAAGGTTCAATCTGTGTTAGAATAGGATGAAAGAGTATGTGCAAGAAGCCTGAAATAAGAAAAAACTACGTAATTTAAAAAATGAAAACTAAACAAACAAAAGCCAAGTACAGAGTAGGCAGCACAGGAGAAACAGGTGGGATAGCTGGCTAAAGAGGCAAGCAGAAATAAGACTAAGCATAGTTATTGGACAAATTTGATTCTACTGAACTATAGTTGATTTAAAATGTTGTGCTAGCTTCTGGTATACAGCAAGGTGACTCAGATTACATATACACATATTCTTTTTCATATTCTTTTCCATTCTGGTTATTACAGGATATTGAATATAGTTCCCTGTACCATATGGTAGGACTTTGTTGCTTTTTATTCTATATGTAATAGTTTGCACTTGCTAATTTCAAACCCCTAATCCATCCCTCCCACACTCCCCCCACCTTGGCAGCCACAAGTCTATTTTCTATGTGAGTCTGTTTCTGTCTCACAAATAAGTTAATTTTGAGCTATATCTTAGATTCTACAAAAAGCCAACATTGTGGTACTTGTCTGACTTGCTTCACTTAAAGTCTGATAATCTCAAGGTTCATCCATGCTGCTGTAAATGGCATTATTTCATTCCTTTTAATGACTGAGTAGTATTCCATTGCACATATACACCACATTTTCTTTATCCATTCATCTGTCAATGAACATTTAGCTTGCTTCCATGTGTTGGCTACTATAAATAGTGCTGCTGTTTATATTCTGACTTGGACCCTCTATCCATATCCTTCTCTGCTTCACCAAGAAATTAGTGTCCACTTAAAAAATATGCACAACCTAAAGTCAAGAACTGTGTTTTTATTCAGTGGACATACTGAAGATTTAAGCCCGAGAGACAGCCTCTCAGATGGCTCTGAGAGACTGTTCAGAAGAGGTAAGGGAGCATGTATATTTTCAAATTAGAGTTCTGACTGGATATATACACAGGAATGGAATTGCTGAGTAACTTGGCAACTCTACTTTTAGTTTTCTGAGGAATCTCCACAGTTTTTCATAGTGGCTGCACCAATTTACATGCCCAACAGTGCAGGAGGGCTCCCTTTTCTGCACACCATCTCCAGCATTTACAAACTCTTTAATGATGGCCATTCTGACTGCTGTGAGGTGATACCTCACTGTAGTTTTGATTTGCTCTTCTCTAATTATTGGTCTTTATCTTAACAGCGATTTGAAACCACTAGAGTATTTCACACAGGTGAGTGAAATAATCAGATCTATGGTATCCATGTAAAAATATTATCTTTCTGTGAGTAACCTTATGAGAACTTTGACCCAACTTGAAGGTTGTATTTAGGATATGTGTATCTAAAATACATGTAGTATTTTAATACTAATTGTAAAATATACATAGAAATATAAAATTCATTTTGCATGGACTAGAAGTCACCTCCAAAAATCAACAGAATAAAGCGAAACTGAGGTAGAGGTCTGTGGCTGCCAGTGGGGCAAGCCATTTCCACAGGTAGTAAGACCTCACAGACAAAGATGACAAAAGTTTAAAAAACAATATCAGAGACAAAGTCACAAAAGCAAATACTCTGAATTCTAGGTGTTGATTTTAAATCAAACTAGCATTTGGGAGTTTTTTATAAGATATATTTATACATTACAAAAACTGCCTTTTCTCTGTCATGGGATATATGTTAATTCCTAATTTTAGTAGCAGTAAATAAATGTGTTGGTCTCCATAAAGCAGTGGGTTTCAGACTGTGCTCTGACAAGCCCTAGATGGCCTAGTGGTGGCAATGAGGGGGCCACAGTGTGAGTATGGGGTTTTTCAGACCCAGACAAATTCTAAAGACAACTTTACTTTCATGTATTTTATAGATTGGGCTTCCACATAAGGTCTGGTTTCATTCAAGTGTTAAAATGCTTTAAATCTTCATTTGAATATTACTGGTCTATATCAATGCTCAGAAAAATCTATGTTAAAAAATAATGTGCATATTTCTAATGTGGAAAAGTGGTATCTCTGGAAAAAAATCATGCACTTGGATGTCATGAAAATGTCCAATTGCAATGAAAGTTTTTAATCATGTACTTTTACTTTCTATGCTTATCTTACTGCAGACGGGAAATATTCTTCAAACTGGCATCAGTCTGCAAAGTCTAAGGTCATTTCCAATCACAAGCTATTAATTCTATATTCAATTACTAAGCATATATAAATTATATATGAAAGGTGAAAAAATTGAATATGATTCTGAAATAAAGCAGGACCCTGAGACAAGATGGTGGAGCAGAAGGATGTGAGCTCACACCATATTAAGAAAACACCAAAGTCACAACTAACTGGTGAACCACCACCATCAACAACAAAAAAAAAAACACTGAAACTTACCAAAACAGATATCCTATATTCAAAGACAAAGGAGAAGCCACAAGACATAGAAGGGGTGCAATCACAATAAAATCAAATCCCATATGCGCCAGGTGGGCAACACACAAACTGGGAAATAATTACATCACAGAGGTCTTCCCACAAGAGTGAAAGTTCTGAGCCCCATATCAGGCTCCTCATCCTGGGGTCTGGCATTGGGAGGAGAGGCCCACAGAGCACAGGACTAGGGGAAAGAGAAACTCTACTCTTGGAGGGCACACACAAGGTCTCATGCAGAACAGTATCCAGGGGAAAAAGCAGTGACCTTATAGAAGCCTGGGCCAGACCTACCTGCTGGTCTTAGAGAATCTCCTAGGTAGCCAGGGGGCCACTATGGATTACTGTGTGGAAAAGACACTAGCAGCAATAGTTCTGGGAAGTACTCACTGATGTGAGCCCTCCTGGAGGCCATCATTTTCTCACAAGACCCAAACCCACCCAACAGCCAGTAGGTCCCTGTGCTGGGACACCTCAGGCCAAATGACCAACAGGGCAGTAACACAGCCTCACCCATCAGCAGACAGACTGCATAAAATCTTACTACAGCTGCCTGTTAAACACACCCTTTGACACAGCACTGTCCACCAGAGGTACATGGTCCATCTCTACCCTCCAGTGGGCAAGAAACAGTCCCTCCCACCAGGAAGTCTGCACAAGCCTCTTAGATCAGCCTCATCCACCAGTGGGCAGATAGCAGAAGCAATAGTAACTATAACCCTGCAGCTGGTGGAATGGAAACAGCAATCACATAAAGGCAGGCAAAATGAGACGGCAGGAGAGTATGTCCCAGACAAAGAAACAAGATAAAAGTATAGCAAAACAACTAAGTGAAATGGAGATAGGCACTCTAACTGAAAAAGAATTCAGAGTAATGAGAGTAAAGATGATCCAACATTTCAAAAAATAATACAGGCATAGACCAAAAAGATACAGGAAATGTTTAGAAAGAGCTAGAAGATCTAAAAAACCGAGATGAACAACACAACAACTGAAATGAAAAACACAATAGAAGGAATCAGCAGCAGAGTAAATGAGATAGAAAAACAGGTAAGTAAGCTGGAAAACAGAATACTGGAAATCACTGCTGTGGAACAGAAAACAGAA
Organism: Giraffa tippelskirchi; assembly: GCF_054371585.1. Taxonomy (NCBI): domain Eukaryota; kingdom Metazoa; phylum Chordata; class Mammalia; order Artiodactyla; family Giraffidae; genus Giraffa; species Giraffa tippelskirchi. The sequence goes on along the minus strand of NC_137280.1, from coordinate 97,832,556 downwards.
AAAAAAGAAAAGAAATGATAACAGTATCAGACACCTCTGGGACAACATTAAACACACTGCCATTTGCATCAGGGGTTCTAGAAGGACCTGAAGAAATATTTGAAGAGGTAACAACTGAAAATTCCCCTAACATGGGAAAGGAAACAGTCACCCAAGTCCAAGAAGTACAGAAAGCCCCATGCAGGGTAAAGTGAAGAAGGAACGTGCCAAAACAAAACAGTAATCAAACTGACAAACAATAAAGACAAAGAGAAATATTAAAAGCAACAAGAAATAAGCAACACATAACATACAAGGGAATCTCCATAAGACAATCAGCTGGTTTTTCATCAGAGACTCTGCAGGCCAGAAGGGAGTGGCAAAATATATTTAAAGAGATGAAAGGGAAGAACCTACAACCAAGAATACTCTACCCAGCAAGACTCTTGTTCAGATTTGATGGAGAAATCAAAAGCTTACTAGACAAGCAAAACCTAACAGAATTCAGCACTGGCAGACCAGCTGTGCAACAAATGCTCAAGGAAAATCCCTAGGTGGAAAAGGACACAAATAGAAAAAAAGAAACTTACAAATGGAAGCACTCACCAGGAAAGGCAAACACACAGTAAAGGTAGGAAATACCCACACACAAATATGATATCATAATCGTTAAGAAGAAGAGAGCATAAAAGCAGGGTACTGGAAAGGACCAGCAAGTTAAATCAATCTCTTTGTATAAACTACTATATCAAAACCTCATGGTAACAGCAAATCAAAAGCCTACAATAGATATACACACAAAAATGAAAAAGGATTCCAAACACAACACTAAAATTAATCATTAAATCACAAAAAAAAGAGTGAATAAAAGAAGGGGAGCAAAAAGACCTACAAAAACAAATCCAACACAGTGAACATACATACCAATAATTACCTTAAATGTAAATGGATTTAAATACTCCAACCAAAACATATGGACTGGCTGAATGTATACAAAAACAAAACCTACATATATGTTGTCTACAACAGATCCATTTGAGATCTAGGGACACATACAGACTAAAAGTGATGAGGTGGAAAAAGGTATTCCATGCTAATGGAAATCAAAAGAAAGCTGGAGTAGCAATACTCATATCAGACAAAACAGAATTTAAACACTGTTACAAGAAACAAAGACAGACACTAACATAATGATTAAGGGATCAATCCAAGAAGAATATATAACAATTATAAATATATATGCACCCAACACAGAAGTACCTCAATATATAAGGCAAATGCTAAAACCAGGAGAAACTGACAGTAACACAGTAATTGTGAATCACTCACGTAGAGCCAGACATCCTGGAATGTGAAGTCAAGTGGGCCTTAGAAAGCATCACTACGAATAAAGCTAGTGGAAGTGATGGAATTCCAGTTGAGCTATTTCAAATCCTCAAAGGTGATGCTGTGAAAGTGCTGCACTCGATAGGCCAGCAAGTTTGGAAAACTCAGCAGTGGCCACAGGACTGGAAAAGGTCAGTTTTCATCCCAATCCCAAAGAAAGGCAATGCCAAAGAATGCTCAAACTACCGCACAATTGCACTCATCTCACATGCTAGTAAAGTAATGCTCAAAATTCTCCAAGCCAGGCTTCAGCAATACATGAACCGTGAACTTCCAGATGTTCCAGCTGGTTTTAGAAAAGGCAGAGGAACCAGAGATCAAATTGTCAATATCCGCTGGATCATCGAAAGAGCAAGAGAGTTCCAGAAAAACATCTATTTCTGCTTTATTGACTATGCCAAAGCCTTTGACTGTGTGGATCACAATAAACTGTGGAAAATTCTGAAAGAGATGGGAATACCAGACCATCTGACCTGTCTCTTGAGAAACCTGTATGCAGATCAGGAAGCAACAGTTAGAACTGGACATGGAACAACAGACTGGTTCCAAATAGGAAAAGGAGTACGTCAAGGCTGTATATTGTCACCCTGCTTATTTAACTTATATGCAGAGTACATCATGAGAAACGCTGGGCTGGAAGAAACACAAGCTGGAATCAAGATTGCCGGGAGAAATATCAATAACCTCAGATATGCGGATGACACCACCCTTATGGCAGAAAGTGAAGAAGAACTAAAGAGCCTCTTGATGAAGGTGAAAGAGGAGAGTGAAAAAGTTGGCTTAAAGCTCAACGTTCAGAAAACTAAGATCATGGCATCTGGTCCCATCACTTCATGGGAAATAGATGGGGAAACAGTGGAAACAGTGTCAGACTTTATTTTTTTGGGCTCCAGAATCACTGCTGATGGTGACTGCAGCCATGAAATTAAAAGACGCTTACTCCTTGGAAGGAAGGTTATGGCCAACCTAGATAGCATATTTAAAAGCAGAGACATTACTTTGCCAACAAAAGTCCGTCTAGTCAAGGCTATGGTTTTTCCAGTGGTCATGTATGGATGTGAGAGTTGGATGGTGAAGAAAGCCGAGCGCTGAAGAATTGATGCTTTTGAACTGTGGTGTTGGAGAAGACTCTTGAGAGTCCCTTGGACTGCAAGGAGATCCAATCAATCCATCCTAAAAGAGATCAGTCCTGGGTGTTCATTGGAAGGTCTGATGTTGAGGCTGAAACTCCAATACTTTGGCCACCTCATGCGAAGGGTTGACTCATTGGAAAAGACCCTAATGCTGGGTAGGATTGGGGGCGGGAGGAGAAGGGGACAACAGAGGATGAGATGGTTGGATGGCATCACCGACTCGATGGACATGGGTTTGGGTAGACTCCGGGAGCTGGTGATGGAGAGAGAGGCCTGGCATGCTGCAATTCATGGGGTCGCAAAGAGTCGGACATGACTGAGCAACTGAACTGAACTGAACTAAACACTCTACTTTCAACAATGGATAAATCATCCAGGCAGAAAATCAATAAGGAAAAATAGGCCTTAGATGACACTGGAACAGATAGACAACTGATTTTTATAGGGCATTTCATCCAAAAGCAGCAGAATATACATTCTTCTCAAGTGTACATGGAACATTTTCTAGGAATTGATCACATAATGGGTCACAAAGAAAGCCTCAGTAAATTTAACAAAATTGAAATCATATTAGGCATCTTTCTGACTACAATGCTATGAGATTAGAAATCAATACAAGAAAAAAAAAATGTAAAAAACACAAATACTTGGAGGCTAAACAATATGCTACTAAACAACCAATGGATCACTGAAGAAACCAGAGGAAATCAAAAAATACCTAGAGACAAATGAACATGAAAGCAAGAATATCCAAAAGCTATGGCATGAAATGAAAGCAGTTCTAATAGGGAAGTTTACAGCAATACAATCTTACCTCAGGAAACAAGAAAAATCTCAAATAAACAACCTAATCTTGCACCTAAAGCAATTAGAGAAAGAAGAAAAAACAAAACCTAAAGTCAGTAGAAGGAAAGAAATTATAAAGATCAGAGCAGAAGTAAATGAAACAGAGACAAGGATAACAATAGAATAGATCAATAAAACTAAAAGCTGGTTCTTTGAGAAGGTAAACAAAATTGATAAACCTTTACCTGGGCTCATCAAGAAAAAGAGAGCTCAAATCAGTAAAATTAGAAGTGAAAGGATCAGTTACAATGGACACCACAGAAATACAAAGGATCATAAGAGACTACTACAAGCAACTATATGCCAACAAAATGGGACAACCTGGAAGAAGTGGATAAATTCTTAGAAAGGTACAATCTTCCAAGACCAAACCAGGAAGAAATAGAAAACATGAACACACCAAACCCATGTACCTATGGTCACGAAATCTACAACAAAAGAGGCAGAAATATACAATGGGGAAAAGACAGTGTCTTCAATAAGTGATGTTGGGAAAACTGGACAACTACATTAAATAAATGATATTAGAACAATCCCTATCACTATACACAAAAATATAAACCCCAAATGGATTAAAGACCTAAATGTTAAGGCTAAATATTTTAAAACTCTTAGAGGAAAACTAGGCAGAACACTCTGACATAAATCACAGAGAGATCTTTCTCAATCCACCTCCCAGAGTAATGAAAATGTAAACAAAAACAAACAAATGGAACCTAGTTAAATTTAAAGGCTTTTGCATAGCAAAGGAAACCATAAACGAAACAGACTATCCACTGAAAGGGAGAAGATGTTTACAAAGTATGTCACCAACAAGGCATTAACCTCCAAGATATACAAACAGCTCATGCAGCTCAATAACAAAAAAATTAGCAATCCAATAAAAAAAAGGGCAGAAGGCCTAAATAGATATTTTTCCAAAGAAGACACACAGATGGCCAAGAGGTATATGAAAAGATACCCAACATTAAAGAAATGCAAATCAAAACTACAATGAGATATCACCTCACATCCTCAGAATGGCCATCATCAAAAAGTCTACAAATAACAAATGCTGGAGAGGGCATGGAGGAAAGGCAACCCCCTTCTACACCGTTAGCGGGAAAGTAAATTGGTACAGCCACTATGCAGAACAGTATGGAGATTCCTTAAAGAACTAATACAGAACTACTATATGGGACTTCTTGGTGGTCCAGTGGTTGAGAATCCACCTCCCAGAGGGGACACAGGTTTGAGCCCTGGTCTGGGAAGAATCCATATGCTGTGGGGCAACTAGGCCTGAGCGCCACAACTAATGAAGTCCATGTACCCTAGAGCCCATGCTCCAAAAGACAAAACATTGCAGTGAGAAGCCTGCCTACTGCAACGAGAGAGTAACCCCTGCTCACTGCAACTAGAGAAAGCCCGCACACAGAAATAAAGACCCAGCACAGCCAAATAAGTAAACACACACACACACACACAAAACCCTACCATATGATCCAGCAGTCCCACTCCTGGGCATAAACCCCAGAGACAAACTTAACTTGAAAAGATACACGCACTCCATTGTTCACTGCAGCACTTTTACAACAGCCAAAACATGGAAGCAACCAAGCTGTTGTATACTTGTACAATGGAAAATTATTCAGCCGTTAAAAAAAATGAAACGCCATTTGCAGCAACATGGATGAACCCAGAGATTATCATACTAAGTTGAGTAAGTCAGAGAAAGACAAATATATTTGCTTACATGCAGAATATTTAAAAAAAAAAAAAAAAAAGGTACAAATGAATGTATTTACAAAACAGAAAGACTCTCTCAGACTTCAGAAACAAACTTATGGTTTATGTGGAAAGGTTGGGGGGTGGGGGGGGTGGAAAGGATAAATTAAATGTTTCAGACTGACACATACACACTAATGTATTTAAAACAGATAACCAACAAGGACCCAGGGAGCTCTACTCAACATTCTGTAATGAGCTAAATGGAAAGATAATTTGAAAAAGAATAGATACATGTACATGTACAACTGAATTACTTTGCCGTACACTGGAACTAACACAACACTGTAAATCAACCACACTCCAATATAAAATAGAAAAGTTAAAAAAAAAAAAAAAAAAAAGACAGGACCCTGCAGGACCCTCCCATGTACAAAAGCCACTCCACATTCCCTGTTTCTTGTTTGTAGGAAAAGGATGTAGTCTGCTAGGCCTTTTCTGAATTCCAAACAGCTGAGTCAAGCAGTCACTAATTAAGGAAGAGAAGGAATACAAAATTAAAGAAAAAGTCAAGCAATTGCTCTTTGTAGTTGAAACAACAGTTCATCTATAATCAGAGTCCTAGCTCCTCATCGAGGAATATGTTCAACAATCTCATGCATATCTTAGAACTGTTCTGCAGAAACTAAGACCCCTGCCCAGCTTGAGGATGATGACTACATGCTGACCATAAGCACTAGACCCCAGACTGGACTAAACCAGGAGGTTAATGATTAAGATTCCTAAAACATCACCCTGTTAACTTACTACCAACCAATCAGAACGAAGTCAAACACCCTGCAACCCTCAACACAAATGTTGCCTTTAAAAACCCTTTCCTGAAGGACTTCCCTGGTGGTCCAGTGGTTATGAATATGCCCTGCAGTGCAGGTGGCACGAGTTTGATCCCTGGTAAGGGAACTAAGATCCCACATGCCGCAGGGCAGCTAAGCCCAAGCTCAGCAACTAGAGAGTCTGTGCGCTGCAATGAAGATCCCACATGCCACAACTAGGACCCCAGGCAGCCAAATTAAAAAAAAAAAAAACCTTCCCTGAAAAACAGTCATTAGGGAGTTTATGCCTTTTGAGCATGAGCTGCTCGTTCTCCTTGCTTGGCACCATGCAATAAAACACTGTACTCTTCCCTCAACACAAACCCCTGTCAATAGATTGGCCTTGCTGTGTGATGGGCAAGCAGACCTAAGTTTGATTCAGTACCAATTTTAGTGACCACGAAGGGACAGCCATCTTGAGAGGCATCTCATCCACTGTACATCAGCCCCCGACTGACAGTGGCACTCAGATCTTGTTCAGCAGGTGCCTGAGCACTTCTGTCTCAGGGACACCCCAAGTTCTTACCACTAATGGCATCACTGACCCATGGTGTTTTCAATTCCCTGGTAAAGGAAACAAGGTTCTGGTCCTGGTCTGTAAGAGATCTCTAGTAAGTGATGCAACCTCTCATGTCCAGGGCATTCTTCCCTAGTGGGTTGCCTTGACTGGAATTTTACTTTTGGGAGGCAGGGAGGTGTAGGACTCTGTCATCTGGTTTTGAGCACAGTACCACTTTAATTCCAGATCAGAGAGTCCCTTCGTTGTCCAGCACTGCCTGAGCAATAATCGAGAAACTCCCTGTTAGAGCAAGGCTCATCTGCACCCCCATTCTCATGCCAAGTAACTGTGACCCTAAGAAGACTCCAGATACTGATCTGCTATTCCGTTTCTGGTAACATCACTCATGTGAAAGAATAATGGGTAATGAGAGCTATGTTCCATCTTGTAGTTCCCTAAGGTGTATTTTGCAAACTTGGAAGATCTTAAGCTGTACTCCGATGAAAAGAAAGACAATGATATTTAACTGTAACACAACATGGCCTCAATATTCTTTAGGCTCTGATGAACAATGACTCCTCAATTGTCTTTAGACTGTAACACCTACATTCAACTAGAACTGTTTTTAAAAGGGAAAGAAAATGGGATAAAATTCCTTATGTAAAGGTTTTTATGCTATTGCATCAAAATGAACTTGACTTTTATCCTGGGAGTCTCAATACATGAGTGTGAATTCTGTTTCCTCTCTGGTTTCGACCCTTGTTAGGGGATCCTGGTCCTGGTTTGGGAGGAGATCCCACCAAAAGGCGAGAAAGGAAATGAAAGGATTAATCGTTCTCAGAGACACCCCTGACACTGATCCTCATTAGAGGACCCTGGTCTTTACCTTTGTTAGAGTCCTGGTAACTTAAATGTGGTCTAGACACTCATAGAAACTAACAGTTTAAATTCAGTCATGAGTCTGAGTCAGAGCTGGCAAGTTCATCTAGAAGTGAGGCACGTGAATGTGAGTGTTATGTATTACTGTCTGTGACTACTATTTGTTTATGAAAGCTCTTAAAAATTGGATGGTAATCCTAGCAAAGAAATTTTATCATAAAAACAAAGAAATTTAATTTGTATAACAAATAGCTTGTGACACCAAAACAATGGATCTCAATGAAGGCAGCTACTCCCCTGACCAGACTGTTTTAGAAACTTGAGGGGAGTTTCTGCTTCAGTTAAGGACACCATTAGTATCTGTAGGCAGGAGACTGGGATACTAAACACCCTGAAGTAGGTGGGACGGTCACAATCATGAATGGTCCCATGCAACTTTGAATGTCCTACCAGATATTCACATGGGTGAAAAAAACAACTTATTGATTTAATTATCTGAATTTAGATCCTAACTCTACTTTACATATACAGACAAAGTGCTTTCCCATGGTAATAATACTATAGGAATGCAGGAAAACCAAGGAAAGAACTACTTTATTTTCCTCAGAACTCTACCAAGAGCTAGATACTATTGTAAAGGACCATGTCATTAAGTAACACCAAACAACATGTTTAGATTACCAATTCAACATACTTGTAACCGTCTGCATTTGTGGGTATTGCAGTCATAATGATTTAAATATGCCTCTATTTATATACGTCATTGAGTATGATTACATGTAAGCATTTATATTATATATTGAAATACCAGTACTTCTTAAAAGTAATATTATTCTCTTTCATATTATAATTGGACAGTACACTGATATCTTTAAAATTATGTGTGTTGATTCAGAAATACAAAGGATCATAAGAGGCTATTATCAGCAACTATATGCAAATAAATTGGACAACTTGGAAGAAATGGATAAATTCTTAGAAAAGTACAACTTCCCAAAAGTGAACCATGAAGAAATAGAAAATTTCAACAGACCCATCACAAGCACAGAAATTGAAACTGTAATCAGAAATCTTCCAGCAAACAAAAGCCCAGGACCAGATGGATCCACAGCTGAATTCTACCAAAAATTTAGAGAAGAGCTAACACCTATCCTACTCAAACTCTTCCAGAAAATTGCAGAGGAAGGTAAACTTCCAAACTCATTCTATGAGGCCACCATCACCCGAATATCAAAACCTGACAAAGATGCTACAAAAAAAAGAAAACTACAGGCCAATATCATTGATGAACATAGGTGCAAAAATCCTTAATAAAATCCTAGCAAACAGAATCCAACAACATATTAAAAAGATCATACATCATGACCAAGTGGGCTTTATCCCAGGGATGCAAGGATTCTTCAATATCCGCAAATCAATCAATGTAATACACCACATAAACAAATTGAAAAATAAAAATATGATTATTATATTATTTCAATAGATGCAGAGAAAGCCTTTGACAAAATTCAACATCCATTTATGATAAAAACCCTCCAAAAAGCAGGAATAGAAGGAACATACCTCAACATAATAAAAGCTATATATGACAAACCCACAGCAAACATTATCCTAAATGGGGAAAAACTGAAAGCATTTCCCCTAAAATCAGGTACAAGACAAGGGTGCCCACTCTCACCACTACTAATCAACATAGTTTTGGAAGTTTTGGCCACAGCAATCAGAGCAGAAAAAGAAATAAAAGGAATCCAGATTGGAAAAGAAGAAGTAAAACTCTCACTGTTTGCAGATGACATGATCCTCTACATAGAAAACCCTAAAGACTCCACCAGAAAATTACTAGAGCTAATCAACGAATATAGTCAAGTTTCAGGATATAAAATTAACACACAGAAATCCCTTGCATTCCTATACACTAACAAAGAGAAAACAGAGAGAGAAATTAAGGAAACAATTCCATTCATCATCACAATGAAAAGAATAAAATACTTAGGAATATATCTACCTAAAGAAACAAAAGACCTATATATAGAAAACTATAAAACACTAGTGAAAGAAATCAAAGAGGACACAAATAGATGGAGAAATATACCATGTTCATGGATCGGAAGAATCAATGTAGTGAAAATGAGTATACTACCCAAAGCAATCTATAGATTCAATGCAATTCCTATCAAGCTTCCAACGGTATTCTTCAGAGAACTAGAACAAATAATTTCACAATTTGTATGGAAATACAAAAAACCTTGAATAGCCAAAGCAATCTTGAGAAAGAAGAATGGAACTGGAGGAATCAACCTGCCTGACTTCAGGCTATACTACAAAGCCACAGTCATCAAGACAGTATGGTACTGGCACAAGGACAGAAATATAGATCAATGGGACAAAATAGAAAGCCCAGAGATACATCCACGCACCTATGGACACCTTATCTTTGACAAAGGAGGCAAGAATATACAATGGAGAAAAGACAATCTCTTTAACAAGTGGTGCTGGGAAAACTGGTCAACCACTTGTAAAAGAATGAAACTAGAACACTTTCTAACACCATACACAAAAATAAACTCAAAATGGATTAAAGATCTAAACATAAGACCAGAAACTATAAAACTCCTTGAGGAAAACATAGGCAAAACACTCTCCAACATAAACCACAGCAGGATCCTCTATGACCCACCTCCCAGAATATTGGAAATAAAAACAAAAATAAACAAATGGGACCTAATTAAACTTAAAAGCTTTTGCACAACAAAGGAAACTATAAGCAAGGTGAAAAGACAGCCTTCAGAATGGGAGAAAATAATAGCAAACGAAGCAACGGACAAACAATTAATCTCAAAAATATACAAGCAACTTCTGCAGCTCAATTCCAGAAAAATAAACGACCCAATCAAAAAGTGGGCCAAAGAACTAAACAGACACTTCTCTAAAGAAGACATACAGATGGCTAACAAACACATGAAAAGATGCTCAACATCACTCATTATTAGAGAAATGCAAATCAAAACCACAATGAGGTACCATTTCACACCAGTCAGAATGGCTGCTATCCAAAAGTCTACAAGCAGTAAATAAATGCTGGAGAGGGTGTGGAGAAAAGCGAACCCTCTTACACTGTTGGTGGGAATGCAAACTAGTACAGCCACTATGGAGAACAGTGTGGAGATTCCTTAAAAAACTGGGAATAGAACTGCCATATGACCCAGCAATCCCACTGCTAGGCATACACACTGAGGAAACCAGAATTGAAAGAGACACGTGTACCCCAATGTTCATCACAGCACTGTTTATAATAGCCAGGACATGGAAGCAACCTAGATGCCCATCAGCAGACGAATGGATAAGGAAGCTGTGGTACATATACACAATGGAATATTACTCAGCCATTAAAAAGAATACATTCAAATCAGTTCTAATGAGGTGGATGAAACTGGAGCCTATTATACAGAGTGAAGTAAGCCAGAAAGAAAAACACCAATACAGTATACTAACACATATATATAGTATTTAGTCAATCGGTAAAGATAACCCTGTATGCGAGACATCAAAAGAGACACAGATAAATAGAACAGTATTATGGACTCTATGGGAGAGGGCGAGGGCGGGATGATATGGGAGAATGGCATGGAAGCATGTAAATTATCATATGTGAAACGAATCGCCAGTCCAGGTTCAATGCATGATACAGGGTGCTTGGGGCTTGTGCACCGGGATGACCCAGAGGGATGGGACAGGGAGTGAGGTGGAAGGGGGGTTCTGGAAGGGGAAAACATGTACACCCATGGTGGATTCATGTCAATGTATGGCAAAACAAATAAAAATAAATAAATTAAAAAGATAAAATAAAATTATGTGTGTTGATAGATTTTATCATCTATGAATTTTATTTCAGGATAATCAAAGGGGCATTACAAAATATATGTTATAAAAAAGGAGCACTGGGTCTAATGTGCTTGAGAACCACTGACAAGACTGTTTCTGAGAAATCTGATCTATAATTACTATTATAAAAATGGAAATGTTCTTTCCAAATGGTTTTTATTCTAATGATCTGTACAAATAATCAACTTTTAAAAGGTAAAAAGCACAGAATTAAGGGACCCATCAAAACCAAAGATGACAAGAAAAAAGAAACTTATCTCTATATTTGTTGTCTACACATTATCATTATGGATTAAGTCTTCATTAAGGTCCAACAAATTCAAATAATATTAACACCTAAGCCTGTAACATATTGCTCCAAAAGTTCAGGTCATATAGTAAATTTTTTTAAAGCTAAAATTTATTAAATACTTTATTATGTGTCAAGCAATAATCTTAAAATTTTGTATTAATTTGTTATCTTTGGCAATAATCCTATGAAGTAGATACTATTTCCATGTTCATGTGGCAAACCTAAGGCTCATAGAGGGTAAGTAACCTGCTTAAGAGATCAGAGCCAATATTCAAGCTAAGATGTTAAAACCTCAGAAATCACCATTTAATTCTTAATCCATTTACCTTACACAAGCAAGTTAGGAAATTCCTCTAGGTTTCATTTTTTTACATTAACAAAATTGAACTGCTGAAAGGTTAAATGAAATAAAATATGTACTATTACCACCATTTACTACACTAAATGCCTACTGCTGCATTATAAAAGCTTCTTAATAATAATTATTCTATTATTCTACTGTTATTCTCAGTGTATTCTACACTGTTCTACAATGGAGGCTACCACAATTCTATATTCTATTCTACTGTTATTCTACACACATTATTCTCTAATTATTTTATTGACAATACAATTCCAATCAAAATTCCAATATTAATATTTTAAAGGCTAACCTTTTGTCTCATACACCAAAATCTTAATATATTTGGCAATAATTACTAGTCATCTACCACTCAATTCAGCAATCCTGTTTCAGGATTTATCCTCAGACAAGCCTGCACATGTATGAAATGGTGTAATTACAAGGTTATTTATTACAGAACTGTTTGTAAGAGTAAAAGATTTTAAACAACCCAACTGTTCATCAATAGCAGGGTGGCTAAGCAAACTAAAGTTATGTCCATACTAAGGATACTATGAGGCAGAAAGGAAAAAAAAAAAGACAAAGACAAAAAAAGAATGAAGAAGCATTCATTTCTCTTTACTTATATGGAAAGACTGTCACAATCCACTGCTCAGTTAAAAAAAAAAAAGCAAAGTACAATAAGGGGGAAGAGTCTTTTCAATAAATGGTGCTGAAGGACTTCCCTGGCAGCCCAGTGCTCAAGATTCTGCACTTCCACCTCAGGCGGCGTGGGTTCGATTCCTGACTGAGGAGCTAAGATCCCACATGCCGCGCAGTTACAACAAAAATAAAAAGGGTGCTGAGACAACCGGATATCTGTATGCACGAGTGAAGTTGGTCCTCTAACTCACAAGGTATATAAAAAATTAACTCAAAACGAACCGAAGACCTAAATATAAAAGCTAAAACTATAAAACTCTTAGGAAGAAAACAAAGGCATAAATCTTTGTGACCTTGGATGAAGCAACGATTTCTTAGGTACAACGCCAAAAAATACAAGAAATAAAACTAAATGTAGATAAAGCAAATGTGATCAAAACTTTAAACTTTTATGCTCCAAAACAGAGAAGGCGATAGCACCCCACTCCAATACTCTTGCCTGGAGAATCCAATGGATGGAGGAGCCTGGAGGGCTGCAGTTCATGGGGTCGCTAAGAGTCAGACACGACTGAGCGACGTCATTTTCACTTTTCACTTTCATGCATTGGAGAAGGAAATGGTAACCCACTCCAGTGTTCTTGCCTGGAGAATCCCGGGGACGGGGGAGTCTGGTGGGCTGCCGTCTATGGGGTCGCACAGAGTACGACACGACTGAAGCGACTTAGCAACAGCATGCTCCAAAAGGACACCGTCAAAAAAGTAAAAAGACAATCCATAAGAGAATATTTTTGTAAATTCCTATTATCTGTTAACAAGTTTGCATTTAGAATCTATAAAGAATTGTTGTTTAGTCACTAAGTCGAACTTCCAGATGTTCAAGCTGGTTTTAGAAAAGGCAGAGGAACCCGAGATCAAATTGCCAACATCCACTGGATCATCAAAAAAGCAAGCAAGTTCCAGAAAAACATCTATTTCTGCTTCATTGACTATGCCAAACCCTTTGACTGGGTGGCTCACAATAAACCGTGGAAAATTCTGAAAGAGACGGGAATATCAGACCACCTGACCTGCCTCTTGAGAAATCTGTATGCAGGTCAGGAAGCAACAGTTAGAACTGGACATGGAACAACAGACTGGTTCCAAATAGGAAAAGGCGTATGTCAAGGCTGTATATTGTCACCTTGTTTATTTAACTTATATGCAGAGTACATCATGAGAAATGCTGGGCTGGAGGAAGCACAAGCTGGAATCAAGATTGCCAGGAAAAATATCAATAACCTCAGATATGCAGATGACACCACCCTTATGCCAGAAAGTGAAGAAGAACTAGAGGGCCTCTTGATGAAAATGAAAGAGGAAAGTGAAAAAGTTGGCTTAAAGCTCAACATTCAGAAAACTAAGATCATGGCATCCGGTCCCATCACTTCATGGAAAATAGATGGGGAAACAGTGTCAGACTATTTTTCTGGGCTCCAAAATCACTGCAGATAGTAATTGCAGCCATGAAACTAAAAGACGCTTACTCCTTGGAAGGAAAGTTATGACCAACCTACATAGCATATTAAAAAGCAGAGACATCACTTTGCCAACAAAGGTCTGTCTAGTCAAGGCTATGGTTTTTCCAGTGGTCATGTATGGATGTGAGAGTTGGACTATAAAGAAAGCTGAGTGCCAAAGAATTGATCCTTTTGAAGTGTGGTGTTGGAGAAGACTCTTGAGAGTCCCTTGGACTGCAAGGAGATCCAACCAGTCCATCCTAAAGGAGATCAGTCCTGGGTGTTCATTGGAAGAACTATGTTGAAGCTGAAACTCTAATACTTTGGCCACCTGATGCAAAGAGCTGACTCATTGGAAAAGACCCTGATGCTGGCAAAGATTGAGGGCAGGAGAAGGGGCTGACAGAGGATGAGATGGTGGGATGGCAACACCGACTCAATGGACATGGGTTTGGGTGGACTCCGGGAGTTGGTGATGGACAGGGAGACCTGGTGTGCTGCAGTTCATGGGGTAGCAGAGTCGGACACGACTGAGCGACTAAATTGAACTGAACTGAACGTATCCAACTCTTTTGCAACCCTACAGACCATGGCCCTCCAGGCTCCTCTATCCATGGGAATTCCCAGGCAACAATACTGGGGTGGGTTGCCATTTCCTGCTCCAAGGGATCTTCCTGACCCAAGAATCGAACCCACACCTCCTGCATTGGCAGGTGGATTCTTTGTTACTGAGTCACCAGGGAAGCTCCATATCAAAAATTATTAATATTTAATAACAAAAAAATAAAGACCCAATTAAAAATGAACAATGGATCTGAACTGAAGTTTCTCCAAAGAAGACACACAGATGATGTAAAAAGATGTTCAATGTTATTGGCCATCAGGGAAAAGGAAATCAAGCTCACAAATGAGATACCACTTTCTACTCACTAAAATCGCTATAAAAAATGACAAGTGTTGATGAGGATATGGAAAAACTGGACTCCACAAATGAGATAACACTTTATACCCACTAAAATGGCTGTAATAAATGACAATAACAACTATCGATAAGGATATGGAAAAACTGATACATTACTGATACTCATACATTACTGATACTGATACATTACTGATAGGAATGTAAAATGGTACAGCCACTGTGGGAAACAGTCTAGCAGTACCTAAAAGTAGAATTACCACATTATCTAATGACTGCATTCATTGATATATAATCAAGAGAACTTTAAAAATATACAGTTCAAAGATTCTGAAGGTTCAGTTCCAGACTACCACAATTAAGAGTACTATGAATTTTTGTTTCCTCAGTAGATATAAAAGTTATGTTTACACTATACCATCCATAGACTATAAATGTACAATAGCATTATGTTTAAAACATGTTTGTACCTTAATTTAAAAATACTTTATTGCTAAAAGAAATGTTAACCATCATCTGAGCCTTCAGCCAGTCATAATCTTTTTGTTGATGGAAAGTTTAAAATACTGCAAGAATTACCAAAATGTGACACAGATACATGAATTAATTAAGCAAAATACTGTTGGAAATACGGAGCTGAACACACTTGTTCCATGCAGGGTTGCCACAAACCTTCATTTGTTTAAAAAAAAAAACAAAACAGTATCTACAAATATAATAAAGTGAATCACTATAAAGTAAGGTATGCTTGTATTCACACAAAAACTTACAAAATGTTAAAAGGAAAAATGAAATACTGATTCATGCTAAAACATGAATGGATCTTGAAAACATCATAAAAAGTGAAAGAAGCCAGACACAAAAGACCACAACTATATGACTTCATTTAAATGAAATGTTCAGAACAGGCAAATTCATAGAGACAGAAAGTAAATTACTGGTTACCAGGAGGGAGAAGGGGAATGGAGAGTGACATCTAATGCGCATGGAGTTTCCTTCAGGAATAATGAAAATATCCTAGAACTAGATAGTAGTGATGGTTGCGTAACTTTCTGAATATACAAAGAATCACTAAATTGTACACTTTAAAAGGACGAATATTACGCTATGTAAATTACATCTCAATTAAAAAAATAATGATTTGAGGGAGAATGGAGTCTCAGTCCCTTCGCTGTTCACCTGAAGCTACCACAACATTGTTAATTGGCTATACCCCAACACAAAATAAAAGTTTGCAGTTTGAGGAAAAAAAGAAAAAGTATTGAATGTGAATCAGCTATAATGAACCAATCCACAATTTTTGTGATTACCTGAGAGTTATGCATATAATCTCACATTCCCCTTTTCTAAGATGTAGGATTAAAGTAGTGCCAATATATTACCCAAAAGTATACAAACTAGAGTTTCTCAATCAGAAAGTCTGGTTTTTCCTTCAAGTAAAAGAAAGATTAAAAACACAAACATTTGTGACAACATTCATAATTAGTATTAATACCTACATTTCTGACACTGTAAAAACTTGGTAAAGAGTCCCCCTGCCAGTGCAGGGGACATCGGTTTGATCCCTAGTCCAGGTCCACATGCAACAGAGCAACTAAGCCCATGTGCCGCAACTACTGAAGCCCATGCAGCCCAGAACCCGTCCTCTGCAACAAGAGAAGCCACCACAATGAGAACCCCACACACAGTAACTAGAGAGCAGCCCTCACTTGCCACAATTAGAGAAAGTCCATGCACAGTAACAAAGAGCTAGCACAGCCAAAAATTAATTAATTAAATTTTTAAAAAAACAACTTCTGACTTTAAATTCTGGAGTACTCTTGGGCATTCACACCAGAGAATGACAACGTATGTTTGCGTGGATGTTCATAGCAGCTTTACTCATAACAGCCCCAAACTGTATGTAGCAGGTGAATGGTTAAATACACCATGCAATATTACTCAGACATAAAAAGGAATGAGTAATTGATACATGCAACAAGTTGGATGAATCTCTAGGGAGTCATGCAAAGTCACAAAAGCCCATTCCAAAAAGTTACATATTATATATTTACATTTACATTACACTTTTGAAATGACAAAACCGTAGAACTGGAAAACAGATTAGGGTTATCAGGGGTTAGGGATGGGGACAGAGGGGCATGGTCACCAGAGAGGTAGATGTGATTATAAAAGGGCAACATAAAGCACCTTTGAGATGGAACAGTTTAGTACCTTGTTGCAGTAGTGCATATAATAATCTACATGTTGTGATAAAATAGTATACAACACAAATGACTACAAGAAAAACTGGGGCATTTGAACAATGGATTCAAATGGATTATATCTGTGGATTATATCAAGATCAATATCATGATTATCATATATCATATTTCATTACAGCTTTGTAAAATGTTATCTCTGGGGAGAACTATGTCAAGGGTAATCTCTGTATTATTTCTGACAACTGCATGTGAATTTATCTCAATAAAAATTTTAATTTAAAGAAAGGTGCAGATCAATGTATACAGGGTGCTACATTTGGAGTAAAAATAAAATTATATTTGTATTTACATAAAGAACACTGAAAGGATACCGAAAGTGGTTATCTTAGGGTGGGGAGAAATAGGGTAGGAACTAAGACTTTTCAATGCATAAGTGTTCAAAATAGTTGTATTTTTGAAGCATGTTATCAAGTTTCCTGGTCAAAAATAATAAAACATTAAGAGTACCTTTTGTTCAAGAAAGAACTTAATTTAATACACATTCTCTTGCTTTGGAAAGTACTCCAATTTCAATTATCCTTACCTCTAACCTCTGTGTCTGATCCTTGCCCAAAAGGTCACGAACTTCTTCATTATATATTTCCAAATAAGACACTCGAACCAAAAATCTGTAAAGAAAACATCATTCTTAAATACAAAAAAAAAAGCAGTGAAATATTTATTAGAACGGTTTTAAAAACATGTTTATAAAGGTTGTACATCTTTCTTATGTTTGTACTTCTCAATATTAGAAAATAATTATTTTACCTTGTATCACCCTCTGCTTTTGCAATATGACCAAATATGTGAGCAAAGGAATTTGGAATGATTCCTCTAAGTTCAGGAACAGCTCGAACACCTTCCATGGTAAACGTTTTGCCAGTTCCAGTTTGTCCATATGCAAAAATAGTCCCTGAAAACAATGAAGAGAATCAATCACTTTGTAGAGTCTGATGCTACAGAACAATAGCTCTTAAAATTAATTCTTTTGACACTGTGATGCAATTTCTAGCCTAGATTTAAAGTTTATTCTAATATAAATTTTAATATAAATTTCTCCTTTATTATCAGCAATTACAGCATGAACTGTGTACCACACGAGCACAGTACTGTTAAAGTTCTAGAGCCAATGAGATCAATGCAAAATCGAACATTTGAGCTAATCCTAAGAAATTTCTTATGTTTATGTTAATTACTTAATGCAGACATTAAATTGGAGAAGGTAGTCTAGTTACAGCAAAAGAACAAAGGTTCCAGAGTAGCAAGACCTCAACGTGAATCCACACATTTGCCACTTTTCAGACATTTGACCTCAGAAACTATCTACCCGAAGATTATTTCCTCGATAGTAAAATGAGGAGAAGAATAACTATTCTGCACTGATCTCATGAAACAGTTTACTTCAAGCCAACATGATACCTGGCAAACAGCTTAATTCTCAAATAAGTATGTTATTTCAAAATAAAAGTTTTAAGTAACAGCTGTAAGGAATAGAGGGTATTAACAAAAAGAAGTGACAATATATTACAAGTAATTATAGGTACAACTTAAATTTTCTAAATATCCAAATTAATTCATTCAACAAATACTACATACCTGAGTCTGGCATGGTGCTATGCCACCTCAGGAACACAATGACAAAGACAAACACAATCTTTAATCTCATGGTATGTGTCATCTTGGGGAGGACATATTAGCCAAATAATTATAAGCAAGATGAGTGTTGGGAATGAGAAACACAGAGTTCTACATGAGAGTCAGAGACATAATCTAGGCAAGAAAACTAAGGCAGAAGGAAAGGGGAAGAGGTCAAAGAAGGCTTTCCAGAAGAGTCCATCTAGCATGAGTTAGAAACAGATGGACAGCAAAAGGCAAAAAAGAGAATGGAGATTTTGCAAAAATGCAAGGAGACCAGAATGGAAGAAACAGAGATGGAAAAGGACAGTGGATGCAGTTAGAGCTAAAGAAATTGAGGGGCTTAATTACACAGGGTGATGAACATGTTAAGGTTCTAGAGCTTATCTTGAAAACAAAGTGAAGACACAGAATCATTTTTCAGTCAGAAGAGTGTCATCATAGTCACTGTCTATACTGTATACAAAGAACTGGAAAAAAGCAACGGGAGAAGTGAAGAAACCAGTCAGAGCGCTGACATGGTTAACCAGGTAAGAGATGATGCTGACAATAGAAGGGGATGAGAAAGACGGAAAGTATTTCACAGATATTTAGCAGTTAGAATCAAGAACTCTGGAAAAGAACTTGTCAAAAGGGGACCAGGGAAAAGGAAAAATTGAGGGTGACTTTCAAATTTCTGGCTTGACCAAGAGAATGTAATGCTAAGCTATGTACTAAGATGGTGAACACCACTAAAAGAAATAACAGTTTGAAAGGGAAGATCATGCATTGAGTTTGGAGGTACTGAGCTTTAAGTCTATGATACACTCAAATGGATGTGCCAAGCAAGCAGGAGGATGGATAAGATTCATTTGCCACTGAAGCTATGGCACTGGGTGAGATTTCCTCAGGAGATAGTACAGTAGATAGCTTAGGAAGTGACAGCATAAATGAAAAAGGTTTCTTAACTACTACCACTCTATTCAGTTAATAGAGACTTCTTTGCTGGCTCAGATGGTAAATAAAGCATCTGCCTACAATGCGGGAGACCCAGGTTCAATCCCTGAGTCGGGAAGATCTCCTGGAGAAGGAAATGGCAACCCACTCCAGTATTCTTGCCTGGAAAATCCCATGGACGGAGAAGCCTGGTAGGCTATAGTCAGTCCGTGGGTTCGCAAAGAGTTGGACACAACTGAGCGACTTCACTTTCTTTTCTTTTATTCAATTAATACAAATGTCATCATTGTCAAACTTTAAATGAAAATAATCACAACATTTTAAGCCATGTCTATATGTGGGAATAAAAAAGTAAATTTTTTTCTAACTCCCTAAATATTTCAAACTCTTTCATTATGAATATAACTTAATACATTAAAAGGAGCTAAAAATACCATGAACTCATATACCACATTTTAGAAAAGACACAACAGCTATCATTTACTGATCATCTGCTATGTGCAATGTCATATAATTCATATGCATTCCTATTTAATTTTCCCCAATCCTAAGAGCTAGGCAATATTTATATTCCCACAGTTTAGCTGAGGAAACAAAGGCTTCAGTTCAGTTCACAGTCGCTCAGTCGTGTCTGACTCTTTGCGATCCCACGAACCACAGCACACCAGGCCTCCCTGTCCATCACCAACTCCCGGAGTCTACCCAAACCCATGTCCATTGAGTCGGTGATGCCATCCAACCATCTCATCCTCTGTCATCCCCTTCTTCTCCTGCCCTCAATCTTTCCCAGCATCAGGGTCTTTTGCAATGAGTCAGCTCTTTGCATCAGGTGGCCAAAGTATTGGAGTTTCAGCTTCAACATCACTCCTTCCCATGAACACCCAGGACCGATCTCCTTTAGGATGGACTGGTTGGATCTCCTTGCAGTCCAAGCGACTCTCAAGAGTCTTCTCCAACACCACACTTCAAAAGCATCAATTCTTCTACGCTCAGCTTTCTTTATAGTCCAACTCACACATCCATACATGACCACTGAAAAAAACCATGGCCTTGACTAGACGGACCTTTGTTGGCAAAGTAATGTCTCTGCTTTTTAATATGCTATCTAGGTTGGTCATAACTTTCCTTTCAAGAGTAAGCATCTTTTAATTTCATGGCTGCAATCACTATCTGCAGTGATTTTGGAGCCCAGAAAAATAAAGTCTGACACTGTTTCCACTGTTTCCCCATCTATTTTCCATGAAGTGATGGGACCGGATGCCATGATCTTAGTTTTCTGAATGTTGAGCTTTAAGCCAACTTTTCCACTCTCCTCTTTCACTTTCACCAAGAGGCTCTTTAGTTCTTCTTCACTTTCTGCATATCTGAGGTTACTGATATTTCTCCCGGCAATCTTGATTCCAGCTTGTGCTTCCTCCAGCCCAGCATTTCTCATGATGTACTCTGCATATAAATAAGCAAGGTAACAATATACGGCCTTGACATACGCCTTTTCCTATTTGGAACCAGTCTGTTGTTCCATGTCCAGTCCTAACTGTTGCTTCCTGACCTGCATACAGATTTCTCAAGAGACAGGTCAGGTGGTCTAGTATTCCCATCTCTTGAAGAATTTTCCACAGTTTATTGTGAGCCACAGAGTCAAAGGCTTTGGCACAGTCAATAAAGCAGAAATAGATGTTTTTCTGGAACTCTCTTGCTTTTTCGATGATCCAGCGAATATTGGCAATTTGATCTCTGGTTCCTCTGCCTTTTCTAAAACCAGCTTGAACATCTGGAAGTTCATGGTTCATGTATTGCTGAAGCCTGGCTTGGAGAATTTTAAACATTACTTTACTAGCGTGTGAGATGAGTGCAACTGTGCCGTAGTTTGAGCATTCTTTGGCATTGCCTTTCTTTGGGAATGGAATGAAAACTGACCTTTTCCAGTCTTGCGGCCACTGCTGAGTTTTCCAAATTTGGTGGCGTATCGAGTGCAACACTTTCACAGCATCATCTTTCAGGATTTGAAATAGCTCAACTGGAATTGCATCACCTCCAATAGCTTTGTTCGTAGTGATGCTCTCAAAGGCCCACTTGACTTCACATTCCAGGATGTCTGGCTCTAGGTGAGTGATCATACCATCATGATCATCTGGGTCACGAAGCTCTTTTTTGTACAGTTCTTCTGTGTATTCTTGCCACCTCTTCTTAATATCTTCTGCTTCTGTTAGGTCCATACCATTTCTGTCCTTTATCGAGCCCATCTTTGCATGAAATGTTCCCTTGGTATCTGTAATTTTCTTGAAGAGATCTCTAGTCTTTCCCATTCTATTGTTTTCCTCTATTTCTTTGCACTGATCGCTGAGGAAGGCTTCCTTATCTCTCCTTGCTATTCTTTGGAACTCGGCATTCAAATGGGTATATCTTGCCTTTTCTCCTTTACTTTTCACTTCTCTTCTTTTCACAGCTATTTGTAAGGCCTCCTCAGACAGCCATTTTGCTTTTTTGCATTTCTTTTTCTTGGGGATGGTCTTGATCCCTGTCTCCTGTACAATGTCACGAACCTCCGTCCAGAGTTCATCAGGCACTCTATCAGATCTAGCCCCTTAAATCTATTTCTCACTTCCACTGTAGAGTCATAAGGGATTTGATTTAGGTCATACCTGAATGGTCTAGTGGTTTTCCCCACTTTCTTCAATTTAAGTCTGAACTTGGCATTAAGGAGTTCATGATCTGAGCCACAGTCAGCTCCTAGTCTTGTTTTTGCTGACTGTATAGAGCTTCTCCATCTTTGGCTGCAAAGAATATAATCAATCTGATTTCAGTGTCAACCATCTGGTGATGCCCATGTGTAGAGTCTTCTCTTGTGTTGTTGGAAGAGGGAGTTTGCTATGACCAGTGCAAACAAAGGCTTAGAGAGGTTGAATTACTTGCTCTACGTCATTTTAAACAAAATCTGAACACATTCCAGTTGGCTCCATAGGCCATGTATTTTTGCCAGTATGTAATGACCAAAAAAAAATTTTTAACTCAAAATTAATACCTACTTAGTGCAGGACTTCCCTAGTGGTGCCGTGGATAGGAATCTGCCTGCCACCACAGGGGACACAGGTTGGATCCCTGGCCTGGGAAGATTCCACATGCTGTGAAGCAACTAAGCCTGTGTGCCTCTAAGCCAACAGTCTAGAGCCCGCAAGCCACAACTGCTGAGGCTGTGTGCCACAGCTATGTAAGTCTGCACACACTAGGGGCCACGAGTTCCAACTACTGAGCCTCTGTGCCACAATGAAGTCTGTGTGCCTAGAGCCTGTACTCTGCAACGAGAAGTCACTATAACGAAAGGCTCACACACCACAACAAAAAGTAGCCCCCACTTGCCACAACTAGAGAAAGCCTATGCAAAGCAATGAAGACCTAGCACAGCCAAAAAAATACATAAATAAAATGAATGCAGTTTCTATGAATGGATTAAATACATGATCATTACTAACTTTAAAAGTATATTAAGTAACTAGAGAAAGAACAAACAAAACCCAAAATTAGTAGAAGGAAAGTAATCAAATGATCAGAGAAGCAGAAATAAATGAAATAGAAACAAAGAAAACAGTAGAAAGAACAATCAAACTAAAAGTTGCTTCTTTGAATAGATAAACAAAATTGATAAATCTTTAGCCAGACGCATTAACAAAAAAGACAGTTCACATCAATAAAATTAGAAATGAAAAGGAAGTTACAATGGACACCACAGAAATACAAAGGATCATAAGAGACTACTACAAGCAACCATATGTCAATGAAATGGACAGCCTAGAAGAAATGGACAAATTCTTAGAAATATACAACCTTCCAAGAATGAACCAAGAAGAAACAGAAAATACAAACAGACCAATTACAAGTTACAACAGGGATGGTCTTGATCACTGCCTCCAGTAATGCTAAAGAAGCTGAAGTTGAACGGTTCTATGAAGACCTATAAGACCTTCTAGAACTAAAACCCAAAACATTCCTGAAATGTTCACTGATTCCTAAAATGCTCAATTCTCCTGCTCAAAATTCTCCAAGCCAGGCTCCAACAGTATGCGAACCAGGAACTTCCAGATGTTCAAACTGGATTTAGAAAAGGCAGAGGAACCAGAGATCAAATTGCCAGCATCCACTGGATCATAGAAAAAGCAAGGGAGTTACAGAAAGACATTTACTTCTGCTTTATTGATTACATCAAAGCCTTTGTGTGGATCACAACAAACTGTGGAAAATTCTTCAAGAGATGGGAATACCAAACCACCTGACCTGCCTCTTGAGAAATTCTGTATACAGGTCAAGAAGCAACAGTTAGAACCGGACATGGAACAACAGACTGGTTCCAAATTGGGAAAGGAGTACAACAAGGCTGTATATTATCATCCTGCTTATTTAATTTCTATGCAGAGGACACGATGCGAAATGCCAGGCTGGATGAAGCACAAGCCAAGACCAAGATTGCCGGAAGAAATATCAATAACCTCAGATACGCAAACGACACCACCCTTATGGCAATAATTAAAGAGGAACTAAAGAACCTCTTGATGAAAGTGAAAGAGGAGAGTGAAAAAGCTGGCTTAAAACTCAACATTCAAAAAACTATGCTCATGGCATCCGGTCCCATCACTTCATGGCAAACAGATGGGGAAACAATGGAACAGTGACAGACTTTATTTTCTTGGACTCCAAAATCACTACAGATGGTGACTGCAGCCATGGAATTAAAAGATGCTTGCTCCTTGGAAGAAATGGTATGACCAACCTAGACAGCATATTAAAAAGCAGAGACACTGCTTTGCCAACAAATATCCTTCTAGTCAGAGCTGTGGTTTTTCCAGCAGTCATTTATGGATGTGAGAGTTGGGCTATAAAGAAAGCTGAGTGACGAAGAATTGATGCCTTTGTACTGTGGTTTTGGAGAAGACTCTTGAGAGTTCCTTGGGCTACAAGGAGATCAAACCAGTCAATCTTAAAGGAGATCAGTCCTGAATATTCATTGGAAGGACTGATGCTGAAGCTGTAACTCCAATACTTTGGCCACCTAATGCGAAGAACTGACTCATTGGAAAAGACCCTGATGCTGGGAAAGATTGAAGGCAGGAGGAGAAGGGAACGACAGAGGATGAGAAGGTTGGATGGCATCACCAACTCGATGGACATGAGTTTGAGCAAACTTCAGGAGTTGGTGATGGACAGGGAAGCCTGGCATGTTGCAGCCCGTGGGGTTGCAAAGAGTCAACATGACTGAGTGACTGAACTGATAATTAAAACTGATTTTAAACTCCCAACAAACAAAAGTCCAGGACCAGAAGGCTTCACAGGCAAATTCTATCAAACATTTAGAGAAGAGTTAACACCTCTGAAACTTTCCAAAAATTGCCGAGGAAGGTGCACTCCCAAACTCATTCTATGAAGCCACTATTGTCCTGACACCTAAACCAGACAAAGACACCACACAAAATAAAAAGAAAATTGCAGGCTCCAATATCACTGATGAGCATAAAATTCTCAACAAAATACTAGCAAACCAAATCCAACAATATATTAAAAGAATAATACACCATGATCAAGAGGGATTTATCCTGGGGATATAAGGATTCTTCAATATCCACACATCAATCAGTGTGATAAACCATATTAACAAACTGAAAGATAAAAACCTATGATCATTTCAATAGATGCAGAAAGTTTTTGACAAAATTCAACACCCATTTATGATAAAAACTCTCCAAAAAGTGGGCACAGAAGGACCCTACCTCAACATAATCAAAGGTCATATATGACAAACCCATAGCTAACATCATTCTCAACAGTGAAAAATTAAAGAATTTCCTCCAAAATCAGGAACAAGACAAGATGTCCATTCTTGCCACTTTTATTCAACATAGTTTTGGAAGTCTTAGATACAGTAATCAGAGAAGAAAAAGAAATAAAAGGAATCCATATTGGAAAAAAAGTAAAACTGCCACCATTGCAGATGACATGATACTATACATACAAAATCCTAAAGACGCTATCAGAATACTACTAGAGCTCAATGAATTTGGTAAAGTTGCAGGATACAAAGTCAAAACACAAAAATCTGCTGCAATTCTATATACACTAACAACAAAAGATCAGAGAAATTAAAGAATCCCATTTACCACTGCATCAAAAAGCATAAAGTACCTAAAATAAACCTAAAGAGGCAAAAGACCTGTACTCTGAAAACTGTAAAACACTGATAGAAGAAACCAAAGGTGATACAAACCAATGGAAAGTTATACCATGTTCTTGGATTTGAGTAATCAATATTGTCAAAATGACTATACTACCCAAGGCAATCTACAGATTCAATGCAATAGCTATTAAATGACCAATGGTGTTTTTCACAGGACTAGAACAAAAAAATTTTTAATGTATATGGTAACACAAAAGACCCAGAATAGCCAAAGCAATCCTGAGAAAGAAAAAGGAGCTGGAGGAATCAGGCTCCCTGATTTGAGACTATCTGACAAATCTACAGTCATCAAAATAGCATGGTACTGGCACAAAAACAGAAATAGAGATCAATGTAATAAGATAGAAAAGTCCAGAGATAAACCCACACCCTTATTGTCAATTAATCTATGACAAAGGAGGCAAAACTATACAATGGAGAAAAGACAATCTCTTCAATAAATGGTGCTGGGAAAACTGGACAGCTACATGTAAAAAAAAAGAAACAAAACACTCCTTAACATCATACATGAAAATTAACTCAAAATGGATTAAAGATCTAAATGTAAGACCAGACACTACAGAACTCTTGGAGGAAAACATAGGCAAAATTCTTTGACATAAATCACAAGACTGTTTTCTATCCACCTTGTAGGGTAATAAAAATAATAATAATAACAATCGGAGCTAATTAAACTTAAAAGCTTTTGCACAACAATGGAAACCATAAACAAAATTAAATGGAATGGCAAAAAAACATTTGCCAAGTATGTCACTGACAAGAGATTAATCTGCAAACAGCTCATGCAGTTCTATATGAAAGAACCAAATAACCCAACCAAAAAATGGGCAGAAGACCTAAACAGACATTTCTCCAAACAAAACATACAGATGGCCATAAAGCACATGAAAATATGCTCAACATCAGTAATTATCAGAGAAATGCAAATCAAAACCATAATGACATATTACCTCACACCAGTAAGAATGACCATCATTAAAAAGTCTACAAATAATAAATGCTAGAGAGGGTGTGGAGAAAAGAGAACCCTCCTGCACTGTTGGTGGGAATGTAAATTGGTATAACCACTATGGAGAACAGTATGGAGGTTCCTTAAAAAACTAAAAATAGAGCTACCATATGATCCAGTAATCCCACACCTGGGCATTTATCCAGAGAAAGCCATAATTCAAAAAGATATAGGCTCCAATGTTCATCAGAGCATTATTTACAATACTCAAGACACGGAAGCAACCTAAATGTCCATCAACAACAGAACAGATAAAGAAGACGTGGTACCTATATACAGTGGAACACTAGTCGGCCATAAAAAAGAATAAAACAAAAATTTAAAATAAAAGGATACTAATTTACAATATTAAAACTGAGAAAGAAGGACCACAAATCTCCTAAAATTAAAGAATCTCATCTTATTTTCAGCAATGAGAATCCAAATTTCTACTTTTTAAATGTCACTCTTAACAAATCTAATGCTATCATTTCCTTCATATGAACTTTTTAGTTAGTTTTTAAAAACTAAAAACGGCCTGAGATTTTACCCAGTCTCCTTGTTTCTAACGATCACTAATACTTAAAATGACAGAAGGTTCATCAAAAAACTGCACATGGATATTTACAGCAGCTATATATAACTGCCAAAACTTGGAAGCAACCAAGATTTCTTTCGTAGGCAGATAAAACTGTTGTACATAAGGACAATGCAATATTATTGTTAATTTAAAAAAGAGAGATGAGTTAATAAGTCATGGAAAGGCATGGAGGGAACTTAAGTGCATGTTACTAAGTTCAATCTGAAAAGGCAACATACTATATACATATAAAACTCCAACTATGTGACACTCTGGAAAAGGCAGAACTATGGAGACAGTAAAAAGATTAGTGACTGCCAGGGTTTAAGGGGGAGGGAGGGATGAAGAGGTGGCGTACAGAGTGAAACAACTGTGTATGATATTACAATGGTGAATAACTGTCATTGTATATTTGCCCAAACTCACAGAATGTACAATATCTAGAGTGAACCCTAATGCAAACTATGGAGCTTGGAGGATAACGATATGTTAATACAGGGTCATCAATTTTAACAAATGTAACCACTGTGGTGCAGGATGTTGACAGCAAGGAAGGTTGTGCATTTTGGGACATAGGGGAACTCTCAGTCCTTTGTTCAATGTTACTGCAAACATAAAATGTTCTAAAAATAGCTCATTCATTTTAAAAATCTTTTTTAAATGGTAGAAGGATTATGTACTTGCTACTGAGAATCCAAAAAGTTACAATTAAACTACTTGTGAATAATGCACAATAAACTGCATTATATATTATAGCATTTCTAATTTTTGTCCTTTTTCAAAATGTTTTTCTATCTTTTACTATCAACAATCTTCAGTCAGCATAATACACTAGAAAACAGGCAGAAAGTCCTTGACATTCACACATTACTCTCTATGTTTATTTTTTACATATACATGTCAGGAGCCGCGATAGGCATTACTGACAAAATGGAGGTACAGCCCCAAACCCCTCTCCTCATCCCGCAGGCACGGTCCCGGGATGAAGAAGTTAGGTCTTGTGATTCTGACTTGTCCTTTCCTTCCTCTGGTTGAGTTGGCTGGAAAGAATGTTATAATCCATAAAGTTAACTATTGACATTTGTTCAAGGATCTTTACAAAGAATGCTCCAGGATGAGCACATAGGCTGCAGCTTGAGACCATGGGAAACATTGTTATCTGAAACCTGCCTGTAAGGGGAATGTTTATGGCAAAAGAAGTTTGCTGAGTTTAGGGGTTAGGAATAATTAAGAATAGTTAGAAGCTAAAAGTTTAAGGTATGTTGTAGTGTTGGCATATTTTACTATAGCTTATGGAAACTAGGTATTTTAGAGATACTAATAGCTAAAGGCCTTTTTAGGAGATGATGAGCTTAAGTTACTAGGGGATAGCAGGATTTAAAGAGATAAGAAATAAACTGAGTAATGTATTATACAGCCCAGAGACAAACTTGAGTTACAATGTTATCACAAGGACACTTAAGAGGGAACTCTGAAGGGCAACAATGATTTATGGAGACAGTAAATATAGGTGAAGGGAAACTGAAGATGTCATACCTCTGACCTAATGCTTTCGTAAAAGTATAAAAGAAAACCTGAAGCTTAAAATAAACATGCAGCCCAGTGCTTTGAGTGAGAGACTGCATCATTTTCTCCGCCAAGATGCAGTCCAAGTGAGTGAGAGGCTGCATCATTCGCCGACCCCGTTCATCCCTTCAGGGTGATTCCCTAGCAACCTGTGGCATTTCTGCTCCCAACAAAGATGGAATAAGAACCAAATTTACCCTCCTGGTAAAACAAAAAGCAGACTAAATATATAAAATGATAGTTTTCAAGAGAATGAACATCAGTGAACAAAGGGCTGTGGTTCCTGAAAGATGAAAAACAGGTAAGGTAGGTTATATGATTGCCCAGCTTCCTGTCGTGAGAGAGAATCCAAGTCATGGAGAAGGAGGAAGAAGCCAAGTAGCTGTCAGTAGATTCCCTGAGTTGAGAAGAAGCTGAGAGTCCAAAGAGGCCAACATAGCTGGAACTTGGAGGACACATTCCCAGAGAAGAGAAAGCTGCACAGAAAGAGCTCCAGAGATCTACAGAAGTTCCTCCTCGAGTATTCAGCTGGGTACTCATTAGCACAAAAGTATAAGTAAACTATCTAAATATGGGCGGTAGCGGAGGGAATCATATGGAAAGATGGGAAGGAAAAGCCCCCAGCACTCACAAAGGCCAAGAACTGTATCTGTTGCCTCTCATAATTCACAGGACATTAGGAACACACAGTATACAGTAGGCCTAGCGTCCGTAGTGGGGAATAATAACCTTACACTGAGCACTGCTCTAGTCCTAACCAAAAAATCTTACAAAAAAGATCTGAAAGGATGAAACTGCTTTCAAGTAAGCGCATCCCAGAACAAAGCTCATGAATACTTATAGAATAAAAAAAAAATCCAAGACCCAAAGTAAAATTCAAACACCCAACCAAAAATTGCCAAGCTTGCAAAAAAAGGCAAAATGATGACTCATAATGAAATCAATTAATCGATCAATCGAAATTAGTTTACAACTGACACACTGTTAGAACTAACAGATGTCTTTAAAAGTTATAAAAACTGTACTCTATATGCAATAAAGTTCAGTGGAAACTCTGGATGGAAGTTTGGAAGAACTTGGATGGGAGATACAACAAAGACCCGTATCGGACTTCTAGAGATGAAACCTACAATGTATGAGATGAAAAATACCACAAACAGGTATAATAGTAGATTAGGTACTGTAAAAGAAAAGATCTGTAGACTTGAAAACATACCAACAATCAAAAATGAAACACAGAAAAAAATTAAAAGTAAAAAACCAGCATCAGTGAGATGTGGGACAATTTCAAGCAGCCAAGTATATATGTCATTATAGGCCCCCCAAAGTGGAGAGGACAGAAAAAATATTTGAAGAAAAATGACTGAAAAATTTCCAAATTTGACGAAAGCCACAGATCCAAGCAGAGTAATGAACTATGGCACAGAAACATGAAGAAAAAATACATTAAGGCATATTCTAAACAAACTGACAAACTGACAAAGCCAGTGACAAAGGAGAAAAGCTTAAAAGCAATCAGAGAAAGACATGTTACATGAAGAAGAACTAAGATAAGGATGAAAGTAGATTTCTGGTCAGAAAATAATTCAAATGAGAAGAAAGAAGAGCACTGTCTTTCAAGTACTAAAGGAAGAAACCATCAATCTAGAATCCTATATCCAATGAAAATATCCTTCAAAAACAAAGGCAAAAAAAAAACATTTTTAAAATACAAAAGCTGAAAGAATTAATCACCCATAGACATGCACTCTAAGGAATGTTTAAACAAAAATTTTCAACGCAGAAGGAAAATGATACTAGGTGGAAATATGGATCTACACAAAGGAATGAAGAATACTAGAAATGGTCATTACATGGGTAAATAAATAAAATTTTTCTCTTTAAATATAAATCTCTTTAAAATATAACTGATAGTTTAAACAAAAATAACAACAATATGGTTTGGAGTTTATAACATGTACAAGTGAAACATATGACAACAATAGCACAAAGCTTAGGAGGAGAGAGATGGAAGTATAGTGGCAGCTTTTATATTATCCATAAAGTGGTACAATATCACTTGAAAAACCATAATATATTTAATATTTATATAAACCCTAAAGCAACCACTAAAATGCAACAAAGATACACTGCTATAAACCAACAAAGAAGATAGAATGGAACAATAAAAACACTTGATTAATCTTAAAGAGAGCATAAAAAGAGAAAAATGGGACAAAGAGAAAACAAACAGCAAGATGACAGATTTACACCTAAGCAAGTAATTACAATAAATAGAAATTGTCCCAATACCCTAATTAAGAAGCAGAGATAAGACTGGACTAAAACCCAAGACCAGTCACATGCTGCTGCACAGAAAACAGCCAACTTAGCAGACCTGGGACAGCTATACTTTCAAAGCCCAGCTTTCAAAACTGGCCTTTGGATGATATCTGGGAATTCAGATTTAGGAAGGGTTCCCACCAATCCCTGATTATTAAGAATGACTCACTATGCCCAAACTGTTCGTATAAACATGGTGGCTCATACTAAACATTTGCTTTACTTATGAGAGTCTGGGATCTTTGCATGTGCCAGGCTGAGGGTGCCTCAATGAGCAGCTTCCAATAAAAACCTTGGGCACTGTGTCTCTGCAGAGCTTTCTGACAGACAACATTCACAAGTACTCTCACAATCAATACAAAGAGAATTAAGTGTATCCTGAGGGTCCACTAGGAGATGACTCTTAGAAGTCTGTACCTGATTTCCTCCAGACTTCACAACATGCACTTTTTCCCTTTGCTGATTCTTTTTCTCGGTATCCTTTTTGTTCTAGTAACCAAAGCCATAAGTACAACTATATACTGAGTCCCATGAATCCTTCTAGCAATCATTAAACCTGGGGTGATCTCAGTGACCTCCAGGACAACCATCCACTAGAAATGAACTTTCAATATAAAAACACATATAGGTTAAAAGCAAAAGGATAGAAAAGATATACCATGTTAATTCTAATCAAAAGAAAGCGAGAATGTTTATAATAATATCAGACAAAGTAGATTTTGGAGCAAAGAATATTAGCAAGGCTGAAGAGAATCATTTAATACTGAAAAAGAGGTTCATCAAGAGAACGTAACACTCCTAAGCATTTATGCAGCTACTCACAGAGTTTCAAAATATATGAAGCAAAAACTGACAGATTTAATGACATAGGGAAATACAAGATTAATAGAGAATTCAATACCCCCTTCTCAATAAGAGACCAAGTAGAAGATAATTAAGTACACAGAAGATTTGAACACTACCAAACAAATTGACCTAATGGACATTTATAAAAACTCCAACAATAGCAAAAATATACATCCTTTTCAGATATACAGAAAACACTGAATAATAATAAACCACATTCTGGGCCATAAAACAAAAGATGCAAGTTACATAGAGTATATTCTCTGACTAAAATGGAATTACATTAGAAATCAGTAACAGAAAGATGTCAAAACATGTGGAAACTAAGACATGTCTAAATAACCCAGAAATCAAGAGGGAAAATAGAAAGTATTTTGCAATGCATAAAAATGAAAGCACATTATGTCAAAATCTGTATGATGTCACTAAAACAGTACTTAGGGGATAATTTAGAACATTAAACTCCTATATTATATAGGAACAAAGGTCTCAAAATGATGACCTTGGCTTCTACTTTAAGAAAGTAGAAAAAGAAGATGAAGTAAGTAAGAGGAAAAAAAAGAGATCAAAGAAGAAATCAATGAAATTGAAAATCATAAAAATAATGAAGAAAAATTAGTAAAACCAAAAGTTGGTTCTTTGAAAAATTAGAAAAGATCAATAAAACTGATCAACCTCTTGCCAGATTAATCAGGAGAAAAAGAGAACACACGTTACCAATATCAGGAATGAAAAAGGTTACATCACTACATTCTAACATAAGAATAGAGGATTGATATACACAACTTTCCTCCAATAAAGCCCATCACTTAGATGAAACAGACCAATGCCATTAAAGACAAACTGCCAAAGCTCACTAAAAAAAAACAAAAATAAAAAACATAACCTGAATATTCCTGTATCCATTAAAGAAATTCAATCTGTAGCTAAAAACCTTTCCATGAAAAAAATTCCAGGCCTAGTAGGCTTCACTGGTGAATCCTACCAAACACTTAGAGAAGATATAATACTAATCCCAGGCAAATTTTTCCAGATAATTAAAAAGGAGGGAATACTTCTCAACTCATTCTATGAAACTAGCATTATTCTGATACCTAAACCAGATAAAGACATTACAAGAAAACTACATTACTTACATCCCTCATGGCCACAGTTGCAAAAATGTTAAACAACATTTTAGCTAATCAAACCTAACATTATACAAGCGGATAATATACCATGACAAAGGGGCATGGCTGATTTCACATTTAAAAATCAATCAAAGTAATGGACCATATTAAAAAACTTCTAAAAATAATTTAAGTGCAAAAAAAACTGCATTTGGCAAAATCTGATATACACTCCTGAAAAAAACTCTCAGCAAACTAAGAACAGACAGGAACTCACTCAATCTGGTAAAGTGTCTATGAAAAATCTACAGAAAACTTCACATTAGTAAAAGTATGAATGCTTTCTCCCTAAGATTAGGAACAATACAAAAATGTCCCCCCTTACCATTTCTATTCTACACTGTATCGGAGGTTCTATTCCAGTCAGGGCAATTCAGGTAACAAAAAGACTGGAAAGAAAGAAGTCATCCTGTCATTATTTTCAGATGAGCTCTCATGTGTAGAAAATCCTAGGGAGTTTATCCCCCTCCAAAAAATAGCCTACTAGAAATAATAAGTTTAGCAAGGTTGCAGTATACAAAATCAATATACAAAAATCAGTTGAAAAACATGAGCTCCCACATGAGAGATCACACCCACTACATTGTCTATAATCAAAAAGACAACACGTTTTGGCAAAGATATGCGGACATTGGAAATCTCACATATTGCTGGTGGGAATGTAAAAATGGTATAGCCATTGTGGAAAACAGACTGGCAGTTACCAGTTTTGTGTGGGTTTTTTTTTTTATTTATTTTTTAATTGAAGGATAATTGCTTTACAGAATTTTGTTGGATTCTGCCAAACATCAACATGAAGGCAGTTAGCCTTTTGACTCAGCAGTTATATTCCTAGGTACCTAAGAAAACTGAAAATATATGTCCACATAAAAACTTGTACAATGTTCTTGTACAATGTTCATAGCAACATTATGCATAAAAGCCAAGAAATGGAAACAACCCAAATGTTCATCAACTGATGAATAAACTATATAGTATATCCAGACAACGGAACATCATTTAGCCATAAAAAAATAATGAAGTATGGATACATATAACAACATGGATGAACGTCAAAAACATCATGCTAGGACTTCCCTGAGGGTCCAGCTGTTAAGAATTTGCCTGCCAATACCAGGGACTCAGGCTCAATCCCTGGACTGGGAAGATTCCACATGCCATGGGGCAACTAAACACCCATTCCCTAGAGCCCACGCTCTGCAACAACAGAAGCCACTGCAACTAGAGACAGACCAAGTGCAGCAATGAAGACCCAGTGCAGCCAAAAAACATAAAAAAAAATTTCAAATCATGTCAATAAGAAGCCAGACACACCAGAATAAATGGTATATGATTCTACATATTAGAAATGCCCAGAAGAGGCAAACTCATACACACAAAGAAAGTGATAGGGTAGGAGAGAGAGAATTGGGAGTAAACTGCTAATAGGTACAGAGTTTCTTTGAGGGGTGATGGAAATGTTCCAGAAACAGATATATGGTTGCAGGTTGCATGTATGAAGGAACTAAAACCCCCTAATTTGTGCAGTGTAAAATGGTTAAAATAGTGAACTTATTATTAGGCTTCCCTGATGGCTCAGACAGTAAAGAATCTGCCTGTAATGCAGAAGACCTGCCAGGTTTGATCCTTAGATTGTGAAGATCCTCTGGAGGAGGGAACAGCAACCCACTCCAGTATTCTTCCCTGGAGAATTCCATGGACAGAGGAACCTGGCGGGATACAGTCCATGGGGTCGCAAAGAGTCAAACATGACCAAAATGACTAATGCTTTACCACTTACTCATGTTATTTAAATTTTATCTCAATTTAAAAAGTCTAAAATAATCAATTGCATTTCTATACATGCTGCTGCTGCTGCTGCTGCTGCTAAGTCGCTTCAGTCGTGTCCGACTCTGTGCGACCCCATAGATGGCAGCCCACCAGGCTCCTCTGTCCCTGGGATTCTCCAGGCAAGAACACTGGAGTGGGTTGCCATTTCCTTCTCCAGTGCATGAAAGTGAAAAGTGAAAGTGAAGTCGCTCAGTCGTGTCTGACTCTTCGTGATCCCATGGACTGCAGCCTACCAGGCTCCTCCATCCATGGGATTTTCTATACATGAACAATGTGCAATTCCCAAAAGAAAATTATGAGAACAATTCTGTTCACAATAAGCATCAAAAAATACTTAAGAAAGTTTACCAAAAGTAGTACAAGGTCTGCAATTAAAAACTACAAAATACTGATGAGAGAAATTAAGACATAAATAGATATATCATGTTCATGTGTTGGAAGATTCAATACTGTCAGAATAGTAATTCAACACAATCCCTACCAAAATCCTAGGAGGTTTTGTGTTGTGTGTGTAAATTGACAACGTGTTCCTAAAACTTATATAAAAATGCAAAGGCCCTACAAAAGTGAAAACAACTTTGACAGAGTAACAAAATTAGAAAACATACACTACCTAATTTCAAAACATTTTACAAAGCTATAGTAATTAAAACAGGACAGACATGGAATAGAACAGACAATCCAGAAATAAGCCCACCTATTTGTGGTCAGTTGAATTTTGACAAAAGCACCAAGTTAATTCAATAGAGAAAGAGCAGTCTTCTCAATAAATGATGCTTTAACAACTGGATATCCACAAACAAGATAGGGAAAAAAGGGAGTGTGACAGAGAAAGAAAAAAAAAAAACAAACTGAGACCCTAACTTCACATCATATATAAAAAATAAAATGGGCCAGAGGGCTTTCCCAGGGGCTCAGTGGTAAAGAATCTGCCTGTCAATGCAGGAGACACAGGTTCAAACCCTGGTCCAGGAATCCCACATGCTGTGGAGCAACTAAGCCCATGTGCCACATCTACTGAGCCTTGTGCTCCGCATAAGGAGAGGCCACTGCAATGAGAAGCCTGCACACTGCAACTAGAGAGTAGCCCTGGCTCACCACAACTAGAGAAAAGCCCATGTAGCAGTGAAGACCCAGCACAGCCAAAAAACAAATAAAATTATTTTTAAGAAATGTACGATCTAAATGTTTACAACTTCTAGATAAAAACACAGGAGAAAATCTTTGCGGTCCTGGGTTTGGAAAAAATTTCTGAGCTATGTCACCAAAAAAGCATGTGATAAAAGAAAAACTGATAGCTAGACTTCAACAAAATATAAAACTTTTCAAAAAACATCACTAAGAAAATGAAAAGACAAGCCACAGACTGGGAGAAATATTTTCAAATCAAGTATCTGATCATGAATATGAATCCAATATATAAAGAGCATGACTGAATAATAAGAACACAGGGAACCAAATTTTAAAATGGCTAAAATATTTTAAGAGCTATTTTACCAAGAAGATATATAAATAACCAATAAGTACACAGATGTTTAATCCTGTTAATCATTAGGGAAATACAATGAGATACCACTACATATCCTCTAGAATAGCTATAATTAAGAAGAATGATAGTTTAAGAGTTGGTGAGAATGTAAAGAAATTAGAACTCTCATATGCTGTTGGGAAAAAAGAAGTACAGTCACCACTATGGAAACCTGTTTTGCAGTTTCTTCAAAAGATAAACATACATAAACCACAAGACTCAAGCAATTTCACTCCTAGGTATCTATCCAAGACAAATTTTGAAACTTATGTTCCTAACAGCATCATTTTTAATAGCCAAAAAACTGGAATGATTCAAATCCCCAAAGTTCACAAAAGGTGGTGTTTTCATATAATAGAAAAAAACTTAACAATAAAAAAGAACTATGATATATGCCACAACATGAATGACCCTCAAAATATTACACTAAGTCAAAGAAACTGTTAGTCGCTCAGTCATGTCTGACTCTTTCAGACCCACGTACTGCAGCCCACCAGGCTCCTCAGTCCATGAAATTCTCCAGGTAAGAATACTGGAGAATTCTTCTCCAAAGAATCTTCCCAACCGAGGGATCAAACCCGGGTCTCCTGCACTGCGGGCAGATTCTTTATTGCCTGAGTCACAATGCTTGGATGACATCACCAACTCAACGGACATGAGTTTGACCATACTCGATGAGATAGTGAAGGACAGGGAAGCCTGGCATGCTGCAGTCCACGAGGTGGCAAAGAGTCGAACACAACTGAACAAGTCAAAGAAAACAGATAAAGACAAAATAGCATATAATCTGATTTATATGAAATTCTAAAGAAAGGCAAAACTAGACAGAAAGCAGGTCCATGGTTGCTGGGGGTAGGACTGCAAACGGACAAAGAAGAACTTATGGGGATGATAAAACTGATGGTTTTACAACTGTATGTATTTACTACAACTCAAACTGTACAATTCAATTATACAATTACAGTGGGTGAATTCACTGAGTATTATTAATAACTTGATAAAAAGTTGTTTAAAAGTAAACTAAAATACTCACCATTGTAGCCTTCGAGAACAGAATCAATAATAGGTCTGGCAGTTAAGTTATAAACATCTAGTTGTTTACTCTCTGGTCCAAAAACAGTATCAAAAGTAAATGTCTTTGGAGGTTCATTGGAAGAATCAGTCTTATGTACAGTGATAGTTCCCCTCATCTCATCCACACTGACAGCCTGTTTGTAGTACATTGATTTCTCTCTCTCATTGAGGGGCCGGCACCTAACAACCACCTTCACATTATCGCAGCTTTCCGGCTTCTCTGATTTATTGATCTGGTGGAGAAAATATTTACAAATAACGAAAAGAACATTTACTTTTACCTTCAACAGATTAAATTTAAAACCTTTGCCATTTCAGTGCCTTGCACACGTTAAACACTCCATAATTATTTGTTAAACGTAATTAAAGATCTTACAGATATATAGAAAAACTTATTAAAAGATATAAAAATAGTTTCTTTTATAATACAAATAAGGGAAGAGGTAATTTAATTTACATTTATAGTTAATGCTATTCAGGCAGAAAATCAGAGTCTATAAGAGACTTGTCTTTCTGCACAAAGTCCTTGATTCCTCTGAGTTTCCTGCATATAGAAAAACAAATGTGAATGTGGTTAATAACTTTAATCAAGAATCCAGTAATAGGTCCTCTGTGCCCTCTGAGACTTTCGATGTTCTTTTCTACAATGCATTAGTAAAAAAAAAAAAAAAAAAAATTAATCAAATAATATATCCACATACAGTCTACTTTTTCTATATAGTGAAAGACAGAAAAAAAAAAAAAAAAGCCTAATGGCAGAGAAAAAATATTTTGGAAAAATTTTAAGAAAGACTAGACCCTTATGAACATTTGTATACATAAAGTTTCAAACTTTGAAATTCTATGATTAAGCATCTATATTAAAATTCAATCCAATTATTAAATATAATCCAATTATTATCCAGTTTAACAATTTAGCTGAACAGATATTAAATTCCTACTCTTTCAGATACTCTTCTAACCATCAGAGAAACAAACATGAGCCACTGTCATTCACAAGGAATAGATGATATCAATTCAACACATTTCTTTCCATTTCTACTTTCACCACCTTATTCCAGGTTATTGTCTTGTCCCGAATTATAAGAGACTCCTAACTACTGCTGGGCTTCCCTGGTGACTCAGCGATAAACAATCTGCCTGGCAATTCAGGAGTCTCAGGTTTGATCCCTGGGTTGGGAAGATCCCCTGGAAAAGAAAATGACAACTCACTCTAGTATTCCTACCTGGGAAATCCCAAGGACAGAGGAGCCTCGGAGGCTCCAGTCCATTGGGTGGCAAAGAATTAGACATGACTTAGCGACTAACCACCACCACCAAAACTGTACTATTGCATCTAATTAGGTTCCCCTATGGTCTGCTCTCTACGTGGAAGTCGGTTTCAACACAAATCTAATTATGTCACTCCCCTACTCAACTCTCTGCAATAGTTTCCCACAGATTTTAGGACAAAAGTCAAAATCCTTACAGTGGTCTGTAAGATCTGGTTCTGGCCCATGTCCACTTCTCCAGCTTTATTTCACAAGTTACTCTGCTTGGCTTTCTTGATCACAGCCACATTGGCTTTCTTTTAGGCCTTTTCTTGTCTTCATGCTTCCTCTCACCACACTCCTTTCCAGGTGCTGTTTCTTATGCCTAAAACATACTCCACCCTCTTCAATTAACTTGCAGAGTTCAGCTCAACAGCTCCTTCACCTGGGAAGACTTTTCTGACTAGAGCTGACCTAATATAGGTCCTGATAGCACCATTCTTTCTTCTGCATTGGTTACAATTTTACTTTTTTTTGGGGGGGGGGGCTTCTTATTTGATTAAAGTCCCTGTCAGTATCTAAATGAGAAATTCTAAACAGGTGCTCAGTCAAGGTGCTAAATTCAGCCCACAAGTGTCTTTTGTTTGGCTCCTATAATCTAATCTTTAAAGTTAGTTGCTAAAATTTAAAAATCAGAAATTTCATTAAAATAACAATCTCCAGATTCTCTGGAAAAAATAGACATCTGACATTTGTAAGCCAGCATTTCTACATGGCAACATTTAAACAACTCACCAGAGTCTACTTCTATCTATTGTATGCCGACCTATCCACTTCACTTAGTTAAGTGTCCTATCACTGTAAATATGTGTGGTTTTCACCTCTGCCCTACACAGCAAGCTTTTCTCTTCCCAAGTTCAAGAACCTGGCTGGTTTTGCTCAATATTGTATCTTCAGTGCCTAATATGCAGTTGTTGTTGTTTAGTAGCCAAGTCATGTCCCCATAGACTGTAGCCCGCCAGACTCCTCTGTCCATGGGATTTTCCAGGCAAGAATACTGGAGTGGGTTGTCGTTTCCTTCTGTAGGGGAACTTCCCCAACCAGGGACCAAATCACCTTCTCCTGCATTACCAGGGGGATTCTTGACCACTGAGCCACCAGTGTGGCTGGTGCCCAGTAACTGTTGAATAAATTGATAATTAAATAGAAAGCAACAAGGAACAAATATTAAGCATTTAATGCTAAAAGTCAAGCACTGTCCTTCAAGCCTCTTGCGCATTATCTTATTTCATCCTGATACCCCCATGAGAAAAAGTTTAATTATGTAGGAAAGAAGAACCCAGAAAGATAAATCACCCAGGGCCTCGCAACCGGCCACTGCTCAGGTGTTCTCCATGACCCTATAATGGACTTACGACGCCTGCTTATTAAGTGAACGATAGTAACCTGTGAAATCCTACAAGAGGAACATTCGACCACCCACCACTCACCCCCTCACGTAAATAACCGGCCATAGTTGACGTGTTCCCCATGACTCTGTACTGGACTTACGACGCCCCCTTATTAGGTCACACGATAATAATCTGTGAAATCCTACAAGACAAGCATACCATCACCCACCACTCACCCCCCTCACACACAAAGACACCTACGGATTACATTCTGCACTGTAAGCTAGAGCGCCACGAGAGGAATGACAGCTCGAGTCAGGAGCCTGGAGTAGGGGCAGACAACCCGTGCTCTCCTGCCTTCCAGAGCTTGGCTCCACGAAGCAGAGACCCACCGGGCATCCAAGAGCCAACCCTTCGCGGCCGCTCCTAGACGCCCTACCCAGAGAACAGGGCTGGGAGCGAGAGCGCATCCTCTGACACAGCGCCTTTATGTCAAGCACCTCAGGCCTTTCGAGATGCAGCAGCGACCAAGGTGGCAAGGCCTGCTCCGGGCCCCTCCCAGGGTCGGGTGGATCCCCACATGCCCGGGCCCACCCGCCTGGCTCCCACACCGCTTGGCGGGGCCGGCTCGGCCCCGCCCCACCCAACCCGAGCCGCCCGCCAGCTCCGCGCCTCCATGGTAACGGCCGCGCCACCCGGCCAGGCCGCAGAGATGAGGAGGAACCCCAGCAGCTGAGTGACTCTCCTTACCGGCATTGCGGCTTCCTCCCGTGCCCCGCGGACGTCCCCGCCCGGGGTGCAGTCCAACGACGCCGGGTTCGCGGGAGAGGCGGCCCAGAGACTACTGAACCACCACCTTGGCGCACCCAAGACTGCGGCTCCTCTAGCGAGAGCTCGCTGTGCGCAGGCGCACTCCAAGCTCGCCCCGCCCCATCCCCGGGCACGAGGCGTCCTCCGCCTCTTGTATTACGCCTGCGCCAGACCTTTCCGAGTCCGTCTCCTAGGAAGCCAGACTGAGGCTGCGCTTGCGCAATGCTGCCATTCCGCTGCCGCTGGACATCTTGCCAGATTTGGAGGTGGGATATCTGGCTACCACCGATGGGGGAAGAGGAGGCAGTCTTAGACCGGCAACGCTGCCCGTCTTCTAGCGCTTGCTATGTTCTAAATATAAACAACGATAGCAGTCGTACATTGTGTTTCCTCAGAAGAGCCACTTTACATACGTTATTGTGCTTGATTACCGACTTGATTATGACCTGTCTCACCATTAGCTGAGGAACTTTGTCAGTATTCTCACAATTATCTCCAGAGCCTAGAATAGGAGCTGGCACAAGGTGGGTTTTCAGTAAATATTTGTGAAAGAAAGAATGATCTATCCTCTTTCCTGTCCGAACTCTCCCCTGAACAAGCACCGCTCTGCTTGGACATGCAATAGACATTTCAAGTTTATCATGTCCAAAATTGAAACGTTGATTCCCACTTCCTATCGCCTACGAGTACCTACGCCACCCCTGTTAAACATTAAATAATTTAAAAAGTCCATCACAATAATGTAAGCTGGATTCTGACAATTGATCAGGTTAAAACCACAGTCTTTTTCAGTTCAGTGACTCAGTCGTGTCCGACTCTTTGCGACCCCATGAACCACAGCACACCAGGCCTCTCTGTCCATCACCAACTCCCGGAGTTTACCAAAACTCATGTCCATCAAGTCGGTGATGCCATCCAGCCGTCTCATCCTCTGTCGTCCCCTTCTCCTCCTGCCCCTAATCCTTCCCAGCATCAGGGTCTTTTCCTATGAGTCAACTCTTCGCATGAGGTGGCCAAACCCTGGACTGATCTCCTTTAGGATGGACGGGTTGGATCTCCTTGCAGTCCAAGGGATTCTCAAGAGTCTTCTCCAACACCACAGTTCAAAAGCATCAATTTTTCGGCGCTCAGCTTTCTTCACAGTCCAACTCTCTCATCCATACATGACTACTGGAAAAACCATAGCCTTGACTAGAGGGACCTTTGTTGGCAAAGTAATGTCTCTGCTTTTTAATATGCTATCTAGGTTGGTCATAACTTTCCTTTCAAGGAGTAAGCGTCTTTTAATTTCATGGCTGCAATCACCATCTGCAGTGATTTTGGAGCCCAGAAAAATAAAGTCTGACACTGTTTCCACTGTTTCCCTATCTATTTTCCATGAAGTGATGGGACCAGATGCCATGATCTTAGTTTTCTGAATGTTGAGTTTTAAGCCAACTTTTTCATGCTCCTCTTTCACTTCCATCAAGAGGCTCTTTAGTTCTTCTTCACTTTCTGCATATTTGAGGTTATTGATATTTCTCCTGGCAATCTTGATTCCAGCTTGTGCTTGTTCCAGCCCAGCATTTCTCATGATGTACTCTGCATGTAAGTTAAATAAGCAGGGTGACAATATACAGCCTTGACATACTCCTTTTCCTATTTGGAACCAGTCTGTTGTTCCATGTCCAGTTCTAAATGTTGCTTCCTGACCTGCATACAGGTTTCTCAAGAGACATGTCAGGTGGTCTGGTATTCCCGTTTCTTTCAGAATTTTCCACAGTTTATTGTGATCCACACAGTCAAAGGCTTTGGCATAGTCAATAAAACAGAAATAGATGTTTTTCTGGAACTCTCTTGCTTTTTCGATGATCCAGCAGATATTGGCAATTTGATCTCTGGTTCCTCTGCCTTTTCTAAATCCACCTTGAACATCTGGAAGTTCATGGTTCATGTATTGCTGAAGCCTGGCTTGGAGAATTTTGAGCATTACTTTACTAGCATGTGAGATGAGTGCAATTGTGTGGTAGTTTGAACATTCTTTGGCATTACCTTTCTTTGGGATTGGAATGAAAACTGACCTTTTCCAGTCTTGCGGCCACTGCTGAGTTTTCCAAATTTGCTGGCATATTAAGTGCAGCACTTTCACAGCATCATCTTTCAGGATTTGAAATAGCTCAACTGGAATTCCATCACCTCCACTAGCTTTGTTCGTAGTGATACTTTCTAAGGCCCACTTGATTTCACATTCCAGGATGTCTGGCTCTAGGTGAGTGATCACACCATTGTGATTATCTGGGTCGTGAAGATCTTTTTTGTACAGTTCTTCTGTGTATTCTTGCCACCTCTTCTTAATATCTTCTGCTTCTGTTAGGTCCATACCATTTCTGTCCTTTATCGAGCCCATCTTTGCATGAAATGTTCCCTTGGTATCTGTAATTTTCTTGAAGAGATCTCTAGTCTTTCCCATTCTATTGTATTCCTCTATTTCTTTGCATTGATCGCTGAGGAAGGCTTTCTTATCTCTCCTTGCTATTCTTTGGAACTCTGCATTCAAATGGGAATATCTTTCCTTTTCTCCTTTGCTTTTCACTTCTCTTCTTTTCACAGCTATCTGTAAGGCCTCCTCAGACAGCCATTTTGCTTTTTTGCATTTCTTCTCCATGGGGATGGTCTTGATCCCTGTCTCCTTTACAATGTCACAAACCTCCATTCAGAGTTCATCAGGCACTCTGTCTATCAGATCTAGTCCCTTAAATCTATTTCTCACTTCCACTGTATAATCATAAGGGGTTTGATTTAGGTCATACCTGAATGGTCTAGTGGCTTTCCCTACTTTCTTCAATTTAAGTCTGAATTTGGCGATAAGCAGTTCATGATCTGAGCCACAGTCTTTTTCTCTCATACTTAATATCCAGTCTTTCTATAGAACTAGAATTAGTTGTCTCTATCTCAGAAGTAGAACCAGAATCTGACCACTTTGAGCACCACCATCTCTCACCTGCGTTACTAAACAGCTCAGAACTGGTTTCCTTGCAGTGCATCCTTGCCCATCCTAGTCTACTTTCAACACAAGAGGCAGAGTGCTGGTGTTAAAATAAGTTAAATACTGTTGGTGGCTCAATGGTAAAGAAT
The DNA here is from genome assembly GCF_054371585.1 of Giraffa tippelskirchi. NCBI lineage: Eukaryota > Metazoa > Chordata > Mammalia > Artiodactyla > Giraffidae > Giraffa > Giraffa tippelskirchi. The sequence goes on along the minus strand of NC_137280.1, from coordinate 97,788,182 downwards.
CCTTCTTCCAATACAGGAGATGGAGGTTCCATCCCTGGGTGGGGAAGATCCCCTGGAGAAGGAAATGGCAACCTACTCCAGTAGTCTTGCCTGAGAAATTCCACGGATAGAAGGGCCTGGCGGGCTACAGTGCGTGGGATTGCAAAAAGTCTGACACGGCTTAGCAACTAAAACAACACTGCCTTCATTCATAACCTGCCAGTGATTTCTCATCTCCCAGCATAAAAGTCACAGGCCTTCTCCCTGCTTCCTGCAATCTTCCCTCTTACTCATTATTGAGAGCTATCCCTCTACCACCAGCTCCACTTGGCCTCCTTGATTCATCTGACCTTGCAGGCAAGGATTCATGACAGAATACAAGGCCTTTTATGCTTGCAGTAGGAGCTAATAAAAATACTTAGTGTCAGCATACTGTTCGAAGTGCTTTAATTCCTTTTTAATTATTAATTTAATTCACATAATAACCTTTTGAAATAGGTACCATTAGTCATTTTAATAGAAAATAGGAGAAACTATTTCACAGATTTAAAAAACTGAAGCATAGAGCCATTAAGTAACTTGTCCAAGGTCATACATATGGGCAGCGACAAAGCCCAGATCCAAAGCCAGGCCCTGCCTAGAAAGCTCCTCGCTAAATATTGCCTGACTCCCTCATTGCCTTCAGAATATCTTTGTTCACATATCACCTCCTTAGTAAACCCTACCAATGATTTCTCTACTTAAAATGCCAACCTTCAGAGATTTTCCCAGTGGTCCAGTGGTTAGGACTCCGCTATCCAATGCAGGGGATGCAGGTTCCATCCCTGGTCAGGGAACTAAGATCCCACATGCCACACGGTATGGCCAAAAACTAAAAAAGAAAACAAAATTCCAATCTTCAGTCCCAGCCTTGTTATCTTCCCTCCCTACTTTATATTTCTCCACAGTACTTATCACTTTCTGATATATGATAGATACACTATATATCTGCTTTATTGTGATTCACTAATTTATACAATTCAATGATTCTTACTATATACAGAGTTGTGTGACCATAACCACAATCGATTTTAAACATTTTCATCACACCCAAAAGAAACATTTACTCATAGCTATCACTCCCCCTTCCCCCTTGCAACATCCCAGCCCTAGGCAACCACTAATTTACTTTCTGTATCTATAGATTTGCCTATTTTGGACTTATCATATAAATGGAATTATATAATATGTGACCTTTTGTGAAATGATGTCTATCACTTGGAATAATATTTTCAAGCATCATCCCTATTGTAACACATAACAATAATCCTTTACTTTTTATGGCTGAATAATGTTCTATTGTATGAATATACCACATTTTTATCTATTAATCAATTGATGAACATTTGGGTTGTTTCTACTTTTTGTTACTATAGATAATGCTGCTATAAGTTTTTGTGTGAACATGTTTCATTTCTCTTGGGTATACACTACAAGTGGAATTGATGGATCATTTAGTAACTCTAATGTTCAACATTTTGAGGAACTGTCAATTTGTTTTCCAAAGTGGCTGCACCACCAGCAATGTAAGAGGATTTCCATTCCCACCAGCAGTGTATGAGGTTTACAATTTTCTCTACATCCTCACTACCACCTGCTGTTGTCTTGAATTGCTTATCATGGCCATCCTGCTGCTCTTTAAGCATGAAAGTTTTAAATTTTGATCAAGTCCAAAATTTTCTTTTGTTGTTTCTTTTCTTGTACATTTGGTGCAAATCTAAGAAACCACTTCCTAATTCAAGACATGAAGATTTTCTTTTTTAACAGTTTTCTAGTTTTAGCTCTTACATTTAGATCTATGATCTATTTTGAGTTATTTTTGTATATATGTTATTGGGATCCAGTTTCATTATTCTGCACATGAATATTCATCTGTCCTATCACTATTTGCTGAAAAGAATGTTCTTTCCCCCACTGAATTATTGTAGCAACCTGGGCAAATAACAATTGGTCACATATATGAGGGTTGATTTCCAGATTCTCAATTCAATTCCATGGATCTATATGTCCATCCAATACTATATTGTCTTGATTACCATAGGCTTGTAGTAAGTTCTGAAATTAGATACTACGAAGCTTATATATCTGCTTTTTCTAGGTAGGTTTGGTCATTTTGAATTCCTTGGTTGTTCATAGGAATTTTTAAAACACCTTGTTAGTTTAGATCTATGATCTATTTTCAGTTATTTTTGTATATGATATGATACAGGGATCAAAAAGACAGCTAGAAACTTAACAGGGATTATGTTGAATTGATAGACAGTTCTGGAACTATTGCTATTTTAATAATTAAAATCTTCCAGTTCATAAACATGGAACGTCTCTCATTTAGATCTTCTTTAATTTCTTTCAGTAATGTTCTGTAGTTTTCTGTAGCATACACACATATTCCCCAATGGTAACCACTGTCTTGTCTCTAACATTATGGATCCCTTCTTTATGCTTTTTATAAATGAAATCATATAGCATGAATTCTTTTTTATCTGTCTTCCGACATTCAATATTATGTTTGTAAGATTCTTCCTTATCGGGTGTAGCAGTTCATTCTTTTTCAATGTGGTATTGTATCCCCTATATCGTGTTGACGATACCACAATTTGTTTATCCCATTCAACTATTGATGGATATTTGGGTTGTATCCAGTTTAGGGCTATTACAAATAGTGCTTCTGTGAACATGTAGGTTCACATATGCATTTCTGTTGGGCATATATCTAGGAGTGGAATTGCTGGGATTTTCATATATTCTACTCAAGCTTTTCCTCTTTTCTGACTAGAATATAAGTTCCACGTCTCTTCTGTTCACTGTTAAGTTCCAGCGCCTAACACCTTGCAGCCTTCAATAGATAACCTTCTCCAGGGCGGCTTGCTCACCAGCCGCCCCACCCCGGCTGGGGACTCTGCGCCTGGTGCTAGGGCTTTAGGTGCGGAAGAGGGGCTAAGTGGGTGGGCGTGGGGTGGAGTAAGAATAGAGAGGATCCTTCACCCACCTGCTTGCTCTCCCTCCCGCCGCGTCCGAGGCCCGCGCCCCTCACCTCGGGAACAAAGGGCCGGGAGGAGTGGGCCCCCGCGCGCCAGGACAGTCCCAGGGCCAGGGGTGGGGGCGTGGGCCAGCTGAGCCCGCTCCGCCCCGCCTCGCCTCGTGGCTTCCCCAGCTGCAAGTCACTGACGCTGGGGTAGAAAACGCCGAGCTAAGCCGGGACCCAGACCCAGGATCTGACGCAGCCATGGCTTCCGGAGGGCGGCATGGGCCTCAGAACTCGGCCTCGGAGGTGAGATCCTCCCGGCGTCCAGGTAAGAGTTCGAACGAAAGTCTAGGCGAAGTGGCCCTTCGCTGTCCGCTCCCCCCGCGGCCGTTGAACATCTCTCTCTCCGCGGCGATCCGGAAAAGTTTCTTGGAGGCGTGCCTGCGCGATGCGCTCTGGCTCCCCGCGCCTTCGTGGACCAGATCCGTGAGGGGGGCAATGCGGGCTCGGCCAGCTGCGCGCCCCGACCCCGCCGCAGCTCGGGGGCCGCCGCCCGCACCATCTACGCAGCCCCCAGTCCCCAGCCCGCCCAGGCTCACGCAGAAAACCTGGGGAGGCTTCCCCAGCCAGCGCCGGCTGCTCGCCTACCTGACGCAGGCCCAGGGCCGCGAGGCGCGTCTGTGGCGGGGTGGCCAACTCCAGGTACCAGTACCTTCTGGGCCCCCCCCCCCCGGAAGCACGGTCCTCCCCCTCCCTCGCGCGCGCACGGGACGAGGCCGGGTTCCAGGTGCACCCGCGACCAGGTGAGCCGCACCCTGGAGCCCGTACCTTCCCCAGGTGCGTCCCCCTCACGAGGCGAAAAACGAGATTCCCCAGCTTATCTCACTGAAACGGTGCTTCACTAGAGGGCTTTGGAAGAGGGCTTGTTTGAGCTGGGGAATTCAGCTGAAGACCCAAAAAACGGGCGCAGGAAGGAGTGGGTCTGAATGGGGGAACAACTGGACAAGAAAGACACTTTTATGTGACCGCTATTTAGGGTGAAGGAGCTTCTTACAACCCCTCTGGTCCAGCCACTGATGGACTGAGACCAACGACCTTCCCTTCTCTCCCCCACCTCCTCCTTCCAGCAGGCGGAGATTTGCGAAGGCTTCAGGGAAGTTGTGTTGTGGCTCCTGAGAGTTGAGAACATCTTTGACTTCTCTCAGACCACTTTTAACCTGGCTCTCACTATCTTCAGCCGCCTCGTAGTTTCAGTAAAGGTAGGGGAGTTATGAGGGATGGTGACAGATGGTTGGGTGTGGAAACTGACCTTTGTTTCCTGTTACTACCTGACAAGGGAGCCACCCCAGGTGCTCAAACCCAACATTATAAATTAAGTCAATGGCTCCAAGAATAGAACTGGACTTGGAAAATCCTACCACCTTACCTGTCTGGCTCAGTGTTGTGTGGCCATCAGTGGCCGACTTGGGGAGCGTGAGAGGACCTAGCTGGGAAAGGACTCTCATGTGCGATGAAGTCGGTGTGCTTGTTTGGACCAATACTCGCAGCCTGAGGCCAGGAGGAGGCTGTGTGTTCCCTGAGATGATGCTGTATTTCCCACCTCCAGTCAGTCTTCTAACAAAGGGCTATTGACTAGTCATCTGTGGTTCTGAAACCAGGAGGTTTTCACTGGTCACATCTAAAAATGGGGCTAAATTCCTGCAAATAAATACAATGTCTTTTTTAAAAATTAAAAAAAAAAAAAACCACACTCGATTTCTTAAAAAACCCACAGATGCTTTATGGTTAGTTTCTGGCACTCATATTCTCAAATGTGTCTCTTCCATACTGCAGATTAAAAAGCATTTACTCCATTGTGTCACAATTACTTCCTTGAGACTTGCTGCAAAGCTTAATGAAGAAGAGGAGGTATGCATCCCTGGAAGCTCATTAAGGGCTGCTTTTGAGGTATAGGGGTGTATAACATTGGAAACACAAGTTTCCTGAAAGGTCTGTGATCTTGGGAATGGGCATTTTGGAAAAGTCACACCTCCCAGGATCTCTGGTGTCCCTTCCTTGGGCTTGTCAGACTCTGGTGGCGGTGGTTTAGTCACTAAGTCCTGTCCGACTCTTGCGACCCCATGGACTATAGCCTGCCACACTCCTCTGTCTGTGGAATTTCCTAGGCAAGGATACTGGAGTGGATTGCCATTTCCTTCTCCAGGAGATTTTTCCAACCCAGGGATCAAACCTAGGCCTCCTGAAGAATTCTTCAGCAATCTGAGCCATGGGAATTCTGGTGCCCCACAAATGGGAAAATGGAACAGCTGAATTGTCCTGGCCCAGCAAACCCAGAAGCCTGACCTCCTGGCAGATATATCTTGCCTCATTGGTTGATGGTAGATGCCACCTCCCAGACCATATGGCCTAATAGCCACTCCCCAGAAACTACATCTAAGAAAGCTGCTTGAGACTTAAGGACTTGCCTGTGTCAAAGAAACTGGTCTTCAGGGAGTCTGGGACCCTCGTCTGGGACGGGCAGGAGGGCCACTAGCAGTGGGTGGAAGAGAAGCCCGCGTAAGTGTTCAGACTTGCTTAATTTCTCAGTTTCTCTATGGCTTCTGTTCAGGAGAAGATCCTCTCCCAGTATCCTTCCCAAACCTCCCTCCCTTCTTCCCTCCCTCCAACCTCTCTCCCTTTGTGGAACCACTGCCATTTATACAAGGTCCCCTTGGCTGATCTCAAGGTCCAAGGGGCCAGAAAAAGGCATGGTGTGTCCAGTTCCAAACTTGCAATAAAAACTATTTTAACCCTGTTTGTTAGAATATAATGTGTGCCCCGCAAAGATGCTTTTGTCCAACTAAGAACCAAGTAAATAACCCTTAAAAGAACTATTTCTGGAGGTTATATAATACTTTGTTTATCTAAAAGAGTAGGACCAAGTCTTCAATGCACTTGGTACTTGAATGTTTACTCATAAACAAGCCTTATAATTTCTCCGGGAAAAAGTCATAGTTTTTCCAGAACTGAACTGCCTTCAATAAAGGCTGAAAGGAATGTGTTTGCAGCTATGGTGTTACCTGGTTCTGGGAGGTTTTATCAATGAATCTGTCTGATGCAGACCAGGAAGCTCAAAGGCCTACTTCAATCATGGTAGTGATTAGAACCGGGAATGGGTAGAGTCCACAGCTGGAAAGCTTTGAGTGAGTTCTTACAGCTGAATGTGGGTGACGGCACCGTCCCAGCCTGCAAAGCACCTTTGGGTAGGAGTTGGAGTACAGTTGGGGATCAAGACCTGCTGGCAGCAGATGACCATGTGACATTTACTATACACTGTCACAACTACCTGGGGACTTGACAGATAGCCAGGATCTGGTTTGGTTTTTCTTTCAGAAGCGTTTTCTGTGGTGGGTCACCGGAAGACAACTCTACTAGGGTCATGGATGCCCAGTCCCGAGCGATGAGAAACAAAAGCTACTATGACATAGTGTAGGGCTTTGGCCTCTTTATTTTCTTTTTACAGTTAATTCCACGCGTAAAAGACTTCATAAAGCATTATGGCTCTGGCTATTCCCCGAATGAGCTCCTCAGGATGGAGCTGGCTATTTTGGACAAACTGCACTGGGACCTCTACATCGGGACACCACTGGACTTTCTGTCCATAGTAAGTACAAGAAACTTCCAGAGCCTACCCTGTACTCATTGTGCCTTTGGAACAGCTGTTCACAATATAGGACGGCAAAGCACACGTCCTTAAACATGCAGCACGGTGACGTGACCCACAAGGCTCACGACATAACGGCAGAGTGAAATATTATCTTACATCCAACACAGTTCCGCCAGACTCTCGCTTCTAAAGGACATTAACTTTACAAAGATATTTAGACGGCACTATTGTGGTGAGCTTCTCTTTTAAATACACACTGCAAAAATATTTAACTTTCCATTCTGTGAATACATAAAAATCTGTCTGCTTTTGCTGCACTTTACACACATTCACTTAGCTGTCTTTATTCACCTACACACAATCCTTACTGAGGCTTTAGACCATATTGATCCGGCACTTAAAAATGTCATGTTAGTTTGTCTTTGTTTTAGTTAGAGAATGATGGTCATCCTTAAGGATAGGATTCTGTTAGTAAGGCAAAATTATGTAATGTGGAAATGTCATGGGATTTTGGTCTGTTATGAAGCGTGACGATTAAATCACGAAGGGCTGTACTATTATGAAAACTGACCATTGTGGCCAAGCGGCAGCGTTTCTTCTCATGTCGAGCATATACAAGTAACTTCTCTGCTACCAAAATCTTGAACTGTATGCTTCTGTTTTTCAGAACTGAAACACTGTCAAATGGGTACTTTAGGCTCTTAATGACCATGTCACAAAGCAGACTGTCTTTTTCTCACCAGGGTTGAAGCTGAGCTTGGCTGCACAGTGGGTATTAAGCCTCAGTCCCCTTCTGGGGCCATGGATGGGAACGAAAAGGGTTGGGCAACATTTAATGTTCCCTGATGAAAATTTAAATTGTTTTTTGCACTTTTGGTCATTGATCTATGAAAAGTATGGGGTTTTCTGTTCTAACATAAAAACCACGGTCTCCAGTTCCACGCCCTGGTGGTCCTGGGCTGGCCCCACGTGAAGGAGCTGATGCCTCAGAGGAATCCTTCCCTCCACGTCGCGTCCCTGACCAGGCAGCTGCAGCACTGTATGGCGGGCCACCAGCTGCTGCAGTTCAAGGGCTCCACACTGGCCTTGGTCATCATCACCTTAGAGCTGGAGAGGCTCATGCCCGACTGCTGTACTCCTATATCTGATCTGCTAAAGAAAGCACAGGTAGACATCAACTTTGCCCCACACCAGGCTCTCAGTTTTGCCCCTTCAGCTGATGCACTCTGCCCCCAAAAGGGTACCTGTGGCCCCTTCTCAGCCCTTGTGGCTCCAGGAGATACTCTGGCTGTGATGACTCTGAAGAGTCTTCCTAAGGGCTAGGCTTTCCAAACACGGCATATCCTCTGGACTTGAGTATTAGGTACACGTTCCCTTCACCACAGTGGGCTTCTCTGACAATGAGCAAAGCTGTATCTCAGTGGCAGCCCTGGTAGTCAAGAGGACGTGGGGACATGTTGAGCTCAGGAGAAAACAACGTTGAGCTTAACAATGGCGAGTGTAAATTTCAGACCCTTTACCCTTTATATGGTACCAGGCACCAGGGTACTAGGAGGTAGGTACTGGGAGGTCAGAATCACTCAGGATGGACAGCATAAGATGGAGTGCAGTTAGAAAAATGACAGTTTTTACTGAGGTTGAAGATGGTTGTCCCTGAGATGGTGGGGTTAATGTTCTCAAGTTGGGTGGTTGGAACTTCCTGGAATTGCTCCATGCTAACATTCTGGCACTCAGTTGCTCATTGTTTAAAATGTAAAATGGTTCTGCCTCAAGGATGACCACTCTGTTTTAATTACAGGTTGGTATTAGGCAGTGGAACCACTGCAAAGAACTTGTAAAGGAGCAACTGGCAAGCCTTTAGTCATCTTCCTGCACAGGCACTTTCTGGCTCACCTGCCAGCATCTGTACCCTACCCCAGAGCCCTTTACACCAAAATGGCAAATCTGGACTTGGACTCCTCTATATTCTAGGCTTTATGGATCCTGTAACAAAAAAGCAAGAAGGCCTTGAAAGAGCAACTGAGAAAACACTCCTGATTCTTCAGAAAAAAGAAAGAGGGGCACAAAAAGACAGGTCAGGATCCCTAAAGGGAAAGGTAGTCTGATAAATCAAACTCAGACTCCCGCCTCCCTCACAACCCTGGGCCTGAAACCAGGGAGAGGGAATAAATGCTTACAGTGCAGCTTGCTTTTTCTTCCTCATCAAGGGCTGTATCAGCCTATAAGACAGCTGGACTATGAGGTCAGAGGCAGGCCTTGCTCAGGGCAGAAGGGCCAAGCTGGTGCTGACAGACAAGTTTCTGCTGTTCCACCTGCCAGAAATGGCTGGGTCTTTCCAGCTTCCCAGGCCTGTACCAAGAGCATGTGCTGGCTTCAAGTCCCAAGTACTCTGCCCACCTTTGCAGAAATGGGATTTACCCTGACTTACCCAGGATCTAAGTCTTTTCTTTGTAAGAACTCGATTCATAAAGTGTGTTTTATTTCATATACAGTAACCAGATCACGCTTTAGGCATATTTCTCCTTGGTTACTCTTAGTTTACAGGCTTAACTAGAGGAATTTTTGTGTTTAGAAAATGACACTTTGAGGTGATCCTCGTGTTGGGAAGACACAGCTCCCCGAGTTTTGGTTGAGATGAGCAGGTCCTGAGGGTGAGCTCCCACTCTGCAGGGAGGAGGGAGAGACCACTACCATGGCTGTGAGGGAGAAGCCAGCTGCCCCTGGGAAACAGTGACACTATGGAGCCATTCTCTAGGCAGTGGAGTCCAGCTGACAGTGATGCCAGCTGGGACTGTGGAAGTAGTGCTGGGGATGTGAATGACTGAGCCACATATTTAGAGGTCATCTGTGAAATCCTTGCACAGTGAACAGTTCTCTGTAAATGTGCTAAGCCATGGGGAGGGTGATCTGCTACTAGCTGCAATACTAGCTATACCGTATTAGTGTCTGTACTGTAGTCAGCACAAATCTCTGCCTTTTGTTGAGACAAATTTGCTTGTTGGAGCTTTTGTTCAAATACACTTGACTTCCTTTCAATCCTTTCTGTGTCTTATTTTATATGTATTAGATGCCATGCATTGAGATTTGATAGAGTCAAATACACGTGAAATGCAATCTCTCAAACACTGTCAGTAACTCTCCTCTCGTCCAGCACAAATGAATGTGCTGGGGGGCAGCCCGCTGCTCATGGCCTCAGCTTCCTCTGCCTCCTTCCTTCCACTGTGAGCAGCACTGTCATTGGTGGAACAGAGGCTCATCCTGAGGGCCCATGCCAACTCAGCCTATCTCTGACTTCAGAAAACAGGTGAGAATTACCTGGACCCCCCCGAACCAAGTAGCTCTGGATGTAAGCTTCATTCCCCAGAGCTAAACCAACTCTCCATCTCTTGGGAAAAGAAGAAGATAGACCTGTGAGCCACAGTATGGGGGTAAGGGACAGTATTGTTGCTTCATCTTTCTGTAAATAATATTCCCTTCTCTGGGGAAGCAAACTTTCGTATTGCCAAAGTACCACTTGTAAGGGGTTTTTGTTTGTTTTTAAGTTTTTATATTCAAGCTTGCCTTAGAGCCCTAAGTTCTATCTTACTCTCCTCTAACATTTTTTTCCCTGCAGTTAGGAATTTCTATCCCACTTCAGATTAGAGACGGGTTCACTCTGGTGGGAGAAATAAGAACATGATCCATCTTCCATTTGTCACCCTTTACGGAGGGCAGAGATTGGTAAAGGGCTGTGACTGCCGAAAACAGAGATGGGACAGGGCTCAGAGGCAGACGGGCTAAGAGAAGAACACAGTAAATGAGTATCACAGACACATCTTAAACCTGTCCAAATATTACCTCATTTGGGTGAGCCAAGTTCCTTCCACCAAGGTGGCCCTATTTCCCCTGGCTTCCTGGAAAGTCTTGGTCCTTCAAAGCTTGGTGAAGACTCCACCTCCCTGCATCTGCCTGCCCAGGGGCAGAGTAGTGCTGGACCTTCACTGGGGAGGCCAGCATGCCAGTCTCCCTGCTGGGCTTAGTCCTCCATCTCCTCATTTTGGTCTTCCCAGAGATTAGCCTAGTGTCCAACAGAGAAAGCTCCTCGACAAATGGGCCCTGGAGATTGCCATGCCTTCCTCAACCAAATATTTGCCTATTACTATAGCATCCCACCTCAACAAAACCTTCTTAGGTCCACCAACCTACACTGTCAAACTGCACAGGAATAAGGGTACAGGATAGCAATATTTAAACCTCAATTCCTCCATTTATGAGCTGTGTGACCTTGGGTAATTACTTAACCTCTCTGTGCCTTGCCTATAAAAAGGAGAAAATGGTACCTAATCATGGGATTATTGTGAAGATTAGAGGAATTAATACATGTAATGCACTTTAGAACAATGACTAGCACACAGTAAGAACTCAAGTGTTAGTTGTCCTATGTCAAGCCTCCTCTACAAGGATGTAAACTTTTCAAGGGCAGGGTCTGCCTTCTCTCGTGTCTTGCCTGATAAAGATCCTTTGACTACAGGCTGCAACTTCTTTTTCCTATCTTGCCTCCATCCCACACCCATTCAAGAGCCTTTCACAGATGCCGGTGGCAGGATTCGCTATTAAAACATAACTCTTATAGAAGCTGATCAACCCCACAAAGATCACGGAAAAAGCAAGCTGCATTTTACCACAGCTGCAGTAGATTAATAGAGGAAACGTCAAATCAAAAAAGCCACTGCCCAAAAAAGACACCACAAAAACTCAAAATAAATGCAAAATTTAATGAAAAAATGAGTACAAAGTGAATGGAAAGGAACAAAAACAGTCAATGAATGAAGGAATAAATGAATTAACAAGTGAAGCAGTTTTAGAAAAGCATGTTAACGTAACAGACTAGCAAGCCACACTTCCCTTGGGCCTCTTATCCAGTAACACGAGCCCCACTTAACAGGGAACCCACACAAAGACATACACAACATATATGGAGTCGGTCTGCAAAAGTACAGACCACCTAGACTCAGGTTACCCATAATTCGGGTGACCATACCTCCCAGTTTGCCTGAGACAATCATGGCTTATGCTTGTCGACTTGGCGTAATTATTAACAAAATCTCCTTTCACTCTCAAAAGTCTCAGCTTGGGCAATAAATTATATGGTGATTCTATCCAAAATCAACTTGGTTCATGAAAGACATGATAGTAAATGCCAGCGATCCCACTGACAGCCCTAACAATGGCAACAGATGATACGGAGACAAAAAATGAGGGGGAAATCAGATCCTGCAGACAGGGGTCACATTCCATGAGGTGGGTAGCTTGTTAAACAATGAATGGTAAGTTTTTAAGCTCACCTTGTACACCAAAGATTAATTTGGTCTCAGCTGAAAATGACAAAATTCTAAACACAAACAGCATGAGAGAAAAGTGCAGTGAGGCTCACTAAAGTCAAAGGGTCCTGTGGAGGCAGCCCAGACCCCAGAAAATGTAACAAGGACAGGTTTCCCCCGAGATTTTTGGAAGCCTGGGGCATGCAGGCAGGTAACCAGCCACAATTCTGGGCACCCAAGTATGCCCTGGGTGCAGCCCACATGCAGGTGGGAGTGGATGGACAACAGGATCTGCCCACTGTAAGAGTCCCCAGATTGGCCAGGAATCCTCATTTCTTACATAACTGAGCCTGCTGGGTCATTGAGCCTCATCTTCACAAATACACTAGCTGACAGAGGCTATCTTAAAGGTTATACTTCCATCCAACTGAGTACACTTTCAGACATATAATGACCCTAGAGTTAAGCCACTTGCAGTCCACATCTGCTTTAGATACCCACACTGAAGCATCAGTTACCAGTTACAACCACAAGTGGGTTTACTCTAAAGCTAATGAAACTTAATTCTCAGGGCCTCTTCCAAGGCCCTGTACCTGATTTTATACTCATGTTCTCTTAAGAAGGCTTCTCAAGTAGTTTGAGCCCCTCAAAAATCTGTATCCACCCATGGTCATGGCATAACTTTGGAGAATTTTCACTTTGAGTCTCAACAAAACCTGCTCTGCTCCAGGTGAGGTGAAAAAGACCACCTTCTCCTGGTCATACCTCAGTGGATACATACAGCTCACCCTCCACCCCTCTCTGAATGGAACACGATCTGAGAAGGTCAGGAGGGAGCCAGAACCTAGCCTTGGAAATCGCTAAAGCAAGCCAAGGCAGGAAGAAGGAAACGATTATGGGAAAGAAAATGAAGGACATAAAAACACAAACTGCCAATCCAACAACGTTTTAGCACAGCTTCCTAAGGCTTCCAACGAGGGAGTGCACTAGACTGTGAGCTCCTTGAGGGCAAAGCTGTCGGTACTCTGGGAAGCCTGTGCCCAGCACAGTGCTTCTCAACATTAGGTGGAATCCTTCATCTATTCATTTTTTTATATCCCATATTATCAGGCCATACTTCCAACCCTGATAGTCTCAGTGGCTTGCCAACCAACAGGAACAGAAGAACGCTGTACTTTCTTAGAAGGTTCTCTTTAAGAATGCAGCTGAAAGGGAAAAAGCTCCTCTACTGGTTGTTTTTTTCTTAATTGTTCACATACATCAGGCACCTTCATCTCTTTCTCTGCAACTCAGCCAGGAAAAAGGAAAGAATGACCCAGAGAGAAACCTGTTCCCGCTGAGCACTCTTTACATTTGGAATATGCAAGGTTGGGCTGGGGGCGGAGTCGGGGGGGGGGAGTGGGGGTCTTAGCTAAGAGTCAAACACTTAACACGCACACATGGGGTTGGTCCCTGTTCACAGGTAGCACCTCAGAGGGCACAGAGATAATGGTTTCGGGCTGCTGTTCCATTTACATTCACAGTAACAACACTGAACGTGGCCTTTTTCATGATCCACTTTCATTCGTAAAGAAATCCCAAACACTGTCATCACAGGACGTTTATTACCCACCTCTCCCTATATTTTATAGGGATATTTTATACATAAGAAAGGTTTAGAGATATTTTTAGTTTTTAAAAATCAGGGAATCTGTGTTACTTACGAAAATAATGGGAGGGGGTATTATTTGTCTTTATGCTTGTGCCAAAATAAAAATTTAGAAGTGCTTTAAAAGTTATTATTGAAATTAAGCTCTAGGTTAGAAAAATTAAAATGAAGGGGAGTGGGGGGAATTCTGCAGCATGTATACCACACCACGTGGCCACACCTAGGGCACTGCATGAGTTGCCATCTTGACGTTGAACAATTAGGCCGAGCATCGCCGGCTGGGGCCTCTGCTAGAGCGACACAAAACTGCTCCGTCAAGGAATAGTGACACTGTAAATGGAAGACCAGCCACTGGCTCTGAAAAAAATAAACCTCATCAGTTTTGGATTCCAGCATTCATGGCTTTAACAAGTTTGCATAGAGAGGGTGGCCCGCCAGGCCCGGGCAGCCTGAGGGGTAGGGGTGGGGGACAAAGCAGGGCTGTAAACACTGGAGTCTGTACCGGCTCCCAGTCCGTCCTCACACCATGATATGGGAGAAGGGTCACAAGGTGTAACTCAAGCAACTTAACACATGAAAGTCTAAAGTCCGCTCTTGACATGTAAGTCTGTGCGTGCGTTAACTGAAAAATAAAAATAAAACAAACAGAACAAAAACAGACACATTAAAAGATACACAGACGACCAAATCAAACAGAAGCAAAAGACAGCAAGATGAACACTGGGAAAGGACAGTCAGTTTGGCACTTGTGATGAGCAAAGCAGAGAATTCACTTCAGTTTATAGCATCCCAGGCTGAGGGGTCAAGATCTGATTGGGAAGTAATTTTGTAAAAATGAATTAAAATTTGAAGAATAAGTACAATCAATCAAAGCCATTCAACTAAATGCTCACAAAACAACATCTCCCCTCCAAATGTACTCCTGACCTGTCCCGACCAGGGCAGAGGGAAGGGGTGCTCCCAGCCAGCCCACCCACCCCACTCCTGGCCTCCGCAAGGCCAGCGTGGGAGGAGAGAGAGCTCTCTCCCAGAGGCCAAACTGACTGAAGCTTTCCGGAATGTCCAGCAAACAGAAAAGACCTGTTCTCCAGGCCCACGTCACATGAAAAAAAGCAGGGAGATCTGACATCAGTGATGAGCCCCACCCTGAGCTGGCCTGGTGCCCCTGCAGCCAGCCTGCACCCCACCCCCACTGGCCCTCAACACCTTGACCTGGCCACAGGTCCTTGAGCTGCTTTTGAGTGGTTTCTCCATAGCTTACTTCCTGGGGGACTCTGCCTGCCTTTTTTTTTTTTTTTAATAAAAATAAAAAAACAAGATGGCCTGGGCTAAGCTGCCAGGGAGCAAGGCAAAGTCTCTTTGGGAGCCAGCACTGGGTCATGAATAGCACATCGCTTCCCAGGAGAAACCAGATTTCTGAGCTACCAGCTCAAAATCCACATGGGTTGCAATTCACAGAGCCTGCATGCTCACCAAGCTCACCAAGATCTAGACAGGCACCAGGGCCGGAAGCAAATGCAAAGCAGAAGGGAAATGTACACAGTTGAGAGGAGTGTGGGGCTGGGCACCAGCAGGGGCTTATCTGCTGCAACAGGGCCAATGGCTGGTGGTGGGCGCGGAGGGAGGGGGGGGCAGTCAGCAGGATGAAGGAAACTACAGGGTCTGTCCCAAAGCAGAAGACAGGCCTCAGGAACAAGAATTAGCATCCAGTTCCTAAATGCCTGGTTCTGTCCCCCTGGTCTTTTCCCCAGGCAGAAGCTTTTTAAACTTCGATGTGTCTGTGCCTCTGTGCCTGTGTCTCGGAGACTGTGTGTGTTAGTGGAGATGTGTCTGGATCTGTGTATATGATGGGGCAAGAGAGAGTAAGACAGTGTACATGTGTCATGCATGCGTGCATCATTAGGGAATGAAATACTGGGGGGCAGGGGGAGGGCCAATGCCACAAGCAGCACCCCAGGGCCACAGTTAGTTATGCACCACATGGCCCTAACCACAAGGCTCCACTGCCACCAAGGAAGGAACGGCCTGAACACACACATTCCCAAACGTTCAAGGAGGAAATGGAATTCCAAGAGAATAAGGAGGGCCAAGGTGCGTATACCTGCTTAGTTTCCAGGTTGGCAAGAGAAAGAAGGTGCCTGACAGAGACCAGAGGTTGGGAGAAGCAGGGGCAGACAGGATCCCCATGGAGAGATGCTCTGGGGGACACTGAATGAAGTGGGGCAGGGGAGGGAGGCACCCCCCCACCCCCACCCAGAGCCAGGGCATCTGGGTTCCAGCTGTGAGCATGGAAACAAGCTATGTCAAGGAGAAGAGGCTTAGAGCAGCCCCCACCTTGCCAAAGTTAACTGTACTCCTGGAGGCTGGGAAAAGCCTCCTCCTCTCCCCCTTCACTCTATCTCCTCCCCTCTCCCATCACTCTCTCTCCTCTGAGGCTACGCTTGGAGGAACAGCTCCAGCCTCTACTTGAGGGGCAGCTCCTCTCTTTGGTAGGACTCACACAGCCCCTCCAGGGAGCTGCTGTCCTTCCTTCAGTGGGTCGTGACCACAGTGTCCGGGGGTCAGTGCTGGCTGGGCTCAGGTCTCCGCTGCCCTCAGTTACCACCCACCTGCCAAAACGGGGCCCACGTCCACAGCCTCAGGACTGAGGGGGAGGCATCACGGCTATCCAGGCAGAAACCACAGGAGCTTTTGAAATCTGTCTGGAAATGCTGACATTCCCAGGCCCTGACCATCTCCTGGCCTGAAGGACGTTCCCTGAGACCCTAGGACCCTCTCAGGGGCCACTCCCTGCCAGTGTGGCCCAGCCTTCTCCACCCAGCTCTTGAGGGGGCTGCAGAAGAAAGAGAGAAAGAGATAGAGAAAAAACAGGGTGTGGGGTAGAAGAGTGGGGAGAGGAGCCACTCGTGCACAAACACAAGAGTGGGCATGAACGCTTGATATCTGAAGATGTGCAGATCACCACTGAAAGAAGAAAGGTGAGCAAGAATGAGGTGGGAGAGCGAGTAAAAGGAGACAGCAAAATGGTGAGCCAGCGAGAATGAGTAAGAGCGAGGGAGAGCGAGCCAGCACGGGGCAGGGAGCCCACCACCTACTTCTTCTTGTCCTTGTCCTTCCTCAGAGGCTGCTGTGAGGTGGCGTGCAGGGCCTGAGACTGCAGGGCCTCCACTGCTGCCTTCCTGCGGTTGAAGGCGTTGGTCTCCTCCTCCAGTTCCCGGCGCTTCTCCTCCACCTTGCGTTTCTCCTCCTGGTGCACCCGCTTGAGGTGCTCGAACTTCTCATGGAGCTGGGAGCAGAAGGTAGGGAGGCCGGCTCTGTGTGGGCCCCGAAGGAGCCTGGGCCCTCCCTGGCCTGGCCTTGCCACACACATCCTCCGAGCCCAGCACACACCTCTCTCTCCTTCTCCTTCAACTCCAGCTCCGTCTCCTTCACTTTGTTGACAAACATCTGCCTCATCTCTTCTTCCTTCCTCTGGAGCTCGCTCAGGAACTCCTTCCTCTTGGCCTCGTATGTTTCCTGGAGGCTGTGGAGACCCAGAGAGAAGAGGCCAAGGAGGGGATTATGGTGGGATGGGGTGGGATCACGTGGACAGGGGAGGATGCTACTGTCCCAACAGCCTCTCTCCCCACCTGGCTCACCAAGCCCCTAGAACAGATGCCGGCATGGCAAGTCTGGTTGTGGCTGGGGAGACAGGCTGTCACCTGAAAGGCTGGCTGTCACCATCACTGTCCTGGAAGCCCATCTCCTCCAATTTGCAGCGCCGGTAGAGCTCATAGTGCCGACTGTGTGTCTGCTCGCGGAGGTCCTCCATATTCACCCGGATCAACATCTCCCGGAGCTTCACGAAGTCGCAGTGATTCTCGTTCTCCACTGGAAGTGGAGGGCATGCGGGCATCAGACAGGGACCCGGCCACCAGCACAGAGGGGACAGGGTGCAGGACAGCAGTGGGGTGTTAGAGGCCGACTCCAGAGGGAAGACAGGCAGCAGATGGTCATGGGGAGGACACAGGACAGGGGACTGAGTCCAGGCTCCCAGCCAGGGCCGCGCCCTCACCACCACACTCACCCTGCACCACTCCCCAGGGGTACTGCCGTGCTCGCACCAGTTTGTTCCCCACCTTCACCTCCTCGGTGCTGCCCACCACGGCAAAGGGCAGGTGTGCCTGGAAAGGGGCCCAAGTGTATGTGAGCACTGAGTAGACATGGGCTAGTGGACAGACCCACCCTCGCTGCCCCTGGGCCCCAGGGAGGAGTTGCCCAGACCCGAACAAGGCGGGGCCAGATGCTCACTTTCGGGCTCTCCTTTAGAGAATTATGCTGGGACCTCCAAACAAGGGAGTAGGCTGAACCCACAACCCTGTTTCTCTTGTTATAGGGTATTCTTTCAGCCCTTGGGCTCTCCAGGGGCCAGTAGAAGCTCCCTCAAAAGACCTGTGGGCCTCTCTTCCAGGTTCCCAAGTCTGGGCATCCTGCCTGCTCAATCCTGCAGGTTTCAGGTCCCTGCCTTGAGTTCATACTTTGGGGTACTTAAACCTGGGGAAGCGCCAGGACCTGCCCAATACCTGATTCTTCCCATCCCCTGTCCAGAGGATTCAGGACTGGCCAGCTCCAGGTGCCCAGCCATCTTTCCTGGAGAGCTAAGGCTAGAACCCAGGGAAAAGACAGTGGCCAGGGGGTTAGCTCCAAGCCCTCCAACCCCAGAGCCCTCAGGCCTTCACCCAGTGCTCACATTCATGACTGCGTTAATCTCGGCAACAGCCTCGTCATCCGTAGGAAACTGGTAGATCTGGACCCCATTGCTGACCAGCTCACCCATGATCTTGATCTTGAACTTGTGGAGCTCACTCTTGGAGATGGTGTCAGCTTTGGCAATGATGGGAATAATGTTCACCTGCCAAGATCGTGGAGAGGTGTCAGGGGTGAGTTGCTCCCTGACTGTGGATAGCCCTTCTCAGGTCACGCCCCTGGGCAGAGGGGCAGGAAGCCAAAGAGATGGAGCTGCTCCCAAAGCTCCCAAGTGGAGTCCCAGCCTGAACCCAGCCAGGTGGGACCATTCTGACAGGTTGTGACAATTGGTTGCAGTGCTTCTTACAGCCCCTCCCTGCCCTGCTAAACCTCCATCCAGCTCCAAATTTGTCCTGTGGGCTTACCCAGCTTTGACCCAGAGTGTTCTGAAGGTCTTAGCCAGTGTGGGGCCTGACAGGAGTGGCAATAGGAGGCTGTGCCCCTACACAAGTTAGATGACCCATTAGCAGTAGCCACAGGAAGACCTCAATATCTCCCAAGCCAAAGTTATCTCATTGTTCACAGTGAAAATTAACTCCTGAGATGGGGAGCATAGTCACATGAGAGCTGACAGGTGACCCCGGGGCTGTACACCCTCCACAACCCCCCATCGCTCCTGTCATCCCCATGAAGTTGCCTTTTCAATACACACTCCTCATTCCTACTCCAATTCTGGGGCTTAACTCTCCTCTCTCTGCTGGGCTCAGGAGGACCCCAAGGGAAAGTCATAGCAGGAAGGACAGGAGAAGTGAAGGGAGCAGAGGAACTAGGAATTGATAGAGAGAGAAAGAGCAGAGAATTGGCATGCTCTGGGGAGTGGAGGGCAGAGGGGCAGAGGGACAGGGGCGAGGTGGGGAGGTAACTCTAGGGGGACGGGGAAGATGCCAGGAGCCACCAGGCTGAGAATAAGAATCATCTCAGCTGGAGGGAAGGTGCCCAGGGCCAGAGACAAGGACAGAGCTCTGAAGAGGTCAGATCAACGGGGGCCAGCTGGAGCCACAGGGACAGACACAAGAGAAGATACAGAGAGAACCAAGCCAAGGGAGCTGTCTGCAAGCCCCCAGCCAGCCGAGCCCCTGGGGACTGCAGCGGACAGTCACATGCAGCCACCACATCCCGCCTCCGGGGAGGATAAGGAGCCCACAGAATCAGCTGGAAGGGGGCCACACCTTGCTGTCCAGTTTCTTCATGGTCACCAGATCCAGGGACTTGAGGGAGTGGCCCGTGGGCGTGATGAAGTAGAGGCAGACATGGACCCTCGTGTCATGGTAGTCGAAGAGCGAACGGCGGATCTTCAGCTCCTCCTGCAGGTAGTTTTCAAACTGCGCATCGATATAGTCGACTATGGGCCTGTAACTACAGACAGCTCCGTCACAGGGAGGCAGACAGCAGAGCCACGCACGGCCCAGGGCCTGGAGCCCAGCCAAGCTGCCCACCAGCCTTCTCTCTGTGAGAACAAACAGCTTCCACCTGGGGATTCCTGCCTGGGTACAGGTGGCTGACCCCTTCTCCTGGTCCCCCACAGGGTCCTCAGGATCTTAGACATTCTCCAGGCAGCCCTCCCATGGACCTCATGGAGTGCGGGCTTGGTTACTTGTCTGGGGGCAGCAAGGAGTGCAGAGCACTAGGGCAGAGTGTTAGAACCATGGCCAACGTGGAGGGACGGGGAAGACACCGCCTTTCCTGCCTCTTGCCTCTCATCCTTATTGATCTGATCTCCAAAGCCCACGGCATCCACGATGGTCAGTTTGAGCTGCACGTTGCTCTCTTGGAGGTCGTAAGTCTGGGGCCGCAGGCGCACACACTCCTCATGGTGACTGGCTTCCTCGGTCTCAAAGGTCGTGTTGAAGAGCGTGTTCATCAGTGTGGACTTGCCAATGCCAGTCTCCCCTGGGGGAGCAGGGAGTGGGCAGAGGGGCTGTCACAGACTGGAACTGGGGCTGTCCTGGCTCCTAGCTAGGCCAGGAGGGGCTCAGGCACCCTTGGTCTCCATACAAGAGAGGGGCAGGCCTCCCACTCCATCCCTCACTGTCCCTAACCCCAAGAACCTTCCTTTCTTAGTGGCCTCAGAAATAAAATGTGGAAGGAAGAGCCAAAAGGCTGGCCTGGACATAAGACATGGCTATGTGGGTTGTGAAAGATGTTTCTATCGGGAGTGCGGAAGAGGCAGAGCCAGGCAGCTGGGAGACACCGATGGACACTGGCCTCTTCTGGCCTCAATGGGACCTGGTCACCTGCTCTGCATGCCATTCCTCCTGGGCCCAGGAAGGCCATGGGGCCAGCAGGGCCGAGATCTAAAGGTACCAGTGGCTCAGCCCACCTGTCATGGGTGGCCTCAACTCCATGAAGCTTTAATTAGTGGGGGGAGGTTCAGGAGAGGCTGCTTTCCAAGGGGTTCCCAGAGCACCTGTGGAGGGTCTGGCAGAACTCTTTGTGCCCTGAGGCACATGGAACCTTCCAGAGCCTCCCTGTTGGGGGGTGTATTTGTTTAGATGAGTACTGGAGCTCTTACTACATGACAAGTAATGGAGAGAGAGTCTGGTTTACCACAGTGTCCTTGACACATAGTAAAAACAACAATACATGTTTTTAAAACAAACAAACAAATAGATCCCAACCACTGTGATAAATACTCTTAGTTTACAAAGTACTTTAAGGCACCTAATCCTGTTTATTCTTCATGACAACTGAGTCCAGCCCTGGCTCCAACTCTATCCTTGACCCTGGCAGAGACACACACCAAAGCCTCGTCCTGACCCCTCGAAGTGTCACTCTGCCTGGGAGGTCCCCTTGCAGCTCAACAGGTAGTCAGGACAGCGGCCTCTCATCTCCCAGGAGGGCTTTGTCCGTCCTCAGTGGAGGCTGTCCCCTGGCCAGGCATGACACTCACCCACACAGAGGATGTTGAAGCTGAAGCCCTGAGTGACCGACTTGCTGACCAACTGGTCAGGGAGGCTATCGAAACCCACATGACCACCCAGGGAGAGGCTCCTGGGCTCCGGCTCTGCATTCTGCAAAGAGAAAAGAGAGACACAGTGAGCCCACTGGGGAAGAGGGGTTGAGAAGAGGGGAGGCTAAACCTGAGTCAATACACCCCTCAAACTTGTGTCAGTTCTCAGCAAATCTCAGGACACATCGTGAGTGCACTGGAGCTCCAACTCCAGGCCAAGTTTCTACACAGGGAATCCCATGGGCCTCAGGACCCATGAGTCTACCTGGGAAAGGCCCTTTCACCTGGGGCTCTGCATCTTCTGGGCTGGCAAGGGATGCCTGAGCCTGAGGTGTCTCCTGGCAGAAGGCCCCAGGTCCATGGCTGCTACCCCAAGGGCTCACCTGCCTTCCTGCCTGAGAGGAGGCCCCAGATGTCCCCTAGATCTTAAAGATTTCAAAAGGCCAAGATTTGAGGATGTGCATGTTCCTGTGGCCCTCTCCTGCTGAAGCAGGATGCAGACAGGGGCAGGTCTGGCTTGACCCCCTCACACTCACACTGTCGGGGGGCTCTCCCATCAGGTGGGCTCACAGTCCTCCATGGGCACCCCTTGCTTCTCATGCACCCAAGCATGGAATGCACACATGAGCCCCACTAAAGGAGCCAGCACTCACTCAGACCCACCACTGGGTCTCAGGATCAGTCTCTGGGGCATCATGAGTCCAAGGCCTCAGCGGTACTCTCTAGGGACTCCCAGGCTCTGGCTCATGTTCCCCTCCCAGCCCCGCCTCAGTCCTGGTTGCTTAGACAGAGGATTATGGGTGAGAATGTGGACGCCTGCCCAGAGAGGCAGGCAGCAGGTCCTGAGCGAGCAGGGATCACTGAGCTGGCCCACAACACTTTAAAAAGACCCAGCAGGACCTTAAGCAGAGGGTCAAGGTCAGGCTCCAAGTTGTATGGATTCTCTGCTTCCCTGGGAATGGGGGTAGAATGCTGTCCTGAGGGAAGGTTCCCAGGCTCAGCCTTCCAGGGTCTGGCCCCTTCGAGGGCAGATCCCAGGCAGCTCCGTGTAGGGCAGAAACATACCTCTTCTGTCCCCTAGCCCTTCTGCCCTGACTGCCAGCCAGACAGAGGAAGGACAGGACAGGACGATGGGTCTGAGTCTCATCCTGCCATCCATCCCACAGCTCCAGAGGGGAGGAAACAGGCCCAGCTGAAGACAGTCCCAGGGGCAGAGATCAGGACAGTGGCAGCCCTTATGTGGGTGCAGGCCCAGGGGGCAGAGGAGACTGAGGACCAGCCAGAAGGGCCCTGGCTGCCTGTCCTCCAGCGCAGGGGTCTCTGGAACATCTGCAGTCCCTCAGCCTCTCTGCAGCTACAGCCTGTTATCTCAGCCTGAACCCTCCAACCATTCTTTCCTCCAAATCAGAGCCCCTCGACACTCAAACCCAACCATCTCTCCTTCATTAACTAAGTCACCCTGCCCCTTCCCCAAGCCCTTTCCCCAGCTCAGTCACAGTATCCCTGCATCAAAGACTCCCAATTGTGCACACGGGCAGCCTAGACCTCACATGGCCCCTTGGGGAAGCCATGCTACCCCCTCAAACAAGTCAGAGTTACCCCTAAGCTCTTCTCTCCAATGACCCTCTTTCCACGGAGTCTCTGCTCTCAAAGCTGGAGTCCCCTATCCCCAGGGAACTGAGTCACAACCTTCCCAATCAAGTCCAGGTCCCCCCAGGGCTGCAAACATAACAACAAAGAGGCCCTAAAGGCAGCTTCCTCTCATTGGTGGCCACAGCAAAACCAGTAAATGGAGCATAGGATGTGCTGGGTCAGGTCCAAACTCCCTAGCATGGCATTCCAGGCCCTTTACCATCTGAGGCCTTTTTCCCAGGCTCGGTTGCTGCACAGCTGGTTATCTCTGGATATACTTTTCAAACTCAGCTCCCTCCCTGGGCTCTGGAGCTCACTACCTTTTCCCTGGCACCTGCCCTGACCTGGCCCCTAAGTACTCCCACTGCAGACCCCTCACTTGGCTGTGACCCCATTTCCTCGAACTATTAGCTGTCCTGATATGCATCGTGACTTTCAGCTCTTCCATGAGCTCCTCAAAGTGGGCCGCAGGCTGGGGGAGGTCAGTGTTCCCATTCTTCCCACCCTCCCACCACCATGGCCGACGTGCTAGACAACAACACCATTTATAAATCACTGAGCACGGCTTCACTGCCACAGCATCGGGCGCATCTGCCCACCTTACACAGAGCTTCATTATTCCGTCTCTGTCCCACCTGCTCATGGCAGCTTGAGAATCAAATGGAGGACAGAGCTGTTAGTCTAGAGCTTTTTTCTTTTCGGGCGAGACTGAAAATCTCCAAAATTTAAGGCGTGCTGTGCTTGCAGAGAAGGCTATGTGTTTATTCATCCTCTTCTTCCAAGGGTGACACAATCAGGATGCAGTCCAACATCCTGTAGTCTGCCGCCAAAACCCACCAAGTCGGCTGTGTCTGGAAGCCACACGCACGCGCACTCACCCAATTACAGGGTCCTTGCAAAGATTCAGAAGCTATCCTATTCCTGAGTTTCCCCAACTCTAACAGCAGCACTCAGGGATCTCACACAAGTCCGCCTACCTGTGGTCAGTGAGCCCTACCTGCCTTCCTCACGCAGCTGGGCTCTCTGGAGAAGTGTGTGGAGTACAGGGCAGTCTCCATCCCCAAGCTGTCACCGAGGCTGCGCTCTGTCAATCCAAGGGCCACAGACCTGGGGCAATCGATCCTGCTCAGGAGCCTCAGGGACCCCTGGAGCATCAATCCCCAGAGCACGCGCATACACGCACACAGAGAATGGCCGCTAGTCCTCATGGGGACAGAGTGTTTTTCTCTGGTCTCGAGAGACTGCTCTAACCTCCCAGCTCTACTGAGGTGTGACTCTCACTAACACCAGCTTCCCTGATCCTACGTTTGGCAACAACATGTGACCCAAGGTGCACCACGCTCTCCAAGCTGCCTGCCCAGGTGTGTCTGCTGACTTGAGTGGGGTCTCAGCCCAGGAGGAGCCAGGAGCCTGCAAAGCACCTCTGACACAGCTACCACAGCTCAGGAAGTAATGTCAGATCTCCCATTGGTTACCTGCAATTTGTCAGGGAAGCCTTAGCTCCAGCTCCAGGGCTGGGTCCTATTAGTTCTGAGCCAATCAGCATGATCCCACGATGGGTACAGGCAGGAGCAAGCCACCCTGACTGAACTTTCACGACCATCCTGTAACCATCAGGGGAGTCAGCCTAAGACTGAAGCCCACTCACTGAGGACTACAGAGCCAAGCACATCTCAGAGGAGAGACAGCCAACATCTGCCCCACCCCAGCTTCTCCCTCTACCCCAGCCACATCTCCCCTCTACTGCTTAAGCTAGCTGAATGGGGCTATCTATTACGTGCAACTGAAAATATCCTGACTGCTACAGTCCCCAAAGTGAAACTCTGAACACAGAGGAACAGAGAGAAAGCAAGGAGAGTACAGACAGGGAAGAAAAAAGTGATGTTACAACCACAGGAAAGAATGAACATCAAATGATGACACCAACACCCCACCAAGGACACCTGTATAGACTAAGCCAAGTAACTTACACAGTCTCCTACACAGCCCTTAACCACCCTGCGTGGCAGACACTATTATTATGCCCATTGTACAGGTAAGGACACTGGGGTGCACCTAAGCTAAAGAACTAATCAGGGTAGAGTAGGGATTTGAGAGCAGCCAAGCCCATGCTCCAGAACACGGAGCTACACTGTCCCCTACTCTTACTATGCTCCCAACTCACTCACTGAGCCACAAAACACAGGCTCACTGGTCCCATCCACTGGGTGTCAGGTACTGGGATGGCAGCCAATGAAAAGATGAAGACACCAGATCCCTGACCTCAGGGGCCCAGTCCAATTCAGTCTAGACTCAAATGGCTGTGGCGGCCTGGCAGTTAGTGTAAATGGGTGAAGGATAGTAACAAAAATGACAACAATCACACGGAACAGTTATCAACTGCTGACCAGCTATGACTCTAATCTCATTTAGTCCACCATCAGCCCTGTGAGGTAGGCTGTATATTATGCCCACTGTGTAGAAATAGACAGCTGAAGCACCAAGAGATGAAGTAATTTTCCCAAGATCGCACTGCTCAGGAGGGTGAAGGCAGAATCTCAACGGTGATGCTGTGACAGCACAACCCACACTTCCAGCCACATCACTCTGCTCTCTGCTGGACGAAAGACCCAGTGACTTGGCTGAGCATGGGGGCCCTTGGGGAAAGGCAGGAGCAGTGGGGAACTGCAGAGGCTGGGCTCAGTCCATGATGGCTATGGTTCCGTGACTCCAGCCAACTGTGGGAATGTAGACCTAATGTTGCCAAATCTTCCAATTTTTAAAGAGAATCCAGAAATCCAGATTTTTATGTGAAACCCACTAGTTTTCAAAGGTTGGCAACAACTGCCAATGGAGAAAACCATTAGGGCCCAGCTCAACATGTCTGAGGGCTGAACATGATCCATGGCCTGACAGTCTGCAACCCCAGAACCAGCAAGATGGTGACCTGGAAGGACAAAACACCCAGGGTGCACCCTTGGGGCAAGGAGACCTACAGGAGGCTGCTCTGTGGGAGGAGCCTTTGGGCTGGACAACTTAACCTGGACTCTGATGAGAGGCAGACCTAGCTGCTTCTGACTCTTTCCACACACCCAGCTCCCAGGGGGCCAGTTCAGGGGGCTCAAACTGTACTCAAAGCTCCAGGAGAGAGAGTTGGCAGCTCTGAGCTCTACACACACAATGGGAAACTCCACAGGGCCTTTATCCCTCTTCTAATCACTAACAAGCTTCTGGCTCCTGAGCCAGGCTCCAGGCTTCTATGTCATCATTTCTTTGGCACATCAAAGACAACAACCAAAATAATAACTGCTCAGGCTAACTGCGTTCCTCCATGCCCGGTCATCCAGAACAAAGTGGAGAATGGCATTTTGTTATGCAGCCCAGTGGATAAATAGGACGTCCTTTTCCTGACCAGGAAATGCTGTCTGAGCCTTCTGGAGCAGTCCCAATCACCAGCCGAAAGGAGCGGCCCCTTTTACCAAGAAGAGAGGTGGGATTTGGGGGAAAACCATGTCTTGCACTTGCCCACACAGAAACAGGCTTTTATCCAGAAGGAAGTGGGAACTTGCTGAATGTCTGAACCAACATAGCCAGAGAATCTATGGGTGAAAAGAGCCCCTTGAGAACCAACCTCCCAAATGAGGTTAGTTGTTGGGGTGGGAGTAGAGGTAACACTCCACCATCCAAGTATTTGGCTCCTAAATCCTAGGCAAAGAGCAGCCCCCACTCCAGGCCTCCCACAGAGTTCTCTCCAAGTGCATTAGACTTCCGGACACCTCTCCCCTCAGGTTCCTGCCACCGTGAGCACCCCACAGGCAGGCAGGAAGCCTTCTCCCCAGGAGAAGGCTTAGGCACTTGGGCCCCAGGAGGAGGCCGTCAGTCAGCTCTGGGAGGCCCTACAGAGTCCTTGTGCAGTGGACGCAGGAGTCACTGTGCCATTGGGAACCTCCTCCACCCATGTTCCTGGCACCAACCACCCTCCCCTCGGCTCTCACCACTCTCAGCAGCCTGGGCCTTAAATAGCCAGAGCAGAGGCCTCTGGCCAGAACCCGTGGTCACGGCGCAACTGTCCTTGAATCTGAGAGGAATCCTAGGAATTTTCCCAGGAAAGGCTTAGGCTCTAGTCCCAGGATTCCACAGCAAGACTCTAAACCCAGGTCAAAGGTTACGGGAAATAACCACAGGGATGTGCGTGGGGTGGAGGTGGGGGGAAGGGGGGGAATACTGCCACCCTGACCAGGAGGGAAGAACGGAGGCAGGATATACCTGTCCCCAATCAAGAGGACACCAGAGAACCAAAGTGTCTCTCTCCTATGGCGGCAACAAACCTGGGGAGAAGACACAGGCCAGGCCCAGCCTTCATGGTGCCAGCACAGTAGCAGAAGAAGTAAGAATGGCAAGGTGGCAGTTGGGCCCCAGGAGAAAGCTGCCAGTCACTCTCTCAAGGCCAGTCATCCTCTCCCCCAACATGAGAAGCGAAGGGACTTTGGAAACAAAACTATCCCTAGGAGCCCAAGGCCACCCAGTGCCCTGACCCCAAAACTTCAGTCTCCCTACTTCCCTGTTTCACTGAGGGCACTTTTCTCCTTCTTGCTGCACAAAGACAGCCAGGACTGCCACTCAGTAGTTTGGGATGGTTTGTTTCACACTTCTCACGTCAAAATCAGGTTTCCGAGAAGCCAAGAACCCAGTTATCGGCCTCTGGGCCCACCCAGCCCTCCCCAGACTCAGGACACAAAAATGCTCCTAGGCTTTGTGGCGCTGTGCCTCCCATGGGAGGGAATGGTCCATCCCACCACAGAGCAGATGGGGAAGGCACTCTGGGCCACAGAAGGTACTGGAAGCCCAGGTGTTCATACTTTCCTACTTGGGACTTGGGGACTTCCCCGCAGCAGGGATGACCACAGGGGTCTAGACATCATGGGACGGAGGTAGCCTTTGTTCCACAGTGAATGAATGAGACCCCAACTTTGGAAAGAAGAATGTGGGTGGCAAAGGTGACCATGCCCCCCACCCCCGACCCCAGGATGGATGTCGGTGCTGGGAAGAGACAGAGAACTACATGAGCAGCAACGTGAGCCCGCAGGGGCTGAGGGCAGCACGGCTATACTTCTCTGTTGCTTGCACCATTCACCCCAGCACCAGGCAGTGTCACACTCACACCCAGGCTGCACAGCCAGGTCTGGTGAGTAGACTTGGATCCATGGCCCACAGCCCCCTCTTGAACCACAGCCCTCAGGTGGCCCAAGCCCAGGAGAGCCTTCAGAAAGAAGCCAGCACCTGTGATCTGAAATAGGCTCTTACTACTTCCTCCCCTGGTTCTGTCCCTCTAATGCAGCTTCCAAGAGAAGGACCAAGAACCTTCTACAAGCCATGTATTCTGAAGAGGAGAATATCTAATTTGCCCCAATACCACCCAGGACGATGGATGTTACAGCCCACACACCCCATGCTTTGTCGTCCACCACCTCTTCCCAGCCACAGTTCCTCACGTGAGCCCTGAGGATGCAGACAGCTCCAATAAAGAACACCCCAGCTCTATCATGAGGGCATGTCGACCTTGGCAGGCATCCTTTCCCCAGGCACACATGTCTCCCTCCTGCTTGCAGAGCTCCATGCCTAGTTGTCTGGCAAAGCCTGTGCCTTGGGGGCCAGGACTAGGGATCCTAAGAGAGAACCAACCTGGCAGCAGAGAGGCAGGAAGACCGGAGAGGCTGCAAGGGACACACAGAGGCCAGCCAGTCCTCAGGTCCTTTGCTCCGTCATCCTGCAGCAGCTTCCTTCTGGTAGCTGGACCAGAGCCACAGAAACCTTCGTGGTAGTTATTGCCCCAAATACATACCTCCACCTAGCTCATCTTTGGGCTCCAAACTCAGAGGGCTCCCTCTCTGTCATCACAAGGGGTCCTTGGAGGCTGAAGGTAGGTCTCAGGCCCCAGAGTTTGCATCTCACCCAACTGCCAGCTGTTGGCATCAAGATGGACACAAAGCACCCAGCACCCTCCCTGCCATCCAAAGCTTTTGATAAATATCTGGCCCTGGGTTCCCAGCCTCCATTTGTTCTCCTGCATTGATAGCCAGTGTGGCCAGTTAGCCAGACGGTGGCCAGTCTCCCTCTTACCACCCTCTCTGCTCCTACTCTGGTCAATCCCTTGTCATGCGCTCCCTTGGATCACCAGCGCCTTCTCATCAGTGTCCCTGCTCTGGTCCATTCCAATCCAGATCCTGGGCAGACCTTTCTAAAGTGAGCACCCATAGCATGGTACAATGCCCATGGGGGCCGGGGGGCAGAGCAGGGTGGACCAACCTCCCAGGGAAAGTGGGTGGAGCTTCAGCTTTGCAGGTGGTGCTCATGTGCATTGAGAGCTGCACAGAGGTCCCTTGCTCCGTTCTCACGTCTCCTTCGGAGCAGCTCAGCAAAGAGGTCTCTGGCCATTTTTATAGGACAGGGAGACCCCTCTGTGACAGCCCCACTTGAGTGAGGGGTTGCTTTCTACATTCCTTCCCCCCAGCTCTTGCCTTGGGGACAGAATAGGCATTCCCTGGATAGCCTGCTTCTTGGGAAAGTGTCAAGATTACAGGGGTGACAACGGAAGTGACAGATGGTGCTGGGGATAAAATGGAGATGGGGGTGGGGGGATGACTGGTTGGGAGGAGTGCCAGGCTCCAGGCTGCCGTGCCACACGCTTCTTCCCTCTCTCCCTCAGATCTTCATTTTCTCCAGCCCCTCCTCAGTCCTCCCTTACCGTGGAGTTGGAACCCTCCCCCATGAGATTCTGACAGGAGAAGCACAGGAGATGGCCCCTGGGGCAGAAAAAGAGTCCTGGGATCCAGTAAGGAGGAAGGGCAGAGGAAGAGTGGATAGGAATCTGGCTGCCCAAGGAGGGCAAGAGGCAACAGACTCCCCAGAGGGCTGTCCCAGACATGCACATCCTAGGAGATTTTGATCATAACCACAGGGCTGATCTAGGATTGAGCAAGTTCCAGTCAAAATGTAAAGGTCACTCAGCCTGTGGAGAATAGGAACCCAGCACACATTGACCTCAAAGTACCATTCCAGGGACCTCCTTAGCAGTCCAGTGGTTAGGACTTCATGCTTCCAATGCAGAAGGTGTGGGTTCGATCTCTGGTCAGGGAGCTACAATCACACATTTCATGCAACGTCCCTCCCCCACCCCCAAGAAAAAGTATCACTCCATATGCTCATCTAAGCTCCAGGTTGGGACAACTCCCAGGCCCTCCTGAGCTGGTCTGACCACCAAGCTAGCCTGAGGAACAGTGTCAGCCTGCCACAGCTCAATCAGATTGTAACTTCATGGCCACTGCTTAACACCCAGTTCAACCCTGCAGCTGGTGAGACAGCTAAACTTATCTCCAAATACGTCACAGGCTGCAATTATCTTCATAAATGCTTTGAAGAGTATCAGTAGGATTGTTCCCACTTTACAGCAGGAGAAAGGAAGAAATCATTTTCCCAGGATGACAAGATAGGAGAAGAGAATGGAGTCCAGACTCTGAGACTCAGGCCAAACCCAACCCAAGGTCTCCACCCAAATTCAACCATGTCCAAGTCCTCCCAGGAGGCTGATGGCTCAGAGTGTGAAGGGTGTGAAAGGTATCCATCCTGAACTCAGGCTGCACATCCTTACTTGAGTTGGTCCCCTTTCTATGCCTATCATTATTACCAAGGTGATAATACCTGAAATTCTTGCAAACACAGGAATCTAAGAGGAAGAGCCTTTCCAGCCCATTGCCTGGCACTGCAGCTAGACCCCTCAGCTCAACCTCTGAGGATAATCTCTGGGTGGGTAGTGGTGGGAGCCCCTAGGGAGGCTGCCATGGAACAGAGCAAATTCATTCTCTGCTACCTTCTTACACAGAGGGCCAGTTTTCACATCCACATGGGTACTAAGTATCATGTTTCATTTACTGTGTCTTCATCATGTGCCAGACACTGTTCTAAGTACCTCATCTGGATCCTCTCATTAAATCCTTATTATAACCTTATGAGGGAGGTAGTATTTTTATCCCATTATACAGACGAGAACACTGAGGGGTTAAACAACTTGCCCAGAGTCACACAGCCAACAAGTAGTAATCTAGGATTCATGTCAGGCAGTCTGATTCCAGTTACTCTACACACCGCTCCCACCTGCAAGACCAACTGTTAGAGCAACCTCTGGCCACAGAAAGACAAGACCCAGACATAACTTTCTGGTCAGCTGGGCACAGAAAATGCGCACAGGCATGCAGGCAGAGATGTGCAAACACACACAGGTCTGCTGGTCTCCAGCTAACCAGCAGGTCTGCTGGGATTCAGGCACAGCCCTCCTGGGGTACATAAATTCCCATTCAGAGTCCAGGGCTGGGGTGATTCTCTGATTTGCCCAACCTCTGAATCTGCTCCTCCTGTATTTAAACTTACTGAACTGACTCGCAGCCCCCTCATAAAACATTCAAGTCTAAAATTATGACACCAAGAGTTCCTGCTTTAGTTACGCATGTTTCCAAAATAGACCAACAAATGTATTTTCAGATTAAAGAGAAAATTTACATATATAAATTCAGATGACAATATTTATAGCATTAATTACATAAGTCCTGAATCCCTTATTTAGCCCCAGAACCAATTCCTTATCAGTCACATATTTAGCATTTACCCCCTACCCACAACATCCCTGGGCCCTCCTCCCTCCCCCTTAGCACCGACCAGGGCCTCACATGCTAGCAAGAGGACAGTTTCCTTCACTGTCACAGCTCAATCTCCCAGACACACCCAAATCCAGCCTTAGACATCGGGGGACATGGAGATACAGTCCCCAAAAGGCCTCTCTCCCCTGGGGGAGTGGGGGTGGGAACAGATTATAAAAGCCTTTGGGAAGTTGGTTATTGGCTGGCTCAAGCCCAGAGAGACCTCTGCAGGGACCACCAGAGACGATACCCCTGCAGAAGGCATCCCCGGACTGGGGCCCAAACAAACATCCACTGGGTTGAATGTGGAATCGCTCCAGTTCCTGGGGAACCGCTGCCTCAGACCCGACCACTGAGGCACCCACTGGAATCGCACCCTGGATCCTGGCGCTTGGGTGGGGGGCGGGGGTTGGAGCGGGAAGGAGCAGCAGGCCAAGGTCTTCAGGACCCAAGTCTGCAACTGCCCTGAGCTCATCCGAGGGACTCCCTAGGATCCCTAGGGCTTCATCGTCACGGACTGCGCCCATCCAGCAGCACCTGCGCGGCCAGGAATCTCCCCAGCCGTGCAAAGAACACTCAGGGCGAGGGGGCTCCGGAGTATCCTGGATCTTCCCTCTGATCCCCGGGGCCCCAATCTGTCGTCACACCGGGCCACAACAAGCGGGTATTTATCTGCTCCTTTTCGCGAAAGGGGTCTGCTTTTCTTTGCCCAAGGAGGGAGACCCCGCCAGCCTCCCAGAAAGGCGCCCGCGCCCGACGCCCCGGGACCCGGGACTAGCGCCGCGAAGAGCCCGCTCCAGGGTCCCCCGGCCCGCCCGGCGTCAAGGCCCGGCCGCGCGACGCTGACAGCCCGGCTCGCGCCCCCGGCCAGCAGCAGGGCGGCCCCCTCCCCGCGCCCCGCGCCTCCCGCGCGCGCCGCGGCCCAGCAGGGCCCTCACCGAGAAGCGCTCCAGGTCAGTGGCCGCCATGGCGAGCTCCGCACCGGGCGGGCGAGCCGGGACGAGCACCCGGGCCGCGACGGGGACAAGCCGGTTGCGGGACGCGCTCCGCCCGGGCGGCTGCGGCTGAATGGATCCAATATGGCCACTTCCTGGAAACTCCCCTTGGCGGCGGCGGCGGGAGAAGCCGCGGAGCCGCCCCCGCCCCCGCCCGCGGGACCGGCCTCCCCGCTTGGCCCGGTCCGGCCACGAGCGCAGCCCAAGCCCCTCAGCTGGGATGGCCGGGGGTCTCCGCTGCGAGGCGGGAGGTGCCAGCTACGAGGATTGCTGGGACTTGTAGTCTCCAAGTTGGGGGGCCGGGAGGGCAGTGCCCGGTGGCCGGGGCCGGTGTCTGCTGGCCTGCCGCGTGTCCCCGAGAGGCTGGGGCCGAGCCCCGGAGGGAATGTCCGGCTTCCGCGCGCTAGGAAGTCCGTTCCGTGCGGAGGAGATTGGGGTGCCGCGTGCGCCCTAGGGGTCTCCCCCACCAAGCCGCCTCTAATCGGTCGGCCGGAGCCTGCAGTGCACTGGGACCACCGGCCAGAGTGCCGACGGACTGCCTGTGGCCCGTGGGGTGCAGGAGAGGACCCTCAGCCTCGAATGACCGTACCCTGGGCCCCACCTGATGCTCCGGTCCGAGCCAGGGCGGCATATAGGGCGGGACCCGCGCGTCCGGCCGGGCGGCCTTCCCGGGCCAGGGACCAGCCTTCGGCTTCTTGCGCAACGAATGCTCAGGATGCGCAGTTCAGTCTCGGGATTCATGCAATAGAAAAGCCGAGCTCGACAGTCAGGACATCAGATAGCAAGTGACTGTCACCCTTCCTGCCCCCAAGGGTTTGGGGAAATGTCTTAATGGAATCTGGGCACTGTGCAGAAAGGACTACGGCTCCCTATGCATGCACATTCTTTCTGCTAATCTCACTGCTCAAAACCTGTACAAAATTTAGAAAACGAATACCTTTGCCCAAGCTAGAGGCCTCAGGGGGTTCTGGACCTTTTCACTAACTATATCAAATCCATCTCTAAATCCTCTGAAATTCTTTTTTTTCCCCTTCTGTCTGCCTTTCTCTCTGCTCTCTTTTGGAAATATATATAGCAAGGCTTGCCTCCTGCTCCTCCAGTGGCCTCATCCCCCATGTATCAACCCTCCACACCCCTCCCATCCACCAACAGTTTCCTGAGAAACAACCCAACCTGTCCCTCTGACTCAGGAAATTGTCCTGGTTGAAGGTGTCCAAAGACCATATGAGGACTTGGCACACCTGGCTTTAAGAGGAGCCCCTCCCTGTCCCATCTGCTGACTTTCAGGTAGTTGATCCTGTCACCCTGAAGTGGCTTTCCCCTCCCTTCTCTCCAGGGCAAACACTCACTAAGGATCCTGCTGGTCCTTTCTGACTCAGAGTGATCACTTTGTTCCTCCCTATCATGGTGTTTCACAAGTTATGTTGTAGTTATCTACAAGCACTGAGCAAAGCTGTGGTTAAGGAAGCTGGACTTAGAGCAAACTGCCAGGGTTAGAACCCTGACTCTATCCCTTGCTATCTTTTTAACTTTAGGCAATTTACTTACCTATGCCTCTCTTTCCTCATCCTAAAATTGAGAGTAATTAGGGCTTCCCTGGTCGCTTAGCTGGTAAAGAATCCACCTGCAATGTGGGAGACCTGGGTTCAATCCCTGGGTTGGGAAGATCCCCTAGAGAAGGGAATGGCTACCCACTCCAGTATTCTTGCCTGGAGAATTCCATGGACTGTATAGTCCATGGGGTCGCAAAGGGTCAGACACGACTGAGCAACTTTCATTTATAGTATCTCTGCCACAGGAGTAAACACAACAAAATAAGTAAAGGGCTTTAAACTATATTTGAAATAAAATGCATAATAAAATCTTCCTGTCAAGATGACAGATGCCCTAATGTCAGAACCCATAGAGGGTGGGGGAGGGGGAGGAGTCACTAAGTGCTGAATTGATCATCCTAGATCAGATCTGTTATTTCCTTTTTCTCCACTGTAACTGGCAAGAAATCTGTCCCAACTACCATTTTCTGCATCACAACTCTCTGAGACCTGCCCTAAATTATTTCTAAAATGGTTCTTCCCCCCCACCCCCCAGTGGGGCATATTTCAAAATGATCTACTTCTAGCAGCCCTAGCTGCTGGATGTAAGAAGGAAGAGCCCAGATAACAGCTGACTTCCTTCTCTTGGGATATGTTTGCTCGGCTCTACTAGGAAAATTTACATCTACTCCCCAAACCTCAAATTTCTTTTTCTTTCTTCCTCTTCTCCATCTCCTTCTTGTTCCTCTTCTCCTTCCTTCCCCTCTTCTTCTTCATTCTCTGCTCCTTCTCCTCCTCTCCCCTCCTCCTCTTCTTTACTCCCTCCATCACATTCTCCTTCTTCTTCTTTCCCCCATCCTCCTTCAATGCTGCTGCTGGTCAGAACTACTAAAGGAGGGAGAGTTATCTGTGAAGACACAAAGCTGAATATAGCAATCATTTCTCACATGAGGCAAAGTGCTGTTTCTCAAGGCAGCATTTCCTGATGGTGATAGTAAAAGTCGCTCAGTCGTGTCTGACTCTTTGCGACCCCATGGACTATACAGTCCATGGAATTCTCCAGGCCAGAATACTGGAGTGGGCTGCTGTTTCCTTCTCCAGGGGATCTTCCCAACCCAGGGATCAAACCCAGGTCTCCTGCATTGCGGGCAAATTGTTTTCCAGCTGAGCCACCAGGGCAGCATTTCCTAGTGTTTCTTAGAAACCCTGGAGAACTTCATAGCTGTTACACACACATATACACACAGTGGTCCCATAGTTAAACAACTGTATGTGTGGAAGGCTTAGTTCCATACAGGAAAATGTTTCTGTACAAGTCCTCAGAGCTTTTGATAAGGTAATATGCATTGTCCCTGTGCAGCCCTCCTCAAACTTAATCGACCATCCCTATGCCCCTACCCCACATACACAGCAACACACTGAAGTTGAACTTGACAGTCCTCATAGTTGCTTGTCTTTTAATTTTGTTTATAATTTTTTTGTCATACAAAGGTTTAAAATGTTAATGTTGTAAAATTTACCTGTTATTTCCTTTATGGTTTTCACCATAAAATCTCCTTTAAGGCAGATTCTTTACCAGCTGAGCCACAAGGGAAACCCCCTTTTAAAAAAAGTCCTTCCCTATCTCAAATGCATAAAGAAATTCTCTTTGTATCTTCTAATAAAACATTAACTTTTTTTGCATTTAGATCCTCAGTGATTTGTTTATGTGTGTGCCAAACCTACTGTTCCATCGTCACTGATGTACAATGCAAACAGTATCAAGACTAAATTTCTATTTGTGTGTGTAGGTCTGTGGCTCAGTTAGGATAAGGTTTACTTGTTTTAATAAGGTAGACATTTCTTTCTCACATTATCCAGATAGGCAGTCTTGGTGATGTGACATTCTGTCCATACCTCCTACGTTGCTTTGCTTTGAAAAGCCTGGACCTCACTGTCCAATGTGGTGAAGGCAGCATTCCAGACAGCAGGAGGGAATGAAGGTAATAAAGAAAAATGAGCAAACACTCCCAGATGATTCCAGAAACTGCCACATGGTATGTCTGTTTATATCCTATTGGCCACTACTGGGAAATGGGGTCTTTATTTTGGCCATCATGTGACAAGCTAAAAATTCCATGAAATGTTAGGAGAGTAGACTTTGGGAGATAGTAGCAATCTCTGCTAAATCTGTTTCTGAATGTGTTGAGTAAGATGCTTGAAATTTTTTTCTAATTCTTTAATTTTTAATTTGTTTATTTATTGAAAAATTAAAATTAAAAAAATGACAAGAAAATAATCAGCTATATACACCTTTCAGAATCAACCACAGAAATGACCTTAATATTATATCATTCCAGAAAGCCCACTATGCCTAGTTACAGACAGGAGAAAATATCATAGAGATATCTTGTAAGAACTGGACAATAATAGAGATGCCATTTTAATAATTAAATTTAATTTTATTCAAATATAACAGAAGTTTAATTTAAAGAAGTGAAACTGAAGGAAAAGTTGAGCTTCAAATAATGCTTCTTCACCACAAGAGAGATTACTTC
Source organism: Giraffa tippelskirchi (assembly GCF_054371585.1). Classification (NCBI taxonomy): domain Eukaryota; kingdom Metazoa; phylum Chordata; class Mammalia; order Artiodactyla; family Giraffidae; genus Giraffa; species Giraffa tippelskirchi. Next base: position 97,751,505 of record NC_137280.1, on the reverse strand, counting down.
CTAAAATATACCTCTGAGGTTAGAGTAAAAACTGTGAAAAACATTAAGAGGCTGGAGTCAGTTCTTTTTTAATTATGCATTTTAATTACATGCTTCTGTGTGTATATTGGCGCTCATGATTCTTTCCATCTTTCCACAGCTCTTGACCCTGCATCCTGACTTTTGTTACATATTATTGTTACATTGTCCAAGTTTATGATAATCATATTCTGTTCTAGTTACTTAGTATACATTCTAGATTTAAATAAATTCAGGACCAGTGACTGGTCCTTCAACTAATATCAAAGATTCTCCATTTACAAGATCTTTATTTCAATTCATATCTTAATGGACTGGATTTCATTGTTAAGTTGTTCTCTCAAGAAGGGTTTTGGATGTTTAAGCATGTCTGTCTGTTGCTTTTACACTGGAACCATATCCTGGCTGGACAAAATATTCTTAGGTCTCACCTTTTTTTTCCCCTAGAATGTGGTAGGTTTTGTTCCTTTTTTGGAGGGAATAAGTCTGAGGCCAGCCTGAATTTTCCCCCTTGTGGGTGACTTTTTTTTTTCCTGCTTGTGTGTCTAAAGCAGTCACTCTTCATCCTTTATTTTTTCCAGTTCAGTAACTTAACTAAAACATGCTTTAGTATTAACCATTCTGAATAAAGCTTTTCTGGAATATAATGTCTTTCAACCAGCAGTTTTAGTTTTGCTTTTTCTGCATTAAACATTCTTTTTTAGCTCTATTTTTGGTTTCTCTTCTTCGGGGATATCAATTAATTCTTATATTGGATCATCTTTGTCCGTATTCCATTTCTATTCATTCTAACTTCTTAAATATGTTTACTATGTTTGCTGCTAAGTCGCTTCAGTCGTGTCCGACTCTGTGCGACCCCATAGACGGCAGCCCACCAGGCACCCCCGTCCCTGGGATTCTCCAGGCAAGAACATTGGAGTGGGTTGCCATTTCCTTCTCCAGTGCACGAAAGTGAAAAGTGAAAGGGAAGTCGCTCAGTTGTGTCCGACTCTTAGTGACCCCATGGACTGCAGCCTACCAGGCTCCTCTGTCCATGGGATTTTCCAGGCAAGAGTTACTATGTTTAGTTACCCCAATTCAGTAATTTGAACTTCTGTGGGGTCAGTTCTCTTTCTTGTTAGTTCTTATGTATCTATTTGTTCTATAATGATGCTGTTTTGTCCTCATTTTGTTTCCTTTCCACCAGTCCTCTTATTTTTATCATCCCGTCTTTGAGCCTCCAATTTATTAAGTTCATATTCTTATTAAGTTGCTTTATATATGAAGCCATTGTAAGAAATTTCCTTTGGGGAGGAGGAGAGGAGCCCTTATGTTTTTTTGGCACTGTTTTCCCTCTGTTTATCATCTATCATTTTCTACTATGTGTTTGCATCCATTTCTTTTCATCTAGATTTGCTGGCTCTGTCCAGACCTTCTTTATGCTGCTATAACATGATGGCAAGAGAAGGGCATTTACTGACCATCTCCCCAGGTTTGAGACCAGTCTGGTTTTCCCTCTGACCTAAGCAATAGGCTGGGGATTTAGCCTGTACACTTTCTGGTCGTCTGAATGGTCGCAGGGGGAAGAGAGGCACTCAGCCAAAGCAGGGTGTGGTGTTTGTTGAAATAGCTATGCGTGTTCCTATCCTGAGGTTCTGATTAATGTCCAGCACAAGGCTCATCTCACCTGAATGAGGATGAATAGGGGGACACCATATACCTTTTCCAAGAAAGAATAACTCAGGCTTTGGATCAGTTTCTCAAGTTGGAGTGTTGTTTCTAGAGTCTTTATTTCCATTTGCTGAGTCAGCACCATGGATCTTGCTCCAAGCTTCCCCTATTTCTCCCCAGTACGCTCTGCAACACTACTCATTCAGGAAAGGAAGACTATGAGAGCATGACTCATATCTGTTTCTTTTCAGAGTCAAGAGAACTGGGGAGAATGTTCAAGGTTTTGTCAATCTCTGGGCATTGAGGACAGGGTAGAGAGCAGAGATGTGCTGTGCTGCTTCTTGCCACTTCAAAATCTTCTGGCTGTTTCTTTGGATGCGAAATTTGAAGTTCATTGTATTTGCTGACAGTAAATTTCCCCTGTGATTTTTATCTACTTTATTTTATTTTGTTAGGAATTGAGAAAGAGAAATCCTATGGGGAAGCTTTCATCCACTATCTGCATCTAAAAGTGCCCCTGCCCATTTTTAAAGCATCATTGGCCATCTCTGGCTTTCACATCTGCCTTGTTATCAAGGGCTATGAAATGATCCAAAACGAGAGCAGATCCAAGGAACCTCCTGAGTCCTAGGCCCAGAGTTCACAAGTCCCAACCAGGCAGGGTAACTCTTCCATTTTGCAAAACATGACTCTTACAAGCCAGATTTAGGAATTATAGTCAAATGGCAGTACTGCCAGGTTGAGGCCTAGGCCAGGAGTCCACTGTCCTGGAGGAAGAAACCATGTTCCAACTCCTTCCAGGAGACTGGCCTGAGTTTGCACCAAGGCTGGATGCAGGAGTCATGTGGCATAGGGGGAACAACCAGCAGGAAGCAGCCCTTCCCTGACCTCATGGGTTCCTGGCTGTCCTCTACCTCAAGTTCCACAGTAGAGACTGCAGGCTTCAGACAGAACAGGAAGCAAGTCAGAACTTAGACCTCCCTGCCTTCCACCAGAACATATGGCATGGATGCCTCATACACAAAGTACTAGGAGTGCCTTGGAAAGCCCCGGAGATGGGGATCTTTGCCTTTTTAAACAGAAGAACCTCCTACAGCACATGAGTCCCTGGGTCTCTTAGGAGAACCCTGAGACCATGATTCCCAGTGACACATCCAGGCTTTATAGAACCTGAAGCTTATAGAATGTGGAAGGCTTTCTTTGAGAAAATAGGATGCACAATTATAAGTACAAGTTTGGAAGTAATTGAATGAGAAAAGAACAGGACTTGGAAGGGATCCATACAAGTGAGAGGCCTGGAATCTTAAACTTCATATGTTTCAAGAGGTCCAGAGTGTCCTGGAACAACGGGAACAACAGACTGGTTCCAAATCGGGAAAGGAGTACGTAAAGGCTGTATATTGTCACCCTGCTTATTTAACTTAAGTGCAGAGTACATCATGAGAAATGCTGGACTAGATGAAGCACAAGCTGGAATCAAGATTGCCAAGAGAAATATCAATAACCTCAGATATGCAGATGACACCACACTTATGGCAGAAAGCAAAGAAGAAACTAAAGAGCCTCTTGATGAAAGTGAAAGAGGAGAGTGAAAGAGTTGGCTTAAAACTCAACATTCAGAAAACTAAGATCATGGCATCTGCTCCCATCACTTCATGGGAAATAGATGGGTCAACAATGGAAACAGTGACAGACTTTATTTTGGGGGGCTCCAAAATCACTGCAGATGGTGACTACAGCCATGAAATTAAAAGACGCTTGCTCCTTGAAAGAAAAGTTATGACCAACCTAGGCAACATATTAAAAAGCAGAGACATTACTTTGCCAACAAAGGTCCATCTAGTCAAAGCTATGGTTTTTCCAGTAGTCATGTATGGATGTGAGAGTTGGACTGCGAAGAAAGCTGAGTGCAGAAGAATTGATGCTTCTGGACTATGGTGTTGGAGAAGACTCTTGAGAATCCCTTAGACGGGAAGGATATCCAACCAGTCCATCCTAAAGGAAATCAGTCCTGAATATTCATTGGAAGGACTGATGCTGAAGCTGAAACTCCAATACTTTGGCCATCTGATGGGACGAACTGACTCATTTGAAAAGACCCTGATGCTGGGCAAGATTGAAAGCAGAAGCAGAAGGGGATAACAGAGGATGAAATGGCTGGATGGCATCACCAACTCAATGGACATGAGTTTGGGGAAGCTCCGGGAGTTGGTGATGGACAGGGAGGCCTGGTGTGCTGCAGTCCATGGGTTCATAAGGAGTCGGACACAACTGAGCAACTGAACTGAACTGAACTGAGGGTGTCCTTAGTAAAGGGGCCACAAAGATACCCAAAAGTGCCTAGTCCCTGAGTCCACAGGGGCTTCTGAAGCAACCCCCATAGTCCAGAGCTGCCCAATGGGGAGGAAACCCCACTCCAAACCTGGCCTGGAGCCAAGGACAGGGGTTGATACCAAGTTTACAAGGGACTCTATGTGACTTGTCAGAAGATTCCTCCCATGGCTCTGTCCCTACCTCCCCCTTCTTTCCCCAGTAGGCACAGGCTTCCCTATAGTGGAAGCATTTCAGCTCCCCCAAGGTAGCTGTGACCAAAAGAATCCTCTGGGAAAAATATGCTGACTGTCCAGTGACCAGAGAGCTACAAGCTGTACAAATGTTAGACTTAATATGCTCACATATGGAACAGCCAGTGATAAGCAGCCCATTTCAGCATGTTCTCCATCCCTGCAGCCACGAACAGGTGAGATACAAGCAGGTGAGAGGTGGCTCCACATAGTGATACTCAAGGCAGAGATGAAGAAGTTAAAATATTTTGCAGTTTTGGGAAAAAATTACTTTCAAAGGCCATGTGGGAAGTGAAGAGAGAAAGAATGCTTCCTTCTGGTCAAGGTGCCAAAGGAAGACTTCAGGAAAGGAGACAGTTAACTCAGGAGAGGCAATGGCAGGGTACAGCTTAGAGTAGGAGGGGTCTGCAGAGCAATAGTTTTCAAAATGGGCCCAGAGGGGCCCTGGGGAAGAGTGGGGAGGAGAAGGGCTCTACCCTCTTCCCAAACAGCTCCATTCCATCTGCTTTATATATTGGGTTTTCATTTCAACAAAGGATTCTTCTGCAGCTAAAAATAAGTCTGAAAACCACATCTCTAGGGGGAATTTATTCAGACAGACAAAATAGGTCTGGAAAAGGCTGCTGCTGGAAGGGATCCAAGGGAACAACTGAGTTTGAGTCGAGTGCCGAGAGGTGGAGTCTTACCTGGAACCAAGGGGTTGGCCCGGGAGATTGGAAGAATGAATCTGAGGGAGCTGAGAAAAATTACTCTAACTTGTATTAGGAGTAGAAATAAGACTAAATTAGCAATAAAGGAAACACATAGAGAAGGATGGGGCCAGCTGACTGAGGAATGAAAATAGAATAAAGGACATGATTAATGTATAGAACCCAATCCAGCTGAGCCAATGACCAGCCAAGGCCCCATAACTCAGCTGTTTGGCTTCTACTGCTGGTCTGCCAGATATTCATCCTCTGTTTGTGGGGAGTGGCAAGCTGGGGTGGGGGGAAGGGACAAGACAGAAAACTTCTAAGAAAGCAGGCAAAGACTTGAGGGGCCACTCCTCCATTCCATTCCATTGCCCTTGTCTTTGGTGAAGAAGAAAATTTTTCCCCGATGGCCTCCTAAAAACCTCCCCTGGGGTCTCATTGACCCCATAAATGAGTCACATGGCCACATAGAGGTTTGGGGATTGCCAAAGGTTGGCTCAGACTAACGTAATGTGTTTTGGTTGTATCATTGAGAATGTTTAAATCTCCTGTAGAATGGAAGAAAAAACAACAACAACAACAACAAAAAACAACATGCAAAATTCATAAGATCTGTTAAGTACAGATAGTAAGCTGGTAACTTGTGAGAAGTGCTAGATTTAGAATAAATGAAACATATGGATGTTGAACATAGATAAGAAGGATACGGGAACACAAGAGTGTTATTTGCAGATAGAAAGGGATGGAAAAAGTAAGTTATAAGGTAAGGATCCTATTATATGCCAGATTGACAGCTGTCATCCCCAAATTAACTGTCTTGGTGACACCCATTATCATCCCATTCTGGCCCATTCTGCACTTCCCCGGCTGCCCACAGGGTCATCCGCATGCTACAGCTGCAGCCAGAGGTACTCGCCTGTGTTTCCCTGGTAGAGCATGTGTTGGCTCCGGGCACCTTCTGTTTGCTAAGCCCCTTTGTTCAATCTCAACTCTGTTTCTCATAAGCACACTGTCAGTGGGCAAGGATGCTGGAGGAGAGAGAGAGAGAGGATGTGAATGCTGGAACTCAGGATTCAAGCAGTATGCTCCTTCTACTCTACACACATTGAATTCTAAGTGGGTTTACGTACCCCACTTCTTTCCCCTTGTTTATTACTGCAAGTTTTAAACTGAATCCTTAAGCTGAGTGATTTGACCATCTTAAATTGATTTATGAGTCCTTTTGTTCATGACCTCTGGACAGCTTCCTTGATGAAGCACTTGGAAGCCACATGGAATCAAAATATCAAAATAATTTCCCATATGATAGACAATAATGGTCAACCTCTAGGACTGAGTGCATTGCTATCTAAACAAAATTGGAGTCCTGTTATAAAGAAGGGGAGAATAGCTGAAGTCAGCTGTTTGAAGTCACACGAGTTCACTTAGTCTAGTCTTCTGACTCGAGGTCAGATATACCGAATTCATTTGAGACAGAGTCTATTTTTCTGATTAAATTATAGACACAAAGCCTTTCAAATTTGTTGTCATCTATGAAATCCTCTTGGAGGGAAGGACTGGCTCACTTCTCAGGGCCCTGCTAGTCCAGGCTATTATGATTTTATAAGTTCCTAGACTGGCTAAACACTGAGGTCATTTCATCATTCACACAACAAAGATTTCCTGAGCACTTCCCATGTGCTGTGGCCATGAAGATAACAAGGCACAGTTACTGCCTCCTGGAGTTCAGAGTTCAACAGGAAAGCAAATATAAAAAATGTTTAAGATAATAACATATAGCCAAACTTGGCCACCCCTTTAAGAATCTGCCCTCAGCAAAGCAGTGTCAGGGGTCCAATAAAAGGCACGAGCACCAGCATCCTGAAGCCCAAATCCTGTATCCCCATGTACCAACAACCTGCTCTAGTCTCTTACTGCCAATTTCCACCTCGTTCCTGCTTATATTTGTCTCACCCACCTAGCCAGCTCCACGTGACAGGCATGTTAGTTTTCTGTTGGCCTCCAGATCCCTGGGTCCTGGCTAACAGCATTGTTCCTGCTCTCCTTGGCTCCAAAATCCTACTGAAGTCCTGGTGAGGACATCTGACAGCTCAACCGGACTCCTACCCTCCCACCAACTCAGCCTGGGCAGATTCTGTGCCCTCAGCCCAGGCTTCCTAGTGGGACTCACGGTACCCACTGCCAGGGGTCAGAGGATGTGAGGATGGAGAGGGAAGGAGAAGTCTTCCGGAGATGACATTCGGACACAGGAATCTCCTCTGGTCCCAGCAGTTACTAACACAAAGGATGAGCCCACCCTAGGCAAGCACACTGTCTAGGAATGAAGCCAGGGCCTTTGGGGAGCTACGTTAGCTCTTGCAGGCCTCCACTGAGAGGATGACAGCAGGTCAACTCACATTACAAAAATCCCATCTGCTTTCTCGGCATGCTCCTGCACGGCTTGGAGTTGTACAAAAAAAAAAAAGTAACACAAGCCCTGCTGCCTGACAGCACTCACTCTTGGTGGTGCCATGCTCAGCAGACCCCCAGGGTTGCTTAGAAATCCTGTGATTGTTTCTAGTCACCACCCTGGCCCATTCCCCATGGCTATGGCTCCAGACAGCAATCACTCCTCCCCACTCCATCACCCTTCACACTCAACTGACACTTTGACCTCTTCTTTACAAAGAAACTCCATTCATTCAGTCAACAGATATTAACTAGAGGTCTACAATGTGCTAGAGCCATAGGGATAAATCAGGCATGGTTCCTGCCCTCCTGCGGTACAGAGGAGCCAGAGAAATACAGAGGGGCCAGATACAAGTGAAGGTACTAAGTCAGCTTCCCAAGCCTTGATCCCACACCCCACCCTCCAGGACTCACCCAGCCCAACACATGTGTCCACCACTGCTGCCTGGACCATCTTCTGGGATCCAACCCTTCTTTGGGGCATGCCCTTTTATAATGTCAGTTATTCCTTCCTTTTCCCACTTAAATCTCTCCCTTCCTCCTCCCTTCTCCTACCCCCTTACCTAGCCAACACCCACAAGTCTGCTCAGCCTCCTATCTTGACCACCTGCCCCCTTGTGTCCCCTACTTACCTCTCTCCTTCCCTTTCCTGTCTCACTTCTTGAAGGAAAAATCTACTTGTCAACTCATTCAGGCATCTCACATTTCCTGTCAGTTTGTCTTTTTTCTCCATATCTCCCAGGAAACTGTGCTTGCTGAGGCTATTACTGATTTAGTGTCCAAACCCAGTGGCTTCTTTCCAGTTCTGATCTTACTCCTCCCACACTGCATTGAGCTCCTGTTACTTTCTCTGTGATAGTGTATATGTGCGCGTGTGCTCTGACTCTTTAAGACCCCATGGACTGTAGCCTGCCAGGCTCCTGTGTCCATGGAATTTTCCAGGCAAGAATACTGGAGTGGGCTGACATTTCCTATTCCAGGGAAATCTTCTGGACCCAGGGATCGAACCTGCACCCCTTGCATCTCCTGAACTGGCAGGCAGATTCTTTATCACTAAGCCACCTGGGAGAGAAACAATACTGTATATACTCATGGTGAAAAAGAGCCAAATATATCAGAAGTACATAAAAAGGCAAGAGTGGGAGCCCCTGTCCCAGCCTCCCACTCCACTCCCTGGCTGATGCATGGCTTTCCAAATATTTGTCCAGGTATAAACAAAAGTAGAATTCATGCACAGTTGGAGTTTTGATTTTTCAGAAAAACAAACCTAAGAAACTATACGCCTCATTCTACAAGCTCCATCCCAGCACTGACTTCCCACCGTGGGCCAGGCTCTAACCCCCCAAACTTGTGAGGAGTGTTTTTACTCTTGGCACTTCACAAAAGCCAAGCTCCTGGGTATCTCCACTGCATTTGGACTTTGAATCCATCAGGTCTGTGACTTGAGGCTATGGGTTTGTGTTCTGTTTCTGGCCCATGGAAATGTTTACCTTGTTTCAGTGCAGCTCCAACTTCTGAATTTTCTCCTCCCATACTCTATCTATCACTGTGTTGGGCTTCAAAGCATGAACTTTCAATACCCGTTCTCTTGCTTAATGGATGATCAAGTTAGATCCTATCACTGCCATTCTCAAACCTGCAGTGGCTCCCACCTCCCTCAGAGTAAAAGCCTGGTTCTTATAGTGGCCTGCAAGGTGGTACATGATATAAGCTCCGCATTACTTCTCTGACTTCTACTCTTGGTCTCTGTGTGCAAGTCACACTAGATCCCTTGCCATCTTGAGTACTCTTTTCCCATTCCTGTCCTCCTTTAGCCATCTGCCTATGTTCTAATTTTTGGAAACACTTTCTTTCCTTGGATTTCCTGCCTCTCTATGCATTCTCTTCTCTTCTCCTCCACAGACTCCTCTTTACCTGCCCCTTCAGGACTGAGGTTCCCCAGGGTTCCACCCACTCCTTTCTGTTCTTCTATACCTTCTTCCTAGCTGGGCTCTCCCACACTCTCACATCCTCCATCATCTAGAAGCTCATGACTCACTCCCATGTCTCCAGCCCAGACATCTCTCTTGAGCTCTAGATCCTCATTCGCAGCTACCTTCCAGGTGATACACAAACTCCTCTTAACTTGAAACCTCAGTTTGTCCAAATTCAACTTGCACCTTCCCCTTCTTTAATCTTCATTTCTCAGCAAACAGCAACACTGCTTTCCTCTTCTGACAAGACTTAAATTGTGGAATTATCTTTGAATACCCATATTCCCTCACCTCTGTTTGGAGGGTCACCCAATCCTGATTGCACTCTCAGAAACATCTCCTCAACCAGGCTCTCTTTCCACCCTTGTGTCACTGCCGTAGTCCAGAGCTTTTCATCTCCTGTGGGCCCCAGCAGTAGCTTCCTCTTTGGTCTCCCCAACCTGGCTCTCTCCAGCTCATCACCCACGTTGCCATCACATAGCTTGCTAGGAGCCACACTGGCCACACATTGGCTTCTTGTTGCCCACACATAACTTCTCTGAAGCAGGATGGCAACCCTGAACAAGGCAGATGAGACTTCAAGGGACTCAGAGTCTGAAGACAGGCACTGAACAAGCAATGACTGTAGATGGGGCCACGTGATGATGGGGGAAGTACAGACTGTGAGGGGAACATGTAAGAGGGCACCCAATCTAGCTAAGGATCAGAGGAGAACACGTCAAGGCCCGGGCCAAGATGGAAGATGAGCAGGAGTTAACCAGGCACAAAGTCCATGTGGGCTGTGAGGTGATGAGAATATCCTGACTATAAAAGAGCATCTAGAGAAAGAGAGACTCATGCCAGGAACTGAGAGGAGCTAAAGGTCAGGGGAAGAATGCTAAGAGACCATGTCAAGCCTTCCAGTTCAATGTTTACCACCTCTTTCCAATTTGCAATAATAGTAAGGAAATTTTTATGTATATTTCTTTCTGCTGCATTACACAAAAGAAGAGGAGGAGATATTTGCAAAGAAAGGATTTCTCTTTGAGGAGGAGGGGAAGGAGGAGGAACAGGAGACCGCACATAAGAAAAATGTCAGAATGGTATTAGACTTCTCATTAGCAGCACCGGTTTCTTAGAAGAAAATGGAACAATGTCTTCAAAGTTCTCAGTGAAAATTATTTTCAACCCAGAATCCTATGCCAAGTGAAGCCGTCAATTAAATGTAAAGGAGCATAAAGAAATGTTTAGACATTTAAAAAAGTACAATGCTTACCTTGTGTTGAGTGTGGGAGAAAGGAAATAAAAGATCCTTGAAGGTAAATAAAATTCCTCAGTCTTCAACTTGATTTACAAGTTTTAGTATTTTAGTATTATGATGTATTTTTTCTCTTTAAAAATTATATTTCCAGCTCTGTCTACTGAAAAGGACTAGAAAAATGACCGATCCAGTAACAATGACAAATGATTTATATATATATATTTATATCCTTATACATATATATTTATATATATATATTTATATCCTATACACAAGATGGAAATGAAACATCTTATTTCAGATATCAAGGAAGAATGAAGTCAAGAGGGTCAGGAGCCACCTGAACAAAGTTTCCACTGACAAATAAGATACAATGTGAGCATCACTGATAATAACTGTAACAAACTGAAGCTCATCAAATATGTTTAAATTCATGAGTAAAATTTTCAAAACTCACAGGTTGCCTTTGGAAGAGGCTAGGGACCCATTATTTTGAAAAATGATAAAGGGAATTTAATTTATTGATTGCCAACAAGGTCCTATAGCGCAGGGAATTCTGGTCAACATTATGTGGCAGCCTGGATGGGAGGCGTTTTGGGGGAGAAGGGATACATGTATATGAATACATGTATGGCTGATTCCCTTTGCTGTCCACCTGAAACTATCACAACTCTGTTAATCAGCTATACTCCAATATAAAATAAAATTAAAAAAACTCAACATACTAGGAATTAAAGGAATCTATCTCAACATAGTAAGAGTCATAAATGAAAAATCCACAGCCTACATCTTACATATATTCCTTGAAATTTATGAAAAGAAAGAAAGAAAGGGAATTTATTAAACTTTTCCCATAGAAACCTCAGAGTAACTAAATAGTAAATGAGGGGAAATTTCTCCCTAATATAGATATCTTCCCCCTAGTAAATGAAGGAGTGACAAAATATCACCATGTTGTAATCCCCAATAAAATAATGGATCTAGGCAAGGATCATCAGCAACTGTTCACATTATAAAAGAGAGAAAAGTAGATGTGATGTGCCTACTTTTGGAAGTGCAAGATACCACCTATGAAACTCCATCCACAATAATCAAACTTGAATCTGCTCAAGACTCTAGATTTAATTACTAATCCATAGGAAGTACAGGAGATAAAGGACTATGTCAAATGTCACAACAGGAATGCAAGGAGCAAAATCCAGATTGTGGGAAATTTTATAAGGAAAATAAACAAAAAATTCTTTTTCAACAAATAAACTGTAAGGAAGAAAGAGATGGGGAAACCATAGATTCAAAAAGACTCAGGAGGTGTATCAAACAGCTGTAATTGGATTCAATTCAAACCAGCAAACATTTAGGTACATCAAAATTTGAACACTGACTGATTATTTGATTATGTTAAGAAATGATAGCTAATTTTTAGATATATTAATGGCATGGTAATTATTTTTTTTAAAAGAATCCTTACTTTTTGAGATATATACATAAATATTTACTGGTAATAGGATATCTGAAATTTGCTTCAAAATAATCTGGGAGTGTAGGAAGTGACTGAGGGTTCCCTTGTGGCTCAACTGGTAAAGAATCCACCTGGAATGCAGGAGACCTGCATTTGATCCCCGGGTTGGGAAGACCCCCTGGAGAAGGGCACGGCAATCCACTCCAGTATTCTGGCCTGGAGAATTCCATGGATTGGACAGTCTATAGGGCCGAAAAGAGTCGGATATGACTGAGCGACTTTCACTTTTCACCTTGTAGGAAGTGACTAGGAATATAGGTAAAATAAGATTGACCATGGGTTGACAATTTTTGGAGCCGGTTGTTGGGTCATGTACTCATCATTATGGGCTCATTTTGTTGTTTTCTACCCTTTTACACATGTTTGAAGTTTTCCCTAACAAGAAGGTAAAAAAAAAAAAAGAATACCGCCTAAGCATCTTCTGTTAGGAAGTTACTTGATAGCATGTTTCAGCAGGTTTGGAGAAAGAGAGAAAGGTATGACACTCAGAAACAGTGTGTCCAAGTCAGGAGAGCAGTCCAGGGGAGTCCCAGGATGAGAGCCAAGAGCTGTGCAGCAAGTCTGGAGCCACCAGGCAGACTGACCAGGGGGCTCTCGGAAAGGGGCTGTGGGGAGAGATCTCATAGGATGGAGAGTATGACTGTGGAAACCCACAGAAAGCAAAAAAAAAAAGGCAATTATACTCCCAGAAAAAGAAACAAAAAATAGATAAGAAAGGCAGGACTCAAATATAAAGCAAAATGAAACACAGCACAGAAGTGAGCTGCAGTGAATGGGTTTTCATGGTTATCACAAAATTTTTAAAAATTGTTTTGCCTTTTAGAATCAACTTAAAAAGAACTCATGGGGCTGGGGAGCTTCCTTGGTGGGTCAGTGGTAAAGAACCCACCTGCCAATGCAGGAGACACTGGTTCGATCCCTGGGCAGGGAACATCCCACATGCTGCAGAGCAACTAAGCCTGTGTGCCACAACTACTGAGCCTGTGCTCTAGAGACCAGGAGCTGCAACTACCGAGCCCACACACCCTATAGCCCATGATCCACAACAATAGAAGCCAACGCAATGAGAAGCCCATGCACCACAACTGGAGAGTAGCCCTTGCTCCATGCAGCTAGAGAAAAGCCCACACAGCAATGAAGACCCAGCACAGTCTAAAATAATATGGACGATTTCACTACAGTTAAATGGAATATAGATGTCATCAAATGACAAATGTATAAGTCAAGGTGGAGGCAAGACATGGGGCTTGGAAGGCAGAGGGTAGGGTGGGAGCTCTAATGTTCACATCTTACAACATGATAAATTAGAGGCAAATCTGTCCTAGATTGATAAAGAAAGAAATTAAGGCTTAAGTATATTTTTTGAGGTTCCAGAACAGATCTGAGAAGGAACCAGGAATAATCTGGGGATGGAGAAAGGAGACAAAAGGTAATAGAAGTCAATTAAACCCTTATTTATTATACTAGGACATTCATGATTGATAAGCCTGGAGACTTCAGCACAAGCATAAAACTTGGGAGGTGGATGTAATCACCAGAAGTACAAAATCTAGAACTAGTCAGATGAGTTTCTGCAGGGAGAAAGCCCGGGGATAGAAAATGTCACATCAGGGCACTAGTGCTTCCCATTATAAGCTCCTTTGCGTGTGTGTTGCTCTGATTAGAAGGTATATCATAGAGGGTTTGGTGAGCCATTTAAAATAGTTTTGAGTTTTACAAAGACAATCAAGTGATATGATTAGGTCAGTGTTCTAAATGGATTGCTCTGGCTGCTGATAGAGAATGGACTGGAGATCAGGGCAGACTGGGAGCAAGGACATTGAGTGCAAGGTGGTGAGAGGGCCATTGCAGATGTCCAGGCTGGAGATGATGGCAGCCTGGCATAGGAATGGAGAGAGCTGGATGGACTCAAGAAATAATAACCAGGGTGAGGAAGAATCACAACCAATGCCTGGCTGATCATGATTTCTGTGTTTCTGCACTCACTCACCTCCAATCTCACCCTACTCTCTTGCTACCCTGAATTTCCTGCTATTGCACAAATTGACTATATGTCTTTGCTTATGCTGATGCCTCTTTTGAGAATGCTTGCCTCTCCCTTCTCAGCTTGCAGAGTTCCAGGTCATTAGCACAAACCTTTTGTCTTCTCATAAATCTTCTCCCAAGGAGAAGTGCTCCCTCCCCTGAGTGCCCCAGGAGGCCAGCAGATCTCTGTTTGGCCCTAAGCACATTCTTCTACAGATCTCCATTTATATGTCTGTCTTCTCCCCCAGGCTATGGTTTAGAGTATAGAGGAACTGTCACTTATTATCCTTTAGATTTTTATCCCTTAAACTAGAAGTATGAAGATGTTTCATCTTGTTTGCCAACACTCTTCGCTTGGTGATGACAACATGGAATGCCACATTGCAGATGACTCCGAAGGGATGCGGGCACTGAAAGGTGGTGGTGGGTTCTGGGAAAGAGAAAGTCTGTCAGGGGTAGAGACAAACCGGGAGTTCAGTGAACGAACTAAGAAGAAACACTCCTCTCCAGCGGAGTGAAAATACCTTACTGGTCTACCATTCTATAAAACACCTCGCAGAGTGAGGAGTGTTCCTCCAGATCTGGACACTTTTATACTGTCAAGGAATTTCTGCTCCCCAAACTTGATGTACATATTGACAACTACAGCCATGGGTTTTAGTTGAGACATGCCTGGGCCAGATCACATCACAGCATTGGGTTATCTGAGTCCTAGAGACCTGAGGAATGCTACTTTGGGATGAAATCTTCCATTCCAACAATGTTTGGATAAATCCACCAGGTCCTCCTATCCTTCTATATTAGTTTTCTGGAGCCACCATGACAAATTACCACCAACTGGGTGGCTTAAAACTGCAGAAACGCGTTCTTTCATAATTCTGGAGACCAGAAGTCTAAAATCAAGGTGTCGGGAACTCCCTGATGGTCCAGTGATTAGGACTCCAGGGCCCAGGGCCCAGGGTTCCATCCCTGGTCAGGGAACTAAGATTCTGCAAGCCATGTGATCTGGAAAAAAAAAAAATTAAAAACATAAAATAAAGAAATAAAATCAAGGTGTCACCAGGCTGTAGTCCCCTGAAGGCTGTAGGGGAGAATCTTTCCTCAAATCTTCCAGCTTCTGGGGGCTGCAGGCATGCTTTGGCTTCCTTGACTGCATCACTTCAATCTCTGCCTCAGTCTTCACATAGCCTTCTCCTCTTCTGTGACTTCTTTCTCTTATAACGACACTTTTCATTGGATTTAGCACCCAACTGGATAATCCAGGATGTTCTCATCTTGGGATCCTTAATTACATTCACAAAGATGCTTTTTCCAAATATGGTCATATTCACAAGTTCTGGGATGTAGGTATATCTTTGGGGGTGGGTGGGGGGTCCACTATTCAACCTACTACATCTTCTGAATAGAATATAACAAAGAGGATATAGAATTCGGTAACTCTGAGATGTAAACAATTTGTCTTAATGGAGACATACACAATGTCCTTTAAAAACTTAGACTGAATAGTGAAAAACTACCACAAAGAAGCAGCAGCAAACAAGCCCAATCCTAAACGACAACATTAACATGATTGTTTTGTCTTCACTGTCACAGCCTCACAGAAGGCTCTATGCAGACTGTGGTCTTATTGTCTCTCCCCTGGAAACTTTCTAAGGGCCAGTATGTTGAGCTCTGAGGACATTAGAACACTGTGACATTATGCCAGATTTTTCCAATTAAAAAAGAAAGGGTTATTTTGCCCAGGAAATTCTACCATCGCTGCCAAAGAAGAGAAGATGGAGGAGGAAGAAGAGAGGAAGGAATACAGCACATGCATGAAGAGCCAAATTGCAGACTCCAGCCTTTTTCCACTGAGAGAGAAACCCTCAATAGTTTGTGTTTCAGAAACTGGGTGGGAAAGCAGAACCCCTCCTTTAGAAGAGCACCCCAAATTCCTCTGCATTTTTGTTCCTTGCTCTTGCTCCAGCCATTCTTATCTGAAATTGAAGTTTTCCAAGGTCAGCATAGGTGTTTGTATTGTTTACCATGCTGTGCTCACCTCCATTTGATCAACATCTGGGAAGGTAACCAGAAGTTTATATTTATGTAAGTCCAGGAAGGCAGCCCTCTCCATGGTCTCACTCCTAGCTTCTGAAATCATGCAGCTAGTGAGCCATGATAACCTGCTGTAACATATTCAAGTTGTTTACTGAGAGTCAGGGATGTAGACAGTCACCTCTGACTCCACTTTTGAAAAGAACCAGCCAAAGGGATGAGAGTCACTACCATGTGACAAACTGTTCTTGTTTTGTCATTATCAATAGTTATTGAACATATTGAATAACTACTGAAAAATTTCTGTAGACAGTGCCCTCTAGCTCCATTTTGATAAAGAAAAATCAAAGCAATGAAAGTCACTATTGTGTGACAAACTGTTGCCATTTTATCACTAGCAATATTAACTGAATATAGAGCTATATCCGAACGGATAAGGACACGACATCTTGCTCCCGGGAGCTTGAGCCATTGTGGGCATAGGTTGATGAAAAGAGACGTATATCCTCCTTGTTTTCAGTTAGTGCTGCTGGTATTTTATTAATGCTCAGATAAGTAAAACCAGTATTGTTAATGACTTCTTCCCCAGACCACACAGCCTCAGAAGTACAGTTCATCTTCCTGCTTCTTGTTTGTCGTTCAGTGTCACCAATTATTACTCTGAAGACTGTTAATAAAATTGTTCAATATCTTCTTAGCTGATGGTCTCAAAGTGGCAAACATGCAAATCTCCCGAGGACCCGGAATTAGCCCTTTGGCTGCCTGCCCACCCCACCCCCCACCCCCTGCTGCTCCCTCTGTTACACAGACCTCAGCTAGACCCCAACACATTCCCTCTGGAAGGGAGAGTCTCAGTCAACATATAACTTTCAGTCCCTTCTTATCATTTACTTCAAATTATTGTGTTTTCAGCTCTCTGTTCATGAGCTCTAAGAAACGGTGACTAGGAAGCTAGATAAGTTCATCTCTAAGGATTCTTTCTACCTTTACCCATACTGTCACATGGAAGGCAAGAAAAACATGGTGTGCTTGTACAATAAAAGTTTAGGGAAGGATTGAGCTATTTCTGCCTGTCCATCTCTAAGGCCAGATGCTATGGGTAGATTTCACATTCCAAACATGTGGTGCTGTCATCTGCAAGCCCATCTGAACGGGTAACCATAATGGAATGGAAGGCTGGCCTCTGGGTTGCTGATCTGTCCACCCTGACCTAAGCAGGGACTCTAATTTACAATTAAGAAAATTGTTAAAACAGCATTTTGCAGGCTTCTCAAACTAAGCCCTCCTAATGTAGACACTGACCCAGGTGAAAACCCCTAAAGTTCTCTCCGGGGGCTTAAGAAAAACTTGCCTATGAGAATAAAATAGCCCAAGAAGGGATGACCAAAGGCAGCAAAAGGCATCCTCTCCTGCTATGCCTGGCCAGGACACAGCTTTCTAGCTCTCATAGGCCAAGTCTCCTGTTTCCTACTGAGCAACCAGGTGATAGTCTGAGGAGTTAGAAAAACAGCCTGAAAAATGAATTGCAGATATGAAAACTCAGAGGTGAAGGATCTGACATTTGTTACTAAGATTTAGAAATAAAGTTCATTTGAACCTCAGAGAGGACAGCCTTAACAAGTCATAGGCATGAGAAAAAAGAGGCCCCTCTTGCTTCCCCTGGGCTTGTAAGCAAGAACAGAACATGATTTGTTCCTGGAGTCAGGACTACAAAAGCTTGGTATCTGGACGAAGTCCCTTTACAGCCATTCTGGGTGACCCATCCCCCTCATGTCCCTGGGGCTCCTGCCTACTGGGGCCCCAGACACTCCTCTTCCTAAAAGATAATAAGGCACTGCTGAGACTGCAGGGGGCAGAGGAGACAGGCTGTGGACTAAGCCTAATGGAAGGTGCCTATTGAAGCCAAGACAAGACAGTTGCAAACATAAAGCCTTTGCTTCAGCTCTCTATGGGGCTCAGAGCGTATAGCGTGGGTTGGAATAGGCAGTGTAACATAATGCAGCATCAGTTCACTTCAATCGCTCAGTTGTGTCCAACTCTTTGCGACCCCATGGACTGCAGCATGCCAGGCTTCCCTGTCCATCACCAACTCTTGAAGCTTGCTCAAACTCATGTCCATCAAGTCAGTGATGCCATCCAACCATCTCATCCTCTGTCGTCCCCTTCTCCTCCTGCCCTCAATCTTTCCCACTGTCAGGGTCTTTTCCAGTGAGTCAGTTCTTCGCATCGGTGGCCAAAGTATTGGAGCTTCAGCTTCAGCATCAGTCCTTCCAATGAATATTCAGGACTGATTTCCTTTAGGATTGATGAGTTTGATCTCCTTGCAGTCCAAGGGACTCTCAAGATTCTTCACCAACACCACAGTTCAAAAGCATCAATTCTTCAACACTCAGTTTTCTCTATGGTCCTACATAATATAATACAGTTATGAAGGATTTTAATTTTATATTGATTTACTAATGTGACTTTAAAAATACAAAGAGCTGTCTGCCCTGACCTCCTCCAAATTTAAGATACTGAGATAGGAACCAAACGTCCTTCTTATTGCTTTCTCTCATGATCAAAACACTATAGAATTTTATCTTTGCTATAAATATACATTACATATTTGATTTTCCTGGGAAATGTTTACTGGGAAACTGCTGGGTCACTAGAAGAAATGATTCAGTGGCCTCACTGGCAGCAGGGCACCAAAATTTAAAAGCACCCTGGGGACCTGGATGTCATTGGCATTCTCCTCCTAATGTGTCCTCAAACTGTAAACGAATCACTTAATATATTAAAGCAGAGTATGTTCAGATGCACAGCTATAAATTATATAAGCTAGATTTTTATTTGATGACTTCTTCCTTAGTTTATTTATTAAACACACAGAACATCAATTTCAAGCACTGGTGATCCAATTTTGCATGGTAAATGAGCATGAGCTTTGGAATCAGACAGCCTGGGGTATGAGTTTGGGCTCAGCGAATTATTAACTGTGACCTTGGGCACATTTCTTTGTGTAGCTCAGAGCCTGAAGCCTGTTAAGCACTGTCAATAAACTTTGCTTGTACCAGCAATTTAGTACAAGCAAGTATTTAATTCCTGTCTATTCTCAGCGATCATAGAATGGATCCAAACCACATACATCAATAACGATCTTTAACAGGGGAAGCTTCTCCCTCCTCCCCCTGCAGAGAGGGGACAGCAACAAAATTCCAAGTTGATTGAGGCTCCATTACCTATGAGACCACGGAAATGATTTTTTCAAGGGACCCAGCATTTGTTCTGCAAAAGCTAAGAAAATAAAATATAAAAAGTAGATAAGGAAATGAAAATTGCAACAAAGGAAATGTGATTTTAAAAATGAAAACCAGCAATACAATGCAAGTTCTCCTCCTGAAACATCTTTGTCGTCCATCTTTGTCTTTCTGCCCTAGCTAGATGACTCTCACCATCTCTCACAAAGACCCTGTCATAACCTCTCCAGGGCCTCCTCCTCCACCCATTCACCACATCAGCACTGGTTACAACAGGCAGTAAGGGAGAATCAGCTATGGGACAGTTAGTGGTCTAATTCTATGTGAGTAGAATGGTATATACGGCTATATATATGGTATATATATCTATGGATGTAAAAAGAACACCTCACACAATAAACCGAAAAATATTAGGAGTGGTTCTTTAACATGTGTTCTGTTCTTCACATATTTGGGAAACTACTGAGAATTGGGAAAACATCACTATTAATTTCATAGTCATGAAATAATTTAAGCCACTTTTTAAAAAGAAGAAAGTTTTTAATGGCATCCTACCGCAGAGGATAAAGTCCAAACTAGCATATAAAGTCTTCCATCTATGACCCCAGATTACTTCTTGAATATTATCTTCTGTGTCTCTGACACATATCCTAAACAGAAAACACACTGGGCAGTCTTTACCCCAAATTCAATCTTCACAGTCCAGCTTCCAAGCCCTTTCCTACCCTGTTCTCACAGCCTGCCTTGTGAAGATTTTCCCAGGTGCCTCTCCTAGAATCTACCTGTTAAAAATCACATAGGGCATTCATTTCATCTGGACATGTAACAAACGTGTTTTTCTCTCCACTAAGCAGTAAGCTCTTCAAAGGCAGGCTGTGTCTTCTTCCCAGAAGACCTGGCTCACCGCCTTGCACTCAGAGATAGTCAATAGATGTTCACTGAAATAAATTCAAGAAGAGTGAAGAGGATGATACACCTGGAGCAGTTGCAAAAGACTTGACAGAATAGGACTTGAGCTGGGTTTAAAGAAGGAGTAATACTTAGAATTGATAGCAGATTACAGTTATAATTTCTGGGTTAAAAACACAAGGGCTTTTCCCAAGGGCATTGTTGTCATTCTGTTGTAGACTGCTTGTTGCTATAGAGTAAATTGATGCTAAAAGTTTTCCTTTAAAGGGAGATGTACCTTCTTATTTTTCACTTATATTCTTGAGTTAAAAGGATACAATATTTGCAATTAAAGACTAGTTGTCTAAAAATGAAAGTGCCATCAGAAAACAAAATCAAAGGACAAATGACAAAGTAGGAAAATATTTACAATGTATATAATAAAGGGTTAATAACTACATATCAAAAAGAAAATGTGGGTAAATGGGAAACAAGCAACAAAATCACAAAAGAACAAATCAAAGACAATAAATAAGAGGGGAAAAGTTTAACTTCATTAGTAATAAATGGAAATTAGAATGAGATGCTTTTTTTCTTTTGCCTTTCAAAATGACATGCTAAAAGATACTACTCAACGTCAGCGAGGGAGAGACAAGGGAATTTCCTGGTGTAACTTTTCTGGAAAACAAGTTAGGAAGAAGTCTCCTAGGGACTTCCCTGGTGGTCCAGTGGTTAAGAATCTGCCTGCCAAGCAGGGGACATGGGTTCGATCCCTGGTATGGGAAGATCCCACATGCCGTGGAGCGACTAACAACTACTGAGCCTGGGCTCTAGAGCCTGGGAGCTGCAACTACTGAGCCCACTCGCCACAACTACTGAAGTGGGCTTGCTCTGGAGCCTTTGCTCTGCAACAAGAGAAAATACTGCAATGAGAAGCCCTCGCATCACAACTAGAGAAAGCCTTCACAGCAACAAAGACCCAGCACAGCCCAAAATTTAATAATTAAAGAATGATTTTCCAGTAGTCATGTATGGATGTGAGAGCTGGACCATAAAGAAGGCTGAGCGCCAAAGAACTGATGCTTTCAAACCGTGGTATCGGAAAAGACTCGAGAGGCCCTTGGATTGCAAGATCAAACCTGTCAATCCTAAAGGAAATCAGCCCTGAATATTCATTAGCAGGACTGATGCTGAAGCTGAAGCTCCAATACTTTGGCCACTTAATGCAAAGAGCCACCTCATTGGAAAAGACCCTGATGCTGGGAAAGACTGAAGGCAGGAGGTGAAGAAGACGACCAAGAAAATAAAGGCTGACAGGGTTTCCACTGTTTTCCCATCTATTTGCCATGAAGCGATGGGACCAGATGCTATGATCTTAGTTTTTTGAATGCTGAGTTTTAAGTCAGGTTTTCCACTCTCTTTCACTTTCATCAAGAGGCTCTTTAGTTCCTCTTCAATTTCTGCCACAACTTTCCCTAAAGTGAAAGTCACTCAATCGTGTCCAACTCTTTGCGACCCCATGCACTATACAGTTCATGGAATTCTCTCGGCCAGAATACTGGAGTGGGTAGCCTTTCCCTTCTCCAGGGGATTTTCCCAGCCCAGGGATCGAACCCAGGTCTCCCGCATTGCAAGCAGTTTCTTTATCAGCTGAGGCACAAAGGAGGCTCTCATGGCCCCAACCATAACCAAAATGGGGCACTCCCAGCCCTAGGAAGCAAGTGGGGTGAGAAGGTACCCAACCTCACTTAGGACTGAGGTGTCCTAACCCAGAGTTGCAGTTTTTTCTCTTTTTTCTGCATCAAAAGTGTGATGTAAATGGTGTAAATATATATATATATATATATATTCACAATGTATAAAACAAGATCTTCCCAGATGTATCCTTCGGCAGTTGGGCGTGTGTTGAAGGCTCTGCTATCCCAGGAACTAAAGGTAGGACTTAACACTGATGCCACCTTGTGGACAATTTCTGTAACTAAAACTGTATCTCGTGTTCACCGGCACCTCAGTTCACAAGGGCTGGGATTCTGTTAATGACAGATGCCCTCAGGAAATGTCCTGGGGTGTGTACGGGACAAATAAATTCCAAACACACCAGACTTTCAGGAACCCAACTGTCGAAGTTAAAGTGTCCTGACACCCTTTAAGAAAAAAGAAAAAAAGACAAAATAAACCTCCACAACAGGACAAGATGCTAAGGATCCCGAATTCCTGCCGGAATGCTAATCAAAACGACAACGGGAAATAAATCCCACCAGTCATAACCACCATCATCACAAATCTACAAACAATAAAGGCAGGCGGGAGCCTGGAGGAAAAAGAATACCCCTAAACTGTTTCTGGGAATATACACCGGCAACAGTCAGCATAATGGACAGTCTCCGAAGGCCTGAAAAAAAACCTCTCAGAGAGATCAAAACTAGGATCTGACAGCCTCACACCATGGCCTATATCCTGAGAAAACCATCGATCAAAAGGCACAAGCACCAGATGTACACTGCAGCACAACTGTTACTGAGTCCTGGCTCGCTCTGCTCACCGCAAGACAGGCCAATGAATTTGAGAGACGAGGGGTTGTGGCAAGGAAGAGAGTTTAATAGAGGAGCCAGCTGACCAAAAAGATGGCAGGCTAGCGCCTTGATAACCATCTTGTCAGGGCTTGGTTGCCAGGTTCTTTTATGGATCAGAGATGAGAGGGGCAGGTGAGGAAATAAAGAAAAAAAGACTATTCAATCCTTGCAAATGTCCCCTAGAATGGTGAGCCTCAGGCAGGGGAATGTATTAGTTTCACTTCCTTACAGTCCTTCACAGGTGGGCAACTTAGGTTATTTCCCTGAAGAAGACCTTTATGTATATTTATAATGACAAAAAAGGATTAAAGTCACAGAAGCAGATCCAGCATAAATTTAAAATTAACCCTTCCTGGTAACAAATCCCCAGTCTCAGTGTCCATCCCACAATCCTGTGGGACAAGGGGAGCCGTTTTGCTTGTCAGATGGATCTTCCTGGGAGTGCCTGCCGTTGGTGCTGGTGTTTTTAAACGTTGAGACTCGTCTTCCTTTGTTCCTCTTGGAAAAGTGCCTACTTTACACCTGTGGACTTAGAAATATTTAACTTTAAACATAAGAAGTAGCATCTCAACTTAAGAAATTTAGCACGTTTCTATGCATGGGGAGATGCAAGAGTCAGGGCTCATTCAATCTCTTTAATATATCTTAGCTAACTGGGGCCTGTCATCCTGCTTTCTCAGAGTCTCCTCGAGGTTCACCACAGGGAGTGGTTGGAGCGGCTGCAGTCTAAGGACTGCCAGGCAGATGGCCTTCCCCTCTCTCAGGGCACACTGGCTCCACTGAAGGGTTGCAATCGCTGATTCCATTTCTCAGGCCTTCCCCTCTAGCTCATGAAGGACCATTACTGGGAAACCTTTCATGATCAAAGTTGGTCCCAAGGCACTGGGAGCTTCATTCCAGTTCACTCAAAAAGTTCTTGATTTTTTCACTCCAGATGTTAAGTTTTGGACCAGCTTCCATCAATAATTAAAATTCTCTGGATTCTGTCTAACTATAATCCAGGAGACACTTTCCCTCGTTGCTTCTTCCCATACCAAAAACCACACTATTACAATTATTTTTTCTAAAATGTTTAGTCATAGAAGTTTTGTCGGAGGCCTGATTTACACACTGGTTACTGTAAGAGACAACAATCTTACAAATTAGACAGGATATAAGTAATGCAGACAACGACATAGAGCAGCAGAAACACAAAGCATGATTTGAAGACAAAGAACAAATTTAATTAATGATTAGTATAACTAGCTATAATCCATTTATAATAATAGAGTGGTCAAAGGAGCCGTAACTAACTTAATGAGCTATCTGTAGTTTCATTGTACTGAAACTGCCACACACACTTATACATAGCTTAATCTTTGAAACAAGCATATGTTACTGGCAGGATCAACCAAGTAGAGAGAAAAAGATAAATGTTCCAAAAGACATAATCCACCAACCTATTTATTGCAAATCATAATGAACTGAAGAAGTTTTTCTTACACCTGGAAAACACAGATTTAAACCAATAATTCTTTCAGATAAAACCATAAAATTACAACCATGCTTACCAGTTTACTCAGTTCTGTGTAACTAATCCTTTCTGTTAACAGCTTCATGAAGTCCTCAGGTTTCTCAGTATAATGCTTCAATTCTTTTTTTACTCTGTTCAGTATTATGTTCTGAAATTTAGAAACTTAAAGTCCTTTTCATAAATCTTGAAGAGGAAACATTTTGCAAAGGCATTAGACTGAAACCATCACTGAGTATGGTGATACAGATGGTCACCATACATCACCAGATGGTCAACACCGAAATCAGATTGATTATATTCTTTGCAGCCAAAGATGGAGAAGCTCTATAAAGACAGCAAAAACAAGACCGGAAGCTGACTGTGGCTCAGATCATGAACTTCTTATTGCAAAATTCAGACTTAAATTGAAGAAAGTAGGGAAAACCACTAGACCATTCAGATACGACCTAAATCAAATCCCTTATGATTATACAGTGGAGGTGAGAAATAGATTCAAGGAATTAGATCGAATAGATAGAGTACCCGAAGAACTATGGATGGAGGTTCGTGACATTGTACAGGAGGCAGTGATCAAGACCATCCCCAAGGAAAAGAAAGGCAAAATGGTTGTCTGAGGAGGCCTTACAAACAGCTGAGAAAAGAAGAGACACTAAAGGCAAAGGAGAAAAGTAAATATTCAAATGCATCCCATTTGAATGCAGAGTTCCAAAGAATAGCAAGGAGAGATAAGGAAGCCTTCCTCAGCGATCAATGCAAAGAAATAGAGGAATACAACAGAATGGGAAAGACTAGAGATCTCTTCAAGAAAATTAGAGATACCAAGGGAACATTTCATGCAAAGATGGGCCCGATAAAGGACAGAAATGGTATGGGCCTAACAGAAGCAGACGATATTAAAAGAGGTGGCAAATTAAAAAAAATACATTTGAATCGGTTCTATTGAGATGGATGAAACTGGAGCCCATTATACAGAGTGAAGTAAGCCAGAAAGAGAAACACCAATACAGTATACTAATGCATATATATGGAATTTGAAAGATGGTAACGATAACCCTATATGCGAGACAGAATAAGAGACACAGGTGCATAGAACAGTCTTATGGACTCTGAGGGAGAAGGTGAGAGTGGGACGTTCTGGGACAATAGCATTGAAACATGTATATTATCATATGTGAAACAGAACACCATTCCAGGTTCGATGCATGAGACAAATGCTCAGGGCTGGGGCAATGGGATGACCCAGAGGGATGGGATGGGGAGGGAGGTGGGAGGGGGGTTCAGGATGGGGAACACATGTAAACCCATGGCTGATTCATGTCAATGTATGGCAAAAACTACTACAATATTGTAAAGTAATTGGCCCCCAACTAAAATAAATAAATTTATTAAAAATAATAATAATAAAATAAATAAATAAATAAAAGAGGTGGCAAGAATACACAGAAGAACTATACAAAAAAGATCATGACCCAGATAACCACAATGGTGTGATCACCCATCTAGAGCCAGACATCCTGGAATACGAAGTCAAGTGGGCCTTAGGAAGCATCACTACGAACAAAGCTAGTGGAGGTGATGGAATTCCAGTTGAGTTATTTCAGATCCTAAAAGATGATGCTGTGAAAGTGCTGCACTCAATATGGCAGCAAATTTGGAAAACTCAGCAGTGGCCACAGGACTGGAAAAGGTCAGTTTTCCTTCCAATCCCAAAGAAAGGCAATGCCAAAGAATGCTCAAACTACTGCACAACTGCACTCATCTCACATGCTAGCAAAGTAATACTCAAAATTCTCCAAGCCAGGCTTCAATAGTACATGAACCATGAACTTCCAGATGTTCAAGCTGGACTTAGAAAAGGCAGAGGAACCAGAGATCAACTGGCCAACATCTGTTAGATCATCAAAAAAGTAAGAGAGTTCCAGAAAAACATCTACTTCTGCTGTATTGATTACACAAAAGTCTTTGACTATGTGGATCACAACAAACTGGAAAATTCTTCAAGAGATGTGATTCCAGACCACCTGACCGCCTCCTGAGAAACCTGTATGCAGGTCAAGAAGTAACAGTTAGAACTGGACACGGAACAACAGACTGGTTCCAAATTGGGAAAGGAGTACATCAAGGCTGTCTATTATCACTCTGCTTATTTAACTTCTACACAGAGTACATCATTCGAAATGCCCAGCTGGATGAAGCACAGAGTGCCTCATTCCTAATTTCCACCCTGAACTCCTTTCAAGGGGTGTTGAAGGTCAGCAGGTTCAGTCATGAAGAGCCCCTTCAGGGTCATGAATCTGACCATAGCTGGGGGCATTACATAACGGTTTTGTCACACACTTGGTAATGTAAGGGACAGCACTTTTTTTTTAATTTTTAAAAATTCATTTATTTTAACTAGAGTATAATTACTTTACAATATTGTGGTGGTTTTTACCATACATCAACATGAATCAGCCATGGGTGCACATGTGTTCCCCCATCCTGAACCCCCTTCCCACCTTCCCTTCCCCCCATCCCTCTGAGTTGTCCCAGAGCACCAGCTTTGAGTGCCCTGCTTCATGCATTGAACTTGCACTGGTCATCTATTCTACATATGATAATATACATGTTTCAATGCTATTCTCTCAAATCATCCCACCCTCGCCTTCTCCCACAGAGTCCAGAAGTCTGTTTTTACATCTGTGTCTCTTTTGCTGCCTTGCATATAGGGTCATCATTACTGTCTTCCTAAATTTCATACATATGTGTTAATATACTGTATTGATGTTTCTCTTTCTGACTTACTTCACTCTGTATAATAGGCTCAGGGCAACACTTTTGAAACAGGCAATATAGAAAGCAATATAGGTAGTGATAATAAGGTCATCAGGAAGAACTGAAGAACTTCCATTATGTGCAGCCCAGTATATACCTGTCATCTGACTTAGTCTGTCCCATACCAAATCTTATTTTTTAGGGAAACTATATACTGGCATTGTTCATAAGGCACCCAGCCTAGCTTTCTAGTGTTATTAGACTGATTATCCTCAGTATGATTTAATTGTTCCCAGTATAGAGGAGACTTTAAATAGGTGCAAAGTTTAGCTCCTGCAGAGTTAGGGGGCAGGAAAGCAAACTTAATTATAGAAATGCAGAATTAGGAGTGGCTAAAGTTAAAAAAAAAAAAAAAACTAGGAATGTTCAGGTCTGCTCACTGTTCCCTTTATCTTCTTTGCTCTCAGGAAGCAGAAAGAGAAAAACTCATTTCTTTTTTTTTTTTCTTTTTACTGCAACAAATTCCTCTTTTTTCACTTTTCACTGCAACATAAGTACCTTAGGACCCAGCAGTCCCACACATGGGCACGAACCCAGAGAAAATAAAAAATTTAAAAGACATGGGAACCCCTGCAATCTCAGCCCAACAAGGTACAATAGTCAAGTCTGGGAAGCAAGCTAAATGTAGAAATTACAGATGAATGGAAACAGAAGATGGGGCACATGTACACAATGCAATATTTCTCAACAATAAGGAAGTAGGAAATAATGCTAAGTCTGGCCACAGGAAATAAAGTAGTGATGATCATTCCAAGCAAAGTAAGGGAGACAGGGAGAGACAAGTATCATATGGTATCACCTCTAGGTATAATCTAAAAGTGGATACAAATTAAGTTCTTTCCCAAAGAAACACAGCCTAATAGATTTAGAAAAGAAACTTCTGGTCACCAAGAAAATCAAGCTGCATTAGATTGAAAAGGAAAAAAAAAAACCCGCAAGATTGTAATTTACCTATATACTCCAGTTCAAATCATAGGGTAAAAACAGAAAAATATGGGAAAAGAAATGGTGATTCTATTTCCCTAGGCCATAGTGACCTGGGCTGGTGTCAGACCCCTGGAGCCTGACTGGCTTGGGTACCAAGGCTGGAGTGTCCTGGGGCTGAGCGAACTGGGAGCATGTGCAGGCAGTGTGCCTCCACAATGGACCTGGAGTGTCTCTTGCCCTCTGCAGAGACCCCAACCTTCAGAAACAAGTGGGAGAAATTAAGAGTTTGGAATTAACATATACACAGTAATATACATCAAATAGATGATTAAAAAGTAACTACTGAAGAGCATAAGAAAGTTGATGAACACACCGTAATCACCTATACGGGAAAATGAACCCAAAGAGAATAAATAAACACCTATCCATAACTGAATCGTGTATCTGTACAACTGAAACAAACACATCAGAGATCAATAATATTCCAACCTAAAATAACAAGGAAATTACAGGGGAAAAAAAGAAGAGTGGGACAGGAAGAAGTGCTGCCCCCTTGTGGCCTTTTAATTTAACAACACCATGAAAAGCAGCGCTGCTGGGTATTTAATATGCACAAGGATCAAGGGGCTGTAAGTGAAAAATACCTGCCTTCAAGAAATAGCCTACGTGTCACTGAAAAAAAAAAATTCAAAACAGGGCAGGAGTTCAAGTGGCCAATTTCAAGAGGTAAGTTTAACTCACACCCTTTAAAAGAACCACACAAAAAGATGTCAACATCACTAAATATTAGACATGCAAATTAAAACTATAATGAGGTATTTCCTCACATGGTTCACAATGACCGCTGTCCAAAAGTTGACAAACAATAAATGCTGGAGAAAGTGTGAAGAAAAGGGAACCCTCCCACACTGATAGTGAAAAGGTGAAAATCACTGCAGATGGTGACAGCAGCCATGAAATTAAAAGATGCTTACTCCTTGGAAGAAAAGCTATAACCAACCTAGATAGCATATTAAAAAGCAGAGACGTTACTTTGCCAACAAAGGTCCATCTAGTCAAGGGTATGGTTTTTTCAGTAGTCATGTAGATGTGAGAGTTGGACTATAAAGAAAGCTGAGCACCGAAGAATTGATACTTTTGAATTGTGGTGTTGGAGAAGACTCTTGAGAGTCCCCTGGACTTCAAGGAGATCCAACCAGCCCATCCTAAAGGAGATCAGTCCTGGGTGTTCATTGGAAGGACTGATGTTGAAGCTGAAACTCCAATACTTTGGCCACCTCCTGCGAAGAGTTGACTCATTTGAAAAGACCCTGATGCTGGGAAAGATTGAAGGCATGAAGAGAAGGGGACGACAGAGAATGAGATGGTTGGATGGCATCACTGACTCGATGGACATGAGTTTGGGTAACCCCCGGGAGTTGGTGATGGACAGGGAGGCCTAGCGTGCTTTGGTCCATGGGGTCACAGAGTCGGACCCGACTGAACGACTGAACTGAACTGAACTATGAAGAACAGTGTGCAGGGTTTTTAAGAAATGGTCATGAGAATGAAATTAGCATACTGCCTAACAGCATACACAAAAATAAACTCCAAATGGATTAAAGACCTAAATAAAAGGACAGATAATATGAAACTCTTAAGGGAAAAAGCAGAACACACTTTGACATAAAATGCGGCAAGTTTTTCTTTGACCCACCTCTTAGAATCATGAAAAATAAAACAAAAATAAATAAATCAATGGGACCTAACTCCCCTTAAAAGCGCTGGCACATCAGAGGAAACCACAAACACAACAAAAAAGACAAACTTCATAATGGAACTACTATGTGCAAAGACACACATGAGGAATTTCTCTCCAAAACATACAAACAGCTTATGCACCTCGATATCAAAGAAACAACCCAGTCAAATAGGGGCACAAGATTTAAATGGACCTTTCTCCAAAGAAGACATAGAGATAGCCATGAAGCACATGAAAAGATACTCAGCATCTATAAATATTAGAGAACTGTGGATCAGAAGTGGCATCACCTCACACATGTCAGAATGGTCAGCATAGAAAATCCACAACAATAAATGCTGGAGAGGTAATGGAGGAAAAGAACCCTCCTCCCTGTTGGTGGGAATGAAAGTCAGTAAATCCACAAAGGAGAACAGGACAAAGGGTCATGAAAAACTAAACAGAGAAGTACTGTAGGACCCAGCAATCCCATTCCTGGGTACGGATCCAGAGAAAACCATAATTTTAAAAGACAGATGCACCCCAACGTTCATGCCAGCACTGTGTGCAAGAGCCAAGGCGCGGATGAAGCCTAAGTGAGTAAGGACAGATGAATGGGCAAACACGGTGGGGTACACACACACAGACCAGTATCCCTCAGCTATAACGAGGGTGACATCACGCCACGGCCAGCAACAAGGAAGGAAGTAGAGATGATCATACTAAGGGACGTAAGCAAGACAAAGGAAGACAAGTATCATAGGATAACTCTTGGAGGTGGATTCTAAAAATGGGAACAAATTAACTTCTTTACCAAACAGAAACAGCCTCACAACATAGCAAACTGCCTTATGGTTACCAAAAGGGAAAGGTGGTGGGCAAAGGAAATGAGAAGTTGGAGATGAACATATACACACGACTCTTTATAAAATAATCAACAACAACTCACAATAGGACAAGGACCCCTACTCAACACTGCATAATAAACTATATGGGAAGAGAACAGAAAAAAGAAAATGTACACATATACACAACAGACTATTACTCAGTTATTAAAAAGAACGTATTTGAATCAGTTCTAATGAGGTGGATGAAACTGGAGCCTATTATACAGAGTGAAGTAAGTCAGAAAGAAAAATACAAATACAGTATATTAATGCATACATATGGAATTTAGAAAGATGGTAACGATGACCCTAAATGAAGACAGCAAAAGAGACACAGATATGAAGAACAGACTTTTGGACTCTGTGGGAGAAGGCGAGGGTGGGATGATTTGAGTGAATAGCATTGAAACACGTATATTATCATATGTGAAATAGATCACCAGTCCAAGTTCAATGCATGAAACAGGGCACTCAAAGCCAGTGCACTGGGATGACCCTGAGAGATGGGATGGGGAGGGAAGAGGGAGGGGGGTTCAGGATGGGGGACACATGTACACCCATGGCTGATTCATGTCAATGTATGGCAAAAACCACCACAATATTGTAAAGTAATTAGCCCCCAACTAAAATAAATAAATTTATAAAAAATAAAATAAAATAAAATAAAATAAAGCAATAAATCTAAAAATAAAAGAACATATACATGGCTATGCCTGAGTGAATCATGCTGCTGTACATCTGAAGCAAAAACACAAACACACTCTACAACATTGTAAGTCACATCTACACCAACACAAAATACAAATTACCAAAAGAGAATGCTGACTCTCTTTCCTTCAGGCCTTAGTGACCTGGGCTGCTGCCACATCCCTGAAGCCTGGGCAGGCTTGAGTCTCTTGGATGAACTGTCTTGGGGCTGAGGGAGGTTGGGAGGATGTGCCAGTCAATAAGCCCTTCCCCGTGGACTGGCGTCTCTGTTCCCCTCTGCACGGAGCCACAACCTCCAGATCCTGGCAGTTTCACTGCAGTAGGTGCAGTGAAACTATACCTACTACACCCAAAGGATGTGGAGCTTCTGGGCTGGAAGAGCTTTGCAAAGCCCCCTGGGCTTCATGTCTCCAGGTGATGGGGTTACCACCTTCAGCTTCCTTCCTTAGGGTCACCCCACCTATGATGAAAGCCCCCTCCCTGGAGTGCTGCTGCAGGAACTGGGATGCGTCCAGGGCAGAGGCGGAAGGAAGGAAGAAGGAATGGGATGCAAGCCTTGGGTGTTTCTTCTAGCACATTCCACTCTAATTGACAATCCAGGAACAGGACTTTCCCTGAGGCTCTGGTTCCCCCAGTAACCAGGGTGGGGCATAAAGACATGCTGCTGCCTTGTGGCCATTTCCCATGACAACAACTTTGAAACCTTTGCTCATGGGTACTTAATATTCACTAGGCTTGAGGGTAGTAAGTAAAAAACACCTGCCTTCAAGAAATGTCCTAGGGGAGGACAACAGAAAAACATTAAAAACAGAGCAGGCATTCAAGAAGCCAATTTGAATAAGTAAGTTTAACTCACACTATTTTTAAAAATCACATGTAAAGATGTCAACATCGCAAAATATGAGAGAAATGCAACTCAAAACTTCAAGGAGGTATCACCTCACACCAGTCAGAATGGCCATAGATGGAAATTCTACAAACAATAATTGCTGGAGAGGGTATAAAGCAAAGGGAACTCTCCTATACAGATGCTGGGAATGGAAATTGGGAGCAGCCACTGTGGAGGACACCAGGCAGGTTCCCTAGCCTCTCATGAAAATGAGAATGAAATTAGAATGCTCCCTAACACCATACACAAAAATAAACTCCAAATAGATTAAAGATCTAAATAAAAGGACAGATACTATGAAACTCTTAAGGAAAAGAGCACACACCTTGACATAAAATTCAAGTTCTTTTTTGATCCACCTTGTAGAATCATGAAAATAAAACAAAAATAAACAAATGGGACCTAATAAACATTAAAAGCATCTGTACACCAAAGGAAACCAAAGAAAAAGAAAACGACAACCCTCAGAATGGAAAAAAATTCTTGCAAACAAAGATACCTATAGGGAATTTCTCTTCAACACATACAAACCACTAATACAGCTCAATAGAAAACAAAAGCAAACAACCCAATAAAAAGTGGCCAAAGAATAAATGCACATTTCTCCAAAGAAGTCATCAAGATGGCCATAAAGCACATGAAATGATGCTCAGCATCACTAGTTCTTAGAGAAAGGCAAATCAAATGTACAATGAGGTATCACCTCACATTGATCAGAATGGCCACATTGAAAGCCCTACAACAATAAAGTCTGCAGAGGGTGTGGAGAAAAGGGAACCCTCCTACACTGTTGGGGGGAATGTAAGTCAGTACACCCACTAGGGACAACATTATGGAGGTTCTTAAAAAACTAAACATAGATGTACCCAATGACCCAGCAATCCCATACCTAGGCATAGATCCAGAGGAAACCAAAATTTAAAAAGACGCCTGCACCCAACAATCATGGCAGCACTAGGTACAATAACCAAGACACAGAAGCAACTTAAATGTACAAGGACAGATGAATGAAGACAGAAAATGGGGTACATGTAGACAATGCAATATTAGTCAGACATAAAGAAGGATGAAATAATCCCATTTCCAGTTCCCGGGAAGAAACTAGAGATAATCATACTAAGTGTAGTAAGTGAGATAGAGAAAGACAAATATAGGATATTACTTTCTGTGGAATCTAAACAGGGATACAAATAAACTGCTTTACAAAAGAGAAACAGTCTCATAGACTTAGAATAGAAACTCACGGTTACCAAAAAAGAAAGGCGGAGGGACAGGGAGTAATTAGCTGGCTCAGATCACCTTAAGACAGATGTTAAAGGGCTCGTAATAGTCACAAGTCCAAGAGGGCTGTAAATGACACCTGCCCTCAAGAAATGTCCTGGGTTAAATCATCGGGAAAAAATTTCAAACAGGGTCAACTTTCAAGAAGCCAGACTGAAGAGGTAAACTGTTCTCACAAGATGTAAAAATAATAATAAAAGCACATGGAAAGATAGTCCACACCAGTAATTATTAAGTCAATACCAAACAAAACTATGAGGTACCACCTCACTGGCTACAGTGGTCATCGTCAAAAAGATCTACAAAGGATAATTACCGCAGAGAATGTACAGAGAATAAAATCCTCCCACAGTCTTGGTGGGAATGTAAATGGTGAAGCCACGATGGAAAACAGCATGGAGGCTCCTTGAAACACTAAACGTATGATCCTGCAATCCCATTCCTTGGCTTAGGTCCAGAGAAAATCATCATTCAAAATGACACGTGTACTTTGATTTTCAGGGCAGCAATATTACAATAGCCAAGACACAGAATCCACCAAACTGTCCATTGACAGAAAAATGAAGACTACGTGGTACATCTATACACTGGAATGCTACTCAGCCTTAAAACAGACTGAAATAACGATACTGGCAGCAGCTTTGATATACCAAGAAATTATCATTTGACAAATACTTTTCAGAGAGAAAAGAACAAATATCCTAAGATATCATGTTCAGGTGGAATCTATAAGTTCACACCAATGAACTAATTTACAAAATAGAAAAAGTCTCACAGATTGAGAAAATCAAATTATGATTATCAAAGGAAAATTAGAAAGGACAGATAAATTAAGAGTTTGGGATGAAAATATATACACTAATATATATCAAGTTGATAATGAAAAAGGATCTGACTGAATAGAACTGGGGACTCTACTGAACAAAGAATAAATATACATCTGTGTATAATTAAATCAAGTTCATGTACACCTAAAACAAACAAAACATTGGAAATCAACTCTACCCCAATATAAAATAACATTAAATTACAATTTAAATTACATGAACTCAGTCTAGAGGAAACCAGACAGTGGTGACCGTATGAATTAGATATGTGACATACTATGACACTAATATGACACCACCAAAGGTTTTCTTTCACTCAGCAGAACACAGAGCAGCAACTCACTCAAAGGTGCCTGACCCCATGTGAATGTAACTATATGAAGAGAAGAAAAAGGACCACAGGTTAATCAGGGCAACACTCTCAATTCAGATGTTGGAAATCTCAGAGGGGACACCGAGGTAAAGAGCACATATGGGGTCTCTGGGTACAGGATCCAGACCCATGTGGATGGGGTGAGACCCACACAATCCCCAAACCCTGCACCTGTGGACACACATCCACGGTCTCCAGGGTGACCCCCCCAGACCCTGCACCTGGGGTCACATGTCCACAGTCTCCAGGGTGACCCCACCTCCCAGACCCTGCACCTGGGGTCACACATCCAGTCTCCAGGGTGACACCCCCAGATCCTGCACCTGGGGTCACATGTCCACAGTCTCTAGGGTGACCCCCCTCCCAGACCCCGCACCTGAGGTCATATGTCCACAGTCTCCAGGGTGACCCCACCTCCCAGACCCTGCACCTGAGGTCATATGTTCACAATCTCTGGGGTGACCCCACCTCCCAGACTTGTACCTGGGGTCACAAGCCCACAGTCTCCAGGGTGACCCCACCTCCCCAGACCCTACACCTAGGGTCACACATCCACAGTCTCTAGGATGACGCTCCCCTCTCAGACCCTGCACCTGGGGTGGCAAGGCCCTTGGTTAGGACACCAGGTCTCTGCTGGTTGGGCCCCTATGGTGGAAACGAGTGAGTTCCTGTAACCTCCTGGCTTGGTAGATAGAAGTGTTGGGTCAGTCTCCTTCCCCACACTTGTCCCAGAGAAGTCCTCCTCTTTTCCCTTCAGTTCTATGTAATAGTAATTGTTTTTACAGCTGTCATGATAATGTTGAACACACTACCTTGGTGCTGACAGTTTCGGTCTTTTGCCATCCCACTGAGGTGCTGCAAAAACACACCAGACGCTGGGCTGGAAGACGAGGGGCAGCTCTGGTCTCTGCTGAGTGTGGATGGCCTACTGCAAGGAGATCACAGCAGCAACCTCACCTGCTGCCCATTGGTTTTTTGCCTGATCCATGTGCCCTGCAATCAATTGCCCAGGTAAACCTGCTCTCTTCCTGTCATGCTTGTGCTGGTGAATTGGAATAATTACCAGGTAGCTCACCCAAGGAGTCTCCAGGAGCCCCAGGGATAGGGAACCTCTCAGGGATAAAGAGGGAATAGGCACAGGCCTATATAACATGATACTGAAAAGCATTAATTCCTAAATACAAGTGAAGCTCACATGTATTCTTCCCTTTTTCTTAGTTTTGTGTATATGGTCTCCCTCTGCACATGATTTTGACCTACGCAGATGGGGTGAGACACACAGTCCCCAGATACACCCCTAATCTGGGGTCACATGTTCCCTTGGTCAGGACACCATGGCTGTGGTCTTCGGCGGGCCCCCAATGTGTAAACAAGCCAGGTCCATATAGTAAGCTATGGTTTTTCCAGTAGTCCTGTATGGATGTGAGCATTGGACCACAAAGAAGTCTAAGCACCAAAGAACTGATGCTTTCAAACTGTGGTGCTGGAGAAGACTTTTGAGCGACTTTGGACAGCAAGGAGATCAAACAAGTCAATCCTAAAGGAAATCAACTGTGAATATTCATTGGAAGGACTGATGCTGAAGCTGAAGCTCCAATACTTGGGCCACCTGATGGGAAAAGCTGACTCATTAGAAAAGACCCTGAAGCTGGGAAACATTGAAGGCAGAAAGAGAAGGGGACAACAGAGAATGAGATGGCTGGATGGCATCACCAACGCAACAGCCATGAGTTTGAGCAAACACCAGGAGATAGCGGAGGCCAGGGAAGCCTGGTGTGCTGCAGTCCGTGGGGTCACAAAGAGTTGGACACGACTCAGAGACTGAACAACAACAATCAAGTAGCCTACCTGAGGTGTCTCGATGAACCCCAGGGAAGGTGAACTTATCAGAGGGAAAGACTAAGAACCCTACCTCAGCACTGACCCCTGGGAGGGCCGTGGAACCCCACTCAGAGAACAGCACAATTACCCAGAGAAATCCACCTCAGCTCCAGACCCCAGACATCTGAGCACTGACATTCAGACACAGGCATGGAGTTTTCCAGGACAGAGGCTGGGCCGGGTCTCTACCCAGGTCTCCATGTCCTACTGCACAGAAAACCCGGTCAGGTGTTAATGTTCTCATTATAGAAGCACACGGTCTCACCTAAACATAATCAGTGTAGACAGGACTTAGAGAGGTCTGAATCTACCATGTAGATTCAAAGTAGCTTAGGACTGCGCTCCCAGGAGGCACAGGTCACACACCGGGGGTGTCTCATCTTTGGATAGGGGGCTCACCCACATGTACCTTTCTTGAAGAAGAAATCATCACTGGGCTCCACACTTCACCCACATCAGCAAACGGAACAAAAGTTTTGTCACTAAACATTTCAACGGGCAAAACGAAACTGTGACCAGGTTCTGCGGCCACATGGTGGTCGGGGCCCAGAGGAGAGCCAGGAATCTCGTGGAGCGCGGCTCAGTGTCCTGCAAGGACAGACCGGAAGTGGCCCGGCTGCAGCGTCCCAGGCTTCCAGCAGGAGGCGCTGCCCCAGACTCCCAGGAAGAACATTCCTGCAGGGTCGGGCGGGGAGAGCCAGTCAGTCCATCCTGATGGTTAGTTCTGGGTGGAGCGGGCTCAGGTCCTGCTTCCCCGCAGGGTAGGGGGAAGGGTGGGCTGACACCTCCTAGGCTCCCAGTCTGGGCACTGTGCTGCCTCCAAGCGGGAATGTGGGCAGAGGTGGGGCATAGATGCCATCAGAGCAGAGAACCCACGGGGAGCTCCCACCTGCACCTGCCTGCCCACTTCTGGCCCCAAGCCCCCAGCCCATGACCCACTACCAGCCCTCCCTCCCACTCCCCGCACACATATGCGCTGCACACCTACACACACTGTGCACACGAATAGCACACGTCCGCAAACAGGTGCACGCACACGCATTGCACACACATGGGAATAAAATGAATACCCTAAAGCGTTTGTTCCAAAACACAGGTGAAGCTCACATACATTCTTCCCTTCTTCTGAGCTTTGATGGATTTCAAAACGAAAAAGTTTATAAAGTAGTTAATGGTGAATGACTTTTGAATCATGGGACTTTCTGAAGTTATTCCACAAATATTACAAGATATGAAGATGAATGTAGATATTTCATGTGTCCCTCGACAGAAGAATGGACAAGAAGACCGTGGTCCATCACACAATGAATGTTGTCCAGTCTGAAAGGAGTGCAGTTCTAACACAGGCTGCAGGTGGATGAAGCCTGAGGGCATTATGCTCAGTGACATTAGCCAGACACGGAATCCAGTTTCCGTGATTTAAATTTGTAGAGCCCTGCTTCTACAAGATTACATTTCTTGGATTTTACATTTGTTTCCAACACCTCCACCACCTCTTGCTGCATTTTTATTCTCTTCTCTGATTCTTGCTTCTCAGTATTTTTTAGGATTTCTGTATATGGGAAGAATCCAAAAAAGAATAGATATGCATTTAGGCATGACTGAATTAAGTTCTTGTATGCCTTATACAAACACAACATTGGAAATCAACTCTATTCCAATATAAGATCAAAATGAAATTGCACAGAAAAAAAAAGAAAAAAGGGGCATGACAAAATGCTGCCGCCTTGTGCCATTTACCATAACAACAAGATCGCTGCGCTGATGGGCACTTAACATTCAGAAGACTCCTGAGGTTGTGAGTAAACACTCCCTACCTTCAAGGAATGTTCTAGGAGTGTTCATTAAAGCACAGGGCAAATGTTCAAGAGTCAATTGCAAGATGTTTCACTCATACTCTTTAAAAATAATCACAGGAAATGATGTCGACATTGCTAAATATTAGAGAAATCCAAATCAAAACTACAATGAGGTATCACCTCACACCAGTCAGAATAGCCATTGTCAAATACTCTACAAAGAACCAAGACTGGAGAGGGTATGGAGAAATGAGAACCTTCCTGCATTGATGCTGGAATGTCAGTTGGGAATAGCCACTCTGGAGACAGTGCGCATGCATGCTAAGTCACTTCAGTTGTGTCCGACTCTTTTTGACTCTGTGGACTGTGACCTGCCAGACTCCTCTGTCCATGGGATTCTCCAGTCAAGAATACTGGAGTGAGTTGCCATGCCCTCCTCCAGGGGAGCTTCCCCACTCAGGGATCGAACCCACATCTCTTCTGTTTCCTGCATTGGAAGGCAGGTTCTTTACCACTAGCGCCACCTGGGAAGCCCACTGAGACAGCGTGGAGGTTCTTTAAACAATGAAAATGGGAACAAAATTGCAATATTCCTGTGGGCTAAAAAAATATTCACAACCTAAAAGTTGATAATTATGTTGTATTTGGTGGGAATTTTTAGGACTTCAAGCCCAGGAGACACCATCTCAAGTAACCCTGAGAGAACTGCTCCAAGGAGGTGAGGGGAAGAGCCAGGTTACACAGAACTTTGTAACAAAAGGCAGGTAGTCCAAATGTCAAAAGATTATTGTTAAAGAAAACCAGATATCCTAAGTCAAGGAATTTAGCCCTTTTCTATGTACAGGAAGATGCAAGAGTCATGCTCACTGAAATCATTCCTTTCATTTGTACCTCACCTATCTGGGGCCAGCATCCTGAGCTTCCTTTCCTCAGGGCTCACCTTAGGGAGTGGCTGCAGTCTGATGGCTGCTAGAGAACAGATATTCTTCTCCTTCCTGATTTCCCTGAGGGCTCACTGGTTCACACTGGAGGGCTGCATTTGCTGATGACTATGACATCCTTTGGCATTACGTAAAAGATAATGCTGTTAAAGTGCTGCACTCAATATGCCAGCAAATTTGGAAAACTCAACAGTGGCACAGGACTGGGAAAGGTCAGTTTTTGTTCCAATCCCAAAGAAAGGCAATGCCAAAGAATGTTCAAACTACCACACAATTGCACTCATCTCACACACTAGCAAAGTAATGCTCAAAATACTCCAAGCGAGGCTTCAACAGTACATGAACTGTGAACTTCCAGATATTCAAGCTGGATTTAGAAAAGGCAGAAGAACCAGAGATTAAATTGCCAACAACCGCTGGATCATAGAAAAAGCAAGAGAATTCCAGAAAAACATCTACTTCTGCTTTATTGACTACACCAAAGCCTTTGATTGTGTGGATCACAACAAAGTGTGGAAAATTCTTCAAGAGATGGGAATACCAGACCACCTGACCTGCCTCCTGAGAAATCCGTATGCAGGTCAGGAAGCAACAGTTACAATCAGACATGGAACAACAGACTGGTTCCAAATAGGAAAAGGAGTATGTCAAGGCTGTCTATTGTCACCATGCTTATTTAACTTCTATGCAGAGTACATCATGAGAAATGCCAGGCTGGATGAAGCACAAGCTGGAATCAAGGTTGCCAGGAGAAGTATCAATAACTTCATATACGCAGAAGACACCACCCTTATGGCAGAGAGCGAAGAAGAACTAAAGAGCCTCTTGATGAAAGTGAAAGAGGAGAGTGAAAAAACTGGCTTAAAACTCAACATTCAAAAAACTAAGATCATGGCATCTGGTCCCATCACTTCATGGCAAATAGATGGGGCAACAATGGAAACAGTGACAGACTTTATTTTCTTGGGCTCCAAAATCACTGCAGATGGTGACTGCAGCCTTGAAATTAAAAGATGCTTGCTCCTTGGAAGAAAAGCTATAACCAACCTAAACAGCATATTTAAAAGCAGAGACATTACTTTGCCAACAAAGGTCCATCTAGTCAAAACTATGGTTTTTCCAGTATGTATGGATGTGAGAGTTGGACCTCAAGAAAGTTGAGCATCGAAGAACTGATGCTTTTGAGCTGTGGTGTTGGAGAATACTCTTGAGAGTCCCTTGGACTGCAAGGAGATCAAACCAGTCAACTCTAAAGGAAATCAGTCCTGAATATTCATTGGAAGGACTGATGCTGAAGTTGAAGCTCCAATACTTTGGCCACCTGACGCAAAGAACTGACTCACTGGAAAAGACCCTGATGCTGGGCAAGATTGAAGGTAGGAGGAGAAGGGAACAACAGAGGATGAGATGGCTAGATGGCATCACCAACTCAATGGACATGGGTTTGAGCAGACTCCGGCAGTTGGTGATGGACAGGGATGTGTGGCGTGCTGTAGTCCATGGAGTCTCAAAGCGTCAGACACGACTGAGTGACTGAACTGAACTGAAGTTCCCTGGTGGCTCAGAAGGTAAAGAATCCGCTTGCAATTCAGGAGACCCAGGTTAGATCCCTGGGTCAGGAAGATCCCCTGGACAAGGGAATAGCAACCCACTCCAGGGTTCTCTCCTAGAAAATCCCATGGACAGAGGAGCCTGGTGGGCTACAGTTATTGGGTCGCACAGAGTTGGACATGACTGAGCCACCAGCATACCTTCAAGTCTAGAGTCTTTTCAAAGGCAGAGAGATTAGCTGTGAAGGCAGAAAGTTCAGCCCACTGGGACGCAGAAGTGACATGGGAAGGTCGCCAACCTTTTTGTCTCACTTCCTTGTCTTGTTTCCTGTTTGTTCCTCCGGCGACCCTCAGTCATTCCTGGAGGGTGTTTGAGTTATACACTTATGGGTCACTGAACCACCCCCAGCCCTGTCTAAGCTGGTGGTGGCCTTTAAAGGGCACTGTTACATAGCCAATCCCAGGAGTTTTCATTCATTCTGGGGGTTCAGCAATTTTTAGGAAAACATCATAGGCAAGAAAGGTGAGAGGTCATTTTCTCTCCTGCCTGGCCGACTCTAGGACACTGGGGCTGTCCACAGGGATATCACTCACACCAAAAATGACTGATATTGAAGAAAAATTTGGAGAGGCAGTGAAAAAAACTTGGAAGGAGACAGCTGGAGCCATGACAAACCTAGACAAAGTATTAAAAAGCAGACCGACAAAGGTCTACATAGTCAAAGCTGTGGTTTTTCCAGTAGTCATGTAGGGATGTGAGAGTTGGCCCATAAAGAAGGCTAAGTGCAGAAGAACTGGTGTTTTCAAATTGTGGTGCTTGAGTAGACTCTTGGGAGTCCCTTGGACAGCAAGGAGATCAAACCAGTCAATCCTAAAGGGAATCAACCCTGAATATTTATTGGAAGGACTGATGCTGAAGCGCCAACACTTTGGTCACCTGATGTGAAGAGCCAGTGCATTGAAAAAGACCCTGATGCTGGCAAAGACTGAAAACAAAAGAAGAGGATAGCAGAGGATGAGATGTTTGGATAGCATCACTGACTCAGTGGACATGAGTTTGAGCAAACTCCGAGAGATAGTAAAGGACAGAGGAGCCTGGTGAGCTGCAGTCCATGGGGTGGCAAAAAGTCAGACACAACTTAGTGTCTGAACAACAACAATAACAACTGGAGATCAGGCTTTGCCATCCAAAAATATGCCACTCTGGCATAAGAATGACTCTGAGCTGAAGCGCTCTGAGTTCCTGAAATTTCTTCTCTGCCTAAACACAGAGCTTTGTATTGTCATAAATCTCTGCCTAGAGTCAACTCTAATTTTCTCTTGTGGGAGAAGACAAGTGGGCTCCCAGACAGAGTTTGTCACAAAGTGTCATGTCTCTCAACTAGTCTCCAAAGGCCCATTTATCTTCCCTAAGTTCGTCTGCTCTCCCATCAGTGGCCTCTCTCTCCCACCTCTCCTCTAATATGATGGTCTGAAAGTGAAAGTGTGAGTTGTTCAGTTGTGTCCAAACTGTTAGTCATTCAGTTGTGTCCAACTCTTTGTGACCCCATGGACTGTAGCCTGCCAGTTTCCTCTGTCCATGGACTTCTCCAGACAAGAATACCAGGAGTTGGTTGTCATTCCCTTCTCCAGGGCATCTTCCCAACCCAGGAATCAAACTCAGGTCTCTTGCACTGCAGGCAGATTCTTTCCCATCTGAGCCATCAGGGAAGTCCATATGAGCTCTCAAATCTCACTGTTCCTTTGGGGATTTACCTCTTTGATGCCCCAAGCATGTAAAATTACAAATCAATACAGTTATACACTCTGTCTCCTGTTAAAAATATTCTTTGTCAGGTTAATCTGCAGGCCCCCACTCATACATGTAAGAGGGTAGAGCAGGGACTTCTCTGGTGGTCTGGTGGATAAGAATGTGCCTGCCAATGCAGGGGACATGGGTTCTGTGGCAGCAGTTCAAACATGGGTTGGAAAAGAATTTTCAGACACAAGGCATTTCAGAAAGGAGTGAGTTTATTAAGAACAAAGAGCAGAGATGATGAGGGCTCTGCAAGAGCCATGGGTTAACTTCATGACAGATCAGGGAGAGTCAATGCTTTTCATGGGTTAGTAGCCAATGTTTATAGCCTTAAGACAAAGAAAATTCCTGCTGGAAGATTGCCGTTAGGTGATTGGTTAGGGTACTACAGAATGAGCACTGGAGTGGGCATCTTTTCCTCATTTGTGGTCAGGAAGTCTGCTGGCAATGATCGGGGGGGCTTTCAGCTCAGTTCAGTCGCTCAGTCATGTCCAACTCTTTGTGACCCCATGGACTGCAGCACGCCAGGCTTCCCTGTCCATCACCAACTCCCGGAGCTTACACAAACTCATGTCCATTGTGTCAGTGATGTCATCCAACCATCTCATCCTCTGTTGTCCACTTCTCCTCCTGCTTTCAATCTTTCCCAGCATCAGGGTCTTTTCTAATGAGTCAGTTCTTTGCATCAGGTGGCCAAAGTATTGGAGCTTCAATTTCAGCCTTAGTCCTTCCAGTGAATATTCAGGACTGATTTCCTTTAGGATGGACTGCTTGGATTTCCTTGCAGTCCAAGGAACTCTCAAGAGTCTTCTCCAACACCACAGTTCAAAAGCATCAATTCTTTGGTTCTCAGCTTTCTTTATAGTCCAACTCTCACATTCATACATAACCACTGGAAAAACCATTGCTTTGACTAGATGGACCTTTGTTGGCAAAGTAATGTCTCTGCTTTTTAATATGCTATCTAGGTTGGTCATAACTTTTCTCCCAAGGAGCAAGCGTCTTTTAATTTCATGGGTGCAGTCACCATCTGTAGTGACTTTGGAGCCCCCAAAAATGAAGCCACTCACTGTTTCCAGGGGACAACAGAGGATAAGATGGTTGGACAGCATCACCGACTCAACGGACATGAGTTCGAGTAAACTCCAGGAGTTGGTGATCGACAGGAAGGCCTGGCATGCTGCAGTTCATGGGGTCGCAAAGAGTTGGACACGACTGAGCGACTGAACTGAACTGT
Source organism: Giraffa tippelskirchi (assembly GCF_054371585.1). Lineage (NCBI taxonomy): Eukaryota > Metazoa > Chordata > Mammalia > Artiodactyla > Giraffidae > Giraffa > Giraffa tippelskirchi. The sequence continues at coordinate 97,707,497 of NC_137280.1, read as the reverse complement.
TTCCATTGTTTCCCCATCTATTTGCCATGAAGTGATGGGACCGGATGTCATGATCTTAGTTTTCTGAATGTTGAGTTTTAAGCCAGTTTTTTCACTCACCTCTTTTTCTTTCATCAAGAGGCTCTTTAGTTCTTCCTTGCTTTCTGCCATAAAGGTGGTGTCATCTGCATATCTTGGGTTGATTTTTCTCCTGGCAATCTTGATTCCAGCTTGTGCTTCACCCAGCCCAGCATTTTGCATGATGTAGTCTGCATAGAAGTTAAATAAGCAGGGTGACAATAGACAGCCTTGAAGTACTCCTTTCCCAATTTGGAACCAGTCTGTTGTTCTGTGTCCAGTTCTAACTGTTGCTTCTTGACCTGCATACAGATTTGTCAGGAGGCAGGTCAGGTGGTCTTGTATTCCCATTTCTTCAAGAATTTTCCAGTTTGTTGTGATCCACACAGTCAAAGGCTTTTGCATAGTCAATAAAGCAGAAATAGATGTTTTTCTGTAACTCTCTTGCTTTTTCAATGACCAGTGGATATTGGCAATTTGATCTCTGGGCAACCATCAAATTGGGGGGGGGGGGCTCTGGGCAATGGTTATAAAAGGGACTCAGTCAGCTTTGGAGATGACCTTGGCTCTGGGCTCCACTTCTGTGGCCTTGTTGCAAGCCTTGGACCTGTGACCTTGGGGCAGGACTCCACTGGTTCACTCCCTGGTCTGGGAGGATCCCACATGCCGAGGAGCAACTAAGCCCACGTGCCACAGCTACCAACCCTGGGCTCTAAAGCCTGGGAATCGCAACTAGCGAAGCCCGCACACCCTAGAGCCCATGTTCCACAACAAGAGAGGCCACTGCAATGAGAAGCCCACACAATAAAAAGTAGCCTCTGCTCACCTCAACTAGAGAAAAGCCCATATGCAGCAACAAAGACCCAGCACAGCCAAAAATTAATAAAAAGTTTTTAAACATTACAAAGAAAAAATAAAAATTAGTACATCGGTACATTTTGTCTCCTGTTAAAATATCTTTCATCAGTTTAATTCTCAGGCCGTCCCTCATAAATATAAGAGTGTAGAGGAGGAACTTCCCTGGTAGTCCAGTGGCTAAGACTCCACACTCCCAATGCAAAGGGCCCAGGTCCAATCCCTGGTCAGGGAACTAGATCCCACATGCCACAACTGAGACCTGGCCCAGGCAAATAAATGAATGATTCTTTCTGTTTTAAAAGTCTTTATTTAAAAAAAGAAGGTGGAGGAAAACATTTTCCTTGTCCATACCATGAGGTCAGCTGTTGGCTGATGCTTCTTATTTCTACTTGGCCTAAATCAGCCAGCACCCAAGGTGGAAACACTTCTGAGAAGCCAGCCCCCAGCCTCTCCTTGAAATCCTAAGGGGACCACTTGCAAAGGGGGACCCCAAACAAGTGTGACCCAGCCCAGGCCAGTTGCTCTGTCTGGATTTAATTTTGGGGCCATTTAAGTTCTCACATCTCATCAGACTGTGGAGTTTGCTAGACAGTAGAGTAGAAGATTCACCCAAGAGACAGCACAAGCCTCATTAGGTCACAATCTGAGGATGTGACTGGATTTGGGGAAAGGAAGAAGACAGCTTCATCCGAGTCCAGCCAGTTGTTTGAAGCTCTTCATGAAATTCTTGGTCACAGCAGTGATGATTGGTGGTGTTGAGATAACCAGGTAAGTCATGAAAGGGAAAAATCAAGCCAGTCTACATGCTGGAAGCTTGTCTCAGGAGTTTGGGGAATGGAAAACTAAAACTAGAGTTACCATATGATCCAGCAATCCCACTTCTGGGCATATACTCAGGTAAAACTGTAATTTGAAAAGATAGATGCACCCCTGTGTTCAATGGCAGCACTATTGTCAATAACCAAGACATGGAAGCAACCTAGATTCCATCAACAGATGAATGGATAAATAAGCCGTGGTACATGTACACAGAGAAATACTACTCAGTCATAAAAAAAAAAAAATGAAGTAATGCCATTTGCAGCAACATGGGTGCAACTATAAATGACCATACTAAGTGAAGTAAGTCAGAAAAAGACAAATACCATATGATATCACTTATATGCAGAATTTAAAATATGGCACAGGGCTTCCCTGGAGGCTCAGTGGTAAAGAATCCACCTGTCAATGCAGGAGACATGGGTTCACTCCCTGGTCTAGGAGGATACCACATGCCACAGGGCAACTGAGCCCATGTGCCATAACTACTAAGCCTGAGCTCTGGAGCCTGGGGACCATGACTACTGAGCTCATGTGCTGCAACTACCCAAGCCCTCACACCCTAGAGCCTGTGCTCTGCAACAAGAGAGGCCACCACGATGAGCAGCCTGCACACTGCAACGAAGAACAGCCCCCCCTTGCCACAACCAGAGAAAAGCCCATGCAGCAAGGAAGACACGGCACAACCAAAAATAAAAAATAAAAAAAATACAGCACAAATGAACCTATCTGTGAAACAGAAACAGACTCCCAGGCATAGAGAACAGACTTATGGTTGCCAAGGGGGAAGGGGGTAGAAGAGAGAAGGGTTGGGAGTTGGAGGTTAGCAGATGCAAACTATTACATATGGGATGGATAAACAACAAGATCCTACTGCATAGCACAGGAAACTCTATTTAATATCCTGTGATAAACCACAATGGAAAAGAATACAAAAAATATAAAACGATGTGGGGATTTTCCTGGTGGTCTAATGGTTAAGAATCCACCTTCCAATGCAGAGGACATGGGTTCCATCCCTGGTCAGGGAACTAAGATCTCACATGCTTCAGAGCAACTAGCCCCACATGTTGAAACTAAAGACCCAAGGCAGCCAAATTAATTAATTAAAAGTGGTGACTTAAAAAAAAACTGTATATATCTGTATAACTGAATCGCTTTGTTGGACAGCAGAAATTAACACCATATTGTAAATCAACTTATAATTCAATAACAAACAACATTTTTTAATTCAATAAATAAATAAACGGAAGGGAATGAACATGACAGGCAACCAGGACTGGCAGTTCCACCCGAATGGCCCTCAATGCAGGGTTTTAAAATAAATCTTCTACCTCCTGGGGCTTCCCTAGTGGTCCAGTGGTTAGGACTCCATGCTTCCAGTGCAGGGGGCCCAGGTTTGATCTCTGGTCTGGGAACTAAGATCCCATATGCCTCAAGGTGCAACCAAAAATTAAAAAAAGAAAGAAGAAAGAGCAAGGGAGCAAATGAGTGAGCAAGAGAGCTCTCACACCTCTGGAGCAGTAGGAGGTCTGGGGCTTGGTCACCTGAGCTCCCTCAACCTCTGCTGCTTCCTTGCCTCCAAGTCCTCATCTCACAGAAGGTTCTGGGCCCCTAGATTCTTCACAAGGTGAAGTTCCCCCTCCTTGGCTCCTCCCCAAGCCAGGGGAGGCCCCTGATACCAAACACGCCAGGCAAGGAGGCAAAACAAACAAGACCAGACAAGCACTCCAAAGAGGTTGGCCTGCAGGTGACGCGACCTGACACACCTGGGCGTGGAGATGCCCCCCTGGTCCCAAGGCAGTGGGAGGATGGTTACTCTGTGGGCAGGACCCACCCCCCCATCCCTGGCTATCAGGAAAACCATGGACATGGCAAATTAAAACATTTATTCCCTTGGGATTTCTTTTTAGCCCACGGTGCAAATATATTTTATATATGTTTATTCTGGGATGTAAAGTGGTTCTGGATGTGGAGCCGACAAATACGTAACTTCCTTTATGACAGGAAGACAGGCAGAGAGGAGAGAGTGAGAGAGGCTGCACTCCAACTAAGGACACATCAGCTCCATGCCCTTGGGCGGGTGACTCCCGTGGCTGCACCTCCGTGACCCCATCTGAGACGCCTCCTCCCTGATGGGACACCCAGAGCAAATGCAGAGCTTAGGGTGCTCCAACTCCCACTGGGTCCCTGTGCCCTGCTTCCATCTCTTGCTCTGTGGTGTGCATCCTGGTGGCATGTGTGTGTGTGTCTGTGTTAGTCGCTCAGTCGTGTCCGACTCTTTGCGACCCATGAACTGTAGCCCACCAGGCTCCCCTGCCCATGAGATTGTCCAGGCAAGGATACTGGAGTGGGTTGCATTCCCTTGTCCAGAGGACCTTCCTGACCCAGGGATCGAACCTGGGTTTTCTGCATTGCAGGAAGATTCTTTACCATCTGAGCCACCAGTGGCATGCCTCTGCAGATGGGGTGAATTCTCTTATGTGGCCATCAGGGGGCGTGAGACCCAAGGATCTGCACCAGCAAGGGGTGAAGGTGTGAAGGATGGGGGACCCCAGTCTCCTGGTACTCCAGTGCCCTGACCCATTTTCCAGATGGGCATATTGAGCACAAACCCAGTCTCACGTGCCAGGGCCAGAACCATATGGAGGTGATTAGAAGGCCAGGAGAGACCACCCATCCAGAGCCCTCACTCACTCATCCGGTCCCACCACATTTATTGAGCACCATCTATATAGCTGGGGCTCAGGACAAACAGACTGAGGATCAACCAAGGACTGGAGGTGAAACACAGATATCGGGTCTTGTGACCTGCATTCTCCAAAGGGGTAGGGATGACAGCAGCCCCCCTAGACCAAAGAAATGTATTAATAAATAAATGAAAAGGAACTCAACTGCACTGGCCACGTTGCACCTGCTCAGTAGCCATGTGTGGCTGGTAGCTGCAAAGACGGAGAACAGGCTCATTGCTCCAGGAGGTCCTACCGGAAGGCACCTGCTTCCACCGTCCCATCTGATACCTTCTCCTGGGTTGGCCCAAAAGCCTGTTCAAATTTTTCCATGACATCTTAGAGAAAAACCCAAACAAACTTTTTGGGCAAACCAATATTTTCAAGTGAGCACAAGAAATAAGCGGAGTTTTGTTTTACTTTGAGACCAAAGGGAGGAGGAACTGCAAACACTTAAGTGGATAAGAAAGTGGTTACTTGCTAGTAAGATTGTAGCACGTCAGGATCCTGCTTATGACATTGTAATAGACTTTTGCAAAATGTTACCACTAGGGGAAATGTTAGTTCTTAACAACTGCTGGGAATCCACTGATGTTCCAGCAAACATTCTCAGGACAAACATTACCTCTATGACCAAATTTGCGTGTGTACCTGCTCAGTTGCTCAGTTGTATCCGACTCTTTTGCGACCCCATGGACTGTAGCCCACCAGGCTCCTCTGTCCATGGGATTTCCCAGGCAAGAATACTGGAGTGGGTAGCCATTTCCCACTCCAAGGGATCTTTCTGACCTAAGGGTCAAACCCAAGTTTCCTGCATTGCAGGCAGTTGGCACCCCCTTAAATTTCAGGCCCAGGCAAGGGTCCTGGCCCAGGTTTGGAGTGGTTATGAGCAGCTTTCTCACCATAGTGTGCCTGGCATCAGTCCCCCAGTGGAGCGAGAAGTGGTCCAGGAAGTAAGGACCATGACGGGACAAGGGTGACCCACTGGGCTGATAACCCTGGCTGGGGAGGCACCAGGGCTCCAACCCACAACCTACATGTGGCTCCTGTACCTGTGGAGTGGATGTCCCTTTGAACACAAGGCTTCCCTTGTGGCCCAGTGGTTAAGGCTCTGTGCTCCCACTGCAAGAGCACAGGTTTGATCGCTGGTTGGGGAACTAAAGTCCCACATGCTATGTGGTGTGGCCAAAACAAAACAAAAATGCTGGCAACAGGATTGCATCCCTGTTTGCCCCCAGTCTGTGCTGGGGACTTGCCGCCAAGCACTCTCCCCAAGGGCCTTCCACATCACCATCCCAGAGCCCAGATCCCGGAGGCCTCCTTGGTCCCTGAGCCAAGGATGTAGCACTGGGCAGACCCCCTCTGATTGGCATCTTCTCAAGAGGTCATCAAAGGGAAACCAAGACAGGGGAGAGCTGGAGCTGGTAGATGTCATGAAAACCCCACAGTATCTTCCCAAAGTTGCCCACAAACCCCAAACCCTGTGTCAAGGGGAGCACAAGTCCCAGCGGAGGGAAGAGACAAATGTAGCCCAGTGTCAGGACCAGAGAGAGTTCACGGCACGTGATGAACCCAGAGCCACCGGGCTCCAGACACTTGTCCAAATCCCAGAGGTGAGCGAGTCGGGCTGGAAGTGCCCAGCTCATTCAAGGGCCCCGCCCCAAGAACCCAGCCCTCCCTTCCTCCTTCCTTTGCCAGCTCACCCCATCCAGGCTTCGACCAACGAGGTAAGTCCTTCCTCATGTCCGACTGAATTTCATCACGCTTCACTTTAAACCAGTTTGTCTTCTTTCTGGGTAAGCCAAAGACCAGGACAGGCTGGAGTTTCCTGGGATGGGATGATGAAAGAAGCTGTGAGGATGAACCACCGGGAGGGCCTGGTGTGCAGACTAGTGACAGCATTGGGAACAAAATCTGCAACAAATCCATAAACTCTAGGGTGGAGACGCCTGTGCTGGTGATAAATCACTTTTCCATACACTGAGTGAGCACTTACTGTGTCCCAGACTCAGTACAGACTCAGTCCTGTCATCTTTTTCATTCTTATTGCAGGGAAATTCACAGAATATGAAATTCACCCATTTAAAATGAACACTTCAGGGAATTCCCTGATGGTCCAGTGGTTAAGACTTCAAGCTTCCATTGCAAGGGGCACAGGTTCAAACCCTGGTGGGGAAGCCAAGATCCCACCTGCTCCATGGCACAACCAAATAAAATAAAATGAAGACTTTAGTGGCATTTAGTATATTCACAGGGCTATGTAACTATCACTTGTAGCTCCAGAACATTCCATCACCCCAAAAGAAACCCAGTGCCACCGGCTGTCATCCCCAGCCCCTGACAACCAGGAACTCACTCTGTCTTCATGGATTTGCTTGTTGTGGACGTTTCACATAAGTGGGATCACACATTATTTGACCTTTTGTATCTGGCCTATTTCACTTCATTTTTTTTAATAAAATTTCTTTTTTGAAAAACAGCTTTGAGGGACTTCCCTGGTAACCCAGTGGCTAAGACTCCATGCTCCCCATGCAGGAGGCCTGGGTTCAATCCCTGGTCAGGGAACTAGATCCGGCAAACTGCAACTAAAGATCTTGCATGCTACAACTAAGTCAGCAAGAACAAGACTGGGAGCTGACTGTGGCTCAGATCATGAACTCCTTATTGCAAAATTCAGGCTTAAGTTGAAGAAAGTAGGGGAAACCACTAGACCATTCAGGTATGACCTAAATCAAATTCCTTATGATTATACAGTGGAGGTGACAAATAGATTCAAGGGATTAGATCTGGTAGACAGTGCTTAAAGAACTGTGGGTGGAGGTTTGTAACACTGTACAGGAGGCAGTGACCAAACCTATCCCAAAGAGAAGAAATTCAAGAAGGCTAAGTGGTTGTCTGAGGAGTCTTTACAAATAACTGGGGAAAGAAGAAAAGTGAAGGGTAAAGGAGAAAGGGAAAGACATACCCAACTGAATGCACAGTTCCAGAGAATAGCAAGGAGAGATAAGAAGGCTTTCTTAAATGAACAATGCAAAGAAATAGAGAAAAACAATAGAATAGGAAAGACTAAAAATCTGTCCAAGAAAACTGGAGATACCAAGGGAACATTTCATACAAGGGTGGGCATGATAATGGACAGAAATGGTAAGGACCTAACACAAGCAGAAGAGATTAAGAAGTGGCAAGAATACACAGAAGAACTATACAGGACCTAGTGCAGCCTAATAAATAAATCAGTTCAGTTCAGTTCAGTTGCTCAGTCATGTCTGACTCTTTGCGACCCCATGGACTGCAGCAGGCCAGGCCTCCCTGTCCATCACCAACTCCCGGAGTTTACCCAAATTCATGTCCATTGAGTCGGTGATGCCATCTAACCATCTCATTCTCTGTTGTCCCCTTCTCCTCCTGCCTTCAATCTTTCCCAACATCAGAGTCTTTCAAATAAATAAATAAATATTAAAAAAAAAAAGTTTCAAGGGACTTCTCTGGCAGTCTAGCAGCTAAGACTCCAGGCTTCCAACGCAGGGGGGCGTGTGTGCTTTACAAAGTGGGAAGATAATACAAAGTGTCTGGACATACACTCGCCCTGTTTCCCCTACCCTTAGCACTGTACATCAGTGTGTGTGGCTGTCTGGAGGGTGGGGGAGGACAGCTCCAGAATCAATTCCTCATAATCTCGGGGTGACAGATCCAGTTTGCAGATGCCCTGAACCAGTTGCCTGCCTTGAGCCCCGTTTCCCAAGGTGCAAACAGGAGGCCCCGCTGCCAGCCTGGGAAAGCCTTCAGCTCCTCGGTCTCCAGGATTTTCCTGCCACTCCTCCAGGAGACATGGAAAGGCTGTGAAAGGGGCGGGGTCGGCCTGGGAGGGGTGGGGCCGGCCGAGAGGAAACCACAAACTTCAAACTTAGGGCTGCAGCTCAGAGAACAAGCTGTGCCTGGTGGCCGGGTCTTGGCAGGCGGCAGGGGGCAGGCAGAGGTCAGTGGTGCAGCCTGGCAGAGCTGGGCAGGGCCCCACGCCACCTGGGAGGGTGGTGGTTTAGCATGTGGCACCCACCCCATTTCCCCGACATATGCCAGGCTGGGCAAGGGACGGCACTGAGGTTGGGCTTTGGGGAAACTAGGCAGGGGACCATGGTCCTGGCTGGGGCAGGGTAGCTGTGGGGTTTGAGAGCAGGGCTCCAGAGGGCGGGTGAGCAAATACAGGAGCGGGGCCAGGCTCCAAGTTATCCCTGAAGATTCCTCAGGTCTGGAAGGAAGTGCCACTTGCCAAGCCTGGGGTCTTAGGCAGGAGAGGGAATCCCAGTGGCTACGCCTTTCCAGGAAGCTGTCCAAGCAGCTGGGAGAGCCCCCTTTGAGCCCCACTTCATGACATAGGCTGTCCCTAGGCACTGCTAGATACCACTCCCTGCAAAGCACCCATCTGCTCTGTGGGATCCACCCTTGCAGGCCAGTCAACCCTCAATGGGCGGGGTGCAAGGGAGACAGTGGTGCCCCACGGGGTCCTTTGGCCCCTAGGCCACTCCACATGGCAACAAGAACAGTCCTTCTGAAATGACATCCAATGGGGTCTGTGCCCTGCTCACATGCCTTCTATGGGTGTCCACCCAGGGGCAATGAAACAACATCCAGACAAACACATGCTCCATGTTCACAGCAGCACAACTCGCTACTCCAGAAAGCAGGACACCTCAACGCCCATCGGTGGGTAGCAGATCAACACAGTGTGGTCCAGACGATGGGGCTATTACTCAGGTGTGAAGAGGGGTGAGGCACCAACACACGTGGCAACACATGTGAATCTTGAGGACGTGATGTTTGGAGACAGAAGACAGACACAGAAGGCTCCAGGGGCTGATCCTAGACCGGCGCATTCCAGGCACTGCAGAGGATTTCCCCCCTCCATCCCTTTGGTGGCACCACATGGTATGATGTTAGTTCCCCAACCGGGGATCAAACCCACATCCCCTGCACTGGCAGCACGTTGTCTTAACCGCTGGACCTCTGGGAAGCCCCTCATCTGCTTTCTTCTTGCCTTCTTGCAGTGCTACCTGCTGGTTTCACCTGGCTTTCTCAAGACCCCTGCTGTCAGATGAGCAAAATGATAAGCACAGCAGTCTGAAAGGGACTGGGGTTCTAGCCTGCTGTCCTTAACTACTGGACTTCACTGCCCCTTACCCTTTGGCTTCTGCCTCCAGGAAGCCCTCCCTGACACACTGCTTCCCCCTCTTCCCCCCAGGATCTGAAGTCAGCCCTGGGCTGTCCAGCAAAGACCTGCATTTGGCAAGAACATAATCATGGTTGAGAGAAAGGAGTCTTGAGAGGGAGGAGGGCCAGCCATGAGGAGGAGGTCTGAATTACTGGGTTTTGTTGAATTAGGTTGCATTGTCCAGAGGTGCCCCGCCCCAACTCAAAGCTGTTTTCCTCCCTCCGTTTGGACCTGGGACAGCTGCTTGCTGAACTCCGCCTCACCTTGGACTTGGGGAGGCCATGCAGCATGCCTTCTGAAGCCAGGCTGCTCAGATCTGCCAGCCACATGAGGAAGCCCAAGTCGCACAGGAGACCCCTGTGGGCACCTGGCCCAGGTACCGGCCTCAGCATCAGCCCAGCTCACACCTGTGGGTGATGAACCTTCCCAGTGGAGGACCCAGGTGTCCTAGCGCAAGGGCAAACTGAGCCTCTCAAACCCCGTCTGCATCCCTGACTAACAGCACCGCCAGGAATAACAAAACGGCTTTGGGACACTAGGTTTGGGGCAGTTTGTTGCAGGACAACAGAAAGCCACGATGTGAGGACGCAAACGGGTTTTTATGACTTTTATTAAATCCTTACAAAACAGAATACAAAATTCCGGCATTGACAGTTGGTGTAAAGGAAAACCTATGAGCTGTATCAGCTCACCTGGTAGAGTGGAGTTAAAGTGCTTGGATGTTTTTCCCCCACTTTAAAAAAAATCTTTTTTTTTTTTTTTTTTTTTTACATCTTAACATTGAAACACTGCTGTGCCCGCTTCCCCCAGCGCCGGAGCAGCCTGAGTGCCAGGCTCATTCACAGTAACGGTTCTGACCAGTCCTCCGGGCCGCACTGTTCGAGACAGCGGGGAGGAAGTGGATGTCCCACCTTTGGATTAAAACAAAAAAAGCGGCTCACAGCTCAGCTTTCCCGAGTAAAATGGCCATGGCGCCTCGCAGCGGGCGAGAGCCCGTTTGTTTTTTTTGTTTTTTTTTTTTACAAAAAGGCAGAATTCTCGGTTGCAAAACGTGGAATCACAAATGGGAGAGAAATGATGGTGGGGGGGTGGCCTCCCCACCCCCGGAGTCTTTGGAACTGCCAGTCCACAGATCCGGCGGGCGCGGGCGGGGCGGGGCGGCGGCCCCCACCAGCCACCTAGGACTGTGACAACCTCCAGACGTGGGGGGACCGCAGAGACGGCGCCCGAGCTACCCACGCCTCGAACCCCTCCCCCCACATTCAAGTATTCTTCAAGAACAGGGAAGGGAAGTCAATTTTTGTTTTAGAAAACTAACGAAACAGAACGAACGACTCGAAACCGGATTAGGGTACCCGCAGAGGCCGGCCGGGACCCTGGGGACCGCCTCCTCGCGCCCCTCACACCCCCGCCCCGGCAGAAGCCCGTGTGCACATAGAAAAGGAAGCCTGTGTATTGCATAGTGTCTCCCACCCGAGGGCCCAGGCGTCAGATCGGGGAGGGCCCAGACTCCCCAGACCAGCGGGTCACGCGACAACGTCTGACTCGGGCGCGGGCGGACGGGGCAGCAGCTGCGGCGGCCTTTTCCTGAAGGTGGGCGGGGCAGAGACACCGCCCGGGGCGGGGGAGGGGGGCTGACGGGGCATCCACGCCGGACCCGAGGGGCGGCCGGGCAGGACGTGGCCGTGGTCAGACTGAGCCCTGAGAAGGGGCACTCGGGTGCCCGGGTCTGGGGTCCGCGGGACCCCCACGTCGGCTGACGGGCGCCTGTCCAGCCCCTCCCGCTTGCCCTGGCGCCCCCCTCCCGGGTGGGCAGTCCCCAGTGGAGGGGCCAGAGGAGGGCCCATCAGCTGCAGCTTAAGGTCAAGGTTCGAGGGAGCCCCGATTGTCAGTCGGCGGGAGGGGGTGGGGATGTCCAGTGGGCGACGTCACTCCGCCCTTCCCGCCCCAGGCTCCGCTCCCGCGACTGAGGAGACCTGAGAAGCCCCCGGCCCCGCCGCCCGCCAGGGTGTCTATGGGGAGGGAAGGAGCTACCGTCTCATCCAGGGGAGGTGGGGGTGGACCGGTCCCTGAAAACACCGCGAGGGCCCGAGAGGGCGGCGGGGCCTCGCCCGGCCCGGGAGACACCACGCCCTCCTCTCCTGAGTCCCGCGGGCGGAGGGAGGGGCCTTCACAGTGGGCGAGGCGTCCCTGGCGGGGCGGCGGGAGGGCCCACCCGGCCGCGCGCCCTCAGCTCTCCTCCCCCCGGAGCCTGCTTTGCTTTTAACACCATTGGAAAGTGGGGAGTGGGGGGAGAGAAACAGAAAAAAGAAAAAAAAAACCCAACAGCAAAAACCTTATATAAAAAGACCCCCGAGCTGAGCAGAGCGCCTCGGAATCCAGCCGGGGAGGGGGGAGGGAGAGAGGGGGCGGGGAGCCCGCTGGTCACGGCGGGCGGACAATAGCTTAAAAAATCTTTTTAGATCTGACGGGTGGGGAAGGCCTATGTACAGAGGGAAGGAAGGCGTCACGCGTGGTCTCCCACCAGGACCACGGGGGCCGCGGACAGGCTGGCGCGCTGCCGCCGCTGGGCCAACTTGGACTGGGAGGGCGGGGACAGCTGCAAGCAGCGTGAGGTAGCTCGGATGACCACGGGCTGGCCCTGCTCCGCCTCCTCCTCCGCCGCGTCTTCCTCGCGCTGGGCCAGCTGCCGGTTCATGGCAATGGCTTCGGCCGCGAACGAAGTGAGGTCTTTGGCACAGCTGTTCCTGGGAACCGGGCGGGGTGGGGGTCACCAAGGAGAGAGAACTAGCCTCGCCTCCCCCTTCCCCCCCCCCCGCGGGCCAATGCAGTACCCCAGAGGAAGGGCCACAGGCCCTAAGAGGTCCCAGTCTCCGATAGGTGGGTGTGGGGCTGGGGCAGCAGTGGGTTGGAGCCCCCTGGAGTCACAAACTTTGCACCTGATATAAGGACACCCAAGCGCTTGGACAGCTTCCCTGCCCCAGGACTGAAAGGGTTTTTTACATCTTAACATTCAGCGCCCCTCCTGGACTTGGGGCTCCCTGCTCGGGGCCTCACCTCTGCAGAACCATGGGCGTAGGCAGGGTGTTCTCCGGGGCGCACTGCAAGGAGACAAGAGAGGCGAGGTTGGAGAGCAGAGCCCGCCCGCGGGCCGCAGGGCTGACTCCGAGAACACCAGAGCACAGGGGTGGTGAACACAGCGCACCTGCCGCTAACCCGCCAGGCTGGGGGCGGGGCCTGCCTCTCACCACAGCTGCCCCTTCCAGATGGTTCCCAGCTCCTGGAAGAGGGTGGAAGCCCCCTCCACCTTGAGTCTTTGCTCCCCATGGTGCCGACCTTTGGCCTAAGCACCTACCCCCTGGGACGACCACTGGGCAGAAGACCGACACATCGCGCTTTTCCCAGACTGGTGAGTAGAGCCTGGAACGGCCGTTGGCAGGCCATGAGTCTACCTTGGCTTGCTGCCCGACTGCCACCTGGCTGACCTCAGCTTGATGCTGTTCGAGAAAAGAGGAGGCCCCAGCACCTCCTGGACACAGGGCTTGGCAACGAGGAGTGCCTGCAGTGTAGATTGAACTCGGCCAGCGGGGCAGCGGGGGTTTCCCTACTGCGCCCTAGCTCACGCTGGGGCTCTTCGACCCTTGCTCTGAGTAACCCCGGCCCATCGGCAGAGGCTGGATGGAGGTCTGAGGACTCCCATGCCTCCTGGGGCTCCCACTCACCCCCTGCACCCAGGGATGCTGCAGGACTTGGGCAGCGCTCAGCCTCTGCTTGGCATCGCGGACGAGGAGCTTGGAGATGAGGTCTTTGGCAGCAAAGGAGATGTGGGCCCAGTCCTTCTCTGGAAACTCGTACTTGCCCTCCTGGATGCTCTCAAACAGCATATTCTGGAGGGGACACGGGGAGAGGGGTCAGCTGCAGCCAGCAAGGGCTGAAGCCATGTCCCCAATGCCTGGATGGGCAAGCCCAGACCTGGAGGAGCACCCCTCCTTCACCACATCCCGTGTGACCTGGGCCTGGGCTTAGGGTTAGGGAAAGTGTTCTGAGCTCAGCTAGCAAAGCTGGGGCACGGGGAGGCTGGGCCAGAGAGTGGCTTCTGGGAGGCACTTGGGCTCTGCTGGAGTGAGCTGAATCAAAGGGAAATCAGGCTATGATGCCCGAGCCTCAGGTGGTCTCTAGAAGGCTAGAACCTGACCACCCCAAACCTGGAGGTGGTCAACTCCTACCTCAACTCAACTTCCTACCCTCAGGCTCCCAAAGAGCCTCTGGAAACGCAGCAAGGTCAGGCCGGCAGTGGCCTGCTAATGTGGCCAGCAGTTAGAGGCCAAGTCCTAAGCGGTGCTCCGAGGTACACGGGACAGGACCCGTGGTTCGATGTGGGTTTGTGTGCATACAGGGCAGCCCTGGGGAATGCACGAGCCGGTCCCCAGGGTGAGGGTGTGTGTACACAGACCAGGCCTTGGGGTGCACCAGGCAGGCCGCGGTGAAGGTGTGCAGCCTGTGTGTATGAGTGTGTGTGCGCAGGCCAAGGCAGGCCTGGCGGGGTGCTGGGGGAGGGGTGCACAGCAGGCCGCCACGCGCACCTGGCAGGCGGGGCAGGCCTCCCCGCGGTCCCAGCCGCAGTCGCTGCCGCAGTGGCCCACGAAGGGCGGGTAGCCGCTGAGCAGGATGTAGAGGATGACGCCCAGGCTCCAGAGGTCGCAGCGCTTGTCGTAGATACTGGCCTCCTCGCTGAATGCCTCCACTACCTCCGGGGCCATGTACTCCGCGGAGCCGCACTGCAGGCGGGGGCTGGGCGTTAGGGCCCGCGAAGGCGGGAGGGGGCTCACCGACCTGGACTCCCTGAAGCCCGTGCCCGACCAATCAGAAGCTACTAAAGAAAACAGCCCCGCCTTCGCCCTGCTGACCAACCAGAAGCCACCGAGGAAGCCGGCCCCACCCACAACCCTCACCCCCACCCAATCAACAGGTGCCGGGAGCACGCCCAGGCCCACGGAGCCCGCGGCTGCGGCCCTGCCCAGCCAATCAGCGGCTGTTGCTAAGCGGAAGCTCAAACTTTGGGGCCTCAGCAGTCAAGCAGGATCCGCACCTTGAGGTTATGCAACTGCGGTCTGGGACCGGATTCGGGACCATTCCCACCCACTCCGCCCCTGCCAACAGTGCCCCTCCTCGCAGGCCCTCACCGGGGTGAGCAGCTCTGGGGTGGAGATGGGGGAGCAGTCCCCGTTCAGTTTGATGCCACTGCCCAGGTCAAAGTCGCAGATCTTCACAGGGGACACCTGGGCGGGGTTGGAACGGGCTGTGAGGGCTGGGTCTTGGGGGCCTCGTCTGAAAGGAAGGCTGCCCCCTTCCGCGCCCCTCACCTGGTTGGGGTGCTCACAGAGGATGTTTTCCGGCTTTAGGTCCCTGTGGGCGATGCCTGCCGGGAGAACCAAGAACCACCAGGGCTGGTCAGGGGTGGGTGGGCACGTTTTTCAAGAGTCCTGGGCAGGTGGACGGGGTGCAAGGGTTGACACCTAGGACCCCTGGGGCAGGCGGCCCAGCCACCCACCTTTGTTGTGCAGAAAGTCCAGGGCACTGGCTACATCCTGCACCACCACGCTGGCCTCCAGCTCATTAAAGTGCCGCCGCTTGTGTATGTGGCTGAGAATGGAGCCTGGGCCAGACCATGGAGCAGAATACACAGATGTTACCTCCACTGCCCAACACTCAGCACCCACCCCACCCTGGCAGGGAAGCCCCCACTCTGGCCTCTTTGAGTCCAAAGTCCTCCAACCTGAGCTGGGGCCGCCACCCTGGATCCCCAAGGTCCCTCTGATGAGCAGGCCCCCTCGAAGTTTCTCCCTGGTTGCCCTGAGCCCCCAGGCCCATCGGGATCCAGACAGAAATTGCGCCAGGCTCCACGTACCACCCCGCATCTTCTCAAACACCAGGTAGAAACGGTCCTCCTCCTCGAAGAACTCAATCAGCTCGAGGACGTTCCTGGGGTGCAGGGCAGAGGGGCAGGGGAAGGGTTGAGGCTTCCTCAGGCCTGCATGCAGCCGCAGCCACAGCCCTGCCCCGGAGGGGTGCAACTCCTCCACCTCCACCTGCAGGCAGGAGGCATGGGCCTAGTGCCATGGGCCTGCTTCCACCTTGCCCACCTTGGACTGTTTGGTTTAGCCACCACTGGGCCCACCCATGACACAGGGCCTGGCACACAGTGGGTGCTCACTAAGTGGCCGCTGTGGGTGATGAGGAGGCTCTCGGGCCCATTCATACACTGAAAGGTGGCTAGGGGCCCAGTGCTGTGACGAGGCTAGGTCACGTTACCTGTGTCCCTGGCACTGATACAGCATCTCCACTTCCCTGAAAACCCTGCTCCGAATGTGGCCCGGCTGCTTTTCAATGATCTGAAATGGCCGAGGGGGGGGGATAGGGGTGGTGAGGACAGACACACATACAGAAACACAACTGGGGCAGCCGGATCCTCCACAGCCCACCAGAAACTTCCCTTGGGTCACGCCTGAAACTCATTAGAGCTTAGACTTTTAAGCTCTGGAAAGCAGAGCTCTCCTATGGGGGCCCAGAATTTACCGGAAGTCAAACTGTGGTGTCAGCACAAACTGGGGGCAGCATGTCCCCAGAGGCCTCCCAGGAGGGGTGAACATGGCAGGAGAGGCAGAGAGGAGCTGGAGCTCTCCTACTGGAGCAGGCCAATTTGGACCTGGAGCCCCTGCAACTTACCCC
Source organism: Giraffa tippelskirchi (assembly GCF_054371585.1). Classification (NCBI taxonomy): domain Eukaryota; kingdom Metazoa; phylum Chordata; class Mammalia; order Artiodactyla; family Giraffidae; genus Giraffa; species Giraffa tippelskirchi. The sequence goes on along the minus strand of NC_137280.1, from coordinate 97,691,099 downwards.
TTCAGGGCAGCAGGTTCTTTAGACGAGGCGCCCCCAACCCACCGCGCAGAGCAAGAGACTGGGGGCCATTGTGCTGACTCACACCCTACCCAAGGGAGTAGAGGTGCCTGGGGCACCTGGCTCCCGCCAAGCTCTCCTCCTTGCCCGGGCACCACATCACCACATCTTGTCTCCCAGTCCCACGCTAATCTGGGGGGACACCCCCAGCACCTGCTAGGGCCCTCTTCCTAGGCTGGACCTTGGGCTCCCTCTCACTGGGTGGGTGGGCAGGCTCGGTCACCAGCATGCTCGGGGCTCCGGCCCACCAGCAGCCTAGGGGAACGCCTATGGTGTGTTCTGCTGGCCAGGCTCCAGCAGCAAGCTGGCACCATGTCCACTGGGCCTGGGCCACCACCCGAAGTGCTGTCCCACCTATCGAGTGACAGATACATCTGCCCCACAGATTCCAGGGGCTCCGTGACACAGTGCCACCAGTCGTGCCCTTCTGGAGTTAACTGAACCTCATCCCATCTCCTGGGAACGTGGCTAGGGCCCCCACTCCATGGAGGAGACAGCAGTCCCTCACAGGAGGGGTGTGGCCTTCCGGGGTTCCCACCCAGACACCTAGCCTAACCGCTCCCTGCCTTGGTCTCCCTGTCCATCAGAGTGACAGAAGCCAGCCTGCCCAGCAGGGCCCTTAGAAGGGAGGGTTCAGGAGCCCCCCAACTATGCAGAGAGTGCTTGATGCTAGGTGTCCAATCCTGTGGCATCATCATCCACCCCACCTGGGCACTCCCAAGGGGCGGGGACCATAGCCACCCAGGTCACCAGGCTTCCACCTGGCCTGAGGTTTCCAGCCAGTTCCGCTTGCGTTGGAGTACCTGGCCCTCCTTCCTGGGCAGCCAGCCTCCCATGACCTCACCCAGCCCAGATGCAGAGGGTCACGAGGGAAGCCTGGAAGGCTTCTCAGAAGGTGGGGTCTGATGCCTGGCCAGGCACACAGGCTGCGTGGCCACACCCTGGGTCAGGGCAGCACAGGGCAGACGGGAGGCTCTCACAGGCCTGCCCTGGTCTCCCCAGGTGCCCAGCTCCCCAGACTCAGAGTACAAGGTTTTGATCTCTGTATCAATGCCCAGAAGCATTCCTCAGCCCTGGGACAGGGGCCTGGCCCGAGTGACCCAGCAGGTGAGCAATGGCTCTGACTGAACCCCTAGCTCTCGGCGACCCCTCTGGCAACAGGTCCTTGGCCACCTGTGCTGGCGTGCCACCCCTGGTCACTTCTCACTTGGACTTGGGGGCTCAGCCTGGGTTGACCCAGATTCCCAGGGGTGGCCTGAGTCACCAGCCTTGGGGCCATTTTTAGACACTGGTTTTCCCCAGCTGCCAGTCTGGCAGCTCAGATGCCAGCTCCCTTCCTTCTGCCATCTCTGGTGGTGCCAGACCCCGGCGCTGCTGGGGAGAGGCAAGGGGCACGCTCCGGTGCCGTGGGCTGGCTCACCTTGACAGCATACTCCTGGTTGGTGATGAGGTTGATGCAGGTCTGCACACGGGCATGGGCACCCTCCCCAAGCACGTCCTCCTGCAGCTGGTAGACATCTGTGGACCCGGCGGTGGGGGTGAGAGCCTCCCTGGGCCAGCCCATCTTCCCAAAGCCCCCACCCCGGCCTGCTCCACTCACCTTCAAACTTGCCCGAAAAGCTGTCAGTGGCCCGGCATCTCTTCTTCTTTTTGCCTCTCTTCTTGGCGTCAGGGATGTCGATGGGCTGGCTCGTGGGCATATCTGTGCCGGGAGGGCCGGAGGTGAGGCCCACCCAGCTCTGGAGGCGGCCCAGACCCCCTGCTCCACCACCAGAGACGTGCCCTCCCCTCAGCCCCTCACCAGGGCGGGTCGGGCACTCTGGGCTGAAGTCAGGCTCCCCGTGGCGGGCCTGGTCTAGGGTGAAGGCCAGCTCGAAAGGATTCTGCCCCTGCAGGAGAGGAAAGGACAGAGCTCAGGCCCTCTCCCTGTCCACACACTGAGGGGCACAAAGCCTGGCTTTGCCAGGCCACCAGAAAATTGACCCTTTACCCCCCACCTGCAGCCGTCAGGGCCTATGCGGAGGGGATGTGGCACGGGAAGAGGCCAGATGCAAGTAGGGAGGGAGTGTTGTTTCCCAGGCCAGGCCTGAGTTACCGTGGGGCCCAGGCTGTGTCATGAACCTTGGTCTGTTCACCTGCAGGATGGGGCCAGCACCACTACCTGGCACAGGGATCAAAGGCGTGGGGCAGCCACTGGGAGGGACTGAGTCACAGGCTTCCCCGGGTGGGGCTCCCAGCCAGGTGGCCCTGCCTGCTTTCCCACGGCCTCCTGGCCTCAGTTTTCCCCTCTGTGAAATAGGGCAGCACAGTCCCCTTTGCCTCACACTGTCCTCTAGTCCCCGCTGCACCTTCTTGCCACCACATTGCCTGTGATGTATCCCCCCCCAACTCTGTGCCTCCTCTTCTGCTCTGACCTCCCTCCTCATCTGCTTTCAGATCCCCACCACCATGACCCATGCAGGGGCACAAGGGAGAGGCGCCTACAGTCTCCCACATGAGTACTGGCTGCTCCCTGCCTAGCCCTGCCCTGGCCATGGCCCACAGGAGGGAACCCCTCACAGGCCCTGGTGTCCAGCTAAGGAAACAGCCCGTGTAGCAAGCAGGGGCCAGCTCAAGGTCACCTGACAGCTTCCAGGTCCTCTGCAAGGGACCCTAACCTGGGAACAAAGGCGGCTGGGGTTCCTCCCAACAAAAGACAACTGGGATAAATATGTTCCTGCAGAGCAGGTTGAGCATGACGACTGGCAGCCATGGCAAGGCACGAGGGTTGGGACGCTGAGGCCCACCAGCTCCTCTAGGAGCTTGCTCTCATTGAGCTCCACGAGTCAGGGCGGACCAGGTGGCCAGGGCTTCAGGCGGGTGTGGGGGGCCTGCACACATAGCCGTGGTGCCAGCCCTGACGCTGGATGACTTGGGTCAACTTGCTACCCTCTCTGGGCCTTGGAACAACTGGACCCAGGGCTTTGGCAGGAGGGCCATCCAGCGGAGAAGAAATGCCAGGAGACCCTTCAGGAACATCCAGGGGTCCACCAGCAGAAGAGGCCAGGCCAGATTCCTTCAGACAGGAGGCCCGGAAGCCAGTCCGGCAGCAGAGGGGCAGGCAGAGGTCAGAGGGAGCGGCTGAAAAACAGGCGTGGGCCCGACTGGACTCCCCACCCGCCTGCAGATAGTTGCTAGGAGGCCCAGCGGGCGGGGGGAGGGAGGGAGGCAGCACTGCAGTCAGTGTGCGCGGGCGCAGCCACCAGCCCCTGCCCTGCCCGCCCAGGGCTCTGGCACCCACGGGGTCAGGGACACAGCTGCGCCAGCACTGGCAATCAGTGCTCCGATAAGTTGGCACCGGGTGACCACCTCCACCGGGGAGGAAAGGAAGGGTGGGACCATGGGGGTGATCAGGAGGGAGAGTGGACATGAGGTGCGGGGCCAGTGGCTCCACACCAGCTACCCTACCCCGGCCTACTGACCTGACCACCTGGAGAGAATTGTAGGACTAAGGAAGGGTGCAAGGACCCGAGAGACCTCTGGGTCCTGACCAACCCCCTGCCCCGTCCTAGCCTCCACTGCAAAGAGCTGGACCCTGGAGAAAACAGGTGGCCAAGGCACCAAGATGAATGGACAGCAGGCCTGCTCCTGTGTCCTTGTCACCATGTGCAGAGGGCCGGCAGGGTGGGGTGGGGGGGAGGCCCACGCCTTCCAAGCCTCCAGTTTCCCATCTTAAAATGGGGAAAACACATCAGAGACACCTGGCAGACCAGGGGAGCCGCTGGGTGCAGCTGGAGGAGACGCTGAGAGTGACCAGCCCTGGCTACCAAGAGGGCCACCTCAGAGCCAGGACTCCCTGCCCAGGGTCCCCACAACTCCCTCAGGGCTCCCACAGTCCCACCTCAGTGCAGGGCTGTCATGTGGCCTGCAGAGGCCAGTCCGTGCTACCAGGCAGTGTGGCCAGACCAGGCCTAGGGCTGGCTGCAGGCCTCCAGTCAGCAGGCCTTGGCAGGAGGTGGCTGGAACCATCCAGAAAGTTCAAGTGTGCTTTGGCCACCGTGCTGACCCCACACGCTGACCCCATCTTGGCTCCCGCCCAGCCCCCAGAGGGGACAGACCACTACCGGTGACGTCTCTCGTCCACCCTGCTCCCGCCCAGCCCCAAACACTTGGACATGCCAAGGCTGGAGCTGCCCTGGGAGGCAGGGGGAAGCCAGGATGACAGGCGTGTGGGAAGGGGCGGGGCGCTGGCCTGGGACACTGCCTGGATGGGCCTGGGAATTTTAACTTAGTCTCAGCTTGCTCCTCCTACCCTGGTTGCAGTTCACCTGTAGGCACTGGAGCTCAAGCATGCACAGACACAGACACAGACACAGACACACACAGACACATACACACACACACACCCAGGTCCTGCCTTCTCTACAGGGCAACAGGTCCTTGCCCAAGAAGGCCCAGGGAAGCCATTACATAACCCAGCCAGCAGGGTGGGGTGGCCATTGACATCACTGCCTCCCCAGGGCCAGGCCCTGTGGGGCCCCTGCCTAACACCTGCCCGCCCCCCCAGACTCGCTCATCTGAGACCAGAACTCGGCTGCCACAGCCATGGGGCCGCTGCAGAAACTTCCTGCTCCAACAGGAAATAGCACTTGGGCCTGGGGTGTCTGGGAGGTGCAGAGCTGGGAAGACATTCAATCCACCACCCCATTCTGTAGACCACCCAGAAGGGTGTCCTGGGGACTGCAGCCCTGTCTGGGGCTCCTGGAGGAAGGACCCAACAGACCCTCCCAGGCCCTCCCATGACGTTGGAGACAGGACTGTGGCTGCTGACTGCCCCAGTAGTGCACATTCAGCTGGGGTCTGCAGGGGACACACAGCCAGGGGCCGTCATAGGCAGGGGCCCCCTAGTTCTGCCTGGGGTTCTTGGAGTAGAGACCCCAGAGGCCCCGGGGCGCTAGGAACTGACTGTGGCCTACTGAACCCCTCCCCATACCAGCACATGCCTGGCTGGTGTCTTCAGGGGTACACATGGGTAGGGGCCCCACAGACTGGAGAGCTCCTGGAAGAAAGACCCCACAGGTCCCAGGGTGCTTGAGACTGGACTGTGGCCCAAGATCACCTCCCCCCCAATGCATACCAGACTGGGGCAGCCCCAGAGGGTGAGAGGTTGGCATGAGCCCCGGGACCGGGGGGCGGGCTCCGAGTCCCACCACCGGCCTTTCCAGTGGTCCAGCCCTCAGCGCCCCCAAACCGACCTGACCCTCACCTTGAAGGAACGGTGGAAGCCCTGAAGTTCAGCTGTTTTCTTCTGCACCATCTTCTGTCCGGGCCCCGCCAGCGGGGGAGGGGACGCGGGGCCCTGGGGGGCGGCCCGTGGGAGGGGGGCGGCAGGGGAGAGGACCCTGAAGGCGGGAGCAGACAAAGGAGGGCGTTGAGTGGCCGCGGCCGGCTGCGCCAGGAGCCTGGGCCAGGGCGGCGAGGCTCCGTGGGGCCCAATTCCCGCGCCCGGGCCGGGGCCGGGCCGGAGTCGCAGGGCCACACTCACCGGGGTCGGGCTCGGGCCGAGGCCGCAGTGCCGCTGCCCGAGACGCGCAGCCCGGACCCCGCTGCGCGGACCGCGCGGGGAACAGCGCCGCCACCGCCGCTGCCACCACCGCGGACTCCTCGGCCTGCGCCGCCACCGCCGAGAGGAGCCGGGCGCGTCGCGTCGCCGCCGCCTTTATAGGCCAAGCTCGACCCCGCCCCGACGCAGACCCCACCCCTCTGGGCTCCGCCCATGCGCACACGGCAGGGGCGGGGCTGGAGGGCCCCTCCGGCTACGGGGCGTGTCTGCGCGCCTGCGCCGTGCGTTGCGCGGGGTTCGGGGCGCGGGACCCGGGAAGAGTCTTGGCTTGCTCGGACAGGGCTCGGGGAGACCCGCGGGACCCTGATTCTGAGCTGGAGCCCGGCCCTGCCCTCTGGCAACAGCCCAAGTCTACCGGTCAGGGCCTAGGATGCACTGACTTCTATGGGCAACACGCCTGCTCTAGAACCTGCTATAGCTCCCACTTGGATCTCTCGGCTCTAGGATGTGCCGTGGCTCTTTTTCAACTCCCGGATCCTGGCCCAAGCTGTCCTGCAGGCGCATCAGCTATCGTTCAGGTGCACCCCAAAAGGCTTATATAGGCCCAGCTGCTTCCTCAGGTTGCTCCCCAAGAGTTCATCCAATTGTTGACTGGGAAAGGGGACGCAGTAGCGTTTGGCGACAGATCTATGAAGAACCGTCCCTCAGTCCTGCAGAAAGGAACGTTTCCCTTGACTGATGGAGAAAAAGCCCAAGGGGTAGGGGTGACCAGGACAGGAGGCAAAACACAGCCCCATTTTGGCTGGAGCCCTTGACCCAGGCTCTGAGAGAATGAGCCAGCTCTCCATCCCCGCAGCCCTGCCGTGCATGATCCTCAGAGCCCATATCTGGACACTTAGTGTCTCACGTCTGCAGAGTAGACTGTCCTTCCTTTCCTCCAGGCCTCAGCCTGTCCACTGAAGCATACGTGCATGCATGCATGTCTATGTGCACGCATAGAGGGGCTGGGTAAGATGTGGGCTTCCAGAGGCCGCTTCTGGAGCCCGGAAGTCTGAAATCCAGGTGTCATCAGCAAGGCCACACCCTCTCCAAAAGCCCCAGGGGAGGATCCTTCCTACTTCTTCCAGCTTCTGGTAGTTGTTGGCAATCTCCAGTGCTCCTTGGCTGGTAGCCACATCACCCGATCTCCGCCTTTCTTCATGTGACCATCTTTTCTGTCTCCCTGTGTTTCCTCTCTCTGCTAAGGACACCAGTCATTGCATTAAGGCCACCCTAATCTAGTACAACCTCATTTTAACTTGATCACACCTGGCAACTTCCTTGCTGGTCTGGTGGCTAAGACTCTTGTTCCCTGACAGGGATCAAACCGGGTCCCCTGAATTGGGAGCACAGAGGTGCTGTATGCCCAGGGGCTGGGAGGTACCTGGGGAGCTGGCCACCCTGCCCGCCTCAACCTGGGACCCAAGGAGTCTTGCCTGCCTCTAGGAGACCCCATCTGCCAAGGAGGTGAGGCAGAAAGCCTGGGCTCTGGCTCCCTCCCCTCCTGCGGGCCAGTGTCTCCCTTTGGGGCACTGTCGGGGTTGGGGCAGTGAGGCTTAGTCAGGGGCTGGTCCAGCAGGGTGAAGGATGACACAGAGCTGTGGGCAGGATGGACAGACTCAGGGATAAGGATACTCCCCCCACCCAAAGGATGGCAGGGAGGCAGCCAGCTGGGGAAGGGGTCTCAGGATTGCCCTCAAGGAGCCGGAGTTGGGAGGCACTGGCCTGATCAAGGAGGACAAGTCTTCTGCATCAGTTGGAGCAATTCCGGGGCTACACAGCTTTTCCCTCCCCTCCCCCACTGCAGATCCATCCCAGCTTCCTTTGTGGCATCCTAGGTGGCCAAGAGGAGAGGGATCTGGCCTCCATCTTCCACCTCAGTCACGGATGAGGCTTGGCAGGACTCAGGCTAAAGGTACAGGGAACCAGCTCTCTGAGAAGCAGATTCTACAAGGTGACTCTGCCCCTGTTGTACGTGGGCATCTCCCTCAAAGCCTAGAGGAGACAGCAGGCAGGTCCTGACCCCCCGGGCCTCTGCTCCCCCTGCTCTCTGTGGGCCTGAGGAGGCAGGCTGGTTGGCTGGGTGGGGTCCACTCTGACCACCTCCTCCTAGGCCTGGCCAGGTAGCTGAGCCCTGGGATCCTGGGGCCTGTCGTGCAGAGATCACCTCCCAGACAGCAGCCAGGGGACCCAAGGACAGCTCAGGACCTCCAGACCCAGCAGGGAGAGCCCTCAGATTTATCAAATAAAAATACAGGATGCCACTTTAAAGTTGAATTTCAGGTAATGAATAACCTTTCAGCATCATTCTCATGTATATCCCATGCATTAATATATCCAAAATAATTATTCATTGTTTGTCTGAAATTCAAATTTAAATGTGTATCCTCTATTTTATCTGGCAATCCTACCAAGGGGTAATGGTAAAGACTTTTGTCTTCCAGTGCTAAAAAGAAGCACCTGGACTTCCCTGGTTGTCCAGTGGTTAGGACTCTGAGCTTCCAGTGCCTCACTGCATGGGGCACAGGTTTGATCCCTGGTCAGGGAACTGAGATCCCACATGCCACTCATAGTGAGGCCAAAAAATAAAAGCAGAACTCGTTGGGTGCGAGTGTGTGTGAGTGTGACCAGACTAGGGTGTGCCTGTGTCTGTACATGTTTAGAGAGGCGCTAAGCCTGTGTCCGTGTGGGGCAGACTGTGCGCAGGTGGAAGTGGATGGACAGGGTGCATACACATGAGAGAGCAGTAGGTGCCTGTGCTTGGAGGGGGACGGGGGTGCTGGGACTACTGCAGTACCCTCACAAGCCCCTGCCTTTGTGTGCAGTGCTGGGCCCCTCCCTCCTCAGCTCAGGCACCTGAGGCTTGGAGGGGGCACAGGGCTGGCAGGAGAAGCCTGCTCCAGACACAGCTTCCAAGCCAGGGTCAGGGTGTGGGAATCAGTTGGATCAGTACTCAGGGCTGGGGTGGCTGTGGTTCTAAGGGGCAGGTAGAGTTGGCATCACGGGCTGGCACCCAGTCTGGCCTGTACCTTCTCTGCATATTCCCACTTGTCTGGACCTCCAGGGGCAGAAACCACCAGTCCCCGGTCTTATCAGATCCCCAGGTAAGTGAGGGTCATGGTTAGGGTCATCACTGGGCCCTCACTGGGCTGGGGCCTCAGGACATGAGGCCCCGTGGCAGGAACATCTGATGCAAGTGGCTGTAAGTGTCCCTTCGTGCTGACTGACTCACAGCCCGCTCCATTCCAGTGGCTCAGCAGTCCTGGGGAGGGAGCCAGGCCCGCTGTCCTCAGTGGGGGTGGGGAGAGGGCAGGGAAAAGGGAAAGCAGGGGCGGGTGTGGCCAGGACTCACAAGTTGGCTTGCCAGCCTGGCTGTGGGTGTCTCTGCAGTTGTGGAGCCTGCTCTGCTGTGACCGTGGCGGTTGTGTGGCCTCTCAGGGGTCAGGCACTGAAAGTTCCCAAGGGGGTGTGGGGGCAGGGTTGGGGGCTGAGCAGTGCTACCCTAACAGATGGCCAAAGGCTACACTCTGCCACTGAGATGGGTCCTTTAGCTTGTCGTCCCGCTTTCTCTCTGGGTCTCAGGCAGTGTTCACCCTGGTGGCTCTCAGGGGAGTCAGGTCTCCCACTCCCAGCTCCCCTGCCCCCCAGCAGTGATATGGGCATCACCTACAGGAGCCCTTGGTTTTAAGGAGGGTGAGGGGCTTTCCCGGGAGCCTGTGGATATGAAATCTTACGAGGCAGAAGGGACTTTACAAATGAGATCAAGGGCCAAGAGATGGGGATGATCCTGGATTAGGGGGTCAGGCAGTGTCATCACAGGGTCCTTATAAGAGGTAGGGGGAGGGTCAGAGGCAGAGAGAGATGGCAGATGCTGCGCTGCTGGCTGTGAGGATAGAGGGAGGGGACCGCAATCCAGGGAGGCGGCACCTCTAGAACATGGGAAATGCAGGAGCCGGTGCTCCCCAGGAGGGACCGGCTCTGCCCATGCCTGGATTTAGCCCCATGAGACCAGAAGATTCCTGACCTTCAGAACTGTCAGAAAGTAAATTTCTGTCAGTTTTGAGCCCCTAAATCTGTGGTATTTTATTACAGCGGCCCTAGGAGGCTCATACAGGCACTAACCCCGGCAGCATCCCAGAGTCCCCATTTAGCAGATGAGCAAAATGAGGCAAGTCCAGCCAGGCCTGGAGAAGCCCAACCGATCTGGCTCCCCGGCCAGGAACAGGGACTGAGGACAGGGGCAATGTGTTCAGTGGCCCTTGCAACCTGAACACCTGGGCCCAGTGTCTGCTGACCTGCCAAAGGCCCCAGAAGCCGCTATGGCCGGAGGCGGGGTTCTGCATGACCCCGGGGCTGGCGCAGAGACCAGGTTCCAGGAATGTCCTCCCCGGGTGTTGGATTTGCCTGTACTGCTAAATGCCCGGGCCGATCTGCTGCCTGGCGTGTGACCCGGCCCCTTTGAACTCTCCCCGCACTCTGCAGCGGGACGCCAGCAGCGCCCAGCCGGTTCCCACGCCGTGACCACCGCCAGGCGTGCCCTCCCCGGACGCCTCCAACTCATTCTCGTAGCGGTGTCTCCCGGGGCGCCCCTCTCTAGCTGCCCTGAAGTGGCGGTCGGCCTGGGGCGATGGCGGGAAAGAGGGGTACATGAACTGTAGGACTAGGTGCCCCGGGGGCCTGGAAGGCCGCGCCTGCGCGTTGGCTCTGGCGCGGGTCCCTGGGCCCCTCAGCGGGACCGGTTGCCGGGGCAACGCGTTTGCGTCACCCAACCTGGCTCAGAGCCGGAGCTCCCTTGGAGTGGGAGGCGGGGCCCTGGCGTTAGGCCAATAGAATTCCAGGGGTTGAACTCAAGGGGCGTAGCCATGGCCTGCTCTCGGGCCAATGGGATTGCTGTTGTCTAGGTCGTGCTAGGAGGGCCACGCCTCTTTAAAGGGACCGCGCGAATCTCATTGCGTCGGGTTTGCCTCGAAGTTCAGGGAGAACGACAATGGCTTGGGGTTAGGGGTCTGCTCCCCAGGTGAGCATAGCAAGGGCGCGGGGGGCAGTGCATCCGGAGCCAGCAGCTCCCCAGAAGGCGCCCCCTGCTCACCATGCTGCGCTCGCCACCAAACCCCGCCCGGAGGATCAGTTACGCCCCAGGGGTTTAGGGCGAATCCCTCGCACCCCTGCCCTTGCCAAAACCCTGCTGCAGCTGGGGAACCAGATTTGTCCCCAGGCCTGGGTCCCTGCACCCATCCCTATTCCTCGAGGGCCAGGAAACTTCGCTCACAAGGACCCCGTCTCCACCTGTAGGTCCGAGAGCTTGGCCCCCTTGTACCCAGGTCTCATGGCCCCGCACCATCCCCCCACCCCCTTCTCAGTTCCCGCAGAGGAAAGCAAAAGGGGTCGGTGGTGTGGGTCTGTTTCCTGTGGACTCTGGGGGTAACGTCCCTTCACTCTGGACAGGCCCTCCTGTCTGCTGTCTGGTGGTCCGTGTCAATGAAAGACAAATCAGGAGCAAGAAGTGACATTGGCAGATCCTGGGTGCAGAGAGCAGCCAGAAGTGACATTCACTTGCACCCTCTGCGTCCCACACCTGGAGTGCCCCCAGGGGTGGCCTATGGGGCCTGGAGATGCCTGAGGCCCCAGCCTCTGCCATGGCTGGTCCCAAAGAATAGAGAGGGGTGGCTGGGCCCAGAGATCTGGGGAGGAGAGGGACAAAGAGCTGGTCAGGGTCCCTGGTCCATGTCAGGCTTTCAGATGTGGACCTAGCTTCCCCCTGGTGGCCCTCTTTCCTGTCCCTCCATCACCCCTCACCCCAGCACCCCGGAAACCACTAACCTTAGGTGTCCGGCTTTGGTCCTTGTCCTCTGGCCTTGTGAGATGTTAGTTTTAGTGGGAACTGGGTGGAGGGCATCTGGGATCTCGTGGTACCATTTCTGCAACTTTTCTGTGAATCTGAAACTAGTTCAACACGAAGCAAAAATGATAAAGCACACCACTAGTGTTAAGTAATTTCTAAACACTTTGTTGCTGCCTGCCCCCCGCCGCTGACCCATAACAGACGACCTGCAGGTGCGGCATGGCCCAGACGTGCGGCCGGACATGTTCCAGAAGAGCCACGGCCTCCAGCTGTTCTGGAAGGACCTTTCCTGCTTCCATGCAGGCCCTGTTCTTGGAGGGCTGGCTTTGGTCTGAGGGGTGGGGAGGGCCATTGGCACCCAGCCCCCTGAGACCCTTCTGGTGGGCTGTCTACGATGTCCATACTCTCCAGGACGCCCCAGCTAGCAGGAAGCTCATCACGTGTTCAGTATTCTTTGAGGTTTATGAAAGTACCACTGGGGTGGGCTGTCTGTTTCCAGGGGGCCAGCATGCTGTGCTGCTGGCTGTGAGGATGGAGGGAGGGGCCGTAAGCCAGGGAGGTGGTGCCTCTAGAAGCTGGAAAAGGCAGGAGCCAGTGCTCCCCAGAGCCTCCAGAGAGACTAGCCCTACCCATTCCTGGATTTTAGCCCAGTGGAACCCATGTGGGACTCCTGACCTCCAGAACTGTGAGATGACAAATGTGTGTGGGGTTTTTTGGCTGTATCTTGCATCTTTTGGAAGATCTTAGTTCCTTGACCAGGAATCGAACCCATGCCCCCTGCAGTGGAAGCACTGATTCCTAATCACCGGACCACCAGGGAAGTCCCAAACGTGTGGTTTAAGCCTCTAAGTTTTGGTGATTCATCATAGCAGTCACAAGAAACCAACAACCTCAGCCTAAGCTGATTGGCTGTTGCTGCTCTAACAAACTGAAGCTGCTCCTGTACTGGTGTTGGGGGCCTAGACTGAAGGAAGAGCACATTCACTTGACAGAGTCCCCGCAGGAACTCACGGGGGCCCCGGAGCGGAGCCAGAGGAACAAGTAGGGAGACAGGCTCACACAAAGTGAGGAAACAGGCTAGATGATGGTGGAAGGGTGGTGGGGCCAGCACATGCCAGGCATCTTGAGGCCGCCTCCCTGACTCATGGCCAACCAGGTGCCTTGCTCACAGAGGTCAGGACTAGGGCCCAGTACTTAGCCAGAGGGAGAAGTTTCCAGTCACTTGGGCTGAGTGTCCTGGGCTGGGAGGCTTGGGGGGGACCACCTGACTCCATCTCTACTTTCCAGCAAAGTGCTGAAAGGGTCAAGTGTCCCCGTGGGACATTACAGGCTAGGTGCTCAGACAGATCCCTGGGAGGTGGGCAGTGGGGGGATCCCGAAAGCCTGGTGGGTGTAGGGAGCGGACTCCCCCCCTCACCTGTTTCCCAGGTGGCCTTCCTGGAGCAGGGATTCAAGGCCCTCAGTGGGGGTAGGGGGTAGGCAGGGGAGGCTGGAGCAGAGTCGCGGGTATTTGAAACGTCCAGAACAAGCAAATCCACAGAGAAAGTGGGGAATGGAGAGGGGTGGTGACTGCTAGTGGACATGGGACTTCTTTTAAAGGGGTGAGAATGTTTTGGAACTGGAAAAAGGTGACAGCTGGACGACTTGTGAGTGGACTGAAAGCCCAGAACTGTCCACTGTAAACGGACAGACTGCAGAGCGTGTTGGCAATGGCTCACCGAGATGCTTGTCAACAAGAGACGTTGCACGGCCCAGTGGTGGCTGGTGACTGTGTGGTGACAGTGCCAGGTGCGCACGGAGAGAGCTCTGCTGTCCTGTTAACCGAGGTTGGACGTGAAGTAAACATCCACACAGTTCATGTTTCCTGGCTGTGACGGGGTGTGGAAGGAAAGGGTCTGGGTGCACAAAGAGGAGGAAACCAGCAAGCATCCGCTACAGGTCAGGAGCTATGTGCTGAAGACTGCACTTTCCAAAAACATCCATGGTGGGGAATAGCCATTGAGAAAACACCTGCTCTCTCTCGCAAGAAAGTCCAGTGTACATGAGAGAGAACATGGCTCAGAGGTGGTGCTGGTGGGTTCGTGGGAAGGTGTTAACTTCCTGTGCCAGGAGCATGCCCTGGAGCCTTCACACACGTGAGGGTCCTGCCCCCAGGGGACACTGGGATGACGGTTGGGGGGCTCCTGGCATCGAGGGGAGTGGGGCCAGGGAGGCAGCTCCACACCCCACAGCACCCAGAATGCCCCCCACAGAGGATGATCAGCCCCAGTGCCAGCAGCACTAAGGGGGACAACCTGGTCCAGAGAGCCTTCCCAGGAGGGAGCAGGAGGAAGCATCAGGAATGTCTCTGTAGGTAAAGTGTTAATTGCTCAGTTGTGTCTAACTCTTTTCGACCCCGTGGACTATAGCCCACCATGCTCCTCTGTCCACGGAATTCTCCAGGCAAGAATACCACGTGGGTGTCCATTCCCCTCTCCAGAGGATCTTCCCAACCCAGGGATTGAACCCAGGTCTCCTGCACTGCAGGTGAATTCTTTACCTTCTGGGCCACCCAGGAAGATCCCCCTGGGAAGACCTCTCTAGAGATAAATAACTGACTGCCTTCATGTCATCGAATAGCCACCATCTGTGTTCCTGTCATGTGATGGAGTGACCCAATATTTCAATGGTGGGACTCACGTCCACTTAATGAGAAAAAGCTGGATGGCTCTCAGGTGGCCGCTGCATTCCCACTTCCTGGTGGTCACGCCCTGGTGCCATTCCCTCCCAAGTGTGAGCAGCACCAATGAGTGGGGCAATAGTTATGTTGGGTTGTAATGCCTGTCTGGCTCACTGTCTCTCTTGTTGGCTCTGATGAAGCATGTGGCCATGCTGGGGTGGCCCACGTGGCAGGGGCCTGAGGCTGGCCTCTGGTTGATGGCCAGTGAGAAACTGAGGCCCTCAGTACTGCAACTGTAGGGAGCTGAACTCTGCCAACAACCACGAGAGCTTCAAATAGAGTAGGATCCGTCTGTAGTGGGGCTTCCAGGTGAGACACGCCCCCTCCAAACCCAGCCTCACTGCCACCTTAACTGCAGCCCAGGCAGGGGGATGCAGCTGGCCAGGGCCTGGACTCCTGCCCCACGGGAACTGTGAGATTGCAAATGTGCACTATCTCAAGTTGTTCTGTGTGTGGTGTTTTGTTATATAGCACTAGCTGACTAATACAGTGATTCCATTATTAATAACTAATTAACGGCTTCTCTTAAAGACTCATATTAATACAGGCAATCTCTACTCATGAAGGCTGATGTTTACAGAGCTTATATTTCTCGTTTGGTTTGTCTGACCCTACAGTCAGGACACTTCACTTAAAATCTAGGCTCTTAAATAAACCCATGCACCTATGAGTACCTTATTTTTGACAAAGGAGGCAAGAATATACAATGGGGCAAAGACAGCCTCTTCAATAAATAGTGCTGGGAAAACTGGACAGCTACATGTAAAAGAATGAAATTAGAACACTTCCTAACACCATACAAAAAGATAAACTCAAAATGGATTAAAGATCTAAATATAAGACCAGAAACTATAAAACTCTTAGAGGAAAACATAGAACACTCGATGACATAAATCAAAGCAAGATCCTCCATGATCCACCTCTTAGCATAAGGGAAATAAAAACAAAAGTAAACAAGTGGGGCCTGATTAAACTTAAAAGTTTTTGGACAGCAAAAGAAACTATAAGCAAGGTGAAAAGACAACCCTCAGAATGAGAGAAAACAATAGCAAATGAAACAACTGACAAAGGGTTAATTTCCAAAATATACAAGCAGCTCAAAAAACTCAATGCTAGAA
The DNA here is from genome assembly GCF_054371585.1 of Giraffa tippelskirchi. Taxonomy (NCBI): domain Eukaryota; kingdom Metazoa; phylum Chordata; class Mammalia; order Artiodactyla; family Giraffidae; genus Giraffa; species Giraffa tippelskirchi. Next base: position 97,675,782 of record NC_137280.1, on the reverse strand, counting down.
AAACAAACAACCCAATCAAAAAGTGGGAAAAAGACCTAAACAGACATTTCTCCAAAGAAGACATACAGATGGCTAACAAACACATGAAAAGATGCTCAGCATAGTTCATTATTAGAAAAATACAAATCAAAACTACAAAGAGATATCACCTCACACCAGTCAGAATGGCCATCATCAAAAAGTCTACAAACGATAAATGCTGGAGAGGGTGTGGAGAAAAGGGAATGCTCTTACACTGTTGGTGGGAATGTAAATTGATACAGCCATGATGGAAGATGGTATGGAGATTCCTTAAAAAACTAAGAATAAAACCACCATATGATCCAGCAATCCCACTCCTAGGCATATACCCTGAGGAAACCAAAATTGAAAGAGACACATGTATCCCAATGTTCACTGCGGCACTATTTACAATAGCTAGAACATGGAAGCAAACTAGATGTCCATCAACAGATGAATGGATAAAGAAGTTGTGGTACCTATTCACAATGGAATATTGCTCAGCCATAAAAAGGAATGCCTTTGAGTCAGTTCTAATGAGGTGGATGAACCTAGAACCTATTATACAGAGTAAGGTGAGTCAGACAGAGAAAGATAAATACTGTATTCTAACACATATATACAAAATCTAGAAAAATGGTACCAAAGAATTTATTTACAGGGCAACAATGGCAAAATAGACATAGAGAATAGACTTATGGACATGGGGAGAGGGGAGGAGAGGGTGAGATATATGGAAAGAGTAACATGGAAACTTACATTACCATATGTAAAATAGATAGCCAACGAGAATTTGCTGTATGTCTCAGGAAACTCAAACAGGGGCTCTGTATCAACCTAGAGGGGTGGGGTGGGGAGGGAGATGGGAGGGAGTTTCAAAAAGGAGGGGATATGGCTGATTCATGTTGAGGTTTGACAGAAAACAGTAAAATTCTGTAAAGCAATTATCCTTCAATAAAAAATAAATTAATTAAAAAAAAAAAATCTGGGCTCTTGGGCTTTCCTGGTGGTCCAGTGGTTAAGACTTCGAGCTTCCAGTGCAGGGGGGTGGATTTGATTCCTGATCGGGGAAGTAAGATTCCGAATCCTGCACAACAGGGTCCCAATTTTTTTTAATAAAAAATATATCTGGACCCTTCCCCCTCATGCAGAGGTACCCATTCTGGAGAAGGTTTAGTATATTTCTATTGGCTGAGAGTTACTTAACCTTGAACTATTAATTTCTAGTTTCACTGCTGTCCTGTAAGTCCTGACAGTTGCTTTTTGTTTTCTTTTTTTTGTAACACAAGTGCCTGACTTACATGCTTTGATTGCCAAGGTACCCACTTCAAAGATGGCATCTGGAAAAAACACCTTGCAGCCAACAAGGTGACTTGTTACTTTGTCAAAGTAAAAAACCAGGTGACCTCCCCCACTGAGTTAGAGATCCTGGTTGGTCTGCATAACTGACCATTTGGACTGCTTGCTTTTTCTCTTCTCACACTTTAAACTTCTGCTCGTATGTTTTGAATTCATCAATAGTGAGTCCATGGAACCTAGGCCGCCACCCTCAACCCCAATAAAACCAGAACCAGGCTCCCCAGCTCTCTCTCTACCTGAGACCTCGCTGTGTGGGCCCAGGGCCTGTAAGTAATAAACTTCTTTTTTCTTTCTAAAAGTTTCCTGATAGTTATTGCAGGTCGTCCTGCAATCATGTAAGACCCACAGGGGCTGGCCCAGCCACAACACTGGTTATCAAGAAGCTGAAACCAACACACAACAATCACCTTCTGATTAGAGGTGACAGCCTGTATGGTTTGGGGTATTGTCTCATGTTTTTTTGGAATTTAACATTTTTCCTATAGTCAAAGAGATCATCAACTAAAAAAGAAAATCAGTTTTTACAAATGCTTTGCCAATAGTCTGGCAAAAATAGAGGTTCTCCAGTTTAAATTTAAAACACTGATAGCAAATAAACTTTAATAAATGACATATATAAAAACCATCTTACTTTTAATAATATTTAATATATTAATTTGTAAATGAATTATAGTATACAAAGTAATATGCTAAGAAATCAATATATCATTTTATAATTCATCTATCCATAAATTTATATATTGATATGTTGTTGTTGTTTAGTTGCTAAACTCTGTCTGGCTCTTTTTCGACCCCCTGGACTGTAGCCTGCCAGGCTCCTCTGTCCATTGGATTTCCCAGTCAATACAGGAGCAATATATTGATATATCACTAAATTAATACATTTTCTTAGCTGGCAAGAGAAGTAACTGTAAATGTTTAATAAATCATTCTGCCATGTTTTCCTTGAATTTCTTTTTTTTATTGAACTATAGTTGATTTACAAAGTTGTGTTCATTTCAGGTGTACAGCAAATGGATTCAGTTTTGTGTGTGTGTTTTCTGATTCTTTTTCCTTAAAGCTTATGACAAAATGTTGAGTGTAGTTCCCTTTTTTTTCTTTCCTGGCCATGCTGCATGTCTTGCAGGATCTTAATTCTCTGATCAAGGATTAAACCTGTGCCCTTGGCAGTGAAAGTGCACAGCCCTAACCATTGGACCACCAAGGAACTCCCAAGTATAGTTCCCTTTTCTATACAGTAAGACCTTGTAATTTATTTTTTTTTAATATTTACTTATTTGGCTGCACCGAGTCTTAGCTGCAGCATGTGGATCTTTAGTTATGGCACTGAGGATCTTTAGTTGTGAACTCTTAATTTCGGCATGTGGGATCTCGTTCCCTGACCAGGGATGAAACTCAGGCCCCCTGCATTAGGATTACTGAGTCTTAGCCAGTGAACCACCAGGGAAGTCCCTGATTATCTATTTTATATATAGTAGTGTGTATCTGTTAATCCCATACTCCTAATTTATCCCTCTTCCCATTTCCTCTTTGGTAACCATAACTTTGTTTTCTATGTCTGTGGGTCTATTTCTGTTTTGTAAATAAGTTCACTTGTATCATTTTTTAAGTCTTCCTTGAATTTCTATTTCATTTAATGTATTTGAATACATAAAGTTTTCTAATATATTTTCCCTATAGCAATATTAATCAGGAAACTTGGTCAAAATAAATATATTGTTTCCTGTATGTATTAATATTGTAATCGCTGCTTTTTCATGGTTGGCTTTGCTTAGATATAACTTGGCCTTATCTACTCTGAACTGTGCCATGACATTTATATAAGAACTTTATTGGGATAGAATTCACATGAGATTCTCCCAAGGAAAGCATATAGCCCAGGGGTTAGCATACACAAAACTGTCCAGGTCTGTGTGAAAAGAAGAAAGTGCTAAGATCATGGTTTCACTTCTGTGAAATTCTCATATTTTACTAGGAGAATCAACCTCAATTTCAGGGGTTAGCCAACTTTTTCCATGAAGGCCGGAGAGTGGCTGTTTTCAGCTTCTGTGTGACAACTGCCCCTTGTGCTATATAGGTGATATACAGGTGAACATGCAGGGTCAGGTACCAATAGAACCTTATTTACAAAACCAGGTGGGGACTCCATATAGCCAAGCCTGGTCTATGACTGCTGCCTTAGTTTTCCATGAACTAATCCCATGTGATGCTTTAAAATATTCATCTTTGCTGTTTCCTGTATTTTCTATCTTTTATAGCTGCTGTTGTTCTTGTCTTTGTCCCTCCAGTTAATTTCAAAGGATGCACATTATTTCACATTTTACTAGTGGTTAGTCATATATATATGTATATGTGTGTGTGTGTGTGTATATATATATATATATAGTGATAATTGGTGACATTGAGTTCACTCTGTTAATATATATTATATATTATTATATATTAATATATTGTATTAATATGCAATCATATATATTAATACATAGTACATCATTGTGTATTAATATATATATATTGACAGAGTGAACTTAATTTTGCCAATTACCATCACCTATGAAACAGCATCTAGGGATTTCCCAGATGGTCCAATGGTTAGGATTCCATGCTTCCATTGCAGGGGGCACTGGTTCCATCCCTGGTCAGGAAACCAAGATCCCACATGCTGCGTGGTGTGGCCAAAAAATAAAAAATAATAATAAATAAAATTGGAAAAAAAACCTGAGGCTGTTTATAAAGATTCAACTAGAGGAATATTATTGTAGCCATAAATAGTGGCAACAACCCAGAGGGGCTTTGTTAACTTGGAGGCACTTATAAAATGGATGCTCAACAGAGGAATGAATCTATTTGGGCTTTTTCTTTTCTTTCTTTTTGATGTGTACCATTCTTAAAGTCTTTATTGAATTTGTTACAATACCTCTTCTGTTTTATGTTTTGTTTTTTTTGGCCAAGAGGTATGTGGGATTTTAGCTCCCCAACCAGGGATGGAACCTGTACTCTCTGCATTGGAAGGCAACATCTTAACCAGTGGACTGCCAGGGAAATCCCCGTCTGGGCTTTTCCAAGTCCTCCATCTGTCCCCAGAGCCACTTCTTCCCCTCTTCAACCCCACACGGTCCCTCCTTTTGGTGGTTAAGATCCAAACCACTTATCAAATTCGAGACTTCACTGTCAATCTTTACGAACTGGAAAAGGATTCAAATTGTCTCTACCTTAAAAGGAGAAGGCAATGGCAACCCACTCCAGTACTCGTGCCTGGAAAATCCCATGGACAGAGGAGCCTGGTGGGCTGCCGTCTATGGGGTCGCACAGAGTCGGACACGACTGAAGCGACTTAGCAGCAGCAGCAGCTACCTTAAAAAAAAAAAAACTGTCTCTACCTTGACCTTTGTTCTGACTCAGGAACAACTTCTAGAAGCAGCACCAACCAATGTAGTAGAAAATGGCAGCCGTGGAGACCACTGACGAGGGCTAGTGTGAAGGAGCTCAGGATGTTTTCTGTTTAGCTGATCTTGAATTAGAATTTCAATAGCCCCTGTGGTTAGTGGCTGCCATATTGAATAGCACCAGTCTAGGACGATGCCTGCCCCAGTTTGGAAGTTTCCAGTAGCAAGGGGGCTCCTGATCTTCCGAGATGGCCCTATTGTGACCCCACTTTCTGCTCCACTTTCTGGAAGAACACCTCTTCTGGGTTATTCTGTCTTCTTTGTCATGTCCATTGTGATGACTCAGATCCACAGCCATGCCTCAGTGGTGGCCAGGAGGGAACTGGGCCAGCTGGTTTTGTCCAAGAAACACAGCTGGTTCCTTTGCCACTGCCCCATCTGGCCAGACTTCCAGACACCGCTTCCTACCTCCCACAACCTCTCCTGGTTGAACAAGTTTTGGGGTGAACCGTCCTGTTAGAATGAGTGATTATCAGGCCTGTGGAGGGAAGGGTTGCCCAGAAGCTAGCCTGGCTAATCTTCACATTCCAGGCAGCCCAAGTCAGTGGGTCCCAGGAGTTCGGTGTATGAAACACTTCCTTCCAAAGGGTGCATGAGTTCCCCGTGGCAGCCCTAACAAGTCAGCAAACTCAGTGGCTTAAATAACACTAATTTATTTCCTTGAAGTCCTGGAGGTCCGAAGTCCAACTCAGGCCTCAAGGGGCTAAATCCAGGTGGGGGCAGGGCTGGTTCCTCTGGAGTCTCCAGGGATCACCGGTTCCTGCCTTTCCCAGGTTCTAGAGGGGCCTTATCCCTGGCTCCCAGCCTCTCCCTCCATCCTCACGGCCAGCAGCACAGCATCTCCTGCCTCTGCCCCTGACCTTCCCCCTCCCTCTTATAAGGACCCTGTGATGACACTGGGACCCCAGGAACCCAGCGTCTCAGGAGCCTATACTTAAGCCCTCCTGCAAAGTCTCCTCTGCCCACTGAGGTGACAAGTTCACAGGTACCAGGACCAGGACAAGGACAACTTTGGAGGATGTTGTTCCAAATAATGGTAATAGCTCCCCAGACTTTAAACTGGTCCTGGAAGTCTCTGTGGTGCATTTGCAAAATCCAGGGGTAAGGAAACACAGGCTTCATTAGAAGGTATTTATTTCCAAGTGACCAGGAGTCCCCTCAAGACACTCTCTCCCTGCGATGGAGACGGCACGCCCTCTAGGGGAAGGAAGCCGCACACCAGGCTTGAATCCACCAGATCCAGAGCTTCTCATAAGATCACTCTGTTGGTCCCAGGACCCCTGAGAGTAAGTAACACAATCCTATATTTTGCATATAAGAGATGTCTGGGGCAAACTCATGTGCTAAGATCACAGGATACCTAGGATGGGACAGAGAGAGAAAACACCCCTCTGTTTGTTCCATCTCACTCTACTCTTCTGCACCCAGTTCAAAGTTTTCTGGAACTTTTTTTTATGTTGCAAAGAGGCAACAGTTAAAATCACTTGATCTCAGCCAAAAGGCTAAGAAGTGACAACAGTTAAAATCATGTTTGCTAAATGTCTAGAGCAATGCGAGAGAAAGCAGAAGCGGGAGAGGTGAGTGCCTTCTCAGCTTGTTTTCCAGATGCCGGGCACCCTGTGCAGTTCTGGTCCCACCAACATGCTGTGCATCTGATCATCTACTTGGGCACTCTGGGGGCCACAAACCATTGTGACAGAAAAGATTTCTTTGCCCCTTGGACAAGGGCACCCTGGTGACAATTGTGGTGATGTGTCCCAACTCTAGGAAGACAGAAATGACAGTCATCAGCTGCAGATAAGGAGACTGGTTTATTCTGATGTCCCTGTGGGAATACCCACAGGTGCAGGAGGGCGGGCAGGGGACTCCCTCCCCCAGTCCCACTGCCTTCCTTGACCTGGCTGGTGACCTGGAGAGGCACAGTGGTTATGGCATTTGGTGTGGTTCTGCATTTAAAAGGAGCTACATTCGATTGGCCAGTTTCATAAAGTTCTTCCAGGCCTCCAGGAGCAGGGTCGGTGGCTTCTGAAGGACTGAGGCCCAGGTTGCGTTCGTTAATTGCACTTGTTCGGTGTCGGTGGCGGGCCCTCTCCCTGACACCTAGAGGTAACTTGGAACCAGCGTGGCCTGGGTAGGTAGGGTTGCCATGGCCAAAGGCCACCAAGGATGCTGCGTGTGGGCAGGGTGGTGGCTGGTGGAGTGTCCCCGCTCCAGCTTCTGCAGGGAGAAGGTGCTGGGGTTTGGTCCCACAGTCACCGGGGTAGGGGGGGAGAGTGGCACACAAATGGTTTCCATATGATGTTGGCAGGCATTAGGTGAAATTGGAAGGTTGTACACCCAGAGAAAGGTGCTCCTTGGGAGAGTCACACTGTTATTCATGGCGAAAAGGGGACATTTTTCTAGAGGGCAAAGGGAAGACTACCTGTAGGTAAAAAGCTTTTTTTCTTTTTCTCCTGGTAACATCTCACAGCAGTTGTAAATGTAACTGTAAGAATTCAATCTTTTATGTGACATGAAGGGGCCCCAAGAAACGTGGGATGCAGGGGCAGGCTTGGGAAACTGATGGATGAGCCCAGGGTCCTGGAGGAACGGCGGACAGAAGTGGCTAGGGGAGGACGCGGGGAGGACGGAAGTCAGGCACTTGTACCGCTCGAAACCAGACCTGGGCCGTGGTGGAAAGTGCTGCATGGTCATGGCCTCGCTGACTGGGCCCCACAGCCCATGGCTGAGCATGCTGGCTGGTCGGGAGATGGACTCAAGGTGGGCCAGCCTCCTTGTAAATGCAAGTGGTTTCCAAACAAAGTGGGTTTTCCTGGTTGCTCACAACACAGAGAACCACAGAGTTCAAATTCCTTCTCCCCCATGATGTGACGGCTGAGGAGACTGGGGCCCAGAGAGGACCGGACTAATGGCTGCTGCCACCTTAGAACCGGAGAGAGGATACAGCCTTGACAGCCCAGAATCTGCTGGGCTAGAAAACACTGGTCCCTGTGCTGGAGATGTGGCTCGTAGCCAGAGCGGGCCCCCAGGGCGTGGCCGCAGAGACGACAGGGCTGAGGGCTCTCAGTGGCACATCCGCGCGGTCATTTCTTTCTGTTAAGAACAAGCAGGACATCAGGAGGCACACACAAAAGGGAAGTCGGAGTGCGTGGTCTCAAGGGGCCCACGGGCCTCATTTAACACAAACCTTACTAAACAGGGCATAGACAGCATGTGCCTTAGGCCAGGCGGCAGGCTCTTTATGAGAAGGGTCACAGTTTCTGCCTCCAGAAAGAACTCTAAGTGTCAATGCAGGAGAAAGGACCACAGGATCAAGACAAGTGAAAATACATGCGCATATCATAAAACTGCCCACGGCTATTTTCCGTATTTGGTGAGATTCACACAAAATGAACTGTCCTCCTCAACGGTGGACAACCCCCCCTCTACCTGGTTCCAGAACATTCCACTACCCCAGAGGGAAACCCCTTCCCAACTAGCCAGAGCCTACAAGGGAATACACAAACATGAAAAAGCTATGTTGAGATGTTTTTAGAGGTTTTTAAAAATTGTCAAAGATGAGCCTTTCACAAAGACCCAAAGCAATGGAGGGACCCAGGAAAAAAGGTCACAAGTAATGCAAATTAGTGCAGCCACTATGGAGAATAGGGAGGTCCCATAGATTGATCCAGCAATCCTACTTCTGGGCATGTATCCAGAGAAAACTATAATTTGAAAAGATAAATGTACCCTAATGCTCATAGCAGCACTATTTACAATAGCCAAGACATGGAAACAACCTAAATGTCCACTGACAGAGGGGTGGATAAAGATGTGGTGGATCTATACAGTAGACTATTATTCAGCCATGAAAAATAATGAACTAATGCCATTTACAACAACATGGATGGACTTGGAGGGCATTATGCTTAGCAATGTAAGTCAGAGAAAGACAAATACCATATGATATCACTTCCATGTGGAATCTAAAACATGGCACAAATGAACTTATTTATGAAACAGAAACAGACTCACAGACATAAGGGGGAAAAGAAATAGGGATAAATTAGGAGTTTGGGATTAACAGATACACACTACTATATATAAAATTGATAAACAGTAAAGTCCTGCTGTATACCACAGGGAACTATATTCAGTGTCCTATGATAAACCATAATGGAAAAGATTATGAAAAAGAATGCATGTATAACTGAGTCACTGTGCTGTATACCTGAAACTAACACAAGGCTGTAAATCAAGTATACTCAAATAAAAGGCTCCCAAACAGGCCCACATGGAGCCCAGGGTCCTGCCAGGAAAGGTACAATTGGGGCAGGGTATCCAGAGTGATGATCTTGTCTCCCAGGAGCAGACCTGCACACCCAGGCGCCACCCGGTCCCTGGAAGTTTCCAGCATTTCTGAGCTTGGGGAGATGTTCCCACTTCTTATAATGACCCCCGTAACAGTAGCAGCAGCTGGTAGGCACTGGGAGAGCAACCACCTGTGCCCTCTGACCTTGCAGGTCCTGCTCAGAGCCATCTGGGTAACACAGTATGGCAGGAGGGCTCCATGTCACAGCCCATGGGACCTGAGTCAGGCACCTGAATTCTCCCATTTCTCGGGAGGGTAGGGGGGGAGTCAACACTGACCAATTTGGCAAATCCCCCAGACAGAAAGTGGGTGAGTGGTTGCAGGGGCTGAGGAGGGGGTGACTGCTGATGTGGAGAGGACTGCTTTGGGGGTTATGAAAGGTTCTGGAACTGGATTGGGGTGAGGGTTGCACGACCCTGTGAATGTACTAAACACCACTGAATCGTTCATTCTTACATCAGTGGTTTTACCACATGTAAAGTTTACCTCAACTAAAACCAGAAAAAGAAGTAGCTCCTTGCTCTCCTGCCGGGGGGAGGGAGGGATGGGTACTCCCACAGAGAAGCGGGGGCAGCTGCAGGCCGGAGCCCTTCTGGGCCACTGTAATGGGGGGACCCTGCGCACCGGCTGCCTACCCCACGACGCTCCACGCTCACCAGTGGCTCCAGCTCCTTGGTGTCGATGAGGCCGAACTCAGTGACAAAGTAGTAGAAGTGCTTGTAGCAGGTGTTGACATGAGCCTCGGAGCCCAGCTGCGCGATGCGGTCGAAGTGGTGGATGTACACATGCACGAACACGCGGAAGAGCCGCGACAGGATCTTCTTCACCACCTGCAGGAAGTTCTTGGGGAACGGCGTGCCTGCGGGGCGATGGGCATGGCTCAGCTTCCCTTCCTTTACCCTTCCCTCCGGGACCTGCACCTCTCTGCCCCAGACAGCACCCGGGGGCAGGGAGGGGCAGTCCTGCAGGCCCAGACGTCCTTCCCTTCCCGCCCTCCGCGTCTGGCCGGCAGTGGACCTGACATCCCGCTTCCGGGCAGCTCACAGGCTTCTGTGTCTATTTCTGGTTACATTTATTTTTCGGATTAGAACTGGGCAATGCATAAAAACCTGTGTTCTGGACTTTGATGCTTTTCCCTTAATATATTTATATCACTCCATCTAAGTATGCTTCATGGTACTGCTTATATTTGAATGTACACATCCTAACTTACTTGCATACACACACTACACTGCACCTTGCTTTTCTATTACTGAATTTAATACATTTTATTTCTATTTTTCAATTTATTATTTTAAATCGTGGTAAGACTTGTCGACCCAGCTGGTGGTGACCCTCTGGCGTCAGGCACGTTCATGGGCTGCACCTACATGCCCCTCCCCACCTCATGTCCTCCTCAGCCCAGGGGACAGATGCCATGCACTCACACCATCTGACCAGCGCTACGGGGGGCTGCCCGGGACCAGGACGGACAGGTCCTGTCCTTCACGAGAGGCGCTCCAGGGCTGGCGACCACCCAGCCTGTGGACAGCCACAATGCTCTGGGATGCACTCACAGAAAATGGCAGCTGCTGGTTGGCAAGCAAATCCCCAAAGACACGCAAGTAGGTGCTCAAGATCAACAGCTCGAGGGGTGGTGTCAGTGGCCAGTCCGAGACAACCAGCCCAAGTGGGGGTTTCTCACACCAGAGGCAGGTCCCAGGGTGTGGAGGCACGAGGCAAATGGGAAAGACCTTCCCCAAGACCAACCCTCATGCTCCTGGCCAGCTTCCTCCTGTGTGTATGCGTGTCCCATACCGCTGATGGCACTGGTGTTCCAGGCCGGGTGTCTGGGGATGTGCCTTTGCAGAAGGCTCGTTCGACATCAGTGAGGCCTCTGGGTTTCCTGCCTCCATCCAACAGGAAAAAAGAGCTCAATAGAAGGAATGCTCGACTCTTTTTTAAACTAATTTAAAAAATTTTTGGCTGTGCTAGGGTTTCGTTGCTGAGCGCAGGTTCTCTTGAGTTGTGTGTGCAGGCTTCTCATTGCAGTGGCTTCTCTTGTTGCAGAGCACAGGCTCTAAGCGCATGAGCTCAGTAGTTGAAGCACACAGGCTTAGTTGCTCTGGCGCATGTGGGATGTTCCCAGACCAGGGATCGAACCCATGTTTCTACATTGGCAGGCCACCATGGAAGTCCAAGAATACTTATCTCTTGGGAAAAACCATGTTCACAGGGCATCTGAGGCTCACCTGCCGTCAGTGAAGACCCATGAAACCTGAGTGGTGGGACAGTAGCCTTGAGGGCATGGGAACCCCCCACAAGGGAAGGTCTCCTCAGTGTTGGGAGGTCAGAGGGAACCAGAGCCTATGGCAGGCAGAGGAAGGTACAACAGCACATAGCCAGCACCTGCCACACAGGATCCTGGGCCCCACTAGGCTAGGGCCCCACCCTGCCCCCTTTCCTGGGGGGGATGGGAGTCACTGAGGTCCTCCTGGGCCATCTCAGGTGGAGAGGGAGCGACAGCCCCATAGGAGAAGGGCCTGGACACAGGATCTTCTGGGACTGCACTGCCCATGCCTGCAAGATGCCCTCACGTAGAGTCACAAACCTGGTCCACCACCCACTTCTATTGATAAAGTTTTACTGGAATGCAGGCCTACTCCTCATACACACTTTTTTACATGTCATCCATGATGACTTTCGGGTTGCATGGCAGATCTGAGTAGCCTAGGCCACCCATCTGGTCCTTTATGGGAAAAGCATGTGGACGGATCTCAGGTCTAAACTCAAGAGTAGGCAGGTGGCTTTGGGGCTAAGTGGATCCTCAGGCATGGAAGCACCAGCGTGGGGGGCAGGATGAACTTTTGGATCTGTGCTTTCTCTGCTCAGCCACAGATCTAGCCCTGAAGAGCATGGGAGGCTCCTGTTCTGAGCAGCACCGCAGACAAGCAAAGAGAAGCACTTCAGTCCACTGGGGATGGGGGTAGGGTGGGGGTGAGGGTGGAACCAGGCCAAGGGGTGAGGCTGGCCCTGGGGGCTGTGGACAGGGCTGGAAGATATAGCTCGGGCCAGGCAGCCCCTAACCTCTGCTGGGCAGCTGGGTGACATCTGCCAAGTTCTTCTCTCGCTCTTCTCGTGCTCTCCTTTCTGGTGGGTGAGCACTGACTCGAGGCAGGTCTGAGTTCTAGGAGGTGGACCCTCAGGAGCTGCGGGGCCTCAGATGGTCCCAGCAAAGCAGTGACTCAGGATGACAGGGAGAAGGTGCAGACTTGGACCTGGCAACCTGACAGGAGACCACCCAGGAACTTGTTTCGGGAAAGTGATGAGTATGGGATGGCCTTTTCTCAGGTGGGTCCCTGGAAGCCCCTTGCCAGAGTCAACATGGTTCACTGTACGGATGGTGAGTGAGGCCTGGGGGTGAGAAACTCAATGAAGCACATAGCATGCCAGCAGCCCAGAGCCAGGCCCGAGGCCTGCTCACATCGGCCTACCAGGACACCAAGTAGCCCGGGTGAATATGAGAACAACATCTGGTGTCTCCTGGGGCTGCTCAGCAGCTCAGGACAACTAGTACCAATTCTCTCCCAGTTCCTGAGGCCAGAGTCCACATGGTGCCCTGAGCTGGAGTCCAGCTGTGGGCAGAGCTGAGTCCTCCACAGGCTCCAGGGAGAACCCGGTCCCATCTTTTCTGGGCTTATGGCCCCTTCTCCCTCCTATTGCCTCACCACCTTCTGCCCTCCTGGGTAACGGGTCTCCCTCTGCCCCCTCATTAGGACCTTGTGATGACATTTAGGGCTCACTCAGATAATCCAGAATTGTCTCTCTATCTCAAGATCCTTTAACTATATGTGTTACTTGCTCAGTTGGGTCTGACTCTTTGCTATCCCAAGGAGTGTAGCCTCCCAGGTTCCTCTGTTCATGGAATTCTCCAGGCAAGAATACTAGAGGAGGTAGCCATTCCCTTCTCCCAGGGATCGAACCTGGGTCTCCTGCACTGCATGCAGATTCTTTAAAATCTGAGCCTCCAGGGAAGGCTTTGCTTGAAGCAAAATGTGTCCCTTTACACACAGGAGCATCACTCAGTCATGAAAAGGAGAGAAGCCCTGACACTTGCTACCATGTGGATGGACCCTGAGAACACGATGCTCAGTGTGAGAAGCCGACATAGGACATACAGGGTGTGATTCCACTGATAGGAAACGTCCAGAACAGGCAAAGCCACAGACACAGAGAGTGGGTTCCTGGTTGTCAGGGGCTAGGGAGGTGGTGCGGGTGACTGCTGAAGGGGATGGGGCTTCTTTTAGGGTGATGGATTTTTTTTCCCTTGGCTGCGCAGGGTCTTCATTGTTGCACATGGGCTTTCTCCAGTTGCAGTGCGCAGGCTTCTCTTGCTGCAGAGTATGAGCTCTAGAGTACAGACTCAGTAGTTGTGGGGCACAGGCTTAGTTGCCCTTCAGCATGTGGGATCTTCCCGGACCAGGTGTCCCCTTCATTGGCAGGCGGATTCTTAACCACTGGACCAGGGAAGCCTCCAGGGTGATGGATTTAGATAGAGCTGACAGCCGCACGACACTGTGAATGTACTATAACGCCACTGCATTTTTTTAATTTGCCTTACCATGTAGCATGTGAGGTCTTAATTCCCCAACCATGCCCCATGAAGCAGAACCGTGGAGTCCTAACCATTGGACCACCAGGGACTTTAAATGGGTGGATATAGTGGTGTGTGGACTCCATCCCAATCAAGTTGACCCTAAAAGAACACAAAAGCACAGAGACTCACCAACGTTGGTGGGGAAGACGTCCTCGTTGTTGATCTGCACCTCGATCCAGTCCATGAGCAGGTCCATGTAGCGGGGGGCTGACAATGCTGTGGGCCGCCGGAACTTGTGCTCGTCCTGCCAACGGTACTCGTACTTGGGGCCGCCCGACATGATGGGGCAGGAGCGCTCGGTGCAGCCGTCACTGATGGTGCCGTAGATGAGGTTGACGCGGTTGAAGAAGTCCACCACATGCACGGCCACCCAGTCGTTGAGCTCCTCGCCAGCGGGCAGCTGCACGGCCAGCTTCAGGTCCAACCCCGCGTTCAGCGAGGCCTGCGCTTTCTTGTGCAGCTCGAAGCGCTGGGTGCCTGGCTCGAACTTGCGCTTGGGCCGGAAGGTCTTGTCCTTGTTGAAGACCTGCTTCAGGAAGGGGTTGGACATCTTGGCCACACTCTCGGGACGCCCCCCACGAGGTTTCTGAGGGGAGGGCTGGGCAGGACGCTCACGACAGGAAGGTCACCGGGCCTCCAGGGCTCCCTCAGACCTGGAACACACAAAAAGGAAACATCGTGACCCTTCTTGAAACCCTGTTCTAGAAGTACCAGCAGGCAGACTGGGGATGCTCCTGGGACTTGTGGTTTTGAGTTTCAACAAAAGGGCACACAGAACTTCCCTGACACATCCCCTCTGTGCCCAGAGGCTTTTGGTAAAGAGAAAGCTGCTGGCCCCACATGCCACCTGGGGACGGGCCCCCGTATGCTGGCAGAGGGTGGGCCCCTCAGGCTAGCTGGCAGCCTCTGTGAAGAGATGTCCATAGCCAGGGATCTGCGAATGAATCTTATCTGGAAAGAGAGTCTTTGCAGATTGACTAAGGATCTTGGGTTGCCCTATTCCTGGACTATCCGGGCGCCCCAAATCCAGTGATGAACGTCCCTGTAAGAGGCTGTGTGATGATGGACACACAGATGGAGTGATGGGTCTACAAACCAGGGGACGCCGAGGACCACTGGCACTGGTGGAGTTGAGAGGGAGCCCCAGGAGGAACTAGTTCTGCCCACACCCTGATCATGGGGCTCCGGGGCTCCGGGGCTCCAGGGCTGGGAGGGCGTGCATTCCTGCTGCCTCTGCTCCTCTCTCTATCTTGTGTCCCAGTCTCGTCTCTGGACCAGGGCCCTCCATAACCCCATGTGCCCTCGGCTCTCTAGCCTAACATCTGCACAGCTCCACGTCCAAGGGGCAGATATGAATCTGGGGGACACTGCCCACCCCAATGCACCACCTAAGTGAAGATGCCTCCACCAGTTGTCTGGTCTTGTGACAGATGCTGCTCATTTTGGAGATGAGGCCCCAGTGCGGGGGCTGCACTGCCATGGCCCTGCTCTGATGAACAGGCCCCTCCCAAGCCTCTGTTCTGCACTGTCTTCCCTGTCACATTGGGAGTAATAGACCCCACCTCAGGGGGTGTGAAAGGGTGAAATCAAGCACAAGGAGCCTGGGTCGGACTCACACTTGGAACCAGTCACGTGCTGCTCCTTCACCATCACCGCTCCAATGGCCATGCTGGCCCACTGCCCCTTTTCTCCATCTCCGCTGGGGTAGATATGCTTTACCGGGAGTGTGGACCTGGCCAGGACTGGGTGGGGTGGGGGTATCTCGGGAGCTCACCCAGGAGCAGCAGCAGAGGGGGAAGTGGGCCCGGGTTGGGGGAAGCAGAAACACTGCCCAGGCCGGGCTCCAGCACACGTAGCCCTGCACTCCTGGTGAGATTGAAAAATCACTTACACGTAATGTTGTAATATACACATAATGTTGTAATAAACCCCTCTGGAGTCAGTTTCTTGGCCCTGGGACCTTGACCCTCCAGACCAAGCACGCTGCGCAGCAAACTCCCACAAACTGAGGGGCTTCGAACAGCCTACATTCACAATCAGAAATTTCTGGACATCCCATGTCTGAAAGGACCTCACAGGTTCTTGCACAGGGATCCTGTCACCCCCAGGGGACAACATCGTGCCACCAGGCCGACCTCAGTGATGGAGAAGCTGTGCTGAAGGATGGGCCTGAGGCAGGCAGGTCTGGTCACCTCAGCCCAGTTCACCCATGTCCACACCCATGTCCACAGTCCAGACGGGGAAGGACCTCAGTAGGCAGTCAGTAAGCGCTGAGTCACGACCCACCACATCCTGGAGCCTAGCATCTCCCGCAGGCTTGGCTCTTCCACATGTCAGAGGGCCAGAAATCAGAGTGACCCCCCGTTGGCCTGGGTCTCCTGGCCCAGCCTTCAGTGGCCTCCTTGAGAACATGAGCCTCTGGGTTAATTCCAGATGCTGGATGGATAGTGTGAAGGGCTCACACCAGTGTTCTAGTCAGGGTGTCCTGCCTGTAGAGCCAGGAATGATTCTGACTCTTGAGTTACGAGAATCTAAAAAGAAAGAGGTTGTTCTGGTCTCAAGGGAGAGGGACGGCGGTGAGCTGAGCCTTAAGATACTCCTTCTGGTGCATGGAGTGTGGAGGGTGGGGTTCAAAGGAGGGGTCCAGCACCTCTCCCCTTGGGGCAGGCGCAACCCTGACCCTACCTCCTTCCCCCTTCTGTGTCCTCCGCGTGTCCACAGAGCCTGTTAACAGAGTCAGAGGCAGAGACACAGGAGATGCTGCTCTGCTGACTGAGAATGGAGGGAGGGGCTGCGAGCCAGGGATGCGGCGCCTCTAGAAGCTGGAAAAGGCAGGAGCTGAGGCTCCCCTGGAGCCTCCGGAGAGACTGGCCCTACCCACGCCTAGATTTTAGCCCTGAGAGGCCTGAGCTGGACTCTTGACCTCTTGAGCTGTAAGAGAATAATCTGGTGGTTTGGGCTACAAAGTCTGCGGTGATTTGTTACAGCAGCCATTGAAAACTCAGACAGAGGCTATGCAGAACATCTGAAGGAGCGCCAGGGAAGGTAACTCACAGTTGACACAACTGGGTTACTCAGGCCCTGGTTACATGCAGGCTGGGAACCATCTGTCCTCCCCACTGGTAAGTGAAGCCTGCTCATTCTTCTGGGCCCCACTTGACACTGTGGGTACTGGAAGGTTGATTCAAGGCAGCATGAACTATGCAAAACACAGAGGCTGAGCATCCAGGAGGGGAGGGGAGGGGAGGGACCTGCCGCCCCCAACAAGGACGGCGTAATCAAAAAGGACAGTCAACAGGAGCCCTCCTGCACTGCTGGGATAATGTAAAATGGGGTGGCTGCTGTGGAAAACAGCCCAGCAGTTAAAAAAATGCAGTTACCATCTCACCAGCAGCTCTCTCCTAAGTGTCCATCCAAGTGGTGACACACACGGATGACACATGTCCACACAAAAACTTGTACATACGTGTGTCCAGCAGCATGAGTCCTAACAGCCAAAAGGTGGAGACACCCAAATGCCCAGTAGTGGGTGAGCTGATCCACACAAGGAAGGATCACTCAGCCATGAAAAGGAGAGAAGCCCTGACACTTGCTACCAAGTGGACAGACCCTGAGGACGTGATGCTCAGGGAGAGAAGCAGACACAGAAGGAAGGACACAGTGTGATTCCACTGATGGGAAATGTCCAGAACAGGCAGATCCACAGACACAGAGACTGGGTTCCTGGTTGTCAGGGGCTGGGGCAAGGGATGAAGTGACTGCTGACAGGAACAGGGTTTCTTCTGAGGTGACAGAATGTTCTGGAACTGGAGAGAGGTGGTGGTTGCAGACAATGTGAATGGACTGAAAACAGTGGAATGCACACGTGAAAGGCAGAGAGTCTGGTACATGAATGAGAGCCAGGAAAGCTGTTATTTTTAAAGCAGGGTGAGGAGACAGAGCAAGTGTGGGCTGAACTGCTGCTCTGGGAACCACAAAGAACTGAGGCCATTTCCCTCTGGGTTCAAGCTGAGGCCGGCACTGCCTGTAAAATCTGTTTACCGTGTGAGGTGACAGCACAAACACAGAAGACCACACGGGATGAAAGATGCGGTCACTGGCGTGTGACAGAGGGAACGCTCACCGTGGACAGGCCACCTGGCAATGGGGCAGGAGGCCACCTGTGCTCTGGAGCGAGGAGGCCCATCCAGAGACCAGAAAAGCCTTCACTTCCTTCCCCAAAGCTGCCCTCAAGGCCCCAGCCACCAGCATCACTTCCTGCCACCTTGGTTAACACCCAGTGAGGTAGTCACGATAACCCATGGAGCAAAGCAGAACCCTACTTTAAAGCTGGGAAGACTGAGGCCCGGACTTGCCACTGCTGACATCAGAGCCACCCTGGGCACTATGGGGGTGGAGCAGCAGCCCTCCCCCCTCATGTGAGGAGCATCCCCAGTCGTGACAACCACAGATGTCCCCAGGTGTGATCCAGTATCCCCTGGGGGCAGGAGCACCCCAGGTGAGAAACACTGGGCTAGAAGATGGTGACTTGGTACTAACCACTAACTGCTAGTAGTCACCGTTAACTACTACCCAGTTAACGAGTAAATCACTGCTAGGTTGTACAGCTGGTAGCAGGAGTCAGTGTTTGCACCCTGGACCGTGGAGATGAAACTGTGGTCCCTTCTGCCTGGCCACCCACCTCCACTGCCCCACCCTCCACTCTTCATCCCAAATCCAGGGCCAAGTCCCTCCTTGCTGGGGCTGCTCCCGCACCATGCCCCTCTGCCACACCTGCAGTCTGGTGTAGGTGCCTCCGGTTCTGACCCTCCCTGGTTCTGGAGGTATGGTAAAGACCTGTGCCTAGGGCCTGGAGGGCAGGAAGAGGTGCCTCCGAAAAGGGAGGACAGCCACAAATAGCCCATTTGCCGCTTTTCTCCCAATGTGGAAGGTCTGAGACCCCCAGGAGGCCCTGGTTAAGACCTCTGTTGCAGAGACTAGTCGTGTCTCCTGTGCTGGGTAGCTGGGACCCCTCTGTATGAGGGCACTTGTGCTGGATGTGGCGGGTAGGGACCCTACGCCTCCACCCGCCGCCCCCCCACTATGATCGCAAACTACTGAGGGGCTGTGAACCTGCCCAGGTGGTTCATCTGTAAACCAAGCAGCTCTAAGGGCCACTCCAAGTGCAGGTCAAGGGACAGTCACCCTGTGTGGACTGACCAGCCATCCAAGCTTCCTTCCCCCACAACTACCACCTGCCAGCAATTTCTCACCCACGACTCGCTTTAGCCTCTAAACACTCTTTCCCCTGGGCTGAACGCAGCCTCACTTTGGCCATGAGAAGACAAAGCAGGGTGCTACCCCTCATCCAGCCAGGGTGGGGTTGGCCTGGGCTGGCCCCTCAGCCTCCACAGCTGCTTCTGTGCACCCAGGTGTCCAGGCTCCTTATCTGCCCCATAGCCGGCCTTCTCACCCTCACAGAGACCACAACACCAAGAAAAATGCAACCTGCCCGCACCCCACTGCTGCCTTCTATTGACTTTGGGGTCTCTGGGGCCATGTGACCTGTCAGACAGGCACAGGCTGTGGAGTGGTGAGAAGCGGGTAGGGACCCCACTGTCCCGGGAGTCCCACGGCTCTATCTACAGTCCGTCAAGCCACAGACCAGACTCGCGCCAGGATGGTTCTAGAAAATGGGGGAGGGTGGTGAAACGGGCTTATAAGGTTCCTGCCTACCTTTCTGTCTCCTGAGAAAGTGGGAGGGTTTGTTTTTTTTAAGTGGAAGCAATGATTTTTGAAAAACTTCCTGGATGGACAGAGTTCCCATCAAAAGCAAACAGCGCTTTCTATCAAAAACACACTCCCTTGGGCTCCTGTGACCAAGGAGTGGGCGGCCACTGGAAAAGTGCCTTTTCCTTGAGAAGCACCCGGAAGTCACTGCAGCGCCCTCCCCTACCAAAATCCCAGGTACCGTTTCTGAGGATCCCGGGTTTCTGCCCCCTCTTAGAAGACCTCCAAGGGCAGCAAAGGGAAAACCAGGAGAGGCTTCTCAGAATCCAGCACGAAGGGCTCCCCTGGGTCTTCCTGCACACGAGATGAGTGTGGCACTTACAAACTCCAAGAGTGACAAAGGTTAAAATGACAAAATTCCCCTGCCCCAGCACACACCCACCCACCCCTGTTCTTGTTCTAAAAACAAAACACAGTTCCTGTTGGCAACCGCCACACCTCGGCCCTGTCACCACTTCCTTCCGGTGCCTCCACATCCTGCCTGGTTGATGACATTCGCCACTGTTGTGTGTAAACCCTGCCCCTGGCCCAGCAGACTTAGTGGCTGGCTAGAAGATGCTCACCGCCCAGGATCTGTCCTGTTAAAGATGGTTGCGCCTCAGGGCTGTCTCCCATGGTCTAAATGTTTGTGTTTAAATACTGAGACTGCTCCCTGGGTGGGGAGGCTGCCCGCGTCCTGAAGGACACAACAAAGGCCAGATGCCTTAGATGGGCTGCTATAGTCCAGCCCTCCTAGTAATCCTTTTTTTTCCCCCACAAAAGCCAACTGAGATATAATTCACATGACTATAAACCTCACCCTTTTAAAGTATACAATTCAATGGATTTTAGTAAAATCATTAAGTATGCAACCATCACCACTAATTCCAAAACATTCTCATCACCCCACAAAGAAACCCCATGTCCATCAGCAGTTATCTCCTATCGCCCTTTTATAAGCAGAATCACATCCCCCCTCAAAAGATGTGCTCAAGTCTTAACAGGTGAAGTGATCCCATGTGGAAGCAGGACCACTGCAGATGTACTTAAGTTGAGGTCACCCTGTCCTACAAGAAGAGGGGGATCTGGACACAGACACAGACAGCCATGTGACGGAGGCCGAGATCAGGTGATGCGTCTACAAGCCCTGCCAGCCAAGGGATGACCAGGATCGTTGGCCTCACAGGAAGCTGGGGGTGAGGCAGCAAGGACCCTTCCTGGTGCTTCTGAGAGCCTGAGCCCACAGCAGATACGAGATGGCCTGGGATCTAAGCCCAGCTGTCCTCACCTCTACTGTCCTCTGCTCTACCGAGACAAAGAGGGGCTGCCAGGTGTCCACAGCCTAGTGCCATGATTCTCCTCTCAAGCTCCTCCCTCTGTCTCAGTTCCCTGCAGGGGCAAACACAGATTTTCTATTCAACAAAATGGTGTTGGGAGTCGGGGGACAGAAAGGAGAGAAATGCAGGAGAGGTCATGGGTGGTGTGTCTATGCGGGAGTCACACCTCTTCCTTCTGAGGACTTGTTCCAAAGCTGCAAGGGCCTTCACTACATGGTTGACTGACTGGAGACCCAAGTGTCAGAAAGGGGCATACACAAGAAACCATGTCTCCCAACTTCCATCCACCACAAGCCCCACCTTTTCTGGCTGCCCAAACTTCCTCTCAACATCAGGGTCCTTGGGACTTGCCTGTGCACTGACCCCAGTCTGTGGGGAGGGTATCCACCAGGCACCACACTCTCTCCAGGCATTGGGAGAGCCCCTCCATGCTCAGCTACAGCCATGGGTCTCAAATGCACTGACCCTGCCCCCCAGGGGCCACAGGAGAATGGGGCACTCCTGGCACTGAATGGATGGGGCCAGGGAGGTTGCTCCACACCCCACAGAGAGTGCCCAAGGTGGCCCCCCATGGAAAGCAGCCCAGCCCTGGATGTCTTATTTAGGACTCAGCAACCACAGGAATGACCATCTCCTTCCCAGAACCTGGTTTGTGAAGGCGGATTCCCCTTTTTGCTTAAGCAGTCTGAACCTCGCAATTCCAGGAAGTCAGGAGCTCACCAGCTGGGGCATGTCCAGAAGTTCCCAGAGTAAAAACCCAAGTTCCAAGCCAGCTGCTCGGGGAATTTTTGTTCAACCTCCATTTCAAGAACCCCTAGAGATGGGAGAGCAGCTCCCGGAATGATGGTTAATGGCTGACTCTTCCATGAATTTGGCTGGCTTGGGAGCTTCATCACATATGAAACAGACTGCCTTAACCTTGTTAGGAATATGAATCATCTCGAGCCCAGGAACTGAAGTAGTACTTCCAAGAACCCTCTTCGGGACTGAAACAACCACTTCTACTTTTGTTGAGAGAGAGGCACACCTAGAACTCAGCTTGTCACAGATATCTGGGGCACCTGGTGGGCAAACATCATGGTCCAGATTTGAGAGATGATAGACATACTCTGAGTCCTTTAGGGAGGTTCAAAAAAAAAAAGTACACTGTCCAGCCTCGAAAAGACAGGAGGAATTGTAAATGTGCATCATTAAGTGAAAGAAGCCCATGTGAGAAGGTAACACTGTGATTCCAACTCTTTGATGTTCTGGAGAAGGCAGAGCTGAGCTCTGGGGACAGAAGAAGGATTGGTGGTTGTGGGGGGCCATTGTGGGGGTGGGGAGTTTAAAGGAGAGATGAATAGGTGGAGCACGGGGGATTTTTAGGGACGTGAAACTACTCTGTGTGAAAAAACGATGGGTATGTGTCAGTGCACATCTGTCCAAACCCAGAGAGCATGCACCACTGAGCGTGAACCCACCAAATGTACTCTGGATGCTGGCTGACAGGGATGTGTCAGTGGAGGTTCATCCTGGTGACAAATGTCCTGCTCTGGTGGGCGATGCTGATAACCGGTGAGGCAATGCACATATGGGGGCAGGGGGCATACAGGAATTCCCTGTACCTTCCGCTCAATTATGCAGTAAGCTTAAAACTGCTCTAGAAAAATTAAGTCTATTAAAAAAAATTACTGGGGCTTCCCTGGTGGCTTGGGCTTTCCTGGTGGCTCAGTGGTAAAGAATCTGCCTGCCAATGCAGAAGCAACTAAGCCCAGGAGTGACAATAACTGAGACCACGTGCTGCAACTACTGAAGCCAATGCACCTAAAGCCTGTGCTTCACAACAAGAGAAGCCACAGCAATGAGAAGCTCGCGCACCACAATGAAGAGTAGACCACTCACTGCAACTAGAGAAAAGTCCAAGCAATAACAAAGACCCAGAACAACCAAAGAATAAATAAAAGTAAAAACAATTAAAAAATTTATAGCTAACACAAATTTATCAATTACAACACACCAAGCATTTGGCTAAATCCTGTGAACTGCTCTCCCCATTTAAGAAATAACTAAAGCCACAGATAGGAAGCAGAAAATGATGAATCCCAAGAAAGAAGGCATAAATAAAGAATACATTTAGACATCTTGGCATAAACAACAAATGCCATGGGACTTCCTTGGTGGTCCAGTGGCTAAGAGACTGAGCTCCCAACGCAAGGGAACCTGGTCAGGGAACTAGATTCTAAATGCAGAAACTAAGAGTTCATATGCTACAAATAAAAAAGATCCTGCTTGCTGCAACTAAGATCTGATGCAGTCAAATAAATATTAAAAAAAAAAAATGCCTTGGAAGACACTGAAATACATTTTGCATGTGTAATTTTTAACTTTTTGGTAGCCACATTAAAAAGTAACAAAAGGAAAAGAAACAAGTGACTTTAACATTGATAATATATACTAAGCCTAAGAGCACCAAAATATCACTTTAACATCTAACCAGTATAGAAAATACTAAGGAACTATTTTGCATACCTTCTACCCACCCCCGCCTTAACACTCCAAGTCTCCAGAGACTGCTGTGTATTTTACCTGAAGGGCACATCCCATAATGGAATAGCCACGTTCAGGTGATCACTGGCCATCCATGGCCATCCACGTCATGCAGGACAGTGCATGCTACTGCACTGGATAGCTCAGCTCTGGAGGGTTTTAAAAGGGGAAACCACCCCCGTAGCCGTCAGGACAGGAGCAGTGGGACAGGTGCTGTTTGAGATGGGACTCTGGGAAGGGGAGAGGCTCTGGATTGGAGCAGGCTGAGGTTCCCCGTAAACAAACAAAGGACACAAAAGGCGCCTCCGGAAGGGAGGGGAGAAACAGGGCGCCCCAGGGTGCGGGCAGGCAGGGTGCGGCAGCCAAGATTTCCACTTGCTTCACTCCATAATCAGTACAACAGACACTGACAGGCTACCATGAACTTGGGGCAGGGTAGGGGGTGGATGGGCACTCAGGGCTTTGGGAGGCTGCAGAGCCCTATCCTGACATTGGCCAGGACCAGGATTCTTTGCATCACTCATCATTCTTGGCTGAGTCTGTAAAATGGGCTCATATGAGTCCCTGAATTTTATACTGGGTGGAGGGAGGAACGAAGAAGTGGCTAGCAGAGACCACGTGTAACAGAAACAAGTCCAAGATCACAAAGCGCAGGCAGTGGGTGAAATATGCAAAATGCTCGTGCATCACATGCCAAAATTTATCCAAGTGTATCTCTGAATGAATGCAGTTGATTGGGAGTCAACCGAGCCTCTATAAAAAGGTTAAAAAAAAAAAAAAGATGCAAGGGGTAGAAAGTGCCTGCAAATAAAGAATGGAAGACTTTTACTCCAAAATGAGCAGTGGCTCTCTGGGTGGGAGCATCACTGGCTATTTATTTTCTGCTCTGTGACTCTCTGTATTTTCCAGTCACCCTCTGGCTTCCCTTTTCGGTGACATTTAGTAAAGTACATAGTTATTTAAAGCAAATGCAAGCCCTACAGTCAGTGAAGAGATGAAGAAGGGGGGTTAGCCAGTGGGCAGCGCCAACATTCAAACACCTGCCGCCCAGCCCGTGCCCACTGCTCAGGGGCTCTGGGGCCCAGGAAGGCTGCTTTCAGAGGGCGGGGGTCACAGTGCGCTGGGGGCCCTAAAATCTTGTGGACTTTCCATCCAAACCAGGAGGTGGGGTCCTGGTTATTGATATCAGAAGGGGGTGGCCCTGGTAACCACTGGTAACCACTAATTCCACCAAGGGCCCGCCACCGGCTCCCGCCCCTCCACCACCGTCCATCCCTCTGAGGGACCCGGCCTCCCCGCCGCCCGCGGTCGCCCCCCTGAGGGATCCGGCCTTCCCGCCGTCGCTCCCCTGAGGGATCCGGCCTCCCCGCCGTCTCCCCTCTGAGGAACCCGGCCTCAACGCCTTCGCCCCTCTGAGGGACCTGGCCTCCCTGCTACTCGCGGTCGCCCCTCTGAGGGGCCCGACCTCCCTGCCGGGCGCGCTGGCCTCTCTGAGGACTCACCTGCCGCCTGCCTCCTGCTTCCGGAAGAGTTGGGTCAAGTTCGATGCTGGACCCAGTTCCCGGGCCGCTGGCCAGTCCGGCCTCGCTGCCAGGCCCGGAGTAATTTCGCACACGACCGCCCCGCCCCTCATCGGATACACTTCCGCTCCAGGGCAAGGCCTCCCCGGAAACAGAGCGGGGGAGGCCTGCGGGCGGAGCTTGCTGTGTGCCGGGAGCAAGAGACGCGGCCTCGAACAGAGGCCCGTCTGGAAGGAGGAGCTTTGCGATGGCTGTGGGCGCATGCTTGAGGCGCGGTCGGGGGCGGGACCAACAAAGGAGTTGAGCTTCCTCTTGGAGTGGCCGCTCCTGGGCGGGGCCTGAAAGAGGAACCTGCGCCCTCTGTTGCCCGTTATAGGGGCGAGGCCTACGCCGCGGGCGGGGCGGGGTCGTGGCCCTCCCGAGAGGGCCCCGTTGGTTGGTGCGCGGCGGAGGGGCGTGGCACGGGGGCGCCGTTGGTTGGTGCGCGGCGGGCGAGGGAGTGGCGCGGGAGGCGCCGTCGGTTGGTCGGCGGCGGGTGGGGGCGGGCCATGGCCCTGCTGCTGTGCCTGAGTCTGACAGCGGCGCTGGCCCTCGGCTGCTTGCACTGCCACGGTAACTTCTCGGAAAAGTTTTCCTTCTACCGCCATCACGTGAACCTCAAGTCCTGGTGGGTGGGTGACATCCCCGTGTCTGGCTCGCTGCTCAGCGACTGGAGCCAGGACACAATGAAGGAGCTGCACCTGGCCATCCCCGCGGAGATCAGTGAGTGCCGGGGTCCCGCATGGGTGAGCCCTCGGGCCGGCCAGACCCCGGACCTAGGCCGCTCACACGCCTCCTTCTCCCGCCCCCAGCCCGGGAGAAGCTGAACCAAGTGGCGGACGCCGTGTACCAGAGGATGGATCAACTGTACCAGGGAAAGATGTACTTCCCGGGTGAGGGGCCCACCACCGCGGGCGGGAAACTGAGGCAGAGCCCAACCGCCCCCAGACATTTAAAGTCCACCCACCGCCTGAGTCTGACCGCTGGAGGCTGACCGCCCCCTCTCCGCCTCCCCTTATCAGGGTATTTCCCCAACGAGCTGCGAGCTATCTTCCGGGAGCAGGTGCACCTTATCCAGAATGCCATCATTGAAAGTGAGCAAAGGAGAGGGCTGGCGGGGCAGGGGGGAGGATGCTGCCCAAAGCCTGAGGACCCAGGGCCATGGGAGTATTTCAGTCTCCTTACAGGCCAGAATCCGGTCAGGGTGTGGATCAGGCTGGGGCTCAGGCTGGAGTAATGTGAACAGGGAGTCTGGCATGGTGCAGCCAGGTGTCAGGACTCAGAAAGGCCATAAAAGCAGGAGGGGAGGGGGGAGAAGGGCCACTCCCTGCGAGTGTAACAGTTTCATCCAATGGGCACCAACAGGACACCTTGATGGATAAATCCCACCTATCCCTGCCACTTCCCCTATGAGTCCCTGGAGGCCTGAGAGCTTTGCTGCCACCCTCCCACCTGGCTTGCTCCATCCCAGACTGGGGCCGGGGACTCCCTGGTGGCTCAGTGGTAAAGAACCCACCTGCCAATGCAGGGAACACTGGTTTGATCCCTGGGTCGGGAAGAACCCCCTGGAGAAGGAAATGGCAAACCACTCCAGTATTCTTGCTTGGAGAAGCCCTGGAGCCTGGCATGCTACAGTCCATGGGGTCACAAAGAGTTGGACATGACTTCGTGACTGAAGGACAACAAACAATGGGACTTCTCTGGTGGTCCAGTGACTAGGACTTCGTGCTTCTAATGCAGGGGGCCCAGGTTAGATCCCTGGTCATGAACTATATCCCACATGCTGCAATGTAGACAAATAAACAACAACAAGGCTGGGGCCCACCTAAGTGGCCAATGGACAAGGGCCGAACCATGGGCAACCTGGGAGGTGGGGGCTGGGGAGGAACAAGGGAACAGGCCAGGCCTAATAAGGCACCATCTGTGCCCTTGCCCTACCACAGGCCGCATCGACTGTCAGCGTCACTGTGGTGAGTGAGCCTTGGTCCTGGCTGTGGGGTGCCGCAGCAGCTGGGGCCCCCAAGCCTGAGGGTGAGGGGAGCCTGCAGCACCTCTGGTGTGTTGCAGGCATCTTCCAGTACGAGACTATCTCCTGCACCAACTGCACGGATTCGCACGTCGTCTGCTTTGGCTACAACTGCGAGTAGGGCTAAGGCGCCGGCAGCTGCCTGTGCTGAGGGGCCCCTGCCCACAGGGTCCCAGGCTCTCCCTGAAGGGGTCCCTCATCACCTTGGTAAGGGGGAGGGGAGCCCTGCAGCTGGCCCCTGAGTGTCCACGCCCGTGTTCCCGCAGGTCGTCAGCGCAGTGGGAGACAGCAGTGCAGGGCCTCCTCCAGTACATGTGAGTGGGGACAGCTGGGCACAGGGCGAGGGGATCCTGATTGAGGCCACTTGGCCCCTGACTCCGAAACTGCTGTCGTTGTAGAAATAATTGGCACAAGTAAGTCCCCTCTCCCCAAGGGCAATGTGCATGTGCCCTCACCGGTAAGTATGTGCCCAGGCAGCCACAGGAGACAGCACTTGGCCCTGGTGTTGGGAACCCAGCCTCTACCTTCCAGGGTCTCTGAGCTCAGCTGGCACAAGGGCGCACATCCTGGTTTGGGGGTCCCCACAGACCCAGGTCCTACCCCTGCCCCAGGTGGGTGGCGGGGCTGTGGTCAGAGATGCTGAGGGCACCCCTGGTGAACATGTGCCCCCATGGAGGGGCCTGAGGGCCACAGGCACAGCCTTACCCCCAAAGCTTGGAGCTAACCAGGGCCCTGTCATGTCTTTCAGAATGGACACCAACACGAGGTAAGGTCCCTGCAGGCCCATCCTCCTGGGGGTGTGGGTGGTGTGGACTTCGCCAGGTCAGTGGGGGCAGACAGGGTGTTGTATGGGATGGGTGCAGCCAGGCAAGATGTCACCTCTGCAATCACATCCATGCCATCACGCCATGAATAAACATGAGTTCCCTTCCTTCACCTCCTCCTCGCCTGGACGCACAGAACCACTCCAGCCTTGTGAGTGAACCAGTGGGGGGAAGCTGCAGGGACCTGGGTGGGCTCTGCCTAAGCCAGAGGTCAAAGCCCCAGGCGCCCCCCTCCCGCCCCGGCCCTGCCCTGCTCCCTTCACAGACCCCATTGTGGGAGTGTTGGGTGTGACCCCACTGGTGTCCAACTCCAGCTCGAGGGTCTGTCTGGATCCCTGCTACATGCCCCCGCTAGGACGAGGGACCTGGGCCCCAGCAGAGGCCCACCGGGGAGGACGAGGCAGGGGAGGAAGGACTGGGGCGCCCCATCTCCTTGCAGCTTGATATCACCAAGCTTCACGTGTCTGGAGCCCCCACACCTGGCCAACCTGACTCTGGAAAACGCCTCCGAGTGCCTGATGCAGCACTGAGGGTGGCCGGGCCGGCTAGACCCATCCCGCCGCGGTGCGGGGCCAGAACTCCACTGGATCGTCTCGGCCAGACCCTGTGGAACAGGCCTACTGCTGTCTGGGGGCCCCACCTGCCTTGGAGCCTGGGGCCGGGACAGGCCGGGGCCGGGAGGAGGGGATGGGAGATAGATGACTTTGTATATAGCACAGCGTAGATGTGGGCAGGATCGCAGCCATGTGATGGAATGATTAAATATCCCTGATGTTTCTCATCCCGGAGCCATCCTTGTCGGGGCTGTGGGCTGGGACCCAAGCGAGGTGTGTGCCAGGTGCAGGGCTTCCCAGGGACCTGGAATGTCCAGTGGTTAAGAATCTGCCTTCCAATTCAGAGAGTAACCATTATATCCCTGGTCAGGGAACTAGATTCCACATGCGACACGGCAACTAAGCCCATGTGTTGCAACTACTGAAGCCTGCACGCCCTAGGGTGCGTGCACAGCAACAAAGACCCAGCACAGAAAAAAAAAAAAAAAAGTACCTGGCGGGCCACACACAACCAGCCTTCAGGGCAATTGGCTCTTTGGATGACTCAATGGGAGACTGTTTTGGTAAAAACCAGGGCCAGCTTGGGTGTGTCCTGGGGCTCCTGTCACATCAGCTGCACCATGGCACCTGCTGTCACCACCATGGCCTGGCTTCTCAGATGCCCCACATGGGCTGTGAAAAGACAGGCCCAAACTGGCTGGATCCAGGGCTCAGCGTCGGTCCAGCAGATGGGAGGGGACGGAACCACTGCGGGACGGAAACACACCATGGCAAGTCTGGCAGTTCTTGGGGTCCTGGGCTGGGCCCTTCCTGGCCTGGGTGGCCGCCAACTTCCCTACTCAGGTAAGGGGCCTCTGCTTGATGCCTTCTAGCCGAGGTTTCACTGATGGGACTGCTGGCCTCCACTTGCCTAGGAGCACTGAGGTCAGGGGACTGGTGAGTGGAAGACTGGGGGACTCTCAGATGCCCAGGACCTGAGCTGGGCCCACACACTGGAGCAGAATGGGCCAATGACCCAGGGGCCGCCCAAGGGGGCTTCATGCAGGGCTCTGCAACTGCCCCCGTTTTGGGTTTCAGGTTAGAGGTGACCTGGGTTGTCTGCTGACACAACCCTCCATCCATGTGGCAGCAGTAAAGCTGTCGGAAACATAGGGAATTGAAACAGTGGCAGGGCCTCCCTTCCAGCATCTGCTCCTGCCAATCCTTGGGGCTCTGAGCCCCGCACACTGTGTCTGGACCCCTGACCCTGCCGTCTTCCCTTTGCGTGCTGCTGAGATTAGAAATGAGGGGTTCAAGTGTATTTTCACTGGACTTAAACTTTAGTAATATTTCCACTCATCCTGTACCACCTTTACCAGAAGGGTTCCCTGGAAAGGGACAGCAGTTGCTGGGCCCCGTGGAGTCCTGTGAGGGGATGGGTATCAGGTGTCTCCTTGCTGTTATCGCTGGGGCCCAGGAGCCCTGAGGACCACACCCCTCTGGAGAGGACAAGAGGTGCAGGGAGAAGGGCAGGGGTACCCTAGCTTCACAATGAAACCTGCACAAGGGTGCCCTGTGGCCCCCTTCTGACCCCGAGTGCTGGAGGACTGTCCAGAGGTCTGGCTGTATGCTGACCCCCCACACTGGGGGGAGAATCCCCTACTTGGGGGCATACATTGCCAAAGGCAAGAGACCCAATGGATAAACGCCTGTTTCGCAAGTTTATTGGATCATCTTGACACAAAATCATTACAGCAGCATGATATGTCTCTCCTTTACACGGGAATGTCGATAGCAAATAAATTCTTATATAACACATCATACAATTTAGAGATTCTAGAATCACTGCACAGGATTCTGTAATAGGTTACTCTACATGCTAAAGTGACAGTTTTCATCAAAAGAAGTTAAAACGTCATTGAGGACCATCATCTTTGAGGAAAGGTCAGTCTCACGGGGGTGGGCTGGGGTCCCCCCCTGCCCCCGAGGCACATCTCAGGGGCCCAGCCACCCCCGGACCCACGTGCTTCCCAGCAAGGAAACAGGGCCAGGCCCGGGCCCTTCCACAGGTGCAGACACAGACCTGCAGAGCATTCAGTGATGACAGGAGAGCCAGAGTTGTAGCCCTCCACCACTCACCACAACACCCAGCTGGGCACAGAGGCCACCAAGGCCCTGGATCCCTGCTGGGCACTCCCCTCAGGAGATACACGGGACACAGTGGTGGAACAAACAGGATGTGACGGACGGCAGCCTGCAGGACTCTGCCCCACCCTGTGTCCTGGGGAGGACGTGCCCCTCGGCATGGGGTGAAGAGGAATGTCTCCCCCGAGCACCTGGCCTGGCCTCCACCCCCAGGGCCCGCGGGCAGGAATCTGGGAACTCGTGGGATTCGGACGACTTGACAGAAGCGGGATGCGCCACTCTGTCCGGTCCCCGTCCAGCCCCCGCCAGGTCCTGGCCTTGACAGCGGTCACACTCGCCCTCGGTCAGCCCCTGTGGCCATAGGCACAGTCCACTCCAGCCAGAGGAGCCCCGGCTGGCTTGGGGACTGGAAAGGGCTGCTCGCCAGAGAGGAGAGAGAAGCAAAGTAAAAAAGATGACAAGGTAAATCAACGTAAACCGCAGGGTCTACACAGTGGACGATGGTGGACTTGGTCATCTCCTGGCTGGACCCAGTGTGTGCAGAACATGGCCACCCTCCTGTGGCAGGCGGCACTCAGCACATGGCCAGCGTCTCCTTCATTTCCTCCAGCAGGTTGCTCAGCAGTGTGGGGTCACTGCACTTCCCATCCACCGACACCGACTTGTCGCCCTGTGAGGGAAACGACAGCGGGCACTCAAGAGACACCACCCTCTGGACATCCTCTCCTACTTTGGGGTACTCTGATAACCCTCTCCTATTTTGGGGTGCTTTGATAAGAAGAGGGGCACCAGGTAGGATGGAGCAGGCGCACCACACCCCATGTCCCCCACACCCCATGGGAGGAGCTGCAGGACCTGGACAGACCAGAACCTCAGGGGCTCAGGACAGATGCTCTGGCAAAGGCAGGGATCCCAGCCCCGCAGAAGACACAAGAGCCCCTGCCTGGCCCAGCCCCTCAGGGGCACAAGGAACAGCTGAGTGCAGCACCAGATGTCCTGCAGATGGAACCTGAGTGCCAACCTTCTCCACAGGTGTGAAGAAGGCCCATGGTCTCCAATTCAAAACTTCCAAAATCACTTGGCACTCCAAGACCAAGGAAATCTTAGCTCACATGGAAAAGACAACCCACAAACACCCACCGAGAAGAGATGGATGTCAGAATCACCTGACAGGCTTTAAAGTAGTGACTCCAAGAACTTCCAATCAGCAATCACATACACTCCTGAAGCAAGCAGGAGAACACAACATCTCAGCAAAGAAAAGGAAGAAATAAAGATCAATCCAGGAACTTCTAGCCCATAATACACCAGCTGCACACAACAGAACTTACGTGACAGAAGAATCTATGACCCTGACAAGAGATTAATGGAAATTATCCAATCTGAACAGACAGTGGAAGGAAGTGGAGGTGGGTAAAGTAGCAAAGATTCACAGCACAGGGACCCGAGACAGAGAAGATAAAGAAAGCAGTGCTGAAAAGGTATTTAAAATCATAGCTGAGAACTTCTGAGTTGTGCAAAAGACAGAAATGCACAGATCAGCACATTCAACAGACTCCACACCATTAACAGGAGCTGAGTCCCTTTCCAGGGAACCTCTCTGGTAAAAGTTGTACAGGATGAGTGGAACTATCACTAAAGTTTAAGTCCAGTGAAAATACACTTGAACCCCTCATTTCTAATCTTGGCAGCACACAATGAGCAGAGGGCAGGGTCAGGAGTCCAGACACAAGTGTGCGGGGCCCAGAGCCCCAGGGATCGGCAGGAGCAGATGCTAGAAGAGAGGCCCTGCTGCTGTTGCAATTCCCTATGTTCCCGACAGCTTTACTGCCGCCACGTGGATGGAGGGTTGTGTCAGCAGACAGCCCAGGTCAAGGAAGTCAATACCAAGACATGTCACAAACTGCTAAAACCAAGAACAAAGGAAAACCTGAAACAGTCAGGGGGAAACAATGCATTCCTTAGTAAACAGAAAACGTTCCTTGTCGGAAACTCCCAAAGGAAATGGCCTAGTTTTGAAGCACTCTGTGAGAAAACAGCAAAGCAAAAATTCTATACCCAGCAAAAACAGCCTTGACAAACGGTAAAACAAAGGATGATCGGATGAAGGAAACTGAGAGAACCCACATAGCCAATAGACTTGATCTAAAGTTCTTTAGACGGAGAGAAATGAGGCAGAAGAAAGGGTGGAATGTGAGCAGTGAAAGCGACAGAAACGGCAGGCATGCGGGTGAGCAGACGAGGCTGTCTTGTCTCCTGAGGTCTCTGAAATCTGTAAAGCTATAATGCACTGAAGAAAGGCACCTTCAGTGTCTGCAGAGGCAAAACCTGAGACCACCTCCTGTATAGGGGGAGGGTCAAGGGCTAAGCAAGTGTGAGGTTTTCATGTTCCGCCTGAGCTTCAAGTAGACTGTCAACACCAAAGGTGGGGATGTAGTCCCCAGAGCTCCAGACACACGGAGACTCTGTCAATATATAAACGTGGGACACTCGTAACACTCACATACACCACAGAAGGCGAGAGCAGAAGGATGAAAGAAAAAACACAGGGAACAAACTAACTGCAAGACAAACCCCAAAATATCAGTAATACTTTAATCACAATGCTCTGAACAATACAACTGAAAGAAACTGACAGAATGAATAAGGACACGGTATCCATAAGAAATCCTTTCTAATACAAGGATAAAGGCAGGTTTACCACAAAGGATTTGCCACATAAGCACAGACCAAATGACAGCAAGAGGGCTTTCCCTGGTAGCTCAGTGGTAAAGAATCTGCCTGCCAATGCATGGGACATGGGTTCTATCCCTGGTCTGGAAAGAGCCCACATGCCGTGGGGCAATCAAGCCCATGTGGCACAACTAGAGAATGGCCCATGCAGCAACAAAGACCCAGCAGTGCTGTAAGTAAGTAAATAAATGTGAAGTGAAAGTCCCTTAGTCGTGTCTGACTCTTTGTGACCCCACGGACTGTACAGTCCATGGAATTCTCCAGGCCAGAATATTCGCGTGGGTAGCCTTTCCCTTTTCCAGAGGATCTTCCCAATCCAGGGATCGAACCTAGGTCTCCCACATTGCCAGGTGGATTCTTTACCAGCTGAGCCACAAGGGAAGCCCAAGAATACTGGAGTAGGTAAGCCTATCCCTTTCTCCAGGGGACCTTCCCAACCCAGGAATCCAACCAGGGTCTCCTGTACATTGCAGGCAGATTCTTTCCAACTGACCTATCAGGGAAGCCCAAGTAAATACATAAACGTTATTAAAACACAGACACACACAGACACACACAGACACACAGAATGGCTGTACTGACACCAGATAAAGTGGACTTCAGAGCAAAGACACAGCACAGGACAAAGACAAACACACCAACTGGTGAGGGGATCCACTCGCCCAGACCCACGATTCTAATGGTCCACAGTCAGTAGACCAGCAGACCACCACTGGCCTCATGTTCCTTGGTCACTCATGGAGGCCCAGCAGAGAGAAAATCTGCGAGGATCTAGAAGAATCAAAAACACGGTCAACCAGCAGTATCTGGTAACACACATGTCACAGAAACACCCACAGAATAGCTGTCCAGAGGGACCACACGCAGGACAGAGCTCCAGTCTCAGCACCTTTCAGAGGCCTGAGAGGTCACACCAGAAACCAGGGGCCAGGAAGCAACAGGGAACTCTCCCAATGCTTAGAAATAAGTCCACAGATCAGTGAGGAGGTAGTGATAGAAATTAGAAAGTATCTGGAACTGTATACACATGAAAATTAAACATAAAAACCTGTGGAATTCAGCTAAAGAAGTATGTAGAGGAAAGTTCCTAACATTAAAGACTTTATTGGAAGAGACAGGCCTGTTGGAAAGGTCTAAGTTTTCACCTTATATATTTGCAAAGGAGCAAAATAAACCCAAAGCAGGCAGAAATAAGGAGATACGCAGCAATATTCAATAAAATTTATTAAGTTTTTTTTCTTGGCTACACCTCATTACTTGTGGGGGCTTCCCAAGTGGCTCAGTGGTCAAGAACCCACCTGCCAAAGCTGGGGACACAGGAGACCTGAGTTCAATCCCTGGGTCAGGAAGATTCTCTGGAGAAGGAAATGGCAACTCACTCCAGCATTCTTGCCTGGAGAATCCCATGGACAGAGGAGCCCCGTGGGCTGCAGTCCAAGGGGTTGCCAAGAGCAGAACACAACTCATCACACACGTACTGCATTGCCATTGCTTATGGGATCTCAGTTCCCCAACCAGGGATCAAACCCAGGTCCCGGGCAGTGGAAGCGCAGAGTTCTAACCACTGGACCTCCAAGGAATTCTCCAACCTTTCAAAAAAACTGGTTACTAAATTTATCTTTCAAAATGGATAAATAAGCCTTCTAGCCAAGATAACCAAGAAAAAGGAGAGGAGACAATTACCAATTATCAGGAATGAAAGCTTATCACCACTGATCCCTCAGACACTAAAAGGAAAAGAAAAGAACCAGATGATTTGATCCACCATCACCTCCACAATCCAGATGAAACCAACCACTTCTTTGAAGACTACAAACTATTGAAACTCACACAGTAAGAAACAGACAAACCAAAGAACCCTAAAAGTATCAAAGAAAGAAACTGAGGATTTCCCTGGTGGTCCAGTGGATAAGAATCCACCTGTCAATGCAGAGAACACAGATTCCATCCGTGGTCTAGGAAGATCCCACATGCTGAGGGGCAACTAACCCCGTGTGCCTAGAGTCCGTGCTCCTCAACAAGAGAAGCCATGCAATGAGAAGCCCTTGCACCAAAAGTAGAGAGCAGCCCCTGCTCACTGCAACTAGAGAAAGCCTGCAGCAACAAAGACCTGGAGCAAGCAAAAATAAATTTTTAAAAAAGAAAAATAAAGCTGTTATGAAAAAAAAAAAAAGAAACTGAACTTGTAGATAAAAACTTTTCAGCAAAGAACTCCCCAAACCCAGATGATTTCCCTGAATTCGACAATAATATGCCAGAAGAAACACACTGACTAAACATGACCTCTTCCAGGAGATGTGCAAGGAAGGAGCGGGCCAGGTGGAGGAAAGGCAGACACTGCTCATGAGCACAGGGTCAGAGCCTTCAGCAAAATCATCTCAGACTGAGCTCAGAGCAGAGCAGTTGCGCTGGAGGACAGTGGTGAGGCTGGGCAGGCCCGCCAGACCCCGAGGGCTCACCTTCTTCACCAGGAGGCAGACGTGGTGGCCCTGGATGGAGCGGCTGTACATGGAGGCGCAGGAGTCCACTCGCTCCACAACTGCAACAGAGAGCGGTGTGAGGCCAGGCCAGCCCCGTGCAGTGGGGGAGCCCCGGGTGTGGGAAGAAGGCCAAGCAGTCTATCAGCTATGTCCAGTCTTACCAGAAAAACGGTGATGAAAACAGATCTTTGCCAGGAGGTTATGGAAGGACATACTAATGCCATCCACCTTGATCGAGCTCATGCTCAGGTCCCCAGACTCCAGCAACTTGGCAAAGGCATCACTGTGGGAAGGACAAAGAGAGGGTGGCAACAGGGGGCCCCGCCCAGAGGTGAGCGCCTCCTCTGAAGGCCTGTGGCTCAGGGTCTCCACAGGTCCTGTAAGAAGTCAACAGCTGAACAGTATCCCCAAAGCCCCTAAGTTTCAGCCCTGACCCCCAGGCCCTGGGAATGTGACTGGGTTTGAAGACAGGACCCCAATGCAATGTATTAGGGGTCCTGGTGTGAACAAGAGGTCAGGATGCAGACGTGCGGGAAGGATGAGCATCTGTGCCCACAGGGGCGGGCAGCCATCTGCATGCCACGGAGCAAGGCCTCAGGAGGACCCAGCCCTGCCCATATTCTGGGTCTGGAGTCCAGTGTCCAGTCCAGGGAGGGAGGCAGGCCTGTTGTTTGGGCTGCCGGGCCTGTGCTGAGCGTGAGGTGCCTGAGCCAGTCACCTGACACTCCACGTACAACCTTTCCTCAGGTCAGAGAATGTCGTGGAGATGACCGTCTGGAGCCCCCCATGGTAGGAAAGCGGGGAGCTGGGGGCAGGAGGGAGGGCAGCGCACCTGTAGCACGGCGTGGTGACCAGGTACGAGGTGCAGGTGAAGTGCAGTTTGAAGTCAAGCTTCTCGTGGGTGGAGCCTTCGTTGTTCTGTGGGGCAGAGGGGGTGCAGGGTGAGGGGGCACAGGGTGAGGGGGTGTGGGGCAGGGCCTTCAAGCTCAGGTGCATGACTGACCCTTGAGGCACCCTCCTCCGTACCTTGGCGATGAAAGACAGGGTCCCCTTGAGCTTCTGGGCCATGACAATGCTCTGAATGGTGAACACAAACTGGGCCTCGTTGGAAATACCTGGTGTGGGCAAGACATGGGCCTGAGGAGCAGTGCAGGATGCCGTCACCTGAGCAGGCAGCAGGGACTTAAGGCTGCCCAGGGTCTGTCCCCAGAGCTGCTGTCCCAGGCCGGTGAGCCAGGCTCACTCACCAGGGGGCAGCTGGAAAGGCACAGGGACACCGTCATGGACCGAGGAGCCCTCGGGCCGGGCCAGCCGGGCATTGAGCGAGTCCAGCACATTGAGCTCCATGCTCTTGAGGAAGCTGTCGCTCTGGTTCTCCAGGACCACGGAGACTGTGACCTGGCTGTCCTTCTGTAGGCTGCCTTGCACGTCGTATGTCTGCAGAGCAGGACCCAGGGTCAGTGGTGCAGGGGAGCCACTGTGGACCCCGTGCCTAGAGAGTGTGGGCAACCCTTCATGTCCAGAAAAAGGAGCCCTGAGCCCCAAGCACACTCGGCCCACCTCCTGAAAGCCAGACTTCACTTACCATCTTGATGTAAGAATTTTCAGCCAGAAGGGTGTAGCTAGACATGGGCTGTGGACAAAAGAGAAACATGTCAGCTCCAGGCAGTGAGGACCTGGGAGTGACGGTGAGGGCTGCTGGGGGGGCCCCCTCAGGAAACGTCAGGAGCATGAGAATGGGGGACAAGAAGACCCCACGTCCCAGACTACACAAGTCTAACTCCAGAGGCTCCCAACACCAGCTGGTTTGGGAGGACCCTCACCGGCAGGGGCTCCTCATCGAGTGTGCCGTTCTCTACGGGCTCAGCAGCCTCCTCATCTGTCGGCAGCACCTTCTTCTTAGACTTCCTCTTGTCCTTGGACCGCTCCTCGTCTTTCTTGTGTTTCTTCTTCTTGTGCTTGGAGGGTTTCTGGAGCAGGAACACGCTTGAGTCAGCCCTGCGCTGCTCTGACAAGCCACAGCCCAACAGTGCTGCGTGATTAGGATCCAGGGAGTTTGGCAACAGGAGACTGCTGTTAGGAACCCCAGCAGTGCGGGAGCACCGCCCCCAGCCCAGCCCCCGCACACGCGCCCCCACCTTCTCCAGGTCCTGCTCCCTGTCCTCATCGGCGTCCTGTTCCTCTCCCCGGGGCTCTTCATGCCCCTCCTTCAGGACAGTGACTGTGGTATTCACCTCCAGCTCTTCCTACGGGGGGCCAGGCCGGGGTTGTCGGGGGGCTTCAAAGGCAGCCGGGGCCCAGGATGGGGAGTCCTGCACCCCCTGACCTGCTTTGCCCTGGAACATCCTGCACTGATGAGCCTCCCTCCTGACGAGGATGTGTGGCTCCCCCTCAAGTACTGGTGACCAGCAGACAGGAGAGAAGGCCTGGTATGAGGCCAGCTGGCACTGATCCAGAAGACCCCAGAGCCACCAGGCCCCAGCCACAGACACGAAGCCACTGCCCAAGGCTGCTGCCTAGCTCTGGGGGCCTGGGCTCTGAGACAAGGGCCCGCCACGAAAGCACTGCCTGCACAAGACCCTGAACATGGGACTGAGCCGGCCCAGACCTGGCTGGTCTGCCTGAGGATCACCCCACATCCCTCTGCCCCTAGTGAGGGGGGCCCCCTAATGCCTCTAAGACGTAGCTCTCCAAGGCTGAAAAGCACAGGTGTCCAGCTGAGGAGCACTTGCAGTCAGCACAGGTCACAGCTAGGCTCTTACCGGGGCTGGTGTGGCAGCATGCGGCGTAGTAGACAGCCAGAAGTCCAAGTCCTCACCCTGAAACCACAGGAACACAGGCCTTTAGCTGGAGCAGACGGATGGGCCCTGAGAGGGCACAGCTGCCCTGAGAGGCACAGGACACTATGCCCCACAGGACCCGAGTGCACTGGGAGCCAGTGGTGCGTCCAGCTCTCTTGCCATGGGTCCAGGCACCTACCGGGAGGGACCACGCATGCAGGCAGAGTCGTGTTGCTCTGGAGCGAAGTAACACGACCTATGTGCAGTGGCTCTGCCAAACCCTCCCTCCATGTGCAGGACACGCACACCACGGGGGAGGGGAGATTGACAGCCCAAGACATCCCTGCTCCACCCCGTCTGACAAGACAAGTGAGCCTGGCCTCTCACCTTCTCCACTCCCTTCTTCTTCTTCTCCCGCTCCTTCTCCTTGTGCTTCTTCTCCTTCCTCTTGGGTTTCTTGCTCTTCTTCTCCACCAGGGAAATATCCTCTTTCTCAGGGGACTTGGAGGTCTCAGGGTTTCTGTGTTTCTGGACGGGCAGCTTCTCGCTATCAGCTAGGGGCCTGGGGGTGGGCACAGGATGAATGGCTTGGGATGAGGCCTGGAGGGAAGTAGCCCACTCTGCTGCCAGGACCCTCACCCCAGGCCATGCCGAGCAATCAAGAGAGGACAGAGGGAGGGACTAGGACATGGGGAACCCAGGCCACATCCAGCCCCACAGGCAGCTACCCTGGCCTCAGTCTCAGCACTTACTTATCCAGGTCGATGTCCAGGGCCCTGTAAGGGTCATTGGGATCTTTGTCGTCCTCGTCACTGGGCAGGGCGTTCTGAGGGACGACAGGAATGCTGTGTCTGGATCAACCCACCCTCCCCACAAACCCACCAGGCCTCCACCTCCCTTCTCAGAGACAAACCAGCAGGTCCACACCCATGAGAACATCTGATCTGGGGCCTGGCACTTGGAGTGGGCGGGGGATCAGGACAGTTAATGGAACAGAAGTGCAGGGGGTGCTCATAGCTCACAGGGCAGAGCTGACCAGGGCCCCGGGGGCAGGGCACGGTGGGCAGCTGACCTCAGGCATCTCCTCGGTGACGATGTCCACGCGCTGGGCGGGTGCGATGTCCTCGTCGCTCTCCGTGTGCAGCGAGCTGTGACGCCGTGTGCCCCGGCGCTCGCGGTCCCGCTTCTTCTTCTTCCGCTTATCCTTCTCCAGCCGTTGCCGGTGCCGCCTCTCCTCCTCCAGCTTCACGTACTGGTCCGATAGGGGCATCCCTGCTGAGACGTGGGTGCTCAGCCCACAGCCTGAGAGCCATACTCTGCCCCCACCCAGGGGGCACTGCCCTGACCACTGGGATGCAGACAGGGGGCCCAGGGTGGTGTGGGGCTGGACCTGGGGACCCGTGTACACGCCCCCTGCTGGCAGGGGGGTGGGGGAAAGGATGCTGGCTGGACAGAGCCAGAGCAGGGGCAGGCCTGAAGCTGGTCTGCAACACCCTCACCCCACGCAGACACTTGCCTGGCACCTTCAAGGGCACCGAGAGGTCGATCTGCACCACGGGGATGTGCTCCACACCTGGCGCGTCCTGATACCGCTGTGGGGAGACAGTGAGGCCAGTCACCATACAGGGCAAAGGGTCCAGCATGACGCTGAAGCCGCAGAGCAGGGCTCGTGGAGAGGGGCGGGGCTGTCAGTGCGGGGAGTACAGGACGGGAGCAAGACTTGTCTGTTTTTTCATTTGAATCTTTTTTCAACTTGAAAGTCACACTTTGGAAGCACGGACATTTGGAAGCACAGAGACACAGGACTTCCTGCTTCTGGAAAGCGAGCATCAGCAAGCCTGACACACGTGGAGCCATGTCACCCTGGGGGAGCCCAAGGCGGCCAATGGGTCTGCTGGCTGGAGGGGGACAGATGGTGGCAGTGGCGCCTGCAAAGACCCCATGTCCCTCGTGCTCACTCGCTTCCCGCTAAGGCAGAGGAGTCTGACCTCAACCACGCAGAACTTGCTCCCCACTTGTCGCTACTGGGGGCTCCTTGTGGTTCTGCCCCTGGACCTGCTGACAGCCTCACACGGCCCAGGGATGGAGAGCAGACGGGGCCCTGTGGCCCATTCCTCTGGGACAAGGAGTCCAGCCTCACCTTCTGGGGGGACGGGGAACTCTTGATGTAGAACGGGTTGTTGGCCTGCTCTTGCCTGCGGGCTTCGCGGCGCTGTGGGACAAGGTTCAGTGAGCACATCAGTGGGTGTGCAGAGTGCTCGCCCTGCACCCTCCCAAACCACCTGCACGAGCCAGACCTAAGGGACAGGACACCTCGCCATTTTCACTGTTGGCCTTGGGCCAACAGAGAAGAAAGCCAGCGTGGACAGGGGTGGAGAGGGGCGGCCAGTGGGACCACCCGGGAGCTCCATGGCTGGGGCAGGGGGATGGCCCCTGCAGAGGAGGAGCAGAGCAGGGAACAAGGCACATCTCATACCCAAGT
The DNA here is from genome assembly GCF_054371585.1 of Giraffa tippelskirchi. Classification (NCBI taxonomy): domain Eukaryota; kingdom Metazoa; phylum Chordata; class Mammalia; order Artiodactyla; family Giraffidae; genus Giraffa; species Giraffa tippelskirchi. The sequence goes on along the minus strand of NC_137280.1, from coordinate 97,634,817 downwards.
CTGCACGTCGTCCCCAGGCCCCAGACCCAGAAGGGCAGAGGTCAGGACCCACGGCTCTCCCTGGGGAGCTCTGGCCCGAGAACAAGCCCACCCAAGGTCTGACCGGAGGGACATGAGCCACAGGGCAGAGCAACCCCCCTGCCTCACCCGGGCCAGCTCCTGCTCGTCTGCCTCGGACGCCCGTGGCTTGGTGTGCCGCTGTTCCTCGTCCTGGAATATGGCCTTAGGCTTCTCATCCTCAGACTCGCTGTCCGAGAGCGGCTCGTTAATCCAGGCATCCAGGTCCAGGCTACAGGACACAGGGGTCACATGGTGGCTATGGCTTGCAGGCCCCGCCCTGGACACTGCTGTCCCCTTGGAAACCAGGACATGAAGGCCAGGCAGTGGCCATGGGCACAGCGGACAGACCAGGGATGGTGGAGCTTGGCTGCCCCCAAGGCTGATAGGCAAGGAATGCCCACTGACCTTCTCAGGGATGGCACCAGGGTGAGGGCAGCAGGGCCCCAGAGAACCAGCCAAGCGCCCTGCACACAGTCTGTGTGAGGGCGAGTGGCTCTCCTGACCTCAGGGAACGTCCTTCCGTCCCCTCCACCACTCCTGGCTGGCAGAAGCCTGGGGGGGCCCTCATGCCACCTGGCTCCAGGTCTTCTGATGGCCACACACTTACCCTTCGGGGACTGGAACCTTCTTCTGTGCCTTGGGAGCCACTGGGTTCAACTCCCCGGCAAAGAGGGCGCTCACTTCCTCTGCCACCGGTACATCCTTGGCCTGAAGCTTCTGCACGTGCTTGACCAGCTGCAAGATGCAGGATGCCTGCGGGGGCCCCAGAGGAGTCAGGAGGGAGCCCCAGACGACCGGCCCCTGAAGGCCACTCAGCCCCTACAGGGCAGTGCCCACACAGCACACACAGACACCGAGCTGCTTCTGACTGGAGCCTGGCTGAGAATGTCTGGAAGGCTCTATGAGGAGCCACTTGGCCCTGGGGCCTAGACAGAAAGACACAGACCAGCTGCCATCTCCTTCAGAAAGAATCAGTGACAGAAAGCAGGTTCTGAGCAAGATGAAGGGTAAGGGGGCTGAAGGAACGCCACCCCATTAGGCAATTGCTCCAAGAACCAGCAGCCCCGACCTCTGGGAGGCACCAGGGTGCATTCTCTTGGCTCTGGGGATGGGACCACAGCCGACCTGGGCTCACGGACATCAGCCGACAGATAAGCTCATGTCCAACACCTGACTATGACCGCAGAGACCACTGGGGCCTGCATCACCACAGGGCTCATGAAACAGGCTGCCAGGCCACCAGCGCCCAGATGCCACCTCAAGCTCTCGTTGATCAGCTCTCCTTCACCCTCCCGGTCGGCAGCCACCAGGATCTGCGGTCACCTTTGATGCATCCCCCTCGGGCTGACCACGTACCTTCCATGGTCTCCCGTTCCCTCACTGTCTCCCACCCCCACTGTCCCTCGCCAGGCTCCTCCTGTGGGGACCACCTGGGGCCTCCCCAGCACAAGGGCTCCAAACTGGCCTGCCCTGCCCCCGGCCAAGAGTGGGGGAACCACAAAAGGGCCCCCCTCGCACTGCCCTCAGGTGGACGAGCCCCTGCACTCACCCGCTCCTGGACCTCCAGGTCCGCACTCTGCACGAATTGTGGCAGCCGCTCCACCAGGAGCTGGGTGACCTCCTGGGCTGCGGACGCATCTGCCGCCTGCTCCTTTTGCTGCAAGATGGCCGCATACAGCTTGACCACGTTCTGCACGTACACAGCCTGGATGTGTCCTGGCAGTGTGGTGACCTTGGGCCGCAGCATGGCCTCCAGTGTCTGCTGGGGCTCCTGCAGGTGTCTGGGGGATGGGAGGGTTGGTGAGTGGCCACCCCAACAGCTCCGTGTCCCAGACTCCTGCCACCCCCTGTGACCCCCCACCTGGCGCTGGGGCTCAGGGAGGGGACCTGGAGGGAGAGACCACGGCCATCCTCCACTCACTCAGAAAATTCCCCGCAAATCCAGGCAGCTGCATAGAGCACCTCACAGATGCCGCTGCGCTGAGGGCTGCTGGCCACCAGGTGGGCACTGTCAAGCAGTGCAGACATCTGTGCCACGGCGAACCTGCGGATGGCCTTCACACGGATGGCCACATCCAGCATCTGTGCAGCGATAAGGTGGCCGTGGCGGGTGCCCTCCAGCCGCGTCAGTTCCACAAGGATGCTGATGTACCTGCGGGACGGGGTCTGTGAAGGGCCCCGCCAGCCCCAATGCCACCCCACCTCCCTCCCTCTGGCCCCGCCAGACCACAGGCCGCACCATTCAAAGTTGGTGATGTGCTGGTAGTTGGACTGGCTGCAAATGTCAATGATCTTGGTGAGCAGCTCATCACGGTAGGTTGTGCCCTCGGCCTTGTCCACATGGGTCATCAGCTTCTTGACGATCTCCATCAGGTTCTTCTTGGACACCTGGGGGCAGCGGTGGTGAGGGAGGGGCCGGGCCGGCAGGGGGACAGTGTGGGCGGCAGGGCAGGCACGCACCATTCCGTACAGGAGATCGAGGGCCCGCAGGCGGATGGACTCATCCTTGTCATCCAGGCACTGCAGCACGAGGTCCTTGTGTGCCTGCACAGACTTGGGGTGCGTCCTCAGGATCTTGGACATGGCCAGGAGCCCCAGGTACTTCACTGCGGAGACAGTGGGCAGCTGTCACACCTGCATGAGGTTCGGGGGCGAGGCCGGGCTGCAGCTACACCCCAACCACCTGGGCACTCACGTCTTCCAGGCACCAGGCCCCCCCTCACTGCTAACCTCCATCACCCCAAACACACAACTGTCTATACCAGGGGCAGCCAACTGGGCCACAGGTCAGGTCCGGCCGCAGCCTGTATCCATGGCAGCATCACTGGCACATGACATGCCTGCCAATACCCGCCAGGCAGCTTCTATGCTACTCTGGCAGAGACCACACAACCTGCAGAGTTGACCCGAGTTACTCCCTGGCCCTTCCCAGGAAAAATTCAGTGACCTCTGCTCAAAACCAACAGATCTGGAGCGCCTCCAGGAGTGCCTGTCTGGTTAACCTCCAGGGAGACTGCAGGCCCATGGGGAGGCCCCCCAAAGCCCGGCCTGCTCCTCCCGGGCCTCAGTGCACCCTTGACCTCTCACCTGTGCGGCCACAGCCTCCCCACCCCTCCCTGCAGTCAGGTCCTGCCTCCCCATGGATGCGGGCACAGGGCTGAGTTCAAAGACATTTTCAATGGGCAAAGGGCTGAGCCACACACCGAGATGCCAGCCCACTGTGTAGATATGTAGTGGCACCCCCAGGCCCTGCAGAGCCTGGAGACACGAGCAACTCACAGTTCTGATCGGAGTCTTCTATCAATATCCTCAATTTCTGAACACAGAGCTGCAAAGACAATAATACTGGTCACATCTATGCCCATGTGGAGCTGTGACCTGGGGCCAGGAGGGGAGCCTGGGTCCTGGGACATACCTGGATGCTGGCGCTGTGGTTGGGCATGCCAGACGACAAGGAGATGAGCACTGAAACAGACCACTGAGTGAGGGCCCACGTGACTGGCCCAGGGAGCAGACCACAGTCCCCGGGGACCCGAGGTCCCTGTCTGGGGCAGGCCCATGGGCCACCCTACCTGAGACCTGCTGACCGTGATGCGCAATGGAGCAGGCCATCTCCTATCTGCATCCTCACTCCCTCTCCCCACGGCCAGGGCCAGGGCCGTCTGTGATCCCGCCCCACCTCAGTCTTCCCTGTGGACCTTCCCACGCAAAGGGGCCACTCTCCAGCCGGCCTCCTCTGCTCCCAAGTCCCATGCTCGCCCTTCCTCTCCGTGACCATCGCTGATCCTCGGGGATACTCATGGCCCATGCAGTGGTCATGAGCATGGGCCCAGGGCCAGCTTCCTGAACCTCACTGAACTTACAGCTGCCCATAGATCTCTGAGGAGCAGCCCAAGCTCTGGGCAGGGACAGCCAATGACACTGAATCCTCAGGGCACCACCTCTCTCTGCCCGCCTATCGGAAACTGGGCTGCAGGGACAAGTGACCCACAGCTAACGGGCTATAGGAGACTGTGTGGGGAGGGCATGCAGGTACCCTCTGAGAACCCTCCTGGTTGCAGCTCCTATACAAGACACCACACAGCACACAGCCTGAGGCCTGCTCCAGAATGCTCAGGAAGACAGTCTCGCTGGTGGGGGTGCAGTGTTTATCACTGGAGCCTGAGGCGGCAGCAGTTCTGGCCACAGCAGTGTCCAGTCGCTGACAGGTCCACAGGGCCAGGCCAGGAAGCTTCCCAGGTGGGAACCTCAACTCCAGGGGTGTCTGCACCTGCTGGTGAGGTCCCGGGACCAGTCCCCTAGCCAGCGACAGCACCCTGATCCAGAGCGGGTCACCCCGGCACTCACCTGCGATGACGGTGTTGACACACTCGTAGAGAAGGGACATGGCAGACGTGCTGGAGACGGAAACAGAGGAGCCGGGAAGACGGAGGCTGCCTGCCTCCCGTTCACCCCAACAAGACCCCCAGGGAACTGTCTCAGGGAAAACCCCAAGCCCAAGGACTCATCTTCTGATTCTGTGAACCCCATGAAGAGAAGCCAAGTTCCCCAAAGACCCCTCTCTAGCAGCACAGATGTCGCCGGCTGGTTTCACTCTGACAGGGAGGTGGCCTGATCTGGCAGGAGGAACACAGAATCGCAACCCACACTACCCCCCAGGGGTGTCCAGGGGTCACTCAGGCACCAGGCGTGTCCACTCCACTCTGATATTCTCACAGTGATGCTCTCTAGTTCAAACCCCTAAAGGTCAAGAGAATGGGCCACCAGAGTCGGGCCACCAGAGTCAGGCCACGAAACAGGTTGCAAGACCAAGGGCCCAACATTAATACTCTGAAAACCATGGCTACTTCATAATGACTGCTGATTTGTTTCAAGCAACAACAGGGGCTTCCCTGGTGGTCCAGTGGTTAAGACTTCACGCTCCCAATACAGGGGGCCCAGGTTTGATCCCTGGTTGGGGAGCTAGATCCTGCATGCTGGACTATGCAGTTTCACGTGAACAAGAGTTCACATTCTGCAACTAAAGACTCTGAGTGCCACAACTAACACCCGTCACAGTCAAATAAGCACACAAACAAAAGCAAAGCTAACAGTGTCCTGAGCCATTGGCCATGTCCTAGGGGATCCCAGGAGCACGTTCACCCCAACAAGACTCCCAGGGAACTGTCTCAGGGAAAACCCCGAGCCCAAGGAATCATCTTCTGATTCTGTGAACCCCATGAAGAGAAGCCAGGGGATCCTGGCACTTGGAAGCCCCATCCTCATGATTCAACCACAGGCACCCCAAGTTTCCTACAACATTCCAGAACTGGGTGGGGACACAGTCACCTCAGGTTATTCAACTTGACCAGTAAGAACCCTTGTGCACCAGAGCTGAGCAGGACAGCTCTCCCCACAGACCTAATTGTGGCTGTTTGCAGACTGGGGAAGGGAGCGCCCAGGGACATGGCTCCAGGCTATGGCAGACCTGCAGGCCCGCTCGCCACTCCCCCCATCCCTCCTGGGGGCGCCCTCCCACACCGGCCCCAGGCCTACCTGTGGATCAGGTTGGTGAGAGGCTCTATCAGCTTCTTGCCCAACCTTGGCTCCAAGGGGGTCAGAGCACCAAACTAGGGGACAAAGAGGCTGGCGGTCACCCATAGCAGGGATGGGACGGTGGCCTGGGGCCCTCACCAAGGACACCCAGGGGCCCTCTGGGAGCGGGTGGGGCAGGCCAGGAGAACACCTACCAGTTTGATAATCTTAATAAGGACCCAGTTGTTGGTGGAAGAGGTCATGAGCTTGAAAAAGAGCGGGGCAAGGGAAAGGTAGTTCTTGGGGTTGCGTCTGGCCAGCTCGCAGATGACGTTGACTGCTGCCGACTGGACTCCTGAGAAGGGAGGGCCCCCATCAGTAACAGGGTGTCCTTCGAGGCAGGCGGCCCCCGACACACTGTGGCCTATGGGCACGGCTCCCCCCAACTACCTCGAGGGGTGTCCCCAGAGGGTCAGTCACTCAAGGTACAGGACACTCACCCCACAAAACTACATCCCCAGGGAGCAAATGGAGGGTCTGTCGGCCCAGAAGCAATGCCACCCCAGGAGGAATGAACATCAACAGCACCCAGGGCTTGGTTTCTAAATCCCACACCAAAAAAACAAAAACAGGGTGGTCTGGAGAAGGGTGGGCTCCAGGCTGGTGGGAAAGTAGAGGAGGTGCCCCGGGGGGAGGATCAAGGACAGGGTCCCAAGACCTAGCACCCCTCCACCAGGCCCTTAGATACACGGGCCCCACAGGGCCCTTTCTAACTCAAATCAACATACCGGGGTCGGGATCCTCCAGCTTCTCCTTCAGGCGGGGGAAAGCGGGGCGCAGGGACTCGGGGTACTTCAAGAACACCTTGTACATGATCAGCACTGCCTTCTTCCGGATATACGGCTTGGTGTGTGACATCTGTGGGGCAGACGGCATAGGTCTCCCTGCTGACGCCCCTGTGCCCCGCACCCCTCACCTCCTTATCTCACCTTCTGCTACCGGCTCACCTCCTGCTCACCTCCCACTACCTTGTCACACTCCCAGACCCCACCCCCTGCTCATCCCCCACCCCCCTCACCTCCCACACCTTCCACTCCCTCCCGTACTCATCTCCCACATCTGCTCGCATCTCACCACTATCACCTGAAGGAAAACCTCTCCAACTTAACTGGCTCCTGGTCTCTGAGCCCTGTCTGCACATTTACTCCACTGCCCCCCTCCCCACCAAGCCCAGGACCACCCAACAGTGTCTTAGATGGAATCAAATCCTGCCTCCCTGAGTCCACGACCCCAGCCTGCCCTCTGGAGGCTGAGGTCGGCCTCCACTGTCAGCCCTGGTCATGAGCTCCTCTGGTCGCTGAGGTCTGTCCCCAGGGCAGGATGCTGCTCTGCACCCCAACATGGGACCCTGGAGCTCCTGCCCTGCCTTCAGGACTGTGCTCTGGCCACGAGGGCCTCTTGTCTATAGGTGGGCACACTCCTCACCTGTTAGGGCCCTGGGAACCTGGCCTGAGAAAGCTGCCCTGCCCTCCAGACCCAGCACCAAGACAAATCCCTATCGCCCTCCTGTGGGCGTGTGTCCACCTTCATCTGAACGGGTCCTCACACCTCCTGAAGTGGGCCAGAGGGTCAGTACTGTTGGCTTTGTTGGCCAGTCTCTGTACAGAGTCTGCCCTGGCCGCTGGGAAGCCCAGGGACACAGTGTGGACAAAGGGGCAGGAGCGTGCGTGGACACATCATTTACAACAGGCCCCGGACCTAGAAGCTGACTATACTCACAGCCTTCAAGACTGCAAACCAAGACTGGAGCACCTGCACAGCAAACAGACTATGTCTGCACAGAACCCTCACGGGAGGGATGTACTGCCCTCCCGCATGCTGTGACATGGTCAGATGGGGAGCCTCCCAATCATGGAGAATGAGGCACTGGTGACCCTCTCAGGGCCTTGAGGTCTTTATTCTTTTGTGTTTTTTTTAGAGTCAATTCTAGTTTTATTTTTCTTTCTTTCTTGTATTAACTTTTACTAGAATCAAGGACTGCGATTTCTAAGAACACATTCGCACTTCACAACAAGGTTCCTGCCCACCCTAGAGATCAAAGCTGGCTGGGAATTCTGCTTTTCAGATGCACAGAGCCACTAGACATCAGACTGCACCCAAATGAAGATAAAACATGTCCTGGACAGAGACCACCTAACCGTGCTGCCCGCTGAGACCACTGCCACTGCCACTCACGCCTCAGTAAGAACACAGCTGATGGGTCAAGTACCCACCATCACCCCCAGCCAGACCTTGTCCTCCCCAACAGGACCATTCCAGAGGAGATGAGGTGCAAGTCAGGCCCACCAGGTGATGGAGAGGGATATGGTGACTAGGTGTCCCAGCTCACCCCAGGAACCCAGGCCGTTTCCACCCACCCGAGTGCCCTCAGCATGACTTTACAACCAGATTATCCTGGCACATGAGGGAGCAAAGCCAAGGGGAGGGCCCACTCCCAGACTCACCAGTGTCATGATGTCGTTGGCCAGGTCTCTGGCAAGATCTGGGGTAACAAAACAGGATAGGCCAGTCAGCGCAACGCCAGTGTCGTACTGGCTGGGGCTGCTCAGGTCCTGGAAAGGGAATGCGAGGGTCAGAGGCGGGCACCGACCACGCCTTGCTGGGCCCCATCTGTGCCCACCAGCCCTGCCCTGGGTCTGGAGACGTGTGGGACAAGGATTCATGAGGAGCAGCCAGTTCCGCTGTGTCACCAAGAAGAGCTGGGATGGCTCTGGAGGGACAGAGGCAAGGGCTGCCCCTCACTCCAGGTGTGTAACATGGCAAAGCTGCAGAACCCAGGGCCCTGACCACCCAAAGGCACGCAGCAGGGGCCCCCCAGAGGGAGACACCCGCAGGTGACTCCTCTAGGCCCCTCCGCAAGTATTGAGAAGCCTCCACTGGAGCCCCACTTCTCAGGGAGCAGGAGAACCAGCAGAAGAAGCGCATCTGCCCTGCTTGACGCCCCAGCCTGAGCTCCCCCGCCAACCTGCGTGGAAGCCCCATCTTGGCACAGAGAGGGGACCCTCCCCACACTTCACATGTGGTAAAATGTGCACTCAGAAATGTCTGAAGAGTTAACCTTCTAGACTGAGGTAATGGTACGAAAACATAGGCTCTTAAAGTTCACTGCAACCCCGAATGCAGAGACCGGACCTCACAGCACATCCCTCCACTCAAAGTGACTCGCATAGCCTGACACGGGCAGCAGCCACCTCATGGTGTGTGGAGGCCTCAGGGCAACTCCCGTAGCCTGCCTGCCCCACAGCACCTGCCTGGGAGCCCAGTCACCTGTCCCCTGCAGGGTGACCACACCAGCTCCTGGGCCCCAGGCCTCCCCCAGCCACCTGAGGACCCAGGGCCACAGGCTCATGGCAGTTCTGCCCAGGAAGGGTGCCTCTGATGGCCCCCTGACCACTCTTAGCAAGAGCTGATCAAGTCCTCGGGCCAGGGCAGAGCGGAGCACTCATTGCTCTCACCACAGAGCTGAAAACCACTGAGGGACAGAGAGACACACAAGCCGATGCCCAGCACCCAGTAGGCAGAAAGTGCCACCCCCCCCCAGCAGGTGCCCCCACGAGAGGGGGCAGGTATCGAAAGGAGTGACTGAGGGCAGTCCCCCAACACCAAGAGAACTCAAGAGGAGGGCTACACATGCTGCCCACCACTGGTATTTCTGAGGAGGGCAGAGACCATCCACTGCCCACTAACCCCCACTCTCCACGTGCTCCTGTGGGGGGGTAAGAGGCCCCTACCTTGCGGATCTGGTTGGTGGTCAGCATGATGACGTCGGTCCCTTCGTGAAAGCACTGGGAAGCCGCGAGGTAGCCAATTCGCTGTGAGTGCAACAAACAGAGGCATCGGGCACAAGGGGAGCGGGCCACGCAGCCCTGGCCGGCCCATCCCCCACCAGGAAGAGGACACCCCGCCCCGAGTGCGTGGTCTCTGGAACACAGTGGCTGTCAAGTCGGCCAGCGTGGCCTATCACTGCCCTGCAAATCCTCACCGCCTGCTCAGCAGCTGATGGAGAGTCTCACAAACATGGGATGACCATGGGCTCCCACTTCTGTGGCTGGGGTGGCCTGAAGGCACACCCACACACAAACGTGTGACACTCCAACACACGGGCAGGGCACCGGCCCAACCTTGGCAAGCCCGGCATCATGTTTCCTCCCCAGGAGAAACTGGCAGGCAGCATGAATGACCAGGTCCCTCAGGAGGACACAGCCTCAGCTGCCTGCAGGGTGTGTTCCCAGGGAGAACCACGGGACGCCCCTAAATGGGCTACGGGTGGTGAAGACTGCTTTCCAGAACATTTACTAAAGCAGGAGACGACATGTTCAGTTTTTACAACATCAAGTAATAGGAAAGCAATGTCTCAAAGTGGCACAAGTAGGCTCCGTGAGATGAAGGCAGAAGGTGCTGAGAAGCACCAAGATAACTGACCAGTGGTGGCCTCTGGGAGGATGATCAGTGCCTGCCTGTTTTTTTTGTTTTTGTTTTTTGAAAGGTTACAAATTTAATTTGTATCACAAAATACATAACCACCCTACAAACCTTAATTTCACTGACACTTCTTCAAACGAAAACATGGTGTAAACGGTGCTGAGACCTTGCTGGGCACATGTATGATGTATGATGGGAATAGGTCTCCGGCGGTTGCCACTGTGCCCCCTCACAGCCCAGCCTCATCACAGGACACACGCCTTCCCTCCCCCAGGACCCCACACACGGGGTTCAGGACCCAGAGTGGGCTGTCCCCTCACCTTGAACGTGAACTTGGAGGCGCTCATCACTTCGATGATGTTGAAGGCAGCCCAGCTGATATCGTAGCCCAGCATCTGCAGCTGTGGCAACAGAGCCGGGGTCTCAGGCTTCTGCCCAGCCCCCCTCCCCCAATTCCCTGGGCCCAGAGGATGAGGAGACAGATGAGGAGAGGCGGGATCTCAGGCTCGCGCCTGACAGAGCGAGTGGCCGGCACTCACATAGGTCAGCTTGCAGACCGCGTTGGCTTTCACTGCGATATTGTCCTGCTTCAGCTCCTGCTTGATTTCATCGATGCACTGAGAGATATATTTTGCCTAAAATGAAAAAAGAAAAATTGAGGAGCTGTGAGTGTCTGGTTTCCCTCATAGCTCAGTTGGTAAAGAATCCGGCTACAATGCAAGAGACCCCGGTTCGATCCCTGAGTTGGGAAGATCCCCTGGAGAAGGGAAAGGCTATCCACTCCAGTATTCTGGCCTGGAAAATTCCATGGACTGTGTATAGTCCATGGGGGTCTCAAAGAGTCAGACACGACTGAGCAACTTTCAAGTGTCTGGCTAAAACCTAAGACAGACACAGAACACACAGTATGCGCTTCCATTGATGGGAAATGTCCAGAAGAGGCAAATCCAGAGACAAAGAATGAGCTCCTGGTTGCCAGGGCCGGGGAGGGGGAGGTGTCTGCTAATGAGGATAGAGTGATGGAATGCTCCGGAATTAAACAGAACTCTCTGAATATAGTAAAAACCACTGCATCATACACATGAGAGCAGGGAGTCACACCGTATGGTTTTAACAACATGGCTGCTATCCTTAGAAATCCTGTCAGTGTGATGAACTGCCCGGGATCCCCCACAGGCCCTCCTCCCAAGGGGCAGGCAGGGAGGGTGGGGGAGAACAGGAGCTGTCCCCAGATGAGCTCACCAGCATGTTCCAGCCCCCGAAGGACTCATGTCCATGGCCCATGTGGGTGAGAGGGCCCACACAGGCCCCGTGCTCACCCTGGGGCCAGGCCATCCAGTGGGCAGTGTGGGCACATAAGAGCCGGGGTGGGGGCTGTCCGCCTCCAGCCCTTGTGGCCCCCAGCTCCTCCAAGACCAGCCACACTGGGCAAGCGGCACCGCAAATTCCCCAAGGGATCCCCACTTCTGAGTTCACCCCACCAGCAGGCTCTCCTGCATGCGTCACGGGTCTGTGTGCAGCCCCCTCCCTCCTCTCAGTGGCGCTGTAGTGTATCTGCACTCGGCTCCATGGCCACCATGTGTCCATTCTCCCAGCAGGGCACGGCTCGGAGCCCTCCCACCTTCCCACTCTTTCAACACATGCTGCCGTGGACATGTGTGTGCAGGGCTCTATGTGGACACATGTTTTCAATTTTCCTGGGTTTCCTCACTAATCCAGCACTCATACTAGAACACCAATCAAAAGTCTGGACTGACACACGAGGCCCAGAGCAAGGAATGTGCCCCATGGGACACAAGGCTCTCATCCAGAGACACACGCAGATGTTACAGTGGCAGTCGCAATAGAACCCAAACCTGCCAACATGGGAGTCCAGGTGTCACCAGGCTGTGGGGGAGTCTGGTGCCCACCCCGCCTTCCTAAGAGCAGGAGGAGCCTGTGATCTGACCAACATCAGGGTGGCTAGCACAGCAGCCCTGCCCTCACTGGCCACACCCTACATCCAGTGTCACCCCCGACCTCTGGGGGCTCCAGCACAGGCTCCTGGGGAAGGTGCCCCCAGTGCATGCCCTCAGCCAGAGTCTGATATATACTCTATGACCGTGTCGGACAATGGAACATGAATGAGTCACCAGATCCTTCCAACAGGCTTCCAATTACTAATCCCCTGGAGCCTCAGTCCCATCCCTGTGTATGGATGACCCCTTTCTGCACCCTGGACCGGCAGTTAATGATTTAAAAGGGAAAGAGCAGAGAGACCATCCCAAGCGTGGAGAACCCGGCTGAGCACACAGCGCTACAGACCTGCTTCTGCAGTGCCCAGGGGCAAACAGGTGCTCACACACATATGCTCATTTACTGGCACCTCAACACAGATGCTGGTTAGCTGGTGAAAGGCCAGCACACCATGCTCTCTGCACATTATTTTCCAGGAAGCCCAGAGACACCTTGGCTTTCAGGAGGCCAGGCAGAGTCCGCTCCCGGGAACATCTGCGCAGCCACCCTCAGACCAAGCCTCCCACAGCCCTGTCTGCAAATGACTCTCCCACAGCACAGGGCAGGAAAGACCACTGGGTCCTGCCCCAGCTTTGATCCTGGGCGAACGCAGCCGCTGGGAAGTGAGGGGAGACTGGGAGGGGGAGGACAGCCTCACATGAACCCTGCCCCATGGACCCCAGGACCCCGTCCCCACCAGAATGCTGCACACAGCCTGCACTGCAGCCCACTGCAGGGCACACAGAGCCAGAGCTCCAGCCCAGACAAGGTCACCGCCCTAAAACACACCCCTCTTGTAAAACCAACACTCTGCAGAGAACACCACAGAATCCAGAGTGTCTGCAACACACCATCCACAATGTCTGGGTCACAGTCCATAGGTATTTAAATTTGAAACGGGAGGGCTTCCCTAGTGCCTTAGTGGTAAAGAATCCGCCTGACAATGCAGGAGACAGGTTCGATCCCTGGTCCGGGAAGATTCCACACGCCACAAGTCATCTAAGTCTGTGTGCCGCAACTACAGAAGTCCATGTGCCTTATAGCCCGTGCTCCGCGACAAGGGAAGCCACCGCAATGAGAAGCCCGAGCACCACAACTAGAGAGCAGCACCTGCTCTCCACAACTAGAGAAAAGCCCCCACAGCAACAAAGACCCAGCACAGACACAAATATATTGTTTAAAAAAAAAAAACCTGCTTAACTTAAAAAAACACTAGAAACAGAAAAATATAACCTATAGCCAAGAAGAAAAAAAAAAGATGGCTGGCAAAGACCAACCTTGAGATGTCTCTGGGGATGGAATGAACATACAGAGATTTCAACTCAGCAGCTGTAACCATGCTCTCAGGGCCAAAAAGAAAACATACTCGTAATGAATAAAAAGAGAGGACATCTCACGGAGAAAGGAAAGCTACACAGAACCATCAGATGGAAATTCTGGGAAGGGAAACAGCAGGGACTGAGGAGGGAGCTCAAGCTGAGGAGAGGGGTAGCAGTGTGACAGTGGGACAAGAGGGATGCCTTGAACACAGCAGAGTCAGAAAAGGGTGCAATAACGGTGCAGCAAGTGTACACTGAGACCCAGGGAAGGAGGACAGAGAAAACAGCTGGGAAACTAACAGCTCAAGTTTCCTCAAATTTGGTGAAAAATATAAACTGACAACTTCAAGAAACCCAGCACCAGTTCTCTGCAATAGGAAACACAAACGCAAATCACACCCAGACACATTGCAGACAAACTGCTGAAAACAGACTAAGGAGACAGTCTTCAGAGCAGCCAGAGGAGAGTGGCCAGAGGGGAGCCCTGAGGTGGGGGAAGGGGGGGCTCAGGGCTCCCCACCCAAGATTGCCCCTCAGAGAGGGAGGCAGAGTAACCACCCCCCCGACAGCGACCCTGCACCTCAGAGCACCCCATGGGGCAACAGCTGAGCCCACAGAAGTGACTGACCCAAGGAAGGAAAACCCTTTCTCAACACTAATTTTTAGCCACAACACAGGTGCACAGGCTTGGGGTTCCTATAGGCAGGACAGGGAGGGAAGGATTGTAAAATATGAAAAGGATCTGCTTCACTCAGGAGTGTTTAAATATTTATCTAAAACAGAGTTACACATATGAAGTTAAAGTAAGGAACGTGGGAGAAAACGGTATACTAGTCTTTGTAGTCTTACTTGCACGTGGCATTGCTAACAATGAAGTATTTCTTCTTCTTTTTACAAAGAGAAAAAAAAAAGGCCAGGGTATACAGACGATCTAGATCCAGTAAATTATACAGGCAGACGTGGGAGGTATTGTAGGGAAGGTCCCAGACCACCGCAATACAACGAATATCGCAATAAAGCGAGTCACACAAACTAGGTGGTCTCCTGGTGCATGTAGAAGCTACATTCACACTATTCTGTAGTCTGCTGAATGTGCAACAGCATCGTGTCTAAAAAAAAAAACAAGTACACACCTTAATTAACAACACTTTATTGTGGGACCTTCCTTAGTGGTCCAGTGGCTAAGATTCCAAGCTCCCAATGCAGAGGGCCAGGGTTCAATCCCTGGTCAGGGAACTAGATCACGTGTGCCACAAATAAGTCCTGGTGCAGCCAAATAAAATTTCATTGCAAAAAACGCTAACCATCATCTGAGGCTTCAGCAAGCTATCTTTTTTGGGGGGAGGGGGCACGATCTTAGTTCCCTAACCAGGGATCGTATCTGGGCCCTCAACAGTGAAAGTGCAGAGTCCTAACCACTGGACCATCAGGGAATTCCCAGCAAGCCATATTTTTGCTGGTGAGGGTCCTGCCTCCACATTGTGGACCGGGTGGTCGTGGCAGATTCTTAAAATAAGTCAACAGTGAAGTCTGCAGAATCAATGGCCTCTTCCTCTCACAAATGGTTTCTCCATCACATCTGATACTATCTGATGGCATTTTACCCACAGGAGAACTTCCTTCACAGTTGGAGTTGATTTTTCCAAACCCGTATCAACTTAGGTATGTAATATTCCACCTGCTTTGTTATCACTTCCACAAACGATCGTGCCATGTCTTACGTGGGTGAGGTTTGTGGAGCCCCAAGACAATTGTGAGAGTAACACCAGAGACCGCTGACCACAGATCACCATCACATAGTAACAGTGTGAAAATTCGTGAGAATTACCAAAACGTGACTCAGAGACACAAAGTGAAGGAATGCTTTTGGAAAAATGGTGGCAACATGCTTGGTCACTGTGGAGTCACCAGAGACCTTCCATTTGTGAAACACGCAGTACATGGAAAGCATGATCAAGGGGAAAGCAGTAAAATAAGGTCTGTATTAAAAGCAAAAATTAGAAGCTATTTTAAGATCGAAAGTATACATGGCTACATGTCCTTAACACTTGTTTCAAAAACAGAAGTTGGTGACGCGAGCACGACAAACGTGATGAAATTCTCACCCCTCGGCCTGTTCTGAGCAGCTGCACTTCACCACCGAGCACACAGCGCTGAGATGGATGTGCAAGAATTCATCCAGAGTAAAGGACACATGCCTGGTATGAACCCGGCAGCTATGATAAAACAGCCATCCAACCCTGTCTGCTTAGAAGAGCCCCCTGGGTCACTTAAGACACCCCAAGATCCCCAGAGGAGAGGGGTCAGACCTCGAGCGGTCGACCCAAGAAGCTGCCCTTGACCCTGATGGGTTGGCAGGCTCAAAAACCACACACCTGGACCAGGAAGTCTCTTTTAAAAAGAGCAGTTTTAGGTTCACAGCAGAACTGAGGGGCAGGTAGAGATTCCCAGCTCGCCTGCCCCCACGTATGTGCAGCCTCCCCAGCAGTGCGCGTCTGTACAATTGATCAACACGCACAGACACGTCATCACCCAGGATCGACAGCTGGTGCCAGGGTTCACTCTGTGGGTCTTGACAGATGTATGCACATTGATAGGCGCCCAGCGTCACTGTATCACTGAACAGAGTCACTGCCCTAAACCCCTCTGGCCCTGCCCCTCCATCCCGCCCTCCCCATAACCACTGATCCTGCTAGAGCTCCGCCTTTTCCAGAACGTCCCAAAGCTGGAATCACAGTGTGGAGACTTTTCAGACAGTTTCTTCCACTTAGTCATGTGCATTTAAGGTTCCTCCTTGTCTTTCTGGGGTTTGATGGCTTCTAACCCAAGTAAAGTAGCATTGTCAGGATGATCTGTCCACCTCCTGGAGGACATCATCTTACTTGCCTTGTCCATTGACATTTCCAAGAGGTTCTCTCCAAATCGTCCCAAATATGCGGGTCTTGCCATCATCCGTGGCTGCCTGCAGGCTCCCTGGCTCGGGGCCCAGAGCCCCTCCACCCTGCTCCCGTAAGCAGCAGTCCTTACTCCTGGGGGAGGGGAGTTGCTGGATATGATTGACGTCATCACCAGAGATGGACATCCATTACAACAGGGGACCAGAGAGGGCTGTCTCTGTCACTCCATCTACCTTGCCAGCAACAACCAGCTGCCATCTACTACGATCATCACTTCAGTAAGAAAATACACTTTAACCCCAAAATGTAGGCAAGGCAAGTCAGTGTCAGGACAAGAGAATTCTGACAATGTACAAGCTGGCCCACAATGAGGACACTCCCCCAGGGAGGCCATACCTAGGGAGACAGCAAGGGGGGCGAATTCGTCTTGCCTGTGCCCATCGCAGGCCCAGGACACAGCATGGATCAGCTGCAGGGGGCCGCAGTCAAGCCTCAGACTTCCCAACCTCCCACCCCCTCTCTCAGTGAGGTCCAGAGCAAGGTTCCCAGAAAGGTGACAGCGCCCCCAGGGGATGCCAGGCCCCACCTGGGACATCCGTGTTCATCAGGACTGTGGGCTCCTGGCATGTGAAGGGGTCAGGGAGGCTGCTCCACACACCGGTGCCCAGGATGCCCCTCCACCCCAAGGATGACTAAGTCCTTGTGTCCACAGTGCCAAAGGGGGATCCTGGCCTTGAGCCTGCCTCAGCCACCTGCAGCCTTTCAACCTCCTGGAGCCCTCATGCAGCTGGGTATCTATCCCCAGGGGCTGTACAGACCCCTCCCCAGACTCGGTCCTCACAGCTGCCACCACCCACGGCATCTAGGCCTAGAGTGTGCCCTTGAAAACTCCCCCAAGTCAGGGGACAGATGCACAGAAAGAGGCCCAAACCCTGAAGAGACAGCTTCACGGAGTCGGCAAAAGGCGCCATGCCGAGGAGAGGGAAAGCAGGGAGGCCCCAGGGCTGCTGCTCGAAGCAGAAGCCATAGCAGGCCTTGTGGTGGCCACAGCCTAAGAGGACACCGATCGTGACGACATGGCCAGCAAGGACACAGCCGGGGGGAGGCTGAGTCTGCTCCCACTCCCACCACAGTGGCCCGCCCTCCTGTACACGGTGGCGCATAAACGCCCCAGGTGGGAAACAAGCCAGATGTCCAGCAATAGTCCAATGGATAAAGGAACCATGGTGTAGACAGACAACACACCCCTGTCGGCGACGGAAATGAACAAGTCATGGTGGCCCTTTCCCATGGCAGAGAGAGACAGCAGCCGCTGCAGATGACCAGAAGCACACAAGACTGTCCAGGGACACACGTGTAAGTGAGAAAACTCTGAGCAAAGCAAGGAAATGACACGCAGAGAACTTAGCACGAGTACCATCAGTACTTAAAAAACCGCACAATGTTTAATTCAGTGCAGGTGCGTCACACTCTGCACAACTAGTAAGAATTAGAGGAAAACAGCACAAATCTGGAAGACACACCCTGAGGGCTGCCTAGGAAACACTGACCATCTCCCGCTCCCCCGCCAACCAACCAACTCTGTGACCCTAGTGGGGTCCCACAATTCAGCTGGGTTCTCACACACTCTGCCAGGACTCAGCACAGACCCCACAGGTCTGCCCCCACCGCACACACCAACCAGCTGTAAATCAGGGTTCCCAGAACCCCCCTTCCCTCAGGGAAGCACTTACTTGTGTTTTCCTGCTTATTACATAGTAGGGGCACAACAAAGCAAACAGATGGACAGCTGGCCAAAGAGGCAAGACGGGTAGGGCAGGGCGCAGGGGTCCAGAGGCAGGATTTCTGTCCTCATAGCAGGTGGTGTGGAGAAGGCAATGGCACCCCACTCCAGTACTCTTGCCTGGAAAATCCCGTGGACGGAGGAGCCCGGCAGGCTGCAGTCCATGGGGTCGTGAAGAGTCGGACACGACTGAGCGACTTCACTTTCACTTTTCCCTTTCATGCACTGGAGAAGGCAATGGCAACCCACTCCAGTGTTCTTGTCTGGAGAATCCCAGGAATGGGGGAGCCCGGTGGGCTGCCGTCTATGGGGTCGCACAGAGTCGGACACGACTGAAGTGACTCAGCAGCAGCAGCAGGTGGTGTGCCACCCCCAGCACACAGGTGCTTTCACCAACCGAGAATCTCCCTGAACCCTACACTTCAGAGATTTTTATGGAGGCTTCATCACAAATATATGATCCATCGTTAACTCCACCTGCAGCCCCTCCTCCTTCTCTAGAGGACTGGAGGGAAGTGTTTGAAAGTTCCAAGCTTCAAACCATGGCCTAGCCTTTCTGGTGCCCTAGTCCCAGGCAATGGCAACCCACTCCAGTACTCTTGCCTGGAAAATCCCATGAATGGAGGAGCCTGGTAGGCTGCAGTCCATGGGGTTGCTAAGAGTCGGACACGGCTGAGCGACTTCACTTTCACTTTTCGCTTTCATGCATTGGAGAAGACAATGGCAACCCACTCCAGTGTTCTTGCCTGGAAAATCCCATGGACAGCGGAGGCTGGTGCACTGCAGTCCATGGGGTTGCACAGAGTCGGACACGACTGAAGCAACTTAGCAGTAGCAGTCCCACCAAGAGTCACCTCATCAGAACAAAAGACACTCCATCACCTAAGAAACCCCAACGGACTCAGCAGCTTGGGGCCAGGAACCGGCGGCAGAGACCAAACACCCCAACCAGGATGCTCCCAGTTACCTCTGTTGCTTAGGAAATTACAAAGGTTCCCGGAGCTCTGCCACAGGAGCAGAACAGGCCTCCTTATCTCACAACAGCACAGGGTCCAACAACACAGTGACAGCGCAGGGGACAAGGGACACCTGGATGAAGGGCCAGCATTAAGGAATTCAGAGAAATTTTTCTTATCAATTACGGTCAGGGGATCCTGCGCCTAGGGGACACTGGTGTTTACCCGGGAACACTGCAATTATCAAGATTGGGGGTGGCCTGGCATCACACAGGTGGGGCCAGAGACACTGCTCAACACCCCACAGAGCCCAGGACAGCCCCCCTCAAAGGATGACCGACCCAGCCTGATGTCAGCAATGCCAAAGGGGAGAGACCCTGACTCAGGTTAACAACTTGTTTACTAAATTTCCTATCTTTAGTCTTCTCAGAAGTTTTTAAAATAGAAAGTCTTACAGAAATAACCAAAAGCACCATGCCAGACACGACACGTGCTTCAGTAACTGTCCCTAGGGCAAGGAGTGCCAGCCCTTCACGTACCTCACTGCCCGAGGTATCCCACACACCCTGGCAAGGACTGAATCCAAGGAAATTGCATTTCTGAGGTCAGAGACTCTAGAATAACAGCACTTCATACAATTTAATCTCAATCCCAGATTATGCCCAATTTCAAACACCACTCCACAGTTAACCCTTGGTGTTGCAGGGGACTGGTTCCAGACCCCCAAAGACACCAGAATCCTCAGACACTCCAGTCCCTCGTATACAATGAACTTCTACGTGACGTAGAAGGGACGTCCACGTGACGTACATCCTCCCGTTCACTTTAACTCATTGCAAGATGACTTACAACACCTGACCCAATGCAAGTGCTGTGTATTCAAATATTTGCCTGTGTGCAGCAAATTCAAGTCTTGCTTCTTGGAAATTTCTGGAATTTTTAAAAATATACTTTCAATCCACAGTTGGTGAATGCAGAACCCATGGATACACAAAGCCAACTATATACAATCACGACTGAATTTTTCAAGTTCAGAAACTTCAGTTGAGTGGGTGAGATGCAAGCTCAGACCCCACAAAAAGTGACACACTGCAAGGTGCCACCTGATGGACAGAGAACCGAGAAAGTAGAACCCACTTCAGTGCTGTGGGGGGACGTGCACCCACACTCAGAGGGCTGGTCCTCAGGAGCACTTCATGGGGTGGACAGCACTCAGGAAGGGCCGCCACCATAACAGGGAAGACCAGCACAAAACTTTGACAGGATCTCCCTCAAGTTCTATTTACAGAAAAAAACTCTCAAACTGATTTCTGGGAAGAAGTATTTTACCTTTTCACTTTCATAAACACTGAGCTTATTACAAAAAGTTATGCATATAATTTAAAAAGACTGAAAGAAAAGGTTTTCCCCCAAATATAAAAAGTACTCATAAGAATTCAACGTTGAAAGTCATTTGTTTTTTCCTAGTTATACACAAGTTTCAAAAGCAAGGACACTCCCAAGTGACTTTCCTCACCTGCCCATGTGACCTGGTGCTGTATATTAAGGACTGAAACTCAAGCACCCCAGAAAGATGGGAATCAGCCCACTATTTTTCAAACTTCTTTGACTCACTGTAAAAAGCATGTTTTCCATGGTAACCCCACTCACAGGCATGTACACGCTTAGTATCACAAGCAGAAGTAAAAGCTTCACAGTTACTCTGCCAGGGGTCCAGACTTTCTGGATTCGTCTTTGGGGAGCTAACAGAAACCTATGTTATAAGCACTCAACAAGATGGGGAGGTAGCCGTCCCTCCCACTTTACACTAGGGAACTCTCCCCAAGTCACTCAAATAGGACCAAGAACCTGGCTTGGGTCTCACAAACATCACATGCTAAATCATGCTGCCTTTCCATCTGGCTTTTTTTAAAGTCACTGCCAAGCCTCACTTCTATAGGGCCACAACAGGAGTTTTAAGCTACAATCTATTATAAACAGTAAACTCT
This sequence comes from Giraffa tippelskirchi, assembly GCF_054371585.1. Lineage (NCBI taxonomy): Eukaryota > Metazoa > Chordata > Mammalia > Artiodactyla > Giraffidae > Giraffa > Giraffa tippelskirchi. The sequence goes on along the minus strand of NC_137280.1, from coordinate 97,613,823 downwards.
GAGGGAAAACTACACTGCTGCTAGTATTCCTTGGAATGGGGGGTGGTTTGGGAGCTAAGAGTAACTCCATAGCTGCCTGCTGTGCTCCCCAACATCTGGAGCCAGTAATGACCAACCAGATCACGGCTCTTCTGATGAGGGACCCTCAAATCCTGAGCTGCATCCTGTGGGAATCACCCACAGGCCTGGACAGCAACTGCATGGAACCCAGCCACCACCATCATCAAAACGCCAAATAATGGGCTCCAAGCCTGAGGACAATAAACTGTGGAAAATTCTTAAAGAGATGGGAATACCAGACCACCTGACTTGCCTCTTGAGAAATCTGTATGCAGGTCAGGAAGCAACAGTTAGAACTGGACATGAACAACAGACTGGTTCCCAATAGGAAAAGGAGTACGGCAAGGCTGTATATTATCACCCTACTTATTTAACTTATATGCAGAGTACATCATGAGAAACGCTGGGCTGGATGAAGCACAAGCTGGAATCAAGATTGCCAGGAGAAATATCAATAACCTCAGATATGCAGATGACACCACCCTTATAGCAGAAAGTGAAGAATTAAAGAGCCTCTTGATGAAAGTGCAAGAGGAGAGTGAAAAAGTTGGCTTAAAGCTCGACATTCAGAAAACTGAAGTCATGGCATCCGGTCCCATCACTTCATGGCAAATAGATGGGCAAACAGTGGAAACAGCCGCTGACTTTATTTTTCTGGGCTCCAAAATCACTGCAGATGGTGACTGCAGCCATGAAATTAAAAGACGCTCACTCCTCGGAAGGAAAGTTATGATCAACCTAGACAGCGTATTAAAAAGCAGAGACACCACTTTGCCAACAAAGGTCCATCTAGTCAAGGCTATGGCTTTTCCAGTGGTCATGTATGGATGTGAGAGTTGGACTATAAAGAAAGCTGAGCACTGAAGAATTGATGCTTCTGAACTGTGGTGTTGGAGAAGACTCTTAAAAGAGTCCCTTGAACTGCAAGGAGATCCAACTAGTCCATCCTAAAGGAGATCAGTCCTGGGTGTTCACTGGAAGGACAGATGTTGAGGCTGAAGCTCCAATACTTTGGCCAACTGATGCGAAGAGCTGACTCACTAGAAAAGACCCTGATGCTGGGAAAGATTGAAGGCAGGAGAAAAAGGGGATGACAGAGGATGAGATGTGGATGGAATCACCAACTCAATGGACATGGGTTTGGGTGGACTCTGGGAGTTGGTGATAGACAGGGAGGCCTGGCGTGCTGCGGTTCATGGGGTTGCAAAGAGTTGGACACGACTGAGCGACTGAACTGAAACCTGAGGATCGAGCCATCCGTTCCTACCAATTCTGAGTGAATAGAGCACGACCCAGAGCACTGTCCCTGATGACAAGCTTGCACCCTAAAAAGCAGACGCCCTAACTGGAACATGCATTTCTTCAAGGCAAAGAGCCTCAGCCCCTCCTCAGAATCTCAGAACACACTGCTCAGTAACACCCACTACCAGAGGAGGGATAGCAGAAGGTCAACCAGGGCAGAAAAAGAAATCTGAGGGCGCAAACTCCTTCCGCATATTTGCTTAGCCGTGCCCCGGGGTCTGAAATGCAGGCCGGCCAGCTATTCTTTCAAAGAAAAGCTAAACATCAGACCAAGAGTTCACTACATCTGTGACCAGCAGAGCTGGCCAGAGCATCTAACATGATGCAAAACCTAGGTGTAGCCAGAGAAAGGAAGGTGGGGGAGTTACAGAAATGAACCAAAATAACCTAATTACATTTCAGCTAGGTCACACCCATTCTGAAAAAGTCCAACAGAGGCAGGAACTCAGGCTGTCCGCAGAAGGACAGCGTCCAGGGCTCTTGGTGCCTGCCAGCGAATTCCTTAACGTCCCTGCACCTTCCTCTCGGCTCTGCTGGGCTTCCCTGGCGCCATCCTGAGGGCCGGGCAGGTGGCACCTCGTCGTGGGACCTGTCCGACAGCTGCTCTCCATCGGGGAGCCTCACTCTCAGGCAAGGAAAAGGGGACTTGCTCCAGCATCCCATTGTGTAAGTATAGGTTTGGGTCTCCCTCCCCGGAAGCCAGCGGTCTGGTGGTCACTAACTGTCCCCATTCCTCCTAAATCTAGGTCACAGGTTGCGGGGTGGTGGGAAGGAAGAAAATGGTGCTGTTACAACATTACTTCTGGAAAACCTTTTCCCCTCTGGCTTTCGGGTGTCGTCTAGTTAAAGTCTGCTTCCCTATTCCAGGACTCCTGAGCGGCTTCCTTATTTTGGCCTAGAATGTCGGCTGCCCCACCCCTTACCCGCTAAGAGGGGCGGCCCCACCTTCTGGGGGACTCAAGCCCAAGAGGCGAGGACAATTCCGGACCAGACACCGGGGAGCGACATGGACGTGCGTTTATCCCAGAAGGGGTTTCCCCCAGGGGCGGCCCGCATAAGAGGAGGGTCCTCCAACAAGGAGTCCAAGGCCTGGGGTGGGGCAGGGGGCTCTGCATTTTGAACAAGAGATACAGAAACACATTCAAGATCGGAGATCCGCCGCTACTGAGGGTGGGGACCTGCGAAGTCTCTTCCGGGCCACCCTCGGGGAGCGGGAGACGGGCCCCCAACTCCGAGAGGATAAACTGAGGCTCGGGGAAGGAACGGAAAGAGGTGCGGAGGTTGAGGCCGCAGGCAGGCGGGGCTCCAGCCGGGAGCGGGGCCGCGGGGGCGCGCAGGGGGCCGGAGTCAGGGGCAGAGCCGGGAACCGGGTCGGGTCGGACCGGGTCAGAGTCAGGGCGAGAGTCCGAGCCAGGGCCAGGGTCGGCGCGCTGGGATCACCTCGTCCTCCTTGTGGTTGCGGATGCCGCGCACCAGATCCTGCAGATTCTTGTCGAACATGCGGTCGATGCTGCCCTTGACCATCTTGAGGGCCATCGCGGCGGCCGCCGCCGGGCTCGAGCCCCGGGAGGCCCACGGCCGATCGCCCTGAGGGAGCCCAGGGGCCGCGCTTGCCGCCCGCGGAGCGCTGTGCTGCCGGCCGCCGCGGAGGGGCGGACTCCCAGGCCAGGTCGGCGGCGGCTGGCGGGGCGGCGACGGCGGCAGCGACCCGCTCGGCAGGCCGCGCTCCCCACCACTCCAGCTCCGCACCGCGCCGCTTGCAAATGGCGGACAAGATGGCGGCCGGTCAGCTGACGACTGGAGCGCCTGCCCGGCGGCCCGCCCCCGGAAGCCCCGCCTCCCTATAGGCCTTGCCTCTTCACTCCTAGACGCCGCGTTTCCCTGACGACGCCAGGCCGTCCAATGGAAAAGCAGACAAAGGCCTCCGGGCGGCTCAGCCACGCCCCCTCGTGTTAGCGCTCTTCCCCCTCATAGGTCAGTGACCTCCGGAACTCCACCTACTTCCCGATTCCAGAATGTTACCACGCCCTCTATGCGCGCCTTCTTGCCCCGCCCCTCAACTATGTGATAGATGTTGGCGGGGCCTGCTGTGGGCGGGGCGCCCACGTGGAGCTTCTCGAAGAGGTTCCTTGAAAAGAACCTAGCTCCGCCCTTTCTGATCCTAAAAGCTGACGTTGTCAGAGAACCTCCAAATCCCGCTCTGCGGCGGACGGGTCTTGTATGTCCTGCACGTGTCACAGAATTCTGTGATATGGGGAGTATATGATATGGGCAGAAAGATTGAACGGAGGAGGAGAAGGACAATGAAGTATGAGACGGTTGGATGGCATCATCAACTCAATGGACATGATTGAGCAAACTCTGGGAGATGGTGAAGGACAGGGAAGCCTGGCATACTGCTGTCCATGGGACACAAAGAGTTGGACAAGATTGAACGAGTGAACAACAACAGGAATTAACGTGCCCACGTGGAGAAACTGAGATCCAGAGATAGGACTTCAACACATTCACTCGTTCTGTGCTGTGCTTAGTTGCTGAGTCGTGTACGACTCTTTGCGACCCGATGGGCTGTAGCCCGCCAGGCTCATCTGTCCATGGGATTTCCCAGGCAAGAATACTGGAGGGAGTTGCCATGCCCTCCTCTAGTGGATCTTCCCAACCCAGGGATCGATCGGCGGTCTCCCTCATTGTAGGCCGATTCTTTACCGTCTGAACCACCAAGGAAGCCCAATTCACTCCTTCAACTAACATTTATTGAGTGCCTACTGTGTCCTAGGCCTGGCAAGTGAATGAGATACACTTGGTTCCTGCCCACCAGAATCCACCATGAAGAAAGTAAGTAAGCAAGCTACAAACTTGAGTAAGATATTTGTAATACATATATTGTACAAAAGATTTATATCCACAATATAGTTAAACAGAAAATAAAGCAGAACCAAAAAAAATTCCTACAAATTGTGAAAAAAAAGACAACCCAAAAAAAAAAAAAAAAAAAAAAAAGACAACCCAGTTAAACTATGGCCCAAGTTGTGAATATGCACTTCACAAAAGAAAAGATGCACATGGCCAAGAGGATATCTCAGTCATAAAGGAAAAGTAAAGTTAAACCACACTGAGGGGGGCTTCCCTGGCAATCCAGTGGTTAGGACTCCATGCTTCCACTGCAGGGGACATGTGTTCCATCCCTGGTCTGAGAACTAAGGTCCCACACATCGCAGGGTGTGGCCAAAACTTTAAAAAATTTTGGCTGTATCTTTTAAAGCTAATATATGTATGCCCTTTAACCCAACAATTCCACCACTGTTCCCAACAGGAAAGCATAAATACATCCACCAAAGACTGGAACAAGAATGTTCACAGTAACTGTATTTATGTTAGCCAAAAACTCAAAAAGATCCAAATATCTATCAACAGAAAATGGATACATAACTCTCTGGTATAACTCTGCAGCAAGGAAAAAGAACAAAGTACTAACAGAGAACAAAATAGGTGAAGTACACAGACACCGTGTTGAACATAATAAGGCAAACATAAAAGAGTGTACACAGCATGGTTCTACTGATATGATGTCCAGTTGCATGCAAAATTAATCTATGGTAGGGACTTCCCTGGCAGTCCAATGGTTGGGGCTCCATGTTCCATCCCTGCTTGAAGAAGGATCCTGCATGCTATGAGGTGCCAAAATTAATCTATGATGAAAGATTAACGTGCATGCACAGTTGCTCAGTCATGTCCAACCCTTTGCGACCCCATGGACTGCAGTCCACCAAGCTCCTCTGTTCATGGAATTCTCCAAGCAGGAATACTGGAGTGGGTTGCCATTTCCTACTCCAGGGGATCTTCCCAACCCAGGGATTGAACCCATGTCTCCTGCCTTGGCAGGCAGATTTTTTACCACTACACCATCTGGGAAGCCCCAGCTTAAGTTACATCATAGATTAAACAAGTATACAAGGGAGAACTGAAAACTGGATAAATAAGTTCTGGCATAACCACACAATGGATTCCTGAGCAGCTATTTTAAAAAAAATGTAGTTGTTAAGTCATTGCTATGGGAATTGCCCTTTCACCCTAAACAACTAGGGAACTGGACAAAATATATAAAACACTGGTTTTCAGATAGCATACAATAGGCAGTGGAGAGAGGAAAGAAACAAACAGAATGAGCCCTAGAGTTGCCCCAGAATTCTGCCAGTAGGTGATTCCCAGGCTGTAGGTCAGGGAGGGGAAACCCAAACAGAATACAGAGCTTTCATAGTCTGAGGAAACAGAGATGGGAGGTGACAGAGGTCAAGGTGGCTGGAATCTGGAGGGTAGTGTTCTGGAGAACAGGGAACTATTTTAAGAAACTGCTCTTAAATTTTCACAAGGGTGCCCTCAGGTCTATCTTTGAATATCCAGCTATAAGTGCATGTGGTGAAACTTCAGGAGGCCTGGCAAAGAACAAGGCTGGGAAAAGGACAATCCCTGAGAGCTCATCTATCGTGGGACTGTTCAGAGAACCTGCCAGCAAAGGTGGAGAGAGGGACTTTTCTCGTGGTCCAGTGACTAAGTCTCTGTGCTCCCAATGCAGGGGGCCCAGGTTTGATCCCTGGCCAGTGAACTAGATCCCACATACTGCAACTAAGACCCAGCGCAGCCAAATAAAAATAATTATTTTTTTAAAAAGGTGCAGTTAATTCATTGAGTATGTGAGGCATCCAGTAGGGACCTCAGAAGTTTTGTGCTTCATTGTAGAATGAAGTCTATTCTACCTGTTTTGGTTTTTTTTGGCCACAGAGCATGTGGGATCTTAGTTCCCTGACCAGGGATCAAATTCGTCTCCCCTGCAGTGGAAGCATGGAATCTAAACCCTGGACTGCCGGGAAAATCCTGAGATTGATTTTACATTATATTTGAAGTAAAACAACAGTATATGGAGAATGGGAGGTACAAATAGAAATGTAACCTTGTAAGGGTCTTATAAAGTGTGCGAAGTAGTATGTTTTAACCCTAGTCAGATCCATAGAAACAGGAAGTAGTTGGTGGGGGCCAGGGGCTAGAGAGTTAGTCTTAAATAGGGCAGAATTTCAGTTTGGGAAGATGAGAAAGTTCTGGAGATGGATGGGGGGGCGGTTTGCCCAAGAATGTGAATGTACAAGTGTCACTTAAAAATGGTTAAGATGGGGGCTTCCCTGGTGGTAGAGTGGATGGGAATCTGCCTGCCAATGCAGGGGACATAGGTTCAATCCCTGGTCCAGAAAGATTCCACATGCTGCAGAGCAACTAAGTCTGTGCACCACAAATATTGAGCTTGTGCTCTAGAGCCTGGGAGCTTCAACCACTGAGCCCATGTGCCACAACTACTGAGTTCTGGGTGCCCTGGAGCTTGTGCTCTGCAACAAGAGAGTAGCCCCTGCTCACCGCAACTACAGAAAAGCCCACACAGTAACACAGGAATGAAGACATAGTAGAGCCAAAATAAATAAATAAATACATTTTTTTAATGACAAAATTGGTTTCCCTTACTGATTGGCTGGACTGAGTGCTATGTGTTTGATGATTGACGAAACAAACATGGATATGTGACCAGGTGGGATGTAGAGCTGCCATGTGTGTGTGTTAGTCACTCAGTCGTGTCCAACTCTTTGCATCCCCATGGACTGTAGCCTGCCAGGCTCCTCTATCCATAGAATTCTCTGGGCAAGAATACTGAAGTGGGTTGCCATTTTCTTCTCCAGGAGATCTTCCCAACCAAGGATGGAACCCAGGTCTTCTTGCATTGCAGGCGGTTTCCTTAGGAAGCCCATCAGTTCAGTTCAGTTCAGTTCAGTTCAGTCGCTCAGTCGTGTCTGACTCTTTGTGACCCCATGGTCTGCAGCACACCAGGCTTCCCTATCCATCACCAACTCCTAGGAAGCCCATATGATACAGCAATCCCACTTCTACGCATATATCCAGACAAAACTCTAAATCAAAAAGATGCATGCACCCCAGTGTTCACCCCAGTCGTAACAGCACTGTTCACAATAACCAAGACATGAAAACTAAGTGTTCATTGACAGAGGAATGGATAAAGATATGGTATATACAATATTCAGTATATACATATACATATTGTATACTCATATACAATATGGTATATATACAATGGAATATTAGTCAAAATAAAAAATGAAATAATGTCATTTGCAGCAACGTGGATGGACTTAGAGATTATCACACTAAGCAAAGTAAGTCTCCATGGGGTTGCAAAGAATCAGGCATGACTGAGCAACTATCACTCACTCAAAGTAAGTCAGAAAGAGAAAGACAGATACCATATGATATTACTTATATGTGGAATCTAAAATATGACACAAATGAACATACCTATGAAACAGACTCAAAGACACAGAGAAAAGACTTGTGGTTGCCAAGGGGGAGTGGGGGAGGGAAGAATTGAGAGTTTGGGATAAGCAGATGCAAACTATTATATACAGGATAAACAGCAAAGTCCCACTGTACAGCACAGGGAACTATATTTAATATCCTGTGATAAACTATAATGAAAAATAATGTGAAAAAGTTTATCTATGTATAACTGAGTTAATTTGCTGTACAGCTGTGCAGCAGAAATTAATAAAACACTATAAACCAACTATACTTCAATTAAAAAAAAAAAAAGCAGCTCAAATTTGAGTGGTTGTTTAACCCAGATAAACTCATTCTCACCTCATTGCTTGCCAGGAGGAAATGACCCCACTTTCCAGATGAAGAAACCAAGGCCTCTGAGCTGAGCCTGGCCCGAGCCAGTGGGTAGAGCCTGGATTCCCTTTGATGGTGCCATCCTCCTCCAGGAAGCCCTCCCTGATGGCTCCCAACTCCACAAGGCTGCAATCCTTTAGCTGCTGCAGAACCCAGCACACAAGAGTTGCTTATAAAGGCGAGGTAACCACGCTTTGTGGGTGCTCTCACCCCCCGCGACCCTCTTTTCCAAGGCTGAGAGACAGAAAGCAACGCTCCCAGGATCACCATGGCAGGCCTGGCAGTGGTTCTATGTTGGTGGGGGTGGGGCCACCCCTCCACCAATGCCTGGCCCTGCTCCGAGGCGGGGGGTGTGCTCCCCCCAGGGACCTCAGGCCAGCCCTCCTCCCCCTCCCACGGCAGGCAGAGGAGCTGATTGGCCCACAACACAGCCTCCAGCCACCTGCTGCTGTCTGTCTGGGCCACCCTCCCCACGCTCCATGCTGTCCACCAGGCCCAGCGTGGCGACTGTGGGTAAGAGGGGCACAAGGAGGCCTGGGAAGAGGTGGGGGGTCCCTAGGATCTGGGAGGGCACCCCTGAGGTCCACGGGGGTGTCCCCGACTCCTGTGGCTGCCCCCATGCAACCCTAGGGGCACTCCCCACCCATAGATCTCCTCCCCCACCGACTGCTCTGGCCCCAGGGAAGGGTCCCCTTTCTGCCCAGGGATGCGTCACACTAACCCTGGTGCCAGGGACACCGGGGATTCCAAAAAATAGGGCCGTGGGAGCCAACAGATGGGGTTTGGCTCCAGTTCTGCACAACCTCTGGCCCACAGCTCCACCTTCAGCCTGTTTCTTCATCTGCCCTATGGGATCAGAGGCAGCATAGAGGAGGCAGGGACCCCAGGGTTGGAGGCAGGAGGCCCGGCACCCCCTGCCACTGCCTGTCATGGCCAGAGTCAGGCTGGTCCTGGCTGCTGGGGCTTGAGCTCCAACACCCATGGGGTCCGGAAGGAGGCTAGGTGCCAGGAATGAAGGGGTAAGGATGACCCAGAGGGAGACCCCAGGGGAGCAAGGGCCTAGGAGGGGCTGGGCCCCTAGCCGGCCTGCCCTGCTGGCCTTGGGCACCGGATAAAAATAGTCCCTGGTCTCAGAGAACATGAGCTGACCCTGGGGCCAAGGGTTCCGGTTTGGGCTCTGTGCTCACCTCTGTGTGACCATGGGCAGGACCCAGCCTGCTCTGGGCCCCAGCGGTCTCTGCTGCGTGCACAGGGATACTGGAGCCCATTGAGGCTGGCCTATCCGGAGGGGTCCCAAGACAGACCTGGGGGGAATGTCAGGGAGAGTGCCCGCTGGAGGGCTGTCGGGCCATGCCCTGCGGAAGTGTGAAGTTACCAGGGAAGGTGGCTCCAGGCAGAGGGACAAGCCAGGGTGGTGGTGTGGGGAGGCAAGGTGCTCCCTTCTCCAAGAGGCAAGCCCAGGCCCATAGCAGGGGCTCAGGCTGCCTCTTTCCCCTTCCCCTTAGCCTGACTCTGGGCCTGCTGCGCTCAGCTGTCTCCATGGCAACCAGGGCCTTGGAGGAGCTGGATGGAGGCCTGGGCAGCTGCCAAGTGGATGAGGACCTCTCCGCACTGGCTGACCCTTGTCCCGGCCGGCCCCAGGAGGACAGTGCGCGAGGTACCGGAGAAGATGCTGGGGGAGGAAGCCCACACCCCTATCCTCCTTCTGAGTCAGGTGGCCCACCTTCAGAAAGCAGGACTTGGACTTCCACACTGGACTGGCTTAAACCATGCTCCTTGTTTCCAATCTCTGTGCCCATTAGTATCCCGGGGCGGTTGTAAAGATCCCAGAAAACACAGGTGCTGGGCCACACAGGTCAGGGTTTGGATCCTGGCTTGCCAGTGACCTGCTGTTTGCTTTTGTGCAAGGCTGTTTCTGAGTCTGTCTGCTTCCTAACCTGTAAACTGAGAGCTCTCCTGTCCCCAGCCCCTCACCCAGCAGGACCCAACAGAAAGTGGGATCGTCCTGGGGGTCCCCACGACTTTGACTCTGCCCTCTTTTTCCACCAACAGCGACATCCAGGTTGGCTGACTCCAGCAGCCGGTCCCATGTGAGTGGCGGGGGTGGGCAGTGGGGGGGGGTCCTCCTTCTGGGTTTCTGCCCAAGGTGCTCCTGGAGTAGGGGAGGTGCTGGCTTAAGGGGGTAGGTTTCTGCAGCCCCTGGGAAGGAAGGTTCAGTCTCCCTTAGAGGGAACACCCAGGATGACACATGTCCCCACAGGATTCTCAGGAGCGGGTGACTGAGGGCAGCCCCACAGGCAGTGTGGACACCAAGCCCAAGAAGACAGAAAAGGAGCCTGTGTCCAAAGTGGCCTCAGGAACTGGGAAGGAGAGGCTGAAAGCAGGAGCAAGTGGGTTTGCAGGAGGCAGGGGTGAGGTGGGGGGGATGGGTATGGACCAGCATGGGAGGGGAGGGTGGGTCCTTGATCTGGGCGGCAGGAGGATAGCCAGCATGGGGCTCCCGGCTGGTGGTTTCCTGGCTGTAACTGAAAGGGCTGTGAGTCTCCGCTAATTCATGATAACACCAGCTTAGTTGCCACTAAGCTTCAGCTAATTATCTTCTGGAAAATTCTCTGCATCCCAGTGAAGCTGCCAAGCCGGCAGGGCTTAGTTTCTCAGCCCAGGGCCACACAGCCGGGCAGAGCAGAGCTGACTTTAGCCGCAGGTCTGCCCCTTGCTGCACGAGAGCCCAGCCAGCACTTGCTCCTGCAGCCCCCCGGAGCCCCGCACAGAAGAAGGCGCAGACCGCACCGCCCCCGCAGCCGCCGCCGCCGCCCCCGGCCCTGAGCGAGGAGCTGCCCTGGGGAGACGTGACGCTCAACAAGTGCCTGGTGCTCGCCTCGCTTGTGGCGCTGCTGGGCTCCGCCTTCCAGCTGTGCCGCGGTGAGCCTCACACTTGGCTACTCCTTCCCGGAAGCACGGACACCCCACGGGGCGGGTCTGTGCGCTCCCACCCTAGGAGGTGCGCGCGCCCCCTGGATCTTGTGAGGGGTTCCTGGCGGTCCCCTGCACTTATTACTGGGCAGTGGACCTTGTGCACCCCCATGGTCCCGTCGGAGTCCCTCTATCCAGGACCGGCTCTGAGACCCCTCCACCCGCCTCTCCAATAGACCTTACAGGGAACTGCCTCCTCCCCCACCCCAGTAGGGACCTTGATGCACCTGCCTCCCCTGTGAACCGGCCCTCACCACCCTACACCCTGGGCCTTGCATGCCTAGGAAGGGCCATGTGCACCCTCATTTCACAGAGTGCAGCTTTTCCGGTGTGCCTCGGTGCTCCCATGGCCCTCAGAGAAACTGGAACATCCTGGCACACCCTGAATGAGGGAGGTTTGAAGAGAAGCAGCAGGGGAGACCCGGAACTCCTTCCCAGGGCTGGAAGGGACCCAGCCCAGCCTCAGTGTACCCGGGTGGAGATGGCTGGGTCCCCTTGCCTGTCCCCAGGAGAGGGGCTCTAGGGGATGGATGGTGTGCTGTGGTTCTCACTCCCGACTCCTGCCCCAGGCTGACTCGCATCCCCTCCTGTCCCCTCCCAGAGGCTATGGCTGGGGATGCAGAAGCCCCCGCGCCTGTCCCTGAGTCGTGGGTCTCGTCAAGCTCGTCACCCAAGGGGCCAGTGTCACCTCTGGTAAGCTCTTCCTTAGTGGGCTCCTCACTGGGGGAAGGGGCTTGAGCCATGGAATTGTGGCTGATCCCACCACCCTGCACTTGTCTGCATAACAGCCAAAGCCTGAGGCCTGGGCCCCCCCAGTGAGGCAGCCCGAGCCCCCCTCAAAGGTAGAGGAAAGGGTCCAGATTCCTAGGAGCAGAGAGGCTGCAGAGAAGGATGAATGGGAGTCTGAGGGAGCAGCTGATGAGGAGCATGCGCCCCTCGCCGGCCGAGGGCCCAAGGAGAGGCTGAAGAAGGAGAAGCCTCGGAAGGAGAGGCCCTGGAAGGAGAAGCCACAGAAGGAGGAGAGGCCGAGAAAGGAGAAGCCACGGAAAGAGGAGAAGCTACGTGGTCCCAGGGAGCCCCGGGGAGCCCTACCGCGACGCTGGGAGGCCCGCGAAGGGGGCCATCAACCTTGGGGGCGAGACTCTGGAGCCCCCGAGGATAGGAAGAGGCAGGCCTGGGTCTCCCCGCGGCGCCCGGACGAGGAGGACCGGCCTCCAGGCCGCCAGAAGCGCCGTGCCGGCAAAGGCCGGGACTGAGCGAGACAGGGGTCGTGCGGGTGAGTTTCTGAATATCTGCTGGAGGGCCCCACGGTTCCAGCAAAATAAAGCAAGTGCTGCGGCCCCCTCATCGTCTGTTCCTTAGCACCAGGACCCCAGAACCTGCCCAGGGCCTGCGTGACGCGGATAAGGAGCTTTGGGTGGGGGGCGGAGGGAGGGCGGAGGGGCAGGGGGCAGTGGGTGTCGACGGGGAGGACTGCGGAAGGAGGCCTCTGCCTGTCCCCAAACATGCACAGACACCCCAACCACGTGCCTTCCCGTCTTTATTGGGGCGATGACGGGGTCCGAATAAATATGGGCCGGGGCGGCACAAGGAGCACGGCGCGAGGTCACCGGCAGCCGCACTCGGTGGCTACCATGTTTGGGACGTGGTGCGCGCTGATGCGCTCCTCGGACAGGCTGATGAGGAGCTTGCTGGTGTAGGCTGTGGGCACACAGCAGGGCGGGCGCGCCAGGGCGGCGCCGCGGGCTTGCATCTTCAGCAGCAGCACTACGTGGTTTCCATAGCGCGGGTTGCGGTCCGACTGAGGCCAGCCGCACGCGCCCTGGCAGTTGTTGGCCTGGTATGTCTCGGGGATGAGCACCGAGCGCTCGGCCCGCAGGTCTACGCTTAGCTCGCGCAGAGCGCACGGCCCGTCTGTAGCCGCGGCCCCCGCGCTGCGCTGCGCCCGTGCTGAGCCGCTCCGCTCCCGCCCGCGCCACTCAGCGCGCAGGCCCTGCAGCGCCTTGAGTAGCAGCAGCGCGCGCAGCGGGCCGCCGGGGCCGTCTGGGTTCCCCGGGCACAGTGCCAGCAGGCGCGCCAGCAGCGGGGGCGCGGTGGGAGGCAGCCCGGCGAGGCCGCGCAGCTCGGCGGCCACCGCCTGAAGCTCGGCATCCACCCGGCGCGCTAGTCCCGCGGCCCACAGAGGGGACTTGGGACCTTGCGTTGTTGCGGGGACCCCGGTGGTGGCTGGCGTCGGCGGCAGCAGCAGCAGCAGCGGCTCCTCGCCGTCCAGCAGGCGCTCCAGGGCCGCGGGGTCCGACAGGTTGACCTGGCCCTGCGGGAAACCAGCCAGTGCGCCCGGGTCCAAGGCCAGTCGCTGTGGCGGGACTCGGGCCGGGGGACCCCGCAGCGCGCGCACCAGGCGCGTGAGCGTCTCCAGGAAGGGATCGGCGCTGGGCGGTGCTTCCTCTGGCTCCGGGGAAGGCCTGGACAGCAAAGTCGGGGGTCGTGAGGGCGCAAGGCTGCCGCGCCCACACTCCCTGCATCCCCAGGTCTGGGCCTGCGCGCACCTGGGCTCCGGGAAGGGCACCAAGTCCAGCCGACCGTGCGCAGGCATTGGTGCCAACGGCCGCGCCGGGGCCGACGGCCGCGCTGGCAGCAAGAGCAACAGGGCCGGGGTCTTTCGTGTGAAGCAGCGGGAGTCCGCACCGAACAGCAGCGCCTGCAGCTGGGCAGTGCTCAGGGGCGCACCTGAGAGGGGAGGCGCGTGCGCCGTGCGGTTCAGCGGCCGGGGGTGGGGTGGGGTCAGGTCTGCGGGTCGAGGGCAGCCACCCTGCAGGGTCCCTGTCCAGGCAAGGCCTACCGTTTCCACGGCGCCGCAGGGTCAGGGCTAGCCCAGGCCAGCGCCAGGCCCCCTCCGGACGGTCAACGACCAGGGCCAGGAAGTCGGAGTCCGCGGTTGGGCAGAGGCTCTGCAGGCGGACACGGGGGTTCAGCCAGGTTGAGGGGGGGCATGGATGCCAACCCTGCTCTGCCTGCTGCCCTTAACATCCCTTCAAGGTCCAGCCTGGACACTTGTGGCCTTTCTGTGAGGCCAAGTTAAAAACAACACAAACCCAAACCCATAATCCCTCCCTTGCTCTGTGGGGAGTCCTGGGGGGCCAGAGAGAGCCACATTCCACTCCCTGGTACCTGGGCGCCAGGAAGCCCAGCACCGGTGACAGTGACCTCCAGGCCAGGACCTGGGTACACCACCAGCAGCACCAGCTCTGGGGGGCTGGCTCCTCCAGACAGAGGCTCCTGGAACCTCAGCAAGGGTGTCGGCTCCCACGTCACTGCCGCCAGTACAAGGGAAGAAGGGAGACACCTGAGCCACGGAAGCCCAAGCCCCTCCCCCAAGCCTGTCCCCTCCATAGGAGGGAGATCCCACCCCAACCGAAGCCTGGGGGAACCTGGTGGGAGAGGTTTGACGCTGGCTCCTGGCTTCCCTGGGACAGGAGTGGCCTAGAAGTGATGGATAGGGTGGGTGGTGGGGCTGCCACCTGTGTTTCCTGAGCCCTTTGGGGCTCTAGGGCTGGAGAGCTCCTGGGGGATTCCTGGTAGTGGGTCTGAGGCCAGCGGCCCCTTGGAACAGGAACCTCATGCTACCGGGTGCGGAAGGAGAGGCACTCCTCTGCTGGACCATCAGGCTGCACTGACCTGCTTCCCTCCTCCGCCCCACACCATGTAGCTCCCAGGCAGGTGAACAAGGTGTTAGCCCCCACACCCTCCTCCGCCAGGCACTGCATGGGGAGAAGGGTGGCTGGGAGCTGGAGAACTTCTGGCCCCAGAGAGGCAAAGATACAGTGACCCACCTCTCTGGCCATTAGCCTCCACTTCCTGAGACTGGGGAGGGGTCTGGGCTGGGGGCTCTGCAGTCCCCTGGTCTTGGGAGGAGGGCACTAGAGCCTGGCCTCCCAACCCAGCCCCGACACAACACATACCTTCCTCCAGGTGCAGGACCACCAGCCATCGCCCCCCGGGCTCCCCCAGCCATGCCTGCAGCCGCTGCAGGTGGGGCAGCGCAGGCTGCCCGTCGCCAGCGGGGCACACGGCAAAGGTGGTCAAGTCACTCAGGCCCCAGTGGGTGCGCCGCACAGCCTCCAGGAAGGCCTGCTCGTAGCCACGCAAGGCCCCCACCACCCGCAGAGGGGCCCTGCTCCCGTTGCCACTCTCATGCAGGGTCACCAGGCACAGGGGGTCCTGAGGGCTGCCTGGCAGCCTGAGACTGGGAAGCGGCCAGTCCCAGTCTTGCTGAAAGATGAGCGCCCCGCTGCCTGTAGCCTGGTCCCTGGGCAAGGCCAAGGTGCTGGAGACCTCTTCCCTGGGGGTCCCCGGCCTCAGCAGAGCCCCCATGGCCGACAGCACCAGGGCCAGAGAGAGAGATGGACCAGGCATCCTGGGAGCTTCCAGGGGCTGGGCTGCCCTACTTTATAAGGGGGAGCAGGGCTGTTTGTGCTGCAGGGCAGTCCCTATCTCCTCCTGGGACATGACCTTGAAGGCCGGTGCCCGCCGCGAGCCTGGGAGGCCTATGGCCTTCTCAAAGCCCCCTCTGTTCCAACCTGCCTATCTCCTGAGCAGTGATACAGTGTGTGTGGCCTGTGACCCATTTGTCAGACTGTCCTTGACAAATCTTCCCCCTCCCCAGAGCAGGAATGTGAGCAGGAGTGTGTGGCCCAGAGAGCCAGACTATCAACAACCTGGGGGTGTAGGAGGGCAAGGTGTGGAGCCTTTGCCCCAGGATTCGGGTGCCAGCCCCAAGGGGGATGACACTTCACACCGGGTAGGCGCGTCTGGCCCCCAGTCCCCCAAGTGCTCACTCACCCCGCCTCTGAGGCCCACAGAGACCCCCAAGGAGAGTGAGCAGCCTTCTTTGCTCTGCTGTCTTCCTAGAGAACCACCCCACACTCTGCTGGCCCGCAGGGTCTGTCCTCGCCCAAGGGTCTTCAGGACACAGACACCAGGGGCCACCCCCTGGGGTCCAGGTGGGACCCTGACACCCCCTATAGTGGTGGAAAGCAGCCACATGTGTTCACCCACAGCAAGCAGGTGCTGACCGCCCACAGGTTGACACAGCAGTCCAGTTCAGGGTCAGCAGACTCTTTAATGAGCTCTGGGGACACCCAGAACAAAAAACTCTACTCTGAGGGCGAAACCCAGGAAAACCAAACCAGACTTGCTAGGATGGGGGTGGCTTTTCAGTTGGTGGGGGGAGGGGGAGGAATGTTCCCAGGGCCTTCGGAGGGCAGTGGGGGCCTCAGCATCGGGGGCATAGGCGTTGGAGGGTGCACCCCAGGATTTGAGGGGTGAACCCCAGGCGGCTGGGGATGGACCCCAGGAGCTGGAGGATGGACCCCAGGAGGAGGGGGGTGGACCCCAGGAGGCTGGGGGTGGATCCCAGGGGCTGGTGGGTGGACCCCGGGAGCTGGTGGGTGGACCCCCGGAGCCTGGGGGTGAACTGCAGGAGTCGGGTGCACCCCTGGAGCCTGGGGGTGAACTGCAGGAGCTGGTGGGTGCACCACTGGAGCTTGGGGGTGAACACCAGCAGATGGAGGAGGATGTACCCCTGGGGCTGGAGGGTGGACTCCTGGAGCAGGAGGGTGGACTCCTGGGGCTGGGGGGTGGACCCCTGGAGCTGGGGGGTGAACCCCAGATGCTGGTGGGTGAACCACTGGTGCTGGGGGGTGGACCCCAGGAGCTGGGGGATGGACCCCAGGAGCAGGGGGATGCACCCCAGAGGCTGGTGGGTGGACCACTGGTGCCGGTGGGTGGACCCCAGGAGCCGGTGGAGGCAGCTGAGGAGGGCCTGGGGGCCCTGAGGGTGCAGGCCCACTGGGCGGCATGGGTGGCAGGGGCAGGCCTCCTGGTGGGGGCGGGGGCAGCGCCTCTGGTAGTGGCGGGCGAGGGGGCAGGCCGTTCATCAGTGGGGGTGGGGGCCGTTTCACCCCAGGAGGCCCAGCGGGAAGGCTCGGTGGGGCTGGCGGCTTCTCCATCTTGAAGTGGAACTGGAGGAAAAACTGGACAGACAGGAGGAACTGAGCAGGGGTCCCAGGGGCCTTGGGTTGGGAGAAGGATGGGGAACTGCGTGGGCGTGGAGTGACTCACTTGCTTGGTTTCCCGGTTCCAGTGAGTCCAGAACTTGCCTTCAGCCTTGTCTATTTCCCTGCTTGGCACCTGTCCGTGGGGTAGAGGAGCAGAGACAGGCCCTCAGGACCATGAAATGGCCCAGCCCAGGAGGCCCTTCTGTGAGGGAACAGGGTCTGATGAGGGGGTGACAGCTGACATTCTTGCTCTGCTGCTTAGCAGCCCTCCCACCCAGAGAAGTTGCAATCTACCCTGTCTCGTTAACATATATCTGAGGATAGGACAAGGTCACAGAGTCCCTGTACAGCCTGGTAATAGGGACACCTCACTGCTGGGGCCACACCAGGGTCTCTGATTCATGGTGGACACCCAGCCCCTGCCCTCGCTCTGCATCATCTTCTGACAACCTCTCAGGAGACAAGGGCCCAGAGGGGGCACCTGGAGTGGGCCGGGGGCCAGCTGCCTGGATGGAGCAGATCCTGCAGGACCCTCTGGGGTCCCAGCGAGCTACCTTGAAGGCGATGGTCTCATAGGGCTCAGCGGCCATGAGTAGGTACTGCCAGCGCCGGTCCGGGGGCTCGATCCTCTGCTCGTAGGCAGACATGAAGCGGTGTCGGGGCATAATGCCCTCGGCAATCTCAGGATAGTCGATCTGTGGGGACACGGCCAGTGACAGCACTGCCTCTCAGGGGCCCCTCCCCTCAGAACAAAGGGTCCCCGGCCTTTGCTCACCTGGAAAAGGAGGCTCTGCTGGCCCATCTCTGTGTCCCTCTGCTTGGTTACTACAACACAGGAGGATGTCAGGTACAGTGACGGGGTCCTAGGACTGGCCTAATGTCACCCATGAATGGGAGAACCGGCTTGGCAGGTGGGGGGAGGTCACCTGGCTGGGCAACTGGCAGTCATCAGCCCAAGGGTAGGAGGGCTGTGCCCCCGGTGCCACCTGCTTGATATCACTTGGGTGGGGGCAGAGGGTGGGCTCCCCACTGCCCATCCCCCTCCACCAGACCTTCTGGGAGCGAGTGCCTATCACTTTCCAGCTCTGTGGCTTTGGGCTGCTCTCCACACAGCTCCTGAGCCCTTCATATGCACCCTCAGGCATTTAGTGTCTCCCTGCCACACCCAGGAAGAGGCCAGATGACCCAGACTGACCAAAAGGCCTCTGTGGTGGCCTCCCTGAGGGTAGTGCCATCCTCGCCCTGGCTCACCAAGCAGGACCACTCCAGGGCCTTCCCAAGCCATATCT
Source organism: Giraffa tippelskirchi (assembly GCF_054371585.1). NCBI lineage: Eukaryota > Metazoa > Chordata > Mammalia > Artiodactyla > Giraffidae > Giraffa > Giraffa tippelskirchi. Next base: position 97,595,414 of record NC_137280.1, on the reverse strand, counting down.
TGTCAAATGCCAGCCGTACACAGGGTGTGCCCACTTCAGCAACAACACCTGCCAGGAAGCCTGCCTTCCCCCGCTCCCTAGCAACCCGATCCTCTGCAGCTGCTGACCCAGGTGAGCCTCCCCTTTCCCTTCCTCTCTCCCCAGGTGAAAAGGCACCAGCACCCAGTTCTAAGGTCAGAGGAAAGGACTACACCAGGGCCCGCAGTCCCCTCCCATCCACTCACCCACCTTTACTGGGAGTGTAAAGAGCAGAGGAGACACTATGGCCCCCGCCCTCAGGGCAGGAAGCCTCTAATGGAAGCAAAGGCCATTGGTGAGGCTGAGGGTGGGTGAGGGCTGCCCGCCAAGGCCATCGACAGTTACCTTTGTAGCCCGGGCGGCCAATCTTCACAAACTTCTTCACTTCCACCTTGACCTTCTCCGGTGCTGGCTGGGCGGGGGCCTCCTTGGCCTCCTTGGCTGCTCGCCGGGCCCTGCAGGCGGGACGGACACAGTGTTGAGGCCCCTCCTCACAGGCCACCAAGGCCACAGCCCCAGGTGCCAGGAGCGCCCCATCCCCGGCCGACCTTGGAGATGTGAGGTGAGGGGGATAGGGGTCAGGTAGGGTGACAGCAGGCATGGGAAGGGGTGCCAGGTATTTACAAGTTGGTCTGATGTTTCTTCCCCTGGGTGTGCGCGAGGTAACTCCCCTGGAACGAGAGGAACACGCAATTGAGGACACAGTGAGGGGATGGTGCCCGATGTCCCCATCTGGGCCCGCCTCCATCCACAGGGCTCAGCGCTGATGGGCACCTGATGGCTACTGAACACACGAGCTCTAATGGATCTGCACACAGGGGGATGAGATGCTTGAAAGACAGAGGTGATGAGAGTCTCAGGTAGGGGGACACGGCAGTCTTGTGGCTGCCAGGGTGTGGGTGGGGCCAGTGGACGATGCTGGGCAGTGGTGGGGACACCTGGAATAAACATGCCCTTTGATTCCATCTCAATGATGCCCCAGGGAGAAAACATGTGTATCAGCAGTTTTCAACTGGAGGCTTTTCTGACCCCCAGGGACCCTGTGTCCAGGATGGTCCTCCACAGAGAAGGAGAGCCCCAAAGCCACAGGGAGATGCTCCCATATGAGACTATTCAGCTCAGTGCAGCTGTCTGGAGCTGCAAACCAACTGAACAGAAACTGTGTCCTCCACACACAGAAAAGGATAGAGAGAACCTGCTTATGGTGAAGGGCAGGAGTTCGGGGCAAGCATGCATCAGACTGACACTTGCTTAAAGTCTCAAACTAAAAGCTACGCCTTCCAGACCTCCCGCCCCACATGGACATCCTGGACATCCCCACATTTGCAGATGCACATCAGTGATACCAGAGCTGCTGATGTTACAGGAAACGGATGGATGGAGGCAGGGAACCCATGGTGGCTGTCCCAGCGCCTGTGTAGGGTGGAGGCTGAGCACAGCGGGGCTCTGAAGCCAGTGCCTCCCTGAGAAAGACGCACCTCATTGTTGTGCAGCGTCAGGCACAGCTTGCACTCATAGGAGCCCAGGTGGTTCTTCATGAAGTAGGGGTCCTGCAGAGGAAGCACATGCGTCAGGCAGTGGGGGAGACGCTCAGAGATGGAGGACAAGCTGGAGCTCCCAAGCCAGCAGCACCACCCCAGGGATCCCACAGGGTCCACTGGATGGGGCTGGGGCTCACCACCCGCCTCTGTAGCAAGCCCCGGAGAGGGGTCCCCTGGAAGCCCCCAGCCCCACACTGGCGGTGGCCTGGGGTCTAGGAAGAGGCAGAGCTGAAGGTGCACTGCTGATTCTCCATCTCCCCAGCCAGGACAGGGCTCCTCGTGCTGCAGCACAAGCCAGACGCAGGCAGGGCAGAGGAGAGAAGCAGGCAAGTCAACCCCAGGCCTGGGGAGATCGTGGTCTGGAGGGCACTGAGCTGCTGCTTCAGGGTGGACAGGTGGGCACACACCTTATTGATGTCAATGGTTTCTAGAGCCAGCTGTCGCAGACGCTCCCGGCGATCCCGGTTGCTCTCGGAGGAAGAGGCCACGCCCCCGCTCCCGGTCTTGCCCCCCGGGCGATGCTGGAAGTCCATGGTGAGACCCTGGGCACTCTATCAGACCAGGGGAAAAACCTGCGGAGGCCAAGGGGCGGCTGGTGAGACTATGTGTGAGATCTCACCCTCCTGGTCTGGCCTCACCCCTCCTCACTCTCACCGCCTCCAGCCCTGGCTTCACCACCTGCCTTCCAATGGCCGAGAGCCCATGCTGGGCCAGGCACATGGGAACGAGGAAGGAGAAACAGGACAAACGAGGCATCTCCAGGTGACAGTGGGGGTGGACCGGAGAGGAAGATCTCTTTGACTGAGGAGTGCAAAAGCCCAGGGACCCGAAACAGCAACAGAGAAGAGGAGGCTGAGTTCTCACTAATTAGTCCTATCTCCTCTAAGAAGCCTTCCCAAACTGCCCAAGCCCACACTGTTCACTCCCTCTTCGGAATCCCTTTTCTGATTGTCCACACTTCCTTCCTACAACCTAAACTCTACTTCTCTGATTCAGCAGTACGTTTGCTGGAACAAAGAACACATCCATCTACCTGCCCACCCCCCACCCCCACTGCCTAACACATGAGACAGTCACAGCTCGTTTGCAGCTGAGGTAGACTCTTCCAGGCCCTTGATTTCTCCTCCACACCTGGCAAGCTGCCCAGCTGCTCTTTCCTACTGTTTCCCATACTCCTCCAGGTTCAGTTCAGACCCAACCTCAGGTACCTTCCTCTTATCCTACATTCTCTTCACTGTCAACGCTGGCCCCAGGCCCCTGGTTTAAACCCACAGTATCTTGACTTTGTTAGGGTAAGCTCACAGGGATGGGGCCCAGGAGTGTGAATCCCCAAAGATGTACCTGTCCTGCTCCCTGGGGTGCCTGGACACATCACCTCAGGTGGCAGAGGGGACTCTGCAGGTGGGATTAAGTTAGGTCCCTGAGATGGATATGACGTTGGATTCCCTGGGGGGCCAGTGTCATCATAGGGTCCTTATAAGAGGAAAGGGGAGGGTCAGAGGCAGACACAGGAGATGCTGCTCTGCTGGCCGTGAGCCAGCAATGCGGTGCCTCTAGAAGCTGGAAAGTACATGTCTTTCAGCAGGAGCTGGTACTCCCCTGAAGCGTCCAGGGGGAATAAAACCCAGTGAGACTAGTGCTGAGTTTTTGACCACATAGATGCAGTGCAAACTCATGTCATGTAAGCCACTGGTGGTTTGCTGTACCAGCCAGCTGTGCCACTGACCTGCTGTACAACTTGATCAGTTTATGAAAACCTCACGTCGGGTGACCAGTAGGGTGACCTAGCTGGCTGCAGAATCACCAGGCCTGACTTTTTGTTGTTTTTTTTTTACTACACACAAGGCCACCCAGAGCTGTCAACTGGTAAAGGCAAAACACTAACAGAGCCAAGAGTTCCAGTCAGTTTGGGGACAGCCAGTTCCTTCGTATGCAGCCAGAAAAACATGCCACAGTGTCGCAAAAGCCTGCAAGGAGAATCTGACCAATTCAGGAAACCCAAATGCAAACAGATACTTAATCACTCACCAGCCTACCTGTCGGAGTCTCAGAGAGACTGGGGTGAGGCCAGGTCCATCAGTGCCTGCCCGTTGAGCAGCAGGCTCCACCCCCCCCCACCACCTGGCCTGTATCCAGAAGGCAGGAGACCCGGCTAGAGTCCTCAGCCCAGGGGACAGGGGAGATCAGGAGTTTTTTCTAGGGAGAGAGCACCAGAGACAGTATTCTCAGACACTGAAATTTGGGGGCTCTGCATCCCCCAAACCCCAGCACTTTGCCAGGCCCACCGAGCTCACTAGAGAAGCACTGCTCTCCATGCAGAACTGATGTCTAAACAGACGTGAAGAAATGCGTGTAATGGGGAAAAAGGAAACTCAGTGAAAAGCTCAACAGAAGATGTTAACATCCTCAAGATGTTAACATCCTCTTGGACGATGGGCGATGTTCCCACAGCTCGAAACTAGAATAGGATGCCACAAATTAGCATGGCCAGTTAAACACCAGACAAACCCTTTAAGCAAAGATGCGATGAGCCTAACAACACACTGAATGTGAGCGCCTGAAGGTAAGAGTCAAAGCTATCATAAAGAACAGAAAAATAAACAATAATACCAAAATAACAAGATAACAGGAGGCAAAGCAAGAACCTAGAAATTTTGGACTGAGAACAAAACGTGGCCACACTACTACATTTAATACAGATATAACCTATAGGAATCTGGTGTAGAGAACAGAAAACTCTGCTTAGTGCTCTGTAACAACCTATACAGGGAAAGAAAGTGAAAAACAATGGGTATGTATATATGTATGACTGATTCACTTTGCTGTACACCTGAAGCACAACCCTGCTAGTCAACTATAGTCCAAATACAAAATAAAAACTAGAAAAGAATAACAAAAAACATGGGAAGTATTATCAAAAGAACCTAAAAAAACAAAAAACACTCTCCAATAAATAGACCATGAAGTTTAATGGCACTGAAACTTAAAAGTTTCCAGTAGATGGGGAAAAAACCAGAAACAAGAGGTCAGAAACCAGGATGAGATGAGAGCCTTCAGAACAGCAGGAACATGTAAGGCAGGGCAAGGCTTTTTCCAATTCCCATCAGGGGCTTTCAATATAGAACTTTACACCCACACTTCTGACTGTGAGGATGGATAAAGCCATTTTCAGCAAACCGAGGGCTCAAACTGACCAAATGAGTCGACTTCTTCAAAACCTACCTGGTGAGCTCTGATGAAAAGACAGGAGACAGTGAGACTGAAAACAGAAGCCAGCCCATGGGAGCCTGGACAGAAGGTTCTAGGACAGCTATTCAGCTGCCGGGTGGGTCTCCAGCCCTGAGTGGAACAGGAGGATGCCAGCGCTGAGAGGGAAGTTTGCAGGCAGGAAAGGCAAAAAAGACATCCATTGTTTCAACCTGTGGGAAACTACAACCGATAGGCTTGCAAAGAGCCCCTGATGCTTGGAAAGACTGACCCCGAAAGAAGGGGGCGGCAGAGGATGGGATGGTTGAATGGCATCACTGACTCAATGGACATAGGGTTGAGCAAACTCTGGGAGATGGTGAAGGACAGGGAAGCCTGACATGCTGCAGTCCATGGTGTCAGTCAGACGCACCTTGAAAAACAAAGCGTGTGAAATGATGATGCTTTGAGAGAAAAATTAATAACCAGCAAAGAAAATCAGACGAATAGGAAGAATGAAGAAATGAATGAGCTCTGGGGGGAGGGTGGCGAGGAGAAAAGTACCCCCCAAAAGCAGCACGGCTCAACACAGTATCTGCCTGAGCAGTGAACGCTATTTTCAGCTCTAGAAAATAAGATTGACGATGTGACTAAAGCTCAGGATCTATAACCACATCCACGGTATGAAGGATGAGGCTGAAGGGGGTGAGGAGCAGGCAGAAATGAGACCTCAGCAGTCACAGTAGGAAGCTGAGAGACCACGTCTACACCCGACTCAGGCTATTTACAAGCTCGGGTCGGTCGTACTCAATTGCCAAAGGGCGGAAGGAAGAAGGGGCTCGGTTCCCAGAGTGACAAGTGGAGAAGTCATTTAACCTCTGGGCTTCTTTCGCTAAACGAGCCTAGCTAAAGGGCTCTTGGGCCTGCGGCGAGAGCTCCATCTCTGGACCTTCCTCACTCCTCGGCGGGCCTGGAATCAGGGGCGCCGTCACCCCCACCCATTACAGGAACCAGGTGAGCCCCGGACCACAGAGCCAGCAAACCAACGGACCCAGGGAAGGCGCCCCGGTCCGTTGCGACCCGACCTGACCCAACGGGCCTTTGCAGCCGGAGCTCCTTGAGGGAGGGCGGGGGTGTTGGGCCGGCCTAGCGCCCGGCGTGTAGAGAGACAGTGCGGCCCTCAACCCAGCACTTCAGTCACTTCCCTCCAAGGAGTCCCCCGAGGCCGCCGTCCTAGTCCCGCACAACCCATAATCCTCACCCACGATTTCGTCAAACCCAGGGGCGCCTCACACACCAGCCTGGTCTATTCAGGCGCCGCAGCCACCGCGACGACCTCGTCCTGCGCACGCGCGCCGAGAGCTGCGAAAGCACTTCCGGGGGCAGGACGGGCGGGGCCTCCTACGTGCGCATGCCCGGCCCGTCCAATGGCGCGGGCGAGACGCTTATAGGCTGAAGGAAAGCGGCGAGCGGTGTGCAAATCGGAAGTCGAAGTACGCGTGCGCGCCGGATTATTTCGTTCTTTCGGTCAGTACCGTTCGCTCAGGGCCAGTTCTCGCGGGGAGGGTAGTTGCGACGCGTCTCCCACCCCTGGCACCAGTTCGCTTGAGTAAGGGGCGCCACCGGTCGTGGGGATGCTTTATTGTTCCCATCCCGGGTTCACCTCATTACATGGTCATATATGACACCACCCATTTTGCTTATAGTCCCGTTCACCCCAGAAAGTTCCCGCGCCGTCTTGACGGCCTCCAATACGCTTCCGCCACACGCCGGTGATTGACAGACTGAGCGGCCCAGGAGCGCGCAGGCGTAGTAGCTCCGGCTGCGCTTCCGGGACGGCGCCGTGGGACTCTTTTGGCGCCGGCATCGGCGAGCGTTGGGACGGCGGCCGGGAGGGCGCGGCCGGCGTTCCGCGTTCTGGGTACCGGCAGCGCCATGCGCTATAACGAGAAGGAGCTGCAGGCGCTGTCCCGGCAGCCGGCCGAGATGGCAGCCGAGTTGGGCATGCGGGGACCCAAGAAAGGCAGCGGTGAGCGGTCCGGGACGCCGGAGCGGGCGGGCGGTGGAGGGGGCGGGAGTGGGCAGGTGCTGAACCCGCGCGATCCCGCCTTGTGCCCGCAGTGGTGAAACGGCGGCTGGTGAAGCTGGTGGTCAACTTCCTTTTCTACTTCCGGACAGACGAGGCGGAGGTAGGGTGGCAGGGAGGACCGGAGTGGGGGTTAGGTTCGGAGTTCGGAGTCGGGGGCGGGGCGGGCTCGGGAATCGGGGGCGGGGCAAGGGGCGGGAGGGTTCCCGGGGTCCTCCCCCATGCGCCTGTCTGCCCGCAGCCCATTGGAGCCCTGCTGCTGGAGCACTGCAGAGTCACCCAGGAAGAGCCCAGCGGCTTCTCCATCAGTGAGTGCGGCCTGGGACGAGGCTACTTGTCCCCGCCCCGGCGCGGCCCCAGCTAAGTCCTTAGAGGCTGAGTGCGGTGTCCGGGCAGCCTCACGCGCTGGCTCCTCCAGTAGGGTCCAGTAACCTAGACGGAAGTGATCCCGAACGGCCGCCCTTGTCTTGTTGGGGAGCACTTCTCTCCCGGCGTGCCTCGCTGCAACCGTTCCATTTCTCCTGTGAGCAGGGCTTGTGCTGGGGAACCGGGAGGGTTTTCTCCTCGGTGTTTTTAAGAGGGTGGGGTCTGCAGGGGGAAAGATAGAGCTTCTACAAGTTTCCCCGGGAAGCCTCAGAAAAGTGCCACAGACTGGGAGGCTTCAATAGCAAAAACATTCCTCCCGGTTCTGGGGGGCGAGAAGTCTGACATCAGAGTGTCAGCGCGGCTGCTTCCTTCTGAAGGAGAATCTGCCCAGCTCCTGGAGGGGTCGTTGGCAGAGCTTGTCTTGTAGAAACATCTCCCCATCTCTGCCTTCATTTTCTGGGATCTTCTCCCTTGTGTGGTCGGGTCTAGGTTCGGCTTTTCTTAACAGCAGTTTTATTGGATTAGAGGTTCATCCTCCTGCCGTGTGAGCTCAGCTTAACCACTTAACTACCTAGGCCTGTAGTGACTCTACATCCAGATAGAGTCCCTGCCCTGGGGAACATACATTTTAAGATGTGAATGTACGTTTTGGGGGGTACACGATTCAACCCACAGCCAGCTGTTGGGAAGCAGTGGGCCCAGGCCAGCGGTTGGAAAAGGAAGTTGAGGCCTTGGTTGGGGGGAGGTGGGAGAGAGCAGGGACACATGGGGGCTGCTCCCTTCCCAGGCTTCCTGGAGGACCCAGAGAGGAAGTACCACTTCGAGTGCTGCAGTGAGGAGCAGTGTCAGGAGTGGATGGCTGCGCTGCGTCAAGCCAGGTGGGGTGCCTAGCCAGGTGGGGTGCCGACAGAGCCTAGGGTGGTGCGGGGCCCTGGGGGCTCACTCAGCTTTCCTCTCCAGTTATGAGTTCATGCGGAGGAGCCTCATTTTCTACAGGAATGAGATCCAGAAGATGACTGGCAAGGTGTGCATGGGGGCGGGGGTTGGGGGGAGGGGGTGGGGGCCTCCTGAGCTCAGGTTTACGCCCCCCCTTGTTGTCCACCCACGCAGGACCCCCTGGAACAGTTTGGCATATCAGAGGAGGCCAGGTTCCAGCTGAGCGGCCTGAAGGCATGAGGCTGGGTGGGGCTCCCCACCTGTCCTGTTGCCAGACAAGGCCTCCCTGCCCTCCTGGCCCCAGGTTTCCTGGCCAACCCTGGATTTGCTGTGGGAAGTGTCTTGGTTTAAAGACTTCAAACGCCCCAGTGTGGGCAGGGGCTGCCTTGTTGGGAGAAACCAGCCAGCAAGCGTCCTCTAGACACACTGGGAACCACTGGACTGGTTTGGTACGTCGGTGCCGCCTGCTGCTGCCAGGGGACCAGTGCCCCCTCCCAGGAGCTGCACCCTGCCCTTTGGGTGCGTTGACCCAGGGCCTGGCAGGCACAACGCTCCTGCGCTGGGCAGGCTGAATGTATAAAGTTAGGTGAAGCTGTGAAGGGCATGGGGCCGTGCTGGGGCCGCTGTGAATACTCCTGCTAAAGGGGCAGGCCCTGGCCGGACGCCTCTGGGCAGAGCTGAAAGGCTCGCCTTTGGGGTGGCCAGTATATTCTGTTCAAATAAAGGTACCTCTTTTCCATACGGGCCAGTGGTGCTGTGACTGCAGAGAGGGACGAGTGTCCTCTGCCGCGCGCTTGTCCTGCATCTGCACAGCCAGTCCTGAGGGAAGCAAGGCCCTCCCTAGGTTCAAGGTTGAAGTGCCTGGGAGCAACAGAGTGGGGAGGCCTAGAACCCAGAACCAGGAAGGGCAGCCAGAGCTTCTGGCGCTCACAGGCACCCGTCTGAGTGCCAGCAGGACCTCAGGAATGGTTTGTTGGTGGCGTTAAGGTCGCTAAGTAGTCGGTTTAGGAAGGCTAAAAGGAGGCTGCTCTGGGTGGTCCTGACCTGGTCATAGTTGTTGGCCCTTGAGCAGGGGCTGGGCCTCTGAGACTGGGTGGGGGAAGTGGTTGTAACTTGTCTGTCATGGCCACAGTGCCTGTCTTCAGGAGCAGGCAGGGCCTCTGCTGGGAGCGACCGTCCTCCCTGCTTGGGGACGGTGAACACTGCCCTGGGCCCTGTGCACTCCAGGACCTTGCCGTGTCATCACCAGGAAGAAACACTGCTGCCAGACTAGGTTCAAGTGAAAACAGGTATTTTATTACAGCGTCTAGAGATGGATATGCAGTGCAGTGGGGTTCCCTTGAGAAGGGAGGGGAGTTAGCGCCCCAACTGAAACACAGGCTACCGAAACGACAAAGCAAAGCCCGTCTGCATTACAAACCAAGGTGCGACAGAGCGAGCGTGGATGGATGTGTGAGTGAGAACAAACAGTCCTACAGTGGACGGGCGGGATAAATAATGGGGGAATCTTAAATAGGTCACGATTTGACTTGTAGCTAAATGGAGGGCTGTGTCCCCTGACCAGAGGGTGTCTTCATTGTTAGGGTTTCCTGAGCAAAGCGACCGTAGCCATCGGACTTCCTGGAGTGAAGTGGAGTGCCCGGGTCAGCAGCAGCAGCAGGGCTCCTCCCCACGCCCAGCACCCTGGCGCTCCCTCCTTCCTGTGGCAGCGGCACCCAGGCCACGGCAAGGGGCTGGGGCCGGATGGTGGGTGTGGAGAGGCCAAGCTGGCCCCGCTGTGGGGCAGGCCCTGTGCACATGTGTCTGTCCCTGTAGCTTGGAGGGCAGACAAGGCACGGTGGCCCACAAGCCATGCAGTGTTTGTGTACAGTGTCATTTGTTCAGATGGGGCTCCTCAGGCAGCCCCGCAGCTTTCTGTTGGGGGTGGGGAGCCTCTTGAAGAGGGGTGGAGGCAGGGGGCAGGACAGCACCATCACGCACCCACCAGGAGCACCGACCTGGGGTGGAGGGGGCAGGGCAGGGCAGGGCCGGGCCGGTGGTCACAGGAGGAGGGCTCCATCTCCAGCTTCAACTGCTGCTCTGAGCAGTGCAGAGGTGGCCAGAGGTGGGACGATGTCCTGCTCTGACCCTGTGGCCTGTATCTCGCAGGGCCTCCACCTGCCAGAAAGGTCCAGACCCACCTCAGGAATGAGGAGGCAGGCTGGGGCTCGGCTACCATACTGATCCTCGGGGGCAGCAGAGGGCCCCACTCTGCAGGGGTGGGTGGTGTTGGCCAGGCTGGGGAAGGCTCAGGTTAGATTCCTACATGGAGGCCCACCTCCTGCATCCTTGGTGGGTGCCACCTGGTGTGGGGGGTGAGCACCTGAGGACAGAGCTCTGACTGCCCACGCCCAGCCCTTCACTGGGCACCCACCTTGGGGTCTGGGCCCACTGCCAGCACCTTTGGCCAACGCTGGCCCTTCCAGGGAGGCATACAGACAACACCACTGCACCAAGGACCCAGGATAGTCACAGATGCTGTGCGGCGGACGGAGAGCCCCACCTACCACCTCGGTGCCTCAGGGACCAGCCCTCCTGCCCTGCCACCCCACCACATCCCTCCCGCAGCACTACTGTGGCTGCGGGGGGCGGGGGGAGAGTGTCACTCCAGCTGCAGGGTGGTGGGTGGGCAGGCCCTGGGCCAGCGCCTCTGTGCACTTGAATAAACAGCAAGGTTTCCCCTCACTTTTCTTTCTTCCTTTTTCTCTTTAGTTTACTGTGTATTCATCATACAGTCTAAAAATAAATGAAGTCAAGTCTATGAAATTTATAAATTTTCATCACATCTCTATAAAATACTGTCACCCGTCAGCGTGACTCCCCTGTAGACACACCAGGCACCCACAACTAACCACCCGCGTCCCCAGCCACCACTGGCGCTGACCCTCCCTGGGCAGCTGTGGCACGGGCCCGGACGAGCAGAGACGTACAAAAGTAAATGCACTTGTCACACGGCGGGTTCCAGACCCTCGCGAGCACCACTCAAACAGGTCCCCTCCTCGAGGCAACCCGCTGCAGCCTGGCCGTGCGGCCACTATTCCTATGCCAAAGGTGTGATGCGGACCCAAGGGCCGAGCGAGGCCGTTCACAGTGCGAGGCGGGGCGGGCCTCCACCCGGAGCTGGGGCCTTTGGTATAGGAAGAGCGTTAGATAAACAGGGCAGGCACGGGGCCTGGCATCAGCGTTGGTCAACCCCGAGAGTCAGCACCAAGAGCGTGGAGGCCGGCCTGCGACGAGATAGCACCGGGCAGCTGGCGGTCCCCGCAGCGGCCAGTCCTCGGGCGGATGGACGTCTTTACATAGATCTTTTCACATATAGTATCTACATCTCTCAATAGGTTGCCTTTACGGCTTCGGTGGAATAAAATAAGTCAAAGTTGTTTATACTTTTTAAAAAACGATAAATACTTTATCTAAAACTATGGACAGTACAGGCTGGAGCTGGGCCCCAGCGAGCCGTCTCCGCAGGTCTGCGCGGCGCTGATTCACAGTAGAGCCTGTTCTCCGGCCTCCGTCCGTCCTTGCCGTCCTGTGGGGGGGCCCCGCGCCGCCGGCCCAGCCCGCCCTTGCATAGTCTCGCGGTTGAGGTAGAAATCCTAGTTACCTGCAGACACGCGTGGGAAAAAAGGCGGCACAGCGTTAGCTCCTCGCCCACATGGCCCGGCACTGCCCCAGGTCGGGAGCCAGAGCCACCGACGGACAGACGGACCAACAAGACGACGCACGTGGTGGCCGTAGGACCCTGAGCCACACCGTAGGCCTGTCCCCAGGTCCCCTGTTGGGCAGCACTCCCAGAGGCCTGTGAGCAGCGTGGCAATAAGCCTGCGCACCCCGGGGAGAGACTGGCCCAGGCAGCAGGGGAGGCATTTTCCACCATGGGCCTAACCCGGCCTCCATGTGCTCAGCTGCCTTCTAGCTCCTCTGATGGCCGGCGGCCTCTGCACGCTGAGCAGCCCCACCTTCTGGGTTTTTCCAACCACCAAGGCACAGCCCCGGCCCCAGGCCTCAAGTAAGGCTGTCTTCGGACCCTGACCAGGAGGCTGTCAGACTCCAGCAGCTGCCCATTCATTTCCACTTAAACATACGACACACAGCTGAGGACAAAGGCAGACCCTGAGCCTAGCCCTAATGCCCCATTTCTGCTCCAGACCTCACCCTGGGGATGTGGGTGCAGCACTGGGAGTAGCCGGGCCTCAGTCATAGAACACTGCCCACCCGCCAGGCCTTCCTTCCTATGGCTGGTGCCATGTTCACCCTGCCGCCCCTAGGCCCCCGCGGCATGCCCTTTAACTAAGGAGCCCACCAGATGACCATGCTCTGAAAGCCTGTAGTGCACCAGGGGCCTTAAATGCATCGAGTTTTCCTAAAACCCTATGAGGCGCGTTCAAGCACCGGGCGACAGGCCCAAGAGCGCACAAAAGGCACTGCTGGGCTTCTCCATGGCCCTCGTGAACCCACACGGGAGCTGCCCGGGTCCCTGGCGGCCGCACACCCAAGCCCAGGGTGGCAGCAAGCTCAAGCTGGGCTCAACAGGGAGGACACCAGCTTGGTCCTGCTCCTCCTGGTGCCCTCCCTGGGAGACCTAGGGTGTGGGTCCACAGGCAGTGGGACCAGCCACGCCCTGGTTCCCTTGCCGCCCTGGCTCTCTGCCTTCACGCCTCCTGGCCTCCTGGTCATGGGAGCACAGCCTTGGCCCCGCGACCTTCCAGGAGCCCCGCTGGCCCACCTGTTCTCTGCAAAGGGAAGCACGGCCACCTAGTTGGGCTCTAGCCTTACCTTACAGAATACGAACTGCTAGCTAAGCAAGGTCTTTATCGCGGCTTAACCCCCGCAAGGCGCGCGGCATACGGAGGCGGCATGCCAAGGGAAACCCACACGGCGGGCGGCCCTGTGGAGCTGGCCTGTGGGTTCACGGGCGTGGCCTGGGCCAGGGCCAGCCCAGGCAGGGGCTGGTGGTGCACCGTCAAGGAGGGGCGGGACACCTTGTGCGGGAGGGAGGCGAGCTTGATGGACAGAGAGGCGTTAGCAGGCGGCAGAGAGGCGGCAGAGGAGGCGGGTAAGAAAGCTTGGTTAGCAGGAAGGGATGCGAGGTTCTGCAGAAGCACGGGCTCAGAGTTAGCTGGGAGCAACGCAGGGGGAGGAGGCAAGGTGGCGTTAGGATGGGGGGGTGCGTGGAGGGCGGGCTGCCCCGGAGGGGGCCGGCCTAGGTGCGGAGGGGGTGGGGGCGGCCTCGGCTCCGCAGAGGACGGGGCCTGAAAGGAAGAGGCCGGGGTGCTGGCCACCGCCTGCAGCGGGGTTAAGCTCAGCGTGGCGCTGCGACATGCAGCCCCACTGCCGAAACTGGCTCCAAACGGATGGGCGGAGGCGGGAGGCACCGCGTGGTTAAAGACACCTGCAAACAGGAGAGAAAAACTCAGCTTCAACAGGCGGGCACCTCCAGCTGAGCCAAGAGCAGCGCGCGGAGGAGGAAGCGATGGCAGCTGCAGCTCCGCGTGCGGGCACAAGTGCAGCGAAGCGCAGGCAGCAGGAGCGTGGGTGGGCCCACCGCCAGGCCCTGGACCCCCGCCCCACCCCACCCCACCTCCGTGCCACGCGAGCCAGGAGCCTGTGGCTCCCCGCGCTCTGCTCTGCCCTGCATGCACGAGGGCTGCGGGCACCACAGCCCCTCGCTCTGCCCCAGCGCCGGCCGCATCGGACCTTCCAGGTGAGCTCGCGGGAGGAAGGAGAGACCGGTCATGGCACCGGTCCCTCTAAGAATCAGAGGGCGCGGTCAGACCAGAGAGCCCGGCACAGCCGACTCACGCCCGAGTGCTCTGCCCACATGACCATCACGGCTGCGTTTCGTGAAAAGGAACGAGGTGGCGGGTGCAAAGTGGACCCAAAGGGACACGCGGGCACAGCCTCTCCCCCCTCAGGGGGCCCTGGAAGGGAACCTGCAAACAGCGGTGGTTAAACCCAACAGTCCGGGTGGGCGGCGGAGACAATGTGCGGCCCACAGCTCGTCCCCCAGCGGGTCCTGTGGGACCGAGTGGCCGGGAGGGCACTGCATACCTCCAACTGCGCCGCCGGCCACCCCGGAGGAGAAGCTGCCCATGGCGTGCGAGTTGGTCAGTCTGGTGGCGGCGGTCGAGACGTGAACCAGGCCGGCGGCGGGCACAGAGCTGAACAGGGACTGCAGCACAGACGGGCCCAGGTTGGCCTGTAGCGACATGGGGCCCAGCGCAAACTGTGGCCCGGGGGCGAAGGCGCCCAGGAAGGGGCGGTGGGTCTGCACGGATGGGGCTGCGCCACCTGCCGAGGATGCCGCTGGGGCAAGACCTGGGCTGCTGAGGAGGCCTGCAGGGGGCGCGGCGGCGGCGGCCATGAACAGGTTGTGGCCATTCTTGACGTCAGGCTCGCGCTCGCGGCCCTTGCCTGCCTTGCTATGCGCTGTCGAGGCCTTTTCCGGGGGTCCGCACGTGGGAAGGCCCCCCTCGCCTTTCGGGCCCAGTCCATCCAGCTGCCGCTTGTTTGCGAAGGGGCCAGACTCTGCGGCGCCACCCTCCTTGCCCCGTGGGCCGGGGAAGCTCAGGGGGGCACCCAGGCCAGCTGCCTCGGGGGCCTTGTGGGAGAGAGAAGCACCATCACTGAAGCTGTGTAAACTGAGGTCAGCTGCTAGGCCCCCGCCCAGGGCGAAGCCGCTGGCAGGAAGGCTACTGGGGCTCAGCCCGCCCGCCCCCGGCAGTGTGCCTGGGAAGCTCTTCCTGGAGTGGGTGGCCAGCTTGGCATCGGCCGCACTGGGCTCCTCCAGGCTGGGCCGGAAAGCGAACAGGGAGTTGTGGCTCAGAGCAGAGGCAGCCTGCAGCGGGCTGTCGGCCGCCTTGGCCAGGCCCAGGTCGGAGATGGGCGAGAAGGTGGACTTCCACTTGCTGCTGTTGACCGGCTCGCTGGCCAGCGGTGCCTTCCTTCCCGCTAGGCTGCCACCTGCTGGGGGAGGCAGTGGCTGTGAGGCCTGGGCGGTGGGGCTGGGTAAGACGCCGCGGATACCAGACCACCACCTGCTCAGAGTGCCTCCACACAGAGAAGGCCCTCTGGAGAGGACCTGGCAAGGGTGGGGCTGCCAGAGAAGCTGAGGGTGGCGGGCTGCTCAGTGTGAGGAAAGGCGTGTTGACAGGGAGGACTACATGTACCCGAGTGAACTAGGCTGCACTAAGAGTGCCCAATGCATCGCAGGGAAAGGGGCAGGGGAGGTGTGTACTCAGCACAGCCCAGGACAATTCTGGAAGCCCCGTGGGGTCCTCAGGGGCCAGGCAGCAAGCCTAGCATGGGTGCCAAGGACTCAAACATTGTGCAGACTGAACTAACCATTTTCCAAGGTTTTTGGCGGAGACTTGCTTTCTAAGGAGATCGTTGCAATTTTTCTCTCAATTCTATCAGAAAAAGAAAAAGAAAAGAGGATGAGTGTTTGCCATCTGTGTGCACACCAGAGCGCTGTGTGTGTACCCTGAATTGCTCAGGCGAGTCGTGAGCCAGGGATGTCTGACCTGCCATCAGGGCCCCCAATGCCGGCTGTGGCAGGAGGACATGGCTGAGGGTGGGCCCCGGCAGCGGAGGAGGAATGCCGCTTCCCAACACACAGACACATGCAGAAGCCCCAGGCAGAACTGGCCCCAAGTGGAACGGGCTTTTGAGCCACAAGACTGTGTCGTCCGCGGAGGGGGAAGACATGACACTGAGCACGTAATGACACCCCCAGCAAGTTGCACCCGGTGACACAATGGTGTGGCTTCACACGTCAGGATTCTTAGGAGCCATCCCAAAGGACCATGACCTCCAGAGAGACAACTCTCAAAATAATCCAGAATTTTCATAATGTAATGTTTGTATGTGGAAGAATGAACTCAGATAACACCAGAAACAGCCGACGAAAGAAACACCACAAATACATGATACACGGGGCCTGTTGAGAGCACAGCACTCCTGTGCCTCAGGAGACACCGGCAGCACAGTGGCCACAGACTGAGGATCGGAGGACACAGCTATAGGCCCCCACCTGTTCTCACACATGAGAACAAACAACGAGCTCTCACGGCTCAGCAGCACAACCCGAATCACGCATGGGCCGGGATGTGAACAGACAGCTCTCCAAGGAAGAGACGACGTGGAGTCCCGCTGGCCCCTGGGGAGAAGAGGTCAGAACCAAGAGAACACCACAACACACCCATAGAGACAGCGCTGCTGCATGGAACACAGACCCAGAAGATAACACGAGGGCGAGGACGTGGAGAAACTGGCACCCCGTGCATGGCTGGCAGGAGTGAGATGGGGCAGTCCCTGTGGGAAGTCGGAAGGATCCTCAAAAGTTAAGCACAGACTTACCACATGATCCAGCAAATTCCACACCTAGGGCCTATGTGTGCTAACCACTGTTGTGTCCAACTCTTTGTGACCCCACGGACTAGCCCACCAACCTCCTCTGTCCATGGGATTCTCCAGGCAAGAATACTGGAGTGGGTTGCTATGCCCTCCCCCAGGGGATCTTCCTAGTCCAGGGACTGAACCCATATCTCTTATGTCTCCTGCACTGGGAAACAGGTTCTTTACCACTAGTGCCACAAACCATAAACATGCTTTCAAATAAAAACACACATACGAACATCCAGACCAGCATGATTCACAGTAGCCAAAAAGAAAGCAACCCAAGCGTCCATGATGGGTAAACAAAACGTGGTCCACCCACACAGTGGAATATGATGCAGCTTTAAAAAAGGAGGTTCTGACACCTGCTACAACCTGGATGAGCCTTGAGGACATGATGCTCAGTAAGAGAAGCCAGACACAGAAAGACACACTCTTATCTGATTCCACTCACAGGAGGTCCTAGAGGAGTCAGATCCACAGAGACAGGAAGTAGATGGTGGGGCCAGGGGCTGGGGGAGGGGCTGGGGAGTCTTTCTGAGGTGATGAAATTGCCCTAAAATTGAGAGTGGTGATGTTTGTACAACCCCAGGAATACATCAGAAACCCCTGGATCGCACATTTTAAGCAGGTGGTATATTATGTGAATTACACCTAACACAGCTGCTGTCAAAGAAAAAAAAAAGGGAAAGAAAGCCTGTTCCCCATCACATGAGTGGACTGGAGCCTGCGCACCTGCTTCCGGCTCTCCCACCTGCTGCCCTCTGTCCTCTCTGTGGACATGTGACACCTGCACGTGGGCTGCAGGCTCGGGCTCAGTTTCACCCCGCACACAGGCCAGCGAGGTGCTCTCAGAAGCCCTGGGCCCTTGCGGGCTGTTTCTCACACAGTTAAACAATCCCAGATGCGCCCTGAGAGAGGACACGGCTGCAGGTCAGCGTGAAGACCTGCGGTCAGGATCCGCTCCCCCGCCACTGCAGCCCACTTGCCTGGCACTGCCGGGCTCGTCCTCAGAGCCTGGCTCCTCGTCCGAGGTCAGCGGGGAGTAGTGCGCGCCATTGGTCTGGCTCAGGGGCTTCTCCTTCTTGAGCACGGGTGGTTGGTCGTTGTCCTGGTAGGGGACGGGTGAGCTCTTTAGGGAGCTCTCAGGGGACGAGATGGCCGTGATCTCCAGAGGCTGGTTGATGTTGCTGACCTGAGGGCCGGGCACATGCATGAGCGCCAGCAAGCCCAGGATGCACCCACATCAGCCACCCAGCCCCAGCACGCTGCTCCCGCCTCACCATGGAGTTGAGGTTCAGGGGGGACCCTGAAGACTGCGTGAAAAGCCCAGCAACAGATGGCAAGGCTCGGCGCTTGGGGGACACACTCGAGCTCAGGCTGGGGGTCCCCGCCGATGCCCGCTTCCTCCGGCCCCGCTTGCGGCTGTCTGGCCCATGGCCCTGGCCACCATCCCCGCGGGCACCCGAGGGTAGAGGGCTATGTTTGCTGGAAGGTGACTGCTTGGCACTGCTGGCGCCTGCCGAGATGGTGAAGACGATCCTCCTCTTGGCTTCGCTCTCAGGGTCTGAGAAGCTGGCCTCACAGGGCAGGTCCCCTTTGCCAGAGTCGGTGAGCGGGCCCAGGGCACCTAGCCGGGGGCTGGCGCAGAGCTGGGGGGCTGGCGAGGCCGAGCTGCAGGTGCGTGGCTGTGTCAGCAGGGGTGGGTGCTGCGGAGTGGAGCTGCGGGACCCCACGGTGGCAAAGAGGCTTCCAGAGCTGGAGGACTCGTCCAGGGCCGGGGGCTCAGCTCCAGGGCCGAGGGATGCTGGGCTGCCCGCCAGGGCCCCACTGATGGCCACTGAGCCAGTGTATGCAAAGCCTGTGGAGGACACATGAGGTGGCAGCTTGGCTCTCTGCATGCTTGGCACCCCCGGGCCTTCACTGTGCCCTCCTCCTCACTTCTGGGCCTGGGACAGTCGGGGGCCTAGAGCCCATGCACATGCTGACTGGACCCTGGGCACCGCCAGCAGAGATGCCCTCCCCACACGAGAGCAGCGGTGTTGAGATGAGTGCTGGAGCCGCCTGCTTCACAGCAGTGACAGGGACCGTCTAGGGGGCAGGCCTCCAAGTGCACAGTTGGCCCCACATAGAAGCCCCATTGGATCTCCCAGAGGACCAGACCCTGCCAACAGGGCGGGCCTGGGCCCGGGCTGAGCATGGCTGCCTGACATGAGCCGGGCAGGACCCCAGTGTGCATGCAGCTGAGGGTGGCCCTGATGCGGCTCAGACCCCGCAGCTGGAGGGGCCGGGCCTGGCCTCTGGGAACCCTCACCTGTGGGAGCCAGGGCAAGGCTCTTGCTCCCAGCAGCACTGCCCCCGGCACCATGGGCATTAGCAGCCACCTGCTTCTCCAGCATGGACGAGGACTCTCGGGCCGGCGGCCCAGGGCTGGGTGTGCTTCTCTGCAGAAAGAAGGCGCACACTGTCAGCCAAGCTGGGCACACACCCAGCTGGGCACACGCCACAGGACTTCCCCAGGGCCCAAAGCAGTGAGCCCAGAAGGGCAACGGCCACTCAGGTGATCCTGGCAGTCAGCCACCAGAAGGCTCTCACAAGGTGAGGTGCAGATGTCTGACCTCAGCTCTAAACGGCTGGGACAGCAGTGAGGGCAGTGGTCATGATCTGATCTGGCAACTCCACTCCTAAGTGAAGCCAGATAGAGACAATTGTCCACACGATACCTGTTCACACACGTCCATAGCAGTGTGATTTACAACAGCCCCAAAGTGCATACAACCCAAATGACCATCCACAGAGGATAAATACATGTGTCCCTCCACACACTGGACCATCCCTCAGCCACAAAAAGGAGAGCAGCCCTGACACTCGCTACCATGTGAATGGACCCTGAGGACACGAAGCTCAGTGAGAGAGGGAGACACAGAAGGACACACAGTGTGATTCCACTGATGGGAAACGTCCAGAACAGGCCAAACCACAGACAGAGAGTGGGGTACTGATTGTCAGGGGCTGGGGAGGGGGTAGAGGGGTGATGCCAACGGGGATGGGCTTCCTCTTGGGGCACAGAATGTTCTAGAAGCTGCAAGACTGGTGAACACACCGAAGACCCCTGCACTGAACACCTTAGATGGATGAGTTCTGTGTGAATGACACCTCCATGAACACAAAGCCCAGCCCGCTCTACACAAAGTGTCACTCCCAAGTGCACGCGTGTGAGGGAGAATGCAGTATGGACTAGAAGGACAAGGGCAGCTTCTACAGAACTGGGAATCTACTCTCTCTCCACTCACACTGTCCCCATGCACACTCAGATCTAAGATTAAAGTTGAAAACCTTACTGGGAATCGGTGCTCTCTTTTTCTCAGGTGTTGCAGCACGCTGGAGATATAACTGTGAGCAACTGAACAGAAAGTGACTGGGCCTCGAGGAGAAAGGACACGCCCACAGCTCTGCCTGTGCGTGCACATGAGGCCTGGGGCAGCAGGCTTGGGCCAAGGGCCGCACTCACCGCCTTCTCGGCGCGGCTGGGCAGCACCACGCTGGCCAGGGGGATGCTGACGGGCAGCTTGCTGGGCTGCACGGTGCTCAGCGGGATGCTGACGGGCAGGCTGGTGATGGCCTCCCCACTGCTGGCGTAGGCACGCTCCTTCACACCCTGCCGACCAGGACAGTGGCCTCGGGCACTGCCCCGGGGACACCGGGGATTCCAACCAGCCCCCACCCCAACCCGTTCTCCCAATTGGCCAGACCCGCCGGTCAGTAGCCTCCATCCACAACCGGCCCACCCTGCTCCTCAACCACCTTCTCCTCCCATCCCCAGGGACTGAGCTCTCTCCCAGCCTCACCTGAGGGCAAGGGTGCAGTCGGGTGGCCATGCTGCCCCCTCCTGCAGGAGGACCTCCTTTGAAAACCCCCTCCCCACCCAGCGCCACAGTTGCTCTCAGAGAGCAGCCTCACCTTCTCGGGGCCCTTCTCTCCCATCTGTAAAGCCGTGGGGGATGAAGGTCGGGGGTCTTGTGGGCTCAGTTTGATGCCGTTGGTGATGCCAGGGCTCTGGTAAGGGAGCCCGTTCTCCTTGGCATGCTCGGCTCTAGAAACAAGGCATGTCCTAGGTCACTGTCTGGGGAGCCCCCCACGGTTGCAGCTTTGTGTTCAGAGCTGACAGCCCTGGCCTAGCAAACCCCTGATTCTCTTCCAAACTGATGATCCTCAACTCAGAAGACCCGTGAGGCCTCTGGGCCCCTGACGCCAGCCTGCACTCACCGTGGGTGCAGCTCACTGGCAGCTGCCTTTCCGCTGGCCGCGTGGTCCTGGCTCAGGTGGCGCCGCAGCACCAGCTTGGCAGGGGATAGCCTGGTGTAGTCAGGCAGGGCCAGGCCGGATAGCTTCTCCAGCCGTGGCCGGCCACTGTGGCTGGGGGTGCAGGGCACGACCTCCTGGTCTAGCGGGGAGGCCAGGTACTGCGGGGTGTTCTGCTTGGGCGAAGGCCGACCCAGTGCGCCGCAGAGCTCATAGCCAGCCGCATGGCCATTCATGGAGAGCTCAGGGCTCAAGCTGCTGAAGGGCGGCAGGGAGAAGCGGGAGCAGTCCAGCTCTAAGTGCAGCCGTCCAGGTTCAGCCTCTGGCTTCCCACGAAGCTGCAGGGCCAGCGCCTCATCAGGCGGCACGCAGGACTTGAGCTGCAGCAACTCCTGCTGCCGCTGGCTCTTCTCCAGCTCCACGATGCTGATCTGTGGGACGAGCCGGGGGCGTCAGGCCCGCCCAGCCCCAAGCCCAGCACCCCACCAGACAGGACTGTCCGGGAGAGAGAGGGGAACGTGGCTGGTGAGCTGACAGGTGAATGAGCGTCAGAGTGGGGCACAGGTGCACAGAGGTGGTAAGGGGCCCAGGCTCCGTGGCCACCATGGCAACTGCCAGGGTAAGACATCAGGACAGCAGCTGTCTTGGGCAGGCCAGGACTCGAGAAACCACATGTTTGGCTTTTGCCCACAATAAATGGGCCGCTTCTTGATTCTCAATTATGGAAGAGGGTCAGAACCCAGAGCGTTCCCTCCTGAGATCCCTCTCACAGGCCCCTCCACACACAGGCTTGGGCAATAAATCTCGTTTCTGTGACACACGGGCTGTGACCCTGCAGAAAGCTGCTCTGGGGAGGTGTGTGCTCAGGACACATCCTCAAAGGGATCTCAGTGGACACCAGTTCACCATGAGTGCTCTGTGGTCAGAAATCCCTCAAGAGTCCCAGGGTCTGGTGCTAGGAGCTGCAGTTGAGGGGAAGGCATCTCTGCAGGTGGGCAAGGGAGTGGGGAAGGGGGCAATGAAGGAGGTTCCAATCCCCAGCCCAGCCTCACCTGCAGCTCCAGGCAGTGCCTCTGCTTCTCTGAGATCTGGCTCTTCAGGGCCTGCTTCTCCTTCAGCAGATTCTCCAGGGACAGCGTGGACCAGTCCAGCTTCAGCTCATCACACCGTGCCTTGAGCTGTGGGGAGGGAGTTGGGCTGTGAGCCCTGGCAGGCAGCCCCCACCCAGGTATGCACAGCTGGAGGAGGTTGGGAGGGGCTCTGGTGGACGGTTCCTACCCAGGTGTGCCTGCAGTGGGAGATTGGGAGGAGCCCCTGTGAGCACAGCTGGGGCACGGAAGAGCAGGAGTCTGCTGCCCAACCCCAAGCCCGCACCCTCGAAGCACAGAGCAGAGCTGCTTCTGGGGGTGGGGCTGAGGAGATGGGTCTCCAGGAAGGACACCCTGCAGGAGCAAGTGAGGGACATCTGGGAGAGGAGACAGGGCGCTCCCAGCAGGTGAGGCCCAGCACACTGGGGGATGTGGGCTCAGGGTCCCTGGGCTGTAGGTAGGGGAAGGGCTGAGGATGCCCTGCCAGTGAAGACCAGAGCCCAAGTCTGAGATGCGCCAGATGCCCTTCGAGCATCCTGACGGTGGACGGGGGCAAAGAGGGGTCCTGCCGGGCCCAGGCTGCTCACCAGCCGCAGGCTCTGGCTCCTCAGCTCCCGGTTGCCCTTCTCCAGCTGCTCCGTCTGCTCCCTCAACTGCTGGTTGTGAGCAGAGATCTCCTTCTGCGCTTGGATCAGGTCGTTGTAGGTCAGCGCCTTCACTCCCAGCTGAGGACACACCACGGCCCAGGTGGGCGCTCACGGGGCCACGTGCAGACTTCCCCTCGTTTTCTTTGATGCGGACCATTTTTAAAGATTTTACTGAACTTGTTACAATATTCCTCCTGTTTTATGTTTTTGGTTTTTTGGCCGCAAGGCATTCGAGATCTTAGTTCCCTGCTTGGGGATCAGAACCGTGGTCCCTGCACTGGAGGGCAAAGTCTCAACCACTGAACCCCAGGGAGTCCCGGGAGCTGCCCTCTGACCGCCCCCAGGCTCCAGGCCTCCTGTGAGGGAGACTGTCAGAGTCAGAAGCACCGGAAGGGCAACAGTACACCTGGATATCAGCTGTCTGGGCTGGGGACCCACCCCCCTCACCTACCTGCCCACCCGCCCGCCCACAGCTCAGCACTGGGGGTCATCTACAAGGCCCCCCGGCAGCCAGGGCAGGGACCAGTCTACCTCGTCCAGTTTCTGCTGGAAAAGCCTCTTGATCTCCTCCTTCTGAGCTTGGCAGTGGCCGAACAGCTGCTGTGCTGCACCTAGCAACCGGGCATTCTTCTCCTGTGGGGCAGGGCTGATGAGCGCAAGGACCATGGTGGGGGCGAGGTGGGGGAACCTCAAGCAGACCGGCCAGACCCCCATGAGGGCTTCACCCCAGAATGTGGTGCCACACAGCGGTGGCTTGAGGTCCTGTTTATGGGGATCACGGGGCCTTATGCCGTCCACCCTCCAGAGAGCCATGCCCGTGCTGGGCCTGACTGAGGCTGCGGGGGTCACGCCCAGGCTGAGGGCCCCCCAGATGCCTCTCAGCACGGGGGACAATGTCCCCAGATGAGGACGCCTCAGCCATTGCAGCAGGGCCCAGGCCAGCTGCAACCACGGGGCCATCAGGCCCTGAGGTGGGGGATGAATGCCCCCCGACCCTCCCAGGGACTTGGCCGACAGCACGGGGGCCGCACCTTCTCCTGGTCCAGCAGCTGCTGCAGGTTGGCTTTGTACTGAGGGGTCTTCGTGTATGCCAGGAACTGTAGGTACTGAATCTTGAAGGACTCTGCAAGGGGAGAACAGATTGGATGTCAACACAGGAAGGATCCTGACGAGGCTCAAGGCAGGAGTGGGGTTCATGAACACATGCAGGCCCCACGGGGCATTGGTGGGGCCGCGGCCCTGCCCCCAGTCGTCCCCTCCTGGGGCCCCTCGAAGCTCCTGCCATCACCGGCCCATGTTTCCTTTCTCCCCACACGTGTGGGTTTTGGTTGGCTAATCTGTCAGTTTTCTTGGTAAAAATATGCTATTGCTGTTGAGGAAACTGACAGCTCCCAAGGTTGTAAAGGGTTTCCTTCACCCAGCTTCTAGAGCTGAGCGATCTCAATGCAGCCTGCCCTCACCCACGAGTGCGAGCTCAAGTTGGCAGATCCCGGCACCATGGACACAGAGGGCACCCTCTGGGGGGTGGAGCTGCCTCCCTGGCCCCACTCACTCAATGCCAGGAGCCCCCAGGGTGGCCCAGTGTCCCCTGGGGCAGGACCTTAGCCTCAGACCACTACATGGGCTGTGGTGATCCCAGAACCCAGGAGTCCCCTAGCAGGATGAGCCTGAGCCCTGGAGGTGGTGTGCTTGGCTGCACGGCATGGGGTTCCTGCTGGGGTGTAGACCAGCTGCTGCTTACCCTCCCTGACCCCTGTGGGCCCGGCTGGTGCTCACCTAGCAGCCTGTGCAGTGCGGGCGGGGTGGGTGCCAGCAGCAGCTGCTCGGGGGTAGGCCGCTGCACGCTGGGAGGTAGCTGGTAGAATGGGCTGTGAGGTGGCCTGTGCGTGTCTGCAGGGACACAGCAGTGGTCACAATCCCATAAATGGGGCTCAGAAGGCCATTCCCGAGCCCCCAGTGCCCCAACAACAGGATTCAACCAAATTCCCACAGCCCCAACCACCAGACGCTGAGCCGCACATGCTCATGACCTGGCCACTCACTTAGCCAAGCCTCCTGCCACGACCAGGAGCGTGGGAAGCCAAGGCCCCAGGACCTGCTCCCGGGCAGATGGCTAGGTCCTCATGGCCAGGCCAAACTGACCACACCAATGGCCCAGGGGACTCCTGAGGTGCCCTCAGGAAGGTTCAGAGCTTGGGCGTACCCACACAGCACACACATGACACTGGCACAGCAGCTTCTGCCCAAGGACCCCACAGCACTCCCGGGATGCCATGGCACGGGGGCGGGGCTCACCCTGCGGCAAGGGGGAGGCCGCTCGTGACACGGTCTGGGCGTGCAGCAGGTCCAGTGCGCTCTGGGTCTTCTTGGGCTTGCGCTCGGGGTTGGTGGCACTCATCTTCTTGGGGCGTCCGCGCTTCCGACCCGCCATCTTCCGGCCCTTCTTGTTCAGCTTCTTCTTCCGGGCTTTGGAGGGAGATGGCTTCTTGACGGCGGCTGTCCCAGCTTTCTCCTCCTCAGCACCAGAGTCCTGGTGGAAGCCCGCATGAAGGACTGGCCAGAGGTGTGGGCTCTGAGGCTGGCTCCCTCCCCGACCAGAGTGGGGGCTCACCACGGGGGTGTCCGCAGGCACAGCTGCCTTGCTCTCGGGCACCTTGGTGGGCGTAGTTGTGTTGCTCTTGTTCTCCCGCTGCTGCCGGCGCCGAGCTGCCTCTTGTTCCTCCTGGTGGGCAGGCAGGGGGCATCTCCTGAAGCTCAGGCACCATGGGGACCCCCCTGCCTCCAGGGGCCCCACAGCTCAGGCTCCCGGGGGTGGTCAGCCAGGTTCCACTCATCTGCACCCTTGATGATGGTGCAGGGAAAAACAAGGTGCACACTCCCCACACCCCGTCTCTGCCAGGACCCCAGCAGCCTTCAGATCACAAGGAAAAGTTACTAAAGGCAGAGCCTGGGTGCAGAGTAAGGAGCTGCCGAACGGCCTGGCCTGGCCTCCCTGAGGTCCCCACAGCTGCTTCCCCACTTGGGGGTGATCTGTCCATGAAGAGGGCTGAGGGACACCCCGGGGCACCAGCAGGGAGTACAGTGCTGCCCACAAAGCCGTTCTGTCTTGGATGGGGTGGCAGTCCCCACACTGTGACCTGAGGTCCTAGCGTGGTAGGAGGGGCCCGGGTGGGGGCTCCTCCAGGCTCACAGGCTTGTCTGAGCCTCCAAAGAGAAAGACGCTGGGACGCTGGGACACACATCCCACAAGGTTCAGGGACAAACCAACAGGGACCAAGAGGCAGCAAAACGTTTCAAAATGTTAACTATTTTCAACCTATTATCAACCTATTTTCCCCCAAATTGTTGAAACTGCTCAAGTCGAGGCTGTCACAGCCAGTGGCCCCTGGTGCCCAGGCCCAAATCCGGACCCTCAGACCAGACCCTTGGGCCCTGGTCAGCAGCAACCAGGCTTGTAGGTCAAGGGCAAACAGACAAACTTACCCTGAGTTTTGGATTTTTTAGACTAGAAAAATAGTTTTCAAGCTAAAAATGGAAAAGAAAAAGTCTCATTAGCGGTGGAAAACCCTGCAAGATGAAAGCCATATCCCAGACCCACCAACGCCAGGCAGTGACGTGCCCAGGGAACGCGCCGGACCCCAGGGTGGGAGTACAACCTCTCCCCCGCCAGGTTAGCTGAGAGGCAGGGCAGGGGTGCTCGGGCACCACTCACTATGGTGCGGTCAATGGTGTGCAGGTAGTAGGAGACTGGCTTCCCCGTCCACGACACCGAGCCTTTTAGCGGCGACAGCTCCACGACGCGCATGATGGTGCCAATGTCTGTGCACAAGGGGCCAACGGGTCAGGGGGCACCTGGGCATTCCAACCACAGACCTGGGAGGTGTCCATGGCCCTCCCTCCCCCAGGCCCTCAGCCGAGGACGAGGATGAGGACAAGCCCGCAGCGTGGGCTCTGAAAGAGTCTTGGAGTCCAAGGAGACAGCCAGGGCGGCTGCAAGGACGCCCAGGCCCTGTATACGCCCCAAGGGGCGTTGTCACTCTCCCATGGGACCTGAGACTCTCCCCCTACAGCCCTGCCTGGGGCTATGTCTGGGACGTCAGGGGCTGTCACATGGGGGATCCTGCATGGAGTGAGGGAGCCGGGCCCAGGATGCCCTCAGGTCACCACTGCTGGCGGGGATCCTGCTTTAACCCACTGCAAGTGCTGACAATCAGACATGTTAAGAATCTGGCAACACAAGTGTTCTTACCACTCAAGTTTCTACTGTTTATTCTGAAGTTCAGAGGCGCAAAGGGCTTCGAGGACACAATTCTGCCACCTGGAAAACAGAGAGGGGTCAGCACCGCCCTGAGGACACCAGCACACGATACAAACAAGAGCCTGATGACATCAGAACAGAAGGGTGCAAAAGCGTCCAGAAAATGAGCCCCCAGAACCCAGAAGGGAGGACACACTGGGAGTCAGTCCTCCACTCCCAGTGAGAGCCAAACTGAGCAGCATCTGAGTGCCCTGGCCTGGAGTGCTGAGTGCCTTCCTGCAAAGGTGCTCACGGCCCCACAGCCCTGGGTTCAGGGTGGGCCAGCTGGGGTCCTCCACAATGTCTGCACTGTGCAGATGAGCCAGACCAGAACCAGCCCCGATCCACATGCACAGATAGAGCCTGAGGGAGAACTGGGCACTGACCCACACAGACAGAACCTGAGGAGAAGCGGATCCTGATCCACACAGACAGAACCTGAGGAGAACAGGGTCCTGATCCACACAGACAGAACCTGCGGAGAACGGGGCCCTGATCCACACAGACAGAACCTGAGGAGAACCGGGCCCTGATCCACACAGAATCTGAGGAGAACCGGATCCTGATCCACACAGACAGAACATGAGGAGAACCAGGCCCTGATCCACACAGAATGAGAGAGAACCAAGTCCTGTCCACACAGACAGAACCTGAGGGAGAATTAGGGGTTGACCCCACACAACCATAATGGGAATGGTTCAAGTCAGAAACGGCTAAACAGGAAAGTTTTTCCAGTGAAGTCCTGGCATGCGTGCAAATCACTGTAGAGAAAAGAAGAACCACAAGGAGTTGAAGCCTTGTGCAGAGAAGTCACTGTGACTGGTGATGTTACCTTCAGAGTACAAAAGCTTCCCCCCATCCTGTATAAAACACTGTCTCTAAACGCATCAACGCCAGAAGGACTGAAACTTTCCAGTGCAAGAAATAAAGAACCAAGAATAAATGTCAAAGAGAAGCTTCCCTGATGGCTCAGTTTTTAAGAATCTGCCTGTCAACGCAGGCGACATGGGTTCAATCCCTGGTCCACGAGGAACCCAAGTGCCACGGAGCAACTAAGCCCGTGTACCACAACCACTGAGCATGTGCTCTAGAGCCAGTGCTCTGCAACAAGAGAATCCAAAGCATTGAGAAGCCTGCAAACCACAACTAGATATTAGCCCCCGCTGCCCATAACTAGAGAAAAGTCTACGCAGCAAGAAAGACTCAACACAGCCAAAATACATAAATATAAACTTACCAAAAAAAAGTGAAAGAAATATGTTACAAGGAAGGTGGAGTGGTCAGGATGAGCCCCTCTGCACATGCTCACATGCTCCTGACTGTCCAGGCACAAAGAGCACCCCAGCACCAGCCTGGCCTCTGGCACCCCACGAGGAGGCAGTGATGACAGGTCCCTGGCCAGCTGGGTGCACATTTAAGCAGTCAGCTGGCTGTGCCTGCAGTCATTGCGGCCAGAGTCTGGGGGCTCCCCCAGGCATTGTGGGGGAGTCTGAAGAGCGGGGCCAGGGAGCAGGAGGGAGTAAAGCCCACACATTCCAGGATACTTTAATTAGGAAGCCCACGCAAGTCTTCAGGGTCAACAGGATATGTTGAGAGAACTTCTGTGGGCATGTCACTGCAGGGCCACAGATCCCAGGTGACAGAAGGGCCTGGTAGGCAGTCCTGCTCCCACCAGGGGCCATGAGCCGAGCATGTGTGACACCCGAAAACTCAGGACATGGGGTGCAGAGGGCAAGATCAAGCTGACCATGAGGAACCAGTGCACCACGGGTGATATTCCAAAAGACAATGATGCAGGATGCCCAGCGGGCAGCATCCAAATGGAGGGGCTGTGCCCTGAGGCCCAAAGGCTACAGAGTCGGACCCCACAGCCAGATAGACGCCTGGGCCAGCTGGGAGGATGGTAATTCAAGCTCTTCTCTGGGTGCGGCCTAGGGCTGGGGGAAGGCACTCGCTCCCATAAACCATCAGGAGCGACCCCTGCCGCAAGCTCAGGCTTGTGCTCACCTGCACACGCATGCAAACACACGCACCCAGCAGTGCTGAGGGCAGCTGGAAACTGCTTCTATGCTGGGTGATCCTTTCAACTCTTCTGTCCACTTGACATGTTTCATGATGAAACACGGAGGACCCACCCTGCTTCTCTCCCAGTTGTGGACCTCAGGAGGACATGGGGGTCTCCCTGGAGCCTCGAGATGTGGGGGACAAGGGAGCAGGGCAGGGTGCCCGCGCATGTCAGGCGAGGCCTCCCTCCAGGACAGGGGACTCCTGCTGTCTTGGGTCACAATTGGAGAAGCTCTTCCATCCCCTCTTCCTGAACAGGCCAGACCTGCTCTCCCACCCTAAGCCAGAGCCCAACTCCCCAGGGACCCAGCGGTGGTGATGAGAACACGAATGAACATCAGTCCTCATGGATGTGATGCTCCACAGGCACCAGGATGCCCCGGGCACCGTGAAGGGACGCCCCATGGGCTGCTGCATCTGAGCAGCGCAAGACCATGATGCAGTTGCATCCCTGCTCCCTGTACCTTCAGCGGTCTGGAGGCTTCTCAGAGACCACCCACTTGGGGACAGCCCTACTCAGGTTTGCCACAGGCTGGGGGAGGAGCTTGGGACACAAGAAGACCCAACACCTTGGCGTTTCTGAAGGGTGGGGAGGGGAGAGGAAGAGGTTGGGGAGAGGAGGGAGGGGAGACCAGTGAGGTCAGCAGGGTCAGAAGCAAGAACTCAGCCTTGGCACCTCCATTTCGGCCTCTGTGTGGACTGTCAAGATCCCCCACGAGCTTCTAGCCAGACGCCATCAACACTCCCTACATAAAACCATTCATGTTGCCCCAAGTCTGCACACTTTCACACGCACAGGGAGTACACACCCTTCCTAAAGGCTACATGGACTCTGACTCATAATCAGAATGGAAGCTCAGCTTTCAAGCTCTCATGATCTCTCCCTCCAGAGGTATGCCCAGTAGTCCCACAGCGATTCTGAGACTCAGAGCTGGAGAGGTGAGCTCCCCTCCTGGGCGCATCTGGTCTCACCTGGCCTTGGGATGGAGAGTAAGAGAGATGGGGGAAGTGGCAGCAGGCTGGGGCCAGGCCTTGAGGGTTCAGACACAGGAAAGGCCTGGGCAAAGCCAAAGGGCTGGTCTGGGCAGCCCCAGCGCCCCGAGGCTGAACTTCCACTTAGTCAAGTTCCAGTATGAGACACACAGTTAAGTGCGCAGAATGTCCTTGAACTGAGAAGTTACACACTGTCCACGGGAAACCCAGACAACCTGGATAGCCTGCAACTCCCCTGCTAACCAGGTCCCCACCCCAGTTTCTCAGGCAGCTGCAAGCTCTAGCCTGAGCAGTGGTGGGGTCCGCTCTGTTCACTGCACGTGCTGAGCTGGGAGGCGCCCTGCCTGCAACCTAGGTGACAGCAAGAAGGACAGATGGACCCTTCCCTCCCACCCCCAAAGCCTTCCCACTAGGGCTGGATCAGAGGATGCTAGTCAGGACCCCAGCACGCGTGATCAGGACCGCTGCTACACGGCCCAAGTAGGATGGACACGGGACAGACGCGGGATGGACGTAGGATGGATGCCGAACGGACGCGCAGAGCAGGGAGAGAGGGATACGTTACCTTCCTTCATGTTTGCAAACCGCTCCTTCAGCTGGTGATCCACCTCAGGACCAAAGGCAAAGTTATTCACAAATACAACACTGCAAAACAATGCTCCAGTTGAGTGCCGGGTTCTGCGTGCACACGCACAGAGCTGCAGCGCCTCCACCGCAGCGCTGTCCGCACCTCCTCCACAGTGGGGGCACGGGCTCAGGGCCCACGGGGCGTGACAGCTGCCCCAGGTGCCACCAACACGGACCCTGCAGCCAGGTCCCGTGACAAGCAGGCTGCTGGCTCCCTGGGGAAGGCCTGCACCGACATGGGCATCCCCGAGGCTGGTGCATGGGCATTACAAGGTGGGCCACCTGGGCAAACGGATGAGGCCACCTGGGCAGGAAGGCAGCACAGACCCATCGAGCTACACTTGGAAGGGAGCCCACCACCTGAAGGCCCAGCACGAAGTTTTTCCGAGGCAGGGCCTGGCCCAGGCTTCTCGTTTTTCCAATGTTCTCTGGAGTCTGAGGGCCTGAGGCGCTCTGCCTACAGATGCCCACTAGGCAGCTGGGGGCTGCTGCCCCACCCAGGGTCCCCCACCCCTTGGCCATCCTCTGTCCCCCGGCTCCTGTCCACATGGGGGATCCCCCCCAACCTGGGTTTCCCTCCTCGTTTGAACGTGACAGAGTAGGCAGCTGCCTGCCGGCCCCATGATGCTCCTCCTGAATCTCGGCAGAAGGACAGTCATGGGGCCTGATCAGGGCGAGGACACACTGACCGCTGTGAGAAAGTGGCAGTGGGAGCCCTCAGCTGGGGGCTAAGCTCTCCCTGCCCCTACTTGGGAAGAAGCGCAGGGACGGCGAGGTTATGATGGGCAGAGCCCTGATGAAACCGGCTGGCTGGGAGGCCTCCACAGGGAGCAGGGACACAGCCTGGGAAGGCTGGATGCCAGGGTCTCAAAGGGACTGGCCAGGAGAGGGCGTGAACCAGGACAGAGCCTGGGCTACTCTGACTGGGGTCACCCGCAAGGAGACAAGGCAGCTCCAAGGCCTGTGGAAGTTGGGGTGAGGCCCCCTAGCACAGAGGAGCTGGCTGGGGTGGGGGGACACCTCGACTGGAAGCAGAGTGCCAAGGGCATCGTCTGGGGAGCTGGCAGAGCCTGGGGCCTCGAGGTGCTCCAGGCCAGGTGGACAATGGGCAGCCAAGGCTGGGGAGTAGGCCCCTCAGCCAGCTTTTCGTCACCATGACCATGGAGCCCAGATTCAGCCACAGGGCCCCACAGAAGAAACCCAACAGCAGGTACGACGGAGTCCCCACACTCAGACTGAGGAGGACACCTCAAGCCAGCATGTTCTCTCGAGAAAAGGGGGATAGTGTGCCCGCCTCAGGGGAGACGTCCTCACTGAGATTAAAGATGGGGTCAGACCTCTGTGAGCAAGAAGATGATGGCGGGGCTCAGGGCGCCCTGTAACAAGCACGTGTGGAAGGAATGGGGAGGCGAGTGTGCAAGGTCAGAGAGAACCAGTGTGACCCCTCCCCCAGTCAGAGCCAAGAGCGTGTGACACACTGGCCCCTTGGTCACTGAGGCCTGGGGAGCCTCCCCTTAGTTTCATCAACACTTGGACTCTGTGGGTGTCGCCACCGCTGCCACCAGATGTGTGAGCACACGGCCCCACGGCCAGGGCCAGACACAGCCAGGAGGATGCCCATCAGGCTCCAGCGCAAGGGACACAGAGGCAGAGCCACCAGCAAGCTCAGGACAGGTGGTGGTGGCAGTCTGGACGCTGCTGTCCAGCCCAGGGAGGCGGGGGGGTGGGGGGGTGGGGCCCTGCCTGCTGGTGTGACCCTCAGTGAGGGAAAGCCACATCACCCCTGCCAGCCCGGCCCCTCGGCCCCACCCCCAGGCCCCGGCCGTACCTTGTGTTAGCAATCCGTTCTCTCCACTCCTCCGAGAGGAAGTCCCCCCTCTCCAGCTGAAAGGAAATAAGAGGGACAGCCCATCACTTGGGGTCTCGCTGCCTCTGTGTCCCACCCACGTTTGCCCCCCAAGAAGAGATGGAATGATCAGAGGCCCTGACTGGGAGGATGTGGGAAGAGGCCAGGGTCACAGCCACACACTGACCATGCACGTGGACACAGCTGCCAGAGCACCGGAGAAGGTGCTGGAAAGTCCCAACAGCATGTCCATGCATGGCCAGCAGGGGGCGCCCCAAGGTGGCCGTGTGCGATAGAGCTGGACTGCAAGGGCTGTGACAGCACCAGGGCCCCCGGGTGCAGCCCAGCACCCACACTGCTGCAGGCGGTCTTCCCGTGGCGGGGGCGTCCTGACGCTTCCAGTACCGCTCCCACCACTGTCTCCCTCAGAGAACTAATCTCATTTTGCCTCGAGGCCAAAGTGCATCTGAGACAATACAAGTCTCGTTAACCTCATTGTCCAGAACTGTAACATTTCAGAAACTGAGAAATCTGGTTTTATGATTCTTCAAAAAATGTTATCATCCCACCCCCAGTGTCCACCCACGGGAACATCTGCACACCCGTGTCCACGAAGCACAGGTGTGGACAGTGCACGTGTCCCTTGATGGACAAGCAGATATACACATGTCCCCCACACCCAGGAGCATCCCTCAGAAGCCCTGACACTCGCTACCATGTGGATAGACCCTGAGAACATGATGTTCAGTGAGAGGCAAACACAGAAGAACACACAGGATGTAATTTCACTGATGGGAAACATCCAGAACAGGCAGGTTCAGAGGCAGAACACCCTGGGGGAGCAGGTAGAGGTGACTGCTGACAGCCCTCATCTGCACTCCCACCAGTGCCCCCAGGTGACCGGGAGGTCCTCCAGGCAGTGATGGGGCAGCACCGCCCAGCAGGCCTAGCACCCAGCAGAGGTCCTTGCAAGGGGCAGCACCCAGGCAGAGCAGCTGCGGGTTCAGTACCCTCCCTGCACATAGAAACCACCTAGCATGGGAGGGGCCGAGCCTTGCTGGGCAGAAGAGAGGTGGCCATCCTAAAGGGTCTGGGAGCTGGCGGAGGGCTGTGCATGTCCAGGGCAATCATCTCTGGGTCTCCCAAGTTTGCCACCACTCCCGGCACACAGCCCAGAGGAGCTGGGCACCGATTCAAGTTCAAAATCCTTGTGATGCTCTGCAGGAGAAATCTCATTATGCGGGCCCAGGGCTGTACCCTGGGGAGGGTGCTCAGCGTCCCCACACCGTCCGTGCAAACACCTCCCATCCTCTTGGAGTCTGGGGTCTTGGCCATGGTAGGTAGAGACACCGGCATGACCGGCACCCAGAGAGAACGGGGTCTGTGTGAGCCCCCCGGGGGACCACACCTCCTTGGTGCTGTTGCGTCTCACCTGGGCACGGGGTCTGTGTGAGCCCTCCCAGAGACTGCACGTCACTGGTGCTGTCGCTTCTTGTCTGAGGGAGTTCAGCGCACCCTACTAAAAGCTCATGCCTGGTCCTGGGACTCACCCACCGCCTCCTTCTTCTATTTGCTCTGTCCTATCTCTAACATACCAGTCTGTGAGGACAGCCGACTGCTGTGTCCTGGGCTCCCTCAAGCCCAGCCTGATGCAGCTCCTCTCTGTGGGGCTCACCCACCCAAGGAAAACCACTGAAGCCACAGCACCACTGCTCTGCAGTGGCCTCATGTTCAGGGCAAGAAAACAGCCATTGTCCCACCCGCCTGGCCGCCTGGCTACCTACCGCCTCTTGGCACAGGCAGGCCATAACTGGTTGAGGACAGGGACTGACCAGGCCAGCTCTGTGTCACTGAGGCCCGCGTGCCCAAGTTAACAGTGACAGGAAAATAAGCATGGCCTTCCTGTCACCCCCACCGAGGACAGTGACTGGCCCAGCTAGCCCAGATCTCTAGCTGCAGAGAAACGCGCGGGGAGGAGGGACACGCATGGCCCCACCCCACACAGCTGTGAGGGCTGCCCCGCATGACCGCCCTTCCCCCGACCAGGGAGACCCCCAGTGTGCTCCTGCTCCAGGCCACGAACCAGACGGGGCAGGCGCACCCCTCACCTCACCACAGGTCTCCTCCTATAAGCCATTACCCACACCACACGGCACACGTGCTCCCCGTGCAGAAAGCACTCCCTCCCAGGGTGAGAGCCAGCAACGGGTGCCCCAGACTCAGTCACCCTGCCACCTGCCCTGGAACAGCCACAGGTGCAGATGCAGCACCCGACTGCCAGCCAGTCCCTCGGCAGCTGATGTGTGCTAGAGCCACCGGAAGAGAGCAGGGCTCATGCTCTGGGCGGCCCATCAGCAGCACCAGGCCCCTGCCAGCCTGACCACATCAGCCCGAGGGCAGCCTTGCCCACTGGGATCCACACTGCCACCTGGCCGGGGGCACCTCCTTCAGCGGCACTTCCGAGAACTCACTGCCACCCTGGCACAGGAAACCTGCTTGTGCCAGTCCCGCCACCAGGCACCAATGGCACGCGGTCACTCAGATGTTCCCCAGGCAGAGGGGACATCCTGAGGTTCTGGGGACACAGGCAGGAGCTGGGTAGGGAGGGCCCAGGCCTTCAACAAGAGGAGGGGACCCAGGAGGAGGTTCTGGCGCCCGCAGATAAACACATTGGTTGGGGTGCCTGCCGTCCCTCGTCTATCAAGTGATGGAGGCAGGACTCTGCCTGCCGATCAGAGCGCCTGCTCGAAGCCACACAGAACCTCGGGGAGGGCCTCCCCAGACCCAGCACGCGAGCTCCCGCCAAGTCCAGGCGTTGGGCAGGTGCTGTCACCACGCCTTCCTGAAGCAGGGCTGCCTGGACACCAGAGGCACTGCCGGCTGCCACTCCAGACACGGCAGCCAAAGCCACGACTTAAGAGTCCTCAGAGCCAAGTTCTGCTCACAGCCGCCTCGTGGGGCCTAAGAGCAGGGCCCTGATGAGTGCCTGGCCGTCAGGCAGCAGAGAACAAGGTTTCCATGCAGGGGACCCCTCCAGTGCACCAGCTGACATACCCCCACCCCTCAAATCACCCTCCTCTCAAATTGTGCTGCCGCCCCATGTTGACAAGAGAGGGAGGAAGGAGTGGTGACCCATCAGGCAGGCAGCCCACCAGCCTCACCCCCACCTTGGCCTCCAGCCATGGGCATCGTGCCAGCAGCTAGAGCCACACTGTGAATCAAGCACCACAGGCCGCTGCGGGTCCATAGGGCATTCTGGGGCCTGAGTCAACCAGGCTTTTACACCACATGTTTCAACCATTTGGCCCTCTCATCAGAAGCAGGAAGCACTTTATAATTTTAAAAACCTGTGTTTTAGGAGGTCGTGAGGTCTTAAGAAAATGGCAAGCCATCCAGGAACTCTTATCGGCATGCCAGTGGGACTGGGGACAGGACAGGAAGAAGCTTCTCGGAAACAGAAATGAACTGGACTAACTTCCCTCAGCCTGAGCAACAAACACTAGAGGACTGCAGGTGCAGGAGGATATGGGGGCGGGAGCAGAGCAGAGCGCCCGCCGAGGATGGCCGCTGATGACACAACGGAGACGGCTCAGCAGAGAGGGACAGTCTCTGCAGCAGATGGCGTGGGACGGCTGGATGTCCACTCACAGACAGATGAATCTAGACCAGACCTCACACCCCTCGAGAATTATCCCAAAAGAAACCTTTCACTGAGGAGAAGAAACCTGTAAGAAATCCCACCAAGAGAAAGGGGAGGGGAGCTGGGCCCACACTGTAGAAGGGCAAGTCCTGGCCCAGGGAAAACAGGGCAGAAGCAGAGGGTGATGGCTGACCTTGTGACGTGGGGTCAGCATCACCTGGATGCCAAAGTCAGACTCACAAGACAAGGAAACCAGTATCCCCCTGGGCTGCAAATAAAAAGGAGCTATTCCCAGGGCCAGATGGGGTTGACCTCATCCAGCCAGGCCTGGAAGGCTGGCTCAACCTTCAAACATTTTATTCTATGGAGAAAAATGAAAACAATCAACAACCACAACCACAACAGTCACCCAGAAGTCACACCAGCAACTACAGCAGGGCTGCAGATAAAGGCCTTATCATCTTTTAACAGACCACATACAAAGTCAACGGCTCACCTCCCCAAGTAGCCAGCCCGTCACCGAGACAGGAGAATGAGGCTGGAGGCCTGAAGCTACTGGACTCTGCGCTGACTCCCACGATGCTATCATGGCAGGGTGCTGCTGAGAGCAGACCGGGGGTGGGGGTGGGGGGACGGCAGCGTGGAACAGAGCAGAGCAGAGCACCCACCGAGTATGGCCGCTGATGACACAATGGAGATAGCTCAGCAGAGAGGGGCAGTCTCTGCAGCAGATGGTGTGGGACGGCTGGACGTCCACTCACAGAGAGATGAATCTAGACCAGACCTCACACCCCTCGAGAATTATACCAAAAGAAACCACAGACCTAGAGATGAACTGCACAATCAAGGACCACATATAAGATATCTTAATCCAGGTGAGCTGAGACTGGACTTTCACATCAATACTGAGGGTGCAATCCCTGAAAGGAGAACCGGTCAGGTGGCTCCAGGGCCAAAACCCCGTCTCTCCTGCAGGCCCCCCACCCCCTGGAATCAATGCACCATTCTATTCCCTGAGGCAACAAGGAATGCTAGCTCTGGCCCCACAGCCCCTGTCCCCCAGGACCCCCAAGAGCAAGACACGAGCAACTTCAGGAACCTTCAGAGGGACCAGGAAGACCACATCACAGCCAGGTGGAGCTTGGGGCCCTGGGGGACCTGGGACGGGAAGTGAAGTGTGTGCTGAAGAGCTGGTTTGGGACCTTCCCCCTGCGATGGCCCGGCTGCAGTCCTGCAGGTGGAGGCTGCATGGCAGCCCTATGTCCACAGGCCACTGAAACCGGCAGTGGCTGACAGAGCCCTGAGCACAGAAACGCATTGGAGCTGAGAACATGGGGTTGGACACCCCAGGCAGGAGGAGCAGAGAGAGGCGAGAACATCAGGATCCAGGAGTGAGACCCAAAGAACCTCAGCATTGAAGGCCAAGCTGATGGATGTGGGGAGAGGGGCACAGGGGCAGCGGCACCAGGCCAGCTTGTTGGTGGGGCCTCACTGCTGCAGGCAGGGAGGAAGCAGGAGAAAGATGTCCTTGGCCAGCCCACACCCCGCCACCCCCACACGCGGCCCTGAAAGAGCTGGTGCTCCCGAGGCCTCGTTGGGTGCCCGAGGAAGAGAAGTAGGGCCGAAGGAGTCGACTGCCTACAAGGCCCACAGCAAGGAGGATGCAGGTGGCCGGGAGGCAGTGAAAGCAGTGGGGAGGGGGCTCCGAGCAGGGAAAGGAGGGGGCGGCGGGTCAGGGGAGGCGGCGCAGAGGGCGGGGCTGCACCCTTAGCCAGGGGGCATGGAGCGATGGCACTCACTGTGTATTCTGCATGCTTTTTTCCATACCATTTCATCCACTTCCTGAACTCTCGGTCCATGGTCTGCAAAGAGCCAAACCAGACAGCCCGTCAGGGACCCGGCGGCCAGGAGGGCGCCCCTGTCCTCCCCATGCCCGCCCCGCTCCAGGGTTCCCAGCAAAGGAGCCTGACTGCAGGAACCAGAGTGGGCAGGTGGGTAGGTGTGCAAATCACAAACTCTAAACGGTTTCCCGTGGCGACAAGACCACTCAAGACGCGCACTCCTCAGACCTTGCTGCCTCCCCTACCCCAACCCCTGGCAGACCCTGGCACAAGGGTGATGCCAGCTGACCCCCAGCACCAGGGGAACCAGGGGACACGGCCGCAATGGTCTTTTAGGGACACACGAAGCAGGGACCCCCTCCCCCGCCTCCCCTCAACCCCAGCACAGACTGCCCCCTATCCTGCAGGTCACTGCACACCAAGGCTGGAAACAAAAGCGACACAGATATGGCCGCGCCTGGGGCCCAGAGCCACTCACCTCCGCGTACTTGGCTGGGATGTCAGCTTTCTCTACACCATAGTGATGTTTGCAGTTGGTGGCCGCGGCAACCTGCAGCACGACCTGGCCCACACCTTCAGGGAGAGAAAGAGAGAGGTGTCAGACGCACAGCAGGACACACCTAGCCGCTGGGGCCATGACAACAAGATCATCAGGCAGAGGCCACAGCTTCTCAGAGAAAGTCCCCGAGTGCCCTCTGGGGTCACAGAGTGTGTTCAAATGCCCCAGGCCATGGGCTGAGCACCACCCCTATCCCCACCCCAGCCGTGCTCCATTTCATCACAAAGAAGATGCTCTATGGCCACCCAACTGGGACCTGCCATGGTCCACGGCCCCACGGGACATTCACTGTGCACACACGGACACGGCTTTTCGAGGCACAGTGACCCCTGAGAGGAAGCCCCCCCAACCAATGAACCATGTTCCACCATCCACCTGAGTCAGGAGTGGCCCAGAGTGGTGGTGGGAGACCCCGCACAGCTCACGCCCACAGGACACGGCAGGATCTGTGGGCACTTAGCTCACAGACAAAGGAGGCTTCTGAAACTGTCCCTCCTTGAACTCGGGCCACATGCACTTTAAAAAAAGTGTCAGGAGCCCCAGGATTTCCCATTTTGGACAGAATAGAGTCCGATGATGGAAACAAGCCTCTATTTGGAAACATATGGTAAACAGGGAGAGGACATGGGGTCCCTCCTGGCGGACAGAAGCTAGGGAACGTGGGGTCTGAGGAGGCTGGCAATTCTCAGAAATCATAAGCCTTCTGACACACAGGGGAGTTTTACAGGCTTTTCTAGAAATGACCTTCAACCATGTGCACACTTATTAAAATATTAACTGTACACTTAAGAGTTTAAGCCAATGACAATGCCACCAGAGAAGCCATCTTTGTCCGTCTGCAGGGCCCTTCTCGAGTGTTAAGGCCACGCCATATAGGACGGGACCTTGGGGTCTGTGAGTAGGTTATGGGGGGCAGTGGAGACCCCAGAGTGGTGTGCTCAGTGTTCCTGACAGAGCAGCCCAACCACAGGCCTGGGAGTCCCTTGGGCAGCCTGTCACCTGCACAGTCCCACCAGGACAACTTGGCCCATGGCTTCTTCATTCAGGCAACATGGCACACCCATGGGCCCCCACCAGGGCCCAGCCCTCGGAAACTCTCCTCATAAGGAGGCCATCCTGCAAGCACAAGGAGTGGGGGAAGGGGTGGGGGGGGAGAGCCCCCACCTACCACTGCCCAGGTCCACGAACAGGTCATCTTCGGTCATCTTGATTTCATCGATCATCTGGGCGACTAGGTCGAAGGAGGTCTCCCCATACACCTCTGGGGAGAAGGGCTCATAGTTGTTGAGCTTCTCAGGGTCGGTCACTGAGTGGTTGTAGACCTGCTGCAGGATGTGCCGCAGGAGCCCCGTGGACGGCCGTGTGTTCAGCTTCATGGGCTGTGTAGTACCCTTCCACTGCGA
Source organism: Giraffa tippelskirchi (assembly GCF_054371585.1). Lineage (NCBI taxonomy): Eukaryota > Metazoa > Chordata > Mammalia > Artiodactyla > Giraffidae > Giraffa > Giraffa tippelskirchi. Next base: position 97,555,538 of record NC_137280.1, on the reverse strand, counting down.
CAGGGCACATACACAGTTTGCAGGGCCACACCACCCAGCCCGCTGCCCCACCCCAATGGGGACACAAGTGCGCAGGAGCGTGTGTGAGCCTGCGTGTGGATGCCAGTGGTACAAACCTATGTGCATGTGTGTAGACGGAGTGTGTGTGGGTACAGATGTGTGGGGGCGTGCGTGCACGCACGTCCACCTGGGACCTGGGCAGAGCAAGCTCCCCAGCACTGCTCTCCCCACCAGCTGGTCTGTTCTGGTGCCCAGAGCACCCGTGGGGGAGAAGCCCCAGGAAGGTTCCCTGTCACCGGCTGGCTCAGCACGGCTCCCAGAGCATCCACAAGGGCCAGGATCGCCTGGCAGGCAACGTGGACAGCTCAGCCCCAGCCATCTGCATCGACACAGTTCCAGCCCCAGGCCATAGGGTCCACACCCTGGGACACTGCAGACCCTACACCATGATTTGATGGGCAAGAAGGGGGCCTGAACCACAGCTCGGGGGGCCAAGACGATGAGACAGGTCCGAGGTGAAGGCGAAGGCCACCTACCAGCTGGTGGATGCTGTCGATGGCCCGGTTGTACTTGTCACAAAGCCTCTGCATACTCTCAAAGCTAAAACAAGCAAGGGAAGGCACTGGTCACCGCTGGGCTCAGAATAAGCCACCAGGCCTCAGGGGAGGGGGGCAGAGGCCATGGGGCAGAGCCTCAGTTCACTGTGCCCTGAGGGCTCGGGTGAGGAATGAGCTTCACAGCTGTTCACAGAACAAGGCAGGCAGACCAAGGCCGGCCTCACCCCCACCTGTAGATGCAGGAAGTCCCGCTGCCCCAGGGCTGGGGGACAGCTGGGTGCCAAGGGCCACTGCAGGCAGGGAGGGCTCCTGGCTCTGCTAGTCGGGTGGGAGGGGACGACAGTCAACACCCTGATCCTGCAGATGGGGGTCAGCATCCGCCTTCCTGCCAGTGTGGCTTCTATTTACCTAACAGTGTGAACTGCTGACACTCGCCCAGATACAAGCATCCACGTCAGCGATCCAGTGAGGGAGTCGTAGACCTGGCTTCTCCCCACACCAGGGGGGAGTGTTCATTGAAAGCCCCCAACCCAGGGTCTCCCAGAGAGTATCTGGGGCATCCGTGTTTGTCAGCACTGGCACTGAGTGGCCCAATGCCCACCACACAAGGGGTCTGCCCCGGCGTCTGTGCTGCACGGAGGAGGGGGTGGTTACTTGGGGCGTGTCGCCACCCACATGCTGGGCAGCAAGATAGCTGCTCCCCAGTGAGCACCAAGAGGCTGGGGACCCCTGAGATGTACACAGAGACATGGGGGGGCACCCACGGAGGCACCTACCCACAGCCTCTCTTGACCTGCATCAAGACCCCTCGACCCTGGGCCCTGGATGGACCCCAAGAGCTTAAGTGCACTTCCTTTTCTAACAGAAGCAAAGGGATCTAAATGGACCCATAACCACATGGCACGTTCAGTCTCTGAGAATAGCAGCAGAAGCTGAAAAGCCAGAGACCTCGAGAACGGGAAAGAGCAGACATGGGCGAAGCCAGTGAAGCCTCACACAGACAGACAGTGAGGGGACACGCGGCTCTAATACGCCGGGAGCAGGCTGACACAATGAGGTGGGAAACCCATTCTGGAGGAGCTAACTGTATGCTCAGGGGAGGAGTCCAGCCCAGTGCCAGCCCAAAAGGGACCCTGGGAACACAGGCCAGTAGTGGGCAGCCAGGGCAAGTGCCGACACTCCCACCTGGCCGTCCCCAGGGAGAAAACACGTACTGGTTCCCAGATTCCTTCCTTGTGCTCCAGCTTCATGTCTCCGTCAGAGCCCCTGACTACACCCTGGTATACCTTCTCCTGGGAGAATGTGCACACATGGAGGCTCAGAGGAGCCTGGCACCTGGGCCACGCAGTGCTGGCCCTGCCCTCACAGACCCCTGCTCTGGGCAGGACGCTGAGGTCACATGGATTGCGGGGGGCGAGGATTCGCCATCAGACAGCGCCTGCCCTCTCCCAGCCCGGAATCCTTTCAGTCTGCTTAGGAGCAGCGAAACTCCCCCTCCCATCCCCTTGTAAGCACTTTGGAGCAGAAGCGCCTCTCAACACTCCACTGCTCGAGCCAGGCAGTCGGCCCTTGACCACCAGGAAATGTGAACCGTGTGGATCTCGAGACGTTCAAGATTAGTGTCCACAGGCGCCTGCACCCTGGGGTCAGGGCCAACGCATGCACCCAGCCACCTGAGCCTATAACGGCCACCTGTGCCAATTATCGGACTGGGAGGAGGTGGGAATTGAGGGGAAGGGACTAGGGCTGACTGAGTCCAGCAAGTCCTCCAGACACAGAAGTGAGACCACTCGGCCTGCGTGGGGCCCACAGGCACCTTGGGGCCACCTTCTCCATCAAGAGCAGTCACCTAGGCCCATAGCCTGCGAGTGATCAAAGCGAGCCTGCCAACAACTGAAAGAGGCAGGAGAGTCTCTCAAAGAAAAACAAAAAGAAATTCCAGGCAGGCATTCCAGACCCGGCCTCGCCCTTCCCCACCCACAGGACTCTTCTAGGAGATCCAGGATGTGCCTGAGGAAACTGCAGGGAGCAGCCAAAACTATATGAGACCTGGCTGGAGCTGGGGGCCGAGGCTTGAGAAGCCAGGCCAGCGACGGCAGTCGCTGCTGTGGAGAGAGCAACTCCAGCTCTACACACGCCGATCCCACTTTCCAATTATGTCCTCACTCTGACAGCCTCTGCCAATATTTGATAAACATTTCCTACCAAAATAACTCTGTGCTGGCTATGGCCAAGTCTAAAAGGAAACTTCCCATCAGCCTGCAGTGTCGAGGAAGGTCTAAATTTAGGCTGTGTCCACACACACGGAGCCCATCCCCAGTGGAGACGCAGCCCCGGCACAACTCCGCTTACCTTTTGGTATCGTAGTCAATTAAAACGTAATTCTCCATAGCAAGCTTGAGATCCGGGATTTCTTCACAGACCCATCTGAAACGCAAAGGAAACTAGTATTAGTGCTCTATCTTCTACTCTCAATGCTGTTCTTAAACACTGTTGACTCTGCAAATACTAAAACAAAACATTCTGGCTACTCAATTCAAAATGTGAAAGAGTGAAGGAAGGCGTGACTTCAAAACAAACGCTGTCAAGTGTCCTTAGGAGGATGCTGTCCTTATGAATTACACAAGTTTCACGTTGCTTCATGTTTAAACGACGCTGGCAACACATTGTATTCAATGGTTTTAACCTGTTACAGAGTCTAGGACACCAATCAGCTTAAATCAGAGAGTCTGAAAAGCAACGCATTGACCAGAAACAAAAGGGAACAATTATTTGAAGAATTAACTAATCCCAAGACAAACAACAGGGTTTCTTCAATAGCCGGATTTCTCTGGTGGTCCAGTGGTTAGGACTCGGCGCCTTAACTGTTGAGGGCCAGGGTCCAATGCCTGGATAGGAACTAAGATCACCCTCACAAAAAATGAAAACAAACAAACAAAAAATACTGCAATGGGAAAAAAGAGATGGAGGGGGAACACGCTGATCCCAAAGTGTAACCCTGACTGGATCCTGATACAATCGTGAGAAAAATTGTGAAAGAGGAATCATCACGACAGAGCTTACAGAGAATAAAAGGAAAATAAAGGATATTACGAAAAACGGCATGTCAATAAACTCAACAACTTAGGAGAAGTGAACAAATTCCTTAAAAGATGCAAATTACCAAAACTGACACAAGAAGCCGAACACCTGAACAGTGCGACACCTAGCACAGAACATGACGTGACTTTCTCCCATAACGAGACTCCCAGCCCACAAAGCTTCGCTGGCGAAGTCTGCCAATCACTGGAGAAGAAGTGACACTGACCCTTTCCAGCTTGGGGAGGCCAACGTTGCCATACCTCCAAAACCAGAGGAGGACAAAGCCTTGTAAAGATGCAGCTGTTAACCTGGTATCCCTCAAAAACCCAGACACCAAACTCCTCTAGAAATGTTAGTAAGCCCAAGTCAGCAACACATAGTATTCCAGTGGAGTTTATCCCAGGAATGGAAGGTTGTTTAGCACTCTAAAGCCAGTCACTGTAATTCACATCACTGAGAGAATAAAGGAGAAAAAAAGAAAATCATACAATTGTCTCAACACATGCAGAAGACACACACGATGAAATCAGTTTCTATTCACAATAAAAACTCTCAGGAAACAGGAGTGGAACGAGCCACCCCCCACCTGATGGAGGGGCGGGGAGGGCTGGAGGAGCTGCTGTCCCTTCGCTGCAGTGGGCTCTGCCAGGAGGGGCCCAAGGAGGCCAAGGGCTGGAAAGCAGGGAGGGGCAGTTCTCGCACCGTGTGTGCCCGCCCGCCCCGGGGACCCTCTGACACACACACGGGCCCTCGCCGCTGGGCGGCCAGAGCTCCCACGTCAGGGGTCTGGCTCCCCTCTCTGCGAGATCCACCCACAGTCCCCAGGGCTGGCTGGGCAGTGCCAGCTCCCTCAGACCCAAGGGAACCCAAGTCACTGTCCCCGTGCCATCAGTCTCTCTCCCCCGGGCGTTCGGAGCAGAGAGCTCTACCTCTGGCGAGTGCTTCTCTAGCACATCTGCTTTCCTTGGGAGGGCATCCACACCCCAGCAGCAGGGAAGGACTGGGGCCTCAAGCCTTCTACCACAGGGCCCAGACAGCATCACACAGCAGGAAAAACCAACCAACAGCACAAAGGCCGGGAAGGAAGAAGCAAAACCAACCCTCCTCATGGAGGGATGCCACACAATTCAGTACATGGACCAACCTGAAGAGTTTATGGAGAAGCTACCAGAACTCGTGTGGGTTCAGCAAGGACACAGGATACAGGTCAACAGTACTTAGAAACGCCAGCAACAAAGACTTTAAAACAAGAGAAGTTTTATATGTTACTCAAAATAACATTCAAACATAAATACTTAGGGATGACCTTGACTTCTACGCTGAAAACAACAAAACATTGCTGACAAAAATTAAAGGCAACATAAATAAACACGCAAACAAAAAATGCTCGTGAAATATACGACTAAATATTATTAAACCTCCTCCTCAAACTAAACTGCAAAGTGATTCCTCTAAAAAAGTTCAGTTAGGCTTTTTTGGAGAAACAGACAAACCAATTCTCAAACTGACATACAAGGGCCAAGAATCTAGAAGAGCCAAAATAGTCTTTAAAAATAACAGCACTGGGACTTCCCTGGTGGTCCAGTGGCTAAGACTGTGCTCCCAATGCGGGGGGGAGGGGGTTGGGGCCCTGGTTGGGGAACTAGATCCCACATACCGAAACTAAAGATCCTGCATGTCATCATGAAGATCGAAGATCCCTTATGCTGCAAGTAACACTCAGCACAGCCAAATAAATAATAGACTTCGCCTAGTGCAGGGGACGAGAGTCTGATCCCTGATCAGAGAACTAAGATTCCACATGTCACAGGGCAACTAAGTCCACATGCTGCAACAACAGAGCCTACGCACAGCCAACAGAAAAAAAGAATGAGTGTGGTATTGGCAGAGAGGTGAATAGACAGATCAACCATACGGGACATGGAATCCAGAAGTAAACCAAATTTTAACAAATGATTTTTGACCAAAGCACCAAGGCAATGTGATGGGGAAAGGAATATTTCAATAAATGAGGCTGGAAGAACTGAATATTCAACAGGAAAAAAGAATCTTGACCCCCATAAACACAAACTCACGTTAGACACAAAGATTAATTCACAACTGATCTTAAAACCTGGATGTAAAACCTAAAACCAAAGACATTCCCCCCCAAAATGGGAGACTAACTGCCAGACTCTGCAGGTAAAGGTTCCTGGCTATGACCCAGACAACTAACCATCAAAGAATGAGTTGATAAGTTAAAAACTTCATCAAGATGTCATTAAAGTTGCGGTCAGCCATGTCTATCTCATTGGACACTTGCAGCCGCAATATGTTAGGAATCCCTACAACTCAGTAAGAAGACAAACAACTCGATGTCTAAAAAGCAGCACAGCACAAACTCCTCTCCAGGGGAGGAGACCAGAGCTCTCTGGGGAAGCGGCCGACTCGGGCTGGGATGCAGCAAACTCAAGATGGCTGTGGAGCATCTTGGGGCTCCAGATAGTGAGGCTGTGCTGGGAGCGGGCAGGGTCAAGTCAAGGGGCCGGGGCACAAATCCAGAGAGCCTCCCAGGCCAGCACGGGAAAGACTGAGGAGCAAAGCAGGTACAGCAGAAGTGGGCTAGGACCCACAGGATGAAACCAGTGCCTACAGGGGAACAGCCCTTCCTCCCAGAAAAGCTCCAATGACTAATGGGGCAGGGGAAGAAAGCAAAACAGAAGAGTCTTTCGAATCCCCTGGTAACTAGTTCTCAGCGGTGAGATTCACCTCTGGATCCTACAATCAGTTGCAAAAGTCCAAGAAGAAACAGGATCTCTGCACAGTCTCCAAGGATTTCCCCCACGATTTTTATTAACTAAAAAGGGGAAAGCAGGAGCTTCCCTGGTGGCTCAGTGGTAAAGAATTCATCTGCCTCTGCAGGTGACACAGGTTCGATCCCTGATCCAGGAAGCTCCCACATGTCACTGAGCAACTGAGCCCATCTGTCACAACTACTGAGCCTGTGCCCTACATACTAGGACCCGCAACCACTGAAGCCCAAGGGTCCTAGAGCCCATGCTCCGCAACAAGAAAAGTCACAGCAATGAGGAGCTTGTCACTGCAACTGGAGAGTAGCCCCCATTCTCCACAACTAGAGGAAAAAAGCCCTCACAGCAATGAAGACCCAGCAGAGCCAAAAATTAACAAATAACTTTCAAGAAAATGGGGAAAACGGTAACTTTACATCAAAGAAACCTGGAAGACAGCACCTCAACTGCACGGTCTGGGTTAATATCACCACGGCAAGGCATGCAGAGGCCACAAGCTTCTTGCTGAGCTCAGAGCTCTTACCAGGAACACTTTTCTGTACCCATTCCATGCTGTCTGGAAGCAGACCACACATGACATTTTCATCCATAAGTATTTCAGTATTAAACTGTAGAAGTTATGGCCTTTTCCTTTTTTTTTAACCTAACAGTGACGCAACTGTTACACCTAGGGAAAACGCCACCAGGAACAGTAGAGCATGTTCTCAAACTTGTACTGGGCGTCTGTGAGGAACTACAGCTAACGTCACCTCCATAGTGTAAGACTAAATCTAACATCCCTGCCCCAGAGATGAGGGAAAAGATAAGAATGCAACCTCCCCCAACTTTATCACAAAACAGTCTCAAAGGTCCCAGCCAATTCAGTAATGCCAAGAAAAAGAAATAACAGATGATACAATTATTTTTATTTCCACAGCAAGTCCTAGGAAATCTACAAAACTACTACTAGGATTGATGAATTGAGCACAAGGTCATGGTTAACATACAAAAATCAATTGTATTTTACCCACAAGTAGCAGACAAACAGAACATGAAATTTAACACACAATCCCACTTAACAGTAGTGCCAAAAGCATGAATGAGCCAGGAATAAATCTAACAAATGGTTGTCCAAGATTTCCATGCTGCAATGCCAGAGCGCTGCCAAGAGAAGAACTAAAAGGCCTGAGCAAGTAGAGAGACATACCATGTTCATGGACTGGAAGACTCAAGTGTGATGGCAAATCTCTCCAAAATGACCTACAGATTCAATACAATTCCTAAATAACTAGTGCAAAAATCAACAGGCTGATTCAAAAATTTACATGCAAATGCAAAGGAGGTGGAATAACCAAAGCAACATTTAAAAATAAAAATAAAAATGGAGGACTTCCTGCAATTCCAAAGCTTACCATAAAGCTGTGGTACTGCCCAAAGGACAGAGCCATGTGTCAGTGGCACTGAAAGAGATTCTAGAAACAAATCACCTCATACACTGTCAACTGATCTTTCACAAACGTGACAAGGAAATTCCAGAGAGAGAGGACAGTTTCATCAACAAATGCTGCTGGAACTACGGGACGTCCACATGCAAAGCAATAAGCCTCAACCCATGCTCTGCACCTCATGTAAAAGTTTACTCAAAGTGGATAAAAAGATGTAAACGTAAAACCTAAACCATAAAACTTCCAGAAACCATGGGAGAAAATCTTTGTGACCTCAAGTTAGGCACACATATCTCAGTATGCAAAAAACTGCAAACTATAAAAGAAAAAGGTTGATAAATTAGACTTCTTTCAAAATTTAAGATATCTGCTCTTTAAAAGACACTCTTATGAACGTGAAGAGATAAGCCACAGACTGAAAGAAAATATTCCCAAACCCATACCTAATAAAGGATAAACCAGAATGATAAAGAATGCTCAAAATTCAATAATTAAAAAACAACCAGTTTTTTTAAAAGCAGGCAAAAGATGATGAACATCATTAATTATTAAGAAAATTCTCATTAAAACCACAATGATATCACCACAGGACTCAAACTGGACCAGCAAAAACAACCCCGTCAACATGCCCTGCCAACGTGGGAGCCACAGGAGCGGTCCTGCACAGCTGCCTGCAGCTTGGAGGGGGCGGCCTTCCTTCAAGCACAATCCAGCAGACTCACTCCCAGGTATGTACCCAGAATGAAGGAAGACACGTCCACACAAAGACCTCCATGGGGTGTTTACAACAGCTTTATTTACAATTGCCAAAAATCAGAAACCACCCAAACGTGTCTGTCATCTGGTGAAAGGATGAGCCAATGGTGCATTCCTCAGGAATAAGAAAGAAAAGCTTTTGACACATTTTTTTTAAATGTAAAATTCTAGAAAATGCAAAGTAATCCACAGCAACAGAAAGCAGGTCGGGCGGCCCAGGGACAGGAGTGGAGGGAGGGGGCCAACAGGTGGCCCAAGCAAACAGGGGTGACTCCTTCTCACACAGGTACAAGGGGACACCCACACATCCACACTGGCCACCATGCCCGCTCCAAACAGATGGTCTCCCTCCTGTACTTCAGTCACACCTTGACTGTCCCAGTAAACACGCGGAAAAAGAGGAAAGTGGATCGCGGTACAGGTGAAACAAACGCAGCTGAGAGTCAGCAAGTGCTAAGGCTGGATGACGGGCACGTGGGCTCGTCATACACACTGTCCATCTCTGGGCATGTCAGAAATCCTCCAAGATGGAAAGTAAGATAAGAGAAGAAACGAAACAGGTAACTGCCATCTTTACCAGTGGGAAAAAGCCATCTGTGGAGACAAGAGGGAAGGAATGAAGTAGCCTGTAGACTTGAGGATGGGGAGCGGGCCCCGCCAGACCTAGAGAGGACCCAGCCACCTGGAGGTTCCAGAGAACCTGGTTCTGGCTGGCCTGGTTCTGGCTGGCCAGCTGCACCCAGTCCTACTGCCCTGCACCACAGGGTCACTCCCTCCCTGCAGGAAGAAGCAGGTAACGAGGTCAACCCACCCCCAGAACTCGCTCGGCCCAAGGGAGGGGGGAGGGAACCCAGGCTGGCCAACTAAGAGCCCCTTGCCTAACCACATGGCCTCACTTCCTAACTGACACGCGTGGGTGCTCAGTCGCTGTCACGTCCGACTCTCTTGCGATCCCATGGACTATAGCCCACCAGGCTCCTCTGTCCATGGGATATTTTTTCAGGCAAGAAACTGGAGTGGGGTGCCATTTCCTTCTCCAGGATATCTTTCTGACCCAGGGATTGAACCCACGTTTCCCTTGTCTCCTGCACTGGCAGGTAAATTCTTTACACTGAGCCACCTGGGAAGCCCCTCCTAACTGGCACCTTCTTTAAAAATAACCTAAACTAAGCTGGTCGTAGCACTACTCCACCAACCAACTGGTTTTGTGGATTACACTATTAAAAAAGTAGATCCCACATTCTCAGCACCACCCCAGACAGGCCCACCTTGTGAGGTGCACACGAGACTTCACTCAGTCTCCCAGACAATCCTGCACAGAGGCCCGGCTCGGCCCCGAGAGTGAAGCAGACGAGTTCAGGAGGCTGAGCTGCTCGGCTGCCAGGGGCAGGACGAGGCCTCCTTCACAGGGCACTGCCAGTCTGGCCACCGCAGGTTTGAGAGGATGAGATGGTTGGGTGGCATCACCAACTCAACAGACATGAGTTTGGGTAGGCTCCAGGAGTCAGTGATAGACAGGGAGGCCTGGCGTGCTGCAGTTCCTGGGGTCGCAAAGAGTAGGACATGACTGAGCGACTGAACTGAACCGAACTGAATGGCACAAGGGAGGTGCCAGAGCCAGGAGAGAGTGGTCACAGAACGCCGAGCCTTGGTCACTCTGGTGGCCATCGCAAACCCTCAGGTCCAGGGTGAGGAGGACGCCCATCAGAAATACCACAAGGGCCTTCCTCCTGGAGCCACCCAGGCCAGCCTACCGGGCGCCTACCCTTCTCTGTACACAAGGGGTGGGCTCACATGGGGAGGAGTGGCTCAAACCCAACCCCTCATAGCAAGAGAGGAAAGCAGGTGATGAGGGGAAGGGGAGGGGGCCTGTGGGAACCTGCCACTGGGGATTCCACCCCTGCCCACAGAAGCTCACAAAGCATCAGGCCCTGTGCTGGGTCACACTCAGGCACCTGACCCCTGACCCCAGTCACAGTTTCCCTGGGTTCTCCATGGTAACGACGCTGAGGCAGACCAGGATGGAGGAACAGGGAGGCTGACATGTGGGGGCTGAAAGCAAGGGCCAGGAGCCTGGGGTGAGAGTCAGAGTGCACGGCTAGGGGCTGGAGGCCCACCTGAGGCCCCACCCCCAGGCCCCACCCCAGCAGGTGCCACACTCACCTGATGGTCTCGATGATTTCATGAGCAGCATCGTGGTGTTTGTCCTGAAAGACAATGGGACAGGGTTTAGAGCCGTCCCTCCAGCCTTGGTGATGGTGGCAACCAGAGGGGGCAGGCGCTCCAGCCCCCAGGCCTTCCCACCTCATTTCCCCGCCTGTGGCACTGGGGTCCCCGCCACAGGGGGCACGCTGGCCTTGGGGGCACAGCAGGCAGCAGAGAAGGGAAGGGCTGGGCCGGAGTCTAACCTCCAACCCTCCTTCCCCAAGGCTCTCCTGGGCACTCCTGCAGCCGGGCAGTCGCAGGCCTGCCTCTGAGTCCCTGACCCTCTGCAGGCCTTGGCTTCCATCTGTAAAATGGGAAACAAGGGTCCTGCCACTGCCCGAAGTGGGTGAGCAGCCATCATCCTGCCCGGCCACAGCAGTGACCTCCCAGCCACTCTTCCCAGCGGGCACATCACAGGTCGCTCTGGCCTCTCCCTGCAGTCTCAGCGACCAGAGAACTGGAGACCTCGCAGAAACCAAGGGAGGACTTCCAGTGGTTAAGACCCCGCGCTTCCAATGCAAGGGACGTGGGTTCAATCCCTGGTCAGGGAACCAAGATCCCACATGCTGTGGAGTGTGGCCAAAAAAATACAAGTGAGGGCGCGTGCACGGACGTCTGTAACTCACGACCACACTTTCACTCCGACCTCAGTGAGGAGGGCCACGAAGAACACGGGCTGAAACCGGAAGCGAGGTATGAGACCCAGAGCCACCAGCCCTGCCTGGGACAGCAACCACCCTTCTCAGCCCAGGCCACCGTTTCCTGGCTTCACGACAGAGGACAGCCACGAGGGCAGGTCGCAGGACAGCGCCCACCCAACTCAGTGCTCTAGAACCACTTTCACGGCCCTAGCCTCATCAGTGTTTAACAGCAGCTCTACTGAGGTATATAACTCACACAGAACAGACCCCGCTTCGAGTGTGCAATGTGGTAGAGTCAGTACACTCAGGGTTGTGCAACCAGCACCTTTGTCTAGTTCCAGAACATTCCACCACCCCATCAGCAGACAGGCCTCTCCCTAGCCCCTGAAAACACTAATCCACTTTCTGTCTCCATGGATTTGCCTGTTCTGGACGTTTGTAAATAGAACTGCAATATGTGACCTTTTGTCCAAAGTCTTAGTTTTTAAGGCAAAGGACAAAATCAACCTTCTATCATGCTGCTAAGTCGCTTCAGTCGTGTCCGACTCTGCAACCCCATAGACAGAAGCCCACCAGGCTCCGCCGTCCCTGGGACTCTCCAGGCAAGAACACTGGAGTGGGTTGCCATTTCCTTCTCCAATGCATGAAAGTGAAAAGGGAAAGTGAAGTCAATCAGTCGTGTCCGACTCTTAGCGACCCCATGGACTGCAGCCTACCAGGCTTCTCCATACATGGGATTTTCCAGGCGAGAGTACTGGAGTGGGGTGCCATCGCCTTCTCCTTCTATCATGAATATCCTCCAACTTACCAAGGATGGAGCAGTAAACATTCACTGAACTCCTATCACTTAGACAAGGCGGGGCGGGACGTGGAGTGCGTGCGGTCCAACACTGGACAGCCCCGCAGACCAGTGGTTCCTGGCATGGGGTGCCCGAGCCCCAGCATCACTGCTGCTGACCCAACACCTTGGGGAAGAACCACAGGTGGGGGTGACAGGCCCCAACACTTCACGGTAAATGTCAAAACAGTGGGGGCTGCTGGTAGCGCCTCAAAAGGTGAAACAGGCTCCACTCGACACAGCAATTCCTCTCTTGGGTGTCTGCCCAAAAGAAGTGAGCACATATAACCACAGGCCCAAACTGGAAATCACCCAAACAACCACCGACAGGTGAGTAAATAAACAAATGTGTCCCTCCATGCACAGGAGCATCACTCGGCCTCGAAAAGGAGAGAAGTCCTGACACTTACTACCACGTGGACGGACCCTGAGAACACGATGCTCAGTGAGAGAAGCAGACACAGAAGGACACACAGGGTATGATTCCACTGATGGGAAATGTCCAGAACAGGCTGATGCACAGACAGAGAGAGTGGGTTCCTGGTTGTCAGGGGCTGGAGCAGGAGGATGGGGGGATGTTGATGGAGATCGGGTTTCTCCCTGGGGCGATGGAAGGTTCTAAAATTGGTAGTAGTGATGACTGCACTCTGTGAACAAACCAGGGAACAGCATGCTCAGGGCAGATGAGTTGCCTGGTGTGGGAATTACACCTCAATAATGCCATTTAACGGGGAATTCCTTGGCAGTATCTACGCTCTCACTGCTGAGGGCCCGGGTTCAATCCCTGGTCGGGGAGCTAAGATCCCCCAAGTCACGTGAGGTGGCAAAAACAAACTAATAACAACAAAATGTCTGGGAGTAGATGTGATATACTGTTAAAAGCACCCCCAACCTCAGCAGGAAAATCCTGAGTTTCTGGGATGCTCACAGCTCAACAACATCCAGGAAGTCAAGTCCCCACAGCCCTGGCAGGCATCCCCGGGCCCCTACAGCACAAACAGCAGAGAAAACGCCACGCTGTCCTGAAGGGTCCATTCAGAGACAAGCTCATACAGACAGTGCACAGGGCTGTGGGGCAGCCACGGAATGAGGGGGGCGGTCTGGGCCTCTCCACCAATGCTGAGACACTCACTCTGAAGGGAGCTCGCCCCGTGAACTGGGAAGTCTCAGGCAGCATGTGAGGGAGCCACAACTCTGGCTCCGTCAGCATTTGGATGAAGCATCTGCAGCAGCCTCCTACAGGCACCTGACCAGATTCCCTGGCCTGCCAGCTTTCAGTTCCTGCCCTCAGACACCATGAGAGGTCACCAATGTATGTTATTCAAGTTGCTAAATTTCAGGCTGATTCGTTACACACCACAGATAACCGATACACAGCCTGCGTTTACGCTGATATGCAGGAAGCACGGCCTGCAAGAACAAGTCTGAGAGCCAGAGGAAGATGCAGTAATAACCAGAAACATTTGATTCCATAAGTCTGACTCCAGTCACCACTGTGAGGTTACAAAACAAGGAGTACCATGAAAGGCCCCATGAATGCCTGTGTGCAAGAGCCCATGCCACATAGCAGGAGCGTGCCCGGCTGTGGACCACGTTCCCTCTCTGGGTCCCCAGGCAGACGGGACATGTCCAGGGCCCCTCCTCCTGCAGGGCCTGCAGGGGGCCCTGGGAAGACATGAGGCCTGGAGCGTGGGCTCATCTGAGATGAGGTGAACTCAAGCTGTCCCAAGCTCTAACACCAGAAAGAGAGGAGGGAACGGTTGACAGCATGCCTCCTCCGACCTCAGGACGCTGCTGCAGGGCCTGTCCAGCTTTCAGCAGCTGCCCTGACCACCTGAACGACTCGGAAGCTCTCACAACCTCTCAGCTCTGGCCGCTTCTCATGCTCCACAGGCCTTCAGATCATAGTAGCGCCAGTGGGGGTCCACATGGAGGGGCTGTCGGGGAGGGACTCTGGGGTGATGGGAGAAGACGATGACCAAAAGCTCAGCACCAGAACTCTCCTCGCCTGAGGCCAAGGCCAAGGCCATGATGGGAAAGGAGGGCAAGGGAGAGGAAGGACAGGAGGCCCTTCCAGGGGCCCAGTCAGAAGAAGGACTCACCCAGGATCCCTGAGCAACCAGTGGCCACATGGCCGCCACCTCGAGGTCTGGAAAGTCCAGGCAAGCCTCATCTTGAGCACTCCAGCTCTGAGCGCTCCAACGGTGTCCCACCCCCAGCAGGGGTCACTGTCAATGCCCCACCAGGGCACCTGGTGCCAGCCACCCTAGGACCAAGGCCTCAAGACCCACGACTTGTCCCTCCACACCAGGAGCATCACTTGGCCCTGCAAAAGGGAGAAGCGCCGACACTGACTACCACGTGGGCAGACCCTGAGAACATGATGCTCAGTGAGAGAAGCAGACGCAGGACACACAGGGTGTAATTCCACTGATGGGAAATGTGCAGAACAGGCTAATCCAGAGACACAGGGAGTGGGTTCCTGGTTGTCAGGGGCTGGGGAGGGGGGATGCAGGTGCTTTGAGGGAATGAAATGTTCTGGAATTAGATATGATGGTTGCACAGCTCTGTGAATACAGTAATACAGTACAGTAAAACCCGCTAAACTGTACACTTGTGGTAGGTGAGCTGTGCGGTGTGAATGTTATCTGGACAAAATAAAAGTAAAAAAGTATTAGTCACTCAGTCGTGTCTAACCTTTTGCAACCCCATGGACTGTAGCCCATCAGGCTCCTCTGTCCATGGGATTCTCCAGGCAAAAATACTGAAGTGGGTTGCCATTTCCTCCTTCAGGAGATCTTCCCAACCATACATAAAGGAGATTTCATTAATGTGCATTAGAGGATACCCCAAGTTAACCTGTAACTGTCTCTTGAGCCTTTAAATTCTATACCAATTCTATACCTCTGGTTGGCCAATTGTTTGTTTCTTTATTTAGGTTTTAAGGTGAATGACCTGGGGCTATTTGTTTCCATCAATCTGACTGTGAATCTAAAGGCACAGTTGAAATGTCTATTTTTCTTGCTATCCTCAGAAGAAATTGCTGCAAATCTACTCTATGATTCTCATTCTATTCAGCCTACAATGCAGATAGCTTATTATCTTTTGCAATCTATGTCTTATAATTAAGCAGTGCCAAAAATTAAATAGAAAGTTCAGTTGCCATATAGGCTATGAAAATGATTTTTAATCTTGATTCTAAATAAATTTACTAAGAAGGGCACTTCAAATTTTGCTCCTTAAGGTATCTTGAAATTATAGGCTCACTCTCCCTAAAATTTCAAAAAGCGTAGAGCTTAGGACACAGCTGTTATTAAAAAAACACAAAAACCACAAGACCCAGCAAGGCCCCTCCTCCCATGTCCTGCCTCTTCACCTGGCTGCACCCAGACCAGGTGTGGGCCCAGCCCCCCTCCTCAGTGGGAGCCTGGCTCAGTCCCAGGACGAGCCCAGAGCAGACACAGGGAAGCCGCTCACAGACCAGGGAAAACATAATCCACTGTGAACAGGTCCAACACCGCCATGCAATGGGGAAATCATTCTGGTGAGTCCCCATCCCAAGCCTCCTGACGCTTGCTGTCCCTGAGGAGCAAAGAAGCAGCAGTTTCAGAGGCAGTATTCCTCTACCAGGGGCCGCCCATCCCCCTGCATGACATTAATGCAGCTTCCGTGCCTTAGCCACAGACCCCATGACTAACTCAGGGGATTCAAACTGAAGTCCATCAGAGACGGTGTCTCCATCCAAGGTCACACACGATGATGCTGAAGCCTCGGACCTCCCCACCCAGCTCACGGGGCCATGCCTCGGCTGGAAGAGGGCCCTGTCCAACACAGGGGTGCCAAGGAACACTGCCCCAGGGCTAATCACCCCCAGGCTAGGCACTGAGACAGTGACCATGGGTGGAGAAAGAGTCAGGGAAGGAAAGAGAAATGCTGGTTGGGAGGGGAGGTCAGGCAGGTGGGCAGCGAGGGAGGCTGCAGAGGACACGGACAGACTCGGGCATGTCCTCTCTGATCATTCTCAGGACCGCCACGGGCACCAGAGACAGGAGACCTGGTGGTGGGAAGGGCAGGACAACTTGAAGAGACAGAGAAGGAGCCAAAGAGGCTCCCAGGCACAGCCCTGAGCAAGAAAACGGAATGGACTGTTATCCCCTGGTGGAGAGACAGGTGCGCAAACTGGGGAGAGCACCAGGACTGAGAAGAGGCAGAGAGAAAAAGGGGCAAGAGGGGTCTCCCGGGAGACGAGCACGGAGCCCAGGACCCAGGCACCAGCAGATATGGCCGGTCACACCCTGCAGGGACCCCAGAACACTGTATCCTGATGAACCAAGGCCAATGAAACAATTACATCGTTGTGCAGCTTCGAAAGATGTCACCATCAGGAGAAACTGAGAGAAGAGAACATGGGGTGCCTCTGTCTCATTTCTTATAACTGTACAAGAATCTACAATTATCTCAAAACAAAAAGTTTAACTAAGAAAAACGGACAGGGCTCCCAGAGGAAGACTGGGGCAGGTGGCCCACAGCTCCACCACCTCCTCCATAGTGAACACCCCAGGTTCCGGCGCCACTGGCTCCACCCATCAGGAACAGAGTATTTGGCCTGCCTACTCCAGGACACCAGGATGTCAGGGACTAGGGTACAGAAGCTGACAGCCACATGAGGGGTACCAGGCTTTTCCAATGATCCCTTCCTCTCTAAAGTGGTCACCTCACCCACAGAGAACCAACAAAGGGTTAACCTGACTTCCACCTGAGCTCAGATTAGTCAGCACTCACTCAAGCACACAGAGGTCAGAGCAGAAAATATTTTCTGAGTCATAGGGAGGGATGGCTCAGCCAGCCGCCCACCTCAGCTACTACTCACAGCTGAGTCTGGGGCATGACGGCTCAGCGTTCATCAGAGACTCGTGCGCTCGCTCGCGGAGGCAGGCAGGGACAGTCACACCGAGGCTGCTCCACACCCACGGCCTCCATGAGTCACCGAGGGGAAGGACTACTGCCCGCCCTCGCAACCTCCGGCCCTGCCACCAGGCACCTGCTCCCTCCTGAGCTGAGACCCAGTTTTCCACCAAGAGAAGGGCCATCCTGCTTTAGCAACACTGCCATAAGCTGTGAGTGGACATCTGGGAACTCTGTGACAGAAGGAACAAAACTCGCCCTGCACCACGCCTTCTTATTTTTCAACTGCACAAAAGCCCGTTTTGGAGGCTGGACATTTCCATGTGTGGAAGATTGTGGCTGTTTGCACTTCCTCCTGTGGGTGCCCCCTCTTCGGAGAAGCCACTCACCCTCCCTCGGGGCAAACCTGGTAGCCCCGCCCTCCAGGACCTCATCCCCAGGGCACTACACCTCCATTGCACCTCTGTGTTTATAGACCACCCACAGACCCTCAACCCTCGTTCATAAGTTTCCTGAGAGCAAGAACACTGTGCACTGTGCTCCACTCCCCCTGGAACACTGGAGATATCCAGGAGGTGCTTGCGGGATGAATGAATGAATCAATGAACAAGCAAGCTCAGTAATTTTAAACATGTGGTCACATGAGTAATCTGACCTTTGGAAAGGCTAAGCTCCTGGAAGTGGCCCATTTTCTTAATGTACTCATCATCGAGTCATCACCAAATATGAACTCTTATAATAAAGTTCTGCCCCCTCACTTCCTGTGAGAAAGCAAAATCCCCCAGTGGGGACACAGGAGGGGAGCAGACGTCACCGCACTGCTTTAGGAAGGTTGCAGCTTGCTGACCATGGCATGGCCCACCCAACTGCCTGGTCTTGGGACTGCCACCCCAGGAATGGCTGCTGACCTCAGATGGAGCACCCAGCCAGGCAGGCAGCACACCCTGAACCCTGCCAAGTGAGGTCCTGCCAGCAAGGGAAAGATGCTCTCTAGTTCAGACCCGCCCACCACTGGAAAGCCAGCTCCCGCTGGGACCTGGACACACACACACGATGTCTTACTGACAAAGGTTACAGACCTCTGTATAGTGTCACCCTGCTTATTTAACTTATATGCAGAGTACATCGTGAGAAACGCTGGGCTGGAGGAAGCACAAGCTGGAATCAAGATTGCCAGGAGAAATATCAATAACCTCAGATATGCAGATGACACCACCCTTATGCCAGAAAGTGAAGAAGAACTAAAGAGCCTCTTGATGAAAGTGAAAGAGAAGAGTGAAAAAGTTGGCTTAAAGCTTTACATTCAGAAAACTAAGATCACAGCATCTGGTCCCATCACTTCATTGGCAAATATATGGGGAAACAGTGGAAACAGTGCCAGACTTTATTTTGGGGGGCTCCAAAATCACTGCAGATGGTGATTACAGCCATGAAATTAAAAGATGCTTACTCTTTGGAAGGAAAGTTATGACCAACCTAGACAGCATATTAAAAAGCAGAGACATTACTTTGCCAACAGAAGTCCATCTAGTCAAGGCTATGGTTTTTCCAGTAGTCATGTATGGATGTGAGAGTTGGACTATAAAGAAAGCTGAGCACCAAAGAATTGATGCTTTTGAACTGTGGTGTTGGAGAAGACTCTTGAAAGTCCCCTGGACTGCAAGGAGATCCAACCAGCCCATCCTAAAGGAAATGAGTCCTGAATATTCATTGGAAGGACTGATGTTGAAGCTGAAACTCCAATACTTTGGCCACCTGATGTGAAGAGCTGCCTCACTGGAAAAGACCCTGAAGCTGGGAAAGATTGAAGGCAGGAGGAGAAGGGGACGACAGAGGATGAGGTGGTTGGACGGCATCACCGACTCGATGGACATGAGTTCGAGTAAACTCCGGGAGTTGGTGATGGACAGGGAGGCCTGGCGTGCTGCAGTTCATGGGGTCGCAAAGAGTCAGACATGACTGAGTGACTGAACTGAACAGACCTCTGGGGCCTTGCTCCACCCGGAAAAAAAGATGGTGACGGCAACAATGGGACCATCTCCAGATGAACCTTCATCTTAGTTTCAGGTGCTTTGGTGCTGGGTCACAGTGGATTTCTAGATTCTCCTGATACTCAAAATACCAATTTTGGAAAAATACCAATTTCCAAGATCAGGAATGTTGTTAAACAGACATTCAGCACAGACCCCAGTCTAACTCCCAGAGTGTTCTCCCAAGTGAGGTGAAAATCCAAGTTCACCTGCCCTGGCCTGTTTAGCAGCTCTATTCCTGATCCTCTCAAAACTGCATAGCAGGGAAAAAGAGTGACTTCTCACACCCTCAACAATGGGCATGAATCTCACATACATTTTGCTGAGCCAAAGTGGCCCAAGTCAAAAAGCTACACACCGTTGACCCCATTTACTTGACTTCCCAGAAAAGCCAAAACCTTAGGGACTGAGATGAGACTGGTGGCTAGGAAGTGAGAGGCAAGTTGATGCCAAAGGGCAGCAGATGGTTTGATGGGATTGTTCTGCTGCCTGACTGCAATGATCTGTCAAATACTCTAGAACTGTGAGCCACAAGTGAACCACATGTCTATTGAGGATAAACAAATTACATTTTGAAAAATGTACTGGCCAACGTACTGGTACAAGACGAGTGCAGTAACGGGGGCAGAGAGGGAGGCAGGTGGATCAACTGCAGTTTTGAAGGTTCTCCCCACTTTCAGTTTCCATCCCCTGGGTCGTCTCCCGGCCCTGCCCACTGCTCAGGCCGCGCGCCAGGGAGACACAGAGCTACCCAACCGGAAAAGCCAGAGCCCGGGTTCAGCCGCGCCTCCGGGCGCAGGAAGCGTAAAAATAGAAAGCGCCGGTGCGCTCGGCGGGCTGGAAAGCCTCCGACCTCGGGGAACCGCGGAGCGCCAGGCCAGGAGCCAACGTCGGCTCCCGGGCGGTCCCAGCGTCCCGACCCCGCCCCTGGCCGCGACAGTTTCCAAAAACTGACACACACGGAGCCCGCGCGAGGGGCGGAGCGCGCGGGCTTCCCCGCCGGGTCCCGTGGAGGCCGGTCCCCCCGCAAGCCGAGCGCGCGAAAGGGCGCCCCAAAGGCGCCCGCCCATCGCGCCCGCTGTGCTTTCCCTCCCGAAGGCGCGCTGCCCAGCCCGAGCACGGTCCCTGGGACACGGACACGCGCACCCACGCCGCCACCGGGGACAGGAGCCGGGGCGCCCACCCCGCGCCCTGAGTGTCTGGAATCACCCGGACGTCTGTGTAAATTTCCGTTCGGCCTGTCATTTTCCAAAGGCCACACAAGATCAGGGAACAGGACGCCTCCTTTCCAAGGGTCCGGCGAGCCCACCCACTTAAATTAGGAACAGGACGCCTCCTCACCAAGGGTCCGGCCAGCCCACCCACTCAAGATCCGGGAACAGGACGCTTCCTTTCCAAAGCTCTAGCCAGTCCTGCCACTCAAAATTAGACAAAATGCCTAATTTACAAAATTAACAACTGGAAAGAAGGAGGAAAGGGTATCCTCAAAAATAAAAAAGCTGAGCACGGTGACAGCGCCAAGAACAAACTACCAGCAAAGAGAAACCCTACACGTCAAATCATAAAGTACGGAAAGGCAAGCCTGCCGGCCGTCCAGGCCCAGAGAACGGGGGTCCCCAGCCCCGCAGGACCAACGGCAGCCCGGCTCGGGCGCCCCTCGGAGGCGCAGGGTCCCCGCGGCCCAGTCTGCGCCCTCGGCCGGACCGGGTTCCCCGCTGCCCACCCTGCGCGCGGGGCTTGGAAACGGCCGCCGGGAATCCGGCGGGGCGGGAATGGGGTGTTCCAAGGAAGGTTGGGGGCTCGAGTCACTCCGTTTCTCGGTGGGCCCACCAAGCGCAGAGGGGGTAGGGGGCGGGGGTCTGAGGAGTGGACTGGGGGAAGAGAGGGGCGGCACTCACGTAGACCGGCAGCGGCCACGGGTAGACGGCGGGCTCGGCCCCCACGGGCGACTTGAGCCTCAGCTCCAGCTTCTCCCCCATGTCGGCGCGCGCGGCCGCCGCACCATGCTAGTCGGGCGGTTGGGGGAGGGGCGGGGCCCCGCCGGCAGGGGCGGGGCGGACGGGCGGAGGAGGGCGGGCGGGAGGCTGAGGGGAGGGGGCCTGGCCTGGGCCTCAGCCGCCGCCACCGCGCTCCCGTCCGGCCCCCGGCTCCCTCTTTGTGGTCACAGGCCCGGGGCCTCCAGCGCCGCCGCCATCTTGGGCCGGCGTGAGACGAGCACAATGAGCCGGGGGCCGGGCTGAACCACTCGCGGCGCGCGCGCGGGGGGGCCTGGCGCGAGGAGGCGGTGCGCTCCCGCTGCCCCGCCCGCTGCGCCTCGCGCGCCCCCCCCTCCGGCCCACCCCGTGGGCTCTCCCGCTCCCACGCACGCACGCACGCACGCACGCACGTCCTCGGCTGCCCTCGGCTGCCCCCACCAGCCTCAAGCAGGAACCCGGGGAGACCCCGCGACGCCTGCGATGGAAGGTTCGAAACCCACTCTTGGCAGACAGGAACACCCTCCCCCCATCCATAATAAAAGTATAATTTCTCATTAAAGGTGACCGGCAGAGTCCCGGCTTCTGGTCACAAGAATGCCATGTATTTAGCCTATTGTTGTTCAGTCGGCAAGTTGTACCCAACTTTTTGTGAGCCCATGGACTACAGCATGCCAGGCTCCTGTATCCTCCAATATCCCCCCAAATTTGCTCAAATTTAAGTCAGTGAATTGAGTCAGTGATGATATCTAACTGTCTCATCCTCTGCCACCCCCTTCTCCTTTTGCCCTCAATCTTTCCCAGCATCAGGGTCTTTTCCAGTGAGTCCGCTTTTCCCGTCAGGTAGCCAAAGTATTAGAGCTTCAGCTTCAGCATCAATCCTTACAATGAATATTCAGGGTTGATTTCCTTTAGGATTGACCGGTTTGATGTCTTTGCAGTCTGGAGGGACTCTCGAGTCTTCAGCACCACAGTTCAAAAACATCAATTCTTTTGTTCTTGGCCTTCTTTATGGTCCAAATCTCACATCCATGCATGACTACTGGAAAAAACATAGCTTGGACTATATGGACCTTTGTTGGCAAAGTGATATCTCTGTTTCTTAATATGCTGTCTAGGTTTGTCATAGTTTCCTTCCAAGGAGCAAGGATCTTTTGATTTCGTGGCTGCGGTCAACCATCCGCAGTGATTTTGTGTGTGTGTGTGGTCAGTCATGTCCAACTCTTTGCGACTCCATGGACAGAGCCCACCAGGCTCCTCTGTCCATGGGATTTCCCAGCAAGAATACTGGAGTGGGTATTTCCATTTCCTCCTCCAGGGGATCTTCTCAATTCAGTGATCAAACATGTATCTCCTGTGTCTCCTGCCCTGGCAGGTGGATTCTTTACCGCTGAGCCACCTGGGAAGCCTACAGTGATTTTGCAGCCCGAGAAAATGAAATCTGTCACTGCTTCCATTTTTCCCTGTTTATTTGCCATTAAGTGTTGGGGCTGGATGCTGTGATCTTAGTTTTCAGAATCTGAGTTTCAAGCCAACTTTTTAATTCTCCTCTTTCACCCTCACTAATAGGCTCTTTAGTTCCTCCTCATTTTCTGCCATTTGAGTGGTATCATCTGCATATTTGAGGTTGTTGATATCGCTCCCAGGAATCTTGATTCCATCTTGTGATTCATCCAGCCCAGCATTTCACATGATGTACTCTGTATAGACCAGAGGAGGGCAAGGCAGCCCACTCCAGTGTTCTTGCCTGGAGAATCCCCATGAACGGAGGAGCCTGGCAGGCTACAGTCCATGGGGCGACAAAGAGTTGAACACAGCTGAAGGTACTTCGCATGCATGCACACTGCATAGAAGTTAAATAAGCAAGGTGACAATATACAGCCTTGTCATACTGTATATATACAGTATATATGTACAGGTGTGTATATATGTTATATACCTGTATATGTATATGTTGTACAGGTATTATATGTATATATGTGTATATACTATGCTTATGGCTCCCACCTGGCAGCCTGCAGTCCATGGGGTCACACAGAGTCGGACACGATTGAGCAACCATGCATACATACTGGTGGCTCAGTGGTAAAAAAAAAATCTGCCAGCCATCAGGAGGCAAGGGATCAATCCCTGGGTGGGAAGGATTCCCTGGAGAAAGAAATTTCCCAGTATTCTTTCCTGGGAAATCCCATGGATGGAGGAGCCTGGCAGGCTACAGTCCTTGGGGTTGCAAAAGAGTTGGACACGACTTAGCAACTAAACAACATGCGTGCATATACATATATATATATATAGTATATAAATACACACCTATATATCTTTGTATGTGTGGATGCATACACATGGAGAGGAGAAGGGGGTAACAGAAGATGAGATGGTTGGATGGCATCACTGACTCAACGGACTTGAGTTTGAGCAAACTCAGGGAGATAGTGAAGGACAGGGAATCCTGGCATGCTGCAGTTCATAGAGTTACAAAGAGTCAGATGTGACTTAGTGACTGAACAACAACAAATTATATATATTACATGTATATATGTAATAGTGTTTATACATAAACACTATGTATAGTGTTTATGTATAAACACTATGTATAGTGTTTATGTATAAACACTATGTATAGTGTTTATGTATAAACACTATGTATAGTGTTTATGTATAAACACTATGTATAGTGTTTATGTATAAACACTATGTATAGTGTTTATATACTGCATATATACAAATTATATATCTGTGTATGTGCATTACATTGTATATGTTATAGATGTATATATGTGTATACATACTGCATATGTGTACACACCTGTATATTGTTGTATGCATGTATATATGTATGTGGGGGCTTCCCTGGTGGCTCAGATGGTAAAGAATCTAACTCCAGTGCAGGAGACCTGAGTTCAATCCCTGGCTCGGGAAGATCCCCTGGAGAAGGGAATGGTTACCCATTCCAGTATTCTTGCCTGGAGAATCCCATAGACAGAGGAGCCTGGCAGGCTACAGTCCATGGAGTCGCAAAGAGATGGACACAACTGAGCAACTTAACACAATATACCTATGTATGTGCGTGTGTATACACACCCAATGGATTCTGTTTGTCTGGAGAACCCTCACTGACACAGACCCTAATGACAATTGAGCACCTGCTCTGTGCCAGCCAGGAAGCCGAATGCTTGTCCTTTCAGTGTGTGCCTTTAGTGTTACAAGCCCCCAGGAGGGTGTGTGATGACCCTCCCCCCAGGGCACTGGCAGGGGGGCTGGCTGGAGCCCACATGGAGTTCTGACTGTCCTACCAGCAGTATAGCCCCACAGTCCCACACCCCCAGGTGCTGCTCACAAGGACGTGGAGGGAGAGACAGGATCTGCAGGAAGGTCTAGGGAAGCTTCTGAAGGTCCCAATGGAGCCCCAGATGGAAGCTGGATCCCCAAGGGTGTTCTTGGTCAGGACTCTGGGTGGGGGTTACACAGAGTCACTCACTTGAAAAAGTATCCATTCTGCCCTTGTCTGTATGTTTATCCTCCAAAATCTTTTAAAAATGGATGCCCTGGTTGCTGGGAAAACACCTGCCAAAGTTGTGTGTCTGTGTTGTAAGGGGACCCAGCAGGAGGACTCAGAAACGGATGAGCCCCCCCACTCACAGGGCTTGAGCTAAGGATGGCCAGCAAGGTCCTGGAGAGAAGAGTCCCTGCTCTGGGCACCCTCTTCCCAGCCCAGGATGCCCAGAGCCACCACCTTACCCATACCACAGAGGAGAGCCAGTCACCGTGGATCCTAGGCTCCCTGCACTAGGAGCTATTTTAAGCTTGCATCCCACAGGACATAGCTAGAGAGAGCTGTTGTCTGCAGAAAATCTCTCGTCTGTCTCTCCCCGCTCCCTTGCCTCTCAGCTTCTTCCCCTTCCTCCTCAGCTGTCACCAACCCCATTTCTGCAGAGACCCCCAGGGTCCTCTGAGACCCTGATTCAGGCACCAGCCACAGGATAGCCCACAGACAGCTGAAAACCCTAGCCCCTCCCTGTGCCCACCCCCACCATCTGACAGATGTCAAAGCAAGCCCTAATCAGGTATGACCTTGGGCGCAGGGATATTGGCACATGCCACTTTCTTCCTTAGACTCCTCCCTCCCTCCTGTGTTACTGTCACTTCCTCCAGAGCCTTCTCAGACTCTCCTACATGAGGCTGGGCTCAGGATGTGCCCTCACCTACCCTTTGTTGCTGTTCAGTCTTTTAAGTCATATCTGATTCTTTGTGACCCCATAGACTGCAGCTTGCCAAGCTTCCCTGTCCTTCACTATCTCCCTGAATTTGCTCAAACTCATGTCCATTGAGTCAGTGATGCCATCCACTTATCTCATCCTGTGTCACCCCCTTCTCCTCTTACCATCAACTTTTCCCAGCATCAGGGATTTTTCCAAAGAATCAGCTCTTTGCATCAGGTGGCCAAAGTATTAGAGCTTCAGCTTCAACATCAGTCCTTCCAAATATTGCAGTTGGAATTGTTATCATGGTTTGGTTGGATGGCCAATCCCACACCCCCAGTTTGCCCCGGACCACCCAAGTTTTAGTGCTGGAATTCTGGAAAGACCCTCAGTCCCAGGGAACCCTGGAGAGGGCTAATCAGCCTATTGAGGACAGACCTCTTTCTTGATCTCCCAACCTCCGAGAGCCAGAAAGGGAACCCTCCTCTTCCTTCCTATATGGTAATCTTCATTTATTTATCCATTCATCCTTGTCTTCAACCCCTTTATTCAGCAAGTATTTACCAAGTACCTAATGAAATGGGAATCCAAGTTCTTGTTCATGGAGGTGAAGAATGAGTTTCACAGACATGGAAACACTCAAGGTAGCAAATGAATAGGATTCATTACAGAGAAAGTACAAAGACCTCAGCATAAACACTGAGAGGTGGTAAAGAGTCCCCCAGAAGAGGAAGATTATAGCAGTTTTATATGTTTACCAGTATTAATCTGTACATTTTTAATTGGCTCCTGTCCTTAAAATACATCACTTCTAACCGATCAGTTTAAAGGTCACATTGTTTAATTTAACATCTTTATGGTTCCTCTTGATCCTGGGATTAAGTTGCCACCCTTTTTCATGCCCCCTGGCCATTTTACAATGGACCAGTGTATGGGATTAAGATTAATGATCACCAGTTGTTTTTCCCTCAGGCATAGGGGACAGACATTAATTACCGCCCTTTCCTGGATCTGAGTGCTGATAGTTTATCAGACCAAGGACACATTTCAGGAATTTGGGACAAAGGATATATCTTTAGGCTAATGGAGTGAGGTGTTTACTGAAAACAATACCTAGGTCTCAGAGTCCTACACTGTCTAGCAATTTCAATTTAACAGGACCCCCATTCTCAAAAACTCATGTTCTAGGTGCTTCTCTGCTGGCGCAGTGGATAGGAATCTTCCTGCCAAAGCAGGTAACGTGGATTCAATCCCTGGACAGGAAGATCCCACACACCATGGAGCAACTAAGCCCATACGCCACAAATACTGAAGCCCGTACTTCCCAGAGCCCGTGCTTGGCAACAAGAGAAGCCACTGCAATGAGAAGTCCTCACACCACAATGAAGAGGAGCCCCAGCTCGCCACAACCTGAGACTGCCTGTGTGCAGCAACAAAGATCCAGTGCAGCCAATACAAAAATAAGTGAAAAAAAATTTTAATTAGTTTAAAAAAGCTCACATTTTGAAGGGGGGGGCAGTAGGGCACAACCTTTCCCAAGGACACAATATAAACTGATTAGAATCAAATGGGTCCAAGATGGCAGATAAGTCAACTTGGATTAGACCTTGATCCTCATTACACATTGTAACACCTCAGCAAGCTAAATGACACACCCAGAGGTGCCATGAGTTTGATGGTCAACCATCAAGGACCAAAAAGTGGGCTGTGGCCCAATTCCTAGAAATCTTTACCTCTTCCCTCAAACTATTGGAATAGTCCTCCCACTCATTAACCTGTGAAATCACCCATCCCATAAAAGCTAACCACAGTGCCTTGTGAGGCTGCAATTGCCCTCTGGAACAGCCCACACTCTGTCTGTGGAATGTGTTTCTCTTTGAATAAATCCACTTCTTACCTATCACTTTGTCTCTCACTGAATTCTTTCTGTGATGAGGCATAAAGAACCTGAGCTTCATTAGGTCCTCAAACCATGTGTGTGATCTCGGTTGGAAGACTGTGGGTTTTGGCTGGGTTTGAGTCCCAGCCAGGTGAGTTTGAGTTCCATATTGGGCTTTGGCTGGGTTCAAGCCCTGGCACATGTGTTCCAACCCTGTTACATGGATTCAAGTCCCAATCTCAGGTAGACAGTTTCAGTTCTAGAGAGGGAAGCAAACAGTAAACTGAGAAGGTGTGATTTTTTATATGGGACTGATGTCTCAGAGACCACTGAAGGGCAGGGGTAGGTGGGAAGGGAAGAGAAGGGGCAGTTCTAAATGCAGGCACTGATGGGACAGGGCAGGCTTTGCCCCCAACCAGGCTGGCAGCTTCAACACACTTGTTCTCACCCAGGGCCATCCTGTCCCCACCCCACCCAGTTCTTTGATGATGTATGGGAAAAATCTGTGGTTGTCACAAATGGTGGGGGAAGGGGCTCCTGGAATCAAATAGGTGGGGGCCAGGGATGCGGTTCAACCCCCCACAGTGCCCAGGACTCCCTCCACAGAGGGTGATCTGCCCTGAATGTTGAAGTATCATGGGGGAGACCCTGCACTAATATTATTCTGACCTGCTGGTGCCCCCAGATTTCCTGCTCAGACAGGGACTCTATCCACGTCACCTCTGTGTCCTGAGGTGACCTAGAGTAGGGCAGGCAGGAGATCCAAGATGAGCATTGGGGATGAAACCACAAATCTGTGTGCCTCCTCTCCACACTACACCCCAGGGGCGATGGCATCAATCACTTCCTTGCAGTTAGCTTTTCCCTGAGTCACTCTCTCTTGTCAAGTTCTCTTTTGCAGGTTGGATATCCTGGAGGTGATATTGAGAGCAAGGACTGGAGTGCAGCTTGCTGATGTAAGAGGTACAGAGAACAGAGAGGGCTATCGTATGATCCAGCAACCCCATTCCTGGGCATATATGAAGACAAAACTTTAATTCAAAAAGAATAATAATATTCATAGTAACACTATTCACAATAGGCAAGACATGGAAACAACCTAAATGTCCATTGACAGGTATGGATAAAGAACATGTGGTACAGCTATACAAGGGAATATTACTCAGCCAACAAAAAGGATGAAATAATACCATTTGCAGCAACATGGATGGAACCAAATATGGTCATACTAAAATCAAAGTAAGTTAGAAAGAGAAAGACAGATAAAATATTATACCACTTACATAGGGAATCTAAAATATGACACAAATGAACTTATCTACAAAACAGAAACAGACTCACAGATGTAGAGAACAGACTTGTGGTTGCCCGGGGGGAGAGGGTTGGGGAAGGGAAGGATTGGGAGTTTGGGATTAGCAGATGCAGCTATTATATTGGTGCTAGTGGTAAAGAATCCATCTGCCAAAGCAGGAGACATACGTTTGATCCCTGCATCGGGAAGATACTCGAGAAGGAAATGGCAATCCACTCTAGTATTCTTGCCTGGAAAATTCCATGGGCAGAGGACCCTAGCAGGCTACATCCACGTGCGTGTGTGCTAAGTCACTTCGATCGTGTCCACCTCTTCATGACACTATGAACCAAAAATAGCCAGGCTCCTCTGTCCATGGGATTCTCCAAGCAAGAATACTGACTGGAGTGGGTTGCCATGCCCTTCACCAGGGGATCTTCCCGATCCAGAGATCAAACCCATGTCTCTTTTGTCTCCTGCATTGATAAGCAGCTTCTTACCACTAATGCCACCTGGGAGGCCTTACAGTCCCTGGGGTTACAATAGAATCGGATATGACTGAGCACACATAGATGAATCTTCCTAGAATATATAAGGTGGATAAACAACAAAGTCCTACTGTATAGCACAGGGAACTATATTCAATATCCTGTGACAAACCATAATGGAAAAGAAAAAAAATAGCTTTATTGATAGATTCAGTTTCTAAGTGACTGGGCCCTTCCTCCCCCACAGTTCTCATTGCTGCCCAAGGCTGCAGACTTTCTTGCCACAACCGTGGTCTTCAGGTCCAGGGCAAGCCACCTGCAGACCACCCATACCTTCCCAGGGCTGGCAGCTCTCATTAGCTACTGATGGCAAGACACACGCAGAAAGCAAAAACGTGACCATGAAAATACACTCAGGCATGTTCAAATTGAGGAAATAACATTCTTATCTCTGTTTAGTACTCACTTGATTTTAGAATAGCTTAGATTGACAAAAACGTTGAAAAGATCTGTACAGAAGGTACAGAGTGCCCCTGGACCCCTATTTCCAGCACATTACATTAGTATGATATGTTTGTCCCAACTAAAGAATCAAGATAGATACATTATTATTAACTACAGTCCAGACTTTGCTAGAATTTCCCTAGTTTTCCCTGTAAGTCCTTTTTCTCTCCCAGTTTCCTCTGGGATGTGACAGTCTCTCAGACTTTCCTGAGTTTTGATACCTTGAAAGCTTTGAGGAAGACTGATCAGGTATTCTGTCCCTTGGTTGGTTTGTTTAAAAATAAATTTATTAAACTGGTCACTTCATAATCTGTGTCCTTTTTGTGTGTATTTGTTGTTGTTTTAGTCACTAAGTCATGTCCAGTTTTTTTGTAACCCCGTGGACTATAGCCCTCCAGGCTCCTCTGTCGAGAGGATTTACCAGGCAGGAATACTGGAGTGGTTTGCCATTCCCTTCTTCGGGGATCTTCCCAACCCAGGAATTGAACCCTTGTCTCCTGCATGCCAGGCAGATTCTTTACCACTGAGCCACCAGCCACCACCATATTTATGTATGCTGCTGCTGCTACTGCTAAGTCACTTCAGTCGTGTCTGACTCTGTGCGACCCCCTAGGCGGCAGCCCACCAGGCTCCCCCGTCCCTGGGATTCTCCAGGCAAGAACACTGGAGTGGGTTGCTGTTTCCTTCTCCAATGCGTGAAAGTGAAGTTGCTCAGTCATGTCCGACTCTCAGCGACCCCATGGACTGTAGCCTACCAGGCTCCTCCGCCCATGGGATTTTCCAGGCAAGAGTACTGGAGTGGGTTGCCAGTGCCTTCTCCATATATATGTATATTTTATCACAATTAGAAGAAAAGCAGAGATACCAAATACAATCATAATACCAGCTTTGCAGTCAATCTATTAATAGAACCCTGCAAGCGTGCTCTTGCTGCATTCCTGATGCCTCATTTGCTTGGTCTTAGGGTCAGCAAACTCATTCTTGGCAAGACTGGGAGCACAGACACATCTGTCTCGGCAGGGGAGGATGATGACAAGTTTGTGTGCCAAGTCGAAGGTCATCCAGTAGATGTAACTTTAGACAGATGTCCTCGTGGAGATGAATGGACACAACACAATAGAAGAGAAAGTCCAGATGCTGAGGAGTATGTAGAAAAAGATCATATTTGTACACACATACACATGTATATATACAATATACTTGCGTATAACGGGCTATTTCTGACTTACAGGAAACACACCACACACTGTCCCTGGAAGGTAAGAGTAGATTACTGTCCCCAAATATTTGAGTCTATCCCAACCTTGGACTGCAAGGAGATCCAACCAGTCCATCCTAGGGGAGATCAGTCCTGGGTGTTCATTGGAAGGACTGATGTTGAAGCTGAAACTCCAATACTTTGGCCACCTCATGCGAGGAGCTGCCTCATTGGAAAAGACCCTGTTGCTGGGAAGGCTTGGGAGCAGGAGGAGAAGGGGACGACAGAGGATGAGATGGTTGGATGGCATCACTGACTCGATGGTCATGGATGCATATACATGTTTCCATTCTCCTTGCAAACTCCTCTCCCATCAAGGCTGCCACATAACACTGAGCAGAGTTCCCTGTGCTGTACAGTAGGACCTTGTTGGTTATCCATTCTAAATATAGCAGTGTGTACCTGTCTATCCCAAGCTCTCTAATTATTTCTTTCCCCCATTTTTCACCCCTGCTACCATAAGTTCATCATAAGTTCATTCTGTAAGTCCATGAGTCTGTTTCTCTTATATATGCTTTTTCATATTCTTTTCCATTATGTTTTATCACAGGATATTGAATATGGTTCACTGTGCTATACACTAGGACCTTGTTGTTTACCTGGTTCCTTTTTATCCTAACATATTCACATGTGCTGGGGACTAAGATGTGGGCATCTTTGAGGGGGAGGACCTTTTATCTGCACACATACTTTATGCATGTGTGTATGCTCAGTCGTGTCCGACTCTTTGCAACCCCATGGACTATAGCCCCCCAGGCTCCTTTATCCATGGGGTTTTCTAGGCAAGAATACTGGAGTGGGTTGCCATTTCCTACTCCATCATACTTTATAAACACCTCATTTTGCAGATGAGAAAACAAAAACAGAAGCTTGATGGTTCTGTTAGGGGAAACACACTTGACTGAAACTGCCCACCCTGGCCAGGCACCATAGTAACCATTTGCATGAGTTATTTTATGACAGGAGGTCCTGGTAAGGAATACAGAACTAATAAGACACCAAAACCCAGAAGAGTTTGGGAAAGGTCAAAAGGAGATGCCACGGGTCTGACCATCTCCCAGAAATCTTCTCGCTGGCATCCATCATGGCTGAGCAATGCGTGTGCCACCAGGAAGCACCCTGAGTCAGAATGATTGGCCAAAGACAACCCAGAAACTAATCCTATCACCATAAAACCCGAGACTGCAAGTCACGTGACAGAGCAATTCCCCTGGGTTCCCTTACCCTGCTGCTTTCCACCTGGGCACCCCTTCCCAATAAAGTCTCTTGCTTTGTCAGCACGTGTGACTCCTTGGACAATTCATTCCCACATGTTAGACAAGAGCCCACTCTCGGCCCTGGAAGGGGTTCTCCTTCCTGTAATAGATCCAGCGGCTTGCTTGAGTTACAAGGAACAGGTCAGTGGTTGGCCTGGTCTGTCTAACTCCAGGCCAATCACCAGAGCTGTGATGAGCAGGGTCCCAAGTGCCTATGGGCAGGAGGAAGGCAATGGAGGGCTGAATGCAGAGTTTAGAAAAGCAGAAACCCCATCTCTCACGAAGTAAAGTAGATGGAGCCCTTTCAGGGCACTCTACACCCACCATAAAGTCCCTGGGGTCTGAGGTTGCACCTCCTCTGCCCCTAGTCTACAATGCTACGTTCTCCCATCTCAGCAGAATCTGGATTCTGGGCTCCCTCTGGGCAGCTCAGCACTCTCCACGGTACTGAAACATCCCCCCCTTCCCCCCCCACCCCAGCTTGTCTCTCTTGGCCAGGGGTTTGGGTTTCTGAGGTTCTGGCTGCTAGTATGTCTTGCTAACTACACCCAGGTCTCCCTATTTCCAAGATATTACTTGGTCTCAAGCTGGGGGTCATCCTCGAGTTCTAGGGCAGCCCAAGAGCTTGGATCGTTTCTGGAACTTCTCAATATTTTCACACCTAGAGACTCCTGACGGATGTGCAATAGGGGAGGTCTGTGATTAAAGGAAACACTCCCTTTTACTAACACATCTCTTAGGAATAATCTTCCCTGGTGGCTCAGATGGTAAAGACTTTGCCTGCAATGCAGGAGACCTGGGTTTGATCCCTGGGTGGGTAAGATCCCATGGAGAAAGGAATGGCTACCTACTCCAGTATTCTTGCCTGGAGAATTCCACGGACAGTGGAGCCTGATGGGTTACAGTCCGTGGGGTCACAAAGAGTTGGACATGACTGAAAAATTAACACAAAGTTTTCAAGTGTCCAGGTATGGGACTTCCCTTGTGGTCAAGTGGTTAAGACTCTGTGCTTCCACAGTGGGGGGCATGGGTTCAATCCTTGGTTGGGGAACTAAGATCCTGCATGCTGCAAGGTGCAGCCAAAAAATAATTTTTTAAAAAATGTGTCCAGATTTGGGCCTCAAATTATACCAGTTGGTTTGAGCATGCTGATTAAAAACAAAGGAAAAATACAAAAAAGCAAATTCTGTTCTGCTATTTTGACCTTATGGCACCTTCCAGAAGCCATCTGATCAACCATATAGGACTCCTGCCATCTCCAGATTGCTTTAAAAAAAAAAATGTGGTAAAATACACATAATATAAAATTTACCATTTTAACCATTTAAAGTGATTCAGTCATACTCAATACATTCACAGTGTTGTGAAAACATCTTCACCATCTCCTTCCAGAACTTTCTCAATTTCCCAAACTGCAACTCTGTCCTCATGAACTGTTCACTCTCCCAGCCCCTGGTACACACTATTCTAGGTTCTACTCTCTGTCTCTGTGGATTTTCCAATTCTGTGTCTTTTTTTTCTGTCTCAGGTTCCCACCCAGGTTACCACATGACAGTTAGTTGTCCCATTCATCCTCTTAAGAACCTCTTGGCTAACAGTTTCTCAGAAATTCTTGCTTTTGATGACTTTGACAGTTTTACAGAGTGGTTGTTGGAAATTTTCTGGAATATCCCTCAATTGTGGTTTGTCTGGTGTTTTTCTTATGGATAGACCAAGGTGATGAGTTTTTAGGAAGGAAGACACCATAGAGATAAAGGGCCCCTCTCAGCATATGGTATCAGTTGTCCGTGCCATTCATAAGACTTGTCGTAGTGGATGTTGGTGTTGATCACCTCATTGAGGTGTGTTTGTCAGGTTTCTCCAACATAAATTTACTCTTCCCCACACTTTTTCCTGGTTTTCCCTGGTGGCTCAGACAGTAAAGAATCCACTGCAATGCAGGAGACCTTGGTTCTGTCCCTGGGTCAGGAAGATTCCCTGGAGAAGAGAATGGTAACCCACTCCAGCATTCTTGCCTGGAGAATTCCATGGACAGAAGAGCCTGGTGTTCTACAGTCTGTGGGGTCACAAAGACTCAGACATGACTTAGCCACTGAACAATAACAAATCACATGAGAATACAGGGTGGGACCACATTGTTCTCTAAAATTGTAGACTCTTGTCACTATTTCGAGTCCCGCTGGTGACAATGCAACATCTTACTCTTTCTTGGAGGCTGTGACCCCCCCGTAGGTCACTTTGACCAGAGGAGCAGCCTGGATTTCCAGCCCAGATGTAGAGCTTCAAGTAAAGGATGTCTAGACACAACATTCCATTCGGTAGTTTCCAAGGAAACAGGACCTTGTATCCTCATCTCAACTTGAGCTTAACCTCTTTGTTTTTATTTTTTGACTGCTCAACATGTAGGATCTTAGTTCCCCAACCAGGGATCAAACCTAGGCCCCCTGCAGTGGAAGCATGGACTCTAACGCTTCCACCAGGGAAGTCCTGTGGTCATTATTAAGGTCAATATAATTAACACCTTTGCCCTTCCTTTTTTTTTTTTTTCCTGTCAGCGCTGCCTTTTCTTCTCCCCATGAGATGAGGCCAACAGGGAATACAACAATCTTGGGTTACGACTGGTGAAACCAAAGCTCAGGATCTCATCGATGAGCTCCCTGTGGAGCCTCGGCTGTGAACAGGCCCCTCGAGGCCCCTTAATTACCTGTCTGGCAGCCCAACTCACACCGCAGCCGTGACAGGAGTTGCCTGCTCTCCGTGTCCTCCCAGCAGACCTGCCTGGTGCCTGTGGTTATGGATACCACGGGTGATGCAAGATGATGAGCTCTTTGCTGGGATCCCCTCTGCAGCCACCGGGGGCTCCAGGCAGCCTAACTGGTGTCTCTGGGGCTTGGAGGTGTCTAATCACTCACCAGACACCAGCCAGACACAACCTTAGGGACTCCAACCTTCAAAGGCAGGAGCAGAGATTTTCCTGGTGGTCCAGTGACTCCGAGCTCCCAATGCAGGGAACTAGATGCTCCCAAACTCTGGTCAGGGAACTAGATCCCACATGCTGCAACTACGACCTGGTGCAGCCAAATATATATATAAAACTTTTTATTTTGTATTGGGGTGTTGCTGATTAACAATATTATGATAGTTTCCACTGAACAATATCCATTCTCCCCCAAACTCCCCTCCCATCCAGGCTACCACATAACATTGAGCAGAGTTCTATGTGGTATACACTAGGTCCTTGATGGTTATCGATTTTATTTTTTTATTATTTAAAAAAATAGTTTTATTTATTTTTGGCTGTGCTGGATCTTCATTGCTGCGTGGGCTTTTCTCTAGTTTCAGAGAATGGGAACTACTCTTTGTTGTAGTGTGTGGGCTTCTCATTGCAGTGACTTCTCTCATTGTGGAACATGGGCTCATGGCTGGGGGGCTCAATAGTTATGGTGCACGGGCTTAGCTGCTCTGTGGCACGTGGGATCTTCCCAGACCAAGAATCGAAGCTGCATCTCCTGCATTGGCAGGCGGATTCTTTACCACTGAGCCACCAGGAAAGTCCCGGTTATCCATTTTAAATATAGCAGTGTGAACATTGACAGAAGAAGCAGAGGTGTTTCTGGCTCTGAGCCAGATGGCTGGTGCCCTGCCATTGACCTTCTGAGTGATCAGGGCAAACTACCTCCATGCCACGTAGACACCATGACTATCACCCTATGTGTGTGTATTAACTGAACAAACATTGCTGACAAAACCAAGTGTTGGCAAGGATAGTACCAGAGCTCTCTTCCACTGCTCATGTGATTATAAATCCTTACAATGCTTTGGAAAATTGTTTAGCATCAACAACCAAATCTAACGATCACTTATCCCGTGACCCAGTGATTCCGTTCCCACGTGCATAGCCAAGAGAAATGAGAATACTTGTCCCTCAAAACATAGGCCCAAGAATTTTTTTTGGCTTCGCCTTGTGGTTTGTGGGATCTCAGTTTCCCAACCAGAGACTGAACCCTGGCCCTTGGCAGTGAAAGCGCACAGTCCTAACCACTAGGTCACCAGGGAATTCCCAAGAATGTACATCATTTAGATAAATGTCACATCATCAGAATGAAAGTCTTTTGTGCTTCCAAGAATGCCATTGAGAACATGAAAAGACAACCTACAAAGCAGGAGAAACTGTTTACATGGAGACAGCTGAAAAGGGGCTTTATCTAGAAGACTAAAGAACTCTTACAATTCAATAATTTAAAAAGCAAAAAAACTTAATAGGGGCTTCCCTGGTGGCTCAGTAGTAAAGAATTCACCCGCCAATGCAAGGAACACGGGTTTGATTCCTGGCCCAGGAAGATCCCACATGCCGAGGAGCAACTAAGCCCATGCGCCACAACTACTGAGCCTGTGCTCTAGAGACTGGGAGCTGCAACTACTGAAGCCCGTGCTCCCTAGAGCCCGTGCTCCGCAACAGGAGAAGCCACTGCAACGATAAGCCCAAGCACCACAACTAGAGAGTAGCCCCCGCTTGCCCCAACTAGAGAAAGTCAGTGAGAGAAGCAGACACAGAAGGACACACAAGGAGTAATCCCATTGATGCAAAACGTCCAGAACAGGCAGATCCACAGACAGAGGGTGGGTCCAGGTTGTCGGGGGCTGGGCGAGTGGGGGGTAACTATAAAGGTCATAGGTTTTGTTTTCTGGTGATTAAACTATTCTACCATTGGATGGAGTGACGGTTGTATAACTTGTGAATGTACTAAAATTCACTGAGTTATTTATTTTTGGCTGCTCTGCATGGCACACAGTTTCTAAGTTCCCCAAACAGGGATTGAACCTGTGTACCCTGCAAGGGAAACAGAGAGTCTTAACCAATAGACCACCAAGGAAGTCCCAAGTTAAACATTTAAAAGGGTAAGTTTCATGGTATATAAATGATATTTGTGAAATAATAGGAAAAAATACATATTAGTGGCTCAGCGGTAAAAAATCCGCCTGCAATGCAGGAGCCTCAGGAGACACGGGTTTGATCCCTGGGTGGTGAAGTTTCCCTGGAGAAGGAAATGGCAACCCACTCCAGTATTCTTGCCTGGGAAATCCCATGGACAGAGGAGCTTGATGGGCTACAGACCCTGAGGTCACAAAGAGTCGAACATGACTGACCACACACACATACACACGCACACATACACACACGGTCTTTGCCCCCCCAGTTTCTGGTCAGAGTTCCTAGTTCAGTTCAGTTCAGTCACTCAGTCGTGTCCAACTCTTTGCAACCCCATGAACTACAGCACTCCAGGCCTCCCTGTCCATCACCAACTCCTGGAGTTTACCCAAACTCATGTCCATCAAGTCGGTGATACCATTCAGCTATCTCATCCTCTGTCATCCCCTTCTCCTCCTGCCCCTAAGCCTTCCCAGCAACAGGGTCTTTTCCAATGAGGCAGCTCCTCGCATGAGACGGCCAAAGTATTGGAGTTTCAGCTTCAACATCAGTCCTTCCAATGAACACCCAGGACTGATCTTTAGGATGGACTGGTTGGATCTCCTTGCAGTCCAAGGGACTCTCAAGAGTCTTCTCCAACACCATAGTTCAAAAGCATCAATTCTTCGGCGCTCAGCTTTCTTCCCAGTCCAACTCTCACATCCATACATGACTACTGGAAAAACCATAGCCTTGACTAGACGGACCTTTGTTGGCAAAGTAATGTCTCTGCTTTTTAATATGCTGTCTAGGTTGGTCATAACTTTCCTTCCAAGGAGTAAACGTCTTTTAATTTCATGGCTGTAATCACCATCTGCAGTGATTTTGGAGCCCAGAAAAATAAAGTCTGACACTGTTTCCACTGTTTCCCCATCTATTTCCCATGAAGTGATGGGACCAGATGCCATGATCTTAGTTTTCTGAACGTTGAGCTTTAAGCCAACTTTTTCACTCTCCTCTCTCACTTTCCTCAAGAAGCTTTTTAGTTATTCTTCACTTTCTGGCATAAGGGTGGTGTCATCTGCATATCTGAGGTTATTGATATTTCTCCTGGCAATCTTGATTCCAGCTTGTGCTTCTTCCAGCCCAGTGTTTCTCATGATGTACTCTGCATATAAGTTAAATAAGCAGGGTGATAATATACAGCCTTGACGTACTCCTTTTCCTATTTGGAACCAGTCTGTTGTTCCATGTCCAGTCCTAACTGTTGCTTCCTGACCTGCATACAGGTTTCTCAGGAGGCAGGTCAGATGGTCTGGTATTCCCATCTCTTTCAGAATTTTCCACAGTTTGTTGTGATCCACACAGTCAAAGGCTTTGGCATAGTCAATAAAGCAGAAATAGATGTTTCCTGGAACTCTTTCGCTTTTTTGATGATTCAGCAGATGTTGGCAATTTGATCTCTGGTTCCTCTGCCTTTCCAAATCCAGCTTGAACATCTGGAAGTTCATGGTTCATGTATTGCTGAAGCCTGGCTTGGAGAATTTTGAGCATTACTTTACTAGCATGTGAGATGAGTGCAATTGTGTGGTAGTTTGAGCATTCTTTGGCATTGCCTTTCTTTGGGATTGGAATGAAAACTGACCTTTTCCAGTCCTGTGGCCACTGCTGAGTTTTCCAAATTTGCTGGCATATTGAGTGTGGCATTTTAACAGCAACCCCTTTTAGGATTTGAAATAGCTCAGCTGGAATTCCATCACCTCCACTAGCTTTGTTTGTAGTGATGCTTTCTAAGGCCCACTTGACTTCACATTCCAGGATGTCTGGCTCTAGGTGAGTGATCACACCATCGTGATTATCTGCGTCGTGAAGATCTTTTTTGTACAGTTCTTCTGTGTATTCTTGCCACCTCTTCTTAATATCTTCTGCTTCTTTTAGGTCCATACCATTTTTGTCCTTTATTGAGCCCATCTTTGCATGAAATGTTCCCTTGGTATCTCTAATTTTCTTGAAGAGATCTCTAGTCTTTCCCATTCTGTTGTTTTCCTCTATTTCTTTGCACTGATCTTTGAGGAAGGCTTTCTTATCTTGCTGTGCTATTCTTTGGAACTCTGGATTCAAATGGGAATATCTTTGCCATTTGGGGTGGTGGCCAAGAGTGCCAGGCTGCAACAGAGCAGGAGCGGCCAAGAGGAGCTACCCCGCATCCGAGGTCAGGGGCGGTGCCCGAGAGGAGCAACCCCATGTCCAAGAAGTGGCGGCTGTGCTGCGCGGGCACAAGAGGGCCGAGAGGAGCTAATCCACGTTCAAGGTCAGGAAGGGCGACCGTGAGGAGATACCCCTCCTCCAAGGTAAAAGAAACCCAAGTAAGACGGTAGGTGTTGCGAGAGGGCATCAGAGGGCAGACACACTGAAACCATTATCACAGAAAACTAGCCAATCTGATCACACGGATCACAGCCTTGTCTAACTCAATGAAACTAAGCCATGCTCTGTGGGGCCACCCAAGACAGACGGGTCATGGTGGAGAGGTCTGACAGAATGTGGTCCACTGAAGAAGGGAATGGTAAATCACTTCAGTATTCTTGCCTTGAGAACCCCATGAACAGTATGAAAAGGCAAAATGATAGGATACTGAAAGAGGAACTCCCCAGGTTGGTAGGTGCCCCATATGCTACTGGAGATCAGTGGAGAAATAACTCCAGAAAGAATGAAGGGATGGAGCCAAAGCAAAAACAATACCCAGTTATGGATGTGACTGGTAATAGCAGCAAGGTCTGATGCTGTAAAGAGCAATATTGCATAGGAACCTGGAATGTTAGGTCCATGAATCAAGGCAAATTGGAAGTGGTCAAACAGGAGATGGCAAGAGTGAACGTTGACATTCTAGGAATCAGCGAACTAAAATGGACTGGAATGGGTGAATTTAACTCAGATGACCATTATATCTACTACTGTGGGCGGGAATCCCTTAGAAGAAATGGAGTAGCCATCATGGTCAACAAAAGAGTCCAAAATGCAGTACTTGGATGCAATCTCAAAAACGACAGAATGATCTCTGTTCGTTTCCAAGGCAAACCATTCAATATCACAGTAATCCAAGCCTGTGCCCCAACTAGTAATGCTGAAGAAGCTGAAGTTGAATGGTTCTATGAAGACCTACAAGACCTTTTAGAACTAACACTCCCAAAAGATGTCCTTTTCATTATAGGGGACTGGAATGCAAAAGTAGGAAGTCAAGAAACACCTGGAGTAACAGGAAAATTTGGCCTTGGAATATAGAATGAAGCAGGGCAAAGGCTAATAAGAGTTTTGCCAAGAGAACGCACTGGTCATAGCAAACACTGTCTTCCAACAACACAAGAGAAGACTCTACACATGGACATCACCAGATGGCCAACACCAAAATCAGATTGATTATATTCTTTGCAGCCAAAGATGGAGAAGCTCTATACAGTCAGCAAAAACAAGACAGGGAGCTCACTGTGGCTCAGATCATGAACTCCTTTTTGCCAAATTCAGACTTAAATTGAAGAAAGTAGGGAAAACCACTAGACCATTCAGGTATGACCTAAATCAAATCCCCTATGATTATACAGTGGAAGTGAGAAATAGATTTAAGGGACTAGATCTGATAGACAGAGTGCCTGATGAACTATGAACAGAGGTTCGTGACATTGTACAGGAGACAGGGATCAAGACCATCCTCATGGAAAAAAAATGCAAAAAAGCAAAATGGCTGTCTGAGGAGGCCTTACAAATAGCTGTGAAAAGAAGAGAAGTGAAAAGCAAAGGAGAAAAGGAAAGATATTCCCATTTGAATGCAGAGTTCCTAAGTCCCTTTTAATTTCCTGGTTGGCTGGAGAGTCTTTTGTTCTAGTGAGATGACTTTGGGTGGGCTTCTGGCTAGAAGTGGTCACCAGGAAAACCACACCATGATTAGAAACTTGAAACTTTCAGCTTCACCACTATCCTCCAGGTAGGGGAGAAAGGTGGAGATGGAATTAATAATGGATTGTGCCTATGTGATGATGAAGCCTCCATAAAAATCTCTAAACTACAGGGCTCAGGGAGAATTTTTTAAATTTGTTTTTGGAGGATCTTGGTTCCCCAACCACGTATTGAATCTGTGCCCTCTGCAGTGGAAGCACAGAGTCTTAACCACTGGACCGCCAAGGAAGTGCAGAAGATTCTTGGTTGGTGAACACATGGAGGGGCTTAGAGAGAGAGCATGAGAGCTCTGTGTCCCTTCCCACATACCTTGCCCTAGGCATCTCTTCATCTGCAGGTTCATCTGCATCCTTTATCACATCCCTTGATAAAAGCAGTCCCCACCCTTTTTGGCTCAAAGGACCAATTTCCTGGAAGACAGTTTTTCCAGGGACCCCCAGGAAAAAGGGGTGTTCCAAGATGATTCAAATGCATGACATTTATTGTGCATTTTATCTTTATCCTTATTACATCAGCTCCACCTCAGATCATCAGGTATTAGAACCCAAAGTTTAGGGACCTCTGTTTTATAATAAATCAGTATCATTAAGGAAGCCGTCTCCCTGAGTTCTGTGAGCCACTCTAACAAATGAATCGCACCTGACGAGAGGGTCCTGGCAACCTCCTTCTCCAGCCAGTTGGTTGGAAGCATAGGAGACAACCTGGACTCGTGTTTGGTGTCTGAGTTTGAGACAAGCCTGGGACCTAGGACCCTTTGTTGCAAAGCTTGCACCTGGACCCACCTCTCCTCCAGCTACAAAATACAAAGAAGTTATATGGGACTAAAAATAATTGTGTGACTGCACCATTGGGACAAATTCTGGACCAAAAGATGCAAAGATAAAAAACCCAACTGCCATTTCTGAAGAGCTGGGCGCAAAAGCAGGGTACTGCACTCAACACCATAGAGGGGTGGGCAAACTACCTAAGCCCCACCTCCAGCCCGACCCTTGCATACACCTCACCCCTGATAAGGAACAAGCTTGCCACCTTCGTTGGGGAGCAAGCCAGGGAACCTGTTACTTGTTTTCACTCATTCCTGCAGCCAGCAAGGGAGCCTCCCCAATTAAGCCTTTAAAATTTTTTTCATTTATCTATTTATTCTTGGCTGCACTGGGTCTTTGTTACTTCTTGACATTTTCTCCAGTTGCAAGGAGTAGGGGCTACTCTCTAGTTATAGTTTGTGGTCTTCTCCTTGTGGCGGCTTCTCTTGCTGCAGAGCACAGGCTCTAGGGCTAGGGGGCTTCAGTTGTTGTGGTGCACAGGCTTAGTTGCTCTGCGGCATGCAGAATCTTTCCAGACCAGGGATCAAACTGATGTCCCCTGCGATGGCAGGCAGATTCTTAACCACTGGACCATTAGAGAAGTCCCCTAATAAAGTCTTGCCTGAATTTCTTGTCTGGCCTCTATTCATTTCTATTGATTTCTATTGAAAGGACTGATGCTGAAGCTGAAGCTCCAATGCTTTGGCCACTTGATGCCAAGAGTCAACTCTTTAGAAAAGACCCTGATGCTGGGAAAGATTGAAGGCAGGAAAAGAAGGGGATGACAGAGAAGAGATGGTTGGATGGCATCACTGACGCAGTGGACGTGAGTTTGAGCAAGCTCTGGGAGATGGTGAAGGACAGAAAAGCCTGGCGTGCTGCAGTCTATGGGGTCACAAAGACTCAGACATGACTGAGCTACTGAACACATTGATTGATTAAAGAGGTCAAGAACCCTGGTCGGTATGGGGGTAGGGACAGTTTTGTGGGACTGAGCCCTTAACCTGTGGGGTCTGATGCCATCTCCAGATAGAGTGTCAGAACTGAGTGCAATGGTAGACCTCTGAGTTGATGTCACGAAGAACTGCTTGTTGTGGGAAAAAAACCAACACATCTGGTGTCAGTAGTTTGAGAGTAAAGGAGAAACAGGATGAGAAGTGACTTTTTCTTAAACATATTTCAGTGCATGCTAAGTCACTTCAGTTGTGTCCAACTCTTTGCGACCCCATAGACTATAGATCACCAGGCTCCTCTGTCCATGGGATTTCCCAGGCAAGAATACTGGAGGGGGTTGCCATTTCCTTTTCCAGAGGATCTTCCTGATCCAGGGATCAAATCTGCCTCTTCTGTGTCTCCTGCATTGGCAGGTGGACTCTTTACCACTGAGACACCAGAGTAGCCAATAGGGCCTTCGTGAGACACTGAATCTGCCAACACCCTGATCTTGGACTTCCGGCCTTCAGGACTATGAGAAATAAATGTCGCTGAGATATTCTGTGACAGCAGCTTGAATGCGCTGAGTGTACAATGGCCCGCCCCTCCATATCTGTTCCCAACTCTGCACTCAGTGATGTCACAATGTTAGCTTTAAATAAATAAGAGTATTAACACCACAGAAATCACCAAACGAGGGGACTTCCCTGGTGGTTAAGTGCTTAAGACCTCCGGTGCAGGGGGTGCACTTTTGATCCCTGGTTGGGGGAGCTAAGATCCCACATGACTTGCAGCCAAAAAAACTAAAGCATGAAGCAGAAACAATATTGTAACACATTCAATAAAGACTTTGAAAATGATCTATATTAAAAAAATCTTAAAAAAAAAATAAAAAAGAAATTGGCAAAGGAGACAAATGGATGCTACCACCCCACCCCCACCCAGGAGCCTGTGGTTAAACATTTGCCAGCATGCCTTGCATGGAACATACTTGTACCAATTCAAACTTTGAAATCAAGATGACCAAAGTTAGACCTACTGAAGCCCAGCTGATCATGGACAGTTAAGATCTAAGTCACCGAGCTTTGGTGTAGTTTGTTACATGACATTACCAGAACAGTTGCTGACTGATAGATACACCAAGCATCCACCATATTGGACGGAGAGAGTGTTGGAGCAATGAAGCCACATGCAGATGAGAGAGGCTGCTGAAGGACTGGTTGGGTCCAAAGGTAGCTAGAAACACAGGCAAACATGAGACCTGGGGTAGAATCTGGCCTGTTAATACCTGGGAGGATTTGGTTAACTGATCTCAATTCTCTGAGCCTCTGGCTATCAAGAGCAAATGGGTTCCTCAGAAAACTAAAAATAGAGTTACCATATAACCAGCAATCTCACTCCTGAGCATATATTCAGAGAAACTTTAATTCAAAAAGACATACACACCACGATGTTCATAGCAGCACTGTTCACAATAGACATGACATGGAAATCACCTAAATGTCCGTCGATAGATGAATGGATAAAGAATGTGTAGTACATATATACAATGGAATATTACTCAGCCATAAAAAAGAAGGAAATAATGCCATTTGCAGCAACATGGATGCAACTACAGATAGTGATACTAATAAGTGAAGTAATCAGAAAGAGAAAGACAAATACTGTATGATACCACTTTTATGTGGAATCTAAAATACAGCACAAATGAACTTATCTACAAAACAGAAACAGACTCACAGACATAGAGAACAGACTTGTGGGTGCCAAGGGGAGGAAGGGAGAGGGATAGACTGGAAGTCTGGGGTTAGTAGATTCAAACTCTTACATTTAGAATAGATAAACAACAAGGCTCTACTGTACAGCACAGGGAACCATATCCAATCTCCTGGGATAAACCATAATGGAAAAGAATATTTTAAAAAGTAATGTATATATGTATATACCTGTCACTTTGCCATATGACAGAGATTGGCACAATACTGT
Source organism: Giraffa tippelskirchi (assembly GCF_054371585.1). Taxonomy (NCBI): domain Eukaryota; kingdom Metazoa; phylum Chordata; class Mammalia; order Artiodactyla; family Giraffidae; genus Giraffa; species Giraffa tippelskirchi. Next base: position 97,510,882 of record NC_137280.1, on the reverse strand, counting down.
AAATCAACTATGCTTCAATAAAAAATAAATTTAGACAAGAGCAAATGAAGATGACCCCCACCCATTGTTGAGAGGATGAAAATAGAAGAACACATAAGCCATAGGCACTCAAAAAATTCTCCCACAGGGTGATGCCTGATCCCTGATGACCTGGCCAAACTCACCTTCCATCAGTGCCTTCCTTGCTCACTCTGCTCCAACCAACCACACCCACCTCCTCTCTGTTCCCCGATGATACAAACATCATAAGTTCATTCTAACCCTTTACTTGGTTCTGACATCTCCCTGGACCATTCCTCCCCAAACTTCTCTTGGTTATGACTTTGCTTTCCACCTCTGCTCATTGCCAAGATAGGCACTCAGTAATAGTATTGAATGCATGAATAAATGGGTGGGTGATGGGAGGATGGATGGGTAGAGGGATGATGAATGGATGAGCAGATGGTAGCAGATAGATGGGTGAATGGACAGATGGATGGATGGATGGGTAGAGGGATGATGAATGGATGAGCAGATGGTAGCAGATAGATGGGTGAATGGACAGATGGATGGATGGATGGATGGGGTGGATGGATGGATGGGTGGGTAGATGGATGGATGGGTGGTTGGATGGATGGATGGAGGTTGATGAATGGATGGGTGGATGGAAGTGGATGGGTGGATGGAGGTGGATGGTTGGATGGAGGTGGGTGGATGGATGGGTGGGTAGATGAATGGATGGGTGGTTGGATGGATGGATGGAGGTTGATGAATGGATGGATGGATGGATGGATGGGTGGGTGGATGCATGTGTGGATGGGTGGATGAATGGGTGGGACACTTGTGGATAAGGGAACTGATTCAGTGCTGGAATCAAGACTGATCACAGACACCCAAACCTCTGGCCAGATCCCCATGCTCAGGGCTTCAGATCAAGATCATGTCAGGGAAGAGCCATCTCATCTCTGAGTCTGACTAGCACTGCCCTCTGCTGGCTGACCTTGAGTTTGCAAGCAACCCACCACTTCCCAATAATGTAAAAAAATAGACTGTTGTCAGGACTCTTTGTGCCCCCATGGGCTGCAGCATGCCAGACTTTCCTGTCCATGACCATCTCCCGAAGCTTGCTCAAACTTACGACCATTGAGTTGATAATACCATCCAACCGTCTTGTCCTCTGTCATCTCCTTCTTCTCCTTCCCTCAATCTTTCCCAGCATCAGGGTCTTTTCTAATGAGTCGGTTCTTCACATTAGGTGGCCAAAGTGTTGGAGCTTCACCTTCAGCATCAGTCCTTCCAATGAATATTCAACGTTGATCTCCTTTAGGATTGATTGGTTTGATCTCCTTGCAGTCCAAGGGACTCTCAAGAGTCTTCTCCAACACCACAGTTCAAAAGCATCAGTTCTTTGGTGCTCAGCCTTCTTTATGGTACAACTCTCACATCCGTACATGACTACTGGAAAAACCATAGCTTTGACAACATGGACCTTTGTCAGCAAAGAGATGTCTCTGCTTTTTAATACACTGTCTAGGTTTGTCATAGCTTTTCTTTCAAGGAGCAATCGGCTTTTCATTTCATGGCTACAGTCACTATCTGAAGTGATTTTGGAGCCCAAGAAAATAGTCTGTCACTGTTTCCATTGTTTCCCCATCTATTTGCCATGAAGTGATGGGACTGGATGCCATGATCTTCATTTTTTGAATGTTGAGTTTTAAGCTAGCTTTTTCACTCTCCTCTTTCACCTTCATCAAGAGGCTCTTTAGTTCCTCTTCACTTTCTACCATAAGGGTGGTGTCATCTGCATATCTGAGGTTATTGATATCTCTCTCAGCAATCTTGATTTCAGTTTGTGTTTCATCCAGCTCGGTATTCTACATGATGTACTCTGCATATAAGTTAAATAAGCAGGGTGACAATATACAGCCTTGACATACTCCTTTCCCAATTTGGAAGCAGTCCATTGTCCATGTCCATGTCCGGTTCTAACTATTGCTTCTTGACCTGCATACAAGTTTCTCAGGAGGCAGGTAAGGTGGACTGGTATTCCCATGTGTTTAAGAATTTTCCCCAGTTGGTTGTGATTCAACAGTCAAAGTCTTTAGCATAGTCAATGAAACAGAAGTAGATGTTTTTATGTAATTCTCTTGCTTTTTCTATGATCCATTGGATGTTGGCAATTTGATCTCTGGTTCCTCTGCCTTTTCTAAATCCAGCTTGAGCATAAAAAATAGGCTGTAGTCAAAATTATTCTTTAATCTTTACCATCTTAACAAACATTTATGAAGCACCTCTTCACACAGCAAACAAAAAGACAAAGATCTCTAGATCACAGAAGTTGAGTTCAGTATGGGAGAGGTGGTCGATACTGATTATAAACACAATGATGAGGTAAGAAAACTTCAGTGTTAAAAGATGGTAAACTTTGCGGAGAAAAATTCAGCAGGAAAAGGAGCAGATATCATGGGGACTTCATTTTTTAAAAACACAGCTTTATTGAGGTACAACTGACATAAGAAAAAATGCACAGCTTTAAATTCCAAAATCTGATAGGTTTTGATGTAAATATACCCTGTGGAGGGCTTTCTTTGTGGCTCAGCAATAAAGAATCCAACTGCCAATGCAGGAGACATGGGTTCAATTCCTGGGTTGGGAAGATCCCCTGGAAAAGGAAATGACAGCCCACTTCACTTTTCTTGCCTGGAAAGTTCCATGGACAGAGGAGCCTGGCTGGCTAGAGTCCATGGGGGTCACAAAGAGTCAGATGCAACTTAGCGTCTAAAAAACAAAAACATACTCTGTGAAAGTATGAGCACAATCAAACAGTGACTATCCCTATTACTCTCAAGAGTTCCCTCGTGCCCTTCTGTGACCCTTCCTTCCCTCTCTCCCTTGCCTCTGGGCCCCAGACAACCCCTGATCTACATTCTGTTATTACAGGTCAGCCTGCATTTTCTATGGCAGAGTTTTTCCATCTTGGTGCTTTTGACATTGGGGCTGAAAAGGTGAAACCAACTTGAGAAACTGGATTTGGGGGACTTCCATGGTGGTCCAGTGGCTAAGACTCCATGCTCCCAATGCAGGGGCCCAGGTCTGATTCCTGGTCAGGGAACTAGATCCTGCGTGCCGCAACTGAGAGTTCACATGCCACAACGATGATCAAAGATCCCGCCTGCTGCAACTAAGACCTGGTGCAACCAAATCAATGAATTTAAAAAATAGTTAAAAAAAAAATGTCACAGGCTTATTGAAGAAGCACTAAGAAAACTTGGAATACTCTCCCTGAGCTACATATTTTGAAATTTGTGAAAGGACATGATGTCTGTAATGGTAGGTTGTGGTTCTCAACTGTGGGTGGGGATTCTGCCCCAAGGGGACACCAGGCCACAACTGTGAGTGTCACCACTGGAGTGGGGGCTCCTGGCATTGAGCGGATGGGGCCAGGAATGCTGCTGAACCCCTCACAGTGCCCAGGATGAACCCCCATAGAGAATGACTCAGTCCCCATGTCAGCAGTGCTAGGGGAGAGACCTTGTTTAAACTGTCAAAACACACGAAACAATATAAAGAGCCTTGGTGGTTCGTCCACATAATATACTTTTAGCACACATGGGCCATCATAGGAGTTACCCATGAAAACAGCTCTTGGAACTTCCTTGGCCCATTGGCTAAGACCCAATGCTCCCAATGCAGGGCACCTGGGTTCAATCCCTGGTCAGGGAACTAGACCCCACGTGCCACAACTAAGAGTTCACGTGCTGCAACTAAAGATCCTGAGTGCCACAACTAAGACCAATCAAATAAACAAAAATGGCTAAGATCAGTTGTAGTATGGGGGATTCCCTGATGGCTCAGCAGTAAAGAAGCCACCTACAGTGCAGGAGTTGTTGTTCAGCCGCCCAGTTGTGTCTGACTCTTTGCGAGCCCATGGACTGCAGCACGCCAGGCTTCCCTTTCCTTCCCCATCTCCTGGAGTTTGCCCAAACTCATGTCCATTGAATCAGTGATGTTATCCAATCATTTCATCCTCTGTTGCCCCCTTCTCCTCTCAATCTTTCCCAGAATCAGGGTCTTTTCCAATGAGTCGGCTTTTCATATCAGGCGGCCAAAGTACTGAAACTTCAGCTTCAACATCAGTTCTTTCGATAAATATTCAGGGTTGATTTCCTTCAGGATTGACTGGATCGATCTCCCTGCTGTCCAAGGGACTCTCAAGAGTCTTCTCCAGCATCACAGTTTGAAAGCACCAGTTCTTCTGCGCTCAGCCTTCTTTATGGTCCAGAGGGAATGGAGACCCACTCTAGTATTCTTGCCTGGAGAATTCCATGGACAGAGGAGACTGGTGGGCTACAGTCTATGGGGTTGCAAAAAGTCGGACACAACATGACTGAGCGACTGAACACATTTTTTTTTTTAAAAGAGAACAAATTATTGCTGATTGAAGCCTGCCAGTATGCAGACACCTGTTAGAGCAGCTGTGAAAAGTTCAGTCCCTGAATATTCACACCCCGCCGCTCCATTTGATGATGCAGAGAAACCAGCTGCCCTGTGCTGGGGGTCAGCGGGGGCTCAGCCTTCAAAGGCACATGCTAAAACCTGCAGCCAGCTGTTTGCAGCTGGAAATTGTGAGCCACTTCAGGATCTCTGAGAAGAAATGGGAAGTGGATTTTGTCAATGAATCACCACCAGTGAAAGTCCTGACCACATAAGCCCCCCTCCCACTCCCAGGAGGTACTAGGAGACCCGACACGCCGGCCCACCTTCAAGGTGGAGGCTGGCACCCTCCTGCCCCTCCCGCCTCCTTCAAAAGCAACTCCTATTTCTCTGCCTCGTGAAGCAGGCAAAACCTGACGTTTAGAAACATAGACAAGTTCAAAGAGCACAATGTTTAAAACACCCACCTACTCTTATTCAAAAACAGACACTGTTTAATATTCGAGGGTTCTTTCCTCGGTTGTTTTTGCAACCTCGCATTTCAATATTATTTACAGATTTATTTTTATAAGACTGGCATCATTAGTGAAGGTCTGAACATCTTATTTTGCAGCCTACATTTTTTTTTTCTTTTAAGAGTATATTATGGCTTGGCAGTTCCTCAAAAAGCTAAACATAGAGTCACCATATGACAGTGATTCCACTCCTACGTGTACACCCGAAGGAATAGAAAGCGAGGACTAGAATAGATATTTGTAAACGTACGTCCAGAGCAGTGCGATTCACAAAAGCCAAAAGATACAAATGAGACAAGTGTCCTTCAATAGATTAATGAGGAGATAAACACAGGTGTCCCTCCACACACTGGAGCATCACTCAGCCACAAAAATGGGAGAAGCCCTGACACTCGCTACCACATGGACCAACCCTAAGAACATGATGCTTAGTGAGAGAAGCAGACACAGAAGGACACACAGGGTGTGATTCCACCCATGGGAAACGTGCAGAACAGGCCGATCCACAGACACAGAGAGTGGGTTCATTTTTAATGTCTTACTTTGAAATAATTCTAGGCTTGTAGAAGAACGCAGAGACAGTCCCCAGAGTGGCTATGTACCTTTCACCACCAGTTCCTGAATATTCCTTTGAAACTTTTCATGTGGGAAAATACATATCCTGTGAAATTTACCATCCTGTCCATTCTGGGATCATGTCCAGGCTGGGGCCCTAAGCTGCTGCCTGATTCCTTCCAGGGCCACAGTGAAATCCAAGAGGGCAGGATGCTTGGATCACTCCAGGGAGCAGCACTCCTTGTGGGCCCCAGAAGGCCGTCAGGCAAGAGGAAGAAATACACCTGGATAGTGGGTGTGGGATGTCGTTAAATATTTCTATTGTAAAATACACATACCGTAAATCTGCTATCTTGACCATTTCTAAGTCCACAGCTCAGTGGTGTTAAGCACATTCACATTGTCCTGCAACCATCCCCACCATCATCTCCAGAACTTTCTCACCTTCCCAAACTGAAACTCTGTACCCATGAAACTCTGACTCCTCATCCCCTGGGCTTCTCTGATGGCTCAGACAGGGAAAGAATCGGCCTTCAATGCAGGAGACCTAGGTTCAATCCCTAGGTCAAGAAGATCCCCTAGAGAAGGGAACGGCTACCCACTCTAGTATCCTTGCCTGGAGAATCCCATGGACAGAGGAACCTGGCAGGCTACAGTCCATACGGTTGCAAAGAGTCGGACACAACTGAGCAACTAAATTTTCACTACTACTACTTTCCCCACTACTACTTTCCCCATCTCCTCCCCCCAGCCCCTGGCCCCACCATATACTTCCCGTCTCTGTGGATCTGACTCCTCTAGGACCTCTTGTGAGTGGTATCAGACAGTGTGTGTCCTTCTGTATCTGGCTTCTCTTACTGAGCATCACGTCCTCAAGGTTCATCCATGTAGTCAGAATCTCCTTCCTTTTCAAGGCTGAGTAATATTCCACTGTGTGGATGGACTTCATTGTGTTCATCCATCATCCACCCATGGACACGTGGGGTGTCTCCATCTTTTGGTTGGTGTACATCAAACTGCTGTGAACATGGGAGTGCAAATATCTCTTCAAGTCCCTGTGCTCAGCTCTTTCCAGGATGCACCCAGGTCATATGGTGATTCTGTGTTCAACCACCCAGACTTTTCCACAGCAGCCACACCATTTTACACCCTTCGGAGCAACCATCCACAAGGTTCCAGTTTCTCTGCATCCTTGCTACCATTTGCCATTTTCCATCTTTTTGATAGCAGTCAGCTTAGTGGGTGTGGGGTGGCGTCTTGCTGTAGTGAGCCTTTCCTGCTTTTTTAAAGAAAAAATTTTAAAAATTATTTACTTATTTATATTGAATTTTTTTTGTTTTTCTTGGCTGCACCTCTCAGCATGAGGGAGCTCAGTTCCCCAGGCCAGGGATGGAACCCATGCCATCTACAGTGGAAGTTGACAGTCTTACCTGCTGGACCACCAGGAAATCCTGAGCCCCTCCTGCCTTAAGTCATTGAGTTGGGAGCTTTTGTTCCTGCAGCAGACCCCAGTCTTCCTGACTAACAGAAACACAGCAGAAAGAAAATCTCCCCCAGGAGGAGACTTTCCAACCCCATATACAAGCATTCACCTGCAGATCAAGGCAACAAGTGTTGCAAGACCTTTTTGTATGATAATACTTCCTATCGGTGAGGCTGTGGCAAAGCAGGCCTTCGCCTCTGCTGCTTGTGGGAGAGTAAATTCTTACACCATTTCTAGAAGGACTTAGGTAACAGCTGTTTGTTGCCCTAGAAATTCCACTTCCAGGAATTGATCCTAAGAAAATTATCTAGAATGCCACAAATATGTATACACTGAGGACCAAGATCTCCTTTGTGTAATCACCACAAAACTGGAAACTCTGAGCTTCCCTGGTGGTACAGGGGACAGGAATCTGCCAGACAATGTGGGGGACATGGGTTCAATCCCTGGTCCGGGACGATTCCACATGCCTTAGAGCAACTAAGCCCCCGTGCCACAACTACTGAGCCTGCCCTCCAGAGCCTGGGAACCACAGCTACTGAAACCTGTGTGCTCTAGAGGCCATGCTCTGCAGCATGAGGAGCGTTGCAATGAGGAGACTGAGCACTGCAACTCTAGAGTAGCCCCCGCTCGCCACAACTAGAGGAAGCCCATGCACAGCAACAAAGACTCAGTGCAGCCAAAAGTAAATAAATAAATAACTGGAAATTACAAAACAGATAAATAACAAGGAACTATTGTGTAGCATAGGACTTCTCTGATGGCTCAGATGGTAAAGAATCTGCCTGCAATACAGGAGACCCAGGTTCAATCCCTGGGTCAGGAAGATCCCCTGGAGAAGGTAATGGCTACCCACTTCAGTATTCTTGCCTGGAGAATCCCATGGACAGAGGAGCCTAGCGGGCTATAGTGCATGTGGTCACAAAGAGTCAGTCATGACTGAGTGACTTCCACTTCACCCTTCACTGTATAGCACAGGGAGCTATATTCAATATCCTGTAATAACCTAGATGGGAAAAGAATCTGAAAAAGAATAGATATAAGTATGTGCGTGTGTGTGTGTAAAACTGATTCACTTTGCTATACGTTTGAAATTAACACAACGTGGTAAATTAACTATACTTCAGCTATATATAAATATATATATATATAAATGAGATAAAAAGTAGCCCAGAGTCTGAGATAAGACTGCTCATCTCTGCCATCCCCCCTCTAGTCCCTGGTGAGGGTGTTTTTATGGAGCTGGCATAATGCCAGGGGCACGTCAGGGTGCCTTGTGTTTTATCACCAGTGACAGACGTGTGGATTTGTGGCCAAATCCAGCCTCTTCAGGCCATCTGAGGCCTGGTTCTTGCCCAGGCCTGTGCGAGGCGTAGGGAAAAGTGGTTGTTTCTTGTTTACTTCCCCTTTCTGGCTGTTTGTTCAAGAGTCCAGAGGACTCTGAAGGTTCTGCTCGGAGGGTAAGCTCAGGAGAGAGGGCGGGGCTTGAAAAGGCCGCTGAACGAGGAGAAAGGAGTTTAGCTTCTTTTCTGTTGACTTTTCAGCATTTGATGAAGAAAGTTTTCAAATGGAGGGAACTTTACAGGGAAGGCCCTTATCGCCACTGCCCAGAGGCTATTCAAGTCATATTTTGCTGTGTTTGCTTTGTCCGTTGTTTACCCACCTTGTTGTTTAGTTGTTCGGTCGTGTCTGACTCTCTTTGATCCTATAGTCTGGGGCCTGCCAGTTTCCTCTATCTATGAGATTTCCCAGACAAGAATACCAGAGCGGGCTGCCATTTCCTTCTCTGGGAGGGGGCCGACGGGGAGAGGCGATCTTCCTGACCCAGGGATCCAACACCGGTCTCCTGCATTGCAGGCGGATTCTTTACCACAGAGCTACCAGGGAAGCCCTTACTCATCTTTTTAAATTTTTTGGCCACGCCATGCAACTTTTGGGATCTTAGTTCCCCGAGTGGTGGTTGAACCAGTGCCAGTGAGTGTGGAATCCTAACCACTGGACTCGCCATACTGATTCTAGTGGGACCCTGGGCATGGGCCCTCCATCATCCATGTCTTCTCCTTTCCCTTCCTAGCACCTCTGCTCTCACCACCTTCAGGAAGCCCTCCTTGATGCCCCTCTTTTCCTCCCTGCAGTCGAAGGGCCCTCACCTCTCACAGACTCCCCGCTCCCAGCCAGGCACCTCCCCTCTGATTTCTTGCTTTTTCTTTTTTGTCCTTTAAAAAAATTTTTTTTTTTTTTTTTATTGAATTAGAGGACCCTGGAGGGCTACAGTCCATAGGGTCACAAAGAGTCAGACATGACTGAAGCGACTTAGCAGGCATGCACACATAGTTGATTTACAATGTTGTGTTAATTTCCTCTGTATAGCAAAGTGACTCAGTTATACTTATATGTACATTCTTTTTCATATTCTTCTTTTCCCACTGTATATATGTATTTATTTTTGGTTGTGCTGGGTCTTTGTTGCTGTGCAGCGGCTTTCTCTAGTTGTGGTGAGCGGAGGCTACTCTCTAGTTACTTGGTGTGTGGCCTTCTTATTGCGGTGGCTTCTCTTGTTGCTGAGCAAGGGCTCTAGAGCATAGGCTCAGTAGTTGTGGTGCACGGGCTTAGCTTTCCTCCACATGTGGGGTCTTCCTGGACCAGGGATCAAACTCATGTCCCCTGCATTGGAAAGCGGATTCTTTACCATTTAGCCCCCAGGGAAGCCCTCTTTTTCATATTCTTTTCCATTATGGTTTATCATAGGACAATGAATATAGTTTCCTGTGCTATATAGTAGGACCCTGTTGTTTATCCATTCTGTGTATAATATATAGGAACTTCTCTGGTAGTCCAGTGGTTAAGAATTCACTGCGCAACGTAGGAGATGTGAGTTTGATTACTGGTCAGGGAACTAAAATCCCACATGCCTTGGGGCAACTAAGCCTGCTCACCACAAGTAGAGAGTCTGTGAGCCTTGAAGAAAGATCTTGCATGCTGCAACTAAGACCAGATAAAGCCAAATAAATAAATAATACATTAAGCTAATACGTAGGTTGCATCTGCTAATCCTACATTGTCACTCCTTCCCTCCCCCATCTGGGTGTCCCCAGATTACATGAAGAAAGAAGGAGAAAGTGACAGTAGGGGAAGACTGGGTGAATCGGGGGACTCCTGTGATTGTCATACCGGTGACTGTCACTCCTGGCATCCAGTGGGTGGTGCCTGGGAGGCTGCTCCATGGCCCACAGCACCCAGGATGCCCTGAAAGTGGAGAGTGGGAATTCATTTCTGCCTCAAAAACTCCACCCTGGGACTTCCCTGGTGGTGCAGTGGCTAAGAATCCGCCTGCTGATGCAGGGGACACAGATTTGGTCCCTGATCCAGGAAGGTTCCACATGCTGAGGAGCAACTAAAGCCATGCGCCACAACTCCTGAAGCCTGCACAGTAGAACCTGTGCTCTGCAACAAGAGAAACCACCACAGTGAGAAGCCTGCAGCACCGCTCGCTGCAATTAGAGAAAACCCTGCATGCAGCAAGAAAGACCCAGCTCAGATAAAACTAAAATAATAATAATAATAATAAATCCAACCCTGACTGAGTTTCATGAGGGAGATGTGACAGCAAGCAAGGTTTCTGAGCGTGGCAACTAGAGAAAGCCCTCGAGTAGCAATGAAGACCCAGTACAGCCATAAATAAATAAATAACATTTGTTAAAAAAGAAAACAGAGCTTAAACAATGACATACTGGCCCCACAAATAGTGAGGACCCTTAAGTGGTACCCTAAGATGGGTGACCTTCATTTTTTGAATGTTGAGTTTTAAGCCAGCTTTTTCTCTCCTCTTTCACCTTCATCAAGAGGCTCTTTAGTTCTTCTTCGCTTTCTGCCAAAAGAGTGGTGTCATCTGCATATCTGAAGTTATTGATATTTCTCCCGGCAATCTTGATTCCAGCTTGTGCATCATCCAGCCTGGCATTTTGCACGATGTACTCTGCATATAAGTTAAATAAGCAGGGTGACAATATACAGCCTTGACATACTCCTTTCCCAATTTGGAAGCAGTCCATTGTTCCACGTCCGGTTCTAACTATTGCTTCTTGACCTGCATACAGGTTTCTCAGGAGGCAGATAAGGTGGTCTGGTATTCCCATATGTTTAAAAATTTTCCGCAGTTTGTTGTGATCCACATAGTCAAAGGCTTTGGTGTAGTCAATGAAACAGAAGCAGATGTTTTTCTGGAACCCTCTTGCTTTTTCAATGTTGGCTTAAAACTCAACATTCAAAAAATAAAGATCATGGCATCTGGTCCCATCACTTCATGGCAAATAGATGGGGAAACAACAGAAACAGTGAGAGACTTTATTTTGGGGGGCACTGCAGATGGTGATTGCAGCCACGAAATCAAAAGACGCTCGCTCCTTGGAAGAAAAGCTATGACCAACCTAGACAGCATATTAAAAAGAAGAGACATTACTTTGCCAACAAAGGTCCATCTAGTCAAAGCTATGGCTTTTCCAGTAGTCATGTATGGATATGAGAGTTGGACTATTAAGAAAGCTGAGCACTAAAGAATTGACACTTTTGAATTGTGGTGTTGGAGAAGACTCATAAGAGTCGATCAATCCTAAAGGAAATCAACCCTGAATATTCACTGGAAGGACTGATGCTGAAGCTGAAGCTCCAATACTTTGGCCACCTGATACCAAGAACTGACTCACTGGAAAAGATCCTGATGCTGGGAAAGGCTGAAGGCAGAAGGAGAAGACGACGACAGAAGGTGAGCTGGTTGGATCGATGACTCGATCACTGACTCAATGGACATGAGTTTGAGCGAGCTCTGGGAGTTGGTGATGGACAGGGAAGTCTGGAGTGCTGCAGTCTGTGGGGTTGCAAAGAGTCGGGCACGACTGAGTGACTGAACTGAACTAAGATGGGTGAGTGAGAGCAAACCCTGGAAATAAAAGAAACATTGAAAGCAACTATAAAGTACAAATTCATCTGCTTTTTGTCTTCACCATGAGTGACAATTCTAAACAATATCATTGATTAAATATTCTTCCCCTGGGAAATTCCTTTGGTTGGCCTAACACTTGTGATTATTACAGTCTTTGTTGAGTTCTTTTTTTTCTTTAAAGGTTTTAAAAGAATTTACTTATTTATTTATTTTTTGGCTGCACTGGGTCTTCATTGCTGCAAGCAGGATTTTAAAAGATTTGGCAAGCCAGAGACTACTCTCTAGTTGCAGTGCACAGACTTCTCAATGTGGTGGCTTCTTTTGTTTCGAGCACAGGCTCTAGGGTGCAGAGGCTTCAGTAGTTTTGGAGTGTGGGCTCAGTAGTTGTAGCACATGGGCTTAGTCACCCTGTGGCACATGGAATCTTCCCCAATCAGGGATCAATCCCATGTTCCCTGCATGGGCAGGTGAATTCGTAACCACTGGACCACCAGGGAATTCCTAAGTAATTTTTGATGTGGACCATTTTTTAAAGTCTTTATTGAATTAATTATAACATTGCTTCTGTTCTATGTGTTGTTTTGGCCCCGAGGCATGTGGGCTTTCAGCTACCTGACCGGGGATGGAAGCTGTACCCTGTGCATTGGAAGGTGAAGCCTTAAGCACTGAACTGCCAGGATTGAGTCTTAATAATGGTACATAATTTTCAGGGATGCTGAAAATTAGATGTTTGTATTACAAATGCCCTGTAAGTAAATAATAAATTCTTCATTCAACAGAAAAGGGAATTTGGAAACACATAGGGCCTCAGCCACATGCTTTGGAGAGTAAATTTCTAATAGTTTTGTAATATTTCAAGGTCCCTTTGTGGAAAGTTTGTGTCTCTAACCCCAATGGACACAGTGCTGTAGAATGGAAATAAAAATGAGATAAAACTGAAAGCCAGGGATTGTAAAGACAAAGAAACAAGTAGCTACTTCATTCCATGTAACTCTTTGGAGACTCTATTTGTGCCTAAAACATAAAAACATGAAACAAAGTGGGGCCTGCAAGAATAATATTTTTGCTTGGGGCAAAATTTAATTCACACGTGAAATATATCTGTAATTTTATCCACAAGGAAAAGCATTTTTGCTTAAGTCCAAATGGTACATGAAATATTTTACTAAATTTGAATATTATCTTTACCATTTACAGTTCTTTTTTAACTGTAAATTGTTTCAACATGTGAAAGATCAGATCCAGAAAATCATTATTAAGATCGATAAATATTAGGTTACTAAAAATTATCTTTCCTATAAGGGGACGGGGCGCTAGGACCCCTCTTCCAAATATCCGTGGCCTTCGTCGCCCAGAGCCGCCGGGGGACGGAGTCCCTCCGGGAGAAGGGACCCTGACTAGGGAGACGTGGACCATGGTGGAGACGTGGCCCATGGTGGAGACGTGGCCCCCGTAAGATTCCGACCCCACCCCCACCCCCACCCCCACCCCCACCCCCACCCCCACCCCCACCCCACCCCCACCCCCACCCCCACCCCCACCCCCACCCCCACCCCCACCCCCACCCCCACCCCCACCCCCACCCCCACCCCCACCCCCACCCCCACCCCCACCCCCACCCCCACAAGCCGGCGCAGAGGTGGGCCGCGGTCGCTAGGCCCGGCTGTGGGGGCGGGGCGAGGGGGCCCGCGCCGCGCGTTCCCGACGCCACGGCGGCCCCGCCCCCTCCTCGCGTTCGCAAAGCTTGGCAACGGGACGGGGCGGGACCCGAAACATTCTTCCAATCCAAGGCGCGGCCCCAACTCGGGTCCCTCACCGCTTGCCAATCAGACGCCGAGTGGGGCGGGCGCGCCTGGGTTTCCCGGTGGCTCCGCACCCTCGTGCGGCCGCGTTCCCGCGGCGTGGGGGCGTGGCCTGAGCGCGTTGTCTATAAAGGTGGGCGGCGACGGCGGCGCCATTTTGCGAACGGCGAGCAGCGGCGGCGGCGCGGAGAAGCGCAGCGGAGGTTTTGCTGGTTTCGGACCCCAGCGGCCGGATGGTGAAATCCTCCCTGCAGCGGATCCTCAACAGCCACTGCTTCGCCAGAGAGAAGGAAGGGGATAAACCCAGCGCCACCGTCCACGCCACCCGCACCATGCCGCTCCTTAGCCTGCACAGCCGCGGAGGCCGCAGCAGCGAGAGGTAAGCGCCCCGCCCCCGCCCGAAGCTTCCAGAAGCGGCGCCGCGCAGGCCCGCAGGGGGCCGGCCTTGGGGCGCCACGGAAGTCCGGGGAGTGCGAGGTCCACCCCTTTGTCGAGGCCACAATCGCACCGGGGGCGGGGTGGGGGCGGGGCTGGCCTGAAGCGGGCGGAGGGGCCTCTGATTGGATTTGAGGGGCTTCCAGGGTACCTGGTGGAATTGAGAGGCGGGGGGAACACGGCGGTTTCCGTTTGGATTGTGGGAAGCTTCCAGGGTCTCTGGTCGGGTTTGGGGGACACCAGAGTTCACGGCCCGTTTTGGAGGCGCGGGGGTCGAGTTTGGGGGGCGGCTAGGCTTGAGGGGCGAGGTCGAGCCCACGGGTCCGGGGAATCTGGGCTTTGCGGGCGGACGAGCCCAGCGGAGTGGCCTTTCTCATCGGACGGCAGCCGCCCTGGCGATCCCTTTATAGCCCCTAGGACGCGCGGAGTCGGACAGCGCCACGTAGACGGCGCCCGGGGCCCTTATCAGGGTGAATGCCGGATCGCCCTTCCCCCGGAGGACTGCTGTGCCAAGGGTGGTCGTGGCCAGGGAAGGGGGTCTAGGGGAGGCGCGCTCGGCGCGGATCGCGAGCTCTTTGATGACGGGGATCCCGGATGGGAGCCGAGGAAAATGGAGGCGACTTTGGGGCTTGTTTACACTCTTCAGCAAATGGCTGCTGGCATTGCCGGCTGCGCGATTGTGAAAATCTCCCCCGGGGCCGAGGGCCCTCTGCCGAGATGACGCAACCGGAGGCCGCGGGGAGTGCGCGGGAGGGCGTCTCCGCGGGCCGGGCTCCGCAGCACCGGCGGGAGCACTAATCGGGTCCCACGTCTCCCGGCGAGTGAAGGGGCCGCCGCAGGGACAGCTTCTGCGGACAGACAGGTCAGATCCCTAAGAAAAGCTTGCTGGAGCTTCAGGTCCGCTGCAGACCGCACAGTGGGAAAGGGGAAGTAGAACTTGAAGTAGGATTGGGTGGGGCGGCATTTCGTGCCAGTCGTGAGATGGTTAAAGGGCAAAAACACCCCCATCCCTCGCGCCCAGGGACAGGTGGGTCTTTAACCAGCGTATCACCCGAGGCGTCGGATTTGAATGGCCACTTGTTTCTGTGATTGTTTAGCTGCCCCACCGCCGGATGTTGATTTTTGCGCTCGGTGTGAACATCGCCCTTGGAAAAGGGAGGCAGGGTCCCTGGTGGACTTGGACTCTGGAAGGCCTTGACCTTCAGTTTGGCCGTATTGGGACGCCAGGCCCTGTCGGCAAAGGCCGCGGGGTCTCCTCCCAGTGCTGCTCACTTGCTGTCTCCTCCAGTTCCAGGGTCTCCATCAACTGCTGTAGTAACCTGGGTCCAGGGCCTCGGTGGTGCTCCTGATGTCCCTCACCCACCCCTGAAGATCCCAGGTGGGCGAGGGAATAGTCAGAGGGATCACAATCTTTCAGCTAATTTATTTTACTCTGTAAGTATTCTCCTCCCGCTGGACTCCTGGGTACTTAAGCTGGGGGGAATGTGGTCAGACCCACAGTGCCTGCCTCTCAGCAGACAGCAATCAATCATTTGTGCACTTGTCTTGTGCTGGGAGCTCTTTTCCTGGTTTTACCCAGTGCTCTGAGCCCAAGATAGAAGGAACAAAGGTGCAAACTACTGCCCAGGCCTTGCCTGAACCTCTAGTAGTTGTTGGCAGATCCTGAAAGCACCTTAGCCTGGGGCTCTCTGTGGTCTTGGGCAGAGCTGCTGCTGCTCAGAGGCCCTCATAGCCAACATCAGCACTGGGTCGTGGGGGTGTGTGAAAGGTCATTTTGGTGCTTTTCTGGGTTGTCAGGGTAGCCAGGGGAAAGATCCTCAACCTGTGAAGGTTGGTGTTTATGGTTGAATGTGATTTTTTCCCCGCAGGATAATCGGCTGAATGTAACAGAGGAACTAACGTCTAATAACAAGACGAGGATTTTTAATGTCCAGTCCAGGCTCACAGACGCCAAACATATTAACTGGAGAGCGGTGCTGAGCAACAGCTGCCTCTACATCGAGATCCCGGGCGGCGCTCTGCCCGAGGGGAGCAAGGACAGGTGAGGGCCAGCCTGTGTACAAGGAGGAGGGAAGCCCGAGTCAGGAGACAGATGGGCTGTTCATGTTCTGGAATGGGGGTTCTCCTTTTGAGCAGTGGACCAGCAGTTACCACCCAAGGGATGAGGGGAGGGAGTGTTACTCCTGGCCTCAGGTAGATGGGGCCAGGGGCACCCCACGGTGTCTAAGAATGCCCCCTTGAGTGATCTGGCTCCAGCGTCAGCAGTGCTGGAGGTGACCCTGGATTAGACCTGGGAGGGATTGGGGTTCAGACAGAAGTGGAAGAATGAGGTTGAGGCCCTGGTAGGGGTGTGAGCGGGCAGCTCCTGATGCTGGAACTTCAGCTTCGCAGTTCTTCTTGAGTTTGCTGAGGAGCAGCTCCATGTTGACCACGTCTTCATTTGCTTCCACAAGAACCGCGATGATCGAGGTAGGTTGACTGCCTTCCTCAGATTCTTCAGGGGTGAGAGGAGGGGGGAGGCCAGGCAAGGAGGTGGAGCCCATGGGGTCCAGGACTCAGGCCTTGGTCTCCAGACTCTGGGCCCTGATTGTGGACAGGAGTTCTGACTTAATCGTATCTCTTTCGTGTCTCTTCTGCAGCTGCCTTGCTCCGTACCTTCAGCTTTTTGGGCTTTGAGATTGTGAGACCAGGGCATCCCCTTGTCCCCAAGAGACCCGACGCTTGCTTCATGGCCTACACGTTTGAGAGAGAGTCCTCCGGTGAGGAGGAGTAGTGTGATGACCCTGGGGCCACTCGGGGGCCTCAATTGCAGTCCCTTCCGTGTGTGCTTTGCGCTGTGCCTGGTGCGGGTGGTGTGATCAACTGCGCTGACCAGCGTCAGCCTGCTCACCTGCTGGTTTGTCTGCATGTTGTAATTGTGCAAATAAACGCTCACTCCAAATTAGCCGTGTATTTCTTGAAGTTTAATATTGTGTTTGTGATACTGAAGTATTTGCTTTAATTCTAAATAAAAGTTTATATTTTACTTTTTTATTGCTGGTTTAAGATGATTCAGATTATCCTTGTACTTTGAGGAGTTTCTTATTTGAAAGTCTTTTTGGAACAGTCTTAGGTCTTTTAACTTGGAAAGATAGGTATTAATCTACCCTTCTATTGCTCTCAGAAATCCAAATAAAAGTGATTATCCCTCTTAAGACCTGTGTTGGCTCGATGGTGTTGATGGGCTCTGGGGCCAAGGGAATAGGGGCCTTGGGCTTGCCAGGGGCTGAGGGAGCTATGCAAGCAAGAGTCGTTAGCCAAGTAAGGGCCTGGTGTCCTTTGGCTACAGCCAGCTCAACCCGGAGCTCCACCTGGCTACCTCCATACCTCATCTTCCTGCCACCCCTGGGCAGGTGGTAGCCCACCCCACCCTGCTTGCCACTCCCCTTTCCCCAGAGCCCTCCCCTGGGGTGACTGAGGCTGGCTGGAGTGGCCTGGTTCCAGGCTGAAACTGTTTACTGGGCCTTGAGAAGTGGAGCAGGGCAGGGCCTGACTGGGGATTTCCCAGGGGGGAAGGGGAAGCAGTGGGTGTTTGGCTGTGGGCATCCTCAGCCCTCTTTTGGTGTCTTGCTGGGGAGGGAGCGCTGCTGGTGGGTGTTCTGGCCAGAGCAGAGGTGGGGTCTGAGGCAGGCAGAAGGCAAAGACCTTGCAGTGGGTGGGGGTGCTGTGCTTAGTTGCCCAGTTGTGGGGTACAACTCTGACCCCATGGATGACCCTCTGCTAGGCCCCTCCGTCCATAGGGATTCTTCAAGCAAGAATACTGGAGTGGGTTGCCATGCCCTTCTCCAAGGGATCTTCCCCACCCAGGGATCGAACCCAGGTCTCCCACATTGTGGGCAGGTTCTTGACCATCTGAGCCACCAGGGAAAGTTGGAGGTAAGGGTGGCCGAAGGCTGAAGACTGCAGCCCTGCAGCGCCACCTGCTGGCTGCATCTGGGGTTGTGCCTTGCAGATTGACAAATAGGTTGCAAAGCTGGTATCTTATGAGAAAGGGGTTCAGTGGGATTCAAGTATATCTGGGTGTTGGGTGGGATATTCGGTTACCTGAGTGATGATGGAGTCGGCTTTCAAAGGTCTAGGGAGAGGGCTGGACACACTCCAGTCTGTGTGGGCAGGGCACAGGCAGAGAAAGGGCTTTGGGGTTGGGGTGCTGGAGGATGTACAAGAGGCATATCAGCAGAAGGAACAATGGGTAGGGTCTGGAGACCAGAAAGCACCTCCTTGGAGGGGTGATGTGGCAGGAGAGGTTGGCTGGACAGCATGCGGAGCCTTTAGATGAACCCCTTGCATTTTGAAGGTACTAGGGGCCATGGGAAAGGTCTGAGCAGGAGAGGGACTAGGTCATACCTGGGGGTTAGAAAGTTCCCCCCTAGCATATCCATGGCTGGTGAAGGGGCATGACTGGAGACCACAGACGAGGGCATTGGGACCCCTCAGGGCTCCTGTATCTACTTTTCAGAGGTATAAACTGAGACTTCCTTCTCATTCTCTCCCTCAGGTCCCTGATGAGTCTGTAAATGACTTTGTTTATTCTATCATTCTATGCTATTAAACACTTAGTATGTGTTAATAATGGGCAGGGCCTCAGAACTCAACCTGATGGATGAGGTGAACAAAGAGATGAATAAATACTTGCAGGTGGTGACAGGTGCTTTGGTGGGAAGCAAGGCCAGGAGCTGGAGAGGGCCCAGGAGGGTCAACTTTATTTGCTTAAAAGAGGTGAGATTCAGCAAGTCTGGCAGAGGAAACAGCCAGTGCAAAGACTTGGTGGCTGGACAGAATTTAGTGTCGCAGAAGGGGAGCAAGGAGGCCACAGTGGGTGGAGGGAGTAGGGGGAGTGGGCATGGGAACCAGGGGAGCATGTAGGCAGGTGAGCTCAGACCCTGCTGGGGTGGGCTGGCTGTCTCAGGTTCCAGAGACCTCTCTCCCCATGGAAGCCCCCAGCAGTTCTTGACAAGTTCTTGACAGTTCATACCACCATCCTCAGCGCAAGGGTAGGCTCCAGGGCCTTTAGGAGGAATGTCTACACTGCCATGGACACAGTGACCATCAGATCATAGTACCACAAGGGCACCTGGTTTCCACTGGAAGGCGGTGGGAGGGGTTCCAATCACTGGGAGAGGCATGAACTGGCAGTGACTCCATACCTGGATGGGCTGCTCTGAAAGCCTCTACGGGCACTGGCCATTAGGCCCCAGCCCTGCAAGGGGGCAACTGCATTCTTGGGGGTAGTGGGGGGGGTTGGGCCTAATTTCCCAACTGCATTCTCTGCTGGCCTGTTGGTCCCTTCTGAAAGGGGGCATCCACCCTATGATGGATTCACCAGCCACCAGTTCCAGCCCTGGGAGGTTGAGGGGGGCCTGCCACTTGGAGAGGCCCTGGAACAGGTGCATCACTCACAGGCTGGGTCAGTCCCACAGCAGACTGAGGGCGAGGTCCACTGAGGCCTCTGTGGCCTCTGTCAGGTATTCACAGCAGAGCCAGTCCTCCAGACCAGGCACCTCCCCACCCACGGCCCGCTCAGCAAGGTGCAGGACCAGCATGGTTCGGCGCACCTGCAGCCAGGACCCCAGTGGGGCTCCGTGGCCGCGCAGCTCGGGTCCGGGCCCCCAGAGCAACGCTTGCAGCGCGCCGCGTGTCCGGGCCGCTGAGGGCCGCACACGGGTCAGCTGGGCCGCCAGGCGCTCCAGGCCTGCGGCCATTGACGTGGCCAAGGGCGCTCTCGGGCCAAGCAGCTCTCGGAGCAGGCGGCCCAGCTGCCATGCGTGGATGCCGGGGATGCCAGGAGGCCACAGGCTAATGCGTCCAAAGTCCGCCAGCAGCAGACGCGGGGGCCCCGTGGCCATGCAGCCCCGAGGTGCCACCAGCAGCAGGTTCTCAGGCCGCAGCTCAGCCAGGGCCGCACCCCGTGCCTCCAGGTGCTCCATGGCGGCGCTCAGCTGCAGCAGCAGCAGGGCCACGGTCTTCATGAACTCCTCGGGCGGCTGAGCACCTGCCTCCACAAGCCACTGGGCCACAGTGAGCTCTGGCACCTCGGCCACCAGTGCCACACAGCTGCTCCAGGGTGCCTCAGGCAGTGCACCCTCTGGCAACAGGCCACACAGCCCCTGGAGGTTGAAATGCGGGCACAGAGAGACTTGTAGCTCCACGCTCCAAGGGTGGGGCTCCTCAGCTCCTGGCTTGGGCACCTGTGGGACAGAGGGGGCCTTCAGAGCCTGACCACAGAGCCCCTCCACCCTGAAAACCAGCATAGCTTGCCCAGAGGCTCTACCTGTTCTGAAACCTTCCCATCCACTGCAACTTGCCCCACTATCGCTGATCACTCCAGAAGCAAGGTTCTTGTTAATTCAGATATTATTCACCAACATGATTTAAGGAAAACTACACCTGGGAGGATGGTGCAATGGGTCTTCCCTGGTAGCTCAGACGGTAAAGAATATGCCTGCAATGCGGGAGACCCAGGTTTGATACCTGGCTCGGGGAAAATTCCCTGGAGAATGGAATGGCTACCCACTCCAGTATTCTTGTCTGGAGAATCCCATGGGCAGAGGAGCCTGTGGGCTATAGTTCATGGGATCTCAAAGAGTCAGACACGACTGAGTGACTAACACTAACAGTACACCAGGGAGGAGGTGTTTAACGGTTAAAGTTTCCAGCCTGCCAAAGGGTGTCCATCACTTGTGCTTGCCACTTGGTACGGAGGAAGATGACAGCAAAGGTGCTAGAGCTGGGCTGTTCAGTAGAAATACAGCTCATGCCACAGTGTAATTCAAAATTTCCAGTAGCCACATTTTTAAAAGTGAAAAGAAACAGGTGAATGTAACTTTCTTTCTTCTTCCTCTTTTTAATATTCACTAGTTTAATTTTTTTAGATTCTACATATCATTGAAAACATACAGGATTTGTCTTTTATTTCATTAAGTATAATACCCTTCTGTGGTGTTGGAGAAAACTCTTGAGAGTTCCTTGGACAGCAAGGAGATCAAACCAGTCAATCCTAAAGGAAATCAGTCCTGAATATTCATTGAAAGGACTGATGATGGAGCTGAAGCTCCAATACCGTGGCCACCTGATTCGAAGAACTGACTTATGAAAAAGACCCTGATGCTAAGAAAGATTGAAGGCAGGAAGAGAAGGGGACGACAGAGGATGAGATGGTTGGATGGCATCACCGATTCGATGGACATGAGTGTGAACAAGCTCCAGGAGTTGGTGATGGACAGGGAAGTCTGGCATGATGCAGTCCATGGATGGGGTCACAAAGAGTCAGACAGAACTGAGTGACTGAACTGAACTGATAATACCCTCCAGGCTCATCTATGTTTCAAGTGGCAAAATTACATTCTTTTTTATGGCAGATTAGTAGCAGCCCATTGTATATATATTCCACATCTTCTGTTGATGGACACTTAGGTTGCCTCCATGTCTTGGCTATTGTAAATAATGCTTCTGTGAACATTGGGGCTCATATATATTTTCTAATGAGTGATTTTTTTTTCTAGATATATACTCAGGAGTAGAGTTGTTGGATTATATGCAGTTCTATTTTTAGTTTTCTGAGGAACTTCTCAACTGGTTTCCACAGTGGCCACATCATTTTACATTCCCATCAACAGTGTACAGGATTCTCTTTTCTCCACATCCTTGCCAACATGTGTTGTCTGTGGTCTTTTTGATGATGGTCATTTTGACATGTGTGAGATGATACCTCCTTATGGTTTTACTTTACATTTCTCTGATTAATGGTATTGAGCATCTTTTCATGTGCTTGTTGACCATCTGTATGTCTTCTTTGGAAAAAAGTCTCTTCAGGTCTTCTGCCCAATTTTTCTTAATTTTTTTTTTATTGAGTTGTATGAGCTTGAAAATAACTTTCATAATCTATTTTATTTAATCCAACGTATCCAGAATATTATCATTCAACAGGTCATCAGTGAAAAAAATATTAGTGAGATGTTTTTACATTATTGTTATTGATACTAAATCTTTGAGACCTGGTATACATTTGGCACTCAGAGCACATCTCAGTCAGGACCAGCCCCATTTCAAGTGTTCAGAAGTCACCCATGGCCAGCAGCTGCAGTACTGGTCAGCAAAGCTCCTTCTAAAAAGTAGGAGAACATCAACTCCGGAGATTACATTTGAATCACTTTGGGGCAGGCGTTAAAAAGCACAGGTGGCTGAAGTGGGGCACTGGGAGTGTGAATTTTAAAAATAAAGTCCCTTGGGACTTCTCTGGTGGTCCAGTGGTTAGGACTCCAAGCTTCCAGTGCAGGAGATTGGGGTTCAATCCTTGGTTGGGGAACTAAGATCCCCCATGTCATGTGGCACAGCCAAAAACCCCCCAAAACAACCAACACAACAACTCCCCAGAGGCCTCTGAGATGGAACCAGGATCAAGCTGTCAACTAAAGAACTCACAGCTAGCAACAACTTACTCCCTCCGCACTCCCATCTGTAAAATGGGTTCATAATAGCACAATCTGTCAAATGGGTGAGGTTCCTCCAAAATGGTGACATGTCTGACTCTTAGTGGTCACATTTATTTGACAGGAATCTTTTTTTTTTTTTCTTGGTGGTGCATAAAACAGAAGTACCTTATAATAAAATATGGTTATCCTTGCATGAGGATTAGCTGAATGAAAGTGTTTAAATCTCCTTAGAACAGCACACGGATATGAAGGAACAGTGCTCAGTACATTTTGTTGAAGAAGAAAATGTTGATGATGGAAAGTGGTATCTATCAGCTAGCAGTGGGTTTCTAGCGTCAGAATTCACTGGGGAGTGAGTTCAAAGGCAGACTCCTGGGGACTTCCCAAGAGGTCCAGTGGTTAAGACTCCTAGCTTCTACTACAAGGGGTGCGGTTTCAATCCCGGGCTGGGGAATTAAGATCCCACATGCCTCGCGGCAGGAAAAAAAAAAGCAGACTCCTGACCCCCTGAGAGGCATGGGGAGATTTTAACAAGACTCCCTGGTGACTCGAATGTAGGTGGCCCCACACCTTAGAAACGTGATTCCTAGGACTGACGGTGTTAGTTGCAAAATAAGCAATTAGGCCAGAGAAGAAAGGGCCCTGGGTTATGCCTTGGAGGGGAAATTGGGGAAACCTCCGAGGGGCGGGGCGGGGGCGGGGCTCACCTTGGCAGCCAGGAGGTGCCACGCCTCCTCGTGCACGCGCACCAGGCGGTAGTAGAGGGCGTCCCCGCTCTCCACACAGGGCGAGCTGTCCAGGAGGCGGAAGCCGTGGTCCGGCCGGCAGGGGCCCGGGCGGCCCCCCAGGAGCCGGGCGTGCAGCCGGGCGTGCACGGCGCGGAGACCCTCCAGCTGCCAGGCCTCCAGCGCGGCGTGCACGGCCTCCGGATGGTGCAAGTCGTGGAGGGAGAGGCCCAGTGCGGTGTCCAGCAAGCTGAAGGGCGGCTCTGCAGGCGGCTGGGCTGGCCCCGCCCTGTCGTCGCCTGCCTGGCTCTCATCCACACTGCGGGACCCCACAAGGGGCTGCCGAGGCGGCCCTGCTCGAGTGAGGCTGGGGCTGGAGGCTTTGTGGGTAGGCAGCGACTGGGTCCTGGTGAGGGTCTTCTTGGGCAGGGGTGGGGGCAGGGGCTGCGGGTCAGTCACGGGAGGCTCAGATGTCCGTGGGCGGCATGCCTTGGAGGGCAGCAGGTGGGTGCGGACCTCACCTGGGCGGGGGGAAGCAGTGGGGGAAGGGCTTGAGGACACGGGGAGTGAGTGTCCAGGACTCTACCCTCGGCCGTAATTCCTTCATCTCTAAAACGGAAAAAATGGGGACTTCTCTGGTGGTGCAGTGGTTAAGACTCCGTGTTGCCCCTGCAGGGGGCGCTGGTTCCATCCCTGATCAGGGAAATAAGATCCCACATGCCACGGAAGTGGGGTGAGGGTAACCAAAAAAAATTTTTTTCTGATTGGATAAAAATAGGGAGTTTCTAGGTGGTCCAGCGGTTAGGACTCAGCGCTCTCACTGCTGGGGCCGGGGTTCAACCCCTGGTCAGGGAAATGAGATCCCACAAAACTGCACTGCACCACCAAAAAAAGAAAATACCAACGCCCAACTACCTTGTGCCCTATGAGTTAAGGATGCTATCTCCAATCTGCAAATAAGGAAACAAAGCTTCAGAGGAATGACAAGTCAGTGGCAGAGAAACACCCGGCCCCCACTTTCCTGTGTGGTTCCGAGCAGGTGACCGAGCCTCTCTGAGCTCCAGTTTCCTCATTTTTAGAAGCTGGTGATCCAGCTTTTTTTTTTTTTTAACAAAGAGTTTGATTAAAATAGTTAAAAAGCTGCTATCGGGGACTTACCTGGTGGTCAAGTGGCTAAGACTCTGTGCTCCCAATGCAAGGGGCCCAGAACTAACCAGGGAACTAGCTCCCACATGTCACAACTACAACCCAGTGCAACCAAATAAATAAATATTTTTTAAAAGCTGCTATAATCGAGTTAAACGATTCCTTAGATGGTAATGAAAGACCCAATCTTCCTGTTCTGGCTGCCTCCCCAGCCACCTGTCCCACTGCCCACCCAGGGCCCCTCCCAGGCTCTCACCAAGGTTGCTGTACGTGTGTTGTGCTGAACAGGTCGGGGTGTTGGTCCCAGGCATCTTGGTGGGTGACTCCAGGTTGCTCATGCTGCTGGGGGAAGGTCAGAGTGGATGGCATGTGTGTGAGGGGCCCTCCTGCTCTGTGGCCCTTGGGAGGGTTGTTTGACCTCTCTGGGTGAATGTCGCCCATCAACCTTTCAGGGCAGCAGGAAGGACCTTGTACTCTTGTGATAGAGACAAAATGTCCAGCTGGGAGGACAAGACATCTAGGGGTCAGGGGTAGCATCTGGGGGCCGGTGACAAAACCCAGGGACCCGTACTTAGGCCTTGTCCGCAGAGCTCAGCCCCCTCAAGCCGTGCAGTCGCCAACAGCAGCCTGACCCTTAGCCCTGCCCCACCTAGATTCTAGGTCACCCCAGCCTTGAAAAGCGGCTGCTTCCACTCAGCCCCCGCCTCAGCCCCCCTGCAGGAGCGCCCTACCTTCAGGACTGGCGTGACCTCGGGGCAGGAGGGCCCTTGAGGAACAACTCCCAATAGCTGCAGCTCCTGGCCTCCGGGACTGTCTGACCGGTCCCTGCAGTGAACCGGAAACGCCAGGGCAACTGTTAGACCACAGGCCCGGATGGGAGGGGGACTTTCTGCAGTACTTCCCCATGAAGGCTTCTGGGCTCCAGGGCTGAAAGCTGATGGGAGGAGAAGGGAAGACGGGCCGAGGTCCCGAAGGTTACACAAGGTGGGCAGCTGAGAGGACTGAGCCCTGAGAGGTTGGGGGGAATCGAGGCTTTTAAGACTCCCCCACCTTTGGGGAGGCAGGGAACCTCAGAAGTGAATGTTCAAGGAGAAATTTGGCCAGGTGACCTTTCCTCTGTGGTTTTCACTTCCTCCGAAGCCACTTCTCCTTCTGCAGGATCATCTGAGAAGGCCCCAGAACGCATGCCCCCACTCCTTACCCATCCCAGGACCCTTGGCAGGTACTGCTCCATTTGAGCCCCAGTTCTGTGACTTGCTGTGTGACTTTGGGCCAGTCACCACTCCTACTGTGTTCCAGCAAATACAGAAAAATGGCTCCTGTTTGCTGTCTCCAGCCACACTAGCTGGATTTGTTTTTTTTATTTAATCAACTCACTTCCCTTCCCTCCCACCACCTTAATGCATTGATTTAGAAAAAGACATTTGATAATAGAATTACCATACATGGAAAATCAAGAAATGGTGAAAATCCAGGGAAAGCCAGACAGTGTGAAATTCTAGCTTAAGTACATGCTGTCGAAACCGTCTGGGGGCCTGAGGCTTACCTTACCTACTTGGAGGCGTGAGTGGCATCTCTCTGAAACCCAGCCTCTTCCCCTCTGTAGAGGAAGAACCAAGGAGTCACTGCAGTTGAGAAGATGCAAAGACATTTTTGTTTTGTAGTCTGAGCATCTTCCATGCTGAGTTTCTCCTGCTGCCCCATCTCATTTCCCTTAGAGGGCTGGAGTCCACGCAGGGTCACACAGCAGGTCCAGGGTGGGCTGAGAGGTCTGCAGGCCGTCACTGGGTGCCCCCTGGGTGTGGGGAAGGAGACAAATCCATCTCATGGAGTCCTCCACATTTTGGACCACACTGACCTTCTGACCCTCAGCATTTCCAGTGTGAGGGTCCGTAACTTGATTCAATATTTTTTCTTTACTGGCACTCAGCTTCTGTAATTCACAGAATGGATGTTCTCTGTCTTTAATCCATGGGGCAGCCTGTGATTTGGGTGGATTTCAGAATCATGCAGTGGGAGGACCGTGAGCTTGAAGAAGGGTCTGTGAATTATGCCGGACAAGGATTCCACAAATCCCACATTGTTTCAGGCGGACCAGAAGGGACCAGAGGTACTGAGGAAATGGCCTCCTCACTGCCCAAACCCCTGCTAATTACCAGTTCTTATTCTTCCCTTCATAAGATCCCGGGGCGGGGGTAGGGGTAGTCACCCAGCCAGGCCACGGCTCCAATCCAGGATTAATTAGGGTGAGGCAAGCAAGACACTCACTTCAGGCACAGAATTTAAGGTGATGCCAACAAAACAAAACACCCCAGTAATCAAGATAAATAACATTTTTGTTGTTGTAGTTCATCACTAAGTCGGGTCTGACTCTTTGCAACCCCACGGACTGCAGCACGCCAGGCTCCCCTGTCCTTCACTATCTCCCTGATGTTGCTCAGATTTATGTCCATTGAGTTGATGATGCTATCTTAACATCTCGTCCTCTGTCGCTCCCTTCTCCTGCCTTCAATCTTTCCCAGCATCAGGGTCTTTTCCAATGAGTCTGCTCTTCCCATCAGGTGGCCGAAGAATTGGAGCTTCGTCTTCAGCATCAGTCCTTCCAATGAATATTCCAGGTTGATTTCCTTTAGGATTGCCTTGTTTGATCTCCTTGTTGTCCAAGGGACTCTCAACAGTCTTTTCCAGCACCACAATTCAAAGGCATCAGTTCTTCAGTGCTCAGCCTTCTTTATGGTTCACCTCTCACATTCATACATGACTACTGGAAAAACCATAGCTTTGACTATAAGCACTTTTGTTGGCAGAGTGATGTCTTAAATATCATTGTAATATAATATTAAAAAAATCTTATTTGCAAACTGTGGCCCTTGGGCTGGTGGCTGTTTTTGTAAATGAGTTTTGTTGGAATAAGGGCTGGCATTAGGGTCATGCCAAGGCAGAGAGGATCTTTATTTAAAAGTTTGGTATTCTGTCCATTGTGGACTTATGGCATGAATTGATCCATTTTTTGATTATTGATCTTTTTTAAAAATTCTTTTTATTTTTAAATTTTACTTGGCTGCATCAGGTCTTAGTTGCAGCACACGGATCTTCATTGCTTAATGTCGGGTCTTTTCTTGTGGCTCATGGACTCTGATTGTGATGTCCATGTTTAGTACTTTCGGCGTTCAGGCTTAGCTGCCCTGTGGCATGTGGGATCTTAGTTCCCTGACCAGGGATGGAACCTGCATCCCCTGCATTGCAAGGTAGATTCTTAACCACTGAACCACCAGGGAGGTCCCTAGATTATTGATCTTGATGACTGAGATCTGGGCACCCCCTTAAATTTTATGCTCAGGGTCAGTGCCTCACCTGCCTCACCCTGGGGTGGGGTAGGGGAAGGCCGGCAGAGGGGCCAGGCTGGAACAAGCAGTGACATCCCTGGGGACTTCTCCACCCAGGACAGGCAAGATTGGGGGGAGCTAGTGTCTGGGACCCCCTCAAGATGGCCCCCCTTGGAGTGGGTGGGGGCTTTGTGGTGAAGGAGAGCAGTTGCCTGATAACATCTGCTCAGCACCCTAACATGCCCAGCACATGATTGCCCCAATGGACAGTCCTCCCCTTCAGCCTAGAAATGGGGAATGCCTGCCTCAGCTCACCCTCAAATGTGACCCCCATGTGTGTCATCCCCACAGTGGCCCCGTCTGGCTACCCAGCTCGGAGTCAGGCCCTCTGCAGATCCTAAAGCTGTTCTTTTATTTGAAGAGTAATTTTGGAGTGCTGCGGGAGCTGAGGCCAAACTCCCTGCATCCCTGGCATTGCCCAGAGCGGGGTTCCTGATGCCAGATGCTCCCAAATTTTCCATTACTTGGCATTTGTGAGAAAAATGCCTCAGTTTTGGTGGCAGGCAGGGTTACAGTCCCCAAAGACGTCCATCTCCAGGACCTGTGAATATGTTATGTGGCATGACAGGGGGAAATGAAGGTTGCAGGTTAGATGAGGATGGGAGTGACCCTGGATTCCTTGGGGGTCCTTATAAGAGGGAGCAGGAGGGTCAGAGGCAGAGAGAGATGGGAGATGCTGTATTGCTGGCTATGAGGATGGAGGGAGAGGCTGTGAGCCAGGAATGTGGTGCCTCTAGAAGCTGGGAAAGGCAGGAGCCTCCGGAAGGAACCAACTGCCAATCCATTTTAGACTTCTGAGCCCCAGAGCTGTTGAATGATGAATCTCGGTTGTTGTAAGCCATCAGATTTTGTTACAGGGGCTGTAGGAAGCTTATACAGTTCCCTGCATGAAAGAAGACCACAATCCTCCAGTTTATGGATGTGCACACTGCACAGAGAGGGGGCACGACTTCCTCCAAGGCACACAGCACTCAGGCCACAGACACCCATCTGAGGGGCCCTGCCTTGGGTTTCTGGCTACCAACTGGATGGGACCCCTTTTGCTGTCCTTGGACACCTGAGGAAGGAGTACCCCTCAGCTGCATCCCAAAGATAAGACAGGATTCAGGAAATCCTGGATCTTGTACCTGGTTTGAACCAGGGACTCAGGTGGCCCCTGTGGATGAGGAAACCGAGGCACAGGAGGAGGCAGTCTTTCACCTGCCTTTGCTGCAGCACGATAGGGGAGATGAGGCCCCGAGGGAGGGTCCTACGGCCCAGCCTGCCCACTCCTACCTGACTTCTTGGAAATCAGGCTTGGAGGGGTTGCCTCACAGTGCCCCCCACATCCCCTTTTCTGTTTCTGCCTCCTGTGGGGCAGGAAGGCAGTTTCTTCCCATGTTCAAATGAAGCAACTGAGGTCCTGGGATTTTTCTGTTGGTCCAGTGGCTAAGACTCTGTGCTCCTAATGCAGGGGACCCAGGTTTGATCCATAGTCAGGGAACTAGATCCCATACGCTGCAACTAAAGATCTTGCTTGCTGCAATGAAGATGGAAGATCCTGAGTGCTGCCACCAAGACCTGGTGCAGCCCAATAAATAAATATTTCAAAAAAGAAAGAAACTGAGCCTATAGAGTGACCCTGGGGTGTGAGAGGCTGCCCTTGGCCATAGTTTCTGCTGGGTGCTCTCAGGCCACCTCCTTCCAGAAATATTAATGGCAGAGGCCTCCAGGGCCCAGCAGAGTTTGAGCCATGGCATCAGGCTCTGTGCTCTGCTGTCCCCATCCATCAGGAGGGGGTGGGAGAGACTCTCCAGCCCCAGAGCAGGAAGCCACCAGCTCCAGAGTCACAGCGGGGAGGGCATAAGTCTGTACCTCCTTTCTCCTTTCCTCCCAGCCGCTTGGATCTTCTCCTGGACCCAGCTCAGGGCAGGAGTTTCCCTGGACAGCTTGGTCTCACTGGCCCTTCTCAGCACCCTACTTATCCCTGGCTGGGGACTCTGGGTAGGCTTGACCCTCCCTTTGCCCATCTGTAAAATGGGGTTATAATCTTCCCTCGTAACTCAGTCAGTAAAGAATCTGTCTGCAAGGCAGGAGAGCCAGGTTCAATTCCTGGGTTGGGAAGATTCCCTGGAGAAGGAAATGGCAACCCACTCCAGTATTCTTGCCTGGAGAATCCCATGGACAGAGGAGGCTGGCAGACTAGAGTCTATGGGGTTGCAAGAGTCAGACACGACTTAGTGACTAAACCACCACCACCAAAATGGGGTCATAGCAGTACCCAGCTCACAGGGGAGTGAACACAGGCTGTGCTGGGAACTGCACAAGCACTCCTGAAGTGTGACCTCCAACTCATCACACGGTTCATTCTCCACAAACGCCCTGTTACTCGGGGTCAGCTTTGGTGCTGAAGCCAGGCAGCTCCCCCAGGGACCCCAGAAACCTCTACTTCCTTTCCCTGCTCCTCCCATAAAAAAAGCCCCAAAGTTTGCTATTAAATTGGTTTCATCTTTATTGGATTCCAACCAAATACAGCAGGGTAGGGGTGGGAGGGGACAGGAGGTGTTGGTTCATGTTGGGATGAGGGCAGGCAGAGGGGGCTGGGAGATCCCGATACACTGACATTCTGAGTCCTAACACTGTCCTAACACTGTCGAGAACATACTCCCTCTCATCGTGATGATGCTAAAGGCACTTGGATGTCGTTTTTTGAGGGACCCTCAGGGTTGTCATGGGAACCAAGGTCAGGCAGATGCTAAGGGGAAAAAAAACTAGTCCATTCTGTTCGACTCTGTATGGGGCTGCTGGAAACCCCATTCAGCTCTCACTCACGTCCTGCCATGAACGGGGTTGGGGTGGGGTCCCCACCTGGACTGTCTGTGGTCAGTAGCCTGCCACTCTGTCCTGTTGGCCCATGAACACAATGTGGGGGCAGGACCAGGGCTTCCTAATGTTTCTAGCCCAGGGAGAATGGCCAGTGTCCCTTCCCAAGCTCTGTCTGAATCCTTTGCTCAAAATTGCCAGGGTAGACAGTTTTTTCTCTGGCTTGTCTCAGAAAGACCTTGAGGAATCCAGAAACCAAGTCAATCATCAAGCTTGTCCATGGGCCTGGCCTCTATGAATGGAGCAATAGGTTTGGCCATCAGACTGATTTTATAGACGTGGACATCAATGGTCTTCAGTTCCCAAGCAAGATTACACAGCTGGGTGAAAACAGAGCCTTCTTACAAGGTCCGTGAGAATACTGTCTAACCTCCTGGTCAGTAGCCAAGCTCCTCTCTGGCTGAGGTCTGGCCACACAACACTTCCTGTGCCCCTTCCCTCCAACTGTTTGTCTGGCCGAGGTAGAGAGAGTGGGGGCAAGGACCAGGCTGGGGGAGGCAGGGTCATGTATGGCCCCTGTTTGGCATCTGAATGCTTATGCAAAACCTCAGCTCCTGCTTGCACACCTCCAGTGACAGGGAACTATCTGTAGAGCAACAGGGCAATGACCTTGGGGCAATGACCTTCTTTCACCTGAGCGACAGTCTTCCTGTGACTCTCCACTCTTTGGCCCTAGATCTGCCCCAGTGTTGCAAAGACCAAGGTGCCTCTGTCATCTCCTAATGTCCCAGGTTTGGACTTCCTTGTGGCTTGAACCTCTGTCCCATCCTTGCCCCCTGTCACTGCCCCTACAGTGCACATGACAAGGACCCTCAGAACCGTCCAGACACTGGTCTCCTTCCCAAGGTGAGCAGTGGGCAACAGGGCACGGATGGTGCAGACTCAGGATTGAAGATCACGCCATCTGGCCTGCTGGAAAGGGACACCCTGGAAGCCATGCTTCTGAACCAGGGGACAGGACAGCTGTCCCTCTGGGGTGGTGAGGGCACAGGAAGCAAGCAGCAGCTGAGGGATGGTGGGAGGAACTGGAAGAATGGCTTCTCCTAGCTGGCAGCCCATCCTGCTGGGCTGGCAGGTCCTGGTGGGAGGGAGTCTGGGTACAGGGACTTGGGCCAGTGGGTCAGGGGCCATCCTGTGTGCTGGACCCCTTCAGGGTGAGCCTGACCAGCGAGACCTTAGCTCAGCACCTGAGGTCTGCATCAAGTGGCCAGCTGAGTGGGAGCTGGGGGTCAGTGAACGTCTGGGTGTGAGCTGCCTGGCCAAGGTGGGGACTGGTCTCTACCAAGAGCCCAAAGTGCCCATGGTGATCGCGGGGCACCTGCTTAGTGTCAGCTGGGTATGAGGTGTGTGTGTGTGTGTGTGTGTGTGTGTTCCCCTCTGGAGCTGTGCATCTCGTTGTATGTCCTGGGTGTAAGTATGTGCTCTGATGTAGTTGGAGGGGGGTATCCAGGTGTGAACGGTGTGGGCTTTCTCATGCTCTGACCCGGAGGCCGGACTGCCTTCCCTGGGATCCCAGGTGTAGACCATCTCCACCAGGTGTGATTTGTTTTGTGTTGAGGACCCTGGATCTCTGAGCTTCCATCCCACCCTCGCCCAGCTGAACAACCACACCAGGGGCAGGAAGACAGGGTGAAACCCTTAGAAAAAAACGCTTGAGAAACTCTGCAAAAGACGCATCCTGATGAAAAAACAGTCCTGTGGATGGGTCCCTACAAAAAAAGGGGGAAGTTCTGCCAGGAGCCGGCTCGCGGCCGCCCCCTATGGGAGATGCATAGGTGGTCGTCAGATGGGCCAGCCAAGGGCCGGCGTGGGCTCGGACAGAGACGGAGACGCTGCTTCCGGCGCAGGCGCAGCGGCGGGGGCCGCGGGAGGTGGGTCCCCGGGCCTCTCATATCATCTTCATGTTGAATTTGCGGGCGCCCCCCTGGCCAGCCGCGGCAGTGGGCCCGTCCACCTTGCGGAAAGAGTACTCCACCGAGAAGTTGTTTTTGTGCTGCCCGCGGCCGCGGCTCCACACAAAGAGCAGCAGGAAGCAGAAGAGGACGACACCCAGGAAGGTGATGCAGCCCATTGCGGTGGACACCAGGATGGTGGTGAGGTCGAGTGGGAAGCGCGCGGCCATCTGCGTGTCGTTGCGGCCCTCGCCCGGGGTCCGGTTGACGGCCGGCTCCGGCTGCACGCTCAGGGTGGCGAAGTAGGTGTCGTTGCCGCCCGCGTTGCTGGCCACGCACGTGTAGGTGCCGCTGTCCCCCGGCCGTGCATCCTGGATGTGCAGCGTGCCGCCCGGCAGCACGCGCGCCCGGCCGGCGCTGTCGGCGGTCACCGTGCGGTGGCGCGGGGTCACCCAGGCTACGGTGGGCGCCGGCTCGCCCTCCGCGCGGCACTGGAAGCGCACGTCGGCACCCGCGGCCGCTGTGACGCGCTGCAGCCGCCGCTCGCGGATCTTGGGCTTGCGGCACACGAAGTACTCGAAGAGCGCCGAGTCTGGCAGGCTGCGCAGCGCGTCGCCGCGGACCTCGGCCGGGGTGGCACAGGCCGGCGGGCGGCCGTCGAAGTTGAGGGTCTTGCGGCGTTGCACGACCCACAGCAGGCGGCAGTCGCAAGCCAGCGGGTTCCCGTCCACGCGCAGCGTCTCCAGCGTGTTGACTGAGTGGAAGGTGCTCTCCTCCAGCGTGGACAGCAGGTTGTTGGAGAGGTTGAGCAGGCGAATCTGCCGCAGCCCCAGGAAGGCCTGCGGCTCCACCACGGCCAACAGGGCCCCAGCCAGGTGCAGCTCACGCAGGCGCACCAGGTCGCGGAAGGACCCGCGTCGCACCGTGCTGATGGGGTTGTGCGACAGGTTGAGGCAGGTGAGGTGAGCCTGGTGGCGCAGGGCGGCGGCGGGCACGGCGGTGATGTTGGTGTGTGTGACGGACAGCGAGGTCAGGTTGAGCCCCCGCAGGCTGCCGGCGGCCACCTCCTCCAGCAGCGGCCAGTTGTCGATCTCCAAGTGCAGCAGGCCTGGGAGCCGCTGGAAGTTCTTGTCCTCCAGGGCGGCGATGGCCAGGTGGCGTAGCCGCAGGGCGCCCAGGCCCCGCAGGTGGCCCAGCGACTCACCCGACAGCGCTGTCAGGTTGCAGCGCTCCAGGGTGAGCTCCTCCAGCGCCAGCAGCCCGGCGAAGGCTCGGCGCGAGATGAACACCAGGTCGTTGTCGCCCACCTCCAGCCGGCGGAGGCTGCGCAGATCCTGGAAGGTGTAGTCCAGGAGGATGACCAGCTTGTTCTCGCTCAGGTCCAGCAGCGTGAGATTGTCCAGACGTGTGAAGACGCCGGGTGGGATGAGCTTGAGCAGATTACCGCGGAGGCGCAGCACGCGCAGGCGCGGCAGGTTGGAGAAGGCACCCGGCTCCACGTGCGCGATCACGTTCTCGCTCAGGTCCAGCTCCTCCAGCAGCGGCAGGGCGGCCAGGTCGCCCGGGTTCAGGCAGCGGATGCGGTTGCGGCTGAGCTCCAGCAAGCGTGTCTCGGCCGGGATGCCGTCGGGCACTGCGGTCAGCCGGCGCCGGGGACAGGCTACCGCGCGCGTCTGCACCGTACACTCGCAGCGGGCCGGGCAGCCCCCTGCGGGGGACAGGGCCGCGGGCAGGAGCAGGAGTTGCAGGCTTAGCACCCACAGCCAGCAGGTCATGGTGCGGAGCCTGGGCCTAGGGCCACGCCACCATCCTTGTGGGCACCTGCGGGCGGGGGCAGCGTTAGTACCCACACTCCAGGCCTGTTCCATCCCATCCTAGCAGTGCGCTCAGGAAGCAATCGTCCAGGACCCGGAATCCCACTCCCTGGCATCTACCCAAGGGCTGTGAGGGGAGCAACCTGGATGGATGATCAGGGTGGACAGAGGGGTGACTTCAGATCAGGACAGGTGACATTTGTGCTGAGACCCTGTACAGGGTTCATTTGTGTTCTCCCTAAAAGAAACAAGGCTTCCCAGATGACACTAATGGTAGACAGCCTGCCTGCCAATGCAGGAGACATAAGTGATGTGGGTTCAATCCCTGGGTCAAGAAGATCCCCTGGAGCAGGAAATGGCTACCCACTCCAGTATTCATCCCTGTAGAATCCCATGGAGAGAGGAGCCTGGCAGGCTACAGTCTATGAGGTTGCAAAGAGTTGGACATGACTGAGCACACACATACACACATACATACATGTAGAAGTCCCCTGATTCATTGTAAGGGGCCTCCTTTGAAAATAGGTTCTTTGCAGATGTGATGAATTGAGGCGAATTTATATTGGATTCAGTTGGCCCTGAATCAAATGAGTGATGTCCTTATAACAAAACGGCAGTTTGGATGTGCACAGAGATGCACACAGAGGGAATAAGGCCATGTGAAGACAAGAGGCAGAGGCTGGAGGGATGTGTCTATATAAGTCGAGAATGGCTGGGGTCCCCAGAAGCTGGGAGAGGCATGAAGGACCCTCCCTTGGAGCCTTTGGAGGGAGATGGCCCTACAACACCTGAATTTCAGGCTCGTGGTCTCCAGAAGCCAGAGTGCATAGACTTCTGTTGTTTTAAGTCACTCAGTTTGTAGTACTTTGTTTTGGCCACAGGAAGCTCATGTAAACCCATAGGAGGACAAGGAAAGGGCCGTAGGTGTTAGGGAAAGATGGTTCCAGGCTGGAGGAACGGCCAGTGCAAAGGCCCTGAGGCAGCAGGAGCAAATGGAGTGAGTAGGGGTGGGGAACCAGGAGATGCACTGGGGGGGCCTTAGAGGCCAATGATGTGACCGAGAAGGACCAGAGGAACAGATGCCAAATGCCTGGGCCTCTGCACCTGTGGCTTCCAAGTTGCTCCATCTTTCCAGGCAACCAGCTGGCCCTCCATCTCCCATCTCCCCCATGTTCTGCTGGGCTGCAGCCCAGATCCCAGGGCCAAGGTGGGTGGGGTGGGGAAGGAGCAGCCAGATGGCAGCTGGAGGGAGCTGCTCTGTTGGCCAGGCAGCTATTTTCAGCATCTGAGCAGCTGAAGCCCCCAGGCTTCCCCTGACGGCCCCCCCACCGCCCCCCACTGGCACATCCCTACTGCCTCTTTTCTCACTGTTCCCACAGGCCTGGCCCAGCAAGGACCCAGGCTCTAGATCCTCACCCACGAGGTCAGCTCCTGCCTGCCTGGACCCTTTTGAGAATTTTAGGTGAAAACGAACAGACGCAGAGCCCGGAGTAACTGCTAGCTTAATGCTAGAGGCGAGTCACACGTCACCAGGGGAGAGAGTTTGTATTTTGCAGGTGTCATCAAATTAAGATGAGGTCATGCCAGAGTAGGGTGGGCCCTGATCCAATGATGGGTGTCCTTA
Organism: Giraffa tippelskirchi; assembly: GCF_054371585.1. Classification (NCBI taxonomy): domain Eukaryota; kingdom Metazoa; phylum Chordata; class Mammalia; order Artiodactyla; family Giraffidae; genus Giraffa; species Giraffa tippelskirchi. The sequence continues at coordinate 97,474,820 of NC_137280.1, read as the reverse complement.
TGAAAGGGGGAAATTTGGATGCAGACATGCAGGAATGATGGCCATGTGACGACGGAGGCAGAGTTTGGAGTGATGCATTTATAAGCCAAGAGACACCAGGGTTGCCAGTAAGCACCAGAAGCTGCAAGAAACAGGGGAGGATCCACTCCTAGAGTCTCTGCAGGGAGCACAGCCCTGCTGACACCTTGACTTTGAATGTCTGGCCTCTAGAACAGAGAGTAACTTTCTGTTGTTTAAGCCACCCTGTTTGTGAGCTTTCATTATGGCAGCTACTGGATACTAATACAAGACCTACATAAGTAGCCACGTATCTGTTAAAAAAAAAACTCACACATGAGAGCAGAGGGGCATCAACAAGGAGGTTTGCTGCAGAATCGTTTGGAAAAACAAAAAACTGGAACTAACCCAGATATCCATCTACAGGGGATCCAGGAAATAAATTGTGGTCCATGCCTGCTATGGAACACAGGGAGACTTTTATGTACCAATGAAGAAAGACAGTGGAGGTGCACGTATACCGGGAAAATAAAACCCTCAGAACTAATCTCATTGTCCATCAGTGGGTGCTCAGTCATGTCTGGCTCTTTGCGACCCCATGGACTGTAGCCATCCAGGCTCCTCTGCCCATGGAATTTTCTAGGCAAGAAGATTGGAGTGGGGTGCCCTTTTGTACTCCAGGGGATCTTCCCAATCCGGGAATTGAATCCTCGTCTCGCATCTCCTGCATTGGTAGGCGGATTCTTTCCCACTAGCACCACCTGGGAAGCCCATCCATCAATAGGGCATTGGTTAAATAAGCTAGGGTCTGTGCCTGCTGTGGAATCAAGGAGATTCGTGTATACTTAGTAGAGAAAGAAAGCTGAGATGTACTTGTATGGAGGAAAAATGGAACTAACCTAGGCGCCCATCAATAGGGGATCAAATAAGCCATAATGCATGGTTATTGTGGAATGCTGGGAGATTTGAATGCACCCACAAGGAAAGATGGCTGAGTTGTAGTTCCAAGAGAGGCCAGAGGAATCGAGGTTGCCAAACAATCACAGACAGCACAAGTCTATTCATCAGGAAGTAAAATCAAACACCAAACTCAATTCTTGATTTGAGTGGGCACATAAACACATGTGCAGGTGCCCCCGAAATGCCTGGGGATTCACACACTGTATGAACAGCACTGTGAGTGGCAGGAATGGAGTTGAAATCATGGAGAGCGTGGTCACACCATGAGGAAACCAAGGCACCTCTGATCTCCAGGAGGTCATGGGTCTTAGCTCTCTGCCCCTGGCTGGGGAACCTAATGGGGAGGCAGACAGAGGGAGCGAGAAGCATCTGGTTCTGCTTTCCCACTGCAACTGTCCTTAATCCCAACCTGCGTATCGCAGGGAACACAATCCTTCCCCGAGACAAGCTGCCTTCCCAGGCTCTCTTTCTAGGTCATTCTCTTCCATGTTGTTGCCCTGGACAGCAAGCAGAGGGGCCACGTCCCACGAGGGGACGAGACAGTCAGAAACAATGGTCCCCTATTCATCCATCTCTTTCTACCTTAAACTGGCTCTTCAGTCACTCCTAGGTCTGGCTGCTCCCCGTGGTCAAGGGGTCACTGTCTGTCACCCAGGGATAGGGGACAACTCCTCAGCGGTCTGCTTCAGAGCAGCCAGGCCCCGCCAGCTCTGCCCCCAGAAGGAAATGACTGGTGTCGTTCAGTGCCCCAAACAGACTCCTTGTGGGGGTGGGGGGCAGAGCGGCCTGCTCTTTTCTTGCTGCAGGAGAGAATTCACACCCCTGTCCCCTCCCCGCCCTCCCCTCCTCCCTCTCTCCCCCTCCTCACTCTGCTGCAGATGCACAGGCCTGCTCGCTGCTCCTCCAACACACCTGGTTGGTCCTGCCCCAGGGCCTTTGCACATGTTATGCAATACCCAGACCACCACCCCTACAAGGCTCTCTCCCTGACTTTATTTGGATCTGGCCCCCAATGTCACTTCCTTGGTGACTTTTAGTACTCAAGTACCCTCCCAGTCTCTCTTATATGCCACTTAAACCTCTGTTCAAAGCTGGTCATTGTCTTCATCCACATGGCAAACACTGCAGCAGCCATGGCTCTGGGCTATCTGAATGGGGCCATTTAAGTCCCACAACATCCTCATTGGGAGGGGGAAGCCCCACTGTCACCCTCATTTTACAGATGGGAACACTGATGCACAAAGCAAGTTAAGTCACCAGCTCAGGTACACATAGGGCTTCCCAGGTGGCAATAGTGGTAAAGAATCCGCCAGTGCAGGAGATACAAGAGAGGTGGTTTGAACTCCTGGGTTGAAAAGATCTGGAGAAGGAAATGGCAACCCGTTTCAGTATTCTTGCCTGGGAAACCCCATGGACAGAGGAACCAGGCAGGCTGTAGCCCATGGGGTTGCAGAGAGTTAGACATGTCTTAGCACAGGTTCACACAGCATGTCAGAGGTGGCAGGGGATAGTCTCAGGGAGAGGTTGGTGGTGCTCAATCGTGTAACTCTATCTCTCTCTCTCTTTTAAACAGGCAGGAGAGAGTCTTGGCAGTTCATCCGGCTAGAATTCAAAACACAGCTCTGTTTTCGCTGGACCTGCAAAGGTCCTATAATGCTCGTTTCCTCTCATTCATCGATTTCGTCCATCTGTCAGTCAAATGTCTACGGTGCCAGGCATCTTCCAAGTGCTGAGGACACAGAGTGCCTGAGACAAACAGGTCAGCTTTCTGGGAGCTGACAGATAATAAAAGAGGTAAATACATGCTCTTCCACCTCCGGCGGCCATAAATGAAGAGGAATAAATCAGGAAGATGACAACAGGGTGTCGAGGGGATTGTAACCATCTAATTTACTGAGGAAGGATGGTTGTGTAAAGAGTAAGGGAGGGAGAGAAGGGGCCTAGCAGATGGTGGGCAGTAGGACCGGGCTGCTCAGCCCAGGAGGCTGGGAGCAGGCACTGTAGAGAGAGGAAGGTGGACTTTCTATCTACAAACTTAAAAAATATTTTAAAAAAATTATTTTAAGTTTTTATTTATTTGGTTGTGCCAGGTCTTACTTGCAGCACATGGGATTTAGTTCCCTGACCAGGGATCAAACCCAGGTCCCCTGCATTGCGAGCACCGAGTCCTAACCACTGGACCACCAGGGAAGTCTCCCCCCTCCAAATTTTTTTAAGTTGGAAAGAAATTTAAAAAATAGTTGTCACAGAGGCAGCTAAGAACAATGTCAGGAAGGAAGTACTCGATTCAAGAGGTCAGGACAGCTAGGGCACAGGCACCGTGATACAGTTTCTTGGAAAGGCTGCGGAGACCTCGGTTCTGATGCGCTGTGTGACCTCCAATGAAAAACATGCCCTCTATGAACCTCGCCTGTCAAAGGCAGCAAAACCTCGGTGTTCTCAGAGCTCTCCTGCTGTAATTGCTCCCAGGATGAGAGGACAGCTGGTCCTTTGGTGCCCAGCAGGGGCCACTCCAGCTGTGACCTAGTTTGTGAACTCCAACCTCTCCCAACCCAGAGCGGGCCTGTCATCTTCTCTGCAGGGGGTTGGCGGACTCGCAACTGGGCTGGAGCTTCCGATGCCTCCCCCACTAGGGTTCCAGCCCCTCCATGGTGGGAAGCGATTCTGGGACCTTGACTCTGCCTCCAGTAGCCGCGTTCACTCACGTTCCTGGATGTTGGGGGGCTGGGAAGTGGGAGAGCTCAGGGGAGGGCTGAGGGTGGAAGGAACTGAGCTGAGATGCCCAAATACCCCTGCATCCTTGCTGCTCTTGGATAATCAAGGGCCGGGTACCCTGAGCAAGTGAGTCACCCTCTCTGGGCCTGTTTCCTCGCCTGGAGGCCTGGGCCTTGCAATGGGGTTAGAAGGCCAGGTTCCCAGTCCCTGATTAGGGTGCTCATGCTCAGTCATGTCTGACTCTTTGCCACCCAGTGACTGTAGCCTGCCAGGCTCCTCTGTCCAGGGGATTCTCCAGGCAAGAATACTGTAGAGGGTTGCCATTCCCTTCTCCAGGGGATCTTCCTGACCCAGGGATCGAACCCGAATCTCCTGCATTGGCAGGTGGATTCTTTACCATTGAGCCACTGGGGAAGCCCCCCAGTTAGGCTGGGAGTCTAGATTCTAGTCCTGCTTCTGTTGCTAAGTTTTCAGGGCATCAGGTCCACTTCCTGATGACAGTGAGAAGACAGTGAGAACACCAGCTGTGGATGGTGGTGGGAAGGGCAGGCTGGGCAGGGAGGACAGGGTGGGCAAAGGCTGTGGAGTGGGGGCCATGCTAGAGGGCAAAGTGAGGCTGCATGGACAGGCTGCTGTTGAGTCCACACTTTCTCTGCCCCTTCCCTCCTCCGTGAGGCTATGGCCTTGGGGGAGGTGACCCCCACAGGGCTGTCAAGGTCCCCACCTGCCCTCTAGACCCTCCATTTCCCCCCAGGGACCCGCCTCCCACCTGGGGCCTCGCCTCCCGTCTGCTCAGGACTAGACACCATCTGTTCACTGATGACTCTTCTGAACTCCAGCCCCAGGGACTGGAGCCACATCCCTGACATCACCCGGAGGCCCTGCAGCGTCCCAACTTCAGCCTCCCCTGGCAGCTCCTTGCTCACACCCCCGGCCAATCCGTCACCAGGTACAGTCAGCTTCACCTCCAAATATATCCCAGATCCACCTTGTTCTGCAGCTTTGCCACCGCCAGGCCCCCACCTGCCAGCACGGGCTCCAGCTCACTCCCCAGCGTTCAGCAGACACCCTGCCTTCTCAGGCCTCAGTTGTTCCTGCCTGCAGAATGGACTGGAGTTGTGTGAGGGTCTCTTGACCCTGCTGACCTTTGGGGCCAGATCATTCTCTGTGTGTGGGGGGGCTGTCCTGGGTGCTGTAGGGTATGGAACAGCCTCCCTGGCCCCCACTCCCTTGACACCAGGAGCCCCCCAGTCATGAAAACCACAGATGTCCCCAGACATCACCCATGTCCCCTGGGGGCAGGATCACCCAGGTAAGATCCACGTTGTAGAGGGTGCTGGACACAGAGCAGGCATCTAGTTGATGCCCCAGGAAGAAACAGGCTGATTATCCGTTTGTTATCAGTGAGGAAGCAGAGGCTTAGGGAGGGGAAGTGACTCACCCTGGAGGAGAGAAGTACATGTAAGATTCGAACCCAGGGCTCCATACCCTCTTTTCCCATGGCTCTCTCGGGGTTAGGGCGAGGGGACCTCCACCTCTGTGGAACCCTGACTTCTGCCAGCTCTGCAGACCCAGGAGCTGCCCTGTGCCAGCCGGCCAGAACTGAGATGCCCTGGGGCTGCCTAAGAGCATGGCTCCCTCCTCCCATGTCATGGAGGCTTCCGGGTCAGTGAGCACATGACCTGTGGCCAGAGGTAGAGGAGGCCCTGGGTCCAGCCTGGCCCTTCCTGGGTCCCCTGCCTCCGTGTGGCTGCCAATGCCAGAAAAACTCCTCGCCACATGATTGAACACTGCTCATGCTGAGCAGGGTGTAGACCAGACCCCCTGAACACTCAGACCCCCATGCAGAGCCAAGGCCCCCCACCCTCATTTTCCGGACTTGGGATCCAGAGCCTGGGGGTCGGTGGCTGAGAACCTACCCATCTCCTTCCCCAGCAAGGGGCAGGTCCCATGGGGGCAGGGCTCTACCGGCCACAGTCCAAACCTCTATCTGTCCCTCTAAACCCCAGCAGGCCAAGCATGGGTGCTGGGGGCGCAGCAGCACCCCAGCTTTCCTCAGCACATTTTTTTCCTATTTCAAGTATTCAGTGGTTTTTTGGTGTGTTCACAAGTATGTGTAGTCATCACCCCTACCTAATTCCAGAACATTCCATCCCCCAAAAGAAGCCCTGTCCCCATCAGCAGTCACCCCCTCCCAGCCCCTGACAACCAGACAACCAGGAACCCACTCTCTGTGTCTGTGGATCTGCCTGCTCTGCACGTTTCCCATCAGTGGAATCACACCCTGTGTGTCCTTCTGTGTCTGCGTTTCTCACTGAGCATCGTGTGGGGCAGGCAAGCAGGCAAGAGATGCAAACACATCCGTGAAGTATATCGTTTGGGCGAAGCAGGGGTCTGCTCTGGTCTGATGCTTTGTCCAGTGTGGCTGGAAAGGTGTGTCTGAGTTGAGTCTTGAGTGGGGGTGGGTAGGCAGGAGTGAGCCAGGAGGAAGGCTGGGAGATGGTGTTCCGGGAGGAGGGGCCCGCCAGGGTGAAGGCCCTGAGGTGGGGGCGAAGGGCTGGTGCTGGGAGGACAGAAGTAGGGGTGACTGGAGGCTCAGGGCACATCTGAGTTTGGGGCTGGGAGTTGAGGTTGGCAAGGATGGAACCATGCAGCGTGCTGAACCCACAGTGAGGTGTAGGGACTTGATTCTGAGTGATGGGTAGCTATGAGGGAGGCTGGAGAAGGAACATGATGGAGCTGAGTCGGCATCTGAAGATGCATCTGGGTTTGTGTGTTCTGGGCCTGTCACCCTACATCACATGAACCTGGACAGTCACCCTCCTGGACAGCTCTGTCCTGAGGGCGGGGACCACGTCAGTCCCTTCTCTACCCCCCACCACCAGCACACACAGAGCTGGGTGCTCCGTGGGCCAATGAGGGAAGCAGAGAGATTCTAGCAACAGGATGAGATCTCCAGGGTCCCCATGGGAGCCCACCCCTGACTACCTTGGAAGAGACTTGTAAGGCGCTGAACCTCAGCTTCCTCTTCTGCAAAAGGGACCCAGGTGACCAACAACTGCCCTCCGGGTGCTGACTGAGTAGCAGGTGAGAACTCAGAGAGAGAAGGTACTTTATAACCTGGGGCCTTCGGAAAATTCTCCACTGAGTGCCGGCTGGGGTCAGGTGCCCTGAGTCCTAGGCCTTGTTCTGGTCTCACCCATTCATTCAACACGCATTTAATGGGCACCTTCTGTGTACCATGCACTGTTCTAGTTCTTAAGGGAAACAGCTTTGAAAAATACAGACGGAATCCCTGCCAGTCATCCACAGGTGATAAAGAGAAGAAAGAGTACCGGAGGCCATGTGTGGATGGTGCAACAGAGAATAACGGGGAGGTGGGGCCTGTGGTCAGCCAAAGAATGGCCCCTTCAAAGATGCCCACAGCCTGACCCCTGAAACCTGCAAATGTTACTTTATGTGGCAAAGAGGGATGAAATTAAGGATGCTGATCGGTTCACCCTGAGGTGGAGACGATCCTGGATTCCCCGGGGGCCCAGTGTCATCACGTTGTCCTTATAAGAGGGAGGCGGGAGGGTCAGAGGCAGAGAGAGATGGGAGATGCTGGGCTGCTGACTGTGAGGATGGAGGGAGAGGTCGTGAGCCAGGGATGAGGCACCTCTAGAAACTAGAAAAGGCAGGAGCCGGTGCTTTCCAGGAGCCTCTGGAGGGACCTGCCCTGCCCACGCCTGGGTTTAGCTGTGTGAGGCCTGAGCTGGACTCCTGATCTGCAGGGTTGTGAGAGAATCAATGTGTGTGGTTTGAGCACTAGGTTTGTGGCAATCTGTGGCAGCACCCCTGGGAGCCCTGCGCAGGGTCTTTGCAGATTTGAAGAGGAGGTGGGCGGAGGCCTCTGCGGAGCTGTGTGCCGGCTCTGGGGGCTGGAAGGGGGAGGGGGCTCTGCTCCCCACAGTATCTGCCATCAGTATCAGCAGCAGTGCAGGAAGCTATCTGGGGGAAGAGCCCAAAATCTGTCCGTCGAGGGCAACAGAGACCCTCCTCCCCAGAGCCCCTAGCGGGCCTTAACCCAAATTTACCATGAAGTTCTTAACCCAGGCAGTGGGGTGGTGACTGGGGTTGCTGGGGCCCCTCTCCAGGATCAGGGGCAGCCCAGCTCCTCCCTGCCCTACCCATGGAGAGAGCTTTGCCCCTACAGACACATGGGACAAGTCCTGTCCCCTCCCAGGCTAGGGGATGCTGAACACTGCTTTGGGTGAGACTGAGCCAAGCCCCCTGAAGGAAGCAGCTAAACCCATAGGAGGACAGGGAGGGGGGTGAATAGATGCTGCTGGCAGCTGACCACTCTGTCCCCTCCCCCTCCTCCATCACAACTGGGGCCAGAGGGACACACGGCAGTGTTGTTTGGTGGGCCTTCAAAGTGTTCCCTGTTCAGGCTTCCAGATGGATGAGGTGGGGCCCGGCCCCAAGCAGCACCCAGCCCTCTGAGGCCCGTTTTTGGGGACATACTGCCGACCCCTTCAGGACTGGTGTATCCTTCGTCCTAGATCTGGCCCTTCCGGGACTTTCATCCACGACAATTCATTAAGCCCTAATTAGTCTCTGTCAGCCATTAGTCCCTTTTAACCCTACAGGGGACTGGGGGGCCTCCCGACCCACTTTCCTTGACCGCCTTTGGCAGGTGAGGCCTCTAGAACCACATTTTGAATGTCTACTGTCTACCACAGCCACTCAGCCACTAGCCCAGCCCAGCCCCAAAGGTGGGAATAGTGAAGCCCACTTGCAGAAGAACGAGACTGAGGGTCAGAGTGGTCCCCAGTTCACCTGGCAGCACTCAGCTTGAGAGTCAACATTTGAACCCTGGTCCGATGCCAGCTCCTTTTCACTGAATCCCAGAGCCCTATTGGAAGGTCCTTTTCAGAGGACCAGGATTGACACATGGTGGTGGGCAGCTTGCCCCGGGGCCCACCTGGAACAAGCTTTGCTTGGAGAGTTCTCTGAGAGGCTCTCTACCTGGTGAGTAGGTGATGACTCAGGGGCATCCGAGAATGACAGCCTTGTGGGAAGAGAAATCAAGCTGACGCCTGAGATCTGCTTTATATTCCCACTCAGCAAGGTACCTTCGGATCCTGGGCATTCTGTGTGGGTGGCTGGGAGCAGCCACCCCCATTCTACAGATGAGCACACTGAGGCCAAGCTGCTGTGTTAACAGTGGGGATGATCAAGGCTGCCCTGCTGTCACACAATATCTAGCTCATGGCAGCCGCATGCTGGGGGCACAATGCACCTGCATTTCTTACACCCTGCATTGATGTCCATCTCAAAACTGGAGCTCATAGAAGGGCTGTCTTTTGTCAGAGGTCACCAGCAAGGATGGGGAACAGAGAGGTAGGCTGAGGAAGTCTGGCTTTAGCCCTTCCAAGCCCTCATCCCACGGTGGGCGGCCCCTTCCCACCACTCCATGCCATCTGGGTAGAAGGAGGAGGAGCCACACCTGTGAGGGAAGCCTACGGGGTCTTCCAACTCAGATCCTGTCTCAGATGACTGCCACTCTGGCTCAGAGGGGGAATGGAGCAAGGCAGGACACTCACAGCCCGACGGCTCCAGACCTCTCTTTGCCTGCCCACACCTGGTTTCCACCAACCTCACCCACAGAGACCCCATGTCCTCTGCCTCTGGGTACTCACCACAGCCTTCCCAGCCTCCACACCTCCTCCAGGGAGCCCTCTTGTGTTGCTCCAGGTTTTAGAGCCCTACTCTCCCTGAAAGTTCTCCCCCCCATCAAACCCCAGATGGTCCCTCTGTCTGCTGTCATGCTGCCGCAGACACCCCCTCCCCACGCCCCCGCCAGAAGCAAGAGGTTCTCAACCATCTCTGTACAAACGTGGATTCACCAGGGACTGCTTGTTAACAATGCAGGCTCCTGGGCATGAACCCCAGAAGTGCTGATTCCTCAGAACTGGGGGGCTGGGGTGCCTGTACTGTTAGCGCTTGGGGCACGTGGTCTGGAAAATAAGGACCAGGTCTTTTCCTGCACTGGGATCAAGGCACAAGGTGCTGCCCTCCCCAACTTGTTGAATGGGGCTCAGTGGCCTCACGGGCCAGGCCCTGGGGGGCTCCTATGCCAAGCTTCAGGGGACAGAGAGAAGCCCCCACCCCACCCTTGCTGCTGACTGGACACAGGCCCGCGGGGCAGGGGGCCCGGCCCTGCGCTCCCAAATCCTCCCACCTGGCTGGACTGTCCCCAACCCAGCGATGCAGCAGGTCCTGGTGTTAACGCCTCCTGCGCCTTCCGGGCGCAGTCCCCCAGGCTGGACCAGACCTCGCCGGAAGGGAGGGCGAAAAGGCTCCGGACCCGACCGTCCCCGATTCCCAGACCCAGCCAGTGCCCCATCCTAACCCCCTTTGGAGGGGAGCGCATTCCAGGCGTCCCCACTGCCTCCAGAGAGAAGACCAGCTGGCTCCTTGCTCCTCGGCGCCCCGGGGAGGGACAGGGGGACCTCAGCATGGCGAGTGGCCCCCCAAAGTTTCCAGGGGGAGCGCTGGGGGCCTGAGGAGGAGCAATGCACCCGGGAGGGGCGCTCAGGGAGAGTGGCCCCCCAGGCGAGAATGGGGGGCGCGGGTGGGGGCTACGGCGCGCAGGTGGTGCGGAGTCACCGGGCCCGGCGCGGACACTCACCTGGGCGGCTCCGCCGTGGACACGGCGCGGGCTGCGGCGCGGGGGCCGCCCGGAGCCGACAGGAGCCGCCGCCACCGCCGCCTCCCGGGTCCGCCGTGCTCGCCCCCGCCGGCGCGTGCCCGCCGGCGCCCTCCTCGCGCGGGACTGCGCTCCGCCGTGCGCGCGGCCCGCCGGCTAGGGTGCGCGGCGCCCCAACCGCAGGTGTGCGGGGCTGCAGGAAGCTAGGACACGTGCGCGCAGGTGCCGGGACACGCGCCAGGGTGGCGGGGGGGGGGCAGGGCGTCCAGGCCCTGGGAGCGCGTGTTGCCCCGTGCACACCCGCCCGCGGTGGCGCGAACGAGAACCTCTGTGACGGGGCCTTTGTGTACCTGCAGAGGCTGCGGTGCGGGAAACGCCGGGCTCCCCATCTGCGCTTGTCTGGCATCTGCCCTTCCTCTCTGCCCCCACTCGGGGTCTCCAGCACCTGACACCTGGACACCTGCCCCAGCCTCTTCCGCTCCTGCCAGCCCTCCAGGCCCATTCCTCACGCAGGTCGCAGAGGCTACTTAACCACTGGCCTCTGGAATTGACTATGGATGGCTCTCTATTGAACCTGGATTCATGTCTAAACGCGGTGTATGTTTCTGGATCTTCGGTACCCGTGCCTTCCTCCCGCCGCCTCACTCGTGCCTCACTCCTTCGCCAGAAGGTCCCCTTGCTCCTCTTTGAACACGCCAAGAGGGCCCTGCCGGGCTCAGGGCCTTTCCCCTTACTGTTTCCTCTGCCTTTCCCTTCATCCTTCTTGGCCAGTGTGTAATTACTTGTGTTTATGCAGCAGCCTGCTCAATGGATGTTAATGGAAAGAATGACTCTTACTTTTACGTATTGTGATGTATGTAGTTTCCTGATCCCCCAATACTGGGCCTGCCGGCTGTCAGCCCCGTTTAGGGAACTCATGCTGTGGAGTCTGGGCTGGGAGGTAGACGGTACTCCAGTGTTGGGGGCACAGGGGCAGAGGACGGGGGTACCTCCCAACCCCCCCTACCATCATGCTAAGACATGATTAGTAGCAAGATTGTCGAATGCTCACTATATGCTGGGCTCTTCTTTTTTTTTTAATGTTGATTTTGTGTTTATTTGGCTGCACTGGGTCTTAGTTGAAGCATGTGGGATCTAGTTCCCTGACCAGGAATCAAACCAGGGCCTCCTGCATCAGGAGTGTGGAGTCTTAGCCACTGGACCACCAGGAAAGTCCCTGGGCTCTGTTCTTAACATGAGCCCTCTGGTGCTTGCTGCAGCCCCATCCGTTACAGGTGGAGGCTAATTATTCCCATTTCTCAAATCAGCAAGTTGAGGCTCAAAGATGCCATCTTTCCCAAGTGAGGGGCTCAAGGTGGGCCTGGCTGCTCCAGGAGGCTAGGTGTGTAACCTTGCACGATCCTACCCCCAGCCCTTCCCACCCACTGTGCCCTCCTAGCTGCTCCCATGGTGGCTTGGCGTCAACTCAGCCACCTGTGACTCAAGCAGGCTCCGTTCCCAGACTGTCGCATTGGCCCGAGGCCCAGAAACTGCATCCTAGGAGGCTGCAGGCCAGGTGCCCAAGGGACAAGAGGATGGATCCCTTCCTGGCCTGCAGAGGTCCAAGAGGAGGACATGGGGTCCCCTCCCTGGTGGTTCTCCATCCCCACGGGCAGCCCAGCCCCCACACAGAGGAATCACTGCTGTAGAGGCTGTGTGATCTCGGGGCAGTCACTTTCCCTCTCTGAGCTTCTGTCTCCTGTGAAATGAGGTTCTGGTAACCTCATTTCCAGGGCTCTTAGAGGAAAGTGCTTATTGAGCACCTACTGTGTACCAGGTCAAGCACTAGAGGTAGGAGATGTGGCAGGGGGCTCGCCATGGCCCTGGGGGAGCAGACCAGTGAGACAGTCACGAAAGGGTGTGGTGGGAAACTCAGCAGAGAGCCGGTACTCAATCTAGGGTGGAAGTCAGTGAATCTCTTCCAAGGAGGGGCTCTTGAGATGAGTCCTGCAGGGGACAGGGGTAACTGATGTGGTGGCCAGGATTGGAACCCACTTCCTGGCTGTGGAACTGTGGGCAGCTCCCCTCCAGCCTCAGTTTCCACATCTGTAAAATGGGGGCTCAAACTGTATAGCCATCTTCTAGGATTGCAAGGACTCCACTCAATAACACAGGGGGAAACCAGGGCTCTCAGTGGCCCTGCCCAGCTCTCATTCATTGCTCCAGAAACCTGGTTGAAGGGCAGGATGAGGCCTCAGACACTGCCCGCCTCAGGACCTTTGCATGGCTCTTTCCTCCACTGCAGCACCTTTCTCCCAGCCACCAGCCCGGCTCACCCCTTCCTGACTCATGTCTCCACCCCTTGCCTCCTCTATCCCCTCCCTGCCTCCTCGGCACTCTCCCTACTTAAGACACCATGTAATTTACTGATTTATCCTGTTGATCATGGGCTCTTCCTTCTTTCCTACTGTGGAACGGCTCCAGTAGACACAGAGTAGGTGTCCAGTAAATGCCAGCTGAATGAACAAATGGTCCGGTGATGCTGAGGGCTGTAGGTTTTACCCCTGGAAGTGGGGGTTCTGAGGGGTCTGAGTGGGGAAGTGTCTGTTGCTGCCTGAAACCACTGTCTTATCATCTCTCCATTCTTGGTCAGTATCAACCTGCTTCCTATACCGAGAGGGAGCCCAGGAGCATGTAGTAGGCCCTCAGTAACCAGCTAGAATGTGCACATTGGCATTGCTGTTCTATTAGATTTAGCAGGGACATGGAAGTGGGCTCAGCCACTGAATGGCCTCTCTGGGCCCAGCATCCCCAGTGGGATGCTACCGTGAGGGCCGAGGTGGGTGTGGGAAGGAGGTGTAGCTAGGGGTTCCAGCCTCCCAGGTGGTGGGATGGCAGTACCTGGTTGCCAAGGTTACGAACACCTGCGATGGGGATGTTGCCATGGAGACAGACCCCTGGAAGGAGAGGGCGGCTCCAGATGGGGGAGCTGTAGGTTGGGCAGGGGGCCTGGAGGTGGCTGCCATCCCCAGGGGCTTCCCTAGCACCCTGTGTCCCACCTTCCTGGCTGTGGGTGCAGCAGGGCCCTGACTCTCCCCATCCTGTGTCCTCGTACCTGGGAAAGCCAGCAGGAGCCCTTAGGCAGCAGTAATGATTTCTAAAATTAAAAGCCCTTCTCTTCTCTCCTTTCTCCGGCGAGATGTGTACGACTGGCGGTCGGGGCCAGGGGAAGCAGGAGTCACATGGCCTGGAACCTCAGCTGTGGCCTCAGACAAGTGGCTTTCCCACCGTGATAAGAGTGGAATCCTGAGTTTCTGGGAGACAAGAGTTCAGAGGGATTGAGGCCTTGGACTCCAGATCCCAGGGGCTACCCCAGGTAGGTCCCTGCTGGGTGACCTTGACTGATGACCTAACCTCTCTGAGCCCCAGTAGCCTCATCTGTAATGTGGGAATCATAACAACCCATCCCTCTAGGAGGTTGACATGTGCCTGTGCTGTTTACAGGTCTGCCCGATCCACGATACACAGGGGTGTTATTTACTGAGTCAACATTTCCTCGGGCTGTGCGTGGGGATGCTGGTCCCCAAACACAGCTCCCACTGAACAAATGGGCCCAAAGCTAGCAGGACAAGCTCTGAGGGTTGCAGAGGGTGGGAACGGCCCGACAGCAGAGAGCCCAGTGAAGGCATAGACTGGAGGGCTTCCCAGACATGGCACTGGGGCTTCTGCAGCTTTTCTGTGTGGCCACACAGGGGCCTCAAACTGACACTAACTCCTGTGTAAGGTGGGCCCTCGATGGCAGCCCCCAAGTCCCAAGTAAGCATAGGTCCCTGATATGGTTATGATAAACAGTCCCCTCAGGGCCTCCTTGCATGTGCCCCATGGAGCTTACCAAAACCCAGCTCTTTTTTGGTTGAATTGACCTATCTGACTGCAGCCAAGGGAACCCAGAGCAGGCACCATCATGATCTAGTTGCAGGGTCCTGAGGCCTGAATCACTTGCAAGGATTTTCAGTAAGTAAATCTTGCAGTAGTAAGCAGTTTCAGATTTTGCAAATAGGGCTCATCTTAGTTCCTCCTTTCTTCTTCTTTTTAAAAAAATATTTATTTGCCTGTGCTGGGTCTTAGTTGTGGCATGTGGGATCTCCAATCTTCATTGCGGCATGCAGCATATTTAGTTGCAGCACGTGGGATCTAGTTCCTTGACCAGGGATGTAACCCAGGCCCCCTGCATCAGGAGCATGGACTCTTAGCCCCTGGACCACCAGGGAATTTCCTTAGTTCTTCCTTTCTGACATTCATCATTAATTTAATTTTCCTGTCCTTTCATACTGTTCAGGCTCTCAAGTACAATGTCCAAGATGACAATGGACATCCTTTCCTTGCTCCTGGTCTTAGGGGGAAAGCTATCAGTTTTTCACCATTTATGGTGATGTCAGCTGTCAGTTTTTCACAGATGACCTTTATCAGGTTGAGGAAATTCCCTCTTTCTATTTGCCAAGATTTCAACCTGAATTGAGTGTTGAATTTTGTCAGATGCTTCTTCTGCAGGCATGAAAAAAACAGTCATAGGGTTTTTCTCCTTTCTTGTGTCAATGAGGTGAATCCCATTCACGGATTTTCCAGTGTTAAACCAACCTTGCATTCCTGGCATTGGCCATACTCTGTGGTCATGATGTAGGATCCTTGGGATCCAATCTACTGATGTTTTGTGAAAGATTCTTGCATCTGTATTTTTTTAATTATTTATTTTTAATTGAAGGATAATTGCTTTACAATATTGCATTGATTTCTGCCATACATCGACATGAATCTGTCTTAGGTACACATATGTCCCCTCCCTCTTGAACCTCACTCCCACCTCCCATCCCTTCCCACCCCTCTAGGTTGTTACAGAGCTCTGGTTTGGGTTCCCTGAGTCATACAGCAAATTCCCATTGGCTATCTCTTTTACATATGGTAGTGTATATGTTTCTGTGCTACTCTCCATTCATCCCATCCTCTCCTTCCTCCCACCCTCCTGTGTCCATAGGTCTGTTCTCTATGTCTGCATCTCCATTTTGTGCTAAGTCATTTCAGTCATGTCTGACTCTTTGGGACCCCATGGGCTGTAGCCAATTAGGCTCCTCTGTCCACGGGATTCTCCAGGCAAGAATACTGGAGTGGGCTGCCATGATCTCCTCCAGGAGATCTTCCTGACCCAGGGATTGAACCTGCGTCTCTTGCATTGGCAGGCAGGTTTCTTACCACTAGCACCATCTGGAAAGACCCTGGGTCTCCGTTGCTGCCCTGCAAATAGCTCCATCAGTATCATCTTTCTAGATTTCATATGTACTGCATCTGTATTCATGAGGGATATTGGTTTGTGGTTTTCTTTTTCTGCAATGTTTTTTGACAGATTTTGCTTATGGTGCCCTCATGTAGCAGGTAGGAAGTGTTCCTTCCTCCCCAGGTTTCTGAAGCTGCATTAGTGTAATTTGTTCGTTAAAAGTTTTGGATTCAATTCTGAATAGAGTTGTCAGTACTTGTCAAGGGTGACCCCAGGGGTTTTTGGACCTGGACAATTCAAGGAGTTGTGGGGATGAATCTTGGGATGGGGATAGCTGTGGAGGCAGCCAGAGGAAGGGGGAGTGTCAGCTTGGGGCACGTTAATTTGGGGTTCCTCTAAGACATGCAATAGGTGTGGATGTGTACTTTGGGGGCGATGGGGGCCAGGAAAGGGAACTCAGAATTTCTCAGCGACAAGGTGGAGTCCAAAGGTATATCTCCCCTGATTTCAGGCTCCTGGTCAGCCTCCCCCCCCATTTCTCTGCCCACCCCCCCCAGCCTCATCTACAAACCAGGAATGTTGTTTTCTGTCCGGGCTCGTCATTCCTAGGTAAGCCCTGACCCCTGCTGGCTAGGGTCAGCATGGCTGGGGACAGGGTTGGTGGGTGCTGGTTAGGGGTGGGGAGTCAGGGAGCTGACCTGGGCCCTGAACATAAGCAGGAAGCGTGAGAAGACATGTGCTCATCAGCAGAGGACATTTATTGAGCATCAGCGCCCACCCCCACGAAGCTCCCAGTCTGATGAGGGGGTGTCAGGGGGACTTATTTCTGCGGATAGTGGAGGCTCCAGGTGGGATTGGAGCTGCAGGAGAAAGTGGGAAGCAGGAAGACCAGACACCCCCGGGGCAGGGGCATAGTCAGTCTCACCTGGGCCAGCCTGAGCTCAAACCAACAGCCCCAGGGATCTAAGACCCCTTTTCCACCCCACCCCCCATTTGCAAAGTTGACCAAAACTTCTTATTTTTACATCCATGTCCACACGAAACTGGAGTCCTCCCCTGCGTCACTGGCCAGGAACCTGGGGGTGGCCAGCCATGCCCTGATTGCCCTGGGGGGCTGTAGGGCTCTGCGGTGTCACTGGTGCTCTGGGGTGGATTGAGGGCTCTAGGGGCTGTGGGTGGCAGACCTGGATTGTGAGAACAGGGGGGTCTGTTTCTTCCAAGTTCCTGGGACCAAGTGGGCAGACAGCGCCTTCCCCTCCCAACATGTGCCCCCCACACACACACACATCCAGCTTTGGATCTTACTTTCTACATCCACATGATAGGCTTCAGAGCACAGGACAGGTGTGGGGGGCAGATGGTGCTGGAGGCAGCCCAACCCCTGGACTAGAACCCCAGCTGTGTGACCCAGAACACATTGGTCGACCTCTCTGGACCTTAGCTTCCTCGTCTGTGAATGAGGATAATGAAAGGGTTTGGGATTGGGGGGGAGCTGAATGAACCAGAGCTAAGTGAACCAGGTACACATCAGCCCATCCTGTCACTAAAGCCATTCAGGGGACAAGGCAGTGAGGGAGGGGCAGGGCTGACCGTCAGCAGTGTCAAGATCCTGTCCACCTTCAAGAGATTCTGGAATCTGCCATGGGGCGGCGTCCTGGGGATCTCGGGTTGGTCCAGGCTCCAGCTGGGGTCTGCAGGGGTCTCTGGTGATGTCCCCCAGAGCGGGGCCTCGGCAGACAGCACCTGGGGCCTCTGGGCCAGCACCTGGAACCCATGGGCTGTGGTGACCGTGGGCACGTGGAGCAGGGCAGGTCCCCCGTCTGATGGCTGTAGCCTGTGGCTGGTGCTCCGAGGGCGCTGACCGTGGGCTGGGAGCTGGAAGGGCGGGATCTGGGCCGGGGTCAGTGGGCTGCCTCTTGAGAGCATGGTGGGCTGGCAGGCAGGCTGGCTGGCCACTGGGGATTTATACCGGGGTGGTGGGGGAGGGGAGGGCAATATCAGTGTCACCAGCCAGGTTGCCGTGTCCTCATTTCTCCCTGTTCCTACTCTAGTCTCCGCCTCCGTGTCTGCCTTTCCTTGTCTCCCTCAGTCTCTCTCTGCATCTACCTATCTGCTTCTGGCCATCTCTTTCTCAAATTCCTTGTAAAATATTAAAATTTCAATATAACACTCAGTGTAAAATATTAAATATTAAATTTCTCCTTGTGAAATATTAAAACATTAAGGACAGTCTAACATCCATCTCTCATCATCATCTTCAATCCAAGGTCAGCAGGATCTTTCTAGATCCTTCTCTCTATATATATTTAAAATTTAAAAGCATAGAAACATACAATTTTGTTAAAAAGGATCATCTTGACTAAATGGTGTTACACCACCCTCATGCTACACTTGTATGTCAGCAAGTCTTAGTGACCTGTCACTGCGTAACAAACATCCCCCAACATAGTGGTGTAAAACAATGTATTATTCCTTGTGATTCTGTAGGTTGGCAGTGAAGTTCTTCTGCTGGTGTCACCTGGGTTAACTCAGGGAATTTGTGGCTATATTTAATCCACCTCTGCACAGACAGCTCTGCCTCTCTGTAATAAGTCACTTTGTGTGTGGCTGGAGGAACCTGAGTTTCTACAGCAGATCCCCCAGTGATGGGCAGCTAGGTTATTACAAACAAGGTCAAAGTGACTCTCCAGGGTGGATGAGTGGTTCAGTGAACAGGCTCATTTCATTTGCCTTTCTGGGGCATTCTGCCTGAGCCCCCAAGAGGTCGGGGTCTCCCTCTCTTGGCTCCCACAGCATTGTTCCCATCTTTAGACTTGAGGGCAAACACCTGTGCTCTTAACCAACTGGGCAGGGTCCCAGTGCCCGGCTGCAGAGTGGATATTCGATGGCTTTTCCTGAGCTTAAGAGGGAAGGAACAGGACCTCAGAGAGGTTGGGACACTTGCTGTCAGTCACACAGCAAGCGGGGGAAGGAGAACTGGAGCCTTGGACTTTGTGGCCTACAGAGAACTTGTCTGCTCATCAGCTGGGAGGGGAGGAGTGGGTGGAGAGTGGTCTGAAGCCTGGGGTCTGCTGCTAGGGGGCAGAGGGTCCAGAGACAAGCCTTGCTGGGGGCTGGAAAAATCAGGAGTTCTTGAGTTTCTGTCCTGGCCCTCGGCTACCTCAGGGGCTCTAATGAGGTCTGATTAGCCTCCAGGTCTCGCTGCTCCCCCACCTCACTCCCACCCCACCCTGGGGTCCAGGCCCCTGGCCTCTCTGACCCTGAGCTCTGGGTGTCCGCCTTTGTATCTCAGTCTTAGACAGCGCAGGCGCAGAACAGAGGCTCTGGTGCCTGGGTTCTCAGTCCCTCCACTGCGTGAGCCCCCTGCCCGAGTCCCAGGCACCAGCTGTCGATTGCTCCCCAAGACCAGAGCACAGGGTTTGGATGTTGGCAGGCTGGGTGCACGTAGATTCTAGGTCACAGCCTTCCCAGGGGCTGCGACCCCAGCTTGCCCAGGGCCCCCCTGCTGGCCAGGGGACTGAAGGATGCAGGGCCGCCAGATGGCAGGGAAGTGGGGCAGAGGGAGGAGGAGCACGTGGGATTGGCTAGCGGCCCCACAGCTAATTCCCGGCAGCAGGGGCTAATGCTGCCGGGCCATGGCAGAGCTCAGATCTCTGAGATAAGCCAGCTGCTCTCCCTTTATTTGGTGGCGACAACGGAGGACAGGTAGCGAGGGAGTCATCCAGCTAGGTCTCCTTCTGTGGCCGCTTCCAGTGTGTCCCCAGGTGTTGGTGTTGGTGGAGGGACCCGTTTACACTTTCCGCCAGGACAACTCATGCTTACTCCCGGCCTCCCCCGTCCACCCTCATCAGTGCTCCAGAGTGACAAATGAGAGAGACGAGCCTGCTGTCAGCAGGGATGGCCCCACAGGGGCAGGGTCCTAACAAGGACACTGGGTTTATGGAATGAGGCCAGGAGAAAGCCCTGCTCCTGAGGACAGGGACTTGGGACGTTCATGATGATGGCCTGGGGTCGCCGGCTGAGGGGCAAGGGTGGGCTTGTCCTCTGGGATGAGTGGGGAAGAGGTTTAGATCACCTCTGGGGTCGTGAGCCAGGTGGACAGCAAGGCTCCATCTAGTTTGTTCTTTGTGGGATCATGGCTGTGGTGGGACATGACAAAGATAGACTCGGCCTTGCGGGACCCCCTGGGCCAGAGCATAGAGGCACTGAAAGGACAGGACCTGCTGCTAAGAAGGCTGGCTGGGGTGTCCACATAGGCGGTGATCCCTGGGGGGGTCTCTGCAAAGGCATGACCCATTCCCCTGCCTGCACTATGCATGCTCAATCACCACCAAGTCCCCGGCCAGCACTCAAAGCTCTGCCAGATGAACCAAATCCCCAGGTCTGGGTTTTGCCAGAATACCAAAGCTGAAAGCAAGATTCCGGGGCTCCTGGATACTTGAGGTTTGCAATTTTATTAAGAAAACACAAAAACGTAAGTTATACAAAAAAGAGTTCCGTTTGGACGGGTGGCCAAGTCAGGGGAGCGGTGGCCTGGCTGCTAGGCATCCTGCTGCTGGATGAAGGGGTTGGGGATGGCCTCCATGCCGTCCTGCGGGCAGATGAGCACCACCGAGGTGCCCCTGCACACCACCAGGCCCAGCTGCCGCGTGTCCTCTGTGAGCTTGTACTGGTCGTCGGGGTCTGTGGGAGAAGAGGGGCGGCAGTGAGGCAATGTGGGAAGGTGCCCTGAGATGTGCCTGGGTGGGAAGAAGCGAGGTGTGGGGGCTGGGGGGAAGGAAGGCAGGCCAAGCTCCCACCCCCCACCTCCACTTTCCCTAGCCCATTGGCAGCTTCTCTGGAGATGGACAGAGAGGCTCTGGAAGAGCTCTGGAAACAGCCCTGTGCAGCATGCCCTCCTTCCACAATGAGAACACAGCCCTGGGGAGATGGACCAAGTGCTCAGAGGGGCGGTGGGGAGAAGAAAAACCCATCTGCAGGATCTGGGAGTTCCTGGAGGGCCACCATTCACCCCCACACCAACGGGCTCTTCCCAGTGGGGGGAAGTGACAGCACATGGAGGAGAGCTTACTCTCAGAGATCACTGCACGATGGGAGAGGCTGAGTTGGGGTGCCACTCCCCACTCCCAGACCCTGCAGGACAACAGCTATCTGAGGCTGCCTATTCCTTCCTGGAGCTGCAGGGATGGGTCTGGCTGGCTCTTGGCCTGGGGCTGTTCTGGGGTGAGGAGAGGGCAAAAACTTGCTGGACCAGCAAGCTGGGGCCCCATGTAAGTGCATGGCACACACCAGCTCATGTGGTTCTCCCAGCAGCCCCACAGGGTGAGGCTGTCCTTTTCCAGAATGTCATCTGCCTGAGGAGGCTGGGCCAGGACCCCAGCAGCAGAACTTTGCGTAAACCCCGAGGGAAGAGAGAAAACAGGGGCAGGCAAGAGGCCCTACAGGGTTGCTCCTCCCACAAAGAGGGCCTCTGCCTGGTGGCCTCTGACACTTGTGGGTGGCCGCATTTACTCTGCACCAGGGTAACGTGTACTTCAACGTTGACGGTCCCCAGAGGAGCGAGACCCCCTTCTCTCCTGGACCTGGGGGCTACGTCGTGCCACACTCAGGCTGAGCTGGAGGGTCTGGGGACTTGTGGAGACAGGGATAGGAAAGGAAGGGGGAGGGGACCCTTTGTCAGCAGGAGGGAGTTGACAGACAGGGACAGCAGGAGAGAGGGAGTAGGACGAGCCCCCTGGGAGCCAGCTTTATTGTGGCAGGTGCAGCAACTTTCTAGCCCCACCAGGCAGACTTCAACTCCAGCAAGTGCTCAGGGTCGGTGACGAGTGAATCTGGAAAACACTCCCCCCTTGAAGTCCCAAGATGACAGTCTACTGAGCCCCACCAGGACAGTGGGAGAGCAAACACACCCGTCAGCCATCTGATCCACCAGGCACCACGTTCACGGTGGATCAGCATGTGGGTGGCAGCTTAGGAACAGTAAGGAAGGCCTGGCAAGGATGCTTCCGAGCCCCACCAGCTGCACTCACCTCGCATGTACTCGATGGTGCCGTCCAGCACGAGGTTGAGCAGTGGGTCAAACCCTTTCAGGATTCCACTGGCTTGTCGGAATCACCAAGCATAGAAGAGAGATGGACAAGCATAAGATCAATGGTCATTCTGGGGAAAGTGCGAGCCACACGAGGGTGTCAGCATATGAAATTGGAGTGCCCGCACTGGTGAGGGGCCACCCCCCAGCCAGATGCAGGTGTGGCAGCAGCCTCTCCAGGGACAGGACAGATGGAAGACCAAACGGGAAGCAAGGGAAGGGCTCCCGGGAGGCGAGCAGTGACAGCTGACCCCACACCATCGCCACTGCAACAGTCCGCAAATCCGCCTGTGCCTGTTTTGTAAACAGTTTAACTGGCGCCCAGCTGCGCTTGTTTGTTAAATGTCACTGTGGCGGCTCAGCTGCTGCAATGGAGTTGAGGAGTTGCGACAGAGACTGTCTGGCCAGCACAGCTGAAAATGTTCCCTGTCTGGTCTTCTGCAGAACAAGTCTGCCAGCTCTGCCTGAGTGCGAGGCCCTGGCTCTGCTTCCTCTCCTGTTTATAGCCCTCCTCAACCCTGTGATGGCACCCACCAAGTGCGGTGATGGAGAGTGACAAATCCAATAATATATATGGGCACTTGGCCCCAGGCGAGGGAGTGAGCCCACACCTGTGGGTCCTCCCTTCTTACTGGGGGAGGTGCCGCACCAGGTGGGTGGGATTCTCAGATGAATCCAGCATTCCCCCACCCCTCCCTCTGGTGTGGGATGGGACTCTCGATCAGACATCAGTCTGTGGTCAGGCTGTAACAGATGGCTTTGTGGATGTGATCAAGGTCCATGAGTCAGTTCACTCTTAGTGAATCTAAAGGGAGGCTATGCTGGTGGGCCTGACCTGACAGGTGAGCCATTAAAAGGATGGGCCCTTTCTGAAAAGAGAAGTTGAAAAAATGAGATTTTCCTGCTGGCCTTAAAGGAGTCAACTGCCATGCTGTGGACAGTGTCTGTGGCAGGGGCAGTGGGCAGCCTCTAGGACCCCAGAGGGTCCCTGGCCAACACTTGCCAGAAAACGGGGACCCCAGGGCTGAGATGACAGGCTCCCAGAGACACTCCCTTACTGCAACCTCATCAGAGACCTGAGCCTGAGGCACCCAGAGTTTGGAACCACAGGCGCTGTGAGATAAAAATGGGTTGTTGAAGCATAGAAAATGAACAGAAGGGACTTTCCTGGTGGTCCAAGTGGTTAAGAATTCACTCTGCAGTGCAGCATATGCGGGTTCCATCCTTGGTCAGGGAACTAACATCTTACATCCCATGGAGCAACTAAGCCCATATGGCATAATTAGAGAGACCTGGCCTGGAGTCTGAGACCTGATGCAGCTAAATTAATTTAAAAACAAACAAACAAACAAACACAAGCGCCTTGAGAAGCAGGAGCCCCATCTCCTTGTACATCCCAGAGCCGGCATGGTGCCAGTGTTTGTTCAGATTCAGAGCCTCACTGGGCCGGGTACCTAGACAGGCAGGCACTGTGTTTTTAGCCACTACGATGCTACCCATTCGTCCACATCTCAGAGGAGGAGGGGTCTGGATCACGATCTTATGAACAAAGAAACTGAAGATCAGAGGTAGCTGAATAAGTGAAACACTGGGTGCTCACTAAGTGTCAGGAACTTGGCTAACGATGTTACCCTTTCATTTCACCACCACTGCTGAGGTAGGTGGAGTTAACAGCCTCTGACAAATGAGACAGACTCAGAGATGGTACCGACTTGCCCAAAGTCCCACAGCCAGTGAGCTGGGGCTCTGCCCTGGACCACACTCTCCACATAACCCTGCATCATCTTTCCTGCCAGTCTCCTCACCAGATCGCAGAGGGAGATGAAGAGTTAAAGCCTCACAGTAACTGAACAAACCTGCCAAGCCAGGACAGCTGCTACCAGGAGCTTATACCGAAGGACCCTGACTTGGGATGCAGAGTCAAGCAGAGCTTCCCAGAGCAGCTGGGAGCTGCCTGCCTCACTCAAAAGCAAAAGGCTCATTCTTTACCCTGGAACGGTGGTGAATAAGGAGATGAGGTCTGCTTTCAACAGGTGCCTCAGGTGGCTTCGTGGAAATTGAGTATAGGGCCCGGGTTCTTAACTGGGGCAATTCTGCCCGTGCCAGGGGACACTGGGCCATGTCTGGGATGCCTACGGTCATCAGGACTAGAGGGCTCCTGGAATCGAGTGGGTGGGACCAGAGATGCTGCTCCACACCCTACAGCGCCCAGAACGTCCCCCTACAGAGAACAAAGCGGCCTTAATGTCAGCAGTGACGAAACTGAGAAACCCTGGTACTGAGGGGGCCCGTGAGGGTCTGGGGCAGCCGCCTAGGTGAGACAAGACCCAAAGGAGGCAGAGACCTGAATCCCAGCCCCTGTGGCTTCGGGTGAGGTTTGGGCCCCTTTGCGTGCATCCGTTTCCCCACCTGCAAAAGGGGTGTAACCATTCCTACCCGCCGGCGCCGGCAGCAGGCCGGACGAGTTGTCCGAGCCAAGCGCCTAAAGCGCGGCCCAGGCATCCGTTACCGGTACTGCCTCCCGTCACTCTTCGTGGACCGCGGGCACGAAGGTGAGGGCAACGGGGCCTCACCTTCTCTGCCTCCCTGGAACTTCACTCGGATGGTCTTGTCGATGTACTTGGACAGGTCCAAGATGCTCTCTTTCTTTTTCTTCTCTTTGTCCTACAGGAGATGCAGAACGCTGTAAGGCGGGGAGCTCTGCCCAGTCAACCCCCGCAGCCCCGCCAGCCCGGCGAACCCCGCCAGCCCAGCGAATCCCGCCAACCCCACCAGCCGCGCCGCACGCTCACCGCCATCTTGTCGCGCCGCGTCGCTATGCGCAGGCGCCGCCACTGCGCCCTTTGTAACCTACCCCGCGCGCATGCGCGAAAGATGCAGGGCGCCTGCGCGGCGCTCTGCGCCGGGGCGTTGCTGGGAAACATCTGCCGACGCCTGTGACGGGGACCGGGCGACATGGCGGCGGCGGCGGCGGCAGCGGCGCTGGCGAGGCTCACAGCGGCCTTCCTTCTCCTCGCGGCCCAGGTGAGGGCGGCGCCGACTCCGCTGGCCTCGCCGGCGGCGGTGCCCCGGCTCCTCACCCCTCCCCGGCCCCGCGCAGAACCCCGCCCTGCCCGGCCTGGGGCCAGCTTAGGGGATCCGCGCCCCCGGTGCCGGCAACCCGCGGGCCTGGGGCCCGGCCGTGACCTTGCGGGTCTGTCCCCCATCTGGTCTCCCTTCCCTGTCTGGTCGCCATTCCCAGCCGTGGTGTCACTGGGTTCCGCCCGGATCTGAAGTTTGAGGTCCCACTACCCTGCTCCCGCCCCGGCCCCTGCTGGTCTGTCTCAGGATCTCCAACCGCCTCTGGGACGCCCCTCTCTGACTCCGTGGCCTTAGCCAGGGAGCTACCCCTCTTTGCCCCTGGCATCCCCTTGAAAGCGATACTACCCCCATCCCCCGTGGTTGTAGTCAACTGTCTAGCGTGGCACCCAGTGTCTGGCGGCGTCCAGAAGCGGCCAGGAGCCCAGCCCTGGAGTGGGGTCGAATCGCCGCCCCATCTTTTTCTCCCGTGACCTTGGCAGGGGAGTTCCCCGCTTCGAGTTGGTCTTCTGCAAAAGGAAGATAAGTGTACAGTGCGGAGTCAGCGAAATGATGTAGGGGATCACGAACGTGGGGCATGCTACTCAAGGGTCGCCACTGGGGGACAGACCTGGAGATGGTTGGTGTATGTTACCATGAGTGCATTCTTAATTTTCCAAATCTTCCCTCGCTGCCAAATTCCACAACTCCGGAAATGGTGCCACCCCCCCCAACAGCCCTACAAACTGGGCCATTAACCTTGACCTTTCTGCGCCAGCCCCCCCCCCAACCTCTGCTTCAGGCTGCTGGCTTCTCTCCAAGGCCGCTTTTGTCCCCCCAATTCCCAGTTCATTTTCAGCCCTGCAAGAGGGATCTCCTTCAAAGTGTGTCAGATCTTGTGTCCAAGTGAAAGCTTTCTGGTGCCAGGAAGCCCCTGGCACATTCAGGAGGACTCTGATCCGGCTGACAGGAAACTACCCTTTGCTTCCAGCTCTAACGTATTAAAGGCACTCTGCTCGCTGGGCTCTGTTTCCCCGAAACCTAACTACCCCTCAACGTTGTGTTTCTGGTCTCAGCTTAGGGGTGCCACATTCCCAGCAGCTTTCTGGCCCACCCCTTCTCCAGCTGCTTTGCCAGCCCCCAGTACTTCCCCCAGCCCTGTTCGCTCATCTTTCTTAGCAGTCTGACCCATTGGAAGCAGGGACTTTGAGCTCTCTAAATATTTAGGGAAAAAAAAAAAAGGCAAAGTGATAAGTGGGCAAAGGGTCACAAGAACACCACAGAATGAAGGGCGCAGTTGGCCTGGGAATGCTTTTCCGAAGCAAGAAGCAAGGGTGCCGGAGAGGCATTCTGAAGGATGAATAGGAGTTTGCTGGGTCAAGAAGGTGTTCCAGGGAGAAAGTTGCAGGTGATGAGGGCAGGGCTGGAGGTGTGAGATCTGGTGATTTTTATTTTTTTAATAGCAGGTATTTATTTAATTTTTATTGGAGTATGGTTGATTTGCAATACTGTGTTAGTTTCAGGTGTACAGCACAGTGAATCAGTTATATATATCTACCCTTTTTTAGGTTATTTTCCCATATAGGCCATTACACAGTATTGAGTAGAGTTCTCTGTGCTATTCAGTAGGTCCTTGTTGTTTAGTCATTAAGTCATGTCCAACTCTTTTGTGACCCCATGGACTGCAGCCCACCAGGTTCCCTGTTCATGGGATTTCCCAGGCAAGAATACTGGAGTGGGTTGCCATTTCCTCCTCCAGGGAATCTTCTCGACCCAGGGTTCGAACTAGAGTCTCCTGTATTGGCAGGTGGGTTCTTTACCACTGAGCCACCTGGGACGCCCGTACAGTAGGTCCTTGGTAGTTATCTATTTTATACATGATAGTGTGTGTATGTTAGTCTCATTCTCCCCCTCACCTCCTGCTGCTAAGTCGCTTCAGTTGTGTCTGACTCTGTGCGACCCCATAGACGGCAGCCCACCAGGCTTCTCCGTCTATGGGATTCTCCAGGCAAGAGGACTGGAGTGGGTTGCCATCGCCTTCTCCGTCACGTCCTGAGAGCTGGTGATGTATCTGCAGGTGGTGAGGGTCCGCTCCAGCGGCCCGCGGGACGCTCCAGCGGTTACACCTGAGGGAGGTGGAGGCCTGTCGGGAGCTCCGGCGGGCGGGGCTGTGGAGGGAGCAGCTGGGGGAGCAGCGGCTCCAGCACGGGGTCAAGGGCAGGCGGGGCATGTGGCCTCCGTGGGCTGGGGTCCAGGGGAGCGGACTGGGCTGCTCAGAGCAGGGTGCTGGGGTGTTTGGACTTTATTCCCAGCTGGCTGAGGGTTTTGAACTTTACCCTGAGTGCGGGCAGCCAAGGAGAGTGTGGGAGTGAGTGAGGAGGGCACCTGGGCCAGCTCTTCCTAGGACAGACCCTTGGGCATGGTTCTTCATGGCGCCCAAGGGTATGGCCAGCTATCCATGGGGCCAGAGGATGCCTGCTCACCACCATGAACTCACTCCCAATCATTCTGTGACTCTGGATGAGGGATTGGACACCCCCATGCCATGGGTACAAGTTGTGTATGTAACGGCCAACGTAGAGCCTGTTACTCAGCAGATGTGAACGTGTAGATGCCTTCTCTGCCTCTCACCTGCCCGTGTACCCCTCTACCATCCCCCCACCTGTCCCCACCCTCCCCTCCCCTCTTCACCCCCCCTGCATCTGCCCCTTCACCCCTCCACTGCCCTCCTTCTGTCCTGCTCCCCTCCCCCACATTCCTCCACCTAAACATCTTTTTCTAAGCTTCCCAGGTCCTGATTACCCCACCCTCTCCTAGAACTCACCAAGTGTTATGTAGACTGCTCCCTATCTGGACCCCTTAGCTTCTCTCTAAGCACCCTGGCATGGATGGTGTCAGTGTCATCTTGAGGCATAATTTCCTCTGAAGTTCCTGAACCTGGTCTGTGGTTCTAATGCATTGGGAGATGGCCTGTCCTTAATGGCTTTTCTCATTCTCCAAACTGGGATGGGCGGTGCTGGAATGGGGGGAAGGAGGGGCACTGAGAGCTCTGGGCCCTTTGGAAGACCTGCTCCCAGTCCTGTACCTCCCCCGGGAGGAGACCGTATCCACAGCAAGACTGTACTCTCTGGGCTTTGCCACAAGCCCAGGCTGATACCTTAAGGGAAAGCCAGCTGTGCACATAGTGGGTGGGTGGGGGGGGGAGTCTGGGACGTGTGCTCTTGTGCTTCTAAGTGACCTTTTTAAATTAAAAAGAAATGCTTCTAGCCATTCCCGTGTTATACAAGCGACTCAGGGCTCATAGACCAGGGGTCAGCAGACGTTTTCTAAGAGCTTTTTGGGCCACGTGGCCTCTGCTATAACTCTCTAGTTCTGCAGAAAGCAGCATAGGCTCTGCATTCAGGAACCAGGCAGCCATGTTCCAGTAAAACTTTATTGAGAAATACAGAAAGTGGGCCGGATTCAGCCTGGGGGTTGAGGGACCACAGACTCCCTGCAATGGCCCAAGGTGTGGGCGTGGCAGGGGCTCTGAGTGGGGCACAGTGGTGGGGAGAACCTGGAAGTGGGGGCTCCTAGTCCTGCCTCAGGTAGAGGGAACAGGGTTGGCTGGGCAGGGGCAGGTGCAGGATGACACTGACCTTCCCTCCCTCAAGTGCTGGTGGCAGCACCTGCATACCTGGCTTCTCTGGCGCCCCATGCCCTGTAAACACAGCTTTGCCAAATACACCCAGCAGCTCCAGGTGACACACCAAGACGCAGGGCCAGCTGGGCTGGGGTGGTGGGGACCCCAGCCCCTCTCTGCGCCACCGCCAGCAGACCCTGGCCTTCTGAGAGCCAGTATGTGTCCCAGGCATGCTGTCAGGGCCACGGCCCCTGGGGACCCCTTGCTGAGTCAGAGCCCCCCACCCCCCAACTACAACATGTTCTGGGGTGGGTGTGGGTCTGTCACCAGCACAAAAGGGCTCCTGCCTGTCGTCTCTAGGGAAGATTCTAGGGGGATACTGAGGGGTACAGTCTGTGTCTCACCTCCAGGTGGTACAGAGGGATGGACCCCGGGAACTGGTGTGTGCAGAGCTGGGGTCCCGTTGGGCCCCTCTGGCTCCAAGAAGCCAAGGGGCTGGGGTGGTCCCAGGCCCTGTGTGTGTGGCGTGGCTCTACTCCTCCCTTTTAGCCATTGGAGCCACATGGAGGGGCCCTGGCACGGCCATGGTTGGCACGCAGATCTCCCTGAGGAGGCTTGGCCCTGCCCTCCCTTGTGTCCGCCTGAGCTGAGGGCCCCAGCTGCACTGTCAGAGGGCGGGACCATCGGCCAGCCTCTGCCTACTCTGACTCCACCCCCTGTCCAGGTGGCCTGTGAGTATGGCATGGTGCACGTGGTGTCTGAGACCGGTGGCCCCAAAGGCAAAGACTACTGCATCCTCTACAATCCGCAGTGGGCCCACCTGCCGCATGACCTCAGCAAAGCAGTGAGTCCAGCAGACAGCCTTGTGCTGGGGGGAGCCTCCCCATGGGGCCCACCAACCAAGGCACCTCTCCCTCCATTCCTGCCCTGGGTCCCTGGGGGGACTCTGGAGGATGGGTCCTGGGGAGGGTCCCTGAGGATGGAGGAACGGCTCTGCTGGGAGTCCGAGGAGGGACGTGGCCCCAGAGGAGCTCCCTGCCTCTCTGGGCCCTGGTTTCTTTGGTCATAAGTAAAAGATTGGGGCAACTGCTGCAGGATGTCCCCTGTCTGGGGCATCAGCTCCCTCCCACCCCTCCCACCATGCTGGGCTGGGGTGGCTGGCCAGAAATCCTTAGAGGAGTGACACAGAGGTCTGCCCATCCCTGTCGTTGGGGTGGCCCAGACATGCTGCTCCCTGGTCTGGCCTGACTCCTCCCAGAGAACACAGATGCCCAGTGCCTGGCTTAGCAGGTGGATCGATTGTCATCACCAAGGCCAGAGCTCCTGCCTGTCCCATGTGGTGTCTGTGACAGGCTCTAGACACCCCCATCTCCCTGGTGATTGTGTATCTGTGTGCACACATGCATGCATGTGTGTCTGTGTGTGGTGTGGGTTGTGTGTGTGTGTAGAGCGTGGTGTGGGGCCGGCCCCCCCGACCTTGCAGTGAGGCAGTGTGGGGTGGCAGTCACTGGTGGCCCGGATGCCCCACGGGGTCCCTGCCACCTGGCTGCCCGGGACACCATCCCCTCTGCCTCTCTGAAGGCCTCCCTCCCTCAGTCTCTCCTGCAGGTGCGGGACTGGACCAGCTCTGTGCTCTGCTCTCCGGCTGACCTCCCTGCCAAAGGCTTCAGCAACCAGATCCCGCTGGTGGCACGGGGGAACTGCACCTTCTACGAGAAAGTGCGGCTGGCCCAGGGCAGTGGGGCCCGTGGGCTGCTCATCGTCAGCAAGGAGGCGCTGGTGCGGCCCCCAGGCCTCCTGGGCAGCTTGGAACCCTGGGGGTGGGACCGGGTCAGGGTTTGAGGCAGGGGTCTGGGTGGAGGAGACAGGAGGCTTGGTTTTCTGCCTGTGGTCTGGAGGGGGTCGTGTCCCAGAAGTGTGCTTGGTGGATGTCCAGGCCTGAGGAGGATCTCTGAGGGGTGGGTGGCGTGGGCCATGAGCCAGCCTCTTCTTTCCCCAGACTGACTGGTACCCCCAGCCCACCCCTAGGAGGGAGGGGCTGAACCCACAGGCTTGCCCTCCTGGCGCTGAGGACCCCGACACATGCAGGACCCTCCCGCCAGCTCCGAGGGCCGGCCAGCTGTTGGTGGCTGGCAGTGCCCCACCCAGGGGCAGTCATCCTCTCCTGCCCCTGCCCCCACAGGTCCCCCCGGGAGGCAACAAGACACAGTATGAGGAGATTGGCATTCCCGTGGCCCTGCTCAGCTACCGAGACATGCTGGACATTTTCCAGGTAGGGCCCCCCACCTATCTACAGCTGGGCCAGGGCCTGGGGAGACAGGCCCACAGTGCTGTGAACCTCAGGAGAGGAGACCCCGACCCTGCCCACGTGCCAGAGACCCTGAGTGCCAGCCCCCCTCATGCCCTCTTGGCCTGGCCTGGGCTGACCAAAGGCTTGGTCGTCTTTGATGTGGGGAGTCGGGTCCAGAGCAGGTGAGCATCAGCACACAAGTGAGGTGGGAACAGTTGGGGTCCCACTCGAGGCTCCCCGTCTTCCCACTGAGGGACCCACTGTCACCCTCCTGGCTGCTTCACGCCCCATGGTTAGCTCGTCCCAGCAGGGCCCACTTCTCTGGGGTCAGGCGTGTTGGGTGAGGGCATGGGGTGGGGCGAGGTGGGGTCTCCCCAGCCTTAGCTCTGTTGTGCTTTCCGAGGCAGACTTTCGGCCAGGCAGTGCGGGCGGCACTACACGCCCCCAAGGAGCCCATGCTGGACTACAACATGGTCATCATCTTCCTCATGGCCGTGGGCACTGTTGCGCTCGGGGGCTATTGGGCCGGGAGCCGGGATGTCAGGAAGTAAGTGCCCCATGTGCGTGGGTGGGTACCAGCCAGGCAACCCGGACACTGGGCAGGAAACTGCAAGAGGGGCCTCTAGAGAGGCAGCGTGACACCCAGGAGACCCGCTGAGAGGCCCCTGGGGTTCTGGCCCGGCCAGGCAGGGGCGTCCCCAGGAAAGCATGCCCCAGCAGCCCAGAGCAGCCCAGGGCAGCCTGTAGGGCAGTTGGGGTGGGGCCGGGGCGGCCCCATGGGACCCACAGCCTTCCTCCCAGAGCCCCACCTCCAGTAGCTCTCCCTGTGAGGACCAGAGCTCCTGGCGCCCTCCCGTGAGGCCCTGGGGGCAGGGTCCTCCGTCAGGGGGACCCTCATACACACGGTGGGCCTGGATGGGGGCCAGGTACGCTGCCCCTCGGCCTGCCCCTCCCTGTCCCGTCCCTGCAGCCCCAGGAGCAGTGCCCCGCAGGGTGCCCCTTGACCGGCCTGTCTTTCTAGGAGATACATGAAGCACAAGCGGGATGATGGGCCCGAGAAGCAGGAGGACGAGGCTGTGGACGTGACGCCTGTCATGATCTGCCTCTTCGTGGTCATGTGCTGCTCCATGCTGGTGCTGCTCTACTTCTTCTATGACCAGCTTGGTGGGTCCCCTGCCTCAGCTCTCAGGGCGGTGTGTGTGGGGGGGGTGGAGGCTGTGGTCCCTGCCTTCAAGGAGTGCCTCAGGCGGGGGCCGCCCCTCCCTTGCCTTGGTGCACCCACCTGCCAGGGGAATGAGGTGCACAGCCCTCCCTCAGCCCCTCACTGCCCCCCCCCAACTCTCCCCCAGTCTATGTCATCATTGGCATCTTCTGCCTGGCCTCCTCCACCGGCCTCTACAGCTGCTTGTCACCGCTTGTGCAGAGGCTGCCATTCTGCAAGTGCAGGTGAGCCCCCCGGGGTGGCCCGCACTGGCTCTACTCGCAGGGGTCCCACTCTGCCACCTCTCGGCCTCTCCCTTCCCCCCTCCTCGCCTCTGAGGTGCCACAGCTTCCATGAGGCTGAGGACCCTCTCCAGAGCCCTCGGTCAGTCTGGCACAGTGCAGGCATGTAGCAGGTGCCCACTCAGTGCTGGCTGGGGATTCATGGGGAAGTGGGGATGGCTCTGAGGCCCTGCCTCCCATCCTGGGCTGGCCTTCCTCTCCCCACATCCCATTCAGGGTCAGGCCCCCTGGGATCCGGGTGGGGGTAGGGGGCATCAGGTAGGGCAACAGGGGGATGGATGGGAGGCTTTGGGACGGGAGTTGAGCCGAGCCTGCGGTGCTGGGCAGACAGGGCTGCGAGGGTCAGAGCCCTGATGCCCCTGCCTGCCTGCAGGGTCCCCAACAACAGCCTGCCCTATTTCCACAAGCGCCCTCAGGTCCGCACACTGCTCCTGGCGCTGCTGTGTGCGGCGGTCAGCGTGGTGTGGGGCATCTTCCGGAATGAGGACCAGTGAGTACAGTGCCGCCGCCCCAGGGGGGAGGGGAGGCAGCAGGGTGCTGTCCTCAGGTGCTCTGACCTCCCTTGCCTCCCCGAGCTGTCTGACCTGGGCACTTGGATCTGGGCCAGCTCCCAGTTATGAAAAGCCCTCCTGTCAGTGCTCTGGACGCAGTGATTGCATGCTGTCCAGGTGCCGACCAGGCTCAACGGATGGCTGCCCAGCCCTAGCTGCCTCCTGGCCTGTCTGGTGCCCTGGGGTCTGCAATTGCAATCTGGACGGAAGATGCCACTGGCATTGCTGCCCGGGCGTGGAGCCATGGGCTCA
The DNA here is from genome assembly GCF_054371585.1 of Giraffa tippelskirchi. Taxonomy (NCBI): domain Eukaryota; kingdom Metazoa; phylum Chordata; class Mammalia; order Artiodactyla; family Giraffidae; genus Giraffa; species Giraffa tippelskirchi. The sequence continues at coordinate 97,441,843 of NC_137280.1, read as the reverse complement.
GCAGCAGCCTGGATGTGGCCTGGTGCCACTGGGCCCACTGCTCTGCCCCTGCAAATACCCGTGTGCTCTGGGCCAGCCTCCCCCCAGAGGCAGCCACTGCTGGTCCCCATGTCCCCACCCCCACTGTCACCGACACCATCTGGCACTTTCTCTGAGCTTCTCCAGGGCCGTTAAACACTCTTGGCTGTGCTGCCGTTTGGAGCCGTAACAGATTTAACTGGCAGAAGGAAAACGTAAAAATATTTGGAGTACTCTGTATACAAAGAGAATACGAGCTCTCAAGATTAAGTCCCAGCCAGAAGGCCCACTCCCCCACTTGAAATTAGAACAGGCCCTGGTTTCTACCGTGTCTGGGCACCCACACGGCCTCAGTAAGCCTTCACTGTTCGCACCAGTGCCCTGGCCCAGGGACTCTCACCCTGTACTCAGATGAAGCTCTGAGGAGTAGGGGCAGGGAGGATGGAGCAGGTGGTGAGGGCTGATTTCCATCAGGGGAGCCCCCGTACTGGAGCCATCACAGCATTAACTTACAAATTTGGAAGTGGCCCTGCTTCTTGGGGCTCCAGACTGTGTCCTCAGAACCCCAAGCCTCTATTTCCCAAGAGTGTGTGTGTGGCACCTGGCTGGGAAGGTGGGGTATGTGTGCAGATCTTGTTTTTCTTAATCATTTAAAAGATAATTTTGAAAAGTTTGAATCTGTAGTTGCAGAGCCCCTCTTCCCCTCACCCCCTGCCCCGTCCTGTGCCCCAGATGTGAAAGCCACTGCTGCAGAGGGATGGGGCCCTGGCACTTGGTGGGAGGCTGGGCATTGGGTGGCTTGGACCTGGTGGCCGGGGAGGGTGGGACCTGACCGGTGGAGGCTCTCAGGAGACCCTGCCTGAGGATGAGGCTGTGCTGCCTTCCAGGTGGGCTTGGATCCTCCAGGATGCGCTGGGCATTGCCTTTTGCCTCTACACCTTGAAGACCATCCGCCTCCCCACGTTCAAGGTGAGGGTCCCCTAGGGTTCGGGGAGCTCTGGATGAGGGGTGGGGTCTCCTGGTGTCTGCCTGCTGCCCTCCTGCCATGTGGCCTTGCCCAGGGCCTTCTGCTTTGAGCCCGGCACCTTGTGGGTGGTATGGTTTTTGCTTTTCTGTCCCTCTGGCCACCTCGGGCTTGAGGATTAGCACAGGGTTGCCTCCCAGCATGGCTGCTACACTGGTGACTGCTGGGCCAAGGGGATCCTCCCTGGTGATGGTGCTGTGCTGGTAAGGTGAACAGAGGAGAACCAGATGAAACCCACAGGCAGAAGGATGGGGCTCTGCCTGGAGCACCAGGCTGGCACTGGGACCCTGGCTGAGGCCCAACCCCACAGCGGGAACCTAGAGACACACAGGGAAACGCGAAGATGGGTGTCACCTGCCCAAACTTGGGGCTGGTCGGTCACGGCCGTGTGTCTCTCGAGTTTTCCATCAGGAACTCAGAAGCGGAGGGGATTCCCTGTTGGTCCAGAGCTTAGGACTTGCTTCTCTCACTGTTGACAGCCAGGGTTCCATCCCTGGCTGGGGAACTAGAAATCCCACAAGCTGAACAATGCTGCCAAAAAGAAGAGAAGCTCAGATCTTGGCCCTCCCTGAGCCTCAGCTGCCCATGCTCTGACATTCTTGTCAAGGTGGCAAGATGTTCCTTCCCACAGGGAAAGTCTGAGCCTTGGGCGGGGTTGCTGACGCATCTTGGAGGGTCCATGTATCAGCACCCTGTGCGGGGGTGGGGGTGGGGCAGAGCTGGTGGAGGTCCCCGAGTGGAGGGCAGCCCTCCGGACGCCTGGTCTATCCGTCTGTAGGCCTGCACACTGCTGCTGCTGGTGCTGTTCATCTACGACGTCTTCTTCGTGTTCATCACGCCCTTCCTGACCAAGGTGGGCCCTGCCACAGCCCGCGCCCTGCTCTTGCCTGCCCACACCCCATGGCCCTGCCCCAGCCTGCCCACGCCCTGCCCTCTGGTCCCGCTGCTGCATTCAGCCCCTCCTGACACAGCGCCCCCCTTTTCTTAGAGTGGGAACAGCATTATGGTGGAGGTGGCGACCGGGCCTTCGGACTCAGCCACCCATGAGAAGGTAGGAGTATCCTGCGATGAGGTGCTGAGTATGCAGGGAGCAGGGTTGGCAGGTACTGGAGACACTGCCCCTCTCTGCAGCTGCCCATGGTGCTGAAGGTACCCAGACTGAATGCCTCACCGCTGGCCCTGTGTGACCGCCCCTTCTCCCTCCTGGGCTTCGGGGACATCCTGGTCCCAGGTACTGGGGCTGGGCTTAGGTGGCCTGGGAGTCCTTGGGGGTGCCGGACCAGAGGGGCTGGTGGGTCAGTGGGCAGAGGTGGAGCTTGGCCGGATGGGCCAGGGCGGCAGGGAGGTGACTCCACGGAGGCATGGTCCCAGTTGCACAGACCTGCCCGCCTCTCCAGCTGCTCTGTCCCCAAGGTCTCCCCTCAGGTGGCTCCTCACCAGGTGACCTCCAGGTTGGAGTTTGCACTGGCCTGAGGTCTCAGTCACCTGCCAGGAGTCCCGGGTGGCACTGGGCCAGCTCCCTCCGGAGCTGGGGAGGAACGCTTGGTGCCCTATCCCTCCATGGAAACCCTATTGCCCAGCTGGGGCACGGCCAGGCCTCTGCCCACAGCTTCCGCCCACGGCCTGTCTCTGCAGGGCTGCTTGTGGCCTACTGCCATCGCTTCGACATCCAGGTGCAGTCCTCCAGGGTCTACTTCGTGGCCTGCACCATCGGTAAGCCCACTGCCCGTCTTCCACCCATGTCACAGCCTCCTCACTTTACACTGTGGTTGTTGTTTCTCTTTTCTTTTTGATCTTCTTTGTCTTTCTCTTTTTCCTTTTGTCTTCAGTTTGTTTTGTTTCCAAATTCATTGGCACCAACAGGATGCTTCCTCATTTTCTGTCGAGCCTGGTGGTTTCTAAGATGGTCCAAACCACGTCTCTTGTCCCACTGGGTCAGCTCTTCAGGATGAGCGGGGGTGCAGAGGACACAGGCCCTGCTGTAGCCACCAGTGGGCCAGGCGGACGCAGGCTGGCCTTCCCGGCTGGCGAACTTGAGCCACTGCTGTCCGCCCTCCCCTGGGTTCCTAAGGTTGAGACCTGTCCTCCATGCCGGCCCCCAGGGTCACAGTCCCTGGGATCAGCCTGTCCACATGCACCTACAATGTCCTTCCCTTTGAACCACAGTGTGTCAAGATTGTCCTGTAGTTCCTGCCACTGAGATCCCTAGTTTGTTTGGATGGATTACCTCAGGATATGTGGAGAGTCCACAGTCGATATTCTGGACTCTCCCAGCACAATCCTGTTGCTCAGTAACATGGAGGTGAGGGGCAGGGCAAGTGGCCTGGAATGGAGGCCAGTGCTCGAGATGGGGCTCTTGGCCTGGAAGAGATGGTCCGGTGAACCATCTTTCTTGTAACTCTTGACCTGGAAGTAATTGCACTTGTACAGCTGTGAGGTCAGTACGGCGGTCAGTACAGTACCGCACCCTCTGCTGGGCTCAGGCTGACACCGTCTAACTCCTCATTGCATTTGCTGTGTTGTATGTCCGTCCTTGCGCTATCCGTGCACAGTTGCATTCACACAGCCCTAAATAACACCTTGTTTATTCTTGAGTGATGAGCGCCAAGTGTAGACACCATCTAACCCTTCAGGGCTTTCATGTGATCACTCAGGAGAGATTTCATTTCCTAGTTCTGTAGATATGTTACTCTGGTTCAGATTATTCTGATTAGAGGTTTATAAAACTGAGATATCGGGACACCTCTGCAGCTCCTTCTCAGCCATCCCAGGGATTCCAGGCCCTCCATGGCCGCCCCCCCAGTCTGGGGGCTGAGCCCTACGTGGGCTTTTGCCTGCCCCAGCTGGGCGGTGGGGCATGTCCTGGAAGGTGGGGAGGATCGACTCCCGGGGCGTCACAGTCACCATGGGGTGACGCGCCGCCTGTCTCTGTCCCCGCAGCCTATGGCATCGGGCTCCTGGTGACGTTCATGGCGCTGGCCCTCATGCAGCGTGGCCAGCCCGCCCTCCTCTACCTCGTGCCCTGCACGGTGGTCACCAGCTGCGCCCTGGCGCTCTGGCGCAGGGAGCTGGGCGTGTTCTGGACGGGCAGCGGCTTTGCGGTGAATACCAGTTTGCTATGACTGTCTGCGAGCAATAATAGCCTAATAAGCCCTAACTAGAGTTAAAGTTGAGTAAGACCTCCTAGCGTTACACCTAAACCCCGCAGCCCCCGTCCTGGGTGCTGTGTTTCCTCCTCTCCTGCTGCTGCCGCGAGGTGGGGAGGCATGCGGGGAGGGGTACCTGTGCTGGTGTCGCTGGGAAGCGGGTTTCCACTTGGGCTTCTCGCTGCTTTGGGGCGGGCGAGGCGCAGGCTGGGCCCTGTTCTTGTCTGAAACCATAGAGGAGTGGAACAGAGGCCGCGCCCTGTGCAGGACCGGTGGACCGTTGTAGTCCTGGAACTCAGGGATGGATTGCTGGCCCCTTGGGAAACCCCCTCCATCCCCGGGGCCTGTCTCCCGGGCCTCCAGCTCCCCCTTCAGTCCGCCTACAATTGGACGCTCCCCCAGGCTCTTGGGAAGGCCTCTGGGGCTCAGTGCCCACCATCCTCAGAGCTCTCACTTCCTAAGGCCTGGCCCGACCCAGAACTGGTGGGTGGGTTCTGGAAGGTTCCCGAGGGAAAACAAGCCAGAGCAGTCAGGTCGCGCCCTCTCGGGGTCCCTGTGGTGGTGGTGATGGTGCAGGTCCCAGCGCAGCCCCTCTCCCCGTCTGAGCCCACCCTCGGGGGCTTCCCTTCCGTCCCGTCAACCCCGCAGCCCCGCCAACCCGCGGCCTCTCCTTCGCAGAAGGACCTACCTCAGTCGCCCTGGGCGCCCGCCCCCGCCGACGGCCCGCAGCAGCCCCATGCGGACCCCGACGCCGTCCCCGCCCCCGCCCCAGGCCGGCAAACTCCTGGTGAAGACACGGTCCCAACTCCTCCACCAGCGGAGCAGACCCCAGAACCATCTGCGCCGGAGGAGTTCGGGGCAGACGCGCCCCACCAGGAGCCTGAACGCCTCGCGGCCTCACCCGGCCCCTCGGCCTAGGGAAGGGCGCAGACTCGGCGCCGCGCCCCGAACTGGACCCGCGCGGCCCCCAACTTGGTGCTCTGGTCTGGCCGATGCGCACGTCCTCCTCCAGCAGCCCGCCGGCCGCACCCCGGCCCCCAGCCCTGCTCCGAGCTCGCGTGGCCGCGAAGCCCCCGGCCAGCAGAGGCCACCCCCGTGCGCGGTCCGCTTCCTGCGCGATGGTGTCCTGGGGAGAGCAGAGCGGCACCTCCGCCGGTGGCCTCGGACACGCCCAGTTTGGTGCTTACCCTGCTGCTGCTTCCCTGGGGTTGGGGGCGGGAGACGGAGGGGCTCTGGTCCGCAGAGCCCCCGGGGCTTGGACTGGGGCTGTCGCCGGTTCGGTGGGGTTGGGGCTCCGCGGTGAGCGCCCAGCGCCTGTGCTCCAGCTCCTCCAAGTTTTAATAAATGGCCACGACTTTTTGAGATCTTGGTAGTGTCGCCTCTTGGGGTGCGAGCCCCTCGGACTGCTCCTCCGAAGCAGGGGGTGGCTGGCGCCAGGCCAGTGGCCCAATTTTGCCTTTCCGCTTAGAGGAACTCGGCCCCCGCCCTCGCCGCGGTCACCTGCACGCTCAGCATCCCATCAGTGCACGCACCTGGGCCTCCAGCTACCGTGGGCGGGCGGAGAGCTTCCGGAATGTGGGAGGGGGCTCTGGAACTGGCTTACGTCTTCTACCTCACAGACAGGGTTCTCTGAACCTCAGGACGGAGAAGCCGCCGCCCCCACGTCAGGGCTGGCCAGGGAGCCACCGCCTGGACAGGCACGGGGGGCTGTGACCGCCAGGGACCGGCCTACTCCTATATGTCCACGACGAGAGGCGAGGCCCGGACCCTTCGACCCCATGCCGGCTCCGCGTCCCTCCCGTCCCGCCGCTCTGCTGCAGACCGGCGGGGGCCAAAACCATGATCCATTCCAAATGATACCAGCGCCAGACTCACGTCTCAGCCACGCCTCCGAGGAAGAAACCATGTTTGTTTCTTAAAAAACAAAACAAAACCCAGAAGACGTCTTCCGTCTGTTTCTGTGTTTCCTAAAAAGAACAGGTGACCCCGCGGTTGGGTGGGGGTGGCGCAGCTGCACCCGCCCCGCCCCGTCCCACGGGAGCCCCTGGCCTTGGAGGCGGGACGGGGGGCAGGGGGGAGGGGAGGGAGGGTCCGAGCGGACCCCGTCCTTCCCCGGAGGACCACGCCTTCCTGTAAGCCATTTTGTACGTCGTCAATGTTCGAAGGTGGATGGAATCTCTCTTTTTTTTCCTGTTTCTGAAGTTTGACAAATGTCAAAGAATTCAAAGCGGGATATTAGTTCCTGAAGTTTCCGTTTGCAGTTTCTGCCTTGCTTCTGTTTGAATCTTGTAATTAAACACAGCTTTTGATATTTATGCCCGGGCCTTTGACTTTTCTGTGGTTCAGTGGGTTGGGAGTAATTGGGGCGGGGGTGGGAGGGTGGGAGGGTAGGGAAGCTGTGAAGGGAATCCTGTGGTGGGCCGGGCCCAGGAGGCCTTGGTCTTGCAGTAATTCCTGTGTGGAGGGACACGTCCTGAGCAAACCTGCAGCCTATGTGGCTAGTGCCACCCAACCCAGGTTTCAGCTTTGCTGCTGGACAGCCACTTGTTCTGATGAGTGGGGCTGGGCGGGGGTGGGGGTGGGGGTGGGGGTGGGGTGTCTCATGAAGGGGAGGGAGCGAGTAGTAGGGTCTGTTGCTTGCCTTTGATGCTGTCAGCTTGTCTGTGCTGATCTAAGAACCAGGAACGGAATCACCCATGGCAGGGACCTCAGACTGTCAGTAAAGAACCAGATGGTTATTGTTGGGGACTTTTAGGGCCACATGGTCACTGTCACGACCGGTCAACCCAGCGATGTAACCAGGAACATCAGACAACGGTTAAGCAGACAGGTGTGTTTGTGGCCAAAAACTTGGTGGACACCAAAACGTGTGTTTGTGTCATTTTCACAGGTCATAACATACTCATTCACAATCAGTTAAAAACAGAAAACAGACTTGTGGACACAGCAGAGAAAGGAGAGGGTGGGTTGAATTGAGAGAGCAGCATTGAAACATATACATTACCATATGTAAAACAGCTAGTGGAAATTTGCTGTATGATGCTGGGAGCTCAGCCCGGTGCTCTATGACAACCTAAAGGGGTGGGATAGGGTAGGAGGTGGGAGAGGACACTATGTATCTATGGCTGATTCACATTTGATGTATGGCAGAAACTAACAACGTAAATTATCCTCCAATTAATACACCTATGGCTGATTCACATTTGATGTATGGCAGAAACTAACACAACATGGTAAATTTTCCTCCAATTAAAAATAAATGGTTGTTGTTCAGTCATTAAGTTATATCTTACTCTTTGTGACTGCATGGACTGCAGCACGCCAGGCTTCCCTGTTCTTCACCATCTCCTGAACTTTGCTCAAACTCACGTCCATTGAGTTGGTGATGCCATCCAATCATCTCATCTTCTATCCTCCCCTTCTCCTGCCCTCAATCTTTCCCAGCATCAGGGTCTTTTCCAATGAGTGGACTCTTCACATCAGATGGTCCAAATATTGGAGCTTCAGCTTCAGTCCTTCCAATGAATATTCAGGGTTGATTTCCATTAGGATTGACTGGTTTGTTCTCTTTGCAGTCCAAGGGACTCTCAAGAGTCTTCTCCAGCACCGCAATTTCAGGAAGGGGAACACATGTAAACCCATGGCTGATTCATGTCAATGTATGGCAAAAACTATTACAATATTGTAAAGTAATTAGCCCCCAACTAAAATAAATAAATTTATAAAAAAAAAAAAAGAGTCTTCTCCAGCACCGCAATTTCAAAGCATCAATAAAATATAAGTAAATAATAATGCAAATCCTTTGCTTAGCAAGAAGCTGGGCAAAGACAGGCAGCAGCCCCAGCCATTAGACCCCTGCCTGTCCATGGCAGCACTGGGTTTCCCTTGTGGCTCAGCTGGTAAAGAATCCATCTGCAATGTGGGAGACCTGGGTTCGATCCCTGGGTTGGGAAGATCCCCTGGAGAAGGGAAAGGCTACCCACTCCAGTATTCTAGCCTGGAGAATTCCATGGGGTCGCAAAGAGTCAGACACAACTGAGCGACTTTTACTTCACTCACTGCCCGTGGGAGCATTGGAGCATGTCAGCTGATGCCAGACTGTCCTTCAGGCTGCAGGCCCAGCTCCTCCAGGCTCCCACCAGGCTGTACCTCTCATCACATCGACAGCAGCATCTAGTATTTGAGCTATGAAGTGGACCTGAGCACAGCAATTCTCTTCCACTAAGCAGACCAGTTCTTATGTATTTCTCATCCATCTACCTGCTCATTCACTCACTGGTTCACCACATGTCTGCTTTGTGCCAAGCTCTCTGCTCAGGCCTGGGACATGTCTGTCTATGAAGGCAGTGGGTCTGAGGGTCAGCAAGGGAGTGCCCCCCCAGCTCTATCTTGTGGGGGCAGGTGGCAGGGAAAGCTTCCTGGAGGAGGTGACCATCCAGCCTGAGGGATACTGGACAGTATGTCTGGGGCTCTGATGGGGAGGCTGGAGGCTGGACCGTGGCCTGGAGAGGGGTGGGAGTTTCCAGCCAGGTGGGCAAGGTATATCACCTGCAGGTGAGGGGACTAAAGTTCTAGAAAGCTCTGAGGCTGCTCTGAGGGAAGGAGGGAGTGGAGCCAGGGGTCAGGGGCTCCTCCTGTGGAGGAGCTCCAAGGGGATTGCAAGAGGCAAACAGCTCCCTGGCCACCCAGTTGTAGCCTAAAGGATTAGGGAATATGGTTGGTAACTGTGCCCATGAACTTCCATGCTAAAGCAAGCTGTCAGGAACCTGGGGACCTTGGACCAAGTATGTAGGAGCTCTCCATACTATGTTCAGGAATCTTTCAAAACTCTGAAACCATTTTACAATGTAAAAGTTCATTTAATAAACTACCCTGGATATTCACATACACACCTCTCCCCCCAGCTCTCTGCTCCCCTCCGCTGCCCTCTGTCCCAGGTCACCTGCCCACGTGGGCTCACCTGCCCAGGCCACACCCTCTACCTCGACTGCACTGGCCTCTCCCCCTCCCAGAAAATCCGAGGGGCCAGAACCGGGCGCCCCACGTGGCTCCCGGGGCACGACCCGCCCACTCCCTCCCTCCGCCGGCCCAGCTCCTTCATGGGATCCACCTGGGCTCCTGACCAGGTGCGCAGGACGGCCCACACCCAGTTGTCCTTTCGGAGCCTCGGGGAGCCGGGACCGGCGCGGGTGGGTCTCAGGTGAGCAGGGGAATGGGTGCCGTGTTGGGGGCAGTGATCGGGGGAGGGGTGCCGCGTGGGGGGCAGTGATGGGGGAGGGGTACCTTGGGGGGCGGTGATGTAGGAGGAGGGCGGCCAGCCCAGGAGTTGCCCGGGTTGGGGGAAGGCGGTGCTCCCACCTGGTGCCGCCCTCAGCCCCGCCCCATCCCCGAGGTGGCTGGAGTCCCGGTTGATTGTGGAGGGAGCCGGGTCGCGCTGTGCAGCCTCGGGCGGAAAGCGGTGAGTCTGGGGTCTCCCGATATGAGGTGGCCGCCCTCTCCCCACGCCTGGGTTCAGGCTGTGTAGACGGAAGAGGTGCGGTGCGGATGTGGTCCGGGTTGTTGGACGCGTCGTGTAGAAGCCCTCGGGGAGTGTGAATGAGGCCTTGCTCTGTAGACGCGGCCGGGGGCCCTGTGTTTTTCCCGATCCTGAGGGCTCCCTGTCCCCAGTGGCCGCTCTCCTGCCTTCCCACCATTAGCCCGACTAAACCCGCTTGGGGGTTGGGAATGGGGCGGCAGAAAATGGGGTGGAGGAGCAGAGACGGGGAGGTCTCCAGGGGTTTGGGGAGGGTCCCTCTGCTCTCCTCCCTACGGCTTCTTTCAGCTAATCCCTTGCTAGGGCGTGAAAATCCGAATAGTATTTGGGGTGGGGTGCTCACAAGGCCTGGGTTTCGAATGGGGTCGTAGTCGGTTACCTGCAGCACGTGTGGTGTGTGAGCCGATTGCGCGTAAATGTGTGGTCTCAGGCGTGGGGTTGCCTGTGGCTGTGTGGGGTGGTGTTATTGCCTGTACGTTGTGTGTCTGTGTGACCGCGGATGTGCATGGCTGTGTGTGTGACTGCACTGTGAGATCCTGTATGATTTTGTGGGTGGTTGTGTGTGTGGACCCCCTTCCCAGTTTGCTTGTTTGGGGAGTGGGGACAGAGTACCTGGGACCCCCCAGGACGCCACGTGTAGCCCTCCTGGCCCACCAAATAGCCAGTCAGGTGTTCTGATTCATTGTGATCTGATCAGGTAAAGAGTCTGCCTGCAATACGGGAGACCCAGGTTAGATACCTGGGTTGGGAAGATCCCCTGGAGAAGGAAATGGCAACCCGCTCCAGTATTCTTGCCTGGAAAATCGCACGGACGGAGGAGTCGGGCGGGCTACAGTTCATGGGGTCGCAAAGTCGGACATGACTGAGCGACTTCACCCTCCCCGTCTCTTAAGTGTTGCTACTGATGCGCCTGCAGTGAGGGACTGGAGGGGCGGACCCCACAGGCCATCCCAGAGGAGATGTGTGTGCATTCAAGGCAGGATTCTCAAAGTTCAAAGTGTGGAACTGGAAGAGCCTCAGAGGGAGGCGGCTGGGTGGCCTTTGGTTAAGACTGGGCACCCCACTCGGCACAGGATTCCTGGAGAAAGGTCTGCTCCTGGTACCACAGACATGGGTGGCAGGAAAGAGACCCTGGGGGGAGCCCACGGCCACGCACAGGGGAGTGTGTCCTTCCTGAAGGAGGATGTGAAGGTCTGGGCATCTGCTTCCATCCATGGAGTCCAGGATAGAGAGAAACCAGCGGTAGGGAGGTGGGAAGCACCTGTGGGTCTGTGGCTGGCTCCAGGGGAGCTGGGGCCTGGACCCAGTCAGTTTCCCCGCTCACCAGCTCTCTTCCTGCCCTGGGGCACAGTTTAGAGCTCTTGGTCCCTGTCCCCACAGCTCACCTGCTCTACCTGGACTGCAGAGTCCTAGGGAGCCATGCCCATTTTGTGATGGAGACACACCGACAGGGTGGGGGACATTCCTGAATTCCAAGAACTCCATGTGTGTGTAGGCAGGGGGTGGGGGAAGGAGACAGAGACACCTAGAGAGACACAGAGACAGAGATGTGGGGAGGCAGAGATAGAGACAGATACAAAGAGACACAGAAGTAGAGAAAGAGGGAGAGAATGACAGAGACAGATAGGAGCTGTCTCTTCAAGCCACAGTGTCCTTATCTGTAAAGTGGGGATAATCCTGCTGGCCCCCTCCTCGTAGGGGTGCTGGGAGGCTGAATTAATTGACATGAGGCTGTGAGCCCCACACAGATCTTAGGCACAACCTTTCTGCTCCTGGCTGCTTCTCTTTGGTCATAAGCACATCCCATGGATGTAACAGTGGGACCAGGGAAACAGCTGTCCCCCATTATCTGAATACGCGTGGCTCTCGAGTAAAGCAGAGGATAACATGTTCCAGGTGGTTGGCTCATGTCTACATCAGCCTTTGCTGTTTTCCCCACTTTACCTCTAGTTAATAAGTTACCATCTTAGTTAATAAGAAAGGTGATTTCAGAATCCTGTTCATTGCAAAGATGGCACAGAGTGTCCCGGTACACCCTTCATCCAGTGCCTCCTAGTATTCAAACCTTGCGTTGCCATAGCATAGTGATCAAAACTAAGAAAACTGACATTAGGTACCATCCTTGGGCTTCCCACGGAGAAGGCAATGGCAACCCACTCCAGTACTCTTGCCTGGAAAATCCCATGGATGGAGGAGCCTGGTAGGCTGCAGTCCATGGGGTTGCTAAGAGTCGGACATGACTGAACGACTTGTCTTTCACTTTTCACTTTCATGCACTGGAGAAGGAAATTACAACCCACTCCAGTGTTCTTGCCTGGAGAATCCCAGGGACGGGGGAGCCTGGTGGGCTGCCGTCTATGGGGTCGCACAGAGTCGGACACGACTGAAGCGACTTAGCAGCAGCAGCAGTTGGGCTTCCCAGGTGGCGCTAGTGGTACAATACCTGCCTACCAATGCAGGAGATGTAAAAGATGTGGGTTCGATCCCGTGGAAGATAGCATGGCAGTCCATTCCAGTATTCTTGCCTGGAGAATCCCATGGACAGAGGAGCCTGGCCGGCTATAGTCCGGAGTCTATAGGGTCGCAGAGTCAGACACGACTGAAGAGACTCATTATGCATGCCTTGGTGGACCAGGGGGTAAGACTCTGCACTCCCACTGCAGGATGCATGGGTTTGATCCCTGGTTGGGGAACTAAGATCCTACGTGCTGTACAGTGTGGCCAAAAGAAAAAAAAGAAAGAAATTGACATTAAAATGAACATAAACACTTGCAATCAATTTTGCCTAGATTTCCCTGGTTTTTGCACTAATGACCTTTTTCTGTTCTGGTATTTAATCTGAGATTCCCCACTGCACTGAGAACCTGTACTTGTTTTAACTATACAAGTCACAAGTGATTGGAAGTTTCTTTTTTTCATGTACATGTCTGTATCCGTTTCCCTGGGTATCGCCCATGTTTATCAGCTTCTTGCCTCAACCGCCCCCCTCCACCCACAGGCTCTCTGACTCCCTTTTCCTCTGTGCACTTTAAAAAGCTACAAAAACATGAGATATCATCACTGCAAATAGTTCTCTCACAAACACCTCTTCCTATGAAAACCTAACAAAAAGTCCACAGACAAAAAGGGGGAAAAAAAAAAAGACCAAGCTTATTAAATTTCCTAAAGGCTTGCTGAGTGAGTGATTTCATGAGGTTGGGGCAGTGGGGGAGGGGCAGTGTCCTGGCTGGACGTGAGCCTGAGGATTGGAGCCGGGTGGGGTAGAACAGGGGAGAACAGGAGAGGCTGCGATGCAGATGAGAGAAGCCTGTTGTATAGATCAGCGCTGGCAGCCGTGGAGGCAAAGAGGGAAGACCAATGGGGGGATGGAAGACTGTCTTGGATGAGTGGCAAGAAAAAAAACTTACACAGAGAGGTGAGCAAAGAGTTGAGAGTCACGAGGGGAAGAAATGTAGGAGCCCAGGAGCAAAGCTGGGGTGAGGTTTGGGTTTTTGCTGAAGTTGGTTTGTAGTGTTTTTTGTTTTTTGTTTTTTTAATTTTTATTTTTTGGCTGCACCACAGGACATGTGGGATTTTAGTTCCCTGACGAGGGATTGAACCTACACCTCCTGCATTAGAAGGGCAGAGTCCTAACCACTGGACAACCAGGGAAATCCCAAGGCTTTGCTAAGTTGATAGTTGACTCTGCTTGGAAAAAAGTGACCCCAAGCCTCTTATTTCTTCTTGGAGAGGCTGAATTATGGTTTGAACCAATGAGATATAATTGGCCGTTAAAGACAAGCAGAGGAGGGACTTCCCTGGTGGTCCAGTGGTTAAGACTCTGTGCTCCCAAGGCAGGGTGCCCGGGTTCCATCCCTGGTCAGGGAACTAGGTCCCACAGGCCAAACCAAAGATCCCACATGCTTCAACTAAAACCTGGTGCAGCCAAATTAAAAAAAACCCCACAAGATGAAGATTCACTGCAGAATAGTGTGGAACACCAAGAATACAATGTGTGGTTCCTGAGAAGGAGAACTGAAAGCCAGACAGAAAAGTCCTGGGGCCTGGAGTCTTGTGTATCAGTTCTCAGTTTCTGTGTAACAAATTCTCCCCAAAGTTCACACATGAAGACAAGTGTTTGTTATTCAGATTTCTCTGGGCAAGAATTTGGGAGTGCTTTGTCTGGGGATTCTGGCTGAGAGTCCCTCATAAGGTTGCTGTCTCTGAAGCCCTGATGAGGACAAGGGTTGGAGCTTCCAGGAGGCCCCTTACATGGCCCCTCCCCAGCAGGACCTCCCACGGTGCTGCTTGAGCCTCCTTACTACCTGGTGGCCAACTGCCCCAGAACAGGCAGGGGAGAACCTCAGTGCCTTTTACGACCTACTCAGAGGTCTCGGGCCATTGCTTTTAGTATTTTTATTTATTAGGCATGAGTCAACTCTAGTCCACTCTCTAAGGGAAGAGAATTGTTGTTCAGTCACTAAGTCATGTCCTACTCTTTGCGACCCCGTGGACTGCAGCATGCCAGGCTCCCCTGTCCTTTACTATCTCCCGGAGTTTGCTCAAATCCATGTCCATTGAGTCGAAGATGGCATTCAACCATCTCATCCTCTGTCGCCCCATCTCCTCCTGCCTTCAGTCTTTCCCAGCATCAAGGTCTTTCATAATGAATTGGCTCTTCACATCAGGTGGCCCAAGTATTGGAGCCTCAGCATCAGTCCTTCCAATGAATATTCAGGGAAGAGATTTAGGCTCCACCAAAGAGGAGAGTGGCAAGAAATCTGTGGACCTCCTTTAGAACCACCACCCCCCCATGACCTTGGGCAAGTGTCCCAGTTCCTGTGTGCCTCTGTTTCCTCTTCAGTCAGAATACACTGGTCTTGTAGGACAGTTGTGATCATAGATTAGGTAACATGTATAAATATCATTTAGTGCAATGCCTGCCACATAGACTTCCCAGGTGGGCTTCCAGGTACAGCTAGTGGTAAAGAACACACCTGCCAGTGCAAGAGACACAGGGCACAGGGGTTCAATCCCTGGGTTGAGAAGATCCCCTGGAGTAAGAAATGGCAACCCATTCCAGTATTCTCGCCTGGGAAAGAGGAGCATAGTGGGCTGCAGTCCATGGGGCTGCAAAGTTGGACACAACTGAGCGATTGAACACATACATCTATCTGCCACACATGCTTGTTGACTTACTGAAGGCATTTCCCCAGTGCACTTCCATTCTCTTGAGAAATGATGTCTCACCTGGAGCAATCAAACTAGAACTCCCTGGCGCTTGAGGTCAGGATGGAGAGTGGGATAACTTGCTTTCTTCGTACATATTGAGCTGTGGTTGTTCTTGTCCTGGCTCCCTTTCCAGTGCTTGGCCACTTCTTCCAAAGGGACTCCAGGTTCTATACCTTGGCAGATATCACCTTACCTTCTACTGTCACTGGTTCAGTTGGCACCATTTGGGAGAAAACCTACACAGCAGGGGATGCAGAGGGGAAGTAGAGGTAATGGCCTTGAGGGTGTAGACAAGCTCATTGGATAGAAGGCACAGACCGTGCAAAGTCCCTGGGGCAAGGCCGTGTCTGTGTGTTTGAGGAATAGCCAGGAGGCTGATGTGGCTGGAATAGGAGGAGGGAGCTGAGGACACACAGCAAAGAGTGGGTGGGGCCGGCTCATGAGGGGCTTATGCCCTGAGTGAGAGCCAGGTGGACGTCTAGGACACGGACAAGGTCTGGGAGATCTCTGCTTAGCCCAGGGTAGAGGTGGTGCAGGTGGTAAAGAACCTGCTTGCCAAAGCAGGAGACATAAGAGACATGGGTTCAATCCCTGGGTTGGGAAGATCCCCTGGAGGAGGAAATGGCAATCCATTCCAGTATTTTTGCCTAGAGAATCCCATGAACCGAGAAGTCTGGTAGGCTACAGTCCATGGGATCGCAAAGAGTTGAACACAAATGAAGTGGCTTAGCATACACAGAGGTGGTGCAGGTGGCCTAATCCTAGGTGCATTTTTAAAATATGAATTTTAATGGGTCTTTTTTAAAATGTGGACCATTAGCAAATTATTTATTTTTGGCTGTGCTGGTTTTTTGTTGCTGAGAGGGCTTTTCTCTAGTTGCGGCGAGTGAGTGCTACACTCTAATTGTGGTGCGCGGGCTTCTCATTGCAGTGGCTTCTCTTGTTGCAGAGCGCAGGATCTAGGGCACACAGGCTTCAGTAGCTGTGGCTCCTGGGCTCTCGAGCACAGGACTGATTGTTGTGGCACCTGGGCTTAGCAGCTCCAAGGCATGTGGGATCTTCCCGGATCAGGGATTGAGCCCGAGTCTCCTGCATTAGCAGGCGGATTCTTTACCACTGAGCCACCAGGAAAGCCCTAATGTGGACCATTTTTAAAGTCTTTATTGAATTTGTTACGACGTTGCTTCTGTTTTATGTTTTGCTTTTTGGCTGCCAGGCATGTGGGATCTTAGCTCCCCAACCAGGGATCAACCCCGAGGCCTCTGCATTGGAAAGGAGAGTCCTAACCACTGGAATGCCAGGGAAATCCCCCATGTGCGTTTTTGGAGGAGGCACTGACAGCATTATCAGGCAGACTGGATGGAGGTTGCACAAAAGGCCTCAGGAGGACTCCAGGCATTGGTGGTCTGAGTGACATTGAGCTTGGAGCTTCTGTCTGTGGCGGGGAAACCTGGGAGGAACAGATATCCTTGGGGCCAAGAAGGGCTGTCAGTTGGGTGTGTGTCAGACTGAAGACATTTGTCAGTCACTGACTTGTGACTTGTAACAAATAGCCATCAGTTTGGCAGCTTGAGGTGGCTCATGTCTATCATCTCCTGGTCTCTGTGGGTCAGGAGTCTGGGCATGGCTTAGCTGGGTCCCTTGCTCAGGGTCACACAAGGCTGTGGTCAGAAGGCTGGCAGGGCTGTGTTCTCATCTGAAGGCTTGATGGGGAAGGATCCACTTCCTAACTGGTGCAGGTGACCAAGGGTCTGGCTGGTGGGCACCCTCAGCTCCTAGAGGCACCCAGAGCTCCTCCCCACACAGGCTCTTCCAATAAGCTCACCCTTTCAGCAAGCCAGCCAGCAAGGTCTTCAGTCTGCTAAGATGGAAGTCTTATATGATACAATTTAGTCCTGACAGTGATATCACGTCTGCCATATCCTACTGCCATTTTTTTTTTCTTTTTGACCATGCAGCTCATGGGATCTGGTTCCCTGTCCAGGGATTTAAACCAGACAGTGAAAGAGTGAAGTTCTAACCTTTGGACCACCAGGGAAGTCCCCATTTTGTTGTTGTTCAGTTGCTAAGTCCTGTCTGACTTTTTGTGACCCCATGAACTGCAGCACGCCAGGTTTCCCTGTCTTTCATTATCTCCTGGAGTTTGTTCAAGTTCATATCCATTCAGTCGATGATGCTATTTAGCCATCTCATCCTCTGCCACCCCCTTCTCTTGCATTCAATCTTTCCCAGCATCAGAGTCTTTTCTAATGAGTCAGCTGTCTACATCAGATGGCCAAAGTATTGCAGCTTCAGCATCAGTCCTACCAGTGAATATTCAGGGTTGATTTCCTTTAGGATTGACTAGTTTAATCTCCTTGCAGTTCAAGGGACTCTCACGAGTCCCCATATCTTATTGCTTAGAAACTTAACACAAGTCCTGACCACACTCAAGGAGAGGTGATCACACAGGTGTGGGGTCACCTCAGGTCACCTGGAAGGAGGTTCCAGAAGCCAACTCAAGTGGGGCATTCAGAAGATAAATCTGCCCTGGAGATGAAGATGTCAGGGTGTTATTAAAACCACAGACTGGATGGGATCACAGGGCAAGGTGCATATCTGCAAGTAGTCCATGAAAATATTTATTTAATAAATATTCTTTAAATGGTCTACCTTTTTCTTTTGATTTTTTAAAATAACAGCTGTATGGAGATATAATTCGTATTTCACAAAGTTCACCAATGTAAACCAGTTGAGTGGTTTTGGATATTTTCACAAATATATACAACCATCCCCACAATCGATTTTGGAACATTTTCTTTTTAAAAAATGTTTATTTATTTTTGTTTTTGGCTTTGACTTCATTGCAATGTGGGCTTTTCTCTAGTTGTGGTGAGCAGGGGCTACAATTTAGTTGTAGTGTGAGGACTTGTCATTGCGATGACCTCTAGAGCACAGTCTGGAAGAGTACAGGGACTCAGTAGTTGTGGTACATGGGCTTAGTTGTTCCGAGGCATGTGGGATCTTCCCAACCCAGGAATGGAACCCGTGTCTCCTGCATTGGCAGACAGATTCTCACCCATTGGACCGCCAAGGAAGTCCCTAGAACATTTTCTTTTTTAATTTGTGAAGTCTACTTTTTAAACCTAAAAGCTTTTTGAAAATGAAAACTTAGTTGCTGATGTGCACAGACAGAAAATGAATAAGAGAGTGGAACTAAAAAACAAAATGACTGAGGAAAAAGTCAGACAGTGCTATTGAATCGTGAGCATCCTCTGGGGCCCAGGCTAAGAGACGGTAAGCAGGACCCTCACCTCGGGCCCAAAGTTTAAGGGAATGCCAAGAAGCTCAAGATCAAGAGAAATGATATCACAGTGCAATAATGGACACACCCAATGCATGCAGGAGAAAGCTTAAGAAGCAAAATTTCAACATTTTAAACAAAGATGACACACAGAGGGCTGGGATGGGGAGGACGAGAGAAAGGTGAGTGAGTGAGTGCAGTGTGGGATCCTGCCTTTATGTAAAATGTTGCTGTTTGATTGGTCATGGATTTCTTGGTGTTGATTTTGATTTTTGATTTCAGACAATACTGTTGATCTTTAAGGGCTTCCCAGGTGGTGCTAGTGGTAAAGAACCCACTTGCCAATGCAGGAGTTGCAAGAGATGTGGGTTCCATCTGTGGGTGGGGAAGATCCCCTGGAGGAGGGCATGGCAACCCACTCCAGTATCCTTGCCTGGAGAATCCCCATGGACAGAGGAGCCTAGTGGGTAGGTCCCTGTATGAGGTCACAAAGAGTTGGACATGACTGAGCATACACATAGTTGATTTACAATGTTGTGTTAGTTTCAGGTGTACAGCAAAGTGACCCAGTTATAAATACACATATATCCACTATTTTTTAGGTTCTGTTCCCATACAGGTGATTACAGAGTATAAATGGAGTTCTCTGTGCTGTGCAGTAGGTCCTTATTAGTTAATCTATTTTCTGTGTAGTCATGTGTGTATGTAGTCCCTATCGATCTCACTGACGGAGAAGGTGAATGGTGGAGAAGGTGATTGGTGTCCCCTGAGGCTGTTGTCTCATCACCCCACCCCCGCTCAGCCTGGCTCCCTCCCGGAGGCTCTGTGCATGAGGCTCACTCTCGTTGGAAACAGGTTCTGGCAGGCATTTGAGAGGCAATGAGGACACACGGGCTTTACACTGAGCCACTTCGCGGCACATCAGGAGGCTGGAAACAGACACTGTTCCTGCCTCGTTCACGAGGACGGCTCAGTTCTCGGGGTACCCTGGCTGAGCCTTTCCGTGTGTGTGTGCGTGTTCAGTCATGTCTGACTCTTTGTGACCCCATAGACTGTAGTCCACCAGGCTCCTCTGTCCATGGGATTCTCCAAGCAAAAATACTGGAGTGGAGTGGGTTGCCATGCCCTCCTCCAGGGGATCTTCCCGACCCAGAGATCAAACCCACATCTCCTGCATTACCAAGAACGCCACCTGGAAAGCTCAAGCCCTTCCTTGGGAACCCCCAGATGGCTCCAGACCCTCCCTGGCACATGAAGACAGAGGGGGAGTAGGGTGACCAAATGTCCTGATTTCCAGGTTCAATCTGAAGGAGCCCCAGGTGACCTGGGGTGATTTGTCACCCCATATTAGTCACCCCATCACTGCCTTGGTGGGGTGAGAGTCAGGCCATGGGATGACAGTGGTGGATATTCCAAGGAGGGGGCTGATGCACCTGCGGGCTCAGCTGGAGACCTGGGTGCTGAGCTTCACAGTCTGGATCTGCAGTCCCTGTGTTCTGATCATAGATTCTACAGGTTTTTCCTTTTTTTAAAAAAAAAAATTCTTTTTTTAACTTTCTTATTTTATATTGGAGTCTAGGTTGATTGACAATATTTGGCTCAGTGGTAAAGAATCTACTTGCCAATGCAAGAGACTCAGGAGACTCGGGTTCAATCCTTGGGTTGGGAAGATCTCCTGGAGGAGGAAATGGCAACCCACTCCAGTATTCTTGCCTGGGAAATCCCATGGACAGAGGAGCCTGGCAGGCTACAGTCCAGGGGGTCACAAAAAGTCAGACATGACTGAACGACTATCACTAGTTGATTGAAATATTGTGTTAGTTTCAGGTGTACAGCAAAGTGATTCAGTTATACATATACATATACCTATTCTTTTCTAAACTCTTTTTCCATTTAGGTTATTACATAATACTGAGTACAGTTCCCTGCACTACACGGTAGGTCTTTGTTGGTTATCCATTCTATTTTTTAAAGTGTGTCGATTTTTAAAAGTGTACTAGAACTTATAATTTTATTTTTGACTGTGCTGGGTCTTCTCTAGTTGCAGTGAGCGGGGGCTACTCATTGCAGTGGCTTCTCTTGTTGCAGAGCACAGGCTGTAGGGTTGAAGGCTTCTGCATTTGTGGCTCAGGGGCTTAGTTGCGGCTTGGCATGTGGGATCTTCCCGGACCAGGGATTGAATCCGTGTCCCCTGCATTGGCAGGCGGATTTTCATCCACTGTACCACCAGGGAAGTCCACATGTATCTCTTCTTTTACAAATTCTCTACCCATTTAGGTTGTTATGTAATATTGAGCAGAGTTCCCTGTCCTCTACCATAGGTCCTTGTTGGTTATCCATTCTATTTTTAAAAATATTATTTGTTTATTTGGCTGCACAGGGTCTTAGTTGTGGCATGAGAACTCTCAGTTGTGGCATGTGGGATCTAGCTCCTTGACCAGAGATCACACCAGGGCCCCCTGCATTGGGAGCATGGACTCCCAGCCACTGGACCACCAGGGAAGTCCCTTATCTAGTCCAAATATACCAGTGTGTACATGTCAAACCTGAACCCCCAGACTATCCCTCCTCCCCAGCCCTTTCCTTCTCCGTCCCTGTGTCTGGGCTCATGTTTTCGGTCGCAGAGCCAGCGCGGATCCTTTTGCAAGTTTTCAAGGATCATTCCTGTAACTGGGGATGGCGTCTCCCACCTACTCATTTCTCTTGCTTCACTGCCTCGGAGTCGTTCTTCAGATCTGCCTGGGGTGTTTTCACGTATCTCTAAAGCCCAGGTGGTAACTTATCCTCCAACGTTGCTTTTAGAAAACTAAAGTAGGCTTCATCCTGTCAAGGGTGCTCTCTCAGCCCGAGGTCACCAAGTGGAGCCAGCAGTCTCCTGTTCTCTCTTATCTTCCCTCCTTCTACTCCGCTTTTGTATTCCACCCCTGATCTTTACAAAAAATAAAAATGAAGCCAATTCTAGAAGATATTTGGCTGTCTGAGATTAGGGGCTCGAAGGATCTTCTTGGATCTTCTACCTGCTTTGCCTCTGTCCTCAGTGAAACACCTGCTTGTCCCAGCCAGGCTGTCTCCATTACATCTGAGTGAAAGGGAGGAGAGACATCCAAACAGCTTTGTTTTTTGGTCTACTCAGCCCCAAATAATTTGTCTAAGCTGACTTTTTAAAAAAATCCTAAATGGACTTTACTTTTTTTTTTTTTTTGTCTGAACAGTGCAGTATGTGGAATCTTAGTTCCCCAACCAGGATAGAACCCACGCCTCCCTTGCAGTAGAAGCACAGAGTCCTAACCCCTGGACCACCAGGGAAGTTCCCTGGATTTTACATCTTGCTGAGAACTTAATTTCAATTTAGAAATATGTGTATTTAGGGAAAGCTGGGTTTCAAATGGACTTTACATGATGACTGAAGACAGAAAATCCACCTTCAGTTTTTATGCCTCAACATTATATGGAGAGGACTTCCTGGTGGTCCAGTGGCTAAGACTCTGTGCTGCCAGTACAGGGGACCGGGGTTTGATCCCTGGTCAGGGAACTAGATCCCGCATGCTGCAACTAAGACCTGGAGCAGCCAAATAAATAATTTTTAAAAATTATACAGAAGATAAAGCAACCCAGAGATGATGCAACTCGGAGGGCTTTGGTCCGCTTTTTGCAGAGCTAATCAGCACTCACCCATTTCTCTTTTGGTAAAACTGTCAGCTTTTCACTTGAGCAATAAACACATTTTCAGGACTTCCCTGTTGGTCCAGTGGTTAAGACTCCACACTCCCAATTCAGGGGGCCCAGGTATAATCCCTGGTCAGGGAACTAGATCCCAGATGCTGCAACTAAAACCTGGTACAACCAAATAAATAAAAAATAAAAACATTTTTAAAAAGTAAAGAAACAAACATGTTTTCTGTGCCAACCGTTTGCAAAGACTTGGCAGGGAGATGAGGTAAGGGACAGGTGTGGAGGGCCCAGGTCTGTCCTTGAGGAGTTGATGAGAGTCTGGAAATTTCTCTGAACTGGGTGTACCCACCTGGTACATCTTCACATCAGGTGGCCTAAGTATTGGTGCTTCAGCATCAGTCCTTCCAATGAATATTCAGGGTTGATTTCCTTTAGGATTGACTGGTTTGATCTCCTTACTGTCCAGTGGACTCTCAGGGGTCTCCTCCAGCACCACAGTTCAAAAGCATCAATTTTTCTGTATTCAGCCTTCTTTATGATCCAACTCCCACCTCTGTACATGACTACTGGAAAAATCATAGCTTTGACGGGATGGACCTTTGTCAGCCAAGTGATGTCTTTGCTTTTTAATATGCTGTCTAGGCTGGTCAAAGCTTTTCTTCCAAGGAGCAAAGCATCTTTTAACTTCATGGCTGTGGTCACCATCTGCAGTGATTTTGGAGCCCAAGAAAATAAGGTCTGTCACTCTTTCCATTTTTTCCCCATTTATTTGCCAGGAAGTGATGGGACTAAATGCCATGATCTTAGTTTTTTTGAATGTTGAGTTTTAAGCCAGTTTTCTTTTTTTTTTAAGCCAGCTTTTTCATGGTCCTCTTTCACTTCTTTAGTTCCTCTTCATTTTCTGCCATTAGGGTGGTATCATCTGCATATCTGATGTTGTTGATATTTTTCCCGACAATCTTGATTCCAGCTTGTGATTCACCCAGCCTGGCTTTTCACATGATGTACTCTGCATATAAGATAAATAAGCAGGGTGACAATATATAACCTTCAGGTACTCCTTTCCCAATTTTGGACCAGTCTGTTGTTCCATATCCGGTTCTACCTGTTGCTTCTTGACCTGCATACAGGTTTCTCAGGAGGCAGTTAAGGTGGTCTGGTATTCCCATCTCTTTAAGGATTTTCCAGTTTGTTGTGATCCACACAGTCAAAGTCTTTAGCATAGTCAATGAAGCAGAAGTAGATGTTTTTCTGAAATTCCCTTGCTTTTTCTATGATCCAGAAGATGTTGGCAATTTGATCTCTGGATCTTCTGCCTTTTCTAAATCCAGCTTGAACATCTGAAGTTCTCAGTTCACATGCTGTTGAAGCTTAGCTTGAAGGATTTTGAGCATTACTTTGCTAGCATGTGAAATGAGTGCAATTGTGTGGTAGTTTGAGCATTGCCTTTCTTTGGGATTGGAATGAAAACTGACCTTTTCCAGTCCTGTGGCCACTGCTGAGTTTTCTAAATTTGCTGGCATATTGAGTGCGACATTTTAACAGCATCATCTTTTAGGATTTGAAATAGCTCAGCTGGAATTCCATCAGCTCCACTAGTTTTGTTGGTAGTAATGCTTCGTAAGGCCCATTTGACTTCACACTCCAGGAATCTGGCTCTGGGTGAGTGACCACACTATTGTGGTTGTCCAGGTCATTAACACTTTTTTGTATAGTTCTTCTGTGTGTTCTTGCCACCTCTTCTTAATATCTTCTGCTTCTGTTAGGTCCATACCATTTCTGTCCTTTTTTGTGCCCATCTTTGCATGAAATGTTCCCTTGATATCTCAATTTTCTTGAAGAGATTTCTAGTCTTTCCCATTCTACTGTTTTCCTCTATTTCTTTGCATGTTCACTTAAGAAGATGGGTTTCTTATCTCTCCTTGCTATTCCCTGGAACTCTGCATTCAGATGGGTATATCTTTCCTTTTCTCCTTTGCCTTTTGCTTCTCATCTTTTCTCAGCTATTTGTAAAGCCTCCTCAGACAACCATTTTGCCTTTTTGGGTTTCTTTTTCTTGGGGATGGTTTTGATCGTCACCTCCTGTACAATGTTAATGAACCTCTGTCCATGAGAGAGGTGGTACCCGAGAACTCAGGAGAAGAGGGGTGAGAGGTTTGTCGAGGGAGGATTCCCCCACCCCAGGGACATATTGAGCTGCAGGGGGAGATGTCCAGGTCCAGGTCAGTCCTGACTGAAGCTCCAGAGCAACTTGAGCTGGAAACTTCTGTTAATACTTGGAGGTTGTCAGTGGATAACTGATCCTTGCTGCCGTGGGCTCTCCTGGGGAGGAAGAAGGGCTTTTGCATAGACTGTGGCATGGGTGCCACTTACAAATCATTTGACAGGCTTTATTTTGTGACTGCTTGTGCTGTCCATCAAGATTTTGCCCAAAAGGAGGCCAGTGAATGAGAACACGAAGACCTGATGTGAAGCTCCTCTGTCTCCAGGGACCCTTTTCAGACTTGGACAGTGCACTTAGCGAGGAGGTTCTCTCCTGACCATGGGCTGTACATGGCTCTGCCCAGGCCTCATAGAAACAGGCATCCCTGTGTATGCAGAGGTGATGCCATCTAGAATTTGGATAAATCTGATGTTGTGTTGATCAAGTGGTCTCTTTTTTTACAATGGTGGGAGAGATGGTGAAGGGCTGTAGGGTCCCTGTAGAAGTTATGGCACCCTACTTTGGTTTGTCCAAGATTCATGTAAGAGAGACAACCCCAGCTTGAACCGTTCAAGCCAAGTTTGGCTCCTGTGCCTGGCCAGTCCAGAGAAGACCTGGCCCCAGGCAGGGCTGGGTCACTTTGTCTTGTCCCCTGAGGTCCTTTCCTGGCTGTGCTCCCTGCATCCATCCAGCCTCTTTCTTCAGAATTGACCGCATCCTCCTGCCTTTGTTTTGGAGGCCAAGATGGCAGCCAGTAGCCTCAAGCGTAGCCATGGCAGCTAAGGAGCCCCACTGGGAAGAAGGCTGCGCCCTCCCTCCTGTTGTTACTTGTGTGAACGTCTTAGTCGCTCATTCAAGTCCAACCTTTTGCGACCCCATGGACTATAGCCCGCCAGGCTTCTGTGTCCATGGAATTCTCCAGGAAAGAATACTGGCGTGGGTAGCCATTCTCTTCTCCAGGGGATCTTCCCCACCCAGGAGTGGAACCCAGATCTCCTGCATTGCAGACAGATTCTTTATTGTCTGAGCCACCAGAGAAGCCCCTATGAAGTTGATCAAGTCTTATTGTTTTTGACCTACAAAAGTGGCAATTTCATACAGTTGAAATTCAGGAAAGAAAGTTGGTTGGCCTGCAACCCTTTGGACCAATCACTTGATGTGGGTGAAAGGGTGGTTACTGTGATTGGCAGGCCCAGGTCCCATATGGACCAATCACTGATGGGGGTAGAGGATTGGTTATTGTGATTGGCAGGTCTGGGTCCAGTGTGGACCAGTCACTACTGTGATTAGTGTAGTGGGTGGGGCATATGACTGTGGTGGACCTTCCCCTTGGAAAAAGAATTCTAGGAAGACAAAAAGATATGGTCAGCTGCTTGCTATCGAAAGTTAGAACTAAAGGCACAAAGCCGATCAACGACCAGCCAGTAACTGAGGCCTGGAGAGGTTCACTGCCCTGCTGGGGCCATGTAACTAGTTGGGCTGAAGCCAGAATGCGGTCATTGGTCTTCTGGCGACTAGCAGTCCTTGCACCTGACCAGAAAGAGCAGTGGGGGAAGGGCAGGTCCTATTTTCAAGGTGGTGTTCTTACAAAGATGCTCAGTGCCCCCGCTCAACACACAACTCTCTCTTGGGTGAGCACTATGTGGCATGACCTGCAAAGAGCCTATATTAGCTTCCTGTTGCTGTTGTAACTTACGGAGCCTCACGGGGGCTAAATCCCCCTGTGGGCAGGGCCGGTCCCTCTGGAGGCTCCAGGGAACACCGGCTCCTGCCTTTTCCAGCTTCTAGAGGCACCGCATCTCTGGATTGCAGCCCCTCCCTCTATCCTCACAGCCAGCAGAGCAGCATCTCCCGTCTCTCTGCCTTTGACCCTCCCCCTCCTCTTATAGGGGCCCTGTCTCAGGGGCCTTAATCCCACCTGCAGAGTCCCTTCTGCCCTATGACATGTCCCCATGGTCCCAGGACTAGGACGGGGGCGTCTTTGTGGACGTTATCTTCTCTGCCACAGTGTCCAGGCAAAATGCTGTTTCTGTGGAAGTGCCTGGAGGCACTGTCGAGTATTTTGGACCAAACAGTCACTGTGTTTTCTGAGCTTCGCTTGGTTCCAAGGCAGATTTCGGAGTCTGATTTTTATCTGCCCTCCACCAGACCTGCCAACATCTGGATGCGGTTTCTGCACCCTTCGAGGAGGCCGCTTCGGGGTCATGCCGGGGCATGAATGCACTGGCAAGCATCCAGGCCAGAATTTGTCGGACTCTGAGCTGGGGCAGGGCTGCCAGCGGCCTGGCCTCTCCTGGGTTTCCTCGTTTGTTCACAGATAATCCCTCTTGGCCTTCACGTTCTGGGTGTTTCTGTTTGTGAACAGTTTTCCCTTCTCACTTCTCTGCTTCTGGCATATGTCAGTTCCTCTCTCTCAATGCCTTTCTGTCTATTTTTATTGGGGTAGATTATGTGTGTGTGCTTAGTGGCTCGGTTGTGTTTGACTCTTTGCGACCCCATGGACTGTAGCCTGCCAGGCTGCTCTGTCCATGGAATTCTCCAGGCAAGAATACTGGAGTGGGTTGCCATGCCCTCCTCCAGGGGATCTTCCCAACCCAGGGATCAAATCCAGGTCTCCTGCATTACGGGCGGATTCTTTACCATCTGAACTACCAGGGTAGATTCTTTACCATCTGAACTACCAGGGTAGATTATACATAATGTAAAATTCACCATCGTAACCGTTTTTAGGTGCACAGCTTGGTGGCACTAAGCACATTCACATGGTTGTGCAACCATCCCCACCATCATCTCTAGAACTTTCTCATCTTCCCAAGCTAAACCTCCATTCTCTTTAAACACTGACTCCCAGTCCCCTCCCCCAGCCCCGGGCCCCATTATCTACTTCCTGTCTCTGTGGGTCTGGCTCCTCCAGGACCTCCTGTGAGTGGAATCAGTGTTTGTCCTTCTGTGTCTGCTTCTGTCACTGAGCATCATATTCTCAAGGCTCATCCAGATGGTAGCAGGTGTCTGAATCTCCTTCCTTTTTAAGACAGAGTAGCATTTTCCACTGTGTGGATGGACCACGTTGTGTTTATCCATCATCCACCAATGGACACTTGGGTTGCTTCTACCTTTGGTCTGTGTGAATATGCTGCTGTGAACATAGGTGTGCAGATATCTGTTTGAGACCCTGCTTTTTGTTCTTTTTGGGTGTATGTATACCCAGGAGTCAGCTTACTGCAGCATATGGTTGTTCTGTGTTTAACTTTTTGAGAACCCCCCAGACTGCTTCCCTGTTGGCTACACTGGTTTGTGTTCCCAGTGACAGGGCATGACAGGGCTAATTGCCCCACATCCTCACCAGTGCTTGCTAGCTTCTGGTTTTTGATGATAAGCATCCTAATAGGCATATACCCTCTCTTTTTTAACACTTTTCCTTTGTGAAGCTGGTGGGGAGAACTGCATGGTCAGAGGTCACAGTCTCTGTGCAGGACTGTCCTCAATTCTGAGGTCATTTGCAAGTTCAGGGATGTACTGGGTGAACTGTGTCCCCACCATTGCAGTCCTAACCCCCAGCACCTCAGGAGGTGCCCTCATTTGGATATAGGGTCTTTGTAGATACAATCAAGTTAAAACGAGGTCATCAGAGTGGGCTTTAATTCGATACAACTGCTGTCCTTACAGCAAGGGGATGTTTGGACACTGAGAGAAGGCAGTGTAGAGATGGAGGCAGAGACAGAATGATGCTGCCACAAGCCAAGTGACAACAAAGGTCACCAGCCACCCCTGGAAGCCAGGAGAGAGCCTGGAACAAGTCCTCCCTCATGGCTGCAGAGGAAGCTACCCTGCTGACATGCTGACCTCTGATTCTTGACCTCCAGATCTAGGAGTCAACAAGTGTCTCTTATATAAGACCCCATGCTTGTGGTGCTTTGTTATGGCCACCCCAGGAATCTAATAAGCAGGGGTGGTTCCCAAAACCACCATGAGGTTTGACAATTCACTAGAAAGACTCAGAAAACAGTAAGTGCTGTCATAGTCACAGATATGGTTTAAGATTAGCTATAACAGGGGGATAAAGATTATGGATTAAGGGATTTCCCTGATGGTTAAAGACCCTGATGCTGGGGACGACTGAAGGCAGAAGAAAGGGGCAACAAAGGATGAGATGGTTGGATGGCATCATCAGTTCAATGGATATACGTTTGAGCAAACTCCGGGAGATGATGAAGGACAGTGAAGCCTGATGTTCTGCAGTCCATGGGGTCACAGAAAGTCAAATACAGCTGAATGACTGAGCATCAGCTGGTGGTCCAGTGGCTAAAACTCCATGCTTCTAATACAGGGGTTCCAGGTTCCATCCCTGGTCTGGGAGCTAGATCCCACAAGCCACAAGTAAGACCTGATGCAGCTAAATAAGTTAATAAAATAGTAACAAAAATAAGATGATGGATTAAGATCAACTAAAGGGAGAGAGACACAGTACTGAGTCTAGCTGTCTGAGACCCTTTGGGCTGCCGTTCCAAAATACGAAGACTGGGCAGCTGATACACAACAGATATTTATGTCTTACAGTACTGGGGGCTGGAAATCCAGCATCAAGGCACTGGCAGGTCCAGTGTCTGCTGAAGATCTGCTTCTTGGCTCATCGATGGCCATCTCCTTTCTGTGTCTTCTTATGGCAGAGGGCCCAGGGAGCTCTCTGGGGTACAATGCCATATTAGTTTCTGCTGTACAGCAAAATGAATCAGCTGTATGTATATACATACTGGTGGTGCTGGTGGTAAAGAACCCACCTGCCAATACAGGGGACATTAGAGATGAAGGTTTGATCCCTGGGTCAGGAAGATCCCCTGGAGGAGGAAGTGACAACCCACTCCAGTATTCTTGCTGGAGAATCTCATGGACAGAGGAGCCTGGTGGGCTGCAGTCTATAGGGTTGCAAAGAGTTGGACACAACTGAAGCAACTTAGCATACATTCTCTCTTCTTTGGATTTCTCTCCCATTTAGGTCACCACAGAGCACTGAGTTCCCTGTGCCATACAGTAGATTTTCATTAGTTATTCATCTCATTTCTTTTTAAAGAATTTTTAATAACATTCTATTTAGCCCAATATAGTCTAGATACGTTTCAACGTATAGTCAGTATAAAGATTGTAAGATGTTTTATACTCTTTCTCTCTCTCTTTTTTCTCACACTGTCTTAGAAATCCAATGTGCATTTTTTATTTATAGGGTACCTTATTTCAAGTGCTCAGTAGTCATATGTGGCTAGTTGTTGTATAGTCTCTAAGTCGTATCTTGACTTTTTGCGACCCCATGGACTGTAGCCCACCAGGCTCCTCTGTCCATGAGATTTCCCAGGCAAGAATACTGGAGTGGGTTTCCATTTTCTTCTCCTCTGGGTTCCCTTTATATGGGCACTAATCTCATTCCTGGGAGCCCCACCCTTATCACTTCCCCAAAGCCCCCACCTCTAAATATCATCCCATGGAGGGTTAGGATTTTAACATATGAATTGGGAGTGGGAGACACAAACAGAAAGTTCCATGTCCTCTCCCTACACAGTCAGGGTGCAGTATTCTCCTGGCTTTGTTGTGTGACAACACACATGCAGCGTTGCCAGTCAGGGTGGCTCCCCCAAGCTCCAGGGTACAGAGCTTTCACTGGGCGCAACTGACTCACTGACTGACTCATTGGTCATCCACACGGTTGACCTCAGACTCCGAGAGACCACTTCCTAGAACTGGGGGTAAAGGCCAAAGTTTATTTCTGTTTGTTTGTTTGTTTGTTTTTAGAGTGTTCTATTTTATCCACTCCCCCCACACTGTTTTGTCATTAAGTCATAGAATAGGGACTTCCCTAGCAGTGCAGTGGTTAAGACTCCATGCTTCCAAAGTAGGGGATATGGGTTCAATCCCTGGTCAGGAAACTAAGATCCCATATGCCATGTGGCACAACCAGAAAAAAATAACAGTCATATAGTATGAGGATAGCTTCCCAGATGGTGCTAGTGATAAAGAACCTGCCTGCCAATGCAAGAGACTTGAAAGACAGGTTTGATCCCTGGGTTGGGAAGATCCCCTGAAGGAGGGCACAGCAACCCACTCCAATATTCTTGCCTGGAGAATCCCATGGACAGAGGAGACTGATGGGCTACAGTCCATGGGGTCACAGAGTCAGACATGACTGAGCGACTAACACTTTCACTTTTTACTTTCATATCCACTATTATTCAGTTCTAAATAATTCTTTAAACCTTCAGTTCAGTTGCTTAGTCATGTCCGACTCTTTGTGATCCCATGGATTGCAGCATGCCAGGCTTCCCTGTCTATCGCCAACTCCCGGAGCCTACTCAAACTCATGTTCATCCAGTTTGTGGTCCAGTCTGTTTTCAATTATTTTATGTCTGAGTGAGTTTTAAGCGTATAAAATATTGTCATGTATATTGTTTTATACTCTCAGATGGTTTCACTTTCAGAATGTCTTCAGTATCTAGTACTGTCTTTTTTTTTCCACTGACTCTTGCTGATTTTTTTTTTCTTAGTGTGTTTTGCAATTTTGAGGTTGTGAACTCATCATTAGCACACTTTTATCTGTTGGAATCCTGCGGAATCTGAGATGAGGGTGTGTCTCTCTTAAAAAGTTTTGTCTAACTTTGTTTTTCTGCCCTTTACCCATTGGATTTGACTGCTTAAAAGCAGAAGAGTAACTGGGTTTTCCTGATGAAAGATCAGTCTGGCTCTAGTGTGAATAATGAAGTGGAGAGTCCAAGTTGTTTCAAGAATTCAGATTTGAGGTGGTGATGACTTGCACTAGGCAGTATGGATGAAGACAAAAGAAGAACCCTAGACCAAGGGTCACCATATTATGGCCCACAGATTAACCCCAGCCAATTGCCTGTTTCATGGGAACACAGTCATACCTGTGTGTTTACATGTGCCTGATGCTGCTTTTATGACATGACAGAGTTGTATTAATAGTAGACTGTGGGACTACAAAGCTGAAGATATTCACTCTCTGGCTGTCTGCATATGAAGTTTAGTGCCCCCTGTTCTAGAGAAGTGCAGGATATTGAATCTGCAGGACTTGGTGATAGACACAGTCTGAAGAGACTAATTACACTCGTCCCTCACTGTCTGAGGGACACCAAAACCCATAGATGCTCGAATCCCTTATATAAGATGACTTAGTGTTTGCATATAAGGGCCTCCCAGGTGGTTCAGTGGAAAAGAATCCACTTGCCAATGCAGAAGACACGAGAGATGCAGGTTTGATACCTGGGTCAGGAAGATCCCCTGGAGGAGAGCATAGCAACCCACTCTAGTATTCTTGCCTGGAGAATCCCATGGACAGAGGAACCTGACGGGCTACAGTCCATGAGGTCGCAAAGAGTTGGACAGGACTGAGCAAGTAACACACACACACACACACACACACACGCACGAACACACTGAGATGTGCGGCTTATGTGGCTAAAACAGAGAAATCCCAGGGAAACTGAGACGGTCACTGTAGGTGTTGGCAAGATATCTAGAGGGAGAGTCAAGAGGGAGCTGGAAGTTCTTTCTGAATTTGTGTGAAGCTCAACAGCTCTCTCTTGCTGACAGCAGCCCCTGGCTGATAGCCAGCAGAAAGAGGGGGCCTCAGCCCTACAAGCACAAGGAACCAGATTCTGGCCACAGCAGGGAGCTCAGGAGTGGATCCTCCCTGGTTGAGCCTCTGGATGAGAATGCTACCCAGCTCACACTTTTTTTTTTCTGCACTGCACAGCTTGTTGGATCTTAGCTTCTCTAGCAGGAATTGAACCCATGTCACGGCAGTGAAAGTGCCAAGTCCTAATCACTGGATCTTCAGGGAACTCTCCCAGCTAATGCTTTGTTTGCAGCTGAGTGAGACCCTGAGCAGAGGACCCCTAAAACGTGCCAGATTCCTGACCCGCAGAAACCATGAGATAATGAACGTGCATTGTTTTAAGCGGCTATGTGTGTGATGACTTGTTACGTGGCAGCAGCTGACTAGCACACCTCCTCTAAGAGGGCCCTTGCTTGCTCCCTCCTGCCACAGGGCTTTTACATATTTTGTTCTTACTGTATGGACATCTATTGCTTCCACCAGGCACTGGCTGGATTCCTATTTATCCTTCAGAACTCATGTAACTCATCCCTCCATCAGGAAGCCTCCCCTGACCCCTGTCTAGATCAAAGCTTCCTTTTGACAGAGACCCAAAGCCCCGTGGATGCATCTCTCCTTTCCAGCCATTATTGTAGCCACAATTTTAATTTACTTGGGTCTCGGTCACTAAGATTTATGCTCTGTGAGCTGAGAATCACATCTGTCTCATTAATGGCGGGGTACCCAGCACAGAGCAGCCAGGCCTGGCCCGTCGTAAATATCAGATTGATGGAGACAGTGAATGGAGCTTCTATGTTCAATGCTAAATAGCAGCGGGGCCCCTCTGTGCCCTAATGATGGTGATGACAAGACAATTTGGAGAACACAGGAATCTTTAGAAAACCCAAGGGGTAGGGGGTGGCAGGGCCGGCTGGGGTTGAATGAATGTAGTGTATGTGTTTGTAGGGGGGCTGTCAATGAGCTCATACACTACATTCGTGTTTCCAGCCCTAATCACAAAAGTGAATCTTGGTGTCTTTGTCCTTAAAACATTTCATCGAGTGATTCTTAGAGCTTCTCTGGCTCCCTGGAAGGCAGTTCAGCTCAAGTGTAAGAATAAAGGGGTGAGCATTGTACGACCTTGCTCCCCACCCCTGCACAACTCCCCTTTCTTACCAACTCTGGATGGTGGTGGTGAGACGCAGAGTGGCTGTTCCCAGTAGGACGTGTTACCTTGATCGGCTAGGACATTCTGGCTGGGCCCCAGGGTGGGGTTCCAGATTTAACAATAAACATGCAGCACACCCAGATAAATTTGAATTTCAGGCAAACAACAGATACATTTTAGGGAGACTTCCCTGGCAGTCCAGTGGCTAAGACTCTGTGCTCCCAATTCAGGGGGCCTGGGTTCGATCCCTGGTCAGGGAACTAGATCCTGCATGCTGCAACTGAGATCCAACATAGCCAAATAAATGACTTGAATAAAAAAATTTTAAATGCTTTTTCTTAATAAAAGTATGTTCCAAATTTTGCACAAGGCATGTTAGGAACTGTATGTGTCAGGTTCTCTAGAGAAAGAGAACCAGTAGAATGGAGAGTAAGACAGACAGAGAGACCAGAATTAGCTCACAATCATGGGAGCTGGCAAATGCAAAATCTGCAGGGCAGGCTGGAGACCCTGGGAAAAGTTGATGTTGCAGCTCAAGTACAAAGGCCACCAGGAGGCAGTATTCTTGCTTCTTTGGGGGGAAACCTTGATCTTTTCTCTTAAGGCCTTCAACTGATTGGATACAGCCCACCTACACTACAGAAGCTCATTTGCTTTACTCAACATCAAATGTTAATTATGTCTTCATAGCAATGTCAAGAACCATGTTTGGCCAAAACCCAGCATCATGGCCTAGCCCTATGGACACATAAAATTAACTATCACAGGATGTTTTTGTCATGTTTTTTGTTTGCTTGTTTATTTTGGCTGAGCTGTGTGGCATGTGGCATCTTAGTTCGCTGACCAAGGATCAAACCTGTGCCCCTGTACTGGAAGCTTTGAGTTTTAACCACTGGACCGCCAGGGAAGTTTATAGGTCTTATTCATCTGAAATTTAAGTTTGACTGGGTGTACTGTATTTATGGGCTTCCCAGGTGGCGCTAGCGGTAAAGAACCTGCCTGCCAATACAGGAGACATAAGAGATGTGGGTTCAATCTCTGCATCGGGAAGATCCACTGGAAGAGAGCATGGCAGTCCACTCCAGTATTCTTGCCTAGAGAATCTGATGGACAGAGGAACGTGGCAGGCTGCAGTACATGGGGTTGCAAAGAGTTGGACACAACTGAAGCGACTTTGCACGCACACAGTGTATTTTATCTGATGCACAGACCCGCCGTCCATCCATACGGGCCTACAAAGCAGCTCCATTCCCCCCAGAGAAGCACTTGGCCGAGTACGCACCTTCATGGAGCCCTGTCAAAGGAAGTAGAATGGGATTGTCTCCCCACTTCCTTCTGGGTGGTGTTCAAATGGGGAAGAGTGTGTCAGAGGCCAGATATGAGTCATTCTCTGCCCACGCAATGGAGGCAGCATTCATGGGGAGCGGGGGTGGGGGGAGGTAATGATATCCACTGCTGCAGAGCCGTAAAGGTGACTCATCCCCTCCTAGACAAAGGCTTCTCTGCAGGCTGAGGGTTTAGAGTAGAGGTCTGCTCAGGTCTCCTGAACGGAAGGGAATTATCCAGCCAGGTCAGGGGCAGGAGTATGGTGTGGGTGGGGAGGGCTGAACACATTCAAGGCTCTTGTAGTTGCAAGGAGCAGAAGCCAACTGCCTTAAGTGAATTTGTTGGCGCTTGACACAGAGACACTTCAGAGGCAGAAGTGCCGGAGTTCAGCCTGTCACTACCTCTCAGCTCTGCTTTCTGCGAACTGAGAGTCTGAGATCCTGGATCCTGAGAGGCAGGAATTAGCCAGATGGCAGCAGGCATTGTCTTCTGCCCATATAACAGAGGAGGAAGCTGGAGGCCAGAGCTGTTAGATCTCACAGCTTATTCTTACTCTTTGTTGTTTTAGTTGGTCAGTCATATCTGACCCTTTGCAACCCCATGGACTGTGGCCCACGAGGCTCCTCTGTCCATGGGATTTCCCAGGCAAGAAAACTGGAGTGGGTTGTCATGCTATCCTCCAGGGGATCTTTCCAACCCAGGGACTGAACCCTTGTCTCTTGCATTGGCAGGTGTAATCTTTACCACTGAGACACCATCCTCCCTAATAAGAGATTAAAAAAAAAAAATCATTAACTGTTATGATAGAGAATCAGCCTAATGTTAAAATTTTGCATACTCATAAAAATGCCATTGCTGTAAAGCAACTATACGCCAATAAAAATTAATACAATTTAAAAAAACCAAAACGAGACTTCCCTGGTGGTCCAGTGGTTGGGACTTTGCCTTCCAATGCAGGGGGTTCAGGTTCCATCCCTGGTTGGGAAGCTGGGATCCCACATGCCTCGAGGCCAAAAAAACCAAAGCATAAAACAGAAGCAATGTTGTAACAAATTCAATAAAGACTTAAAAAATTTTTTTTAAATGGACTTCTCTGGTGGCACAGTGGATAAGACTCCACCTGCCAATGCAAGGGACACAGGTTAGATCCCTGATCTGGGAAGATCTCCTATGCCGCAGAGCAACTAAGCCAGTGTGCCACAACTACTGAGCCTGTGCTCTAGAGCCCGGGAGCCACAACTACTGAAGGCTGCATGCTGTAGAACCTGGGCTCCACAACAGGAGAAGCCACTGCAGTGAGAAGCCCGAGCACCACAGTGAAGAGGAGCCCCACCCTCTGCAACTGGAGAAAGCCTGAGTGCAGCAGTGAAGACCCAGTACAACCAAAAATAAAATTTAAAAAAACTTAAAAAAAAAAAAATGAAGCCATTAGGAATTCCCTGACAATTCAGTAGTTAGGATTCTGTCTGCAATTTCGCTTCCACGGCCGTGGGTTCAATCCCTGGTTGGGGACCTAAGGTTCCACAAGCTGTGTGGTGCAGCCAAAAAAAAAAAAAAAATACCAAAGCCATTAGTTGGCTTTCAAATAGCATTTAATGGATGAAGGAGCATTGTATTCACTGTCTGTGCCACACCACAACATCACCACACGCTTAGTGGCTTAAGTCAACTCACATCTGTTAACAAGAGTCCAGGCTCGCCTCAGGCGCTATTGATGGCAACTACGTTTGCACAAGGTAGACCCTTGCTTAGGGGAAAAGAAGTGCCCCCCTAGCTCTGACCTCACTTATCTGCCTCTCTTCTGCTGGCCTCCAGGTCTCCGTCCCTGTGTCCGGGAGCCATGGAGCCCACTGCCGGTGACCTACAGCTGGTGCCTGGAGCTACCAAGGACGTCCTGGCTGCAGATGCCGTGTCCTGCCGGGCAGCCCTTTCCACTGTCGTGGCCGCCAGCATCATCCTCTTCACCCTGGGAGTCCTTGTGGGTGAGTGGCCATGGGCTTGCTCGGGTCCATGCACCAGAAGATTGGCAGAAAGATGCCTGGGAGTCGCTCAGGGGTGTCCCAGAGCAAAGGGTCGAACGTACAGGCCACGGAGGCCACCGAGGCCACCAAGAGCAAGGCAAGGGGGCCTGGCGCTGGATGTGGCTGCACTTAGTGCCAGGCTGGGCACAGGGAGCCTGGGCGTGGCAGTAATACCTGCAAATTTCAGGTCTCCCACCTGTGGGGTTCTTAATGAAGATTCATGGCCAGGGTGAAATGGAGACCAGTAGGGAAATGAATTTATTTTGAGAAATTTGGAAAGTCCCCCAAAATATAAGAAATGAGTGAGCAGTCGTTAACTTTTCCACCTCCCACAATCAACAGTGGCTCCCACCTTATTATTATTACTTTTTGCCATGCTACACAGCATGCTGGATCTGAGTTCCCCAACCAGGAACTGAATCCATGCTCCTGCCATGGAAGCACTGAGTCTTAACCATTGGACCCCCAGGGAAGTTCCTCTCACTTCATTTTTTTTTTTTTTTATAAAAAACAAATCTTTATTGAAAGTAGATTTCCAATATTGCCTACATTTAAAGTCTTTTTGTTTTGTTAGAAATATGTTTTAAGATTCAGAATTATCATTTGTAGTTATAGCTAGACATGGAATAATAATGTATATTCATTTGATATTATATTACTTAAAAAGACTTTTCAATATCACTTTCTCAGCATATTTTGGAACAGCAGTGTTCAGGCCAGATTGCCTGGGTTTGAATTCTGGGTCTGTTGGTGAACTGCTGAGTGGGCTTGGGCAAGTTCCTCAGCCTTTCTTTGCTCCATTTCTTCCTATGTAAAGGA
Organism: Giraffa tippelskirchi; assembly: GCF_054371585.1. NCBI lineage: Eukaryota > Metazoa > Chordata > Mammalia > Artiodactyla > Giraffidae > Giraffa > Giraffa tippelskirchi. Next base: position 97,404,822 of record NC_137280.1, on the reverse strand, counting down.
TCTAATATATTACCTATCTCCCAGAATGATCATGAGGATTGCTGCTGCTGCTGCTAAGTCGCTTCAGTTGTGTCCGACTCTGTGCGGCCCCATAGACGGCAGCCCACCAGGCTCCTCCATCCATGGGATTTTACAGGCAAGAGTACTGGAGTGGGGTGCCATTGCCTTCTCCGCTCTCACTTCATATTTGAAGTCCCTCTCACTTCATACAAAATAAGGCTTCCCAGGTGGCGCTAGTGGTAAGGAAGCCGCCTGCCAATCCAGGAGGCATAAAAGACACGGATTCGATCCCTGGGTCGGAAAGATCCCCTGAAGGAGGGGATGGCAACCAACTCCAGTATTCTTGCCTGGACAATTCCGTGGACAGAGGAGCCTGGTGGACTGCAGTCCATGGGGTCAAAAAAAGTCCGACACAACTGAGCGCACACCCACACATACAAAATGATGACCTGTTGTGAATGCTGTGGGCTGCAGTTACAGAAACACACGGGGTCTTTTTATATCAGTGGAAGGCTCCAGCGGACGCCTACTGACTGCACAGAGTTCCAGGGCTGCCCCACACCTCCACGTGGTAGCCCTGAGCCCCAGCGCTACTTAGACTTAATTTAAATGACAGGTAAATCCAGCTCCTCCATCCACGCCAGCCACATTTCAGAGGTGGCTCGTGGTTCCTGCAGGGGATGCTCAGATCTAGGACCTTCTGCCATCACGGGGAGTTCTGCTCTGACCTGAGCTCCTTCTGAGATGAGTTTCTTAGTTCTGTGTGGGGGCGTGAAAGTTACCCTTCGTTCATGAAATGATGATGGTAACTGGCAGTTTTAGGGGGAAATGGTGTCATGTGGCAAAATAATAAGTTGGCAACCCAATGTGGGATGTATATATTTTAATATTTAAAACGTGTATATTTTTTAATATATATTTAAAATATATAGATGTATGTTTGGGAATATCTGAAATAGCTGGTAGTCTGGCATGGCTGATAGATGCCCTCTAATGGCTGTGAGGTGAAGTGCAGGAAAACTGGTTTTTGTGTGTGTGTGTGTGTGCGTGCGTGCATGCACGGGCACCCCCCACCCCCCCCAGCAAGAGTCAGTTTCACAACTCCGTTCTAGAAGCATAGATAACATTCTGGGACAACAGTTAGATCAAATCTCCAGCAGAACCTCTGAAGCCGAGGAAGGCTTTAAGAAGCACTTAAAATTTAAAAACAATTTTTAAATTACAGTTCAAATTTGTCCCCTTCTCAGACAGCTCAGAATTTTACTCAGCGGTGTACAGTTTTACATGGGCTCCTGGCTGGACTGTTTCTCCAAGTGCATGGGAGCCCATGGGTATTTCAGAGGAAAAGTGGGCTTATTGGGGGCCCAGAGCATAAGCACTTGTGTCCACAAAGCAGGGTTCTTGTTATCTTTCTTTTTAGTTCCTTGCAGGAGCAAACAACGATTTTTAGAATTGTTTTAGTCTGTTTGTTATATCTATTCAATAAATAAATATCTAAATATCTATCTGGATGAATATTCATTCTAGTAAATAGAGCTGGGACCTGACTTCCATAGTGTAGATGACAGCTACTTCTATTTTAAAATTAAAAAAAATTTTTTTTCTTTGGCCATTGCCAGATGGCTTGTGGGGTCTTAGTTCCCCGACCAGGAATTGAACCCAGGGTCATGGTAGTGCGAGTGCTGAGTCCTAACCACTGGGCCAAACCACATGGCATGTGGGATCTTATTTCCCCAAACAGGGATTGAACCCAAGCCCCCGGAATTGGCATCTCAGAGTTTTGAAAAGTTGCTGCTACAAGCCATGAATGATGCTGGGATTCTTGGCCTCCGGAGGAGAAGAATTCAATCTGGGGCCAGTGATGAGGCTTGATCGCTCAGAGCTTTTTGTGTAATAAAGTTTTATTAAAGTTTTATAAAAGAGATAGAGAAAGCTTCTGACATAGACATCAGAAGGGGGCAGAAAGAGTGTCTCCTTGCTAGTTTATAGTAAGGGGTTATTAGCAGGCTGCTAATTAGAGAAGGGAAATGCCTCAAAACTGAGAGAGTTGCACCAGGCCCCTCAATCACAACATGCATTTTGAGATAGCATTGTCACAAGGTGAGTTATTCTAGGCCATAAAACAATTGACATGAATCTTGAAGAAAGGCAGATTTCCAAGTAAATACATAGTTTCATTAACATAGCTTAGAATATTTCCATGAGTAAAACATACTGGTTTGTTCAGCCATTATCGGTTCTGAGTCTTAGGCCAAATCAAATTGAAGAAAGGCAGATTCTAAGATAAATACACAGTTCATTAACACAGCTTAAGAAAAACGTTTCCGTAAGAAAAACTGCATTGGTTAGCTCAAGTTTTGAGAAAAGTTCAGGTGGAAGCAGGTGTCCTCACGACAACACAGAATTTTAAAAGAAACCTCCTTTTAATTGTGCCTAGAGAAGGAAGAACAGCCTCTGACACTTGTAGTTTGTTTTCTTCTGCCACTAAAGAGAGAGAAAAAGAAACGTCTGACACTTACGGTCTATTTCTTCTGCCTGGGGACCTCTAGCCTTCCTGCCTGTTACCCTCTCAGTTTCAACTATTGGACCACCAGGGAAGTCCCTCTGTTTTTAAAATTTTGCAATTATGATCATTTTTGACTGGTGGGCCCCTTTGCCGGTCTTGCATACTTTTTGACAGAAACAGGTGTCTTCATGTACTCTGTAGGGTTGTATTCTTTACTTTAAGACATTTTATGTTCTTTGCTGTTATGTGGTTTCCACAGTGTTTCCTACAGTTGGAAACTGTTGTTATTCAGAGGATGGCATCAGGGGTGGGGGTCTGAGGGTCCTGGTATCCCTGACTGTGGCCATGCCCCTGTGGTACTTGGTGCACTCTTCCAGGGAAAGCGAAAGTGTTAGTCACTCAATTGTGTCCGATTCTTTACGACCCTATGGACTAGAGCCCACCAGGCTCCTCTGTCCATGGGATTCTCTAAACAAGAATACTAGAGTGGGTAGCCATTCCCTTCTCCAGGGGATCCTCCCGACCCAGGGATTGAACCCTGGTCTCCTGCTTTGCAGGTGGATTCTTTATCATCTGAGCCACCAGGGAGGAGGTGGGAATTGCCCCGAAGTTGAGGTAAGGTCTTTTGAGGCCATTTCAGCTGTTTTTGGCTGAAGGTGACCCCGGGCCCTGGGCCAGGTATTTCTAGGGGGAGCCAGCCTTCCCCTTAAGGGAAACTGGGGACACCTGGGGCTTTTGTGCTGGACCTGGGGGCCTTCAGGTTGAGTGATGGGTGAGAGTGGATAAGGGGGCACATAGTAACTTCCCTGACGGTCCAGTGGTTAGGACTTGCAGGGGATACAGGTTTGATCCCTGGTAGAGGAGCTAAGATCCCACATGCCTGGTGGTCAAAAACCAAAAACATAAAGCAGAAGCAGTGTTGGAACAAATTCAATAAAGACTTAAAAAAAAATAGTCCTCTTAAAAAAAAAAAAAAAAAAGAGCACTGTTAATAGTCACTCAACCCCCAGGGAGTCAGCCCATCCCCATTAGTTGGGATCAGCCCTGGGGTGGCGGGCGGCCTTGGAGGCCAGCGTCACTGAGCCCTACCCAAGCAGTGGGCGCTCTCACGGGGCCCTGGTCTCGTCCGCAGCCTCCCTCTCTACACAGGGGGTCGACGTAGAGCACACGGCCGAGCTGCGTGGGATCCGGTTTGCCCCCAGCTTGCAGCAGGAGACCTCAGAGTACTACCGCATGCTGACGCCCGCTCTGGAAATGCTGGTGAGGGTCCTGGGAGCCAGGGGTGGGGGCGGCAAGTGGGTGGCCAGGGGCCCTGACTGAGGCAGCAGGGCAGAGGGGAGGCTGAGGAAGGGAGAGGGGCCATGGGATGAACAGGGCGCAGCTGGTGCTTTCTAGAAAGCAGGGGATGGCAGCATCGGGTGGGAACCTCCGTCTACAAGACCATAGGTCTCACTGGAAGGTTGGAAACTGCATTTCAGTAGAGAAATCAGAACATTCCTATGCAGCTGGTGGGAATCTGAAAAGGGGCAGCCTCCGTGGAAAGCAGTGTGGCAGTTTGACCCTGATGCTGGGAAAGATTGAGGGCAGGAGGAGAGGGGGGCGGCAGAGGATGAGATGGTTGGATGGCATCACCAACTTAATGGACTTGAGTTTGAGGAAACTCAGGGAGTTGGTGATGGACAGGGAAGCCCGGCGAGCTGTAGTCCATGGGGTTGCAAAGAGTTAGACACGACTAAGCGACTGAATGACGAACAGCAATACCATCTGACCCAGCCATTCTGTTCCTGGGTGTCTGCCCCAGAGAAACAAAAGCGTGTGTCCACACAGAAACCTGCACGTGATGTTCACGGCACCATGAGTCAAGATAACCCCGAAGTGAAAGCAACCGGACTGTCCATCAGCAGATAATGCATCAACAGTTGTGATCCCTCCACACCCGGGAGCATCACTCAGCGCTGACACTCACTACCACGTGGACAGACCCTGAGAACAGAATGCTCAGTGAGAGAAACAGACACAGAAGGACACACGAGGTGATTCCACTGATGGGAAACGTCCAGAACAGGCAGATCCGCAGACACAGAGAGTGGGTTCCTGGTTGTCAGGGGCTGGGGGAGGGGATGAGGGGGTAACTGGTAATGGGGATGGGCTTCTTTTGGAGTGATGAGAATGTTTTAAAATCGTGATGAGTTGTACAAATCTGTGAATGTACTAAAACCCCATCTAACTGTATACTTTTAAAAGGTGAGATTTTATGGTAGGTGACTTATACCTCTTTTTTTTTTGGCTGCATTGTGTGGCATGTTGAACTTCCCTGACCAGGAATTGAACCCGTGCCCCCTTCAGTAGAAGCACAGAGACTTAACCACTAGACCACCAGAGAAGTCCAACTTATACCTCACTTGTTTTTTTTTTTGGCCATGCCATGTGGCATGTGGGATCTTAGTTCCCCTGAAAGTGAAAGTGTTAGTGGCTCAGTCATGTCCGACTCTTTACGACCCCATGGACTGTAGCCCACCAGGCTCCTCTGTCCATGGGATTCTCCAGGAAAGAACCCTGGATTGCCATTTCCTCCTTCAGAGGGTCTTCCCCACCCAGGGATCAAACCCAGGGCTTCCACATTACAGGCAGATTCCCCCTACCAGGGATGGAAGTAATGCCCGCTGCAGTGGAAGCTCAGAGTCTTAAACACTGGACCACCAGGGAAGTCCAAATTCATCCATTTTTAAAGTGACATTTAGTACATTCACAGAGTTGTGCAACTATTACCTCTAATTCCAGGAGCTTTCATCACTCCAAAAGGAAACCCTATCTCCCCATCAGCAGTCACTCCCATCCCCTCCCCAGCCCCTGACAACCAGGAACCCACTCTCTGTGTCTGTGAATCACCCTGTTCTGGATGTTCCCCATCAGTGGAATCACACCCTGTATGTCCTCCTGTGGCTGCTTCTCTCACTGAGCATCATGTCCTCAGGGTCCGTCCACGTGGTTGTGAGTGTCGGCTTCACCTCTCTTCATGGCTGAGGGATGCTCCCGTGTGTGGAGGCACCACGCGTTTCTCCATCATGTGTTGGTAGAGCTGTGTTTTCTTGGCACGACCTGGGACTGCCCACCCCCTCACTCACTCAGCAGTGTGAACTGACTGCACACATGGAGTTGAAGAGGAGGTGCTTTTCTCCTCCTTCCCCGCTCTCCCAGCCAGGGGTCTCCGTGGGGTCTCACATTTGTGGCTGTTGTTTCTGTTGCAGTTTGTCAGCAGCTTTCAAGAGACAGAGTTGGAGTCCAGCTGCGTGGGTTGCACGGTGCTGAGTTACTGGTGAGTCAGGGCCTCCTAGGGGTAAAGGATCTTGGGGGACCCCTGGATTTGCAGAGAATTCCAGCTGAGAAGTGCCCTCCCTCTCAAGGCCAATGTCCTCCCCACCAGGGAGGGCAACGCCAGTGTCCTGGTGCGTTTCCGGCTGCACTTTCTGCTGCTGGCTCTGTGGACGCCAAGCCCAGGCCTGGAGGAGCAGCTGTTGCAGCGGGGACTTCGTGCGAGGCTGCAGGGCCTCGGCATCCCCCTGGCCCCCTATGGCACCATCGTGTCTGCCCAGCTCACAGGTGAGTGACCCCAGGGTTGTGGCATCCCCCAGCCCCCTGTGGCACCATCGTGTCTGCCCAGCTCACAGGGGAGTGACCCCAGAGACAAGGAGACTTTGGGAGGGACATGCTGGGGGAGGGGAGCCAGGTGAAAGTTGCATTAAACTTGACACTTTCCATAATTGACCCTTTTGGTGACGAGGAAACATATATACATTGCTTTACCCTCAATGGTAGAGACCACAGGGTGGCAACCTATAATTATTTTCATCTTTGCCACCCACTGGGTCTCTGTCAAGATGACTCAACCTGGCTATCATAGCACAAAAGCAGCGAAGACAATATATAAACAAATGGACACTTATCTGTGTATCAACAAAACTTTATTTATAAAAACAACTGGTGGGCCAGATTTGGCCCCTGGCCCCCTGGTATAGAAATAAGGGTAGATGTTATGCTCTAAAATTCTAAGATTACTGTGTGTTGGGATTTGAGAGCCAGATGTGATTTCAGAGTGTGCAGATTAAAAGATTGTTGCCTTCACCTAGCATTGAAGGACATTTGCAGTCCTGTCTACCACCCCGACACACTCAGTGTCTTAGAAACCTCGCCAGTGCTAAGAGAGATTTCTGCACAGATGAAATTGTTTCAGGTCTACACCATCCACTCTGGCAGCCACCTGCCCCATGCGGCTGTTGTGCTCTTATTATGAGGAACAGAATATTTTATCTGATTTTATCTCAGTTAAGTTAAGGTAGAATTTAAGTGGCTCCCAGGTGGACAGTATAGTTCCCTGCTTTGCAATATGATGTTGTCAAAGAAATTCACCATTTGCTAAATAATCTTTTATCTCTTCGTTTCGCTGCAGGAAGCCAGAAGGGGCCGCTGACAGAAAGAGACTTAAAATCAGGTATGTTTTGATGAATGGATAAAGAAAATGTGGTGTTTACACCACACATGTACACATATACACAATGGAATACTACTCAGCCATAAAAAAGAATGAAATAATGCCATTTGCAGGAACCCGGGTGGACCTAGAGATTCTCATACTAGAAGTAAGTCAGGCAGAGAAAGACAAATACCATATGATACCACTTATATGTGGAATTTAAAATATGTTACAAACAAACTTATGTAAAAAACAGACTCACAATGTAGAGAACAGATTTGGGATTGCCAAGGTGAAGGAGGGTCAGGGAGGGAAGGATTACGGCTTTGGGATTAGCAGATGCAAGCTATTATATATAGGATGGATAAACAATGAAGTCCTACTGTATAGCACAGGGAACTATTAATATATTCAATGTTCTGAAACAAAACATAATGGAAAAGAATATGAAAAAGAATATATACATGTATAACTGAATCACTTTGCTACACAGCAGAATTGAACACATTATAAATCAACTATCATTGTTGTTCAGTTGCTCAGTTGTGTCTGACTCTTTGTGACCCCAGGGACAGCAGCATGCCAGGCTTCCCTGTCCACTATCTCCAGGAGTTTGCTCAAATTCATGTCCATTGAGCCATCCAACCATCTCATCCTCTGTCATCCCCTTTTCCTCCTGCCTTCAATCTTTCCCAACATTATTATCTTTTCCAGTGAGTCGACTCTCTGCATTAGGTGGCCAGAGTATTGGAGCTTCAGCTTCAGCATCAGTCCTTCCAATGAGTATTCAGGGTTGATTTCCTCTAGGATTGACGGGTTGGATTTTCTAAATGTCCAAGTGATTCTCAAGAGTCCTCCAGCACCACAGTTCGAAGGCATCAATTCTTTGGCTCTCAGCCTTTTTTATTTTCCAGTTCTCACATCTATACGTGACTACTGGAAAAACCATAGCTTTGACTATACGGACCGTTGTAGGCAAAGTAATGTCTCTGCTTTTTAATACGCTGTCTAGGTTTGTCATTGCTTTTCTTCCAAGGAGCAAGAGTCTTTTCATTTCATGGCTATAGTCACCATCTACAGTGATTTTGGAGCCCAAGAAAATAGAATCTGTCACTGCTTCTATTGTTTCCCCATCTATTTGCCATGAAGTGATGAAACTGGATGCCATGATCTTTGTTTTTTGAACGTTGAGTTTTAAGCCAGCTTTTTCACTCTCCTCTTTCACATTCATCAATAAGCTGTTTAATTCCTCTTCACTTTCTGCCGTTAGGGTGGTGTCATCTGCATATCTGAGGTTATTGATATTTCTCCCGACAATCTTGATTTCAGCTTGTGATTCATCTAGCCCAGCATTTTGCAAGATGTACTCTACATGTAAGTTAAATAAGCAGAGTGACAATATACAGCCTTGACATACTCCGTGCCCAATTTTTAACCAGTCTGTTGTTCCATGTCCAGTTCTAACTGTTGCTTCTTGACTTGCATACAGGTTTCTCAGGAGGCAGGTAAGGTGTTCTGGTATTCCCATCTCTTTAAGAATTTTCCACCGTTTTTTCATGATCTACATAGCCAAAAGCTTTAGCATAGTCAATGAAGCAGAAGTAGATGTTTTTCTAGAATTCTCTAGCTTTTTCTATGACCCAGTGGATGTTGGCAATTTGATCTCTGGGTCCTCTGCCTTTTCTAAATCCAGCTTGAACATCTGGAAGTTCACAGTTCACATACTGTTGATGCCTAGCTTGGAGGATTTTGAATATTACTTTGCTAGCATGTGAAATGAGTGCAATTGTGCAGTAGTTTGAACATTCTTCTTTGGGATTGGAATGAAAACTGCCCTTTTCCAGTCCTTTGGCCACTGCTGACTTTTCCAAATTTGCTGGCATATTGAGTGCAGCACTTTCACAGCATCATCTTTTAGGATTTGAAATAGCTCAGCTGGAATTCCATCACCTCCACTAGCTTTGATCACAGTGATGCTTCCTAAGGCCCACTTGACTTCACACTCTGGGATGCTCTAGGTGAGTGACCACACAATTGTGGTTATCCGGGTTATTAAGATCTTTTGTGTATAGTTTTTCTATGTGTTCTTGCCGCCTCTTCTTAATATCTTCTGCTTCTGTTTGGTCCATACTGTTTCTGTCCTTTTTTGTGCCCATCTTTGCATGAAATGTTCCCTTGGTATCTCTAATTTTCCTGAAGAGATCTCTAGTCTTTCCCATTCTATTATTTTCCGCTGTTTCTTTGCGTTGTTCACTTACAAAAACTTTCTTATCGCTCCTTACTATTCTCTGGAACTCTGCATTTAGATGGGTATATCTTACCCTTTGTCCATTGCCTTTCACTTGTCTTCTTTACCATCTATTTGTAAGTCCTCCTCAGACAACCATTTTGCCTTTTTGGATTTCTTTTTCTTGGAAATGGTTTTGATCACCACCTCCTGTACAGTGTTACAAACCTCCATCCATAGTTCTTCAGACATTCTATCAGATCTAATCCCTTGAATCTATTTGTCACTTCCACTGTATAATCATAAGGGATTTGATTTAGGTCGTACCTGAATGGCCCAGTGGTTTTCCCTACATTCTTCAATTTAAGTCTGAATTTTGCAATAAGGAGTTCATGATCTCAGCCACAGTCAGCTCCTGGTCTCTTTCTTTGCTGACTGTATAGAGCTTCTCCATCTTTGGCTGCAAAGAATATAATCAATCTGATTTCAGTACTGACCATCTGGTGATGTCCATGTATAGAGTCATCTCTTGTGTTGTTGGAAGAGGTGTTTGCTGTGATCAGTGCATTCTGTTGGCAAAACTCTGTTAGCCTTTGTCCTGCTTATAAATCAAATATACTTCAATTTTAAAAAATCAAGTATGTTTTTTCAGCTCCTTGCCCTCTGCCCAGTTTTTTCTGTTTGTGAACACCAAGAGAGATTTCCCAAAGCTTCTTTAAGGCACACAAAGGAAATCCCTCAAACACAGTAAATGCTAGTTTTGTGCACTAGCCTTTTATGGGGGAGATGGAGTCAGTCCTGTGTGAGCAAAGGATTTAAAAAATGAGGCACTTTTAATTGTTCAGAGCAATTAGAAGAAGGCATTATTTTTTTTTTAAGTGATGTCATGTTATTAAAAGAAAAGACAGAAAGCAAACAATTTTGGGGGGAAAAAAGAGTATGGACCACCTAGAATTTCATTGCTTTAAATATTTTGATGACCCTCCTCCCAGCTGGCTCACAACATGTGTTATCACACAGTGTCCACCTCTTTGTGACCTCATGGACTATAGCCCACCAGTCTCCTTTGTCCATGGGATTTCCCAGGCAAGAATACCTCAGTGGGTTGCCATTTCCTTCTCCAGGGGATCTTTCTGTCCCAGGGATCGAACCCATGTCTCTTGCGTCTCCTGCATTGGCAGGTGGATTCTTTCACGTTTATCTAGCTTTATATCAATGGTTCCCAACTAGGGGTTATCCTGCCCCCAGGGGACACTTGATGATGTCTGGGAACATTTGTAGTCGTGATGACTAGGGGGCTCCTGGCATCCAGAGGTGGTGGGCTGGCGATGCTGCTGTCTACCCCACAGTGCCCAGGATGGCCCCCCACCCTGCAGAGAATGACTGACCCTAAATGTGAACCTATGCTTCAGTGGCAAATTTTATATGTGCTGCTGCTGCTGCTGCTAAGTCGCTTCAGTCGTGTCCGACTCTGTGCGACCCCATAGACAGCAGCCCACCAGGCTCCGCCGTCGCTAGGATTCTCCAGGCAAGAATACTGGAGTGGGTTGCCATTTCCTTCTCCAATTTTTATATGTACTCTACTACAATTTTAAAAATTAATTTCACCTATTTCTTTTTTTAAAAAATGGATGGTAGAAATGTAAATGTACACACATGGGACACGTATGCTTGGGTTGCACAGCCCTGGTCCGGGCACTGACTGGCATTCTTGTGTGTTATGTGTCTGTACTAACTCTGAGAAGATTATTTCAGAAAGACTCAGTGAAAAGAAAGCAGAGAAGTGATGTTTTTCCTGCTCTGGAGTTTCTGCCTGGAGAGAGAAATCTCTGTGCAGACAGGAGAGATGGAGTGAGGTCAAGTACCTGGTTCTTGTCTGCCCTCAGGTCGCTGTCCAGGGAATGCCTTTTCCTGCGGGAACAGCCAGTGTGTGACCAAGGTGAACCCCGAGTGTGATGACACAGCGGACTGCTCTGACGGCTCCGACGAGGCCCACTGTGGTCAGTCTGCCTGTCTAAACTGGCCCACAGGTCACATTCCCTTTCTAGCGTCAGCTGCTGGCTCTGCTCTCTGGCCCACTGTGCCCATCACATGCAGACATGTGGGTCTGGCATTCACTGGAGCCGGGCAGAGAAAAGGAGGGAGCACCTGTGATATGACAAGAAACATGAGCAGGAAGCAGAGAAGGGAGAGCTTGAGGTGTGTGGGTGAGAAGGGGAGATATCAGGCTAATAAGAGGTCCTGGTCAAACTGTGGGAAGCCTCGATTACCAGGAACTGGAGGTCTGTCCTATATATAGTGGGGAGTCACCAAAAGGATCTGAGCAAGGGAAAATTACAGTTGAAATGTCGTAAGAGTAGTCAACATTTTTGTAACAATGCTAGCCCATGTGATAAGGCAGGAACAGTGGTATAACTATTGGAAAGGAAGAAGGAAAACTATCAAAATTTGCAATGGATATGACTATCTAAATGAATCAACAAATTGACTAAAAGGAGATTGGAAAAATAAGACAGTTCAACAATGAGGGGGAGGTAAATCCTAGCACATAAAAAAGTTATTGCTTTTCTTTATACAAGTGATAACAGGTTACAAGATATAATGGGAAAAAATCTCACTGTTAATCAATGTGTGCTCAGTCACTCAGTTGTGTTCGATTTTTTGTGACCCCACGGACTGTAGCCTGCCAGGCTCCTCTGTTGATGGGATTTCCCAGGCAAGAATACTGGAGTAGGTAGCTGTTTCCTCCTCCAGGGGATCTTCCTGACTCAGGGATTGAACCTGCATCTCTCATATCTCCTGCATTGGCAGGAAGACTCTTTCCCACTGTGCCACCTGATCAATAGCAACACAAAATAAACATGCGTCATGTCTATGATAACAATTAAATAGAATTAGAAAATGTTGCTGAAGGGCATAAAAGGAGACTAAATAAACAGAGATATGGCATCCTGTGACAAGATGGACACATAAAGACTTTGAAACTTTCAAAATACATGGTGAGGAACACATTCATAGTGTCTGGTGCCTGGATGTGGAGGATAATATAGAGGTTGATTGAAATTGGCAGTTGTGGTCAGGAGTCCCCTCAACCCCCTCAGACTCAGTGATTCATTGGAAGTACACATAGGACTTGGTAAAGCTGCTATATGCGTGGTTATAGCTTCTTACAGTGAAAGGATACAGCTGAAAGTCAGCAAAGGAAAAGGTGCAGAGTCCAGGAGAGACAAAACTCAAGCAAGCTTCCATTTAGCCTCTTCCAGTGGAGTCAGGTGAACAGTGCTTAACCAATTCGCCCAGAAGCACATATGACATCACACACAAAGTATTTCCAACCTGGGGAGCTCACCCAAGTCTTAGTGTCCAGGGTTTTGCATTGGGGGTTGGTCACATAGGTACATAGCACTCATATAGCTGAGTTTAGTGTATGGTTGTCTTGGATCTGCCAAAACAAAGGACCTCAGGCTGAATGGGTGAGACAGCAGAAATTTACTCTCTCCCCGCTCTGGAGGCTAGAAGGCTGAGATCAAGGAGTCAGCAGGGTCAGTTCCTTCTGAGGCCGTGAGGGAGAATCTGTTCCATGTGGTCTCCCAGAATCTGGTGGTTTGCTGGTTCAGATCTTTGACATCTGAACGTGGGGACCGTGGGGATGAGAGACTGGAGACAGACGTGCCAGGAGTGCAACTGCAGTCCTGCCTCCTGGGGGTCCTGGTTGGTAATCTCTGTCTTGCAGACTGTGGCTTGCAGCCTGGCTGGAAGACAGCCGGCAGGATTGTGGGTGGTGTGGAAGCGTCCCCAGGGGAGTTCCCTTGGCAAGTCAGCCTCCGTGAAAACAACGAACACTTCTGTGGGGCCGCCATCATCAGTGCCAGGTGGCTGGTGTCTGCTGCCCACTGCTTCAACGAGTGAGTCCGTGTCCCTGCGGGCTCAGAGCCCACCCTGCACCTGTATCCCATCTTCCTTCCACTCTGGGACTCCACTACCCTGGCAGTGTCCTTGGAACTCACTATTTTCTTTCCTTCTCTTTTCTTTTTGTTAAATCTGAATGTATTTTAGCTGTGGCAAAAATATACATAACACAAATTTACCATTTCAAGTGCATAGCTCAGTGGCATTAAGTACATTCACATTGTCTGTCTTGTAATCATCCCCACCATCCATTCCCAAAACTGTCTCATCTTCCCAAATTGAAACTCTGTCCCTTTAACTCAGGGACTTCCCTGGTGGTCCAGTGGTTAAGACTTCATGCTTCCAACGCAGGGGGCACTCAAGTTCAATCTCTGGTCGGGGAACTAGGATCCAGCAGGGCAAGTGGCCAAAAAATAAGAACAAACCAACAACAGCAAAAAATATCCATACTGACTCCCCAGCCCCTCCCCCAGCCCCTGGCCCCACCATCTACCTCCTGTCTCTGTGGATCTGACTCCTCTAGGACCCCCGGTGAGTGGGATCAGACAGTATTTGTTCTTCTGGGTCTGGCTTCTCTCATTGAGCATCACATCCTCAAGGTTTATCCAGGTTGTATCAAGTGTCAGTTCTTTCCTTTTTATGGTTAAATAATATTCCAGTGTGTTGTTGGACATGTCTGTTCATTTACCCATCGATGGACACTTGGGGTTTTCCTGCCTTTTGGCTGTTGTGAATAATGCTGCTACAAATGTGGGTGGGAGAGTATCTGAGTCACTACTTTCAGTTCCTTTGGGTATAAACCCAGAGGATTTATACCCAAAGGTATAAATTTATAGGATTTCAGGGTCATATGGTGGTTCTGTTTACTCCTTTGAGGAGCCACCATGCTGTTCTCCACGGCAGCTGCACCATTTCCCATCCCCACCAGCCGTGCGCAAGGGTTCCAAGTTTTCCATATCCTTAAGAAGTTCCTTTAACATTTGCTGTAAAGCTGGGTGACTATGTGGGTGGTCTGGTGGGCTTGGTTGGCCACCAGGCACTGCCTTGTGTGGGTGCTGCGGGCTGCTGTTTAGTGGGTCCTGGTCACGAGCTATCTAGTTGTGGGATCCTAGGGGGCCCGGGGCTAGTGCTGACTGCTGACTGGCGGGTGGAGTCCGGATCCTAAAGACTGAAGTGGGGTCATTGCCCACCCACTGGCAGGTGAAGCCAGGTCCTAGGGCTGGTACCAGCCTACTGGCAGGCAGAGCTGGTTCCTGGAGTCTGGCTGCAGGGCCTGGGGATCCCAGAGCTGGTGTCAGATCATTGTTGGGGTTGTGGCCAGGGGGCTGGTTCCATACACAGTCAGGTATGGGTTCCGGAGTGTCCCAGAGGTTGCACTGGCTTGCTAGTGGGCAGGGCTTGGGCCTGGTCCCAGGACAGGGTCTGGTGTGCCTTGTGGGTCATGGTCTTCTTGCATCTGGTGTCTGCCACCTTAGGGCTTCCCCAGTGGCTCAGTGGTAAAGAATCTGCCTGCAATGCAGGAGCCACAGGAGACGCGGGTTTGATCCCTGGCTCAGGAAGATCCCCTGGAGGAGGGCACGGCAACCCACTCCAGTATTCTTGCCTGGGACACCGCATGGACAGAGGAGCCTGGTGGGCTCCAGTCCGTGGGGTTGGACACGACTGGAGCCAACTTGGCCCTCACGGTGTCAGCCCCCTAGTGGGTGAGGCTGGTCTAGCAGGTTTTCTGTAGGTCTTGGTCCTCTGGTGGGCAGGGCTGTGTCTAGGGGTGGCTGTGGGGTTGGGGGCGGGGAGGTCTCGAGGCAGCCTCTCTGCTGGTGGGTGGGCTGTGTCCCCGTGCGGGTAGCTGCCTGGCTTCGGGTGACCCACCACCTGGCACCTGCGGACTGTTGAGCGGGGCCAGGTCTTGGGGCAAAGAGCCAAGGTGGCTTCACCAACATCAGTGTTCACGTGGCTGGATGTTCCCCAGTATGCCCCTCACTGGTGTCTGTGCCCCCAGGGTGACCCCATAGCTGCCAGTCCCACCTCCCCAGGAGACCCTTGGAGTCCAGCAGGCAGGTGTGGTCCAGGCTTCTATCGAATTAGAGCTTCTGCACCTGGGGTTCTCTGTGAGCCTTTTAAGAATGAAGCCTCCATCTCCCCCGTCCTGTGAGGGCTCCTGCAGTTAAGCTCCACCAGACTCCAACGACAGAAGCTCTGGGGACTCCTCTTAAAAAAGTATTGGACCCCCAGACCAGGGGGTCTGATGTGGAACTCAGCCCTCTCGCTCTTGTGGGGGAACCTCTGCAAAGTAATTATTCTCCAGCTTGTGGGCCGCCCACCTGGGGGCACAGGATTTGACTGTATCGTGAAGCTGCCTCTCCTTCTCATCTCGCTGTGTTTCCTTCTCTGTGTCTTTAGTTGTAGGAGATCTTTGCTGGCAGGTTCCAGTCTTTTCCATCGATGGCTACTCTGCAGAGAGTTGTCATATGGGTGTGCTCCTGAGAGGAGTTGAGCCCGGGGTCTCTGCTGTGTCATCTTGGCGGAGCTCCCCATTTCTCCACATCCTTGCCATTACTCGTTACTTTGTTTGCTTGTTTTGTTTTTTATTAGTTTATGTGTTTTGGCCACTTGGTATGCAGGATCTTAGTTCTCCAACCAGGGGCCGAACCCATGTCCCCTGCTTTGGAAGTGCAGAGTCCTGACCACTGAACCACAAGGGAAGTCCCTATTTGTTTAATAATGGCCATCCTAGTGGCTGTGAAGTGGTGTCTTATTGTGGTTTTTTTTTTAATTAATTTGTTTTAAATTGAAAGATAATTGCTTTACACTATTGTGTTGGTTTCTGCCATACATCAGCATGAATCAGCCACAGGAATACTTACGTCCCCTCCTTCTTGAACCTTCCTCTCACCCCTCACTGTGGTTTTGACGGGCATTTCCCTAATGATCAGGGATGCTGAGCATCTTTTCACGTGCTTATTGGCCATTTGTGTATCTTCTTCGGAGCAATGTCTGTTGAGGTTCTTTGCCCAGTTTTGAATGTGGGTCGTTTCTGGTTGTTGTTGAAGATGGTCAGAATCTTTAACAACCAGAGCTGGCCAAAGGTAGGAGAAGGTTTTGGAAGTCTCTGGCTGTGCCAGGCATCGCTACTTGGTTGTTTCCATCTGAGGAGTCCTTGGGGAGAGGGCAGGGCAACAGGCAACATGGACTTCCCTGGGAAACCACTGCCTGAGAATTGCCCCGTGGCAGGGGGTCGCTAATTCCCAGGGTAACCTGGTTCCGGTCCCGGGAAGACTATCTGGGGGACACAGGTCACATAAGCAATGACATTCAGGGCAAGAAGAGTTGTTTTCTTTTTATTGTTTTAAATTTCATTCCTCTCAGCATTTTATTATGAAAACGTTTCAATAGAAAAGATGGAAAAATAGTACAACAAATACCCATATGCCTGTACAGTAAGTCACCTACGTACAAATGAGTTCCGTTCTGAGTGCATTCGCTAGTCCAGTTTGTAAGTCCAACAAAGTCAGCCTAGGTCCCCAGCTAACACAGTCGGCTATATGCTACTGTACTGTAATGGGTTTATAATATTATTCACACAAATACTACATAAAAAGCAAACACAAAGCATAAAGAAAACATTTTTAATCTTACAGTACAGTCCCTTGAAAAGTACAACAGCTGGCATACAGGGGCATGTTCACACTTTTGAAAGTTCCCAGCTTGAAGATTTGTATGTACCGGATTTACTGTACCTGATTTCAAAAGTTGTTACTATTTCACCATATTCTCTTTCTCTCTCACTCTCTCCATCTGGCTGTATCTATAATCTATACCCCCCACACCGCTTCATACATACATATCCTTGCCAAACAGTTTGAAATTAAGTAGAAAACATCATAAGGCACCACCTCTGAGGCACCCTAGCACATTTGTACAACTAAAGAACAGTCTCCAATACACATATACCATCACACCTGAGAAAATTTAAATGGCTACACAGTATCATCTAGTACCCAGTCCATGTTCAGTGCCTCACTCTCTTCACCCTAATCCTGGCCCTGTGGATCCTGTCTTTGTTTAAAATGTTGATAATTCATGCACCGTGTTTTAATTTTTGTGCATTCGTTCTGATTTTTGCCAATGTTGCATGGAAAACATTCCCATCAATTTCCATGGCTGAATTTGGGGGCACCTGCCTCCTGGGTAAGTGCCCCGCTCCCCCTCCCCACCCTTCCCACCCCCCCGGCTCCAGCCTTGGTGGGCTTCTGAGCGGGGGTCTGTCTGCCCCGCAGATTCCAGGAGTCCCCGGAGTGGGTGGCTTACATGGGCACCACCTACCTCAGCGGCTCAGAGGCCAGCACGGTGCGGGCCCGCGTGGCCCGGATCATCACACACCCATCCTACAACTCGGACACAGCCGACTTCGACGTGGCGGTGCTGGAGCTGGGCGGACCCCTGCCCTTCAGCCGGCACGTGCAGCCCGTGTGCCTGCCGGCCGCCTCGCACGTCTTCCCACCGAGGAAGAAGTGCCTCATCTCAGGCTGGGGCTACCTCAAGGAGGACTTCCGTAAGCACCCACCTCCCGCAGCTAGGCTGCTAGCACAGCACGGCCAAGCAAACATCCACGGTCTGGCATGGTTAGCCGCGAGTTCTGTATCTGCAGATTCGCCCACTTGAGAAAGTGCATTTGTCCCCACAGGTGGACACTCGTGGGGGGCTGTGGTCATCCACAATGTGTGGAATCTGTTTCCAGTGAGGTGGTGCAGCTGGGTGATGCCCTGCCTTCTTGGCTTTGCTCAGACTGGAAACTGGTGTCCTTTTTCTGGTCTATTCACCACCATGTTATTATTATTATTTTTTTTTTCATTTTCATGCTTTCTTTGCAGGTTTGACAAAATCTAAACAGGCCCCAAGCATAGAGCTGACGTGCTGACTAGGGTCCTAAGCACAGGAGGGCTGAGATATGTCTCATAGGGAAGAAATCCGTGTATTCGATGAGCTTTGTTCAGGCGAGGGTTATAACGCTATGGACTGTGAGCTCCCTGTTAGTGAATCAACAACACAGGATAAGTGAGATGTCTCTAAACGGAAACACACAAACTGTCGTGAGCTTATGTGTGTATTGGCTGTGACCAGTGTCTCGGGATCCTGGCCCTGCCTGTCCCTGGGAGGGTGGGGCAGGTTCACTATCAATGTAGGGGTAACTATGTCAGATCAATTGCGATTGATGGTGAGAGGTGCTAGGAAGGAAACAAGAAAAAGGAGTTGGGGTCGGGGACATCTTTAGGGAAGGGCCTGAGATGATGGCGCCTAATATAAGACTAGGCATCCCTATTCCAGGCGCTGGGCAGAAGGCCATTCAGAGAGAGACCCCTGCCCACATGGAGCCCCCAGTCCAGGCTGGCACTGCCTGATAGAACTTCTGTCGGTGGCAGACACCCGCCATGTCTGTGCCATCCACTAAGGGAGTCAGCAGCCCCATGACCCGGGCTGGCGTGACTGAGATACTGAATTCTACATTTCATTTCATCGTGATGAGCTTAGGTCTGCATTTAAATAGCCTTATGTGGCCAGTGACTATCGTGTTGGACAGCACAATTTCAGGGGCAGTAGATAGTAAACAAGAAAAGTGACAGATGGTGATGTACCAAGTGGAGAAAAATGAGGCAGGGATGCAGGGGCAGGGGGCTGCAATTTAAAATAGGAGATGAAAAAAAAAAATAGATGAGAGGAGGAAGGCAGACAGATTCCACAGGGACAAGCCTTGTAGGCACCCAGAGTGGCTTGTGCAAAGGGCCTGGGGTAGCCAGGATAGGTGGTCCAGGCTTGGGCATTCAGGTTCAACTGGGGGTAGGGAAATGCCCTGGAGGGTTTGAGGGAAGGCTACCTAATCTGATTTAATGTTTAGTCAAGATGGGGCTACTGCCAGGCTAAGAAAAGTTTCCAGTAGGGAAGTGGGGGCTCAGGGCGGGTAAGTTTGGGGAGGCGAGAGAGGAGCCTAGTCTTGAGATGTCCAGGCTGGGAGGGTAGTCAGTGGGCACTGGTGAGCCTGGCTCCTTTCTGAGCTGGGGCTGCAGCAGGTCCACTGCACGGGGTGGGGGAAACTGAAGCTCAGGCTCCCAGCTCGGGGGTGCAGACTGCCGGGGTCCTAGGGTGCTCACCCCTCATCTCTCCCCGTCCCGAGCAGTGGTCAAGCCGGAAATGCTGCAGAAGGCCACTGTGGAGCTGCTGGACCAGGCCCTGTGCACCAGCCTGTATGGCCACTCACTCACCGAAAGGATGGTGTGTGCTGGCTACCTGGATGGGAAGGTGGATTCCTGCCAGGTGAGCCCAGCACCTGGGAAAGGGGCCGGGGGCCCCAGGGGACGTCCCACTAGCCCCTGAGGTCCTGGGAACAGCCTGCCGTCCCCCCACCCGAGGCTCCCCTCTTCCATAAGTGGGGGGTCTTCTGTCTCTGGTCCACCACCAAGACCCTCTGCTGGGTTGGTCACATGGCTATGGGTTTCCTTTTTAGTTTGTTTCTTTGCTATCCTTTCTAAGGCCTGGTGGGTGGGGAGAGGCTGCTAATGTGTTCTGGTTGCCACGTGAGAGCCAGAGACTAGAGGAAATGTCAGAAAATAGCAGGAGAGAGCTTGTGTTTAAGGACATAAGAGTGCATGGTGAGCTGGGTGTGAGGAGGAGGCAAAGGAAAGCAAGACAGGATGAATGAGGGCAGACCGGGCATTTCCAGAGGATGTCGCGGCTGCCCATGAGATGACTGGAGGTTCCTAAGCCACTGGTGACATCCAAGATCTATGGCGCTAAGGAGAGGAGGGGATATTGTTTATCCGGGGTGGGTTTTTTAACTGCCAGTGGTAGAACTGAAAGAGGTCTTAGAGATCCAGAGTCCAAGTGTCTTGTTGTATTTTTAGAGGAGACTGAGGTTCTGAGACGTGACTTATCAGCCACATGTGCTCCGTGGGCTCGTGGGGAAATGCATCCCCCAACCAGGGCTCCCCCTATGACCTGTATCTCTGGATCTGGGGCCAGATGTGGCCAGGGAGCCCCAACCCCTCCTGAGGGTGTGCCTCTGTCTCCCAGGGTGACTCGGGGGGCCCCCTGGTCTGTGAGGAGCCCTCTGGCAGGTTCTTCCTGGCTGGCATCGTGAGCTGGGGAATTGGCTGTGCGGAAGCCCAGCATCCAGGGGTCTACGCCCGAGTGACCAGTCTGCGGGACTGGATCCTGGAGACCATCGCCACTGCAAGCAAGCCTCCAGCCCCCACGGTGGCTCTTGCCTCCACCACTCCCAGCACTGCCTGGCCCACCAGCCCCAAGAGCCTGGTGACTGACACCCTCACCAAACCCACACTGGCTCCCAGCGCTGTGCCTCTCAACTTGGCCACCACTTCTAAGCCACAAGGTACTTTCTGGGGAGACAGCAGCAGTGTGTGTCTGCTCTGCGCAGGGTCGGATGGATTTGGTACTGGCTTTCTGAAGCACTCTTGGGAAGAGATGGGTGATTGATTAGCGATGTCTGTCAAGTGCATGGGCAAAGGCATGTGGTCAGCCTTCACATTTACTGCCTGATTCCCTGGTAGCTCAGTGGTAAAGAATCCGCCTGCGATGCAGGAGACCTGGTTCAGTCCCTGGGTTGGGAAGATCCCCTGGAGAAGGTAATGGCAACCCACTCCAGTATTCTTGCCTGGAGAATCCCACGGACAGAGGAGCCTGATGGGCTACAGTCCATGGGGTCGCAGAGTCAGATGTGACTGAGCATCAGCAAAACTCAGGCCATCCAAGAGGGTGTACTCAGAATATCCTGAAGGTTCAGCAGGGGGCCAGTGACCAATGGGGTGGGGGCAGGGTCAGAGAGAAGCTGAGTTGAGGCTATCACAGACATGGCACCCACAGGCAGCATATGCACTCTCCATCTGTCTTGACCATGTGGTTTCCGAGGACCCACGTCCAGGATCCCACAGCCCCATTTGATGCTGACCCCTCTTTATGGTCCCACAGACCTGTGAGGCTGGGAACCAATCCAAACTCTGCCTCATTCAAATGCCGCCTGCACGTGCCCTGCCCCCAGCCCCGTAATAACCAACTTTGTCCATTGAGCCCCCTGGGTTGTGCTGTAGGGGCTGCAGGTCTGTGTCTGCTGCACTGAGGCTGGTGGGGCCGGGGCCCTTACGACCTTGCCTTCTCCTTTCTCACCCACATCCCCTGCTGGAAGAGCACTTAGGGCTCCTTAAGTCTCAGTTTCCTCATCTGTGTAATATGCCACTTCCCAGCCAGAGCCCCGGGGCCCCTCTGGAACCAGGGTGGTCCTGACACCAGCAGGCTGAGGTGCTCGGACCCTCCTGTCTTGTCCCTGCAGAGTGTGGGGCCAGGCCAGCGCTGGAGAAGCCCAGCCGGATCGTGGGGGGGCTTGGGGCCGCCTTGGGGGAGGTGCCCTGGCAGGTCAGCCTGAAGGAGGGCTCGCGGCACTTCTGCGGAGCCACCGTGGTGGGGGACCGCTGGCTGCTGTCCGCCGCCCACTGCTTCAACCAGTAAGGCTCCCTTGACTCCCCTGATATCACCAGGCAGGTCCCCCACCATCAAATCCCCACGCACTCAGAGACCACTCAGGACTGAGGGCTGGAGGTGGGGGGCCTCCCCTCCCCTCCCCACCAGGCTCACATCTAGATGCAGATGGGGTGAGGTGGTTGAGTGGCAGCGTGAAGAAGTAGGGGGCTCTGGGGAGCGGCTTCCGGGAGGAGCCTGGTCTGTAGGGGACACAGGGGCCAAGTAGTTGGGGGGATAGGCCCCTTCCCTTCGCTCAAAGGCGGCAGCATTGACCTCTGATGGTCACAAAGCCATGGAGGCCTCTCACACCTTCTTGTCCCAGAAGGAAATGAGGCCTGGGGTCAGAGGGCTCCCTGCCTCACCCTCACCAGGGCCTGGGTCCCCCAGCTCTGCCCGGTGCCCTGGGGGCTGCAGAGGTGGGGGCGGAGAGTCTGAGAGGCCCCTTCCTGGCAGCACGAAGGTGGAGCTGGTGCGGGCCCAGCTGGGCACCGCGTCCCTGTCAGGCGTTGGCGGGAGCCCCGTGAAGGTGGGGCTCAGGCGGGTGGTGCTGCACCCCCAATACAACCCCAGCATCCTGGACTTCGACGTGGCCGTGCTGGAGCTGGCCAGGCCTTTGGTCTTCAACAAGTATGTGCAGCCCGTCTGCCTGCCGCTGGCCATCCAGAAGTTTCCTGTGGGCCGCAAGTGTGTGATCTCCGGGTGGGGCAACACGCAGGAGGACAATGGTGAGCTCCCCACGCCCCCCGTCCTGGGGCTCTGATCCCCCTGCTTGCAGACCACTCACCTTTCCACTACCTCAGGGTTTCAAACTCCGGCCTAAGGCAGCTGCTTTTTATTTTATAAAGTTTTATTGGCGCACAGCCACACCACTCACTCATAGATGGCCCCCTGGGACAGCAAAAAGAGCTGAGTGGTCTCCATGGAGACTGGCCCATAAAGTGGAATGTGTCTACTGTGTGGATCTTTATGGAAAAAAGTTGGGGGACCCTTGTTATACCATGCATAGGCCCCCACCAAGAGTTAATGCCTCCTTTGAAATCTGAGTAGCCCCCCTGCAGGGCACCCAAGGTGCTAGGGAACCCACTTGTGGGCCATGGTGAGGTTCTTGGGCTCTGGGGTCTACCTCTGTCTCACTATGTGATTTTACACACATCCCTGTGAGGACACGAGCCTCCGTGCCTCCCTCTGGGCGGGGGCGGTTGTGGTCAGAGCAAAGCCCTCGCTTAACAGTGAGCCCTCTGTAAGTGGCCCTGGGTGGGTGCTCCTTGTCTTGGCAGCCACAAAGCCTGACCTCCTGCAGCGGGCGTCCGTGGGCATCATAGACCACAAGGCGTGCAGCGCCCTCTACAACTTCTCGCTCACGGACAGGATGATCTGCGCCGGCTTCCTGGAGGGCAAGGTGGACTCCTGCCAGGTGAGTTCAGGAGGGACCCAGCTGAGAGGGACTGTGACAAGTCCTGATTTTAAAGGCTACCTAGCACATGTTAATTGAGAATACATGGGTATGTAAATGACCACCCCGTCACACCTGGCATGTGGGTGACCCGTTTTTAAGGAGAAACCAATTGGATCCAGAACATAAAAAGCTAGCTAGACTGTGCAATCAGGGCCAGAGACATTTACAGGGAAAAGAAGTCCAGGAAACGCCCTGGCCTGGGGCTCAATCTCTGGTTAGGGAACTGAGATTCCAGAAACCATGCAGTGTGGCAAAATAAAAAAATATATAAAGAAAAAAAAAATTCACAGACCAGTGTTACTTAGAAGCATAGACTCTCAAACAGCTCGGCTCCACACGGGAGACTCCGTTAATGTTATTCAATGCATCTGTACTTTGAAGAGGACAAATAGGATCTTCAAAATCAGAAGAAAAGCATCTGAAATATAACAGAAACCTACAGCAAACATGCTTTAAAATCTTCATTTTATTGCAGTATAGTTGATTTACAATGTGTTAGTTTCTGATATACACCAAAGCGACTCAGTTATATATGCATACATTCTTTTCATATTCTTTTCCATTATAATTTCAAGATACTGAATATAGTCCCCCACGCTATACAGTAAATCCTTAATCTATTTTATATATAGTAGTGTATATCTGTTAATCCCAAACTCCTAGTTTATCCCTCCCTGACCCTTTGCCCTGTGGCAACCATAAGTGTATTCTCTGTGAGTCTGTTTTTGTAAGTTGACTTGTGTCATATTTTAGATTCCACATATAAGTGACCCATGATATTCGTCTTTCTGACTTATCTCACTTAGTATGATCATCTCTAGGTCCTTGCATGTCGCTGCAAATGGCATGATTTCATTCTTTTTATGGACGAGTAATAGTCGATTATATATGCGTGCCACATCTCCTTTATCCAGTCCTGTCAGTGGACAGTTAGCTTCCACGTCTTGGCTACTGTGAGCGATGCTGCTGTGAACTGTGGGCTGCAAGTATCCTTTCCTAGTTAGACTTGTCATATTTCCTGTATATATTGTCCAGGCATGGGACTGCCACATCATATGGCGACTCCCACTTTTTAAGGACCCTCCCTACTGTTCAGAATGGCTGCGCTAATTTACACCCTCAGCAACAGTGTAAGAGGGTTTCCTTTTCTCCGCATCCTTTCCAGCATGTTATTATCTGTAGATTTTTAAAAAATATGATGGCCATCCTGACCAGTGTGACGTGATACCTCATTGTTTTAATTTTTTCCATTGTAGTTTTGATTTCCGTTTCTCTGGTAATTAGTGATGTTGAACATCTTTTCATGTTCTTATTGGCCATTTGTCTTCTTTGGGCAAATGTCTATTTAGGTGTTCTGCCCATTTTTTGATGGGATTATTTTGTAGTACTGAGTTTATGTATTTTGGCGATTAAGCCCTTGTCAGTTGCATCGCTTGCAAATATTCTCTCCCATTCTGTAGGTTGTTTTTCATTTTATGCTTCGCTGTGCAAAAGCTTGTTAAGTGTGATTAGATCCCATTTGTTTAGTTTTGCTTTTATTTCTCTTGCCTGGGGAGATTGACCTGAGAAAACATTGGTAAGATTTATGTTTTGCCTATGTTAACACTCTTCTAGGAGTTTATGATGTCATGTCTTACACTTAAGTCTTTAAGCCATTTTCAGTTTATTTTCGTGTAGGGAGTGAGGGTGTGTTCTAACTTCATTGATTTACATGTGGTCGTCCAGTTTTCCCAGCACCACTTGCCTCTTTTTCCCACTTTATATTATTCCTTAGGAGGGCTGTTTTTTCTTCAGGGTTTTCTGGCATTTTGTTGCCAATGCAAAAGAAAGAGCCATCTCAGCTCAGAGGGGTGACCTGCTCCAGGTCATACAAGGCCCCGCAGCCCTGCGTGGGTGTGAGGCTGGCTCCACTGAGGAGCTGCTCCCACTCATGGGCATGTGGGAGGGCCTGGCAGCACCTCCACAGTGAGAATGCTGGGTGCTCAGCCAGCCCTTTGTCCTTCCTTTCCAGGGTGACTCCGGGGGACCCCTGGCCTGTGAGGAGACACCCGGTGTGTTTTATCTGGCTGGGATTGTGAGCTGGGGCATCGGCTGTGCGCAGGTCAAGAAACCAGGTGTGTACACCCGCATCACCCGGCTCAAGGGCTGGATCCTGGCCACCATGTCCTCCCACTCGCTCCCCACGGCCCCGCTGCCCACCACGAGGATGCCCACCAGCAGTCATGCCACCAGGATGACAGCAAGCCTCACAGTCCCAGGAGTCACAGCTAGCACACCCACTCCCTGGGCCACCAGCAGGGTGACCAGTCAACCTGCTGACAGGACCACCACCGCTGTGACCTCCACCCCTAGGGGGCAGACACCAGTGCCCCCCATTCCGAAGACCACAGTGGGCGCCCAGCTACCAGGTACCTGGGGAGATGGAGTGGGGCGTGTGGGTGGCGGGTTATTGTATCTGTCATGAGGCTGTGTCACCACGGCCCAGTTGGGGGCCTAAGATGTTTGTCATCTCCCGGTGCTGGAAGCTGGAGTCGGAGATTGCAGTGTGGGCAGGTGGCTGCCTTCTCCCCTCTGTGGGTGTCTGTGTCCTAATCCCCTATTATAAGGACCTCAGTCATACCAGATTAGGGCCCACCCTATTATTAATAACCTCATTTTACTGTAATCATCTCCCAACACAGTCCCATCCTGGGGGTCAGGGCTTCCACTTAGGAATTTCGGAGGGGAGAGGTCAACCCGTCATGGACCTCGACTGTGCAGATCCATATGTTAATGGCTAGTCCCACAGGCTCCCGCTAGGGTCTAAGTGGGGACAACTTGGCAGTAAGTGGCCGAAGATGTCATGACAGAGAACGTGGCCCTGAGCTTGTGTCTGGGACATTGAGTTCATTCTTATTAATCAGAAACATACGAAACTGCTGTATTTGTGGGTCAAAAATAAAAGCCCTATCAATCTTAGGCAATTTTCTATGGCTGAACCAGATGCCAGTGCTAGTGTCCCAGGCTTCGGGGGAGAATGGGGCCTGTCCCGACCCCCACCCCCACCCCCACCCCCCACATTCACAGAGCCCAGGCGGCCTGATCCCCAGACATAGAGCTGCACCCACAAAGTCAGGTTTATGGACTCACTGCAAGGCAGACCAAAGAACCATGGGGAGACTCACCAGTGGTGAGTCATGGAGAGGCCAGTGCTGTGGGGTGTGGGGACAGAGCAGGTGCTGGGCATGCCGGAGTGAGCCCAGAGCCAAGCAGACCACATGTGTGTGTTTGTGGTGGGGGTGTCTGCACCCCATGCCTCCTGGCCCCCACTCAGGGACCACAAGGTTAAGACACAGGTGGGACGTCGAGCCCAGAATCCCTGAGAATCAGATCAGAGTCTCTGTGACTCCTCTGGATCCAAGGGGACCTCTGCTGGCTGCGATTCCCGTAGGCGCTCAGAGGAGAGTGTTGATACTTAGAGCTGCATTGTGCCTTCGGAAAAACACTGCGTCCTGTTAACTCTGCGGCTGGGTCTGGTCTCCAGCCTGGTGACGCTTATGAAATTTTCCAATAGCTACAGTTCTTACTGTGGGGCCGAGAGGTGGAGGGAGCCCTGAAATGGCACATTTTGTTCCATGTGGGGGTAGTGTTTCCAGGAGAGGGGTGCAGCTTTGGCCAAATTCTCCAGGCCTCCTGGTCCCAGGCAAGCTCCAGATGGGGTCAGGTGGGCCAAGGTGGTGGCACTGGTGAGGGAGGAGGCAGGTGGCCCCCATCTGTCACCGCCTCCAGGTGAGGGCACTGAGCCCTTCTGCTCCCTGCAGCCTCTGTATCTGCTGAGCGAGGGCCAGGGGAAACAGTTGGATGGTGGGGACAGGATCAGATGTGTAACCTGAGTGTCCCTTTAGCTGGTGATGGGGGCCCTGCAGCACCCCTTGCAACCACCCATTTCTTCCTACTGTCTTGTTCTGAGGGTGCACCTTGTGCTGGGGGTGGGGGGTCCACAGGATAGGGGACACCCTGGGAAGGACACTGCGTCACTGGGACTCGGGTAAAGAGCCCATTGCCGGCATCCAGGAAGACAGGCAAGGCCTCCTGGGAAGCTGCTGGGTGTGCGAGGGCTCGGGAGCAGCAGGGAACTGGACTCCTGGGGACTGAAGGCTGCCTGGGAGGAGTCAGGATGGGAGGGGATCCCTGCACGGAGCCCCAGCTGGGGAGGTGCGGCACCAAGGCTAAGGGTACAGGAAACAAATGCATTTCAAACATCTGAGACCAGAAGAGACGCTGGTAGGACCAAGTGCCAGGCCCAGTGTCCCGTGGGCGGGGCGTTTTCCTGAGGTTGGTCTCGCACCCTACTCCTCCCCCCAGCACAGCCACCCAGGCCTCCATGGTGGGGTAGGACAGTTGGCATGGAGGAGGCGCGGGCTCTTCGACTAGCGAGTACCTGTCTCTCTCGCAGACTGCGGCCTGGCGCCAGCTGCGGCGCTGACCCGGATCGTGGGTGGCAGCGCTGCGGGCCGTGGGGAGTGGCCGTGGCAGGTCAGCCTATGGCTGCGGCGGCGGGAGCACCGCTGCGGGGCTGTGCTGGTGGCCGAGAGGTGGCTGCTGTCAGCGGCGCACTGCTTCGACGTGTGAGTCCCAAAGGTCCCGGCCCACGTCGGAGATTCACCAATCGCAGCCCCCGAAAATTCGGAGCGTGGCACCTCCCCTTCCGCCCGGAACGCCCTTTCCCCACACCCTCAGCCCCCAGGCTCCTCCTTCGCGCAAACCTCCCCTGCCCACCCACCACTCCAAACCTGGCCGCAAGGGGTGAGTCCAGCCCCCACCAAATGCGGGGGTGGGGAGGGGCTCCGGCCAGGTCTCTGGGGCAGTGAGACACTTTCATCCCCAACCCAACTGGCTTGGATCGGCACCACCCTCAAGGCCCTCCAAGGTGAGAGGAGGTTCCCCTTCCTGGCAGGGTGTCCAGGAGCAGGGCCAGGCCAGGGTTCCTGCCCTCAATGAAAAACACCCATCTCAGGATGCGCCTCACAGTGCCGAGGTCAGAGCGGTTGGGAGATGGGACAGGGGGTCCTCCAGCCACCAGAGCCCCAACATTAGGTCGAAGTGGACACAGCTTGTAGTGTCACCTCAGTGCCTGGTGGCCCCTCTCATCCTCCCCCCATTCTAGGAAAAAGGGAAACTCAACCGAGAGAGGTCAGGTGCAGGCCACGGGTGCAGGGGAGCCCCGGGCAGGGCAGGGGCGTGGGGACCCGGGTGGACGCCTATCCTTCACATCCCACAGCTACGGGGACCCCAAGCAGTGGGCAGCCTTCCTGGGCACGCCGTTTCTGAGCGGCGCTGACGGGCAGCTGGAGAGCGTGGCGCGCATCCACAAGCACCCCTTCTACAACCTCTACACGCTCGACTACGACGTGGCACTGCTCGAGCTGGTGGGGCCAGTACGCCGCAGCCGCCTGGTGCGGCCCATCTGCCTGCCCGAGCCGGCCCCACGGCCCCCGGACGGCGCGCGCTGCGTCATCACAGGCTGGGGCTCCGTGCGCGAGGGAGGTAGGCGCAGTCGCCCCTCCCGGGTCGTCGGAAAGGACCCCGCCTGGACCTCCACTGGGGATCCCTGTGGTACCGAGTGGGCTCACGGCCTTACCGAGTCCCGTCTTGCTGCTGGTCTGCAGGCTCGATGGCCAGGCAGCTGCAGAAGGCGGCCGTTCGCCTCCTCAGCGAGCAGACCTGCCGCCGCTTCTACCCGGTACAGATCAGTAGCCGCATGCTATGCGCCGGCTTCCCGCAGGGAGGCGTGGACAGCTGTTCGGTGAGCACACTGTGCAACTGAACCGGGGATCCCCGGGGCCACACTCATGACGCAAAACCCCTCAGCCGCCCCCCCTCCAGTGCACTTCCTCAAACAGAGCACCTTTTGGCTCTCGTGGAGTTTCCACTGAACCCCGCCTTGGTGGACACCTCTAGAGAGCCGGGTTCACCCCACCGCATCCTCCCCAGCCAGGTAGAGGGTTAGGAGCAGCGGGGCAGAGGCCGTCTTCTCCAGGCCCACCAGGCAGGTATCCACCAATGTCTGCCAGCCGGACGAAAGCTCACCTGAGCACTGAACCCATTTCTCAGATGGCAGTGGGGCTCTCCCAGGGGCGAGGACGACGACTTACCTGGGGCCACAGAGGTCAGGCCAGCCCACCCTTGGCTGCTGGGGGGGGGGGGAATTACTGCCTGCTCTGAGTACCTTTCCTCTCTCCTCTCCTCAGGGTGATGCTGGGGGGCCCCTGGCCTGCAGGGAGCCCTCCGGCCGCTGGGTGCTAACTGGGGTCACCAGCTGGGGTTATGGCTGTGGACGGCCCCAGTTCCCGGGCGTGTACACCCGGGTGGCTGCTGTCAGAGGCTGGATCGGGCAGAACATCCAGGAGTGACCACCACGTGGCTGCCCAGACCTGGACCAGAGCCGTGGAGGTGGTGGGTGGGGGGCTGTGGGTAACGGGGGTGCAGTTGAATTGCATATTTTGTTCCAATAAACACAGCCCCTCATCTGTAGCCTGCTGGCTTGGCACTTCCGTGTCACAGCAATGACCAACTGCCCACCCCTCACACAGGGCCTAGAGGGGGAGGGATGGGGGGACTTCCAGGGAGAGGCCCACCCCCAGTCTCTGGGCAGCCTTGTCTGCAGGCTCCCCTTTACATGAACAACACTCCCTATCACTGGGTCGCTCGGGAAAGAAGGGGAGGGGTGCTGACGCCAGTCCCCACAGAGGCCCCAGCAGGGAAGACACACGGGGGTTGCCCCACACACACCCTCCCTCCCTCAGTGATCTGTCTCCAGGAGGTCAGAGTATAGAAGGAGCCTGGCCACAACCACAGGTCCAAACCCAGATTCTACGCTCAGGCATGCGGCCGCCTGACCTGGGCGCGGTGCCAGAGCTGCTCTGGGTCTTTGCTCTCAACCCTCCAGCCCCCACCCTGAGGAAGGTCCCTGCTCCCAAGCCTGACTCCCCACCTTCAGCAGGAGTGAACATAATCTCTAAGTTAAAGGGTCCGGAGATAAGAAACGAAGCTACACACACACAAATGGCAAGAAATGGTACCTCCACCAGACCGAGTCTCACTGGACGCCCACTTTACACCAGCATATCAGATGACACACCCACCAGCAGCCAGGACCAGATTTTAGGGATCAAAACAGGGCAACCAGGGTGGCCCCCCTCAAAAAAGCCCTGCCCCTATCCAGGGAGACTAGTGCAATGTCAGCCTCTCTCCCCCTCCCTTTAAAATTAAATCCCTTTGGCCAGGTGGGTGAGAAGTTTACGGTGAACTAAGCTCCTGATCCCCCGTTCTCTGGTCACTGAATAAAGCTCCTGCTGTATCCATCTCAGCTTTGGTCTTTTATTCACCTACTGGAACCTGAAGAGAAAGAACCTCCCCTGAAGCAGAGAGCTGTGGTCGGGAGACCAGGGTCTACACCACTTAGTTTGGTTACAAACTGGCACACATGGGGTCCACTCCCTCCTGTAACTCAGGGCTTACTCACTGACACAGGGTGGACAGACCAGCTAAACAACCGGCAGCTCTGAACCCCTCGGGCCAGTGAGGGCTACTGAATTCATCCTGAGATCTAAGAGCAGCCGAGGATCGAGCAGAGCGCTCCCCAGGTGAAGAATGTCCCCACCCCCAGCACATCTACAGCAAGGCAGCTGCTCGCTGCAGATTGGGGCCGTGTCCAGTGGGACTGGAAACTTCCAGTCGCTGACATGAGAGGGGACCTTATCACCTCAGCTCTCTCCCACAGCATCTCTGCTCCCAGCCCCACGAGGACTGGGTCAAATTTCAGCCAGAGCACCTAGACCATGCGGTGGGCGCCGCATCACCAGCTAGCCAGCAAGGCCCCAGGGAGCTGGAGACAGACTAGAAACAGGGGCTCCCAGGAGGCTGGGGAGGGGGGTTGTGTGTGCACGTGTGTGAGACCAAGCTGCCAGCCAAGCAAGATGCCACTGGGGTGCACCCTCCATAGTTGGACATCACCGCTGCTCACAGAGAACTCGTGATCTTTTGAATTGTCACCTGGCCCCAGTATAAACCGACGAAGGGGGAGAGCTGCCCAACCACGCTCTCTAAATCCTAACACCATTTCCCAACTGCATCTCTACCACCAGCATCTGAAGAACATGGGCCAAGACCTCATTCCAGTTTCTCACTGTGCTATGCATGAAATGTGGGGTTACTTCTAACCTCCCTCCTGGTATTGGGGCCCCAGCCTGAGGGTCCTCATGGCCTCCTCCCCCACCAAGGGCCATGTTCCCCTTCCGCCGGCTCACCCAGGACTCCTGAGTCATCTACCCCACCTCTCCTGGTTCCCATGCCTTCTACTCTCTCCAACCCACCCCCAACCTGGTACCCCCTCTCTGACTCTCCCACCCCTGTCTCTCCACAACTCCTTGGGGCATCAGTCAACTGCACACCCACCCTCTGGGCTCAGTAGGCAACTCCCAGCTTGGGAGGTCCCCAATGGAGGGAGCAGTGTGACCGCGGTGTATGTAGCCCTCTTCTCCCAGATCTACAGGACAGAAAGGACAGATCCAAGGGTTTGAAGGGGACCCTAAGAGAGTCATTTTTAATTTAGTCCAGGGAATATTCCAAACCTGTTTCCCCACTTGGTGAACATTTTCTTCTCCTGGGGAAGAAAAAGCACGGATTATAACTAATACAAAGGAGGAAGCTGATAAGACCCATCAAAGTCATGCTGGACACGCTCTATGTGGTGTGGTGCTGCTGCTGCTGCTAAGTCGCTTCAGTCATGTCCGACTCTGTGCGACCCCATAGACGGCAGCCCACCAGGCTCTGCCATCCCTGGGATTCTCCAGGCAAGAACACTGGAGTGGGTTGCCATTTCCTTCTCCAGTGCATGAAAGTGAAAAGTGAAAGTGAAGTTGCTCAGTCGTGTCCAACTCTTCGAGACCCCATGGACTGCAGCCTACCAGGCTCCTCCATCCATGGGATTCTCCAGGCAAGAGTACTGGAGTGGGGTGCCATTGCCTTCTCCATCTATGTGGTGTGTTAGTCGCTTAATCGTGTCCAACTCTTTTCGACCCCATGGACTATAGCCCGCCAGGCTCCTCTGTCCATGGGATTTCCCAGGCAAGTATACTAGAGTGTGTTGCCATTTCCTTCTCCAGGGAAATCTTCCCGACCCAGGGATTGAACCCAGGTCTCCTGCAGTACAGGTGGATTCTTTACTGTCTGAGCAACCAGGGAAGCCCATTCTAGCCTGGAATTCAGGTTGTTTCCAACACGGACCCCAGGTGGGACCGTTGAGAGGAAGACGGCCAGCAGCACCTCACTCTTGGGGATGTGATTTGTAGGGTTCCTGGAATGCCTCAGGGAATGCCTTCGCGCGTACATGAACATGAACCTGGGGTCAGTGGATGGGCAGGCCATTCGTAACAACTTACTGACCACAGGTGGATGAGTGCATCTTTTGTTACCCGAACATTAATGACTGGAGACATTTCAATATTCACTTACATAACAATAACTGGCCACAGATGTTAGTTCCTGCAAAAATCCCTTGGTCAATAATGTGCAAAGTCCTGTATCACTTTCCAGAGCGTCCCAGACATTAGAACACTTTAGAAGCTGGAGACAAGGCCCCCATGCCCACTTCCCGGGGGGTGGAATCAGCATTTAGGGTGGCCAACAACTGGGATCTGGAGGCAGATGCCAAGGAAGACAGATGAGTGGCTGTAACCTGGCTTTAGCGACTTGGCCCCCCTAAAGGGACTATGTGACGTCAACGAGTCGCCCTGGCTTCCAAAGACCACAGTGGGGAGCAGAACTCAAAGCCAGTCATCGCGCACAAGGCCTGCAGCAGGGCCGCCGGAAGGGGGATGCCCCCAATGTCTTGAAACAAGCCCAGGGGACCACTGCAACCTGGTTCATCCTTGCTAGTTGCACACACTTAAGAGGACTGAAGGTGCCCAGGAGCTCCTTGGAGGAGCCTTGGCTGCCTGACCAAGGGGGTAAAACAGTGGACTTTCTAGTGGACATGGGGCCCCACTCAGTCTTGAACCCCTGACAGGATAGGATGAATGAAGATAAATGCAGAAAGATGGAAGTGGAGGGGAAGCTACAGGAACAGAGCTCCTGAGTGTGACTCGGAAGGGGGAGGGTCGTCTCACTCTTTCTTATGTGTCCTGGAACACCTGCTTTCTCTAACATACTATCCAAACTGGAGGCTATGGTTTATCTCCAAGACAAACACCTCAACACTGAAATACCTTTCACTGTGGACTTGCTTCTGTTCTGTCACCCTAGTGCTATGGCCCTTTGCCAAGAATAATTTTTTTGGGGGGGGAGCACTGAGCAGCATGTGGGATCTTATTTCCCCCACCAGGGATCAAACCCCTACCCTGTGCATTGGAAGTGAAGAGTACTAATCACTGGACCACCGGGGAAGGCCGTTTCAAGAACAATGGCCTGATTAATCTCAGGGGGGTTAGTCCCTCTGTATGGTCCCAAGATCAAAGCAGTCAATCCTAAAGGAAATCAACCCTGAATAATCATTGGAAGGACTGATGCTGAAGCTCCAACATTTCAGCCACCTGATGCCAGGAACCGACTCATTTGGAAAAGACCCTGATGCTGGGAAAGACTGAGGGCAGGAGGAGAAGGGGATGACAGAGGATGAGATGGTTGGATGGACATGAGTTTAAGCAAACTCTGAGAGATAGTGAAAGACAGGGAAGCCTGGCGTGCTACATACAGTCCATGGGGTTGCAAAGAGTGGCATACGACTTAGTGACTAAACAGCAACAAGCTGAGGATTGTAGGGACCCCGAGTCAGAATAGGAACTATTCTCCAATGAGTGGTGTGTATGCGCTAAATCGCTTCAGTAGTGTCCAACTCTGCAACCCTATGGCTATAGCCCACCAGGCTCCTGTCCATGGGATTCTCCAGGCAAGAAGACTGGAATGGGTTGCCATTCCCTCCTCCAGGGATCTTCCCCACCCAGACATGACCCCACCCCACATCTCATGTCTCCTGCACTGGCAGATGTGTTCTTTACCACTAGTGCCACCAGATGAGTGGATGACATTCTAACTGCCAGTTCATCAAAGAGCTGTCTGCCACAGCACAGTTAACGTTGTAAATCCCCTGGCTGAGAGAGGACCTCAAGTTTCAAAGGAGAAAACCCCAACCCTCCCCCAGCAGGCAGAGCTCTGGGGGCCCATCATAGCAGAGGGGCCCAGGGCACAGTCGAGAGAGAGGAGAGAGGGGCCTTGCCACAGGGCACCCCCAGTACAAGAAAGCAGCTCTGGGGTTTCCTGGGGATGGCTGGGTTCTGTTGTATAGGGATCCCCAACTTTAGCTTAAATTACTAAGCCCTGGTATGAACAATTAAAAGCGAGGGACCATGGAGAACGAAATGGCAACCCACTCTAGAATTCTTGGCCTGAGAATTCCATGGACAGAGGAGCCTGGCCGGCTATAGTTCATGGGGTCGCAGAGTCGGACACAACTGAGCACAAAACGCACACCAGATTGCAAAGACTTTAATATGAGAAAGAAAATTTAAATGTCTTTAGAATAAATCTTTAAAAAAAAAAAAAAAGGGAAGGACCAGGCTTCCTTGGGGGCTCACTGGTAAAGAATCTGCCTGCCAATGCAGGAAACACGGGATCCATCCCCGGTCTGGGGAAGGTCCCACATGCTACAGGGCAACTAAGCCCCTGTGCCACAACCACTGAGCCCAGGGGCCGCAACTACTGAAGTACATGTCCTCTGGAGTCCGTGCTCAGTAACAAAAGAGCAAGTGCAAGGAGAAACCCGTGCACTGCAACTGGAGAGAAGTCCCCACTCTCCCCAACTAGAGAAAAGCCCACGCAGCAACAAAGACCCAGCACAGCCAAAAATAAATAAATTTTTTTTTTAAAAAGTGAAGGAGCCTGACCCTTTAGAGTCGACTGAAAAGGCCTCCCATGGGAGTCCCTGTGTTAGCTTCACGGGACCCAAGCAGCCGCTCCATTCACATGCATGTGCATGTGTGCACACACATACACGGAAGAACTCACCAGGGGAGCCTCCCCAAACCTGGGGCCTCTGACTCAGGCTGCAGCCTATTCTGAACAACTGGACCAAAGTTCTGAAGGATTGCCCTGTGCTCACAGGCTGTAGCTGTTAATTCTCGGCTCCTCAGAGAGGTGAGGATTAACCTCTGGACAGCTCCTGACCATCTGGAGCGCCCCACCCACAAACCCCCTGCTGACCATGTCCAGCCCTTCATAAGGAAAGGGGTGGGGAGCAGACAGGGTGGAACCCAAGTCGCGCTTCCAGACTACCTGTCGGTGATGGAGGCCCTGCAATGTCCTCACCACACCTGCCTGCACCCTCAGCCAGGTCCAAGGTTAACCCGCGATTGGGAGGAAGTCATGAGACAGGATCACCCCCAGGGTCTGGACCTGCAGAATCTGAGTGTTTCACCCATGGGAGGTGCTTCACAAAAAATGGAACCGCAAGGGAGGGCGTGCCCTGGGTCCATCACTCTAGCAGAGGACGCTAAAACTCTGCCCTCTGGGTGCTCTGCGTACAGGCCAGGGCACTAGAGTTGGGGCAAGGGCAAGCTGTCTGCAGCTACAATGACTCTAAAGCCAATGGAGGCAGCAGTCACTCACCACAGAGGCTATCAAGAGGGAAATGCAGGAATAACAAAACGAAGTAACAGGGCAGACACGGCAGCTGAACAAGCGGAGAGGGATCATGGACTTCGGTATGCTCCCGTCTACAACGCAGAACAAAGGGAGCAGGCTTTCAGATGGTGATATCTTAAAAGCCCTGAAAGCCTGGGGTGGATGGTTAATGGTCACGGGCAGCTGTTCCTCCTGTCGGCCATCACACTGCAGGCCATCTGGGCAGCTCACCTGAGTACACAGTACAGTCAGGAGGCCCCATGTCATTGGCTCATCAAGTCCACGACCATCCCTGTTCTCCAGTCTTCTTAAATGGGGTCAAAGCTCACTCTGTCTGCCTCCGGAATAAGCCCAACACTCACCAACCCCCCACAAGGTCAAGGGAGTGATCCCCATGTGGGACAGAGCCACACATCCAGGTCAAGACTGGCAGACTGATTTTCCAGGGATGCCCTGGACACAAGGAAACGCCAGATGTTTGCTGGCTGTCACCGACACCGTCGCCAACTGGATAGAGGCGTGCCCCACCCAAATGGATACTGCCCTGGAGTTCTCCAAGATCCTGCTCAAGGAAATAACCCCTTGGTTTGGGCTCCCCAAGTCCATCCAGAGTCATGACAGGCCCGCCTTTGTTTCCCAAATTTCTAAGGAAGTCTCTAGAACTCTAGGAATTAAGTGGGCTTTTCATGCCACTTGGAGACCACAATTGTCAGGAAAAGTAAAAACAAATCAAACCCTCGAAACTCAGCCAAACGATCTCCAGACACTCACCTGCCCCAGCTCTCCCTCCCCTAGAGCACTTGTGAGAATGTGGAGAGCCCGAGGGACACGCAGGTGGGGTCGACGTGGGGGCATGTGAGGGATGCCCCTTCCTCTAGGACCCAGCTCCAAAACCCACCTCAGGGAGACGGATGCACCGAAACATGCCTTAGAGAGGAGAGTCAGAGCTGTACACACCTAAGGGATTTGGAACTGCCTCCCCTTTTGACATCACTTCACATCCTTTTCTTCCTGGGGACTGGGTTTGAGAACCTGGGAAGCTGGAAATCCACAAGACCAGTTAGACCCTCAGATGCTGCTGTAGCCTGCCAGACTCCTCCGTCTGTGTGATTTTCCAGGCAAGAATACTGGAGTGAGTAGCCATTGCCTCATCCAGGGGAACTCCTCAACCCAGGCATCAAACCTGCATCTCCTGCATTGCCAGGAGGATCCTTTTACCACTAAGCCACCTGGGACGCCCAGATCCTAGATGGGCAGGAACTTCCCTAGTAATCTCGACCACCTACTCTGCCTGACAATTACAGGGCATGACTCCATGGGCCACTATACCAAAGCGACATCACCTACACCTGCGAAAGAAGTTATTGAGCCACCCACTCAATACCAGTGGACCTGCCACAGACTTTAAGTTACCCCCTTTTTTTTAACCATACCTCGAAGCTTGTGGCACCTTCGTTCCCCAATCAGGGACTGAACCCCGGTCTCTGGTCTCCTGCAGTGAAAGCGCTGAGTCCCAATCACTGGACTGCCAGCGAAGTCCCCAGCTCACCCTTACTTAGACAAATCCCAATTTGTGCACAATGCATGCCAGGCCGGCTAAGTTCTCACAACCCAGATATAACCATTCATGACATCACCCAGCCCCAAGATCGAAAGGCAACAGGACTCACTGTGGCAGAAGGAGGGATCAGTCATCAGTCTCTGATTAGCAGCCCCCCAGAGTCTCACGCAGGCCCTAGAGGAGTTGTCTAAAAACATGGCGGATGCCTTACAAGGACTCCGTTCTTCTCTGGACTCAGTAGCAAATATTCTCAATGACAGGCTACCCACTGATTATCTCCTACCTGAGGAAGGGGAAGTCTGCTCAGTTAAGACTTGCTACATGGGTGTCAATAATTCTGGTCAGATCAAGGTAAACACAGAACACAGGTATGAGCAAGCTCAGTGGTTACACAAATATAACACACTCGGTCCCAATCCAAGCTCCATTTGCAATACGGTCAAACAGAGGCCTCCTTGGCTTAGCCTGGCTTCTTCCATTTCTCTACCCACTAACTGCTATCACCTGCCTGCTCATCTCTGGGCGGGCCTCCTTAATTGCCTCCTCAACTTCCATTAGTGAATAGCTTGAAGTCATCAAACTTCAGGATGATTTGAATGCAAGGATGCAAGCACATGGGACTGCAGCCTGGTGACCACCACACATATTTTAGGCTCAATAGGGAACAGCTGTGCCCCCCTCAACCAGGGAACAACCACACCTGTGTTCAGCAAAAACCAGCCTCAGCTTCAGAAGTCAGACCATCTGTCCTCCAGCGCCCCTCAAGAATGAGGAGCAGTAACAAAAAAAGGGGAGGCTTTGTCACCAAGGATAAGCCAGGAATTTGCTCAAAACCTGCCAACCACACCCTCTCCCCATGTTTAGCAAGTGTAAACATAAACCTTTAAGTTCAAGGGTCCAGAGATTAAAAAAGAAGCGCCCCCAACCCCACAAAGAAAAAAACAAGTGGAACCAGCTGAGACCAAGATGGCAGCAATCCAAACTCCAACAGACCCTGCATCTCATTACATGTTGATTTTACTGTATGAACGTATTAAACAACACACCTCCCAGCAGCCAGTACCATACATTAAAAGACCAAAACAGGATAAAGAGGGGGTGGTCCCCCACTCCCTCAAAAAAGCCGTGCCCCTTCCCAGGTAAACTCATGAACATGGCTCCCCATCACTGATCTCATTCCTCCCTTTAAAACTAAATCCCTCTCGCCAGAGGGTTGTGAAGTTCACCCCTGAACTAGTTCAAGCTTCTCCATTCTCTGACCGCTGAATAAAAGCTTGTGATGTGTCAACCAGCACCCTCCACCCAGGCAGACACCATAAGCCTGGCTGAGGCCCCACCACGGTCCATACGACTTAATCCGTTAACAGGCGCACAAAGGGAGATGGCACCGGGGCCAGGGCCGCCCCCACCAAGACTCAAGCTACACTGGCTAGCAGGTGGGCGGCTAGGCGGTAAGGACGGGCAGAGTCCCAACGGTCCCAGCACCAATGTCGTCCTCATAAACTTCTGGTAGGCAGTACGCACATGCAGGACCCCGCCTCACAAACAGCGTTTATGGAAATGGGTCCGGGGGTAGGGCAAGGGTGGAAGAGTTGGTCTGCTGGCGCGTCGCGGTCACATGTTGGCTCGTTCCCGCTGCAGCCGCGAGTTGTAGGCACGTGACACGGTGTTCCAGGCGTCCATGTAGCGGTCCATGCACATGGCGATGCACTTCTGGGGAAGGAATGGGCGAGCCGCTTTGGTCTGGTCCGCGGCTGGTGCCCCCGCCCCGGCAGCGGACTGCGCA
This sequence comes from Giraffa tippelskirchi, assembly GCF_054371585.1. NCBI lineage: Eukaryota > Metazoa > Chordata > Mammalia > Artiodactyla > Giraffidae > Giraffa > Giraffa tippelskirchi. The sequence continues at coordinate 97,365,723 of NC_137280.1, read as the reverse complement.
CGCGCAGCATACTCTCCAGGCCGCCTTATTAAGTCAGCGCACGCGCGGAGGCCACCCCATCGGGTCAAGCCCGCGACACCGCCACCCCTGGTTTTACCTGCTCCGAATTGTCCAGGGAACCCCCCGGCTTCCCGATACACTTCCGGAAACACTTGTCCGTCATCCTCTGTGGGGACACGCGAGCCCTCAGTTGCGACACCGGCCCCGGCGGATCCCGCAGCCCTCAGCCCACCACCCCGCCCCCGGCCAGCCCCGGACCTGTAGCAGCTCCTGCGCGTTGGCCACGGCGATCTGCACTTTCACCTGCTCCATAATGAGCCCTGGGTCTAGCTTCCCGCCGCCGGAGCCCCCGAAATCCGAGCCGAAGCCGCCCTCCATGGCTCCGCAAAGTCAACCGGACCGCCGCCGCGTGCGCCGACCCACACCCACGCCGGAAGTCCGCTGCCCCAGGGCCCCACGGGAAATGGAGTTCCGGTGGGTGGGAGCAGGGCCCGGACTACGACTCCCATAAAGCCGCGCGAAACCTCCCGCGCACGCGCAGAGAGGAACGGACTGAAGTCGGTTTCCAGTGTCGAACTCCGGGTCTAGAGGCCCGCACCTTCGTGCTTAGGCTCCGCCCCCGAAGGTCCCGCAGCGCGTGCACACTGGATGGGCGCGTCTACCCTGCGCTTTGCAGGCCCGGTAGCGCCAGGCCGTGTTAGGGGACCAAGAGCGCTGCGGGGTGTCGGTGATCAGATGGGGGAATGCAGAAAACTAGCGGTCCGCGCGGTCAGATGGGGGTCCTAAGACACCCGCTTAACTAGTGGCTTGGGCTCCTACTACAGCAGCCTAGCATGGGAGTAGTAACTCACGGGCAGAATTTAAAACCAAAATGTTTTATTGGATGTTGTACAAAAAAGTTTCCAGTCTTAAAACGTATATTACAAATCATTGGAAGAAACAAAAGACCACACGTTTGGCATGCATCTTAAAAATCACCATCCGAAATGTGTGTAGACAGCCGGTTGCTGAAACTGAGTCCCCTGGCGTGTAGTGCTGATGATCCCTCTGGGGCTCGGAATTAAGACCTTTCCAATAGCGTTAACGTCCTTGACGAACGGCAGTCCCCGCTCAGATGTGCTGATATAAATAGAACTGCTGGGTAGACTGTGGTAAAAACGAGCCCAGGTCAGAGCCTGGCTGTGATGCAAACTGAGCGCCCAGACCATGGGGAAAAAGGTGTCCGTGTCTCCCCGGCACTGGGTCCCTTCCGAGGGCTGGGCCAAGTAGTTGTTTCTCTAGAAGGGTGCTTCTCACATGACATGGGCTCAGAAAAAAAGAATCGCTTCTGCATCATTTCAAGTGGCTTAAAGTTAAGCATGTTTAAGGACAAGTGCAAATTCTGTTTTTCAGGCCAAGGCTGATATTGTAACATTGGACTTTGTCCTGTGTTTCCAACTACTTGATTACCAAAGACTGTCACCAACCTCCAGCCACAACTGACCACCGGTCCAGTGCACCCTCCCCTCACCAGTCAAGGGCATCCCAGCCTGCCAGGGCCACTTCCAGGCTCCACTCAAGACCTCAGCCAGGCAACCACTGGGCGGGGGACGAGACCCAAGAACTGGCTGAATCAAGAAGTCATCTCATGAGCCTGGGGGTTCTGCAAGCACTGCGCAAACCCTGGGGCTGTTTTTTAGGCCCTCTGGGCCTGCAGGGAGGGTGGGGCCCTCTCCTTTCCTTCCTGAAGTCCTCAAGCCCAGCCTGCAAAACTGCTTCACACCCGGAATTCCAGGACACAGCTTTGATCCCCAGAGATTTCCAAAATACCCTGAAGGCTGTGGCCGAGACCAGTGCAGTTTCCACTCGCCCCAGGACCACCCAGACCCTCATGGTCCACTCAGCTCCTGTTATGCCAGGGGAAGGGAGCAGCCTGCACCTGGAAGCACTCCTGGCAGGGGGGTGGGGGGTGAGGGAGGGTGGTACAGAGAAGGTGCTGTCAGGACAGGAAGCTTCTCATGGGCTGCACCATTTTTCTGGTGAGGCCACCTCCCTCCACAGGGCAAGCACAGCCCTCAGGCCAAGGACTCTGGTGGCCAAGGAGAAATGCCCAGACTTATAGCCTTGGCCTGCAGGGAGAGTCTAGACTTGGCAGCAGTTTGGTTTTGCCGGTGGCTGACACTTTTCTGTCCTGGGGCTTGGGCCCTCCTCACCATGAGCAGTTCCCAGGGAAAGGAGGTGGACGGGCTGCTCCAACCTTGGGTAGATCCCGAGGGGCGGGCACTCAGCCTACCAGGAAGCACGGTGCCTTCAGGGGCCAGCCCACCTCCATGGCTCAGTATTGCGTCTTTAAGACTTGAGCTGCGCTTTCTGAAGAGTCAGCCAGGGGCGCAAAGCCCACAGGGACAGAGCCCCCTGATGCCACCCCCCCAGTGGGGGGGGGGGACTGTCCCAGTGACCCTTGAATGAGCCCCTGAGGTGGGAGCCTGGCAACCTGTGTACTGACCAATGTAAAAAAATAAATATCCATTAAAAAAATAACTTCTGTGTATCTACGTGGCGCGGGTCAAAGGTGAACTGATGCAGGGAGGGGGGTCTCTGGGTGATCAGCAGCTGGGCTGTGGCATGGAGCATCCCACAGAGGTCCGCTGGCACGGGCAGGTCTGTCTAAGAAACACCATTTCAGCAGGAAGCTACAGGGGAAGCTAGCGTATCGGTGTGCACGCAAGAACACAGGAGTGGGCATGCTCTGTGCGCAAGGCACAGAGTTGGAGGTCAGGGAGTCCCACGGCTCGCCCTCCTCACCCTCTGCCGATGGGAGGGCGGAAAGCGGTGGTTGCACATGGACGTCATGTCCAAGGTTGTCACACTCATCCCCTTGACACTGACCTGGGGATAAGTCTCAGAGAAGAATTGCCCCCAGGTCCCAAGCTTCCTTCTTGCCTGTCCCACAGGGTGAGGAAGTTGACTGCAGAAAGGTCCAGAAATGTGAGGCTCTGGCAGCCAGAGAGGGAGCCAAGAGGCCCACTCCACACACCCGACTCCCAAGGGCCGAGCAGAAACCGCCCAAAGCCCAGGTCTGACTGTACAAGCTGCTTCCAGCCCTCCTTCCGGTGCTCAGTTGGCTGAGCCACTGAAACTCTGCAGGGGTGCCCCTGCTCTCCACTAGGTCAGAAGCTGGATTCTGAATTTGGTTTTTTTGAAAGCTTAAATGAAATAAACAACTATGGGATCCTTATGCAGTTCCGCTTTGTCCACCCCAGGCCTCCTCTCCTGCCCCGACTCCAGGCTGCAGCAGAGACCCACGCAGCTGACGGGCCTCCTCCCACCCCTGCTGGAATCCCCAAAGTCCACTAGCCACTAGGCTCCTGGGTTGGTGGATAGGGCACCAAGACAGTCTGGTCAGTGGTGAAGGGTCCCAGGAAACCCGCTGACAGGAAAGATCAGTAGAGACCCACCCCCATGCTCTGGCAGTTTGCTTAAAAATTCTCTAGAAATGTACCAAGGATTAAAGAAGCCAATGATATAAAAATAGTTTTCAGTGGCTCTGGGTAAAGAAAGACATGTGATGAGGCGTGTTCGGTTCACATGACGCGGCAGCCTCGAGAGGTGGTCCTCGGGTCCCCCTGGAAGGAAGGATGGTGCAGTGAGGTGAGCCCAGGGTGGAAGGCACATGCCAACCAGGCCAGGCAGGTAGCTGGTGGCCCCCTGCCCTCCCACCAGGAGGGGCTGGACCAGGCTGGGGCCTAAGCCACCAGGGAAGCTCAGCTTCCAACAAGATGACCCCAGCCTCCGTGACTCCTGTTCCAGAACCTTCCATGTCTCCCTCACTCCTGTTCTGAGCCACAGGACTCGTTACAATGGTCTTAGACCAGAAGAGTCTTGCAGTCATGTCTCGTTCAGTGTGGTTCCTCGGCCCCCCATCCTCCCCACAAAACCATTATGAAGTCACCAGCGTACTAGTCTGCAGGAATCACAGTAACAGCGGGTTGGCTGAGAAGCCCTGGGGCTGTACCAGGGTCACTTTGAGATACAATCAGCTTTGCAACCCCATTCCTGGTGTCCCCAGACGGGTACCAAAGGTCCACATGACAGGCAGGCCCAGGAGGCAGGGAAACTGACCCCAAAGCCTGTCTGCTGTGAGCTCTGTGGCCTGGGTGATGCCCAGGGCAGCTGCATGAACAGGGCCTGGGATGTGTACGTGTGTGTGCATGCGCGTGCCTGGGAGCCTCTACCTGCTGGTGGAAAAGATCCTCCTCTCCAAACTCAGCTGCCTCATCCTCGCCCTCCTCCCCATTCTCGGTCTCCCGCACCACCGAAGACTGCTTCACGGTTCTCATGGCCACTTCCTGTACGAGATGAGAGCTGAAGACAAACCCCTCCCCACCCCAGGAGCCCAGCCTGCAGGGGAGGCAGTCAGGATGCCCAGGCCCAGGCTGTACTCATGTGCCTGGCGGCCAAGGCTCCATCCACCCAGGAGGGGCCCCAAGATCCAGGCAGCGGGAGGCACTCACCTCCCCATCAGCGTTGACCAGGGTGGTCCGGAAGCTCTCACCAGTGCCCCAGCTATTCTGGTTTTTCCACACGAGTGTGGACGGGGGGCTGTGAGCCACCCCCGCTCCAGCTGCCCATACCTGGGGACACAGGAAGGCCTCCCCATTAAAGTGGGCTCCAGTCTTAGTGGTCACCAGCCAGCCATTCATCACAGGTCCCTTCTAGGCCTCTTAGATCCTGCCCAGGGATGTTAATCACCCCAGTATGGAAGAAGAGACTGAGGTTCATGGTGGCCAAGGGCTTTCATCTCAGCAAATGGGCCAGGCTGGGATCAGGTGCCCTAGAGTCCGTGCCCATGACTGTTAACATAGCTGGCACTTTGCCTGTCAGCCCAGACAGACAGCCTAGACCCAGTCCCACCCATACCAGGGGCCCCCGGCACCTCACTCAGGCCTCCCAAGGGCCTCAGGGAGGCTCCAATGAAGAAATGCGGACACACAGGCAATCCGTGACCGCAGGCGGCTGTTCTGAGCAGCCGGGATCCACCGTGTGGTGGCCCTGGCCCCCTGCCCCATTCCAGCCACACCTCACAACCTGCCGCTCCCTCCTGCCCCTCCGCAGCCACCTACCGTGACAGTCTGGCCGGCCCGCAGCACATACTTGGGGGTGAACTTGTAGGAAATCTCCTCCCCTTCCAAGACCTGCCTCTTGATTCTCCAGTTGCCCAGAGACTGATCCTGAGGAAGGGCGCTGGCGTTGGCACAGGACTCTGGGCAACCCCGGGGGGCCTCCCCTGAGCGGGTGGTGCGGCGCGGGGGCGGGGCCTCACCTTGTCAGAACTGTTCTTCAGTTGCACGAACCTGCCCTCCAGGTCTATCTCCTCGATGCTGACGCTGCCTGAGGCCGAGGCCTGCTGCGCCAGGTGGAAGCTGCCGCTGCTGCTGGTGCTGCTGCTGGAGCCGAGGCCACTGGAGCCTGTGCCCGGCGGCTCCTCCACCTCCAGCCGCTTCCGCTTGCTGCGGCCCGAGCGCCCGGCTGTGGACATGCTGCTGCTGCTGCTCGTTGTGGCCCGGGAGATGGTGATCCGGGACGACGGGCTGGGGGACAGCTTCAGCCTAGGGGCGGGGGGGCGGGGTTACCAGGGGCTGAGGTGCGGGGGTGGGGTGTTGGAGGGGGAGGGACAGAGCACTCGCCCCACCCCTCTCCTCGCCCCGCCCCTGCCACGCCCACCTCTCCTCCTCGCCCTCCAGCAGCTTGCGGTAGGCACTGATCTCCATGTCCAGGGCTAGCTTGACGTCCAGCAGCTCCTGGTACTCGGCCAGCTGCTGCTGCATCATGTCCCGCATCTCCATCATCTCTCGCTCTTTGGCATCCACCATCTTCCGGAACTTGTCCCGCTCCCCAGCCACGGCCTCCTCTAGTTCACGGATCCGGTCCTCGGCTGCGCTCGCCTACAGCAGGGTCCACGCGCGTCACGGTGGGGAAAGTCCACCCAGCTGCAGGCCTCTGGGGCCGTGGGAGGGGACGAGACGGTACGGGGCCCGAGGAGGGGTCGGGGCGGGGGTTCTGGCGAGTCACCTGCTTCTGGAGGCCGGAGAGCTGGTAGCTGAGGGATTCGACCCGCATGCGGGCCTCCTTCAGCTCCTCCCGGGCGGCACTGGCAGCCTTGTCGTTCTGGTCAGAGCTCAGCTTGGCGTTGTCCAGCTGCGGGGACAAGGGCAGGCGTGAGGGCCAGCACAGAGGGCGGGGGTGGACGGCCCAATGCCCACCAGGAGACATGCTCGCGTGCGCACCTTGGCTTGGTAGGTCTGCTCCAGCTCCAGCCGGTACAGCCGCACTTGCTCGTCGTGCTGGGCGCGCAGTTCCTCCAGCGCCTGGGCCATCTTGAAGTCATACTCCTGCTGCCGGCTGCTGTCCACCTCCACCAGGCGGCGCTCGTGCCGCCGCCGCGTCTCACGCACTTCCTGGGGACAAAGCCACGCGCTCACTGCCTGCCTTGGCCCTGTTACAGGCGTCCCTGACCCTCCCCCCGGAGCGAGGGCACCCAACTCTGCCACTGGTGACCCTCTGGGGTAGGCCCGGGCCACCTGTTCACACCCACACCATGATTCACAACCACCCAAGAACCATGACCCAGAGCCCCCAGCTGACGGCCGATTAACACACCTATGCCTTCACACACAGGAGCATCACTCGGCCCTGAAAAGGAGAGAAGCCCTGACACTCACTACCACACGGACGGACCCTGAGAACAGGATGCTCAGTGAGAGAAGCAGACACAGAAGGACACACAGGGTGTGATTCCATTGATGGGAAACGTCCAGAGAAGGCTGATCCACAGAATGAGTGGGTTCCCGATTGGCAGGAGCTGGGGGAGGGGGTGGGGGGTGACTGCTGATGGGGGTGGGCTTCTATTGCGGTGATGGAATGTTCTGGAACTAAACAGTGATGGTTGAACGATCCTGTACTAAATTTCATTAAATTGTATGTTTTAAAAATAGTTTTGTTACACAGGAAAACTGGAAGAATGCTAATGGAAACACCTACAGAATTTCTTTTGGGGGTGATGTTCTAGAATTAAGAGGGGATGGCTGCACAGCTCTGGGAATGGACTAAGATCCAGTCTACATGGTAAACTTTGAAAGCTTTCGGTAGGACTATTTCAATAAAGCTGTGGCCCATCACAGGGGCCTGGGGTCTAGGATACAACAGCAGTGGGTCATGGCAGTGACCAGCTGGCCCTGGCCACGCGCACCAGGAGCTGCCCAGGCAGTGGTGGGGTGAAGGGCTGGTGGTGAAGCCCCACTTGACAAAACTCCCTGCACAGACGTCAGTCACGTGTCTGGCCCCCGTCGGTGAAGACAACAGGAACGTGTCCACAGGAAGCCACCGTGTTCACAAACAGCCAAGGAGCACAGTGGACCCTCAGCCCGCACCCCACCCCGGCCCATCTCAGGGGTCCTCCCGCCCCCTCGGTCTCCTCACAGGATCCTGGGCAGCTCTGGCTGCAGCAGGGCCCGGCAGGAGCAGGAGGCCGCTCCACAGTCGCATGGGCATCTTACCCGCCCGCATGCCACAGTGAGCCCAGCAGTGGCTGCCTTCGGGTTCCATCTGGCTGTGACAGCACAATGGGCCAGGACCATGTAGGAGGCCATCAGAGCCAGGGCTCTAGTCAGTCCTGCCAAACCAGGGAGCCAAGGCCCAGAGGCAAGGAGGCCAGGGAGGGTCTACAGGAATCTGAATGATTACCCCTGAAAAGCATGCCCATGTGCTGATCCCCAGAGTCTGCCAATGTAGCCTTCCTGGACAAAGGTCTTTGCAGGTGTGATTAAGATACAGGGCTCAAGACTATCCTAGACTATCTGGGTGGCCCCAAACCCAAGGACAAGTGTCACTATAAGAGACACAAATGCACAGAGAGAGAAGACAGCAGTGTGATGATGGAGGCAGGGATCAGGAGATGAGACCCCAAGGGAGGGAGAGGCGGGAAGTGGGGCAACACCCTGGCTCCTGCAGGGGGGTAGGGGGGACGACCCACCTCCTCAAAGACATCCTTGCGGAAGGCCAGCTCCTCCTGCAGGCTCTGGCAGCGGTTCTCCAGGTCCACGCGCATCAGCGTCTCCTTCTCCAGCTGCTTCTTAGCCACCGAATGCCCATCCTCCGCCTGGAAACGTGGGACAAGCAGCTGGTGACGCTGTCTGCTGCCGCGTGAGGTCCTTGGGGATCCCCTGAGCCCCCGAACTCCCCCGGGGAGTGGACTGGGCAGGGGTAGGGGTGAAGGGGGACCCCACAGCCTGCGCCGCCTGCAGCTACCTTAGCCAGCTGGGCCCGCAGCTCCGCCACATCGTTCTCCAGGGTGCGCTTGTCGCTGAGTGCGGCCGCTAGCTCGGCCTCGCTCCGGTGGAACACGGACTCCAGGTCCCTGACGCGCCCCTGGGCCACCGTGAGCTCGCCCTCCCTCTTCTTGGCGCTGAAAGTCAGGAGCAGAAGTTAGTAGGCAGCACTGACCCCAAGGCCAAGTTCATGGCTGCCTCGGGGCCCGGACCCTCACCTACCCATGCTCTCAGTACCAGAGCCTCATCTGTCAGCACCAAAGGGGCCCTGTCTTCAAACCTGCTCTGCCTCATGGGAACCCCGCCAGCCACTCAAAATAACCCTCAAGATGTGGGTTTTCATGTCCTTTTCTCTGACCTTTGGGCACAGGAGGAGGGACCATTTACAGGACAACTGATTTTTTTTTTAATGTATAATTTATTAAAGTAACAAATTAAAACCCAGGCCTTTGAAACGTTGATCTCATTTGTAAAGTTATGCTATTTCAGGCAGGTTCACTGAACTTCTAATAGAGATCTCCAATGTGAAACATCTAAGGTGCCAAAGAGACTTTCTAAAAACACAACTCTCTCTTTTGTTTTTTGGCCACACTGTGCAGCATGTGGCATCTTAGTTCCCTGACCAGGGAGCGAACCTAGGTTCCTGGCACTGGAAGCTCGGAGTTAAGCCACTGGACCACCAGGGAAGTACCAACACACAACTCTTAACAGCGTGAACATTTCTGAATGGTGCTCTCAACCTCCTTGGGGTTGAAAGCTACCCACTTCCCCAACCAAGGAACTGAAGCTGCACCCTGCCCAGCACCAGTGGGGACAGCAAAGGGGGGTCGGATCAGCATCACCCTTCCTGAGTCCTGATAACCACAGACGTCCCCAGACATCGCCCAGTGTCCTCCAGGGGCAGGACCACTCTGGGTGACAATGACCAGGGACACCACAACAGTTTGAGTGAGGTGTGTGGGGGAGGGATAAAGCCCAGTGACTTCAGTCACCAGGTTGGTCCCGTCCTCACAGCAGTCCTTGGGACACGACCTCCAGGCAGATGTGGCACCCATGGCCTCCATGAGTGTCTGGGGTCTCGCAGTCCACATTCCTGAGCCACACAGTCCTTCCACTCAAGGGAGGAGGGTGGGCTGCAAACCCCATATCCCTAGAGGGTTTGGGGAAACTGGACTCATCTGTCTGATAGACCACTACTGAGGGCCAGCTTCGTGGACATGCCATCCTCCCACTAGAGAAACGTCTGTGGACTCCCCATCATCAGGGGGCACTTTCTCGTGGGTGCAGAGCAGTGAGACCCGCTGCCCTCAGGTGAAGGGGGAGGAGACAGGAGGAACACACGCAGGGCGGGAGCTACTGGGCACAGCCCTTGAGAAGCTGGGGCCCGGGGCCTGAACCAGGCTGTGGTTCCCAGGGCATTGGGGAAAGCAGAGAGTACACAGGCCTAGGGTGAGGTGGGCGGGCAGGTCGAGATCAGCTGTACGGCCAGGGTGACAGGAGCAGAGGCATCAAGAAATGTGGAAAACCTCTCAACACCGTCACCTTGTACCACGGAGCTGAAGAAGGACACGGAATGGTCTGGGAAGCAGGGGTGCTGGGAACCCTCCGTGGCTTAAGTCTCTGCTGCTAGACAGCTTCAGGGTACGAAGTTCCTCCCCTGGAACCCTAATTCCTGGAGGATTAGGCAGGAGAGCCCAGCCTGTCAGGTCCTCCACTGGAGTTTCCATCATCACAGGGTTTTCGCAGTACTCTTGGTTGAAAAAGAAAAGCACGGGCTGTCACCTCACAGCAGGTGCACCTTGTTCAGGGTCACGGGCCACCCACACTGTCTGCAAGGGCTCTGAGCCCAAGAGCAGGAAATGAGGCCAGTAGGCAAATCGCCTGCAGACCCAAGTACTCGAGACCGGGGAAGCCTTCTCTCGAGAGCAGGGGCCAAGGTAAGTCACTGGCCCAGGTGCCCGATGGCGGGGCAGGGCTGTCACTGAAGCCGTCGTAGGAGCCTGTGACACAGCCCAGGCACTGGGGAGGCATTGCGACACACGTGACATCAATGCCAGGCTCGAGCTAGACAAAGCGTTCTGTTATCTAAGGGTGTCCACCTTGAGTGTAAATTAAGAAAGGCGGAAAAGTAACGCCCCAGATCGGCCTCAGAGGTTCTGTCTGGGCGGAGGCTCACGGAGCCTTTCATTTTTTCTCTCTTTAAAAATTTTACTTATGTATTTTGGCTGTGCTGGGTCTTCACTGCCGTGCAGGCTTTTCTCTAGTTGTGGCAAATGGGGGCTACTTTCTAGTTGTGGTGTGCGGGCTTCTCATTGCAGTGGCTTCTCTTATTGCAGAGCACAGGCTCTAGGGCACACGGGCTTCAGCAGTTGCGACTTGCAGGCTCTAGAGCACAGGCTCGGTAGTTGTGGTGCACGGGCTTAGCTGCTTTCAGGTATGTGCGATCTTCCCAGACCAGAGATTGAAACTGTGTCCCCTGCATTGGCAGGTGGATTCTTTTCCACTGAGCCACCAGGGAAGCCCTCATTTTTCTCCTTAAGTTAACTGCGTTATCTGCTTTCTCCCCAGGGAGCATCTATGACTCTGATAAGTAGAAACGTGACTTCTCAGCCCACCCAAGGAGTCACATGCAGGTTCAGAGTGTCTGGAAGATTCCAGAACCTGTGTGGATGTGACAGAGAGAGGCTGGGGGAAATTCCAGAATTCTCCAGCATTCATTCTCTTACTCTTCTCCAAAAAGCATGGCACTTTTTAATTCAAAGTCATAACAAACGGATGGGGTACCCTGTCCACCTGGCCTCTTGAAAAGCACACAGACTGCCTCTACTGCCGTGTCAGACACCAGGGGACTGTGCCGTGCGGGTCTGTCTCTGGGCACAGAGCTGTGTCCCATGTGGGAACCACAAACACACCGCTAAGTGACAGCAGGCAGTCTGAGGAGGTGACACACGGTGGTTCCAACCGTAGGACATTCTGGAAAAGGCAGAGCTGTGGAGATACGAAGGACCGCCAGCCTCCAGGCGCTAGGGGGAGGATGAGCTGGGGGTGTGGGGAGGTGCACGGATTTTCAGGGCAGTGACCATGCCCTGTGACGCTACGCTGGTGCACATGTGTCAGTGCACACGTGTCCACACCCAGAGAATGCAGGACACCAAGGGTGAATCCCCTGTGAGGTAGCGACTCAGCTGATAAAAATCTCTTCATATTGGCTCGTCAGCTGTAACAATGTAGCACACCCGTTACTGGGAGATGCTCCCAATGTGGGACCCTGGAGGGGGGTCTGGGGCACCCTGTGTTTTCCGCTCATTCTCCTGCAAAACTAAAACTGCCCCTCCCCCCAAAAGTAAAAAAGTCTAATTAAAAAAAAAAATTCAACAAACATGAAGGTGGCCCCCAGTTCCTGCTGGGACTGTGAACGTGGCCTCCAGAGCCCAGGGCCAGGCCTTCGTGCTGGTTCCGCTGAGCTGGGGGAACCCTGTCTGAGTCCCCAGACCTCGTGCTCTGCGTCCCCGTAGCTAGTATGGCATGCCGGGGTGGCCGCGAGCGAGGGTGGAGGGGTCCTGATCTAAACACTCGTTGAGTTCACGCCACTTCATTCCTTCTGCTACCGTCACCATCAGCGCTGTCTCATTCTCTAGACTTGTGACACTTTTATTGGGGAGCAGCCACGCGATGGTGCTTTGGGATCGGGGAGAGAAGGTCACCCACCACTCTCCAGCTTCCCAGGGCGGGCATAAGGCAGGAAAGGGGGCCAAGGCTGGCTCTGTGGCCTAGAGCACCTCTTGGCTGGGGAAGGGTTGGGGGTGTGGTGGTACCAGCTACCAGGGGATTCAGTCCCAGGGGAGCTGCTGAGGTTTCACCTCTGGGGGCCAATTCTTTGGAGGGGATAATGGTGCTGGACAGGGCAGCCAGAGGGCCATGTCCCAAGAACCCACACGGCCCACTCCCAGGAGGGCTGCGCAAGTTGGGGCCCTACCACCACAGAGGGTGACAATCCCTGCCTCCTGCCCCTTGCACCGTCACACCGCCACAGCCCCACCTCTTGGTGGCCTCCTCCAGGTCGGCCCTCAGCTTGCCCATTTCAATCTGCAGGCAGGCACGGTCCCGGGCTGTCTCGTCCAGCACCCGGCGGGCGTCAGCCAGCTCCGCCTCGTACAATGTCTTGATGCCGCTCACCTGTGGGGACAGCCGAGCAGAAGTAAAGCCCTCTTCCCCACCAACACGGTGCCACTCACCCACATGGGCCCCACCAGCTGGGCACCCCCCGCAGCTGCCCAGGTCACCAGCCCCTATCAGGTCACATCTGTCAGCTGGACAAACACTCAGGTCTCCCTGGCCCCACCCCAAGGGGCCCAGAGCTGTGAGCATATTTAAAAGGATAGGGAGATGCCACCTGCCCCCATAAGGATGGCCATCCCAGAGACCACAGCAAGTGTCAGGAGGGTGGGGAGAAGCTGGAACCCCCATGTGTGGCGTGGGGGGTTGGTGCCGCCACCATGGGAGACAGGCTGGCGGTTCCTCAGATGGACAAACAGAGCAACCACCGACCCAGCAATGCCACCCCCAGGCATCTACCTGGGAGAAGTAACACACATGTACACAAAACCCATGCACACACGTTCAGAGCCACGTCACTGCTAATGGCCCCAAAGGGGAGACACCCTAAGGGCCCATCAGCAGGTGACGGATGAACACAGTGTGGTCCCTCCACACCTGGCGCACCCCTCAGCCCTGAAAAGTGATGAAGCCCAGACACTCACTACCACGTGGACGGGCCCTGAGAACACGATGAGAGAGAAGCAGACACAGGAGGACACACGGGGTGTGATTCCACTGATGCGAAATGTGCAGAACAGGCAGATCCAGACACAGAGAGTGGGTTCCTGGTTGTCAGGGGCTTGGGGAGGAGTATGGGGGGAGGAGAAAGCTATGGGGTCGAGGTTTCCTTTTTTTTTTTTAAGTGCAATTCTTGTTAGAGATACAGTTATCTTGAGATATAGATGAACTTGGGCAAACTCCAGGAGATGGTGAGGGACAGAGAGGCCTGGCGTGCTGAAGTCCATGGGGTCAACATGACTTAGCAACTGAACATCAACAACATAACTGATGTACAACACCATATGAATTACAGGTGTACAACATAGTAATTTGCAATTTGTAAAGGTTATTCTCCATTTATACCTATTATAAAAGACTAAGTATACCCCCTGTATTGTAAGTATATCCTTGTAGTTTATATACTTTATACATAGTGGTTTGTTCCTCTTAATCCCCTACCACTATCTTGCCCATCCCCAGGAAGGAGCTTCCTTTAGGGGGATGGAATGTTCTGGAATTAGATAGAAGTGATGGCTACCCAGTTGTAAATATATTAAACACCACCGAATGTAAGAGTTTAATTGGGTGAACCGCATGAGATGGGAATTCTGCCTCTATGAGGCGGTTACAGGGGTTTCCCTGGTGGCTCAATGGTAAAGAACCTGCCTGCCGAAGAAGGAGACCCGGGTTCGATCCCTGGGTCAAGAATATCCCCTGGAGAAGGGAATGGCAACCCACCCCAGTATCCTTGCCTGGGAAATCCCATGGACACAGGAGCCTGGCAGGCTCAGTCCACAGGTTGCAGAGTCAGACACGACTGAGCAACTAACAAAAAAAGCGGTTAAAACCCTTCCTGGGACTGACAAAAGGCCGACAGAGGGTGACGAGGCAGCTGGCTTTGCAAGCGGCCAAATCCTTCAAGCTAAGCTTCGACAGTATGTGAACCAAGAAATTCCAGATGTATAACCTGGATTTAGAAAAGGCAGAGGAACCAGAGATCAAATTGCCAACATCCACTGGATCACAGAAAAAACTAGAGAATTCCAGAAAAACATCTGTTTCATTGACTACGCTAAAGCCTTTTACTGTGTAGATCACAACAAACTGTGGAAAATTCTTAAAAGAGATAGAAGTGGAAAATTCTTAAAGAGATGGGAATACCACAACACCTTACCTGCCTCCTGCAAAACTTGTATGCAGGTCAAGAAGCAACAGTTAGAACTGGACATGGAACAACAGACTGGTTCAAAATTGGGAAAGGAGTACGTCAAGGCTGTATATTGTCATCCTGCTTATTTAACTTACATGCAGAGTACATCATGCAAAATGCCAGGCTGGATGAAGCCCAAGCTGGAATCAAGATTGCCAGGAGAAATAGCAATAACCTCAGATATGCAGATGACACCACCCTTATGACAGAAAGCAAAGAGGAATTAGACTCTTGATGAAAGTCAAAGAGAAGAGTGAAAAAGCTGGCTTAAAACTCAACATTCAGAAAATGAAGATCATGGCATCCAGTCCCATCACTTCATGGAAAATAGATGGGGAAACAATGTAAACAGTGAGAGACTTTATTTTCTTGGGCTCCAAAATCACTGTGGACCGTGACTGCAGCTATGAAATTAAAAGATTCTTGCTCCTTAGAAGAAAAGCAGTGACAAACCGAGACAGCATATTAAAAAGCAGAGATATTACTTTGCCTACAAAGGTCCGTCTAGTCCAAGCTATAGTTTTTCCCGTAGTTGTGTACGGATGTGAGAATTGGACAATAAAAAAGGCTGAGTGTCTTTGAACTGTGGTGCTGGAGAAGACCCTTGAGAGTCCCTTGGACTGCAAGGAGATCAAACTAGTCAATCCTAAAGGACACCAACCCTGAATATTCATTGGAAGGACTGATGCCGAAGCTGAAACTCCCAGTACTTTGGCCGCCTAATGTGCAAAGACCCTAATGCTGGGAAAGATTGAAGGCAGGACGAGAAGGGGACAACAGAGGATGAGATGGCTGGATGGCATCACCTACTCAATGGACATGAGTTTAAGCAAGCTCCAGGAGATAGTGAAGGACAGGGAAGCCTAGCATGCTGCAGTGCATGGGGCTGCAAAGAGTCCGACATGACTGAGCAACTGAACAACAACCACCTCCCACAAAGATGTAAGACAGCAGTGAGTGTCTGTGCCCGGGCTCAGAGGGCAGCTCAGAGCTGGGGAGGGACTCTCCCTTCCACAGGAAAAGGCCCAGGGGAGCTGCCAGGGACCTGCCACTTGGTAGAGGGATCCTGGTCTGCCTGAGACCTGGGAATTCTCAGATGTGGGGTTTTTAGGGTTAAAACCAGAGTGTCCCGGGCAGATCAGGACCAACCTGTAAGAGTTGGATTTGACAGTGGTTCTGAGACCCCCACCCTCTCCAGCCCTCCCACCTCAGTCCAGCTCTCCTAGTCATTTCATCCCACAGGCATGGGCTCTTAGTGCCATTTCACAGATGGGGAAACTGAGGCACGGGACAGCACACCACCCTCTCCTAACCTGTCAGGGTACAGGCCAGAGAGGTCTGCTGGGGACAGTTCTGAGAGAGAGACACACGTGGGGATCAAGATGAAACAAGCTTCTCCCTCCTGTGCTCTGTTCACCCCACCCCTATCTCCACCTTCTGGAATAAACCCACCATCACCAAGAGTGGCCAACCTCACTGTCTAAGGGTAGCTGGGCACCCGGGTTCATAGGAGTATCTCTGCCCTGTCTCCCACCATCTCATCTTTCAGAACTTTCCTGACCCCAAAGGAGGGCCTGGCACTCAGGCTGCAGTCTCAGACAAGATCTCTGGCCCCACAGACTGGCTCCTACTGGGCTTTCCTCCCCAGATTCCCCTTTTGGCAGGAGGAGCACTGATGGGCAAGATGGCAGGAAACCAAGGCGAGATCAGATGGGAAGCTATCCCTCCCTGGGAGCCCAGGGTGAAGGGAATCCAGCACGTACACCTGACGCTTATCTGACGGTGACTTCAGAGTTAATTTTGATATTTAAAATATCTTGTTAAGATGCCACTCATGGGGACTTCCCTGGTGGTCCAGTGGTTAAGACTGTGCTTCCAATGCAAGGGGAATAGGTTCAACCCCTGGTCAGGGAACTAAGATCCCATGTGCCGTGAGGTGAGGCCAAAACAAACAAAAAACAAAAAGGAAAGAAAACAACAATGTACAGCCTTTATTTAAAATACTTTATTGCTAAAAAACACCAACCGTCAACTGAGCCTCAGTGACTTGTAATCCTTTTGCAATAGAGACACCAAAGGTCACTGATCACCCTGACAAATAATACAAATGAGAAAGTCGGAAATATCTCAAGAACTATCAAAATGTGACACAGAGACCCAAAGAGAGCAAATACTACTGGAAAAAAATACCACCAACAGCTTTTTTTTTTTTTTGGCTGCACAGCTTGTGGGATCCTAGTTCCTTGAGCAGGGACTGAACCAACATGCCTGCAGAGAAGCACAGAGTCTTCACCACTGGACTGCCAGGGAAGTCCTGCACCAACAGACTTGCCAGAGGTAGCGTTGCCACAGACCTTTGATTTATTAAAAAACTGTGTCTTAGTCAGGTGATCCTCTATAGCCAGGTCTGCAAACTCAGGCCCACAGCACAAAACCCCAGCCACCCGCCTGCAGGACTAGAATGGCTTTTATATTTTTAAATGGCTGAGGACAAAAGAACAAAAAAACATTTCATGATACAGGTACCCATATGAAATGCACACTTCAGTGTGTACAAATAAAGCTTTATCGGCACACACCCAGGCCTGCCCCTCCATGTACTGTCCCCGGCAGCTCCCCCGCCAGCCGTGAGGCCTGAGCTGAGTGCTCACACTTGAGACTGTCCACCCAGAACTGAAACCCCAGCCCTTTCCCAAAAACCTCTACCAAACCTGGAACCTGATCTACGGCACCAGGACGATGGAGAAAACTCTGTAGAGGAGGACACGAGGTCACAAAGGCTCTTTCAGAGCAGGGAACAGGTGTTCCTGGCAGGCCTGTGCCTCCATGTGCTGTGACACTTGGGGTGTCCTGTGGGAACCCCGGGCATAGCTTTGGCTTTTGTTCTGTCTTCAATGGCCGGCGCTGCACAAGTGCAGAGATTGAGGAATCCCAACAGATGTGTTAGCATGTGTGGCCATGAGGGGAGCAGAGTTCGCATAACCCGAGGTAGCCTTTTCCTAGGGTCCCAGACTTGCCCTATGCGGCCCTGCCTGTGTCCCCGGGGACAAAACTGCCCCGGAGTTGATAACCATCGCCAAACTCCACAAACCTTGACCCTCCGAAAACCCTCCAACTCCCAGAGCCCAGCTCCTGCTCCCTGGGTCCACCTGGGGAGCACCCGCCCCCTGGTCCCCACAGCAACAGGACACCTGGGCAGGAAGGGAAAAAATGTGAAGCCTAGGGGAACGCAACACCTGGTTGGGGGCTCCCTGGAGAACCCCCTTTACTCCCTGGTCCACTCGAGCCGTCCCACCCCCCACCCCCAGCACCCAAGACTCTTCCCATACATAAATCTAGCCAGCCCTCAGCCTCCCAGAAACCCTTCAGGGATGCATGTGGCCATTCACCCTAGTACAGCTCACCAAGCCGAAACACCCATCATCTGACTTCCGATGGGAAAGGCAAGCGTCCACACACGACCAGCAAGGGTCTGCGAACAGGAACATGACTTTTATCTTAGGCACCTGAACCCTCTGCGTTGATTACAAGCCCACAGTACGCTCACATTTTAAATGGCATCACCACTGGGTTCCTTAAGTGGCTTCTTAGCTTTGACACTAATGGCATTTGGGGCTGGATAGTCCTCTGTGGGGAGATGTCCTGGGCTCTGGGGGGAGGAGTGTGTGGGGCAGCCTCCCAGGACCCACTGCCTCGATGCCAGGCATCCCCCAGTGTGACAACCACAGACGTCTCTAGCCTTCACCCAGTGTCCCCTGGGGGCAGATTCTCCCAGGAGAGAAGCTACCATCCAGGTTGGAGGCCTGACACACCACGCCCTCCCACAGCCCTTGGCCACTTACAGGTCAATCCCTCCACGCAGCGCACGTGACCAGCCCACCTTACTGCTGCAGCAGGTTACTGGCTCCCTCCACTGACCAGCTGAGGGGGCATCTGTCACCTCACCCCCAAGCTCCAGGAGATCAGGCTGGTGGGAACTCCCCACTCCTGCTGTGAACGAACACCTGTCATCTGGGTGGCTCCAGATCCCGAGCACAGCCCTGGGGTGGACCGTGTGGCGGGGCCCCTCCTGCTCCCACCCGGCAGTCCTATGTCCCAACCAGCACGGGCAGCCGAGAAGTAAACCATGCCAGTGCCCAGACACGTGGACAGCATCAAGTTCCCCAGGTCCGGCCCCTGCGCTCTCGGGCACAACACTCATCCAGTGGGGCCGGCACCCCATGTCCACTGCCCGCAGGTGGGAGGAGAGGCCAGGGTGAATGACCTGGCGCTAACCAGCCCAGCAGGCGGCCACTTCAGTCCCATCATACAGACGACAAAACCAAGGTTCTGTGGGGGGCGCTGAGTAACCCGCCCAAGGTCACAGATTAAAAGCAGGGTTTGGATCCCAAGCTTTAATCTAATCCCAGGTGACTTAACACAGCACCAACCACCACGTCTCCCACATCCCCAGACACTGGAGACACACTTTCAGGGCCCATCCTGATCCCGGGGACCCAGGCAGGGATAACAGAACCCACGGAGTGTTCCCTCAGGGCACCATCCTGTATTTTATTGCCTTTATTCTATAAAACAAACGTGAATTCATGGTGGCCCCACATACAAGCCCCAAAACTAGGGGCTTTATTTTTATTTATTATTATTTTCACTTTACAAAAGAGGCAGTGAGCTCAGAGAGATTAAGTGATCCACTCAAGGTTATACAGGCAGTAAGTGGCTCCCAGAAATGACCAACCCCCTAGCTCCCACTGTACCCCTCATGCTCTCCTCCCAGAGGTCGTCACTGCGCCCATTCTTTGGAGAGGAAAGCTGAGGCTCCAAGCACTAAGTGACAGCTTCAGGCCCTGACTCTCCCACCAGGCCCACAGGAAACCACATGATGGCCCCCTCCCCCTTATTCTGAGGATCTGCCCTTGGGTTGGGGGGGCCTGTGGGAGACAAGGAGCCCCCTAGGTTGTCAGCCAGTCGTGACACACCCCACCCAGGATCCCCAGACCCCTGCCCTCACACCCACTTGGGGGGCAGGGCTTATCCAGCCCCTTCCCCCTCAGCTGCACCAAATTTCCCCTGGTTCCCCAAGACCTCACACCTCCCCCTCCCCTCACACCCCTCAGGACAGGGCAGAAGCCACCAGACTCTCGTAGGCTCTTGCCCATTAGCCAAGGGGGTCCCAGGGCCCAAAGAAGGGCCTTCCGAACTTCCCACAGGACCAGGGAGACACTGGACTCCCCTGCTCTGACCCCTACCCCCCAGGTCCTAATAAAAGACTGAACTTACTGCCTGTGCTGTGCTGTGTTTAGTCACTTAGTCACGTCTGACTCTTTGTGATCCCATGGACTGAAGCACCCTAGGCTCCTCTGTCCACGGGGATTCTCCAGGCAATACTGGAGTGGGTTGCCATGCCCTCCTCCAGGGAATCTTCCCAAACCAGGAATCAAACCCAGGTCTCCCACACTGCAGGCAGATTCTTTATGCCCCAGGTCCTGGTAAAAGGCTGAACTTACTGCCTAATCCCACTCAATCCCCAAACTCCCCAGGATTCATTATGGGACTCCTGCAAAGTTCCAAGGAGAACTGAGACCACTGATCCTCCACTCCTCCTCAGAGACCTGAGAACCTCCCCCAAGTTTTCTTGTAAAACACCCAAACACATCCCTGAAGACTCTCCACAACTCCTTTGGGGGGGCACCCTGGCTCACACCCTATCACTCAGGGGCTCCCCAGATCTCCTCAGATCCCTTGGTAGGCAGGGCCTGCCCCATCTTCCCCCTACCCTCCAAGGTCCCCTGGGGGCCCTTCAAAGGATGGGGCCTGCCCAGGTTGCATCCCTCAATCAAGGCACCTCCCACCAACCCTTGGGGACACCTCAGAGGAGGGGTCTGCCCTAGTGGACCCCTCACTCAGGGCCCTCCAATCCTGAGTCCACTTCAGGGGACTGCTGCTGCTAAGTCAAGTCAGCCGTGTCCGACTCTGTGCAACCCCATAGACGGCAGCCCACCAGGCTCCTCCGTCCCTGAGATTCTCCAGGCAAGAATATTGGAGTGGGTTGTCATGCCTTCTCCGGCTTCAGGGGACTGGTTAGCCCCAAACTCAAGGGATACAGGAAACACCCTGGAGACCTCCAGTGGGTGGGAGGGACCTGCCCCAGGGTGCAACCTTCACTCAGGGTCCCCCAGCCCCCCTGGGGACCCATCAGAGCACACGACTCATCCTAGCCAGTACCCCTGTCTCAGGGGATTCCCAGATCGCCAGGGATCCCTCGGGGGCGGAGCTAGTGCCAGTCTCCACCTCTCGCACGGGATGGGGGTGGGGGGCAGAAACCCTTGGGGATCCCTCGTAGGCGCCCGCCCCAGCCCCCGCCACTCACTGAGGGCCCCTTGAACCTCCCCAGGGGCCCCTCAGGCATGCACCCCTCACTCGAGAGACCCTGAGAAGTTCCCGGACTCCTCGGTGGGCGGGGCAGGAACCAGTCTACCTTTCACACTGGAGAAGTCCCCGAAACCTCCGAGGACCCTCAGAGGCCGCGGCTCAGTCAAGAGTGTGACCCTCGCGCTGGGCCCCCGAAGCTCCCTGGGGACGCTTTGGTGGGCAGGTCCCGCCCCAGTCTCCCCCTGTCGCAGGAGCGTCCCCGAAACCCCCGGGGACCCTGAGAGGCCGGCCCGCCCCAGCGGGGGCCCCGGCGCCTGCGCTCACCTCGCGCGTGGTCACCTCCTCCCGCTCGGAGATCTTGAGCTGCAGCCGGTCGTTCTCCAGCTCCAGCGCGCGGACGCGGTCGATGTAGTGCGCCAAGCGGTCATTGAGCTCGCGCAGCTCCTCCTTCTCCTGCAGCCGCGACAGGCGCGTGGGGGACAGCGGCGTGGAGGGTCCGCCCGCGCGGCCGGGCTGCTGCGTGGCCATGGCGGCGGCGGCGGCGGTGGTTCGGGATCCGCGCTGCTCGGAACGGCGGCCGCGGCTCGGCGGGCTCATTCAATCCGCGCCGCCGACCAAGATGGCGCCCGTCGCCCGCCGCCGCCGTCGCGACGGGGCAGCCTGGGTCTTGTAGTGCGGCTGGCGCCGCGCGCGGCACGCCGGGAGCTGTAGTCTCCTGCTCAGTTTCCCGCGCTGTCCCGGAGCCAAAAAACTGGACCCCAAATCCCAGCTTGACCGCTGTGTGACCCCGGGTTTCTTTCCGGGCCTCCGTTTCCCCACTTGCATAACCTACCTACCTCATCGGAGCTTCATTAAAATTACAGGTGGAGTGGTGAAGAAACTTCAGAAATATGTTCGGTGATCTCCCCAATATGTGGAATAAAAAACAAACAAAAAACCCAACACATCAGAAATACTCCAGGCTGCAACTAAGACCTGATTCAGCCAAATAAATAAATATCAATATACATATATATTTCCCAGGCTTATAGAGATATTGCCAAGTTGTCCTCTGAAGAAGTTTGCCAATTTACATTTCTGCAACAATGTATGTCTTTTTTCCTGCATCTCTGTCAACCCTGCATCATCTTTTTAATTGTTTCATTTATTTTAATTTCGTTTTAGGTCTATAAGCAAAGTTTTGAAGTTTTTTGTGTGCATTTGATTTTTTTTTGGGGGGGTGGTTTTTAAAGTGTACTTAGTTACAAAGTCTTGTTAGTTTCAGGTGTACAGCCCAAGCACATACACACAGAGAACAGATTGGTGGCTGGGGTTTGGGGATGTGAAGTGGGTGAAGGAAGTAGAAAATTACACATTTCCAGTTACAAAATAAATGTCATGGGGCTGTAATGGATAGCATGGTGACTACAGTTAATACTATATTGCATATTTGAAATTTGCTGAAACAGTAGATCTTAAAAATTCTCATCGCAAGAAAAAATTCTGTAACTATTAATAGGTAAGGTGATGGATGTTACCTAGACTTATCAAACTATTAGTTTGTACATCTGAAGCTATATAATGTTATGACAATTATACCTCAATTTTTAAAAAATGCTCAGTGAAAGAAGCCAGACACAAAAGGCCACACAAATGTAGGATTCCACTCATATAAAATGTCTAGGGATTTCCCTGAAGGTCCAGTGGTTGAGACTCTGCTTCCAGTGCAGGGGGAATGGGTTTGATCCCTGGCGATGGGGAGGGGGGAGGGGGGAGCAAGGAGGGGGAGGTGGCGTCCCATTCATTGTAGGATGTCAGCATCGCTGGGCTCCCCTCCCCGCCATCTTGATGCCAGCAGCACCAGCACCCACTCCAGTCAAGTCAACCCAAAGTGTCCCCAGACTTTGCCACCTATCACCAACGGGGCAATGTCACTCTCAATTGAGAACCACTTCCCCTAATCCTGGAACTTGCCAGTTGTTATTTCTGCCTCGAGAACCCCTCTCCCCAGATGTCTAACCTCAGAGGACTTGATGCAAACAGCCTTCTCAAGGACCCCAGCAAATGACACATGAAAACTTGATTCCTTTTCCAGCCCTCTGGTGGAGTGTCTGCCCTTGGTGCTCACCTGTCTTGATTCTTGATGTTGTTGTTTAGTCACTAAGTCCTGTTGGACTCTTTGTGATCCCACTGGCTTAACTCACCAGGCTCCTCTCTCCATGAGATAGCCCAGGCAAGATGCAGGAACCTGCATCGTCAGGTGGGTTCTTTACCACTGAGCCACCAGGGAAGCCCCTCATAATAGGAGAAACACCAAATACAAAACAGTGGGTAGAACGTGAGGAAGCTTGAGGTAAAGACTCTGCCTGCAATGTAGGAGATTCAGGTTTCATCCCTGAGTGGGGAAGATCCCCTGGAGAAGGAAACAGCAACCCACAGTATTCTTGCCTGGAGAATTCCATGGACAGAGGAACCTGGCAGTCTACAGTTCATGGGGTCACAAATAGTCAGACACAACTGAGCGACTAACACTTTTCACTAATAAGTGATACTACATAACGAGGGGTGGGAGGTTTGGGTCTGGAGAAGGAAATGGCAACCCACTCCAGTACTCTTGCCAGGAAAATCCCATGGACAGAGGAGCCTGGTAGGTTACGGTCCATGGGGTCGCAAAGAGTCGGACACGACTGAGTGACTTCACTTTTCACTTTTTGGGGTAGTATGGGGTCACCTTCCTCCCCTCCACCCCCTAGACATAGCTGCAACCCTCTCCCCATCAGAGGTCCCACTGACTACCGCCCCAGTCGCCTACCATGCAAGGCCCCGAAACCTACCCTCCGCCCACCAGGCTGGCCCCTCATGGCATGTGGATGTCCCATACGCTTCCAGGTCTTGGCCTGCGCTATTCCCTCCTCCAGGAATTCTGTTCCCTGCCCTCATCCCCAACCCCGTGCTGCGCGGGCCTGGACTTCAGTCTGGAGTTTGGCCCCTACTCTATGCCGCATCTGTGCCCTGAGCGCCCTCCCCGCCCCCAGCCCATCGAGGAGCCTGGGGTGGGGTGGAGGGGGGTGGTGCTGGTGCTGAACTCCAAGTCCCAGAAAGCCTTGCGCTTTGGGACCGGGGTGGGGCCGGGGCTTCCCCTCCGCGTGCTCAGTTTGGGAGGCGCTGGCAATTTTCAAATTTTGGCGCTGAGCGGGCGGGGCGGCGACTGCTTGGGGCCAGACCCCTCACCCCAAACCCCGCCCCGCCCCGCCGAGCCCTAGGTCTGGCCACCCGGGGAAGATGACCTGTCCACTCCACGGGCTCACCAGGCGCGACACCTGGCTGGGGTTGGTGGTGGTGGTGGCATTCTCGGCTCATTTCCAAGACGGGAAACTGAGGCACGGGGCAATCCGGGGACCTGTCCTGGGACACCCCCCCCGGAGGGGATGGAGTTCGAACCCAAGACCCTCTGACCCCAGGGCGCTTGTGAGTTAATGGCCAATTGCTGCCTGCTTTGGGTGTGGAGGGTGCGGCCGGTGGGCGAAAAGTCCCCGAGCCCGGGAGGACCGGCCAGTCTCTGCCCGCCGTCCCTTCCCCCTCCCCGTTCCATCCCCTATCCCCCGTCCCTTCTGCGGCGCCTTGCCGGAGTTTGGCGCCAAATTTTTCAAAATCTCAGCCCAACGACTCCCGCTGGCTCCCAGCCCGAATCGCGAGCCTGGATGCTGAATTCCGGTGCCTGGACCTGCAGGACCGCGGAATATGGAATCTGAAGGGGTGGAGCGGGCTCAGTGCAGAACCTGGAGCTAGGGGGTGGGGGTGGAGGGCGTGAATTCCGAATGGGAGGAGAGGAGACCACTCGCATTGAAGGGCCTGAATTTGGGGGACCCTGATTCTCGTGTCTATTGGGGAGCTGGGGTTCTAGGCCCTGGATCCGGAAGCCCTGTTCCAGAGCCCAGAGGAGGGCAAGTTTGGTTGGATTCCTGAGCCTGGAGGCTAAACCTGGAATCTAGGATCAGAAGTCAGGAATCTGGAGCTGGAACCCTGAAATCCCAACTGAAATGTGGGGGCCAGGAGAGCGCTGGGACTGGAGGGACAGCTGCTTTTGAAATGGGCTTCGGGGAAAAATGAAATCAACAAGTGTGGATTGACATCTCCCACTGCCAGGCACTGGGACGGCACCAGTGACCAGAACAAAGGTCCGTCCCTGCTCTTGGGAAGCCGGCAGGAGTGGCATGTTAGAATATAGTAAGTACGTGGGCTTCCCTGGTGGCTCAGTGGTGAGGAATCCGCCTGCCAATACAGGAGACACAGGTTCCATTCCTGGTCCGGGAAGAGCCCACATGCTGCAGAACCACAACTACTGAGCCTGCGCTCTCGAGCCCAGGCTCTGCAAGAAGAGAACCCACTACATTGAGAAGACCAAGCACATCGCAACTGGAGAGTAGCCCCCGCTCGCAACCGGAGAAAACCCACGTGCAACAAAGACCCAGCACAGACAAAAATTCATTAATTAATTAATTTTAAAAAGGAAATAATAAGTAGGGCTTTCCAGGCGGTACTAGTGGTAAAAAACTTGCCTGCCAATGCAGGAGATATAAGAGATTCGGATTCAATCCCTGGGTTGGGAAGATCTCCTGGAGAAGGACATGGCAACCCACTCCAGTATTCTTACCTGGAGAATCCCATGGACAGAGGAGCTGGCGGGCTACAGTCCATGGGGTCGCAAGGAATTGGACACCACTGAACTGACTGAGCACACATGCATACATAAATATGTTGTGGCAGGGGCGGGGTACGGGGGGCTGGGTCCTTTGATCATGGAAGCTGGGTGCCCTTTAGCTGGGTGGTCTGGCTCCAGGGTTCATGACGCTGCAGTGAAGGTGTCGCCTGGAGCAGAGTCCACTCCCAAGCACATTGGTACTGATGTTAAAAGGATATACATCCTTGCTGGCCGTTGTCCCAGGACTTAGTTCCTTATCATATAGGAGAGGACTTGATTTCTCACTGTTTGTTGTTATAGGGAAACAAAAACTGAAAACAGCTCAAATATCCTTCAATAAGAACACACCCATGGGAACTATGTTCACTATCCTGTGATACCATAATGCAAAAGAATCTGAAAAAGAATTTATATATATATATATATAAAGAATTTATATATATATGTACATATAACTGAATCACTTTGCTGTACATTTGAAATGAGCACATTGCCAATTAATTGCCAATGACTGCCAATCATTTGGAAAAAAATGGTGTGTGTGAGGGGATTCCCTGGTGGTCCAGTAGGTTAGGACTTGGCACTTTCACTAAGTGCCTAAGTGGCCTGGGTTCAATCCCTGGTCAGGGAACTAAGGTCCCACAAGCCATGCAGCCTGCCCCCTCCAAAAAATAATAATAAATTTAAAAGATTTAAAAACAGAATACACTGATACCTTTGTGTAGACTCACAGTGGAATACTATACAGCAGTAAAAGTGAATGCCCAGAATGACCACCCAAACAAAAGAGCATGTACAAAAAAAAAGTGCAGAAGAATATCTACAATAGGCTACCATTTTTGTAGTTATTTCAGGGTGCTATAAAAGAGAATTGAAAGGAAAAGTGGGGACGTGGTTAACCCAGAAATCAGCATAGTGGTTGTGTTTTGTAAGCCCGGTAGCTGTGAATGTTTCTATGCTTTAGGCTGGTTGCATAAGACATAGTTGCTCTTTGTCTGTTTGATATGTTTTATGTTTCAAAAAGGAAATAAACAACCTCCCTCAGACTGCTGTGCAGAACAACATGGTTCCAACACAACAGAATATCCTATCACAAAAAAAAAAGATGATAATTATGTGACCTGGATAGAGGTGTTAACCTTTGGTGGTAATCATACTGTAACATATAAATGTATCAAATCAACATCTGAAACTTAAACAATGTTATATGTCAATTACATCTCCATTTAAAAAAGGAATAGCCTCAAGAAAAAAAAAAAAAGAAAAATAGAACACCAATAGAATGCCATCTATATTATTTTGGGGCTTCCCTGGTGGCTCAGACGGTAAAGAATCTGCCTGCAATGCAGGAAACCTGGGTTTGGTCACTGGATCGGGAAGATTTCCCTGGAAAAGGAAATGGCAACCCATTCCAACATTCTTGCCTGGAAAATCCCATGGACAGGATACAGTCCATGGGGTCACAAAGAGTCTGACACGACTGAATGGCTAACACATTAAATATTTTAGTCAGTACTTTAAAGAGTGAAGGAAAGGAGAGAGATTAATTTTTAATATGTTTTACTTAACCTGACATATCCCAAATATTTTAACCAATATTATAATCAACATACACAATTTTAAAAATTTTATCAAAGTATTAAAAAACTTATTGAAGTATATAGTTAATTTACAATGCTGTGTTAATTTCTGCCATATAGCAAAATGACTCAGTTATAAATATATGGGCTTCCCTTGTGGCTCAGCTCGTAAAGAATCCACCTGCAATGTGGGAGAGCTGGGTTCGATCCCTGGGTTGGGAGGATCCCCTGGAGAAGGGAAAGGCTACCCACTCCAGTATTCTGGCCTGGAGAATTCCATGGACTGTATAGTCCATTGGGTTGCAAAGAGTTGGACACGACTTTATATATATTTATATATATATTCTTTTTCATATTCTTTTCCATTAACACAAATGATTGATGAGATATTTTACATTCTTGTTTTTTCACATTAAGTCTTTGAAATCCACTGTTTTTCATACTTTTAGCCTATTGAAACTTGGATGCTCAATTTTCAACAGTTTAAGGAAACAATAAAGTTGTTTTAAACGGAAAAGTGTTTTATACCACTTCTTTGTTTTCTTTTCTAGTTTTTGGCTGCACTGCATATGGGATCTTAGTTCCCCGGCCAGGGATTGAACCCTTGCCACCTGCAAACACAGTGTCTTAACCTCTGGAACACCAGGGAAGTCCCTCCACCATTTCTACTTGTAGGTTTGTTTGTTTTTTAAGTAATTATTAATTTATTTAGCTGCATAGGTCTTATTATGGTATGCAGGATCTAGTTTCCTGACCAGAGATTGAGTTCAGGCCCCCCACAGTGGGAGTGCAGAGTCTCAGCTCTTGGACTACCAGAGAAGTCCCTGTTCGTGGGTTTTAATTCATTAAAATGAAATTCAATTGAAATTCAGTTTCTCAGTCATGCCAGCTACATTTGAAGGGCTTGGTAGCCTCAGGTGGCTGCTTACTACCTGGCCAGCACAGATGGAGAGGACGCTGGATAGTCCCCAGGTGAGGGACTGTAGTGATCTGGGCTGGGGTCAGTGCTGCACTTAGAGCCTGCTTGTCCCCCTTTGGGACCTCTCTCCACACCTCCTTTTCCAGCCCTCACTCTGGTACCCAGGACTCAGGAATGCCTTGTCTCCAATGCAGGGTACATCCTCCTAAGGCAGGCAGTGCCCCCAGTCTGCACACCCACAGGACCCAGAGGTGGCAGAGGGCAGCTGTTTGGGGGGAGGGTTATGGATCTGTGAGCTGAAGTGCCCTTTGTGTGTGGGTGAGGACCCTCATGATCCAGGGCAAACCCTCAAATCAGAGGCAGGAAGCCACCAGCATGGGGCCAGTCCTGCCCACACTGCCACATTCCTGTGCAGAACCACCAGGAGTCTGAGAATCCTAAATGTGAACCAGACATGCCAGGAGGCTTTGCAGGTTTCGATTCCAATCTATTGCTGTGTAACAAACTACCCCCAGACTTTATGATGTCTCATGATTTTGTGGGTTGGGAATGCAGGTGGGGCTCAGCAGAGTGGTTCTTCTGTCCCATGTGGTGTTGGTGTCCAACTTGCAGCTGGGCTGGGGGATCTGAGCTCCTTCTCCGGTCAACCTGCAGCCTCTCCAGCCCCTTTTTCTTCTGTGTAGCCTCAGAGTCTCCCCAGGGCCCACTGGTACATCACAGACTTCCTATGAGACATCTCAGGAATCTCAGACATCTCCTCCAAGAGCAAGACAGTAGCTGCTCCTGAAGTTAAGCATCATAGTTGGCAGTGTTGCCTCCCTCACGATCTGAGGTCAAGGCCATTACAGACCCAGCCTAGGTAAACGGGAGGGAAATGGGTCTGTCAAGAAATCCTAGAATTGCAGCCATGTTGTTTTATTCTAATAGCTTTATTGAGATGTAATTCACACATCATATGACTCACCCTTTAAAGTGTATGATTCAGTGGTTTTAGTATATTCACAGATGTGTGCAACCATGGCCACGATCAATTCTAGAACATTTTCATTACCCTAAAAAGAAACTCTGGGGGAACTTCCCTGATGGTCCAGTGG
The DNA here is from genome assembly GCF_054371585.1 of Giraffa tippelskirchi. Lineage (NCBI taxonomy): Eukaryota > Metazoa > Chordata > Mammalia > Artiodactyla > Giraffidae > Giraffa > Giraffa tippelskirchi. The sequence goes on along the minus strand of NC_137280.1, from coordinate 97,336,746 downwards.
TTAGGACTCTGCGCTTCCACTGTAGGGGGCACAGGTTCAATCTCTGCTCAAGGAACTAAGATCACACAACCTGAGTGGTGAGGTTAAAAAAAAAAAAGTAATATTATAATATAATATTTTTTTAAACCAAAACATATGTGAAAAAAATCTCCACCCATGATGAATTTACAGCTGGTATCTGAAGTCAGGGTTGTCTTATGGGAACCATGTCCACCTAAAAAACAATGGGCTGAACTCTATGCATCTATACAAATGTAAATCATGTAAATGTAAATCATCCATGTAAATCATGGAAAAAGGACGATTGTACTGTATCATTTTGCATCAACCAAACAAATTCAATTCAGTCTCTGGATGGCCTAGAAGACATCTTACCCGTCCCTTCATTAGTTAAGGAGTTCCTTGCAAACTCTGACAAATATTGATTGGATATTCAAGTGAGAATCACACTTTTACCTTTTTTAAAAAATGCATCTCTGTTTTGGGTTGAGGGGAGGGACCGGTAGGGGCAAAGGCACAATCAGAGAACAGCGGGTAAGGGTGAGCAGAAGAGGGGCATGGTGAGACTGTGGGTTTGGTGGAAGCCCTCTGGGTGCTCCAGGGAGAACTTGTTTGGGGGGGGGCGGAGCACGAGCATCTGGGAACAAGGAGTTGGCTTCAAGTGGCTTTCAAGGTAATTGCCATAGGGAAGGTGTACAGTGCTCTTTCCACAGGCCAAGCCCAGTCTAGGTCATGGATTTTTATCATCCTTTTCACAACTTGATTTCCTCAGGAAGAAAGGGAGTTTCAGAGAGGTTAGGTCACCAACCCAAGAACACACAGCTTGTGAGGGGTGGAATAGGATTTGAACCAGGTGAGCTTGACAGAGCAGAGTGGCCCCTACCAAGCACCTCGCCCAGATGTCACGGACACAGACATTCTGGCTTCCTCCCGCCCACTGCCATCCTCCCCAGCACCCCCAGAAGTGACCAGGCCTCCTCACCTTTGCCCTTGACATCTCTGCCACCTGGTGTGTGTCCTGTTCACCTCCTCCCAGCCCATCCTGACTTCCCAGTGTCTCCAAGTTCAGATGGTGACTCACCTCCACCCGGAAGCTGCTCCTTGGGGACCGGAATCAGGTCTCGTTCATTTTCGAGAAAAAAGAAAAAAAAAAAATGATGTCAGAGGCCAGTCCCTCCCCTGCTTCAAGCTTGACAATGGTTTCCTTTGCTATATTAACCCCAAGTCAAATTCAGACCCTCCCAATATTTATTTATTTTACTGTGCTGGGTCTTAGTTATGGTGTTTGAGATCTTCTTTTAGCTGTGGCATGTGGGATCTCATTCCCTGACCAGGGATTGAACCTGGGCGACTTGCATTGGGAACTTGGATTCTTAGCCACTGGACCATCACGGAGGTTCCTAGTTTACTTGCTTCACGTCACTCAGATTTCAGCTCAAATGTCACTTCCTCAGAGAACCCCACCCTGACCACGACACCCGACGCACTTGCATTATCACCACTCCCAGCGCTGAATCAGCACCCAGATGGCCTTCAATCAATGCCTAAATCCCCCACTTAGAGGGCAGTCACCATGCAGAGAGCCCTCTCCTAAGTGTGGACCAGAATGAATGCATTCCATGCTCAGAAGGGTCCTAGATAATATATTGTTTCCATTTCACAGAGGGGGAAACTGAAGCACAGGTGTGGGGTGGCGGGATGGTCAGGGGGAGATTCAAAGCCAGGCAGTCTCCTTGGTCACCCCCACTGCCCCTGCCCCATGCTCCTCACCCCAGCCCCTCACACCCCTCCTGGCTTACTGGGCTTGAGTTACCATAACAGAAACACCACAGGCTGGAGGGGCCTAAATCATAGACATGACTCTTCCATGTCCTGGAAGTCTGGTGTGGCTGGTTCCTGCTAAGGACCTGGTTCCTGGTCTCACTGTGTCCCCACCTGGCAGAGAGCGCTCTGGGCTCTTTTCCTCCTTATAAGGACACTAATCCCAGGGGCCCCACCCTCAAGGTCTCATCTCACCCTACGCCCCCCCCCAAAGGGCTCACCTCCAAACATGCTTTAATATTTTAAAAAATTAAAAGAAATGCAAAAAAAAACACCCTACACCATGCTGACTACATTATAAAAATTATAAATCAAGACAGGATCAGGGGGCTTCCCTGGTGGTCTAGTGGTTAAGAATCCACTTGCCAATGCAGGGAAACTTGGTTCAGATCACTGGTCAGGAAACTAAGGTCCCACAAGTCGTGTGGTGCAGCCAAGAAAAAGAAAAATAGTTTGTCTAATTCTGGACTACTGGTGATGGTTGCATAAGCTTGTGATTCCACAGAAACCCACTGAACTAGACACTCTAGATGGGCGGGTTTTATGGTATGTGATTTCCATCTTGATAAAAAATGAAAGAGAGAAAAAAAGATCATCTTGATGACCAAGTTTTTGGTGCCTCTTTAAATTTTGCACCCCCCTCCCCCACAATTTTCCTTCCTTCCTCATCCTGGTCCCACCAGGGCAAGCCAAGTCCTTCTGAATCAGCCTCATCAGTGTCTCCCCCAGAGGCCAGGCCCAGTCCAGGCTGTGTTCTCCACTGGGCAGACCACTTCCTGTCTCCACCAGGAAATACCTCCTCATCCTTCAAAACTCACTTTGCTTGTCTGGTCCCCAGTCTGACCTTCGTGACCCTCATCCCCCTAGCCCATTCCCTCTGGACCACATATCCTGTCCTAACCCCTGCCTCTGAGAATAATAGCTGGAGTATCTAGGAATTGTTGTTGTTCAGTCGCTCAGTCATGTCCGACTCTGCGACTCCATGGACTGAAGCACGCCAGGCTTCTCCCTGTCCTTCACTATCGTCTGGAGTTTGCTCAAACTCACGTCCATTGAGTCCGTGATGCCATCCAGCCATCTCATCCTCTGTTGTCCCCTTCTCCTCGTGCCTTCAATCTTTCCCAGCATCAGGGTCTTTTCCAACAAGTCAGTTCTTCAAAGCAGGTGACCAAAGTATCGGAGCTTCAGCTTCAGCATCATTCCTTCCAATGAATATTCAGGGTTGATTTCCTTTAAGATTGACTGCTTTGATCTCCTTGCAATCCAAGGGACTCTCAAGAGTCTTCTCCAACACCACAGTTCAAAAGCATCTTGGAATAACCTCAGACAGCTCTGAGCTCTGTGCCTCTGGATAAACAGCACGGTCTTCCTGGGTCTCTATTCCACCCCCTGCAAATGTGCACCCACCACACAGGGCTGCTTCCTGGGCACTGAAGGAGAAACTGCTTATGAAAGGCTTGCATGTAATAAATCCTCAAGAAAAGTTTGCTCTTATGCATATCCATGTGTTTTTTGGTTTTTGGTTTTTTTTTTGGCCACTGCATGTGGGATCTTAGTTCCGTGATCAGGGATTAAACCCATGCCCCGGCAGTGGAAGCACAGAGTCCTAACTACTGGATCACCAGGTAGTCTTCTCATGTGTACCTTGAGTGCAATGTAAAATTAAATTTTAAAGCACTTACATTTATCAGTTCTAGAGACAAGGGAATCTCATTTGCAAGGTGAGTGTGGATATACTCGGTTTCCTGACTGGGGAAGTCCCCAGCTCACAGATTCTCCAGGAGGAGGGTGTGGGTTTCCTCCTCGGAAGAAAGGGTCACCTCTTCTAGAGCAGACAGGGACATTCTCATGGCTGCACCTACCTTAGGAGCAAAATTTAAGAGGGTGCCCGAAGTTCAGTCATCAAGATAAATATTTCATTTATTTATTTTTCCTCTTTTGGCCATGATCCATGGCATGTGGGATCTTCATTCCCTGGCCAGGGATCAAACTCATGCCCTCTGCATTGGAAACACAGAGTCTTAACCACTGGACTGCCAGGGACGTCCCAAGATAAATATTTTAATGTAACATTTTCAAAAATAAAAATCAATGCAAAAAAATCACGATGAAGAAAAGATAAAAATTGGACATAAAGTCAGGATTTAACCTTGCAAGTGAACAACTCACCTCCCTGCCCTCTACCCCCCACCCTGTCAGATCATGTCTGTTTTAAAACCTTGATTTTTGCTCATCATGGATGGGGATTTTTGGGTATAGATATTGGTTAAAAATAATATTATATTAAGATATTGCTTATCTTTTTTTTTTCTTTTGGCCTCGCCATGTGGCTTGCAGGATCTTGGTTCCCAGACCAGGGATCAAACCTGCCCCTCCCTGGCAGTGGAAGCAGAGTCCTAACCACTGGACTGCCAGGAAAGTCCCTACAATATTATCTTGATGACTGAGTTTTGTGGCATTCCTTCAAAATTCCCTTACTCTATACCTTGCCCTTGGTCCCTATAAAACTTTGTTGACAAAAAAATGGGGTGCACAATAGCCAAATGGTGGAAACAACCCATGTGCCCATCAACAGATGAATGAACTAAATGTGGTCCATCTATAGTCTAATATTTCAGCCTCAGAAAGAAGGCAATTGTGACACACACATGAATGAACAACTGTGGATGAGTCTAGAGGACATTATGTTCAGTTAAGTAAGCCAGACTCAAAGGACGAATACAGTATGACTCGATTTATACGAGGTCCCTAAAGGATCAAATTCATAGAGACAAAAAGTCAATGGTGGGTGTCAGGAGATGGTGGCAGTTCGTGTTCCATTCCCAAGAGTTTACTCTGGGGATGATAGAAAAGATTTGGGTCTAGATCACGGTGATTGTTACCCAGCATTGTGCGCGTATTTCATGCCACCGACTGGTATACTTTCAAATATCGAAATGATAAATATCGTGCATATTTTACCATTAAAAAACCCACAGTAGCCTAGGCAGTAGTTTGATTAAAAAATTAAATCTATAAAGTTATTAATACATGTTGCATATATATATACGTATGTATATAAAGTGTTGCATTTGTCACCCGTTCCGGGTTTTTCACCTCGTCTACACTCCGCCCCCGCCGGTTGGTCCCTTCCGGAACTGCGGGCGCAGGGACCTCGAGTGGCCACCAGGTGGCGCCGCCGCGCCTCGCAGCGCCCGGGACATTTCGCGCCCCCACGGTGGGCGGCGCGGAGGAGGCGCGATGCGTCAGCGGGACCGCGGGCCAGGGAGCCGGGGGAATCAAGCCGTGAAGCCGAGGCCAGACCCCAGGCTGGCGGGGGTGGGGGTGCAGCTGAGTCATACGGGAGCCCCCGATCGACCGTGGGAGCCAGTCCCACGCGGGCCTGCCCGCCTGGCTCGTGAACTGCTTTCCCAGGGAGATGGCGTGGCTGGCGGCTGTCCGAGCGCGCGGCCGCGCCTGGCGCACACGTGTAACTCCAGCACGAACTAACTGGGGCCTTGGATTAGTGGAGGCCTCACCAAACCTCAGTTTACCCTTTTGCATCCTGCAGATAAGCATAGCCCATGCTTCCCGGGTTCTTGGGGAGTCAATGAACGGTGATACGGAGAGCCTGGGACCCAGTGCGCGCTCCATACATTCAGCGCCCACTCCGGAGGGAATAAAAGCGGCCACCATCACAGAAAGCGCTCCATGGTGGCAGCGCGCAAAGGTGGCAGCGCATGGCGCACAGATGAACCGGCTCCCCTCACCCTCTCTCGGGCCTGGATTTCCCCCCACAGTCAGAGGCGCGGTGAGGAGGTGCAGTCAAACTTTGCAATGCCAGGCGCCTGCAGGGGGCGTGGAGTCTGCGAGGCCGAGCCACCTGCGCCTCCCACTCGCGCCCCACCCTGAAACTCGCGGGGTTGGAGAGGGGGACCGAGTCTCGGCCCTGGGCTCTGCAGCCTCTGGTTCTGGGGAACTCGAGGCGACCTCCCAGACTACCAGGCGACATTTATCAAGTGCCGCTTGTGTTCTCCACTTATTAGTTAATGCTTCCTGCAACCCAGTGAGGCCGGTGTGCATTGTCATAGGACAGGTGGGGACTCTGAGGCCGCCTTCGCAACCTGCAATTTTGGGGATATAGAGGCGGCCTCCTGAGACCACCACCGCGTGCTAAGCGCTTACTGTGCATCCCTCACTTTATTTAGGGCTCTCTGCAATCTAATGAGGCCAACTTTACATTCCCATTAGACAGATAAGAACAGAAGGGCCAGAAAGTAAAGTCACCCAGGGGCTGGGGTCCCTGCAGCCTGGGGCGACCCCCACCACCACCACCTAGAAAGGCTCGGGCTGCAGACTGGGCTCCCTCTCCGTATAAAACTCCTGCAGAACCTGGAAAGACTCGGGCCGGGGACTCTCCGGGGACAGGGAGGGGATTCCAGGCCCCCCCGAAAGTCTGGGCCGCCTTGCGCGCTGGAAATCCCGCGCGCGCCCCGAAACGCGGCGCGGCTGCCGGGAAATCAGGAGAAAACTTCTGCTTTTTTTTTTCTTTTCTGGCACTCAAGCTCCCCCCTGCTCCACCCGCCCGGCGCCCTCCTCCCGGCTCTCGCCCCCACGTGGGGCTCCCCCGCGCGGCGCCCCGCCCCCTCCCCGCCGCCGGCCAACCGCAGCGCGAATTTCTCTCGCCTTTGTGTTTTGTCCAATCGGAGGGGCGAACTGGTCACTGGGGCCACGCCCTCAACTTCTTAGTCTATAAAAGGTGGTGCCGGCCGCCGCAAGCTCAGATCGCTGACGCTGAGGACTCGGATCTTTTGCAGTTGCTACTTGGATTATTCTTGCTGAGACACTTGCAATTTTTTCCGCCTTTTTTGGGCTGGATTTCGCTGCCTTCCGAAGGTCTTGACGAACGCTTGGTCTCCGTGGGAAGGCTTTGGGCTCTCCAGCCTTGGATATTGCATTTTCTTCCTTGAACCTGTCGTGAGGCTGTTTTCCACTGTGGATTATAACTGCAACATGACACTGGAAGAGCTCGTGGCGTGCGACAACGCGGCGCAGAAGTAAGTAGCGGCGCCCTCGCCGCCTAAGGTCGGCCGGGCTGGGCCGGGCTGGGCCGGGCTGGGCCGGGCGGGGACGGGGCGCCCCGTGCCTGGCCTCGTGCTGACCTCGGCTCTCCCTTGGCCCCAGGATGCAGACGGTGAGCGCCGCGGTGGAGGAGTTGCTGGTGGCCGCGCAGCGCCAGGACCGCCTCACCGTGGGGGTGTACGAGTCGGCCAAGCTGATGAATGTGTGAGTCAGACTCTGTCTCCCGGCTGGGCGCGGGTGGGGACCCCCTCCGCTCTGCAGTCTCCCTGCTGCACCCCTCTCTTGCATGGGTCTGGGACACCCCCATGTGTCCCCATTGTGGGTTGGGGATCTTTCTGCTTTTTTTTTTGAGGCGTGGAGGCTGCAGTATGCTGGGGCTACATCACTTGCAAACAGTCGCCTGTTTGTGTCCCTGACTTACCCCCCACCCCCGCCTGGCCTTTGAACCTAGCATCTTCTCCCCCACCCCACCATCTGCTTGCAGACGCCATCCCTTGCACACCTGCAGTTGCTCTCTGCTTTTGCAAACTCCCCGCCGCACGGGAAGGGGGGCCCTTCCGAGTACCCAGCTGACCCACCCATCCCCCTCTGGCCCCTCAGGGATCCCGACAGCGTGGTCCTCTGCCTCCTGGCCATCGACGAGGAGGAGGAGGACGACATCGCCCTGCAGATCCACTTCACGCTCATTCAGTCCTTCTGCTGCGACAACGACATCGACATCGTGAGGGTGTCGGGGATGCAGCGCCTGGCGCAGCTGCTGGGCGAGCCGGCCGAGACCCAGGGCACCACCGAGGCCCGGGACCTGCACTGTCTCCTGGTCACGGTGAGCGAACTGGGCCTCCGCCCCGCCCCACCCCCACCCGGCACCTGGGCCCGTGTTTGTCAACAAAGTGGAGCTGGCCGGTGTGCACCAGCTCAGCGCTCAGCCACGCTTGGCATGTCCCGTGGGCAACCCGCTGGCCTCCAGCCTTCTTCACCCAGCGAGTTACTTTGAGCCAGCCTGTTTTCCCCATGGGAGCCCTGGGAGAGGGAAACTCCCCACCCACTCCTGGGGACTCCTGCTGAACCCCTTCTTCTCGCCCTCCCACAGAACCCTCACACAGACACCTGGAAAAGCCACGGCCTGGTGGAGGTGGCCAGTTACTGCGAAGAAAGTAGGGGGAACAACCAGTGGGTCCCCTACATCTCCCTCCAGGAGCGCTGAGACCCCGCCCAGTGTCGGAAACTGTTGCTGCCGAAAATACAAAACCACATAAATATTTGACCCCCCCCTCCCTCCCAGAACACCACCCCCCACAACCCAACCCGTGAGACCATCGGGGGCAGGATCGCTGGAGACTGAAGACAGGAGAGGGAGTGTGCGGCCGCCCCAGGGCGGGGAGCCTGGAGCCGGGGAGGCCAGCGGCGGCCACTGTGAGGAGAAGACAGGACCCGGGCCAGCAGGAGAGGGGACCCGGGAGCTCAGGCCTGGTGACAGAGCAGACGCAGGAGCCGGGGAGCTGCTTGCTTCCCCCACCGAGGAGGGCCTGGGCTCCACACTTCGCGGGTGGGGTGGGACTGACTGCAGCCCCCACCCTTCTTGAGACCTGAGCTGACATCTGCAAAAAACGGGCCTTGGTTGGCCAAGGGTCGGCAGCCCGGCCAGGACAATACTTTGGGACTTGGGAGCAGGGGCTGATGTTGCTCTGTACCCATGAACTCCCAGCTTGCAAACTCAGTATATTGACAATCTATTTTGTTACTTGCACTTGTTACTTGAACCACTGAAAGATGGGAAGCTTACAGATACATATATTTTTACTTCTACTATGATGGCCTTGTAATAAATTTTAAAAACTTCTGGGTTCTTGTGTATTTGCAGTCCAGCCTCTATGAGGGACCAGCCCCTCCCTCCCCCCCACACTCCAGCAGTGTGCCCATGCACCCCCTCCTGCAGGCTCACCAGGAAGTGTTACTTAAGTCCGAGTTAGCCGCTCCAGGCTCCTTGCAAAAACAGTGCCTCTTCTCTCTGCAGCCGGCGCCACCCAAGTCCAACAAATCTTTGCCTCTTTTTTTTCTTCTCCCCTCCTCCTGCCCCGTAGCAATTAAAAGACCGGTTTATTACGAAACCTGGCCGCCGTGCGGCTGCTGTTACTGACGGTGCTGGAGCCAACCCTAGGTTCTGGGCACATGAAGACGCACCCCTGGGGGGCTGGCTGCAGCCCCTGCCTGTTCAGCTGCCACTGCAGCCCAGCTCCAGAGAGGTCAAGGGGCCACCTGTGACCACACAGCGAGGTGGGCATGGAGCTCAGAGCTGCCCCTGGGCTCAGGCCTAGCAAGAAGTACTTTGGGGATCCCCCAGAGGGCACCCCCCCACCCAAGCCTGCTCCCTCCTAGGATGGGCCTCTTCACTCCACTGAAGAAAAAAATTTTTTTTTCATTCCTCAAACTAAAATCAACAAGCAGAAAAATACCCCAGGAAGTCGTGCTCCCTGCCCAGCTGGGCTTGGCACGCGGCTACGTTCTGCCTCTAAATCGAAACTGTGAAGCCTGGCCGGCCACCTCCTTGTTCTCCCAAAGTCTCAGGCGGGTGACCCCCTGCGGGGTGGGGGGGCGGTTAGGAGCGCAGCCTGGCTCGAACTCCGGCTTCAGTCTTTCCGCCCCGAGCCTGTGGAGTGGGCTCGCGACACCTGCGCAACACCTCCTCCCCTTAGCCCTGCACCTCGGGCCTGGGAACCAGGTGGGGAGGGGCGACCCGACCCGGGGACCAGCCCAGGCGCGACCTTTCCACGGAGCCCCACGTGGGCGCGTGAGGAAAACCCCGACGGCCCCGGGGGAGTCACGGGGCTGGGGGGAGCCCCGCCGGGGGAGGATGGGGGAGTGAAAGAGCAAGGGGGAAGTCCCAGAGGGGGAGGTGGGGGCGGGGTAGGGATCCCTCCTGGAGGGGAGATCTGGGGGGGTGGAGGAGACGCAGAAGCAGCCCTGAGGGAGTAAGGACACCCCCACCCAGCACAGGGGAGGGGGCGGAATCCCAGTAGGGGGTGGGGGAGGGGAGGTGCTAAGAGGAGATACCCGGCTCGCGAGGAGGGGGAGCAAGAGGGGTGTGGTGGGAGAGGAGGGGGGTCCAGCGGGTCTAAGGGGGATTGAAAAGAATCCCTGTAGGGGGTTGGGGGAGGGGAGGTTCTGTAAGTAGAGAGACCGGAGCCCTGGGGGGGTGGAGGTAGGAGTTTGAAGAGAATGGGGTGTGGGGCGAGGGGGAACCCAGAGCGGGAGGGGGAGAAGAGCCAAGGAATCCCTGTAGCGAGTGGGCGCGCGAAGTGAGAGAGACTTGAGCGGGTGGAGGAGGAGCCAACAGTCCGAGGGGAGAGGGGAGGGGGTTCCTGCTGGAGTTAGGAGGTGAGGGGACGGAAGACCCGCGTGATGGCGGTGGCCTGTGAGGGGGTGGGGGGGATGGGGAGAAAGATCCCTGAGATAGGGCCCGGAGAGGGGAGAGGGAGCAGAAGCCAGGACCTCAGTGTGGGGGGCGGGGCGCGGCGCGATGCAGAAGGACTAAGGTTGGGGGGGGGTGTCATTGTCCCATAGCTGACCTGGAGATCCCCCAGTCGGGTCCGCTTGTGGGAAAGCTCTCGCTGGCTCCGCCCGTGGGTGTGGGCAGCTCTGTCCCCGTCCTGACCTTGGCCACACATAAGGGCCGTATGACCTATGACCCTCTCCTCCCTAAGTCCCCTGTGCAGTGGGGAGACGATCCCAGGCCCCTGGGCTCCAACGAGACACAGGGCATGGGTGGGACCTCACCTGTGTGACCCTGAGCTGGTACCTTAACTTCTCTGTGCCTTTAAAGTTTCCCTTTCTGAAAAGGGGGAGTAATAATGCTATCTGCCTGCCTCATAAATTGCTGAGGTTAAACGAAATATATATTCCTCAGATTAGCTTCCCTGACACAGAATGTATTAAGAGGATTACCCATTATTACGACGAGGACTGTTATCAGCACTGTCCCCTGCATTTCCAGAATCGTCTCCTTTAATCCTCGCACAGCCATCCTGTGAATTAGCAGAGCCGAAACTAGGGTGAGGCGAGCGGCACACACTTGCCGTGCAAAATTTAAGGCAGCAAGCGCCCAAAAACTCAGTCGGCAAGATGAAGAATATTTTCAAGCAATGTATTTTTAACTCGGATGCAAACATAAAAAAAAGAGAGAGAGAGAGAAAATCCCTTGGGGACCAAAACCTGTAAATCATGATAGGATTAGCTGATTTGTCCCTCTGCTTCTCCGCGGGCAGCGTTCCTGACCCGGTTTGATTTAAACTTCGAATATTTGGCTCTTTGCAGGCGAAGAACTGAAGGCTCGTAGGGGGAGTGGCTTTTCACATGGGTGTGACTCCTTAGGGGCGTGGTTTCCTAGGAGAGGCGAACCGAGGCTTTGAACTCGGCTGCCAGTGTGCCAACGTGGGAACGTTCAAGGTCATGGCTCTTACGTTCTCACACCAGTTCTCCCATTATTGTTATTACTACTATTGCTGCTACTGTTGTTGCTGTCGTTAAAAAAAGCGTTGAGGCTTCCTAACGGAACCCGGAACCCAACGGCTGTTCCGAGGAGTTAACAGCAGCTCACTGATTCAGTCTTCTTTGCATGCAAACACCCTTAAACTTGACCACTGCCCACTGAGGACGATGCTGTTGTTTCATCTTCCAGAAGAGAAGCCTGAGGCCCAGCGTGGAGGAGCCCGGGCTTGGCCAGGAGTCTTAAAAATCCAGGGGTACAAGGAGTGGGCAGGTTGCACCCCAGTACACTCCTGCCCCCACCAGATTTCAGGGTGGAGTGGCCAGAGGTCACCAAGGCTTGGCCACTACTGCAGGTACCCCCTCGCTGAGGCTGCCACTGGGGGGGCTCGGTACCAGGAGCCACAAGGTATAGGCCAGCACTCTTTCCCAGCTGGGTACATGCCTGACTGGGTGCACACCCCTCTCGGGGTACCCACACTCACACACACATTAGCTGTCACCCCCATCCTCCAATAGACCTGACAATCACGAATCCACTCTTATCTCTCTGGATTTCCTTCTTCTGGACGTTTCGTAGAAATGGAATCACACATTCTATGGCATTCTGTGTCTTACTTTTCTCACCTGCATTGTATCTGGGGGCTCATCCGCTTTGCAGGGTGTGTGTCCCTGCCAAAGTTTGAACTTGTACTGCCTGCCCTGTGTCCCTGGGACCCCAGCAGCACTAGCACCTCCCTAAAGCTCAGGATCTGTGGAGGCGTCCCACCCCACCCCTGACATGAGTCATTGCACACCCACCCTGGGTCCAGTGGCTGCTTGCACACCTGGCCCTCTAACCTCTGCCCAGAACCTTTTGTCCTTCCCTTTCCACAAGCTAACATCCACACACCCTCTTGTCCTCACCTCACCTGCCTCCTCCTCAAGGAAGCCCTGCAGGCAGGCAGGACCCCTGAAAGCCTGTCTCTGGCTCCATCTGCTTCCCCTACCTCACCCCTGTCTTGGAGGGTTTGGAATGACACTTCATCCTGCCACCCTCTGTGCCTTAACTGTCTCCTGGGTTAGGCTGCAGATTCAACTGGGCTGGGTGTGTGTGTTAGTCACTTAGTCATGTCCGACACTGTGATCCCATGGACTGTAGCCGGCCAGGCTCCTCTGTCAGTGGAATTCTCCAGGCAAGAATTCTGGAGTGGGTTGCCATTTCCTCCTTCAGGGGATCTTCCTGACCCAGGGATTAAACCTGGGTCTCCTGCATTGTGGGCAGATTTTTTACTGTCTGTTTTTCTCACCTCTCTCCCCCCTCCACCCCCACCAGGCCCCTCACGGCCAAGCCCCTCATGGGACCCTCAGTGCTCCTGGCGTGAGGATTCAAGGCCAGATCTGGACAACCCATCGGTAATCTGGGTGACCTGGGACAGACTGTTTTGTCCCTAAAGAACACACACACTGCCCTGCCAAGGGCTGGGGCCCCGCCAGACACAGTGACACCACCTCGTCAGGGAAGCTGGAACGCTGTGGAGGCCACGCCCTTGGGAAAATTGCTTCTCTTTGGACTCAGTTTCTTTATCTGTACAATGGGCACATGAATAGGAGTGCCCGTCTCTGGGGCATCGTGAGCATTAAATGAGTGAAAATATGCAAGGCATTTAGAGCAGCAGGGAGAGACTTCCGGGAGAGCTGATTGGTGTGTGACTATTTGATTCTTTCTACCTGTGCTGGGCCTACGACCTTTTTGCACACCTGTGCGCGCCTGCCCCAGGCGTGAGCGCGCAATTGCCTGCGTGTAGGCGCAGGATGGCGTTTGTACCAACGGGTACACAGCAGTCGCACCATCAGTGCCTTTGGGTCCGATGGCAGGGCAGAGGAGGGGCAGAGTTCAGGCCCGAGGGGGAAGGGCAATCGCAGAGCTAGGGATTCGAATCTCGTTTCGGCGGTTAACCAGCTACCGGTGTGCGCAAGCTCGACTCAGTTTCCCCCTCCGCTAAAGGGAAAGTCTAACCACCCTCCCACGTGGCGAGGCGAAGCAGATAATACACCAGAGCGCTGGGCCCGGAGAACGCTTATTACCCCTTCCATCCACCCCGCTCTCCCGCCAGACACTGGGCGGGGGGCGCTGACCCAGGCCCCAGACGCCCCTCCCTTCCCAGAAGGCAGGAGTCCCGGCTTCCTCGATCCTTAAATTGGATAATTGGAGACAGAGGCGGGTGTGTGTGAGACAGAAATCCTCGAGTGGTAGAAATGCATAGACCTGTCCCCCTAGTTTCCCCACGTCCCGACCCTCACCAGCGCCCCGCGGGTGCATCCTGGGCGCGCAGCCCCAGCGCCCGCCGCCGACCCCCTCCTGTGCCCCGCGGTGCCAGCCTCCCTGTGGTGCCCGCCAGGCGCGGTGTCTGCGGCTGCCCCGGCGTGGAGGGGGGTGTCCAGGCCGGCGGCGGCCCCAGCGGCGTCTCCCCCCTCAGGCCCTGGCGGCGGGCGGCCGGGCCGAGGGCGGGGCGTCTGCACAGACCCTCCTTTTGTGAGCGGCGCCTTCCCCGGGCGGCCTGGCGCGCAGGGCCCGGGCACCGCGCCAGCCCCGGAATAGCCTCCCTGCCCCGCCGGCCGCCCCACGCCCCGCCGGAGCCGCCTGACCTGCCGGGCCAGGCGCGGAGGTGGGGAGCCGGCCGCGGAGGCGCGGGGCTGCGCGCGCGAGGCCTGCCGGGCGGAGCTCCTCTCGGCTGCAGACGCCCATGGGGATCAGCCCCGGTCCGATCTGCGTGCAGGGCCTTCCGTGGGCAGCCCCCTCTCCTCCCTGCAAATGCTACTGTGGGCGGTCCTCCATCTGAGCGCAAGGCTTACTGTGTGAGGGCACCCACCTGCCTGCAAACACCTGCGGAGAGGACCGCCCTCTGTGCGTGCGTCGCCCACGGTGTACAGACACTGACGTTAAACAGCACTGTATGTGGCACCTGAGTGCGTGCCTGCACCCACTGTGCACAGGCACTGACAGGCTCACCAATGCCTATCAGCAGGCACTGAGACGACTGTGCCCTCCAACACCCGCGTCTGTGCAGGCCCCAGGAGCAGATGGAAACCCTCCTGTCGCATACCTTCACAGGCAAGCACCACGTGAGGCCCCCAAGACTGCAAACTCTTCCCCAGGTCAAACGTTCTCTGTACAGACCCCTGACTCCAGGCGGATTTGGGGTTGGGGCACTCCAAGAGCTGGGACCCTCTGCAAGGGGCCCCTGTGCGTGCCTCAGTTTCCCCTCCTGAGTCTCTGCTAGTTCTGGCTGTGAAGGGCTCCGAAGGAGGGAGAGGAAGCCGGCTGCACACTTCCCCCTCCACCTGTGGGTCTGGGCAGTGGACACATGCAGGCAAGGCTGGGGGCAGGGCCTCCCCCCATCAGCTTCCTGGAAGCCCAGGGGGCAGGTGCAAAGGCAGGCAGGCTCTGCAGGCAGCTCGCCAGCGGGTGGCTTCCCTGAAACTGGGCACAGCAGCTGGGAGAGGTTTCCGGGCCCGCCCAGTCCCACCTGGCCCTGGGCACTCTCGACAGATGGGTGGGGCCGGCGGGCAGTGCCAAGGAGGAGCCTGGCTTGGCCTGGACATGCCTGCACGGGAGCCACCAGGGACGCTTGGGCACACGCGCACACATACACACACCCCTGTGTGCCTGCATGTGAGAACCCTGCAGCCCACGGGCCAACATGTGTGCTGTGCACACACACAGGCTTGCATTCACTTGTGGGTTGTATGCTAACCACACGACACAGGCTATGGCCCCCAAGTCTGTGTTCGGCCTTAGGCTCCTGTGTGTCTCCAGTGTCAGTTGTGTAGCTCTCGCTAAGTATTTGTGGAGTGAACCACAGTAAGTGGAAACATCATTATGCAATGATGTACCAAGTGTTCATCAAGTGCTGGGCACCTGTACCTCCGGGAACGACAGAAAGATCCTTGGACTGACATTCCAGACATGTATGCAGGGTGTGAACAAGCTCACACCTGTGCACACCTGGGGGTACCATGCACATGGATCAGGAAACACCTGAGGCCACCTTAATTCATTCACCTGCAGAAACCAGAGTCAGGTATGCACACACTGGCCTTATGGAGAAATACTTTCCTGGGCACACAATTTCCCCTCTTCTCTGCCTGAAATCTGCCTGTGCTCTCCATCCGCCAGCCTGCTCCAGACCTGCCCTCCTGAGGCCCCTGGGTGTCCACACCCGGGTTTGGAGGGGTTCTTCTGGGCGTGATGAACCCTGCCCCTGACCTTATGAACATCTATTACCAGGTGGCACTGAGGCCTGGATTTCCACCCTTTGAAATTCTTCTCAGTCTTAGGTTATGTCTGTAGAAGCCTCCAGAAAAACACTCTGTCAGAGTTGGCAGGGTCAGAGCTGTGCGGAGTTGGGGAGGCTTGGAGAGGTGGTTCCTGGATCCCCCCAGAAACCATCCTTCCATTTTTCAGCTTGGCAAACTGAAGCCCAGAGGGGAGGTGGAACTGTGAGAAGCGGATGCTGCTGGGCCCCTCTTGCCCCTCTTTCAGCCCAAACAGTAGGTTCCCACGGCCAGCAGCCAAGGTGGGGACAGGAAGGTGGGGACCACGCTGGGGGAGGCGAGGAGGAAGCCTGGGGGTAGATGACCTGTCTGGGTCCTGGAGACAGAGAGTGAGGCTGGCGGCCCAGAAATGCCCACCTCGGCAGACAGACACACACACAGTGACAGAGACCCAATCTGGGACACACAGACATGCGTCCCCTTCCTGTCTTGGTTCAGAGGCTTCCTCCCCAGCCTCCAGATGGGACACCTGGGGTGCCTGTCCTGCCAGTATATGTGTGTGTGTGTGTGTGTGTGTGTATGTGTGTGTGTAGGTGACATGCATGTGTATGTTTTTGTGTGTATGGGTGTACACGTGGTTTTTTTGTGTGTAATTGTGTATGTGGGCACTTGTGTAGCTGTGTGTGCATGTTTTTGTGGGTACCCATGTGTGCACACACATGCGTTTGCATGAACACATGTGTGCTTCTATGTGTATTTATAAGTGTGCATGCATGTGTTTGTGTGGATATGTTTTGTGTGTGTTTCTACGCCCATGTATATTTTGGGGGGCCACATCTTGAGGCTTATGGAATCTTTGTTCCCCAACACCAGGGATCGAACCCACACTCCCCTGCAGTGCTCAGAGTCCTAACCACTGGACTGCCAGGGAAGTCCCTATGCATATGTATTTTTGTATGTATGTCCACACACGTGCTTTCGTGCTCATGGTTTGTGTGTTGTGTATGTCCTCACAGATGTGTGTATGTTGGAGAGGGAGGCTCCAGTGCTCCAGGTGTCCCCAAGACCCAAGCTTCATATTTGGGGACCTAGGGTTTGAGGCTACTTGCACATGCACAGACACAAGCAGCAACAAGGGCAGTAATAGTAACAGCTGGCGTCTACTGTTGTTCTACTAAGTAACTGGCACTTTTCTAAACACCTTACTTTCAGGACTTCCCTGGTGGTCCAGTGGTTAGGACTCTGACTTCCAATGCAGGACTGCTGCAAGGGCCAAAACACATAAAACAGAAGCAATATTGTAACGAGTTCAATACAGACTTTAAAAATGGTCCATTTCAAAAAAAATACCCTTTAAAAAAAATCTAACTTTTTTTTTGAAGCCAAGTGTATAGAAGTCTAATTTGTAAACAGCAAGTTTATACTTTTTAGGTGTGCGATTTGGTGAGTGTGGACAAAAGGATACAGTTGTATAATCCTTACATAATCAAGGCTGAGAGCAGGCCACCACTCCAGACTTCCCTTCCTGCGCTTTGTGTAGTCCACCCCTCCCCCACAACCAGCCCCTGCCACCACCCATCTCCCCTGTCCCTAGGCTTCAGCCTTTTTCAGGAAGTCACATACACAGGATCACACAGTATCCAGCCTTCTTAGTCTGGCCCTTGAACTTAGCACAGGGCAGCTAAGACCCATCACCTTGCTGCCTGTGTAAGCAGTTTGTCCCCTTAAAAAAAAAAGATTACCATTCACATGCCATGAAATTCACCCCTTTGAAGGGTATAATTCAGTGGCTTTTAGTGGATTCAGACTTGTGCAACCATTATCTCTAATTCCAAAATATTTTTATCACCCCCTAGAACCAGCCCGGCCCCACTGCAGGCACTCCCCAGGCCTTCCCACCACCCCTGACAACCAGGAACCCACTCTCTGTGTCTGTGGATCGGCTTGTTCTGGACATTTCCCATCAATGGGATCGCATCCTGTGTGGCCTTCTGTGTCTGCTTCTCCTACTGAGGGTCAATATTTCAAAGTCAGTTTGTTCCTTTTTATTGCTGGGTAGTATTGTATGTATGGCCTGACCTGTTTACCTGTTCACTTGGGACAGATAACTGGGGTTGTTTACAGTTTCTGGTGATAAAGAATAAAGCTGCTACAAACATGCATGGGGTCTGAGTGTGGACCCAAGTTATCATTTCTCCTGGATATACCCAGGAGTGGAGTCACTGGGCCCCCTCCCGTGGGTAAACACCTCACATTTATTGATTTATTCCCCATAATATAGGAGGTGAGAATTATTATTGATCCATCTCTTACATAAGGGGAGTGAACGCTTCCACAGATCTCTCTCACTCGCACTCGCGCACACACACACACACACACCCCCATGCAGGCTGGGATCTTGCCTCCAACACCCACTGGAGACCCGCCAGGTCCCACGCACATGTCCAGGGCTCCCCATGGCGCATATGGCACTCAGCGCTGTTGTCACGCCCTACACCCCAACAGACGCCAGTGGGGCCTGCAGACCCAGACGTGCTGCAGACACACTGCGATTTGTTCATCTTTCCAGCCAACCCGTCTAGTCCTGACAGTAATTAGCTCCCAGACTGGCGCGGAGACGGTGAACAGGCTCAGAGTCATCGCGGCGGCCCCACGCCCACAGGCCACCGGCACTCGGCAGTGTGTGTGTGTCCAGGCTGGGCCCCCACCTCCCCACCCCAGATAACACAGACAGGCCCTGGTGGGTCAGGCGAGGGATTCCCACTCACTCCCTACAGCTAGCCAGATTCCCGCACGCAGGCCTACGGTGCCTTCCACACGAGATCATGCCCGTGAACTTGTGCACGCTCGAACCCCCCAAGCGCGCGTCCCTGCGGGCGCCCGGGCACTCTGCGCTCCGCGAACGTGCACGCGCGCTCCCCGGACCCGCGTTGGCAGTGGTGGGGGTGGCGGAATGGGAGGGGCCCAGCAGGATCACGCCGCGCCCCGCCCCGCCCCGCCGCCCGGGCCGGAAGACCTGCGGCGGCAGCGGGCGCTGGCGTCACGGGTTTCCACTGGGGCCTCCGCGCGGGGGCCGGGATTCCCTGGCGCAGAAACGCCTGTGACGGCGGCGCCGGCCTGTGTCGGCCGGGCGGGAAGGCTGGACCCGGCTGGGATGACATCAGCCCCAGCGTTTGTGGAGCCGGCCTGGGCGGGGAGGGGGAACCGGAGAAATGAAAGTGACACGTGCGCTGCGCCTGGTACCTGCCTGGCCGCGGGCTGAGCGCTGGGCTCCGACCAGCCCTGAGCGCGACCAAGGTCCCCACTTCACAGATGCGGAAACTGAGGCCCGCGGGCCCTCATCTGTGAGACTTGCCTGCCTGGGGCATAGGCCTTGGCTCAGTCAGGAGTGAGGGGCCGGGGCTGGAAGACCCCTTTGCCCAGCGCCTTCTGGGGTCTGGACCCCGCAACTGCTTGTCTCCCTCTCTTTTCCGCAGCAAGCGGGCTCAGAGAGGCCTGGGTTATCCTGGCGCCACCCAACAAGTCTGGCAGTCAAGCCAGATCTGTCCACGCTGGGTCTCTCCCCAGTCCTGGCCCCTGCGGTGGCCAGAGGCGGTGCCCGCGTCTGAGCCCGGGCGCCCCGGCTGGCCGGCGGGGTGTGCCCACCGGCTGGCTGCCTCTGCGCTGAGGACGGGACGAATGGACTCTAAAAATAGCCTGGGAGGAGGCGAGGGCTATTTTTAGCCTACGTGGCTCGGGCCCTCCCAGTTCCCGGGTCAGCAGCCCTCGGGCCAGGGCAGTGAGGAGGGGGAGACTCCAGTTTCCAGGGTCCCTACGGCTCCTCGGCATTCCGACCCCGCTAAGTCCCTGGATCGCCCACGAGGGAAGCCCCCTTCCGCGCACAGCCTGTCCTATAGTGTACCGGCTGGGAAGAAAGGACCTGCGGGCGAGGGGTGGCGGGGAGGGGTTGCCCGAGGCCACCTTTCTTGAAGCCCCACCCCCTTCTCGAGCTGCCCCGGCCTTTTGTTAGGCTAGGAGGCTGCTTTCTATTTTGGGAAGGTGTTGGAATAAATTCCCCGGCTAAAAATAGCCGGTTTGGGGATTCCTCCACCCAGGCTAGCCGCCCCGCCTCTCTTCCTCCTCTTCCTCCTCCTGGCTGACCCAAGGCTCGCCTGGATTTTAAAGGGCAGACGGGGACACATAGCCCGCAGGAATGTGTGTGTGTGTGTGGGGGGGGTCCTCCCTTGGGGCAAACCTGGATTAGAGAGGACCCTCCTTCCACCCCCTCGTTTCCCGGTTGTGGGGGAGGGGCCTCTCAAGGGCGTTCCCACGTTCCAGGTGAGCCAGACGTTCCGGGCTCTCGGAATCTATGACATCCCACATCTGAATTCCATCTCCAGGACAGGGTGGGGCTCCCCACACTCACCTTTCACCTCCTCTCAGGGTTGTGACGTGTCTTTGCTGAGAATAGGTCTTGATCTCCACACTCTGGCAGGGGTACTTTCATGTCCCCAAGAGGAATATCTGCTTGGGGAGCGTACACCGAGGTACAGAAGACCCAGGGCGGGAGAGGGACCCATCTAAGGCTCCTTCCCTGATGGTTTTACTCTCTTCAGCTTAACCGCTGGGCGACCTTGGAGTAGTGACTCCACCTCTCTGTGCCTCAGTTGCCTCCTTCAGGAAAACAGGGTAATAACCACAATAGTTATTGTAAAAACGTGAGTGAAGAGATGAAAGAGCATAGAACAGTCCTGGCAGGTGATGAAGCGGGTGGCCCCAGAAAGGATGCGGTGATGGGATGGCTGGAGCCAACAGGAACATTTTGGGTTCTGGCTGGCTCACAGTCCTTGAGGGTCTCAGGAGTGACCCTGTGCCACAGATCAGGAAACCGAGGCCCTGGGATCATTTCACGGGCCAAGGGTCTCATGACACACGGGAGGCCAGAGTGGTGTCCTGACGCTCTGGGCTCTGACCTAGGTCTTATTCCAAACCTGCCTTTTGCATTCTTTCATCCGTTCCTTCTCTCACTCAGCAAATACTTGTTGGGCATTGTAGGAGTTTCCTATTGCTACTGAAATGTCACCACAAACAACACAGATTTATTCTCTTAAAGTCCTGAAGATTAGGAGTTGGAAGTCCCTCTTACTGGACTAAAATCAAGGTTTCCACAAGGCCAGACACGTGTCTTCTGGAGGCTCTCAGGGAGAATCCATTTTCTTGCCTTTTCCAGCTTCTAGAGAGGGTCCCATCCCTCCGTTCATGACCCTGGATCACATGCTCTCTCTGTTGCTTCAGGCATCATATCACCTTCTCTGAGTCGCCTGCCTCTCTCTGATTTTCTCTCGTAAGGACCTCATGATGACTTGGGCTCCTCCAGGGAATCCAGGATCATTCCCATCTCAAACAATCTTTAATTTAATCCCATCAGCAAAGTCTGGAAAATAGTCTGGCAATAGAATGGGACATCTTTGCGGAGAGGGTCAGCCTATCACAGTTACCTGTCTTTGGCCAGACACTGCTGAGTGCTGGACAATGAGACACAAAAGCTGACAGGTGCTTGCCCTCGTGGATCATCAGGATCCATGGCAACATCCATCAGGTGGTCACAGTGATGAACACACGATTATAATAAATAGGCTTGCCAGATAAAATACAAGACACCTGGTTAAATTTGGCATTATGCATAAGCAACATTTTTTTCATATAGTACTGGCATATTTAATATAGTACCTGGGACATACAGGTAAAATAATTTTTTAAAAAGTATATATGTATGTCTCATTTATTATCTGAGTCATAAAAAAATAACTGTATAGTACTCTCATGGGTGATTAGACCACAAGTTATAACTTGGCAGGGAAGGGTCTTAAGGGTAACAAATAATCCAATACGTGTGTTAGAATGACAGTGACCTGGGTGTGGAGAAAGGGATTAGGTACAGACGCAAGTTTCCCACCCAGGAGCTCACTTAGTGGTTTTCCGGAAGTTTCTTACAGCACTGCCCAGCCTGCCTCGGGGTGGGCGGGCCCTGTGCTGAAGCTCCGCCCCTTGAGCCTGTACAGGCGCGCCCTCGCTGAGAGGCTTGGCCAATCAGAAGGCGAGTCTTAAGGTCAGGGTCTGAGGATGCGCGTGCCCCCTAACTCTGGTGCCTTCTGCGCAGCCTCGAAAGGGTGGGGCCTCGAGGTAGGAGGGGTTTCGCTCTGGCTTCCGGCGAAATCGGCCCTGGCAGGCACCGCGGGGACAATTTTGGAGGGGAGCAAGGGCTGCTCGAGCCTGGGGCGATGGACGCCCGCAACGGCCCCTCCCAGGCCTCAGGCCGGAGGGCTCTGCCCCTCAGGCCGGTCGGCGATCCCCCAGGCCCAGGAAGCAGGGCGAAGGCGAAGCGCCCCTTCTGAGAAGAGGCCGTGTCCACCTATGCGGCTGCCCATTTTCAGAGAAATGGGCAGGAAATGGAGAGGAAGTGGCGGCGGGCCAAGGTGGCCTAGGTGCTGGGATGGAAGGAGGCGCTGTCTAAACTGACCCTCCCTGACCTTCGCCCTCGATCACAGCGGCCATGACAGCGGGCGATGTCTTATGTTTATTTTTTACTTTTCCTGTCGTGCTGGGTGATATTTGCAGGCCTCTTGCGTCTGTCTGAAAGAGGGGAGTCTGGCAGGGGAGATAAGGCCAGGAACAGAGAAGTGCCCCCGGGACTTAAAAGAGACAGTGATCACATAGTTGATACCGACCTGGGTCCTGGGACTCTTTGGTCAATAGAAATTGATAAGAGGCCAGAGGAGGAATTTAGGCAAGGCTTTATTGAGACTTGTGCGGCAGCCCCAGGCAGGGAGAATAAGTAACAGTTCCTTTGCAGGATCCCCGAGGGATGAGCTGGTCCCTCATATGGGGTGAAGGTAGGGGTGGATGCAGGAGGCGTGACTTAGGTGGCCTGCCCACCCCCTTGGTGCTGTGTGCAGGGATCCTGAACAGGACCCCCTTTTCTCTAGCACCTCAGAAGTGACAGTTGGGTTTTGGCCTTTTTGTACCTTTTTGTTTCTAATTTGCCCAGCTGCACATGTGTGCAGTTAATTTTTGGTCCCTTGTAGTTTCTCCTTCTTCTGTTGCTATAGGAGACAGGTTTCCAGGTTCAAATCACCGATCCCTGCCTGTCCCACAAGCCAGTGGGATGTCAAGGGCAGTACAGCATCTTAAACTGTCAGCCAGAAGTTCTACTTGTTGGATGCTTACTATGTACTTTACACCTATTAAATATCTTCATAACAACCTCCATGCTACTAATTATCCTCGTTTTTCAGGCAGGGAAATGGAGACTCAGAGAATTGAGCTGCTGAAGTCCTGCAGCTAAGCTGGTGATGGATCCTGCCCCGCTTGTTTGTTTTTCATCTCAGGGCACTGCCTCTGGTTGGGCTGCTCTCCGAGGCCGTGCAGACCCATTGTCCAGCTGTGCCCCTGTCCCCACCCTCCCGGACAGTCACAACAGTTACAGGAAGATACTGTGTTCCAGGATCTTGGGCCCTCCGGATCTGAGGTTCCTTCTGAAGTCACAGAACCTCCAGGAGCCCACAGAGGGAATGTCTCAAAGTGTGCTGGCCAGGAAGGAGACCAGACACGAAGGGCACTTCCTCTCTGCTCCAAAGGTGGCCAGGATGAGGCTGGCAGAGGGTCAAGGGAAACAGGAGTGTTGGGGGAAGGGGGGCTTCCACTACTTCCTCCCAGTGGAAGGATGATGCTGGGAGAGCAGTTGCTTGACCCAAGGCTCAAGCTTTGTCTTTCTTTCACCCCTAAACCTTGCATCAGATGGGGGACTGAAATTCTGACCCCAGACAGTGTGCCCAGACTATCCTGTGAAACTTTGAGCCCCTGGTCTGAGAATTCCTCTTTGGGGCAGCTGCGTGTGGCTTTGAGCTGCCTTTGAGCACTGGGACGTGAGTGTTTGCCAGACTCATCTAGATTCTCCTGATAATGTGGGGAGTGGGTTGGGGGCTGTGAATGCAGAGTTTTCCCCTAATGTTCTGTCGAGTGGAAACTCCTCCTTCTGCTTAAAGGTGACTTCCTACTTGGGACTGGAGGCTCTTGAAGAGGGTGTGTCACACGTACTTGTGCTCAGCCTGTGGTTATATGTTTTCTTTATAATAGGAGGAGAGTTAGCAGGCATCACTGAGACTGGCTATGGAAACCGAATGTATAAAAAAGATGGGACCCTAAACACCTGCTGGTTGGCCCACCCTCCACACCACCACTTCTCTTAGATGCGAGACGCAGACTGCGTTCTGACCACGGGGAACATGCCTTTGTCCGCCGTGGGTTTGGAATTCTTGCCAGAGTGATAAATTCTAGTGAGAAATAGCCCTACGTTCCTAGAGCTGGCTCTCCAGTGAGGCCTTGCATCATTCTTTCCACTGTAAACTGTGCGGCTGGCTTCTGATCAGCCACACGTGTACCGCAGAAAGGGCTGGGCCTGACGTTGCCACCCAGGGGCATCACCCTCGTCCTGGAAGCTTTGCCGCCGCCTCCAAAGGCCCCAGTCATGTGGGATGCTGGTCCCTCATCTCTTGGGCGCT
This sequence comes from Giraffa tippelskirchi, assembly GCF_054371585.1. Lineage (NCBI taxonomy): Eukaryota > Metazoa > Chordata > Mammalia > Artiodactyla > Giraffidae > Giraffa > Giraffa tippelskirchi. Next base: position 97,312,585 of record NC_137280.1, on the reverse strand, counting down.
CTCGGGGGGCGGGGGGGGCGGGGGGCGGAGACTGCATCCTGAGCCACCTCATTGGCTGCCTGGGCTCTGGCACAGATCACTCAGCAGGGCTGGGAACAGGCGAGGGGCTGGGCTTCGGAGGCGGGACCACCCCAGGGGGAGGGGCTTGAGGCTGGCCTCCAGTCAAAGGCGGAAGTGCAGAGAAACAGGATTCGAGTCATCGCTTAGATAAGCACTTTTGCTTCTGCATCACAACCTCCTGGAAGGCTTGCTTACTCTTTCCTGAGCACAAAAACAAACTTTCTAATCATAAGTAACATGCGTGCGACGTGAAGTCTGGCTGGTAAGACTTGTTATCTTTCTCATTGATGTCAACCAGTTTCCAAAAGTCTCTCTTAAGTAGAGGCTACTGGTTCATGCGTAGAAGAATGTTGGATATGAAAACTCAAGAGGGATGGGGCTGTGGGGCAGGTGGGCATGGAGATGTGCTGCCCGCAGCCCTTCAAGGAGAGAGGGATGAGTTACCCCGGCTTCTGGAGTGTTGTCAGTGGACACCCTTCAGCTGTCAGCTCCTTTAGGAGATGCAGAGAACTGCCCGGCCCCAGGTCCCTGCGTCCTGGAGGCAGCCCGTCCAATGGCAGATCCAGATGAAGCTAGAGAGGCCTGCCTTTGGGTCCAACAGGGGAGTTTCTGCAAGACTGTCCCAGCTCCAGGGCTCCTCTGGGGTAGCCTGAGGCCCCCTCCTTTCTCCTCCACATGTGGTGACTCCAGAAGTCCTTTCTTATTAGCACTGTGAACACAAGGCAGACTGTTTCCATGAGAACCCAACCTGCCCCTGTAACACAAGGACAACTGTGTGTGTGTGTGTGTGTGTGTGTGTGTGTGTGTGAACTTGACATTATGGAAATGGTGAAAACAGACACAGAAAACAGACTTGTGGTTGCCAAGGGGGAGGCGGTGAGGGGAGGGACAGATTGGGAGTTTGGTGTTGTGCTATGCTATGCTATGCTAAGTCGCTTCAGTCGTGTCCGACTCTGTGCGACCCCATAGATGGCAGCTCACCAGGCTCTGCCGTCCCTAAGATTCTCCAGGCAAGAATACTGGAGTGGGTTGCCATTTCTTTTTCCAGTGCATGAAATGGAAAAGTGAAAGTGAAGTCGCTCAGTCGTGTCCGGCTCTTAGCGACCCCATGGACTGTAGCCTACCAGGCTCCTCCGTCCATGGGATTTTCCAGGCAAGAGTACTGGAGTGGGGTGCCATTGCCTTCTCCGTTGGTGTTAGCAGAGGCAAACTATTATATATAGGATGGGTAAACAGCAAGGTCTTACTGGATAGCGCAGAGAACTATATTCAATAGCCTGTGATAAACCATAATGGCTGCTGCTGCTGCTAAGTCGTGTCAGTCGTGTCTGACTCTGTGTGACCCCATAGACAGCAGCCCACCAGGCTCCCCCGTCCCTGGGACTCTCCAGGCAAGAACACTGGAGTGGGTTGCCATTTCCTTCTCCAATGCATGAAAGTGAAAAGTGAAAGTGAAGTTGCTTAGTGGTGTCCGACTCTTAGCGACCCCATGGACTGCAGCCCACCAGGCTCCTCTGTCCATGGGACTTTCCAGGCGAGAGTACTGGAGTGGGGTGCCATTGCCTTCTCCAACCATAATGGAGAAGAATATTAAAAAAGAACATATATATGAGTGTGTCTGTGTGTGTGTATAGGTGGAGCGAGTGATAAAGAACCCACCTGACAATGCAGGAGACATAAGAGACTTGGGTTTGATCCCTGGATTGGGAAGATCCCCTAGAGAAGGGCATGGCAACCCATTTGAGTATACTTCACCTGGAGAATCCCATGGACAGAGGAGCCTGGTGAGCTACAGTCCATGGGGTCACACACAGTCAGACACAACTGAAGCAACTTAGCACGCACATAACTGAATCACTTTCCTGTACAGCAGAATTAACACATTGTAAGTCAACTACAACAAAAGTTTTTAAAAACTTGTACAGCTCAGGGAACCTTACTTAGTGCACTGTGGTGACCTAAATGGGAGGAAAATCCAAAAAAGGGGATATATGTATACATATAGCTGATTCACTTTGCTATCTAGTAGAAACTAACACAGCATTGTAAAGCAACTATACTCCAATACAAATTGATTAAAAAATAATTTTAAAAATTAATTTAAAAATTAAAAAAATTTACTTAATTTTCTTACTTGAAAGGACAAAAAAAAGAAATGTTGAAAGCCTAATAGCACTTGTCTTGCAGAACTATCACAGGATCTTGACAGCCCGTAAGGGTCTTACTTTTGATATTTTGAGCTAGTGTTATCAGTGTGAGTTTCATCTCGGTTATGTCTTGTGCCTCTTATCATCATGAAGAAACCCTGAAGTTCTCACTTGATGTTTTTGGTCTTGCTCTCAGCTCTGAAAAACTAAGCACCCATAGTTAGAGTGATTTGCCCAAGCTCCCCAGGAGGCCGAGCAGGTTCCACTTGTTGAGGTTTTTCAATGTATCAAAAAGATGAAGAGGAAGAAATGTAAAAACAGGATGAAGAAATTGTATAAGAGAAAAATATAGATTGTAGAGAAAATGGAATACATGATTCAAGAAGTGATGAGAGGATTTATAGATACAGCAGACATAGGAATTCATCGAGCTATGGTTGGGTGACTGGCCGCAGATTTAAAACTGAGTGATAGATCTGACCTTCTTTTTTTGAATATGTATTTGGCTGTACCGGGTCTTAGTTGTAGCACATGGGATCTTTTAGCTGCAGCTTATGAACTCTTAGTTGCAGCATGTGGGAGCTAGTTCCCTGACCAGGGATGGAACCCGGGCCTGGTGAACTGGGAGCTCAGAGTCTTAGCCACTAGACCAGCAGGGAAGTCCCAGATCTGGTCTTTCAGTATTGTCAGTTGATGCCTCTCACATCAGTTTCTTTTGGCTAGAGCATCAGGGTCTCAAGAGGCTCTAAGGCCAGTTACACAGGTGGATGTAGGGTCTGGCACCTTAATTCTGTGTTCTCGCCTCCATATTCATGTCCCATTCTGTACCGCTCAGCGTTTTGTGTTGATAAATCAAAAGAACAAATAAGTATGATGTGTTTGAATGAAGCTTGTGTTACGGACCTGGCTATGGAGACTGCCATGACGATGTGATGGTTCTATCCCTGAACATCTGAGTTAAAGATGAGCCCTGGTGGTCCAGAGGTTAAGACTCTGCACTTTGGGGCTTCCCTGGTTAAGCATCCGCCTTGCAGTGTAAGGGACACCAGTTCGATCCTTGGTCTGGGAAGATCCCACATGCCAAACAGCAACTAAGCCCGTGTGGTACAACTACTAAGCCTGTGCTCTAGAGCCCGTGAGCTGAAACTACTGAGCCCACATGCTGCAACTACTAAAGCTGGCGTGCCTGGAGCCTGTGCTCTGCAATAAGAGTAGCCACTGCAATGAGAAGCCCACGCACTGCAATGAAGAGCAGCCCCTACTCACCACAACTAGATAAAGCCCACATGCGGCAACAAAGACCTACCACAGTCAAAAAAAAAAAATCTTAAAAAAAAAAAAGACTCTGCACTTCCACTGCAGGGGACACTGGTTCGATCCCTGAGGTCCTGCATGTCGTGCAGCCAAAAAATAAGTAAAGTAAATTTAAGTAAGCATCTTTAGGGATAAAAACAAAATTTAACTCTTTGTGATGTGCTGTGAGGTCGGACTTTCTGGGAGTCTGGGTGATGGAGAGCTGGAAGGGGCGAGATTAAGATTTTCCCGGGCTCCAAGTTCTCAGAGGAGCATGGTGCTTTACCACAACCCTCAAACCTCGGGACCCACGGCTCACACGTGCCAGAACTTCAGATAGCTTTCCTCTGAATTCTCTAACTGGCTTCCCTGGTGGCTCAGTGGTAAGCAATCCACCTGCCAATGCAGGAGGTGCGGGTTCGATTCCTGAGTTGGGAAGATCCCCTGGAGAAGGGAATGGCTACCCACTCCAGTAATTCTTGCCTGGGAAATTCCGTGGACAGAGGAGCCTGGTGGGTTACAGTCCATGGGGTCACAAAAGAGTCGGACACTATTTAGTGACTAAACAACACAGTACATTCTCTAACCAGAGATCAGAAACTGAAGGTGACTTGTCTGCCTCTTGGTGTGGGGGGAAGGGGGGAGTTGGGGTGGCAGGGCAGCCGTCACCACTGTCACCACTGCGGAAGCCAAGCCCGCACACCCCTCCCGGTCCCCGCGAGCAGTAGCCAGGGAGCCAAGGAAGTGCCGGAGGCGGGAGGAAAGGAGCAGTGAGCCTTTTTATTGTGGATTAATTCACTCGGTAGTAACAATTCCACACGATATTAAAACACTGCAGGAAAGTGGGTGTGGCACACCTGGAATTTTTTTTTTTTTTAATCAGAAATAAAAACCACTGGACATCTGCACACAGATGGGGTAGAACCTGCTAGAACCACAGATTGCTTCTGAGAACCTGGCTACCAGTCTTTACAACATTTGGCAATAGTCTCCGGGGATGGGGGCGGGTGGGGGGAAGTGGGTGGTATGTCAGTGTATGGCTTCTTTTCAGGGGACCCGGCCGCAGGCTCTTGAAGGACAAGCGACCTGTGCTGGCCTCCCCATGGCCCCGAAACTGCCCCTGATCACTCAGGCTTGGGGCGGAGGTCCAATGACCGTTTCCTGCCTGCCCCAGGGCTGGAGGTGCATGACCTGCCTAGAGGCCCAGTGACTACCAGACAGGGCAGCCAGGACATCAGAGGAATAAAAAGCACCTTCTGCATTCCCATGGGGCGGAGGTCACAACCGAGTCACTTCGTTGTGGGCCTGGGGGTCGCCTTTGGGGAGGATGAGGCAGGGGCACGGAATAGGGGCTGGGCCAGGCCCAGCGAAGCACTGCAGACTGCAGAGGGTAGACTCAGCCATTGCCCAGCACTGCCTTTTGTGGGTGCATGTGTCCCTAATTCCCTCGGGACATGGCTGAGAGGCACTGGCCTTGTGGGGCGCTTACAGTCTCCAACACACCCTGAAAACCATGTTTTCCTGCTGACGTGCATGTCAGAAAAGCACAAGCAGAATACTGTCCTGTGTGCCCCAATGCTCCAGGCCTACCCTAGGGACTCTGATGTTGAAGAGAAAAAATAAAAAAGGAAAAAAGCACTTTGTCCTCTGCTGGAAGGAAGCCCACAGCAGGGTTCCTACTGCCCGCCACCTCCCCGGGCTCTGAGGCTGTGGGTGGGTATCTGGGAGGCAGCTAGGTGGGTGTGGCCATGGGGGCAGGGGCACAGTGGTCCCCACGCTCTCTAGGCCTCAGTTTACCCAGACCACTGAGTCCCTGGGGTCTCAACCAGGGGGGAGGGTGGGAGCTCTAGCCCAGGTCTGATTTTGCTTCAGGGTTTGAGGGGGTGATAGCCATCGGCTGGCTGAGCCTGGAGCCAGTGATGAGGCCGCTGAACTCAGGTTCCCCCCACCCCCTCTGCCAGGGGTCCTGAGCCTTGCTTTCTGCTGGCTTCTCCAGGGTCACTCGGCGGGGACACACGGTGGTGCTGGGCTTGGCACAGCTGGCAGGGCAGGGGCTGGAGAGAGGGGCAGGTCTGGGTCCAGGTGCTCCCAATGAGATCAGGACCACTTGTCCTCTTTGGGGCCCGGTGGTGGGAGCCTGGGTCAGTGGGGACACAGGAAGAAGGCTGGGTATGCGTGGACTGAGCTCTGGCTCAAGGGATTAAGGCTTCTGTCCCAGAGCGAAGGGTGACGGGTCAGCAGATGGCTCGTGGGCTGCCCTTGCTGCCCCTCTGCCCCTCACGCTGAGCCCCACTGTGCCCTGGCTGCCCCCACCCCCACCCCTGGGGTGTGCCAAGGGTTTCTGGAATAGGCTTTGTTCCATCCTGCTGTTCTGCCAGGGGTGGGCAGGTGGGGCCTCCCCACCCCAGGCTGCAGTGTAGGGGTCAGGGGCTCGGGGGCTTTTCTCAGTCCAACTGCAGGTGCGGGGGAGCCAGGCTCCCTGAGGCCCCAGGTGCTCCCGGACCAGCCGGAGAGAGCTGGGTGCTGGGGGAGGGGAGCTCGGCCCTGGGTCTGCACTCTGGGGGTGCTGGGTATCCCACCAGCCTGTGCAGCCAGGCGAGGTCTGAGCCCAGGGGCACGAGAGGAGCGGAGGCTCTGGGTCTTGTCAGCCCATGTGCCTTGTGCTGGCTGCCCAGGACCCTCTCACTTGGCCTGGGAGCCTGACACCCCCAGCTGTAGGAGTGGGCGGCCCCTGGAGCTCAGACCGTGGGGTCCTGGCAGCTGCAGGTGGCCCCAGCAGGTGAGGAGGGCAGGTGTGCATTTGGCCAGTCCTCCAGACTCCTGCTCCTTGAACTGTCCATATCACAGCATAGGAAACAGCCATTGTAAAAAGCCCCCCGCTCCGTCCCTCGCTGGCCACTCTAGGACACCTTACAAACACTCCAGGTGGTTGGGTGTGAGTGGGAGTGGAGCACAGTGAGTGCCTCTCCGTGTCTGGGCAGAGGCTGCCATCTCCACGGCTTCTGCAGCGACTTCCAGACAATCCCACACCTTTTGAAACCCGGAAGCACCAGGTGCCCCGGGCAGGTCTCCCCAGGTGGCATTTCTGTTGGAAAAAACAGCCATGGAGATGCAGAAAGCAGAATAAAACAAAACACGGAGAAGCTGAACAGGGCCGTGGCCTCTAACTGCTCGAGCCAAAGTTTCCTGCTTAAAAGTAAAGAAAACACAGCTGGACATCACAGTGACCGGGGCCACAGGCTGAAAACCCCTTTCTGGGATGGGTGGGGTGGCCAGGGAAGAACAGGAGCAGCTGCGTGGCTGGAGGGTGACACAGGCCACAGGAAAGCCACGCAGTGGGGTGGCCCTGGGGGACAGTGTTTCACAGGTAGAGCTCCCCTCCTGGCCCCTACAATCCACATGTGCATTGTTACATGACCCGGCTTCGCCTCAGATTCAGCCGATGACGCCTGATCTTAGTGGTATGGAATTACAAGGTTTTAAATGAAAAGGAGAAAAATTTCCCCAAAAAGGTGCATTATGTTCCTCCCCCCAACTCCCACCCAATGTTACTCTGCTGAACAGCCTCCCACCTCCCCAGAAAAGCATCGCATCATCCACTTGGCAGAAGTCTTCCCAAATGGCCAAGGGTGTGAGACTTGCCACCTGCCTGGGTCACCCATGCCAGCGGCAGATTCACCCACCTCCTTCCCGTCCCGCCTCCGGCCCAGTTCCGCCCCAACTACGATTCAAATGGCAGTTCAGTTTTCAGAAATTGTCACCACATCACTGGGGCATGTCAGCTATTCCCCGTCGGAAGTGGCGGTGAAGCCTGGCCCCTGACGGGGTTGTGATACTGGGTCTGGTAATCCATTTGAACCCAGACGGTAAATTTTACCCCATCTGGGCAGTGGTGACTGTTTGTATGTCTTTCGGAATTAAGAGTTTTCCTTGATTTGATGCCCTGGCCGGGGGAAGGGGAGCAGGGTGGAGGAGTTGAGTGAGTGAGACAACCAAGCTATAGGATAATACAAGGCTTCTTGTCCTTAAAGGGGTTCTCGGAGGCAGGGACTCCCACCAGCAGGGGGTCGTTCCGGGCGTGCTGCTCACAGTAGCTCATGAGTTCGGAGGAGGCTTTGGAGACCTGGGTGTGGGCACAGGAGGAGAGAGGAAAGATGAGAAAGGGCCGAGGCTCCGTGTCCCCAGAAGCCAAACGATGGAGACAACCCTAGTGCCCATCACCTGGAGACACACACCGTGTGCCACACACAGGAGAGCACCACTCAGCCATGGAAAGGAGAGAAGACCCGACACTTGCTACCACGTGGACGGACCCTGAGGACATGATGCTCAGTGAGAGAAGCAGACACAGAGGGACACACAGGGTGTGATTCCACTGATAGGAAACGTCCTGAACAGGCAGATCCACAGACACAGAGAGTGGGTTCCTGGTTGTCAGGGGCTGGGGTACTAGTGGGGACAGTGACTGTTAATGGAGAGGGGGCTTCTTTTTGGGGGTGATGGAATGTCCTGGAATTAGGTGGTGGTGATGGTTACACAGCACTGTCAACACACAAAATATCAGTGGTCAATTTTATGTGTGTTTTACTGGAATTTTAAGATTAAAGAAGTAGCCGCAGGACTGAGCCCCCTCCAGCAGAGCTTGTGTGGCGTCTGAAGGGAAGGTCAGGGGAGGGTTGGGTCTAAGTCTCCATATCCATCCAAGAAAGGACCTGATGAGGGAGAGCCCAGCTGGCAGGTGGCCCGGCATGGGGGACAGGCCCTTCAGTGGTTGATTCCTGTGCTGTCTGACCAGTGGGGTTGCCGTGACCATGGTGAGGAAGCTGACACTTAAGACCCTCTGCATCAGGGTCCCCAGAAGAGGAAGAGAGTGCCCAACTGGCGCTGGGGAAGCTGACCTGGGGAGAGCAGTGTCTGGTGTCCAGTGTAGGGAGGCCAGGGGTAGGGGCAGGCTGCACTGTCCAGGCTGCCCGCTCCAGCCCCATTTTGAGTCTTGGGCACAGGCACACCTCTGCGGCCCCAGCCCTTGACCCTTCGGTAGTCCCCTCCCCACTTGGAGAAGCGGCGGGCAGGGGTTCTCTGGAAAGTCTGCAGAGGAGCCTCTGCACTCCAGGGCCCCGGGCTCGGATTCTATTGCTCCGCCTGGATCCCTGGAGACAGGATCTCATGTGCCTTCAGCCTCGTCTCCCTGCCTCTCCCTTGGGCTGGTCCTGCGGTCCCTGGTCACCGTCTTGGGGCCACAAAACCTCAGGAGGGACTGGGAGGGAGATGGGTCACGCCCGACTCTGCTCCTCCCCATGTTCAAAGGCTGCCAGGGAGCCCTCCCAACATCAAACGGGTGGGTGAGTCAGCGATCTCTGGCAGGGCTGGCACTGGTGGAGGAAACCACTTCAACCGGGCTGCTCTGTCTTCAGCCTTGAGGAATGCTTTGAGTGCTCAGAGTCCTGGAACATTCAGACGCCTCATGGGGGGCCCCCCAACCCCACCCGGGGGTTGCAGCGACCTCCTTCCACCTGGCTGGGCTGGAGGTGCAAAGCGCTCAAAGATCCTCCCCCTCCCACCACAGGGCCATGGGGCCAGTGTCTGCACTGAGCAGGGACAGAGGATGATGGTGCTGGGGGAGGCAAGCCCTGAGCAAACACATGGGTGATGGCTGATTTTACATGTTCACTTGGCGAGGCCATGGGTACCTGGCTGTCTGGTCAAAGGCCAGCCTAGACGTTTCTTATTATTGTTTTGTCGCTCAGTCGTGTCCAACTCTTTGAGACCCCATGGACTTTAGCCCGCCAGGCTCCTCTGTCCATGGGATTTCCCAGGAAAGAATACTGGAGTGGCTGGGATGCCATTTCCTTCTCCAGGGGCTCTTCCCAACCCAGGAATTGAACTGGGGTCTCCTGCATTGCAGGTGGATTCTTTACCAGCTGAGCTACCAGGGATGAGATTAATATTTAAATTTAGATGAGATTAACATTTAAATTGATGGACTTTGAATAAAGCAGATGACATGCCCTAATGTGGGTGGGCCGCAACTGATCAGTTGAAGACCTTCAGAAAAAAGACTGCTTGATGGCCTTGGGACTCGAGCTGCAACAGCTCTTCCCTGGGTCTCCAGCCCATTGTCCAGCCTTGCAGACTTCAGAACTGCCAGCTCCACGATCGCGTGACCCAGTGCTTTAAACTGCCTCTCACGCTCCCTCTCTCTCTGTAATATATTGTCATATATCTCTGACTAATGCAGTGGGGAGCTGGAGCCTGGCTAATGAGGGAGCATAAACCACAAGTGTCTTCCAGACGGAGACTGCTTGGCCCTCCCCGGCCACCTGCAAGCTGGGGTCTGTGGCAGGAGTCAGCTGCTTGGAGGCAGCTTGGCATCCTTGGCAAAGTGGACATGGGTTTGGTGAGAAAATGATTTTGAAAAGTGGCAGACACCTTTCTTGTGTAAGAGGCCATGATTGGCCCATTGGTCCTTATTCTTTGAAAGTCCTGGATGTCATCCTGATGTCCACTTGTGGACTTAAGATTCAGCTATATAAATACATGGGTCCCTCCACACACGGGAGCATCCCTCAGCCATGAAAAGGAGAGAAGCCCTGACACTCGCTCCCACATGGACAGACCCTGAGAACACAATGCTCAGTGAGAGAAGCAGACACAGGACACACAGGGTGTGATTCCACTGATGGGAAATGTGCAGAACAGGCAGATCCACAGACACAGAGAGTGGGTTCCTGGTTGTCAGCCTTGTCTGGGCTGGGAAGAGGATGGGGTGAGGTGACTGCTAATGGGGAAAAGGTTTCTTTTGGGGGTGATAGAATGTTCTGGAATTAGTCATGATGGTTGCACAACATTCTCAGGTCACCAAATGCCATTGAATTGTGCACTTTAAAAATAGTTACTTTATACAAATAATTAAAAAAAAAAAAAAAAGCCTGCCGAGCTGATTGCCTAATTATGCACTATCTTATTTTGTTTTGCATGTTCCTGGTCCCTGATGGGTTAAGCATTTGTGAGAAGGAACTGCTTGTCCTTTTACTATTTTTTTTTTAGCATAAAAATCAAACATGCTTATTTCAAAAAATGCAATCCATGCAGAAGTGGTAAAAGTAAACATCGAAAGGCCCCGTGTCCTCCCTTGCCCAGGGCCAGGTCTCTGACTTCTCTTTGCATCTATTACAACAAGGGAGTGGCACAGAGGTCTGAGGATGAGAGGCCAGAAGAGAAAGCACCTGCCTCACGCTCACCCTCTTCGAGGGGCCCCATCCGGCCTTCCCTGGGGCCATCCAGGGATGGACCCCAAGGGCTGAAGTGGGCTCACAACAGACCTTGAGGCCTGCCTCTGGTCTCACTGGGTTTATGAAGCACACTGGCACATCTACCCTCACAACAACCCACAACTTAGTTTAATAGGAAGTGTGTCTTTCTGCTGAGACAATGGAGGCTCAGAGAGGTTAGGCGAGTAGCCCAGGGTCACACAGCAAGAGGCACAGCCAAGTGCAAACCCCCGCTGTCCTGCTAGCCTCCGTGCCCACTGTTTGCTACGGGTGTGTCCAGCGGCCTCTCCCCTACTCACCTTAATGCGCTCGATCCCAGCTTCGATGCGGAGCTGCTCCACCAGCTTCCGAGCCTGGGCTATGTTGTTAGTGGCTGACATTGTCTGCCATCAGCTCTGGGCCCCCGTCGTCCAGAGAGCTGGGTGGGGAACAGATGGACATGAGCTGACTCGTAAAGTCCTGGGACTGCAGGTAGGGGATGGCAAGGAGGGATGCGCCCCTCTTCTGGAGCCTCCTGGGACCCCTAGCCTGGCCACCCTGCAGTCATGATGCCTCTGTCCCCTGGGTCGTGGTGGGTGTGTGCATGTCCTTCAGTCGTGTCGTGTCTGACTCTCTGCAACCCCATAGACTGTAGCCTGCCAGGTTCCATGGGGATTCTCCAGGCAAGAATACTGGAGTGGGTTGCCATGCTCTCCTCCAGGTGACCTTCCCAACCCAGGGATTGAACCCAACCCTGGTGAGAGGTCTGGCCAAGCGCACCTTCTCTCACAGTCCCCTCCATGGTTGGTCAGGGGTGAGTGCTCCCCGGACATGACCACCCAAGGGCCCCAGGAGAGCTCACAAAATCTCTGCCTCCACTCCTGGCTGGCTCAGAATGAGGGGCTTTCTCTGATTCCTGCATCTTCTCCTCCTCCAACATGGCTGGCACTGAGGCTGGTCATTCTCTCTGGGGGGCTGTCCTGGGCCCTGTGGGGTGTAGACCAGCCCTCTGGATGCCAAAAGCACCTCCAGTGTGACAACCAGAGATGTCCCCAGACATGGCCTGGTGTCTGCTGGAGGCAGAGTTGTCCAGGGCTCGACCCCTGGCCCTGGATGCAGGCAGATTATGTGAGCAGCCTGTACCCATGGGTTCTGGGTACCCTACTCTTCTTCTGGAGGGCCTGGGCCAGTTTCCTGCCTTCATTTGGTCATTTGTCCAGTGAATTGAAATATAATTAAGTATAAAATGTCTTGGGACTTCCCTGGTGGTCCAGTGGTTAGGACTCCTAGCTCCCAATGCAGGGGGCCTGGGTTAGATCCCTGGTCAGGGAACTAGATCCCACATGCTACAACTGAGAGTCCTCATACTGCAACTAAATAAAAAGATCCTGCATGCTGCAGCAAGATCAAAGATCCCCTGCACTGCAGCTAAAACCTGGAGCAGCCAAATAAATAAATATTTTTTTAAAAACCCATTTTCACCTGATTTACATCCATGTTCAATTAGTTATGAGCATGCTCTTTACATGGGACCATATGGTATGGAGGGCTTCCCTGGTGGCTCAGACGGTAAAGAATCCACCAGCAATGGGGGAACCCTGGGTTCGATCCCTGGGTTGGGAACATCCCCTGGAGGAAGGCACAGCAACCTACTCCAGTATTCTTGCTGGAGAATCCCCATGGACAGAGGAGCCTGACAGGCTATATCCATGGGGTTGCAAAGAATTGGACACGACTGATGAACTAAGCACACATACACATACGGTATGGGGCCTTTGGGGACTGGCTTTGCTTTTCACTTGGCCTCATGATCTGGAGCCTCATCCCGGCAGCTGCGCTCATCAAGAGTCCACTCGTCTGCAGGCCAAGTGGAGGTCCACGGTGTGGACCCTTCACCTGTCCAAGGACACCTGGTCCGGTTTCCGGTTCTGGCCATGTCAGCACAGAGCTGCCACGGGCATCTGTGTGCAGGCTTCTGTGTGAATATGAACCTTCATTTCTCAGAGATAAATGCTGAGGACCGCAACTGCTTGTTGGCTTTTTTTTTTTAAGACAGCACCTGTTTTCCAGAGTGGTTGCACCATTGTATGTACCCACCAGTCATGTATGAGAGATGTTAATTTATTTATATAATTTAGTCATGCACATTTTTTTTCTTTTCCTTAAGGTGGTTAAAAATCCTACTTATTCTATCCAATCCACATTTAGTGAGCCCTAGGATAGAGGCTCTCAATTGAGATCATTCTGCCCCCTGGGGATACTGGGTGATGTCTGGAGACATCTGTGGTCGTCAGAACCTGGGATGTTGCTCAACCCTAACAGTGCCCACGGCGGTCCCCCACAGTGGATGACCCAGCACCAAATGTTGACAGCGCCAAGGCTGTGAAATAGAGTCTGATCCCAGCTCACACTAGACTGTAGAATAAACCCTTGATGGTCAGATGGTGTGAACCAGGGTGACTCCAGCGTCTGTGAGTCACCTCCCCTCACTCCCACTCAGGCATGTATTTATTTATTTATTTGGCTCCTCTGTACACTTGTAGGATCTTAGTTCCTGGGCCAGGGCTTGAATCTGGACCCACGGCAGTGAACGTGTGGAGTCCTAGCCACTGGACTCTGCCTGGGAATCCCCGAGGTGTGTATTTAGGTGTGAGCTGCATCTGAAGGCCTCAGGGGTCACATGACAAGGTACCCAGTGTCCTGTGGGGTCCATGGGATCCCTAACCTGGGGCTCTCACCCAGGGAGATCCTGTCCCCAGGGTCACTGGGCAACGTCTGGGGACGTCTGTGGTTGTCATGACAGGGGGAGGGGCTTCTGGCATTGAGATCAGAGCAGAGAATGACCTAACCCCAGTGAGCACATTGTCCGGGTTGAGGAAGCTCCTAGTGGGTCTGCATGGTATTAGTTCGACATGGAGTATGCAGATCCCAGGTTCAGGAGCCCACATTCATGGGTCCCAGAGAGCCGCCCATCCAGGCTGGCATTGACCCAGGTCATTCAGCAGCAGTGTGTGCTGCTGTCATGATACACTGCACCTCTGTCTGTTTCCCAGTCAGTAGACAGAGGCAGTTACCTAAAAGGAAAGGCAGATTCCAGGTTTTCAAAAAATTTCCCACTGGGCAATAAAAAGGAATAGACTGGGGACTTCCCTGATGGGCCAGTGGCTAAGATTGTGCTCCCAATGCAGGGTCGATCCCTGGTCAGGGAATTAGAGCCCACATGCCACAACTAAAGATCCCCTGTGCTGCAACGAAGATTGCAGACCCGGCGTGTCGCAACTAAGACCAGCACAGCCAAATAAATATTAAAAACAACAACAACAAAAGGAATGGACTGTCGAAGTGTATGCCTTGGATGGCCCTCCAAGAAATCGCTCAGAGTGAAAAGGGCAGCCCCCAGAGTCACATGCTGTGTGGTTCTGCATACAGAACATCTCTGAGATGTCAAGGTAGTAGAGGCAAGGAGGGATTCCTGGTTGCAGGAGGGCGGGGGCCTGGGGAGGGGTCTAGGTAGACAGGCACACACCAGGGGTCCTCACTCAAGAGCCAAGTATCCAGACTGTGTGTGCGTGCGGGGGTTCACGGGTCTGCCAGGGTGAGGGGATGAACTGGCAAAGTCTTAGTACATGCACATAAGTCAAACCGCAGGAATCTGTGTCAACAGGTGATACAGGGCCTTTCTGTCAGTGATCTGATATAACCGTGTGTGAATCTACAGTGATCTCAATCCAAGTTTCCATTAAAAAAAAAAAAAAATTCCTTCTGTGCTGCTGCCTGCCCTCCTGCCTCTCTGCCAGACATCCCGGCCCCTCTCTGGGCCAGAAAAGGCCTGAATGTGTCTGCTCCGGGCGCGCGGGGCCCACGTGTGGGCTCCCAGAGCGCTCTGATTCAGCACAGTGCTTCAAAGCAGCCACAAAACATCCAGCTCAGGGAAAACCGCCCTTGGTTCAACTTAAAAATACCGAAATTACTCAGTGCTAAATATAGACACTGACAGAGAACAAACGGGGTGGCCCCATGGCGTGTTTTTCTTGGAAGGCTGGGGAGTCCTGCTCAGCACCCACACTTGGAATGTCCACCAGGACCCTGGGAGCCCCGAACACCCTGTGGGACCACCCCAACCACGGCCTTCCTTGTGGGCACTAAGCCCCTCAGCGCTGCTGGCTTCCTCTTCTGGGCACAACACCCCTGAGGTGCCCTCCAGGCTGGGTTATAACCCTGGGCACCCGGGGACGGCCTCGCAGGGCTCCCTTGGGTTTTGTGTGCTTGTGTGCAGGTATGTGTGCACACATGTGTGGGCGAGTGTGTGTCTGTGTCTGTGCATGCATGCCTATGTGTCTATGAGTTTGTGTGTGCATGCATGTGCGTCAGCGTGTATCCATGTGTGGGCATGAGTGGCTGAGCAGCCGAGACCAGACGTGGCCATGTCACGGCTACATAGACAGCAGACTGAAGCCCGGTCCTGGCGGAGGCAGGCCCAGCCCAGCCTCACTGCATGCCCCTGGGGTTAGGTCAACTCCCTCGGGCAGGCACAGGCGCTGAGTCAGTCCGGGGACATTCCTCGCGAGCTGCCTCTCCACCAGAGGCACGTGACGCCCCGGGCACCTGACCTGGCCGGGCCTGCCTGGGCCCAGCGGAGCCTTGGAAGGCCCTGGACGCCAGGCAGGGCCTCGGGAAGCTGCGGGGGGAGAAGCTGGGAGCGGGCCCTCCAGGAGGGAGTGAGGAGGCGGTTGGAGCTGCAGGCCGCGGTCAGGTTCCCGCCTGGGGAAAGGCCAGTTCAGGTCTGGTGAGGCCAGGGGCATGACTTGGGGGTGAGGTTTGCCTAAAAATAGAAGCTTAACAGACGCTACTGGGCCCTGGCTGGCCTCCCAGTATAGGGCCAGGAAGTCACTGGGGTCAGGCGGGCTCCCACAGAAGCATTGAGGGCGTGTGGCGGAGAGGCAAGGGCCGTGCGGGCCAGAGTGCCCAGGGTGCTTTGTGAGCTGGGCTGATGACAGACAGAGGGTCACCCCTGAGCACTACAGACCCCAACCCAGGTGCCAGGCCCCAGTGCACATGAGGATCAACCATAACCGGGGGAGGGCAATGATTCTCCACGGTGGGCTGCAGGATGGCTGGATGGAGGGACACCTAGTTAGAACAGGGTCCCCTCAGGCCCTGCTCACACTAAGGCCAGATTACTCTCTGTGGAGATCTGTCCTGGGAGCTGTGGGATGTGGAGCAGCCTCCCTGGCCCCTACACCCTTGATGCCAGAAGCCCCCCTCCCCCCGAATTGTGATGAACCACAGATGTCCCCAGACACCACCCAGTGTCCCCTGGGAGCAGGATTTAAAGCCTTTGTGGAACTCTCTTATCAGAAGACTCTCTGCAGCTAAAAGAGATTCTTTTAGGAAAATACAAGGTTTTTTTGGGAACTGAGATGGTTCAGCTTGAAGTGAAGTGGTACTGAGCAGAACAGAAGTTTGTTTCCAAAGAGGTTTTAAATTTCTTAGCATCTGGGAATTCCCTGGCATTCCAGTACTCGGGACTCCATGCTTTCACTGTGGAGTGGGTGGGTTCAATCCCTGGTCAGGGAACTAAGATCCCACAAGGGTTCAGCCTGGCAACAACAGCAAAATATGAAACAAAATTTCTTAGTATCACACAGAAGTCACACAGGGTCAGAGGCTCCCTTGAACTCAACCAACAACACGTCTGAAGAGGGAGCGAGCACAGCCTTCTGGGTGGGGGTGGGGGCAGGGTGGGAGGCAGAGGTCTTGCAGAAAGTGCAGACCCGAATTCTGCCCCGGATTCCCAAGCTGTGCAGTTCTGAGCTCCAGTTAGCTCTGCTCAGTGCTCAGAGTGACACCCCCTCTCAAGCGCAGGGCCTGGCCAACCTCCAGGTCCCCAAGTTCCTATGCCGGGGGTCAGGGACCCTTGAGGTTGGGGCAGCGACGGCGGGTGCACCCTACAAACACAGCTGCCAGGGAGATGGGATGAGAGGCAAGGTGACCTAGACCTCCTGTGCCCAGCCAACGTGGACGGACAGGTTTGCTGGAAGCTGTTGAGAAATCTTGCTCCTTGTGCAGTTTGCTGGCAGCTTGGTGGCCACTCCCCTCACCTGCCCAGGGCCCAGGCAGGGTGAGGTGTCACAAAGGATGGGGGGGAGAGAGGGGCAGAGTTTGAAGTGAATCGAGTTAAAACTAGGAGTGGATGGAATCAGTGGCAGAGTCAGAGATGGAGAAATGTAGATGGTCTATTTCCTCCGCCAGACTGAATGCCTGCAGGGCCCTCCCCTTGATCCCAGAAGCAGAGGTGAGACTGAGGTGAGACTTCCAGCTGGGCTGGACCGGTCACGTCCAGTCACTTTCCTGCCATCTTTGGACATGGTTAGTGGCCTTTTACCGGTAGGTGATCCTCGGTTGTGAAACTCTCCTAAGTCCACAGAGCCTCTGGTCTCAGTCCAGGGGACGAGGCTGTCTCCCCGTTCCTAAAGATACAGTCTGGAAACGGGAGACCCTGGACTCACAGCCTGGCTCTGCCCTGGCCTGGAGTTGGGCTTCCTCAACTGGAGAAGAGGGGGGATGTTCTAAGAGCTGAGAATAGGACTTCCCAGGCGGTCCAGTGGTTAACACTCCACCTTTCAATGCAGGGGATATACATTCGATCCTTGGTGGGGGAACTAAGATCTCACATGCCACGGGGCAACTAAGCCCACAAGCCGCAACTACTGAAGTCTATACTCCCTAGAGCCTGTGCTCTGCTACTGGAGAGTAGCCCTGCTTATCACAACTAGAGAAAGCCTATGTCCAGCAACAAAGACCCAGTGGAGCCAAAAGTAAATAAAATAAAAAGTAAAAGCCTTGCAGTGCAAGGGACACTGGTTCCATCCCTCATCTGGGGAGATCCCACATGCTTCAGGGCAACTGAGCCCATGCACCACAGCTACTGAAGCCCCGTCACTCTAGAGCCCATGCTTCGCAACAAGAGAAGCCACTTCAGTGAGAAGCCTGTGCACCACAACAAAGAGTAGACCCCACTTACTGTAACAAAGACCCACCAAGCCAAAGAAATAAATAAATCTTAAAAAAATAATAAAAGCTGAGACTGGATCCCCATTGGTCATTCTGTGGCTCTAAGATCACAATGATCTATGTCCCTGGCCTCCTCCTTAGCCATCTGGACCTTGGATAAACCTTTCTCTCTGCAGATTCCACTCGCACAATGGTGGCCAGCTCATGTGGACACCCTTCTGATGAGGGCAGCAGGCAGAGCTGCACAGGGTAGAGATGCTCAAAGGCATTAGAGGACCACTGAGAAAGTGAAAGATTTCTATCCCAAATCTGGGGAGGGAGATGGAAGCCCAGGAGTCTGGCTTTGGGGCTGCCTTTTCCTGGGGTGGAGGGTTTGCCAAGAGGCTGAGGGGGTCTCACAAGGCTAGGGACACAGAGGTTGAGATCCTGGGCCTTCTGAGGGAAGACAGATTGGGGAGCCCCTACCTCCTTGATATGAGCTGGGATAAGAGTGCTGCCTTCTAAGGAAAGGGTCCACCGGCAGCAGACAGGCCCTCACGGCAACTGCAGCTGAGTTCTGAGTAACCTCAGTCCCCAACACCAGATTGATGTGACCCTGTAAATGGAAATCCGTCCTTTCTGGGGGAAAACAGCATCACCTTAGGCTTCACATGATTTCTACAAATGAGTCAGCAGGCACAATATCTAGCAGACAATCAGGAAAGACCAGGCAGGACTTCCCTGGTGGCCCAGTGGTTAAGACTACACACTCCCAGTGCAGGGGGCCCATGTTTGATCCCTGGTCAGGGAACTAGATCCCACATGATGCAACTATAATAAGAGTGTGCATGCTGCAGTGAAGATTGAAGATCCCATGTGCCACAACTAAGACCAAATAAATAAATAAATATTTTTTAAAAAAGAAGAAACGACCAGGCACACAAGAAGACAGGACCATATAAACAAAAATCAGCAGAAATAACAGGCTATACCAACAGGCCCCCAGGGGTTCCATACACTAAAATTGACAGAGTTTAAAATAACTATATTAACAATGCTAAATAAGTGAGGCTGGAATTTTAGCAGCAAATTGGAAACTAAAGAAAAAGACTGAATGGGTGTGCAGAAGCTGACAATATATGAAATGAACAGAACAGAAGAAGTATCATTAAAGACAACTAAGGAGAAAATTAGTGAACCAGATGATAGCAAATATCCAGATCGAAGCATGGACCACATGAAACAAGGTAAGAAATACAGGATGCAGTAAGGTATGCATGCATGTGTGCTAAATCACTTCAGTCGTGTCTGACTCTTTGAGACCCCATGGGCTGTAGCCCACCAGGCTCCTTTGTCCATGGGATTCTCCAGGCAAGAATACTGGAATGGGTTGCTACTTCCTTCTCCAGGGGATCTTCTTGACCCAGGAATTGAACCATATCTATGTCTCTTGCATTGGCAGACGGGTTCTTTACCACTAGTGTCCCCTGGAAGCTCTAGTAAGGTCTGACACATGTCAGAGCTCTGGAAGTGGGAGAGAGAATGGAACAGAAGCAATCTTTGAAGAGATAGTGACTGATAAGTTCCCAAAACTGACAAAAAACAAAAACAAAAAACTCTTAAGCCATAGATTTAAGAAGCTCTAGAACCTCAGGCAGGAGAAACATTTTAGAAATGGACAGAGAAATGGCCAATGGGCACATGAAATAGTGCTCAATGATTAGTCATCAGGGCAAGAATAACTGAAAACCATCATGGAATCTGCTTCGCAGCTGCTAGAGTGGCAAAAATCTAAAAGACCAACAACACCAATTTCTGGGGAGGATGAAGAAACAGAAAGTTTCACACGTTACTGACAGAAGTGTGCAACCGCTCTGGAAAGTGAGTTAGCAGATGCTTATCAGGTTAATCCACCTGCCAATGCAGGAGTCTCAGGAGACACAGGTTCAATCCCTTGGTTGAGAAGATCCCCTAAAGGAGGAAATGCCAATCTACTCCACTATTCTTGCCTGGGAAATCCCATGGAAAGAGGAACCTGGTGGGCTACAGTCCATGGGGTCACAAAGAGTCAGACATGACTGAGCACAGCAAAGCCAGATTTGATAAGGTTAAACACATACTTAACCTATGACCCAGCAATTCCACTCCTAGAGATTTACCCAAGATAAATAAAAACATATTTCCACAAACGGACTTGTACAAGATGTTCATATGTCTATATTCATAAGAGCGGAAGTTGGAAGTAACCCAAATGCTTGTCAACAGGAGAATGGGTAAACAGATTGTGGTAATTCATACCATGGATACTCACACAATGGAAAGAACCTACTGGCAAATGAAGCCATGTGTGTGACTCTCAAAATACTTGGTCAGGTGAAAGAAGACAGACATTAGAAATATTCTCTATCTTGACTGAGGTATTAGTTTACACAGTTGTATAGACTTGTCAAAATTCATCAAACTACCTATGTAAGATCTGTTCATTTTATTGAAGAGGAATTATACATCACTAAAATCAGTTAGGGACTTCCCTGGTGTTCCAGTGGCTAAGACTCCACGCTGTCAATGCAGGGGACCCGGGTTCAATACCTGCTGGGGGAACTAGGATCCCCTAGGCCACAACTAAGACCCAGGGCAACCAAATAAATAAAATAAATATTTTAAAAATTAAATAAAATCAGTTAATTATAAAACAAATGAACAAACATAAGGTGCTGGAGGAAAAAGGACTAACAATTTTATGGATCCAGTGAAAATTTTAGACCTAGTGAAAACAAACTTTAAGAATTAGGATAAAACAAAGACATTTTCGGACTTCACAGGATCAGTGGTAAAGAATCCGCCTGCCAATGCAGAAGACACAGGAGATGCAGGTTCAATCCCTGGATCGAGAAGATCCCCTGGAGTAGGAAATGGCAACCCAATCTAGTATTCTTGCCTGGAAAATCCCAAGGACAGAGGAGCCTAGTGGGCTACAGTCCATGGGTCGAAAAGAATCGGACAAGACTGAGCACGCAGGCAACGATTCCAAAAGACATTTTCAGACAAATAGACTGTCACCAGCAGATCTTCCTTATTAGAAATAAAACAAAAAGATATTAGAGATAAATGACCCCAGGTGGAAAGTGAGAGGTGTAAGAGGGCACAAAAAACAAAATGAAACCAAAGTATTGAAGAAGGGGAAGAACTTGATAAAATAATTCCAAAATCTTCATGGGAAAATAAACAGGAAATGAAAATCCTAAAAGTCCTTGGACCACACGAGAATCACAAGAGCCATCAACTCAGTATTTACCTCCACGCAGTTCAAAAAAAGTGTCAGCATCTGAAAAAACATGTATACTTCTCTGTCTACTGCAACTGGCTCAAGGCCAGAGTGATGGGGACCAGGCCAGCTGTCCCTGGTGACTTCACCTCAGTCCAGCCCTCAGCAGCCCCAGGAAGAAACAAGACATTTCCCATCAATGGAATCACACCCTGAGCGTCCTTCTGTGTCTGCTTCTCTTACTGAGCATTGTGTTTTCAGGGTCTGTCCACATGGTAGAGAGTGTCAGGGCTTCTCTCTTTTTTGTGAGTAATATTTCATTGTGTGCATGGAATAACATTTTTAAGCACACACTTTAAAAAAAAAAAAAAGAAAAAGAAAAGCCCTCCTCACTGTTGTTGAAGTGCTCAGCTGCTTAGTCATGTCTCTTTGGGACCCTATGGATTGTAGCCCACCAAGCTCCTCTGTCCATGAGATTTTCCAGGCAAGAATACTGGAGTGGGTTGCCATTTCCTTCTCCATGGGACCTTCCCAACCCAGGGATTGAACCCGTGTCTCTTGTGTCTCCTGGATTGGTAGCTGGATTCTTTACCACTAAGCCACCAGGGAAGCCCCCATACTATACTTGATCTCAGCCAAAAGGCCAAGAAATGGTAGCCATATATTTTCCTAACTAGGGAGGAAGTGGAAGATGGTAAAAATCAGTGGTTTGTTTGACTTGGACTCAGGAATACAGGCTGTGTGTTTTTGGGTTGTGGACAAGCGCACTGGAGTGCTGAGCACTGTGCTGTGCAGGTGACAGAGTGCAAGGGGTGGACCTCATGTCAGGCATCATGAAGGTGTTACTGTGCCCACTTTTTACAGATGAGGAGAGAGACGGAACCTCAAAGAAGTGAGTATGTTAATAACCTTCCCGAGACCATGCATCGGGTGGAGGTTGGGCCAGGGTTTGCATCTAATTCCCAAACCAGAGCTCCCTGGCAGGGGCAGGTCCCAACATAAAGCTCCATGCTCCCTGAACTCAGAGGCAGGCTTCGGAGGCTGAGGGATGCAGTCTCTGCATCCTCCATGGCCCAGTGCATTTGGCAAAGGGTTTAACATACAGTGATCCTGGATCTGAGGGATTGGATCCACACGTGAGGGGAGGCGTCAGGACCCTCACGCAGCTTCTTTCTTTGGGGAAGGACTGTGCAGAATTCTGGGGATGCTGACAACAACTGTGTGGCCATCAGGGTCAGAGAAAGACCCAAGTGAGATGGAACAGCAGAGAGCCCCAGTGTGACACCTCCTGTCTGGTGGTCTGTAAGTGACTCTGGGGCTCCTGGAATTCTGGATGCTTTTCCCAAGACCTTGAGCAGACTGTCACGTCGGCTTCCAATGGGGCCGCATGTGTGTGCTGGGGAGACCTTTGCACCATCACCTTGCACCCCCACCAGGCGTCTCAAGATCACGTCTCTGTCCCTGGTTCCTGGTGATGCAGGCTTGGAGTTTCTTGGCGGTCGAGTCTGCTTCCTTCTGCCTCAGAGAGTCAGATAGAGTAATGGGTGCGGATGCAGGAGCTCTAAGATGCCGTTTGGCCTCTAGGTCTTGCCAAGATGCTCAGCACGACTGTGTGTGCATACCACTCATGGGGTGGGGGTGGGGGAGATGCATGGCAAATAGGTACCCGAGACCTCAACAGGGATGGGCGGGCTAAGCCTCGGCGACCTCATGAACAAAACCAAGAAGGAGACAGCTGGCTGGGGCGGCCCAGGCCCTGCGGGGACCCTGAGCAGCAGGGCTGATGGGAAAAGTGGGCTGGGCACACATCCAGGCATCGAGGGAAGCCCTGACCCGCCGGGCATGTTTCTGGTGGGCAGAAGCAGAGGCCGGCGAGAGCAGACGTGCTCTCCGGCTCAGCCTGTGATGCCATCTCCACCCTCGGAGGTGTTTTCCGGCTGCACAGGAAGCAGTGACAGGGAGACACAAAAATGCAGGAGATTCCTCTGAATTCCGCGCATAGCTCTCATAGCTGGGAAGAGCTCCACTCCCAGCCTGCTTTCGATAAACCGAAACCCCAGCCGCTGGGGCTGCTCTCTTACCAGAAGAGAAAGAATGGGACGCCAGGGGACGTTTCTGAAAGTTGGCTGGCTGAGCTGCGTAAAAGGAAAAGAATGTGAAAAATTCTTTTTGCTGGCGGGGCAGAGGCGAGTAGCAGGGCCTTGGAAGAGTGGCGGCTCCTGGTCCTGGTGGTCCAAGAGGAGGTGTGGCTGGGGGCCACTTGGGACCCTCTCCCTGGGTGCGGGGTCTGCCTGCAGTGGGTGGACACCCAGGCACAGCCCCAGTTGTTCAGTTGTTCAGTCGTGTCCGACTCTTTTCGACCTCATGGACTGCAGCACACCAGGCTTCCCTGTGCTTCACTGTCTCCTAGAGTTTGCTCAAACTCATGTCTATTGAGTCGGTGATGCCATCTATCTCATCCTCTGTCACCCCCTTCTCCTCCCGCTCTCAATCTTTCCCAGCATCAGGGTCTTTTCCAATGAGTCAGCCCGGCTCTGAATTCTGTGCACTGAACGTGGATCTGCAGCCCCAGGGCCTCAGCATGAGAAGAGCTGCTCCCTGGAAAGCCTCGGCCGCAACTTCCATAAGCGCAAGACGCCAGGCCTGAGAGAAGGTGGGCTGGGACCCCCTGACTGTCAGACAGCGTGCGCCTGCAAAAGGCCACCTACTGTCCTGAGGAGGACAGACAAGTCAGCTGACATTGGTGCTGTCCTGGGAGCTGTGGGGGGGTGGAGCAGTATTCCTGCCCCCCACCTTGATGCCAGGAGCCCCCCAGCTGTGACAACCACAGACACCTCCAAACATGGCCCAGTATCCCCAGGGGAGGACCACCCCTCATTTGACAATAATTGGGTTAGAATCCCCCAGTAGAGCCCTCATAACAATGTTTCTGCCCTGGATTTTACTATTAAAGACAATAAGGATGGGACTTGCCTGGTGGCCCAGTGTTTAAGGATCTGCTTTCCAATGCACGGGACGTTGCGTTTGATCCCTGTTCAGGGAACTAAGATCCCACATACTGTGGGGCAACTAAACCCACAGACCGCAACTACTG
Source organism: Giraffa tippelskirchi (assembly GCF_054371585.1). Classification (NCBI taxonomy): domain Eukaryota; kingdom Metazoa; phylum Chordata; class Mammalia; order Artiodactyla; family Giraffidae; genus Giraffa; species Giraffa tippelskirchi. The sequence goes on along the minus strand of NC_137280.1, from coordinate 97,288,483 downwards.
AGCCCACGTGCTGCAACTAGAGAGTTCACAGCTGCAGTTAAGACCCGACACACCCAAATAAATAAATGTTTAAAAGAATGTACAGGGATTGTCACCTTAAAAAAAAAAAAGATAAAGAGCATCACAGGAAATGGAAGGAGGGTTATTTTTTCTGTGTGTGTGGGAGAGCTTCCCAGGTGGCATGGTGGTAAAGAATCCGCCTGCCAATGCAGGAGACACAAGAGACTCAGGTTTGATCCTTGGGATGGGAAGAGCCCTGGAGGAGGAAATGCTAACCCACTCCAGTATTCTTGCCTGGGAAATCCCATGGACAGAGGAGACTGGTGGGCTACAGTCCACGGAGTTGCAAAGAGTCGGACACAACTGAACACACACACACACACAGGCACACACATGTTGGTTTCAGGGCCCATCCAGAGTCAAAGCTAACGTGAATGATCTCAGTTGTGGCCTGGAGTGACTCCCTGGGCCCCACTTCCTTGGGGGGCTGACTGATGATGAGAAGGCATCTGTCACACCTGACCTTCACCAGCAACCTAGCCAGGGGTCCTCGGGGCTGTGCACACCTCTACAATGACCCCCAGTGACCTGGAGAATCCCCTTTCCTGGGGTGCGGGCAGGACCCGAGGAGAGGATGGGGTTCGTGCCTCTGGGCTCCCCCCAGAGGACCCCCGCCTCTGGGCAGGGTGGTGTCTTGTGTGGCACAGATGTGGGAGGGGGATAACCTTGGTGGGCCTGCTCTTATCAGGGGAGCAAGTGTGAAGGGGACTCCACACAAGGGAGACACTCTGTCACTGGCTTTGAAGCTGGAGGCGGATGTGTGGCAAGACACAGGGGCAGCTGCAAGGGAAGGGGGACCCCCTGCTACAGCTGCATGGAACAGAGTTCTGGAACAATCTGAATCAGCCCCAGGTGAGGCATTCTGACAGCAGCCGGGAGAAACCCTGAGCGTTGGGGGCAGCCACACCATGGCCCGACTGCCGACCTTCAGGGCCTCGAGCTGGAAGCCACAAGGTCTGTGCTGGCTCGTTACGTGGCACGGGCAGCTGATACACTGGCCGGGCAAGGCCCAAGTGGGATTGCCTGACCGCCGGCCTGGCCTCTTTCTAGCACTCTCTGTTCCAGATGCTGGACAATTCCAGCTGGCAGCCACTCCTCCCGCTGAGCAGGGACAGGACACGGGTTCTCTTTTGTAATGGCCCTGAGATGCCGGTGAAGCATTAAAGCCAGAGGAGTTGCTGGCAGTATCTCCATCAGCAGCCAGCCTATTCTCTGAGGTTCCTACTCCCTAGGACATGAGTGCCACATGCGTTTCATCTCCGAAGGCACAGGAAGTTGATCTCAGTGAATCCGAGCTCAGACAAAGCCGGCTGCTTCCAGGCGGTTCTGAAAGCCCCCTCCCCACTTCCTCATCCAGGCGGACGAGGCCATGCTGGCTGAGTCAGAGCCCAAGAAGGTGGCCTTGTAGAGGGAGGGGAGCTGCGGGCAGCAGGAGCCTGTGTCCCAGGCCTCATCCCTGGCCTGCAGGGAGGGGAGGGGAGGCAGGCGGGAGTGAGTCCGCGTCCTCAGAGAGAACAGAAACAGCCTTCATTCTGCTTTAACACTTCCAGAACTGGTAGCTTTACAGCTCACCAAGCTTCTGAATTTCAACCCCCCTTCCCGCCTGCCATGAAACAGGAAGGAAACAAAACAAACCCCCCAAAACACAAACCTCCAGCCAGACTCAACAGGAGGACAAACAAGGCCTGGGTGAGAAAGCAGGCTCCCCCATCCCGCGGGTAACCGCCCCCCCAGAACACGATGTTCAGAAGAAGAGGAGGCGGGCCGCTGTGTGGAAAGAGGGAAAAAAAATCCCAAAGCCAAACAGAACGAGATGAGGTTTGAGAGAACAGTATCTGGGCTTCTTTTAAGAACAGGCTGCCCTCCTGCAGGGCTTGGGGGGCTGGCTGGCCACCAGCTGTGCCTGCATGAAAGCTGATTACCCTGTGTTTCTTACACACCTACTGTGTGCATGAGGCCTCAGCTCTGCTCGCCTTTGGGGGGCCCCCTGCACCACAGTCCACAGCACGGAAGCCCCTAAATAGGGTGTTTCCACAGGGATGATGTCTGGGGCATCTGTTGTTGTCACGACTGGGGGGCTCCTGGCATCAAGGGGGTGGGGCCAGGGAGGCTGCTCCACACCCCACAGTGCCGGGGATGGGCCCTCATAGAGGATGGCCTGGCCCTCTCTCCTTCACTATGCCTGGGGGTGGGGAGAGACCTGCTCTAGATTCCACAGAAACAGCACACACTGGACCTTAGGGTGATAAGGTCAGAGGGAGGGGAGGGTGCCTTGCAGTATCCCCAGCAGCTGGACGTGGGGGCCTCCTAGCCTCGCTCCCAGCCCCAAGCAGGGTCGCATGCAGAGGGCCATGGGCACCACACGGGCACCTGGACTTTAGGATGAGGGGGACCAAATCTCTTTGACTCTCCAGCATCCTCACCCTCCCCCCACCCCTCCCCCATCCCACCCCTTCACCTACCTCTCCCCCATCCCACCCCTTCACCCACCTCTCTCTCATCCCCACCCCTCCCCCACCCCTTCCGCATCCTCACCCCTCCCCCACCCACCTCTCCCCCATCCCACCACTTCACCCACCTCTCCCCCATCCCACCCCTTCACCCACCTCTCTCTCATCCCCACCCCTCCCCCACCCCTTCCGCATCCTCACCCCTCCCCCACCCCACCCCCTCCACCTACCTCTCTCCCATCCCCATCTCCAGCCAGGTTGGCTGTGGGCTCCCCCTTCCCGGCCTCGTATCTGGGCCTGAGCTTCCCCAGGATCGAGGTCACCCTGTCCTGGCGTGGGGCAGGCCAGCCATGTGACGGCCTCTGTGACCTTGAGCATGGTGACCTTTGGTGGGCCGCAGGGGCCAAGAAAGATCAGCTGGGTCTCCGCCAGGCAGATGCTTCCCCACAGGAGGCCTGCACCCCCTGGAGACCAGGGTCTTGTGACTCCCTGTCAGCTGGTCCTTTCATGCACGGGCTAAATTGGGTCCCTTGGCAGCTATTTTTAGAAAGGGTTAGAAAAAAAAGGGAATGAATGAGGTGCCCACAGATGAGGGAAAAACAGAGCTGCAGGCGAGTGGCCGCCCTCGGCAGGAGCCTGGAGGCGGGCGGACAATGCGCCACGGTGACAGAGGGCTGACAGTGCGGCTGGTGCGGGAGCAGAAGAAAGGGCCTTCTCTGTCTGCCCGGAGGATGACTGCAGTCATGTGAGCGTGTGCAAGCGGGTAACCGGCTGGGCCAGGGTGCTGAGCGCCTGTGGCTAATGTCAGCCCTGTTCTCGGTTTCCTGGCACCCAGGAAATGCCGTCACCCTGGCCCTGGGAGGCTGCAGCTCAGATCCAAAGGGCAGGAGGCTGGGAGAGGGCAGGGCGGTGTTCCCACCTGAGCCTGGACAACCTCCTACACATCCTCCAAAGCCCCTTGGAGTGTCATCCCCCTCTGAGAAGCCCCTGGTCTACCATCTATGCACAAGGCTGCACTGGAACCCTTCCTTGGGGTAGCCACAGCTCTGTGGATGCTCCTTGGCATTGCATTTCCCGTGGCTGCTGTCACAAATCACCACAAATTTGCTGGCTTAAAACCACATACAGTGATTATCTCGTGGTTCTGGAGGTCAGGAGTTTGACTTGGGCCTCATGGAGCTAAATCCAGGCGTGGGCAGGGCTGGTCCCTCTGGAGGCTCCAGGGGAGCACAAGCTCCCCACTTTTCCAGCTTCTAGAGGCGCCTCATCCCTGGCTTGCAGCCCCTCCCTCCACCCTCAGAGCCAGCAGAATAGCATCTCCCGTCTCTGCCTCTGACCCTCCCCCTCCCTCTTGTAAGGACCCTGTGATGACACTGGGCCTCCCAGGGGAATCCAGGATCGTCCCCATCTCAGGGGCCTTAAATAATCCCTCCTGCAAAGTCGCCTCTGCCCAATGAGGTGATTTGTCCACAGGTCCTGGGACTAGGACAGGGGCATCTTTGGGGGCCATGGCTGGGAAGCTGGGCACCAGAGTGATGTCGGATGAAAGGGACGGGTGGCTTCAGGGCAGGGCGTTTACCAAGGGGGCTCCATCCTGGAACTCACTCTGTCCTCAGGGCCAATCTCTCTGCCAGGACACGCCCCCCACCCCCGATCAGGCCGCCAGAGCGGGCGTCCGTAGTGGACGCCACTCGAGGGCAGGTGCCCAGGAGGGCAGAGTGCAGATGGCCTTTCCTGGGCAGAGGCACTGCTGTGGACAGACCTGGGGCTTGGGTGCTTGGATCTAGCTCTTTGCTCTGGGCCCTGGGTCGCTGGTCAACACCTGTGGGACCAAAGGCAAAACAGCCCAGCATCAGAATGACCAATGGTGACTAAGTATCTGTTACTCCTCTGATGTGGTTACAAAGTCCTGGAAACATACACACCCAGAGAGACTCTCCCTAAGGGTTAGCTGTAGTCAGGGACATTTTTCTTTCTTTTTAACATATTTTTTGTCTGCGCTGGGTCTTGTTGCTACATGGGTTTTCTCTAGTTGTGGTGAGTGGGGGCTACTCTCTAGTTGCAAAGTGCAGGCTTCTCATTGAGGTGGCTTCTCTTGTTGTGGAGCACGGGCTTTAGAGCATGTGGGCTTCAGTAGCTGTGACACTCGGTCTCAGCAGTGGTGCATGGGCCCAGTTGTCCCTTGTCAGGTGGAATCTTCCTGGACCAGGGATCAAACTTGTGTCCCCTGCATTGGCAGTCAGACTCCCAACCACTGGACCACCAGGGAAGTCCAGGGACATTTTTTATATTAAAAAGGCGGGGGTAAAACAGTGCAATTAGGTGCACAATTTTAGAGGCACGCCTGTGTGGGGAGCTAGACCCTAGAACAGGGGCTGCGGGCCATGTCTGGGATGTCTGTGGTCTTCCCTCTGGGGGCTCCTGGCATGGAGGGGATGGGGCCAGGGAGGCTGCTTCACACCCACTGTGCCCACAGTATGGCCCCTCAGAGAACGGCTGGTCTATGTCAATAGTGCCCAGTTGGGGTCTGGGGGAGACCCCTATATGAGTGGCCAAGGAGTGTGTTAGCTCAGGAGCCCCTTTCCTGTGAAATGAACACATTATTCTCGTCCATCGAGGAGCCCAGGTGGGCCGACGTGGCTCCCGGGCACCTGCTCCAGGCAACACCACACGTCCCCAGTGTCCAACTCCAAGGGGCCCCAGGTGCCCAGCATACACGGGGGTCTGGGGTCAAAGCTCAGGCTGCCCTGCAGTAAGACACTGCATCAGGATGTCTGGACGGAACCCCTACTCGGGTGCCGACTCCTGTGTGTCTCAGCTGGAAGCCTGACCTTCAAATACAGGACAGGGTGGCGGGGGATGAAGGGTGGGGGAGGGCCAGAGAAGCAGCAGTCTCCATGCAGACTGCAAGTCTCGGCCTTCACCCGGGTATAGTCTGGCTGTGTTCTCATCTGGGGACACTGTGGAACCTTCCAGAGAGGGCTGCCCCTGCAGCTACCCCTGCTGACCATCTGGGGAGTGCTGAGCCCCAGTGACTGGGTGGGATTGCAGGAGCTGGGTGACTGCAGGTGGGGTGGGAAGCAGGGGTGTGGAGACCAGCGCCGGGTCTGCAGAAACCCCCAGAGAGAGTGAGCTAATCTCAGCTTCCCAGTGGCCTCTGCCCCAAGACGAGGTTTTTGTGACCCGCGAGGAATTTCTAACAATGAGATCGAGTGTCTGGATCTGTTCACACTGACATCCTCTTTCTCGGCGATCCAAATTCCATTACGCCTTTTCTCGTTAATGCAGAAACTCGGCCAAGCGCCGGGCTGCCTGGGAAGCACCCAGGTCTCCTGTGGCCCTCACTGGAAAGGGGAACCATGCTGCAGGGCTGGATGCCTGGTTCTAGGAGTCTCTGCAGGGCTTAGGAGAGGCAGCTGGGGGCCCACTGGACACTGGAAGTGGAGAGGGTGCATGGAATGCATGGGCGTGACCTTGTGGGACCCTCAGGGACTGGTGAGGGGTCGCCGGTGGCTGCTCAGACTTCTGCCCCTGCCTCTAGGGACATTCCTTGGTGGCCTGCTGAGGCAGGTGGCTGTGTTTAAGAAGCGCACTTGGCTGGGAGCAGTGGGGGTGAACTTCAGGAGCTGCTGGCAGCCCCTAGCGGACAGGCAGAAGGCACCCAGGACACAGCCCTGCAGCCACAGCAAATTCTGCCAACACCCCTAGGGACCCTGCAGCAGACTCTCCCCCAGCCGAGGCTCTGTGTGAGAGTGCAGCCTGGTTGACACCTGGATGGTGGCCTGCTCTGACTCCAGGTAGAGGACCCAGTGAGGCTGTGCCTAGAGCCCTGACTCAGGTGAGATGATGAGTGGGTGAAACTTGGGGGTATTTGTTATGCAGCATCACTGACTAACACATCAGAGGACCTGCAGTGAGGACCTAGGCCTAGAGGAGATAGAATCGGATATGGCCTAAGGTCATCTGTTGAGGTTCCCTTATTTTTCCCTACATGGCAGTTGGACCTGCCACTCCTGAATTCATCTACATGACTGTAAAAATAATAGAAATTGAAAATATAACACTGGGAATTCCCTGGTGGTCCAGTGGTTAGGATTCAGTGCTTCCAGTGCAGGGGGCATGGGTTATATCCCTGGTCAGGGAACTAAGATCCTGCAAGCTGCATGGCTTGTCCCTCACTCCCCCAAAATAAAGTACCATTAAAAAAAAAAAGAAAATATAACATGAGTGTCAAAGAAATAATGACTCCTTCCTGGCCCCAAGGTCTTTGAGTAAAATGACTACTCTAGGAAGTTCCAGCTGTGTGTTCTGCTTTGAAAAGCCAGCCCCCAGGCTCCCCTGACAGCAGGGGAGTGACAGAGTGATGGTGGGGAGGGGAGAGCCAGACACAGCGGGAAAAAGAAGATCGAGCAGGCGGGAATCTTAGTTCCCAGACCAGGGATTGAACCCATGCCCCCTGCACTGAGAGCAGAGTCTCAACCACTGGACCACTAGGGAAGTCCCCTTCTGGCACTTCTTAAAACAAATTACCTGGAACCCCACCCCTAGCCCTCAAGCACCTTCTCCCTCCAGCACTCACTGCATGTGCCCAGCGGGTCTCGCTTGCACCCGGTGGGTCCCACACAAGGCACTGTGGGGACGGCGACCCCACCCCACCCCCCACTTGCTGGGGCAGAGGCTGGCAGGACTAGGATTCCGTCCCTGTGTTTCACCACTCATGCCTCCCCAGCGTCTGTTCCCATTACCCCAGCCACGAGGTGCTGGGAACACGGGGAAGAAAACCAACCTCCATGATTCAACTGCCCTGACACCCCCGCAGCACGCACACTGCAGTGCTTCCTCTTTTCCCTTTCAGCATCTTTGCTGAGGCATAAAGTCAGAAAACAAACAGTTCATCATTGAAAGTGTTCATTCATTCAATGGTTTTCACTAGATTTAAAAAATTAGATGTTACTAGATTTTAAAAATTACAAAAATACATCTATATGACATAACATTTGTCATTTTAACCATTTTAAGCATACCCTTCATTGGCATTTAGCGCATTAATATTATTGTGCCGCTATCACCACTACCTAATTCCAGAACATTCCATTATCTCTCCCAAAAGAAGTCCTGTCCCCATCAGCAGTCACTCCCCTGTTCCCCAGCCCCTGACAACCAGGAACCCACTCTTTGTGTCTGTGGATCTGCCTGTTCTGCACATTTCCCATCAGTGGAGTCACACCCTGTGTGTCCTTCTGTGTCTGCTTCTCTCACTGAGCATCGTGTTCTCAGGGTCCATCCACGTGGTAGCAAGTGTCAGAGTATTTCTCCTTCTCGTGGCTAAGCCATGCTCCCATCTGTGAAGGGATATGGTGTGTGTGTCCATCATTAACTGCTGGACAGTGGGGCTGTGTCCACCATTGGCTGAGGTGAATTTTGCTGCTGTGGACATTTCTGAACAAGCATCTGTTTGAGTGTGTGGCTTTTCAGAGCTGGCCTCCTCAGCTCACCTCACTGAACTCCCACTGCTGGCCCTGCCCTGATGCTCAGAAAAAGTGGTGATGGCCCCACAGGGCTCAGGGGGGGTCCCACCCAAGTGGGCAAGGGGCCTGGAAGACTGTGTGATGGTTCATTTTACGTGTCAGCTTGGCTGGGCCATAGATGCGAGTTCGATCCCTGGGTTGGGAAGGTCCCCTGGAGAAGGAAATGGCAACCTACTCAGTATTCTTGCCTAAAGAATCTCAAGAACAGACGAGCCTGCAGGCTACAGTCCATGGGGTCTCAAAAAGTAGGACACAACTGAAGTGACTTAGCACACACTCATGCATGGGCTGCCTAGATATTTTTGGAGACTTTTAAAAAACCATTTTCATTGCATTACCCAACCAAGAAAAATCTGATAATTCTAGTCTTTGTGCAGCAGGAACCTGGTCATATGTCATCTTACTGTTTTTTAGAGAAAAGTTGGCACAGCCCCAATTCTCCCAAACCCAACACTTAGAAAAGAGATGAACTGTGCTCACTTTGTCTTTGAATTAAAGAATTCAATACAGGGGTTCCCTGGTGGTCCAGTGGTTTAAGAATCTGCCTGCTAAGGGAAACTAAGCTGGTGGGCCACAACTACTGAAGCCCATGTGCCTAGAGTCAGTGCTCTGCAACAACAGAAGCCACTGCAACGAGAATCTTGTGTAGCGCAACTAGAGAGCAGTCCCCGTTCACCACAACTAGAGAAAGCCCACACGATACAGCAAGGAAATCCCAGCACAGACAGATAAAAAAAGAATTCAATACAATCCAACCAAGCAGAATTCCATCTCCTCAGAACGCATTACCAATTCAAACCTCTTGGGTGGGAGGGTGGGCGGGACCCTGGGCTGGTAGTTAATAGACCTGGTGCCAAGTTGTGACTTTGTTATTAAACAACTAAAAAATAAAAGAGGAAGAAGGACTTCCCTGGTGGTCCAGTGGCTAAGACCCCGAGCTCCCAATGCAGAGGGGCTCGGTTTGATCTCTGGTCAGGGAACTAGATCCCACATGAGGCAGCTATGACCCAGTGCAGTCAAATAAAAAAGTATTAAAAAAGAGAGAGAGAGATTTTTGATGGCTAGTTTCACATCAGTTTGGCTGAGCCATGGGATGTCCAGGTATATATGTGGTCAGACATTCTTCTGGATGCTTCTGTGAGGGTGTTTCTGGGTGAAACTGCCACTTAAACTGGTCGAAAGTGAAAGTGTTAGTTGCTCAGTTGTGTCCAACTCATTGCAACGACTGTAGCCCACCAGGCTCCTCTGTCCAAAGGATTCTCCAGGCAAGAATACTGAAGCGGGTTGCCATTTCCTCCTCCAGGGGATCTTCCCGACCCAGTGATTGAACACGCCTCTCCTGCACCGGAGAAGGCAATGGCAGCCCACTCCAGTACTCTTGCCTGGAAAATCCCATGGACAGAGGAGCCTGGTAGGCTGCAGTCCATGGGGTCGCTCAGAGTCGGACATGACTGAGTGACTTCACTTTCACTTTTCACCTTCATGCATTGGAGAAGGAAATGGCAACCCACTCCAGTGTTCTTCCCTGGAGAATCCCAGGGACAGGGGAGCCTGGTGGGCTACCGTCTGTGGGGTCGCACAGAGTCAGACATAACTGAAGCGACTTAGCAGCAGCAGCAGCAGCACCTGCATTGACAAGTGGATTCTTTACCGTCTGAGCCACCAGGGAAGCCCTTAAACTGGTGGATGCTGAGTCAAATGGATTACTCCCCAGGATGTGGGAGGTGGCAGGGGAGCTTTTCTACTCACAGAAAGGCCTGAACAGAACAAATTCCAGGCCTCCTTTGAGCAGGAGGGAACCCTCCAGGGATGGCCTTTGGCATTGGCACTCTTGGGTCTCAACCCTGAGGCCTCCATAATCAATTCCTGAAAATAATTCTCTGTATTCACACCTGTTGGTTCTGTTTCTTGGAGAACCCTGAGTAATATGGACCACCAGGTGCCTTGTGGGAGGAGAGAAAGGAGCATGAACCCTGGCCTGGTGGTCCACCAGCCCTCGGTCTCACTGAGTCTCTCTGCTGCCTCAGTTTCCCTACCTAGAAATGGGGACAAGGAAACTTGCTCCCCCAGGCTCCTACCAGAACGAAATGGGACCAAGCAGCCGGGCCTGGCCCAGAGGAGGCACTTGATAAACACCAGCTGGATTGTCAAGTGGGGTCTGCAGCAGGAGGGGAGGAGGTGGGGAGGGGCTGTCAGCAGGGGCTGGCCAGGTGCCTGGGAGCGGGGCCAGGGCCTGGGTGGAGCTGGCTGACGTCATGGCTGCAGCTCCGTGTCCTGCCGGCTGACAGATGCGGCAGGGCGGGGACCTAATCCCCCAGCACAAGGCCCCTGCTCTCCTGACACCCGAGCCTAGCAGCTGTGGCTCTGCTGTGATTTCAGACACGTGTGTGTCCTGGGGGACCAGGTGCACCTGAAGTCTGGCCTCCTGTCAGGAAAGGGGCCATGGACCTGTGCTCTGCTGATGGACAATGTGAAAAGATCAAGACGAGGAGACAGGCGACCACTGGGTGGGAAGCACCCTCATTTCAGAGCACTGTCTTTGTCATCACAGTTCCCATCAGCCAGAGTGGGCTGATGACAGCAGGGTGCCTGCCTTGGGCACAGAATCTGAGGGATACAGGAAACTCAGTCACTGCGATCAGTATCCTCATGTGATATTTTTTAAGAAGTCAAAATGAATGCAAAATATCTACAAGGAATCAAATGTCAAGATTTTCTTTAGAACTTCCCTGGTGGCCCAGTGGTAAAGAATCCACCTGCCAATGCAGGGGACACGCGTTTGATCCCCTGTCTGGGAAGCTCCCACACGCCGTGGAGCAACTAAGCCTGTACTACTGAGCCCGTGATCTAGAGCTCGGGAGCCACAACTACTGAAGCCTGTGAGCCCAAGAGCCTGTGCTCCACAAGAGAAGCTGTGGCAATGAGGAGCCTGCACATCGCACAAAGAATGCAACTATAGGGAAAAGCCCCATGCAGCAGTGAAGACCCAGCGTGACCAAAAATAAATAAACAGATGAATAGATTTTAAAAATTAAAAAAAATTCATTCATTAGAGACAGGATCTGATAGGGCTGGAGTTAGCTTGAAACAATTCCCTCTTTAATTGAAATTTTAACCTCAAGACTTCCCTGGTGGTCCAGAGGTTAGGGTCCCTGCATTTCCACTGATCAGGGAACTAAGATCCCACATGCTGCACGGCTTGGCCAAATAAAAGGCTCAGAGAGGAAGCAGAGAAGCCAGGTCCAGAGTGAAGCCCCCCACCTCAAACCAGTCCTCCCACTGCATTTTCAGCAAGCCCTGCAAAGGGTCCCAAGAGAACCCCATTTGAGCCACACCATCATCAATATCTTTCACCAAGAGAGGAGCTGCGATGCCCTTTCCTTCCAAAGCAGCCACGGAACCTGTGGAAATTAACCCACACGCTCTCAGACGACCAATGGGGCCATGGAGAAACCACGGGGGCAGGCAGAAAACGCTCGGTGTGAAAATGAGACCTGCCGAAACCTGTGGGATGAGGGCATGGGAGGAGAAGTGCCAGATGCAGACGGCGTGTCAGGGAAGTTCCCAGATCCATGACCCGATTGGACACCTGGAGGAACAGGGACCAGAAGGGCCAGCGAAACCTCAGGCCCGCAGGGAGAAGGAAGTGACACAGCCTGAGATAAACAACATAGACGAAAGAAACAAGAGAGGAGCCAGAGAAACTGAAACTGGTGCTTTGACAAGAGGGGCCACCCTGACAGGCATTCAGCCAGACTAAAGAGGAGAAAGTGGGAGGAAGATGCCAGGGACCAGAGCGGGGTGTGCCTGCCGGACCCCTGGACTTGGGAAGGGCTGTAGGAGGGAAGGGTTGTAGGAGGATGCTGCAGATGGAGGGAGAGAGGTAAGCAGTAGATTAGGTAATCTACACAAAAGGGACCGAGTTCCTGGAAAGACTCATGTTTCCAGCCTGCTGGTTGGAGGCCCTTCGACGCCGGGTTTCCTATTGACAGCTTCCCTCTCTTCATCTCCACACAACCACGCTTGGGAAGTCACAGCATGTTATTTCCGCTGCAGGGAGATGAAAGGGACCTGCCCAGACATGGCAGAGGCGGGCCTGGGATTTGAACTCGGGTTTCCTGGCAGGCAGCCCAGAGCTCGGTTCCCGGTGACACAATCCCCAGTGTGTCATGTGCGCACCAAATACTCCCACTTGTTTGTTCCTTTTTTTGAAAAACAAGGGATTCCAAGCCCGTGAAGTAAGAGAAAACGCGACATACCTTTTTCAGTTTTTCCAAGAAGCAGCACTGCTTTACCCTGTTTAGAAAGACAGAGAGAGAAAAAAAAAACAAAACCTGGTTAAATATTTTTAACTTAATTATCTCCAGCTTTTCTCAGAGAAATACTTGGCTGTCACCGAAAATGTGGCATTTGATGTGGAAATAGGCTGTGTCCTCCAGAGAAAGGGGGGTTATTTCTGGAGAAGCCCCTTCATTCTCTCTTTCTAAAAAATATTTTTATTTATTTGGCCGTGCCAGGTCTTGGTTGTTGCATGTGGTATCTAGTTCCCTGGCCAAGGATCGAACTCGGGTTCCCTGCACTGGGAGCGTGGTGTCCTACCCACTGGACCACCAGGAAAGTCCCCTCCACTTCATTCTTTATAACCAATCCATGAAGGACACACAGTGGTGTTTCTCTGGGGGTGGGGGAGGGGCATCTAGTTTTCTTCTGGAAATTGTACTATTCCATTTTGGGACACAGGGACCCCAAGCCTTGATACAGAACCCAGCCTTGACGCGTGTCAGGCTTGGGGTTTTTCCATGTCTGGTTTTTGCCTTTGATGGAAGCCACGTGCCAGAGTGAAAAAAAGGGAGAGGTGGAAAATGCGATCTGGGGGCAAAGCAATTAACCTCGGGGTGGAAGAGGTGACAGGTATATGGGGGCAGGAAGCCGAGGGATCTGAAGCTGGCCGCCCCAGGCCAAGAGGTCACCCGGAAAGAAAGGAAGTCCCTGTGAGTGGACCCTGGGGGTGGGGTGGGTGCCGGTGCTTTAGAGCCGTCAATTCTCCACAGGCTGGACACCCTGCTCTGAGGGGAACCCTGGACAGAGCCAAGCCTCTGTCTGATGACTGACGTGCATGGCACGAGGGGCTCCAGGGCAGCCACATCCAGCTGTCAGGGTGACCCAGAGGCTGAATGCCAGCCTCCACCCTGCTCTCCACGCTGCACCCACTGCCCTGAGAACAGATCGCCCGGGGAGGCACCTGCCAAGGCCAGGGGGAGAGGCAGTCACCTGTCCCCTCCACACACAGCTGGTACCAACCTCCCATGGGAGGAGGAGGAGGCTGTGGGCTACGGAGGCCGGTCCTCTTCGGCCACACAGGTACCTCAGCTTGGGCTCCCCGGGGACCCCTGCAGCTGCCAGGCCACTGACTACACCTCACAAGCCAGCAGCTGGGACCTCTCTGGTGGTCCAGTGGCTAAGACTCTGCACTCCCAATGCAGGGGGCCCGGGTTCGATCCCTGGTGGGGGAACTAGATCTCACATGTTGCAACTAAGAGTTCACCAGCCACAATGAAGACTGACGATCCTGCAAGCTGTAACTAAGACCTGGTGTACCTGAATAAATAAATTTAAAAAAAAAAGAAGAAAGAAACAGAAAAGCTGGCAGCTAGCCCACTCTTGAGTTCTAAGGAGGCCCGCCCTGGGGAGGCCAACAGAAGCCCCTGACCCCTGCTCAGCACAGGCCAGGTTTTCTGAGCTGCAGGCTGGCCTCGGGCGAGGCTGTTTCCCACTGGCTCCGAAGGTCCTCTGTGGTTTCCAAGAGCCGGCCCCTCTTTTCTGCAAACATTAGCTCTTTCCACAAACTAACGGTGTTTTTTTCCACCTACACAAAGGGACGCGCCGCTGCTGCCATTCCTGGGCCAGGGTGAGCCTTTCTTAGTGGCCCCAGGCCTTGGGGGCTGACATAAGAGGCCACCGAGGAGACCCAGCCGGGTCCCAGCCTCAGGAAGGAGGGGGCTGGGACAGCTTTCTATAAAGCAGGGGTTCTGCCCTCGGCACTGCTGACATTGGAGTCCGTCCCCGGCATTGTGGGGTGTGGAGCGGCATCCCTGGCCCCCACCCACTCAACACCAGGAGCCCCTCAGTCTTGACGACCACAGTCATCCCCAGACATGGCCCCATGTCGTCTGGGGGCAGAATCACCCCCAGGTGAGATCTCTGCCTTGAGGAAGTGCTGGGTGAGACACACAGACATAGAGGGAGGCACCCGGTAGGGAGGGTGCTTGCCTCGATCCAGGGAGGTGGGGGGAGGTATCCCCAACTCCTGCTAAAGGTCAACACTGGGCTCTCCTGTGGCCTGCGGGGCGGGGAGACACACCACTGCTGTGCCAAGTGTGTTGAGGCATTGGGGTTCCGGGGTGCAGAGGTGGCTCCTTACCACCAACCCATGCTCCCCTCAAGGGCTGGGACCCTGATAGCCTGCCCTGGGAAAAGGGCAAGGTCTTGATACCTGCGGACTCTGTGCTTGGGAATCCACCCACGGGCTAGAAGGCATCTGTAACCCCCACACTGATACTCGGGGGTGGGGTGTGCAGTCATTCGAGGACACAGGCAGAGCAGTGAAACACTTTGAGTCAACAAGAAGCATTTTCCCATCTGAGGTGGAACCAGGTGGTAACCAGGGTCCTTTTCCACCATTCAGGGCCACATTTTTGGCTTTTGGGGGTTTTTTGGGTGATTTAGTATCTAATGGCCCCAAGCATAAAGCTGAAGAGTTGGCCAGGATCCAAGTGCAGCAGGGCAGTGAGGTGCTCACCGAGACAATAAGTGTATCAAACGAGCTTTGTTCAGGCAAGGGTCACAGCCCCCGCAGTGACTTAATCAAAGAACTGGTATCAGATCCGGTGTCTCTAAACAGAAACGCACGTCACACAAGGTTGACTGGGGATTGGTCGTGACAACAAGGCGACAGAGGCTCTTGGGAGCCTGGTCCTGAATGTCCCCAGGAGCGGCGTGCAGGGTTCACTAATTCAGTGTTTGTGGCAACTGTTTGGCCCAGAACTGCTGCCAATGATGATAATCTACTGTTTCCATGTTTTCTCTTCTTTACGACCACAGAGGGAACACAATTTCATGTTCCCAAACCTAGAGATTAGGTAAAGTCACAAAGATCATCCATAAACCTATCAGCTTGATTTTTTAAAAAACATATACACATAGCTATCCATTTTTACAAATTCAGGTCCTTTATACTATTTGATTACCTGCTTTTAAAACTTTTCTTAATTTGCTTAATATCACACTGTGAGGCAACCATTACAGTTAGTGCCCCTTCATCTCTTCAGACTTTTAAAGATGCGAATGTTAGGTTTCCCTGGTGGTCCGTGGGTGAGAATCTGCCTGCCAGTGCAGGAGACATGGGTTCGATCCCTGGTCGGGAAGGTCCTACATGCTGAGAAGCAACTAAGCCTGTGTGCCACAACTACAGAAGCCCTCATGCACTAGAGCCCGTGCACCACGCAAGAGAAGCCACTGCAATGAGAAGCCCTCTCACCATAACTAGAGAGTAGTCACTGCTTGCCACAACTAGAGGAAAGTCCAAGTGCAGCAACAAAGACCCAGCTCAGCCAAAAATAAATAAGTAAAAAACAAACAAACAAAAAAGATTCAAACTTGTGCTCACATGTCCAATCACATAAGCTAATTCACCTGTCTGGCATCAGAAGTTGCATACTAGGCTAACTTTGTTGGACCTAACGAAAAAAATGGGACTTATGAATGTGCTTTTGGAAGGGAACTCATTCATGCGTGGGGACTTACTGTATTTTCCCATGCCATCACAAATTCTCCTAACACTTGATTTTGGGATGATTTTAGACGGAAAGAAAAGTGACAAAAACAGCACGGAGAATTTGCACCTGCCCTCAGCCAGCTCTTCCTAAGGTTGCCATCTGGCCAAAATGAAGAAATGAACACAGGTGCCTTACTCTAAATTCAACTCCAGGCTTTATCTGGATTTTGCTGTTCCCCTTTGCCCTCCAAACAATGTCTGTTCTGTTTCGGGGTCCCATCTATAATATTAATGCTACGTTTAGAAACAGGGTCTTTTTGGATATACCGTAATTTATATGATTAGTAGTAGTCTCTTGGACAGCAAGGACATCAAACCTATCAATCCTAAAGGAAATCAACCCTGAATATTCATTGGAATGAATTCACTGATGCTGAAGCTGAAATGCCAATACTTTGGCCACCTGACTTGAAGAACCAACTCATTGGAAAAGACCCTGATGCTGGGAAAGGTTGAGGGCAGGAAAGAAGGGGGCAACAGAGGATGAGATGGTTGGATGGCATCACTGACTCAATAGACATGAGTTTGAGCAAACTCAGGGAGATAGTGGAGGACAAGGAAGCCTGGCGTGCTGCAGTCCATGAGAGTTGAACACGACTTAATGACTGAACAAGTATGATGTATACATATTGTTGTCCATTATTGGATACTAAGATTGCTTATTGTTCTTTTTTAAAATATTAATTAATTTTATTTGGCTATGCCAGGCCTTAGTTGTGGAACTTGGGATCTTCAGTCTTCAATGTGGTATGTGGGATCTTTAGTTGTGGCATTCAAACTCTTAGTTTTGGCATGTAGGATATAGTTCCCTGACCAGGGATCAAACCCAGGCCCCTGCATTGGGAGCACAGGGTCTTAGCCACTGGACCACCAGGGAAGTCCCATGGATGTTTAGGTTGTTTCTGATTCTTTCCTTTACTTAAATCATCATACCACAAAAATCAAATGCACATGAAACAAATATCCAAGCATACGAAATTCTGTGTACACCTCTCTTTCTCTCCTCCTTGAGGATGAATTTAGTTTAAGGGGTTCCCTCATAGTGCAGTTGGTGAAGAATCCACCTGCAACGCAGGAGACCCCGGTTCGATTCCTGGTTGGGGAAGATACCCTGGAGAAGGGACAGGCTACCCACAACCGTATTCT
This sequence comes from Giraffa tippelskirchi, assembly GCF_054371585.1. Lineage (NCBI taxonomy): Eukaryota > Metazoa > Chordata > Mammalia > Artiodactyla > Giraffidae > Giraffa > Giraffa tippelskirchi. The sequence continues at coordinate 97,271,465 of NC_137280.1, read as the reverse complement.
TGGGTTTCCCTTGTGGCTCAGCTGGTAAAGAATCTGCCTGCAATGTGAGAGATCTGGGTTCAATCCCTGGGTTGGGAAGATCCCCTGGAAAAGGGAAAGGCTACCCACTCCAGTATTCTGGCCTGGAGAATTCGCAAAGAGTTGGACAGGACTGAGCGACTTTCACTGAGTTTAAAGGTATAGAGGACTTGATCAACTCCCAGCTTGGCCTTCAAAAAGATGGCAAAATGGTTCCAGCAGGGCCACCAGGCTGCTCACTCACCCACTGCCTCAGCAGGCCTGGGCACCAAGCTATTTTCTCGGATTCAGACACGTGTTATTTTCTCACACTTTTTTTTTTTTTGGCTGTGAGACATGTGTAGAATCTTAGTTCCCCAATCAGGGATTGAACCCCGGCCTTCGGCAATGAAAGCTCGAAGTCCTAACCACTGGACCACCAGGGAAGTCCCGCTACACTCTTTTATTAACGTAGGACATGCCTATAGGAGAGTGTACAGATCACTCATGTATAGACGGTGCATTTAAAAAGTGTGTGCACCTGGGTCACCATCACCTGCATCAAGACAGAACATTTCCGGCACCCCCGAAGGCATCCCAGGGCCTCCTCCTCAAGGGAATCACTATTCTGATGGAATTACTTTTTATTCTTCTTATCATCATCATTCTGACTTTTACTTCTGAAGGTGAGAAAGAGGGTACAGATTTTGACCACAGGATGAGCCCATTTAGGTGAGAGGAAGAACTTCCTAGTAGGTTCTAGAAGACAGAGAGCCAGCATCTGCTCAGAGAGGGAGAGGAGTCGGTCTTTCTGGCCCAACTGAGGAGTCGGTCTTTCTGGTCCCTCTGGCAGGGAGGGGATTTTGGGCAAGCTCTGGCCCTGGCTCTGGGCACTTGTCTGGACATCAGTTCTCCGCTTCTCTGAACCCTAAAGCCCCGTCTGTAACATGATGACCCACGACATTACTCTCAGGGTCAAGGTGAGGATGAAACGAGACAAATACGGTGCCCATTGAGGGAGGAAGCACTGATCTAACGATAAAAATAACACAGTGGATGTGACACACAATACATAGGCATGCCTCATTTTATTTCACTTCATGGATATCAAGTTTTTGTTTTGTTTTTTACAAATTGCATGTCTGTGGCAACAAGTTCCCACAAGGAATAAAGAGTGTGCTGCTCTGCACTGAGTCCAAGGAAGTGGGTGTGGAGATGGAATCTCCTCCTGGTAAGGAAGCTGTGGAGACTGTTGAAATGACAACAAAGGACAGAAAGCAGGACAAAAACTTAGTTGATAAGGAGTTTGAGAGGATCAGCTCCAACTGTGAAGAAAGTTCTCCTGTGGGTAAAATGCCATCAAAGGGCATTGGACATGACGGAGAAACCATTCATAAGAGGAAGAGGCCATCAATTCTGCAGACTTCATTGTTGTCTTATTTTAAGAAACCGCCACGCCTCCCTCCCCCATCCACAACATGGAGCAGGACCCTCCACCAGCAAAAAGATTACAACTCGCTGAAGTTTCAAGATGATAGCTAGTGGTTTTTTGTTGTTTTTTTTTAAGCAACAAAGTATTTTTTATCTAAACCCGAATAGTGAGAAGTAGGAGCTGTGACTCTGGGATCAAGGGCAGAGTGGCCTGGGTCAGTGGGAAGGCCTTGGGTCCTGGGCTGGCGTGGGTACAGCTGGGGAGGCCCGGCTTCTGGGTCCCTACTGATATGATCCTCGCTGCCTGGATGGTGCAGCCTGGGCTGGGGTCACAGGGGATTGGGGTGGGACTGTCAGGCTCACTGAGTGTTTACTCTGAGTCAGAAACTAAATTTCCCTTCTTTCTCCTGAGAAAGGTGTTACAGCTGCTTTGCAGACACAACCTGCAGGGTCTCTGATGTTTTGGGAGACACAGGCTGCTCCCTGGCTCAGTCATGAGACAGGGATGAAAATTCCAGAAAGCCTGGCTCCTTGACTGTGCATTTTCATTAGCAAGGCCTTGCTGTATATGCAGGAGTGGAGGGAGATGGTCACACACACGTGTGTGTGTGTGCAGTTGGAGGAGTGGGTCACTAGGGCAGGGGGTCTTCCCCAGGGCAGCTCTGCCCTCCATGGGACATCTGTGGTCATCAGGACTGGGGGCTCCTGGCATCGAGTGGTTGGGGGCCAGGGATGCTGCTCCACACCCTACAGCCCCCAGGACGGCCCCCTCAGAGGATGACTGGCTGAGGTCAGCAGGCCCAGGTAGGGGAGGTAGAGGGATAGGGTGTGGGGGACCCAGTCCCGGTCTCTGCACAAGCTCCTCCTGGCCTGGGATTCTAGGCTCCACCTCTGGGTGCCTTTGCCTAAAGCTCTCATCCTGGCTGTTCTCAGCTTAGCTGCTCAACCTCCAAGGGCCTCTCCTAGAAGGCTTAAAAAATTAGATAACCTGCTTTTTTTTTTTTTTTTTTAGTCTCAGAGATGCCCAAGAGCACAGCGTCCCGCAGAGGAAGCTGCCCTGGCAGGGAAAGAAACCGGAAGTGCTTCTCATAGATTCTCACCAACTCTTCTGGGGAGAGAGGAGGGTAATCCCCTTTCTTGTGCACTTCTCTTAGAAGTTTCTGTGCATTCTACTTCTTAGAACGAAACTGGGCTTCAGGGTGAGCACTCATGCCCTCCACTTGCTTGGGGCTTTGCAGCAAAAATCCAGTGATTCAGAAGGTTCACAGTAGACTCTGACTCACCGGAGCTGCTGCTACCACGTGCCCTCAGGCTGTCCTCTGCCCAACAGGGGGCCAACTCCTTATGGCTGCAGGGGACACACCTACAGCTGGTGCTGAAAAAAACAATAAACAATATATATATGTATACATTTTTTTTTCAGTTGAAAGCTATCCTTACCTTCAGTATTTATGACAGGGTCTCTCCCCCTCAGCTCTGCTGACATCAGAGCTGGCTCACCCTCTGTGAGGGGTGCCATCCTGGGCACTGTGAGGGGATCCACAGCATCCCTGGCCCCGCTCCCTTGATGCCAGGAGAAGCTCCCTCTGGAGTCATGACAATCCTAGATGTCCCCTGACATGGGCCAGTGTCCCCTGGGGGGCAGAGTTGCCTCCACCTCTGTTCCACTGAGAATACCTTGTTGTTGTTTAGTCGCTAAATCATGTCTGACTCTTTGTGACCACCAGTCTCCTCTGTCCATGGGGTTTTCCAGGCAAGAATACTGGAGTGGGTTGCCATGTCCTCCTCCAGGGGATCTTCCCCACCCAGGGATCGAACCCAAGTCTCCTGTGTCTCCTGCATCAGCAGGCAGATTTTAGATGCCTGAGCCATCTGGGTGGATAAATCGGAGCTGTTTGAGTGGGAGAAAGGGTCTGTTGGTTCCTAGCCTCCAGGAGTACATACCCAAGAACTGCAGACATCTGGGATGAGGAACCAGTCATCAGAGGTTCCCAAAGTTTGGAATCCCCCAGGGTGATGCCCCACCCACCTGGGGGAGCTGAGGCAGCTGGCTGGGGTGTGGCCCATTGGAGGGGCCCCAGGCGACTTCCATGGGCAGCCAGGGTGGGACCCCCCAAATGAGGCTGGCTTGCATCCACAGGAAAGAGAGGGCCAGGCGATCCACAGGCTCAATGCTGCCGGATGGGAGGGTGGGGTAGTGCATCCGCGTGTTTAATGATGGTAGGAAACAGGAATGAGAGATCCTGTTCCCGCCCTTGGGGAACGTTCTGTTTGGAGGGAGGATGGGAGAAGGGAGGGATTCTCAAGATGAAGAAATAGACGCTCATAGCATATCATATAAGTGCTACCTACTAACACACATTTTTCTATAAAAGGCCAAATAGGAAATATTTCAGTGTCTGTGGCAAAAACTCAACTCGGCAGCTGCCACAGAAAACACGTTGTGGGTGTGCTGTGTGCCAATAAAATTTTATTTGCAATAAGAGGCAGAGGGCCAGATTCCATTCCCCTGGCTGTAGTTTGCAGAACCCTGAGCTGGAGAGATGAACAGTCTCTGAGATAAAAGAATGACAGACAGTTCCTCCAAAGGTTAAAACAGAATCACCCTCTGACTCTGCAATTCCACTCCCAGGCATGTACCCGGGAGATATGGAAACACATGTCCACACAGAAAAGTGTGCACAATGTCCAGAGCTACATCATCCAAAAGTGGACAGGACTCAAATGTCTATCAGTGGATGACGGATAAACAACTGTGGTCCCTGCACACATGGGAGCATCACTCAGCCATGAAACAGGGTGAAGCCCTGACATTTGCTACCACATGGACGGACCCAGAGAACACGATGCTCAGTGAGAGAAGCAGACACAGAAGGACACACAGGGTGTGATTCCACTGATGGAAAACGTCCAGAACAGGAAAATCCATAGATACAGAGAGTGGGTTCCTGGTTGTCAGGGGCTGGGGGAGAGAGAACAGGTTCTAGGCTTATTTTGGGGGTGAAGAAAATATTTTGGAATTAGGTAGTGGTCATAATTGTACAACCTTGTGAATGTACCAGAAACACTGAATTGCACACTTTAAATGGGTAAAATTTATGGTGCGTGCATCGTGTCCAACTTCAGTTATGTCTGATTGTTTGCCATCCTATGGACTGTAGCTCACCAGGCTCCTCTGTCCGTGGGATTCTCCAGGCAAGAATACTGGAGTGACTTGCCACTTCCTCCTCCAGTGGATCTTCTCAACCCAGGGATCGAACCTGCATCTATTGTGTTTCCTGCACTGGCAGGTGGATTCTTTACCATTGAGCCACCTGGGAAGCCCAAATTTTATGTATGTGAATTATATCTCATTTTCTAAAAAAAGGAGTTAAGTATGAGAAGCTTCCTGCAGTATACAGTGTCCTGGCCCAGAGCTTGAAGGTGGGTAACCCCAGGGCTGGGGGTTCCATGGGAGGCCCTGGCTGGACGGTCCCCAGAGTTCAAGCCAGGATGTGGGTGATCAGAGCAGAGAGGACAGGGGGCCAATGACTGGAGCCACACAAGTGTGGCCTGAAATGGACATGCCTGCCATGTAGGGAGTTTGGGCATCTTCCTGGGAGCGGAGGGAAGTTTCCATGCTGGCAGTGATGGGTTCAGGGTGGGAGGATAAGAAGCAGGGCCTCATCATGACTTTTGAGGTCCCTCTCCAGAAAAAAAAACTAAACACACTCTATGACCACAATGGTGTAAAGATGGATGCATCCAGGTTGGGTTACCATATTCGTGGTTATCTTCTGATGTTACGTTAAAGCATTATCGTGGGCTTCATGGATGAGCAGACCTGGAGCCCAGATGGGAACAGTCTGGATGAGAACCATGAGGGGTTCCTGGATGGAGGCCATGGTGGGGAAGGAGAGGAACTTAAGTGGTTGAGAAGGTCGGGGAGGGATCAACAAGGATCTGAGGTTCTGGGAGGCCCTCCTCACCCAAACGGAAGTGTAGGTTGTAGGGGAGAGGAGGAGGTGGTCCTGAGACTGGGAAGATGGGGGTGTCTACTCTGTCAGGCAAGGCCACCCCCAGACACATCCTTTTTTCCAAGAAGTCACTGCAGCCAGAGGAGCAGAGCCCAGCCTTTGAGCAGGGCGCATTCTGGGCTGGGGGTGGGGGCAGGGGGAGCCATGGAGACACCGGCTCTCAGTGAAGAAGAGTTTGGAGCCACCCTCTGAGGAATGTGCTTGGTTTGGGAGTGAGAGTCTTCCCGTGACCCTCTGTGGCCTTCCACCATCCCCCTGCCCAGGCCCATCACCCGATAGTGTCTCCTCCATAACACTTACTGACTGAGCTGAAAGACTCCTTTCCAGATTCAGGGAAGACACTCATGGGAACCCCACACCCTGGTGTGGGGAACATAGTGTCTCTCCCATATCAGATGTCACAGCCCTAACCCCAGACCTCAGAATGCAACCTGATTTGGAGACAGGGCCATTGCAGGAGTAACACATGGGTTCGATTCTTGATTCAAGAAGATCCCCTGGAGGAGGGCACAACAACCCATTCCAGTATTCTTGCCAGAAGAATCCCCATTGGCAGAAGGAGCCTGGCAGGCTACAGTCCATGGGATGGCACAGAGTTGGATATAACGGAAGCGACCTAGCACGAACACATGCAGGAGTAATTAGTGAAGGTGGGGTCACACCAGAGCAGGGGGGGGGGCTAATTCAACATGACTGGTATCCTTATAAGACAGGGTCAATTAGACACAAACATGCACACGAGGAGGAGGCCACGCGAAGACAGAGGCAGAGATTGGGCAAGGTGTACACAGATGCCTCGAGAAACCCTGGGACAGACCCTGTCTCATGGCCTCAGATGGAGCCAGCCCTGCCGACACATTGGTCTTGGACTTCCGGCCCCTGGAGCTGCAAGAGGACACGTTTCTGTTGTGTGTAACTCTGTTACAACAGCCCTGGGGAACTCACACATACTCCTGGGTGCTGGCTTGGTCTGATGCCATGGGGAGGGGCTAGTGACAGGAAACCAGAATCAGGGTCCTCTGTGGACACGCGTCAGTGCCTGCCAAGCTGGAGTCTGAGCTTCCTCTTCAGGAAAGCCTGATTTTTGTTCAGAATTTAATTTAAAAAATTAATTCTGGGAGGCTAATGGCTACAGCGAAGGTTCAGAGCTGGGAGTGACAGAGAGAGGTGGATGTCAGGGAGGAAGTGGGCCTTCTTGCGGGGTTGGGTGGGGCCAGAAGGGCAGAGGCACTGGGAGAGCTTTTATTTTTTGTAAACTGTCCTAGGTGGCACAACTGGAGAAGGAACCGGCAACCCACTCCAGTGTTTTTGCTTGGAGAATCCCAGGGACAGAGAGGACTGGTGGGCTGCCGTCTATGGGGTCGCACAGAGTCGGACACGACTGAAGCAACTTAGCAGCAGCAGCAGGTGGCACAACTGGTAAAGAATCCACCTGCCAATGCAGGAGACACAAGAGACGTGGGTTTGATCCCTTGGTTGGGAAGATCCCCTGGAGTAAGAAATGGCAACCCACTCCAGGATTCTTGCCTGGGAAATCCCTTGGACAGAGGAGCCTCGTGGGCTACAGTCCATGGGGGTCACAGAGTCGGACACAATGAGATATACTTAACAAACAATTCACCCTCTTGACCATTTTTAAGCTCAGTGGCACTAAGCACATTCACATTGTGGTATAACTATCCCCACCATTATCTCCAGAACTTTCTCACGTTCCCAAACAGAAACTCTGTCCCCATGAAACACTGACTCCCCATCCCCTTCCTCAGCCCCTGGCCCCACCATCTTCTTGTCTCTGTGGATCTGACTCCTCCAGGGACTTCCTGTGAGTGGAATCAGACAGTGTTTGTCCTTCTGTGTCTGCTTCTCTCACTTAGCATCATGTCCTCAAGGTCCATCCATGTTGTAGCAGGTGTCAGAATCTCCTTCCTTTATAAGGCTGAGTAATATTCCACGGTGTGTATACATCACATTTAGTTTACCCACCATCCACTGATGGACACTTGGGGTGTTTCCACCTTTCAGCTATTGTGAATACGCTGCTGTGCACAGGGATGGACAAGTGTTTCTTCCAGCCCCTGGTTTCAATCCTGGATCCAGCAGTAATTCTAAGCTAAGTTCTTTAGGGAACCACCAGACTGCTCTCCACAGTGGCTGCCCCAGGCACATTCCCATCGGTGGGGCAAGAGGGTTTCAGTGTCTTCACATGAAAACCTGTTCTAAGTTACATTCTTATCTGAGCCTCAGTGTCTTCAGCCACGTCCTTGATGACTGCAGTCATGAAACTAAAAGATGCTTGCTCCTTGGAAGAAAAGCTATGACAAACCTAGACAGCATATTAAAAAGCAAAGACATCACTTTGCTGACAAAAGGTCTGTATATCAAAGCTATGTTTTTTCCAGTAGTCATTTACAGGTGTGTGACTTGGACTATAAAGAAGGCTGAGTGCCGAAGAACTGATGCTTTCGAATTGTGCTGGAGAAGACTCTTGAGAGTCCCTTGGATGGCAAGGAGATCAAACCAGTCAATACTAAAGGAAATAAATCAGTACTGAATATTCATTGGAAGGACTGGTGCTGAAGCTAAAGCTCCAATACTTTGGCCACCTGATGTGAAGAACTGACTCACTGGAAAAGACCCTGATGCTGGGAAAGATTGAAGGCAGGAGGAGAAGAGGTGACAGAGGATGAGATGGTTGGATGCCATCATCGACTTAGTGGACATGAGTTTGAGCAAGCTCCGGGAGATGGTGAAGGACAGGGAAGCCTGTCATGCTGCAGTTCATGGGGTTGCAAAGAGTAGGACACGACTGAACACACTCATATACCTATTTCGTGGGTTTGTGGCTCCTCCCACAGGCCTGCTGGGTGGCCCCACGAAAGACGATGTTTGGATGTTATTCTTTGTTTTGCTTTAGGGGGGACAACATTTGTCCCTGGGCTGCTGGGGAATGAGGGAAGAAATGCTGTTTGGGTTGTCTTGCGTGTGTGCGTGTGTGTGTGTGTGTGTGTGTGTGTGTGTGTGTGTGTGCGCCCTCCCTGGGGACCCATCTGGAAAGCTGCTGGGAGATGAACAGCCCAGGAGAAGGGATGCCACCCTCACGCACGCACACATGCACGCGCGCACACGCAGACACACGGATACATGCTGCAGGCATGCGTGTTCCTAGAGCAGGGGTCACAGGGCTGCTGGCCTCCGAGACTGAGTTTCCCAACCCACATGACGTGCAGACATACAGCCGGGAGGGCCGGGGAGACCGGCAAGAAAAACAAACATGCTGGGGTCGCTTCCAGCAGCTAGCTCCGTCCGGGCCTGCACGTGGGGTGCTGGGACTCAGCACGGGGTGGGGTCCAGCCCTTCCTGCAGGGCCAGCGTGGCTCCCAGACATGTGCGAGCCCCCTGGATGACGGGGTCACCGGCACAGGAGGGGCAGGGCCCGGAAGCAACCTCAGGCGAGCCTCCATCGTCTGGGGAAGGGGGAGCCAAGGCACCCCCTTTGTCCTGAGCTCACTGGCTCTGCACACAGTCACCCGGGCTGCCGGCATGTGTGCAAAGCCTGGCATCTCTATGTTTCCTCTGCAGGGCACAAGCTGGGGCACCAGAGCAGCAGGTTCGTTTTCTATGCTGAGTGACGAATCTCCACTGTCTAGTGTCTCAGGGTCGGGGGCTCAGGAGTAGGCACAGCTCAGCCAGGGCTCGGCCCCAGGGCCCCCAGGGCTGCAATCCAGGTGGGGCTGGGGCTGTCGGCTCATCAGCATCACGACTGGGGAAGGGCCCGCCTCTGAGTTCCCTCAGGCTGTCACTACAGGTGCCTCCTCAGGGCTCAGGACTGGGGTCCCTGCTTTCAGTTCTCAGATCCCATAGGCTGCCCCCAGGTACTGGCCATGTGGGCCCCTTCACGCACCCTCTCATCACGTGGCAACTGACCTCATCGATGCTGGCAAGAGGGGGTGTCGAGGGAGCCTGCTGCAGGGAGCCCTAGAGGATGCAACCCATACACGGGCCTGACAGCCCATCACCTCTGCCACCCTCTCCTGGGGAGAAGCATGTGGTGGTCTCACTCAGGCTCAGGGAGAGGGCACTACGCAGGGCATGGGAGCGGAAGGGCAGGGTGGACATCTCAGTTCAAAGTCAGCACGTGCTCAAGACCACCTTCCTGGGCCCCAGAGCTGAGAACAGACATGGAGAAGGCTTACGGTTCTCAATGCAGCTGAACCAGGACTCCGACGGGAGGAACCTAAAGTGGGGAAGGGCCTCCAGCAGTGGATCTGCTGTTACATGTATTGTAGACACGTATAATGTGTGTGTAACACACATATACATACACATATACATGTGTACGTATACCACACGTATATAGTATGCTGTATGCATGTGTTATATACATATATGCATGTATTACACATTTATGGGCTTCCCAGGTGGTGCTAGCGGTAAAGAATCTGCCTGCCAATGCAGGAGACATAAGAGACTAGGGTTCGATTCCTGGGTTGGGAAGATCCCTTGGAGGAGGTATGGCCAACCCACTCCAGTATTCTTGCCTGGAGAATCCCATGGACAGAGAAGCCTGGTGGGCTACAGTCCATGGGGTCACAAAGAGTTGGACATGACTGAAGCAACCTTGCACATATGCATTATACATTTATGGGCTTCCCAGGTGACCCAGTGGTAAAGAACATGTCAGGTAATACAGGAGATGAAAGAGGCGTGGGTTCGATTCCTGGGTCGGGAAGATCCCCTGGAGGAGGAAATGGCAACCCATTCCAGTATTTTTGCCTGGAGAACCCATGGACAGAGGAGCCTGGCAGGCTACCATCCATGGAGTTGCACAGAGTCGGATACGACTGAGCACACAAACATATTACACATTTATGCATACATATTATGCATACTACATATTTATACTCATGAACAAATCTAAAAAGAAAGTAGGGCTTTCCCACATAGAGCAAATGGAATTCGAATGCAGCATCACATCACAGAGGGTAGAGGTTTTGAGGTGAGGTTCTGAAACTCCCTGAGGGTCAGCTGGCGGCAGAACTGGGAGAAGCCAGTGCCAGAATTGGAGCTCCGAGAAGGCCCCATAGCATCGCCCCCTACTTGATTTTTTCAAAAATATCTATTCATTTATTTATTTGGCTGCACCGGTTCTTAGTTGTGGCGTGTGGGATCTAGTTCCCAGACCAGAGGTCAAAGCCGGGCCCCCCGCATCGGGAGCACAGAGTCTTAGCCCCCAACTCGATTTTATAAAGCTATTTGTGTTTTTCTATTTTATTGAATGTCACCTCAGTTCTTTGTGGAATGAGGAAGAATGTAAATAACTCCACAGAAATGGCGCTCAGAGCACAGAAGACAGACTTGACTCTTGCAGATGAGAGCGTTGGTGAGGACCGCCCTGTCCGGTGAAGAGGACCCTTGGTTCTGGTATTCCAGGATCTGGGGACCTGGACACAGAAGCCCCTGTTTGCTGTGCCTACAGACCCCTGGGTGCTGCTGAGCCAGGCAAGTCCTTCTCTGTGGGGTGGGGGTGGGGTGGTCCTGGGTTAGGGTGCTGGGACTGTTACAGCATCCCTGTCCCTCCCCCTGGAAATCACACAGCCCCGGTGTCCACAGTGTCAGGTGTCACAGGAATTCCAAGTCACACGCTGGGGAGGGGTGCAGTGGAGTGGGGGGCCTGGAACCTGTGTGTCCTGCCTCCTGGGTTGAGGCTGTGGACTCAGACTGATCCCCTGCGTGGAAAACCACCAGCCCTGGCTGGGTGCCAGCGCTGCTTGTCTGCGAGGGGCCAGGAAATGGGTGGGAGGGACGGTGGACTGGACAAACATCCAGAGAATGCAAGCCGCTCCTCTCCCCTGGCCCTTGCCTGCCCGCCCTCCCTGCCTGCTCTGGAAGGACCTTCACTCTGGGGGTCCTGCCCCTGCCTGGACAGGGCCAGACACAGAGGCCCAGGAGACAGCTGTTTGGACACACCTGACGTGTGTCATGTTAACTACAGCAAAGGGGGCCACCTCCTGGGCCTCGGGCCCCCATCCTGCAGACAGGTGGCCGGTTTGACACTCATACCCTTGGCTGGTGACTCAGGGGGGGGCCAGGGAGGACCCTGACCCTCACCCTGGCTGTGGGGCTGGTTTTAGGAGCCAGGCGTCCAGGGAGAATGGAGAACAGGCAAGTTACAGGGTGGATGTGGGGCAGGAGCCAGACAACAGGCTCGGAGCTGGGGTGTGAGTACATGAGTGGTTTCGCTGGGGGCAGAGGTGGGCAGTGCTTCTCCAGGCCAAGGGATGCCAGACTGCCAGCACCCCCAGAAGCAGGGGAGCACAGAAGGCACCCCACCTCAACAGGAGCTGCCCTGCCCAAACCCTGACCTCGGACATTCAGTCTCCAGCTCTGCAGGGGATAAGTCCCTGTTGCTTAAGTCCCTGGGTTCCTGGTGCTGTTCTGGGATGCCCCAGACAGCTCAGCAGGTACCATTTTCAGAGCTGGTGAGGACCATGCAGCAGGAGAGAATGAGATTCTGATACTATAAATGGAGAATCTCAAACAGAGAGAAGTGGGACTTCCCTGGCAGTCCAGTGGTTACAACTCAGTCTTCCAATGCATGCGGCAAAGGTTCAGTCCCTGGCCAGGGAGCTAAGATCCCACATGACTTGGGGTCAAAAAACCGAAACAAAACAAAAAAACACAAGCAATATTGTAACAAGTTCAATAAAGACTTAAAAAATAGTCCACATCAAAAAAAAAAAAAACAAACACCTTAAAAAAAATAAAACAGAAAAGTTCCTAACATTTTCATCACCTTCGAGCTGGGAGAACTTCTCTTGGATTCCCCCACCTAACTCCCAGTCCACACATCAGTCTGCTGATGGCCTTTATTCTGCCTTTCTTTCAAACTCAGTTTGGCCACCACCTCCTCCAGGAAGCCTTCATGGCTTGGCTTTGCCCTGGTCATACTGCCTGAGTGCTACTGCCTCTCCAGCCACTCCGCTAGACTACATCAGGAGTTTAAGCAATCTTTGAACCCCTGGTGTACTGAGCAGACACTAGATAAGTGTTTGATAAACTACAAAGTGAAGAGTGGGAGGGATGTGTGTGGGGAGATGGGTGACACATGCCACAGCTGATGTCACTCCCTCCCCTATCCCACCTTCAGCCTCGGCCCTCAGCCTGTGACCTCTGCCCCTGTCTGCACAGGAGAACTCTCATTGGCTCAGAAGCCCTTCCCCAGTTTTCATCCCATCTTTAGCTCAAAATCAGGCCGTGAGGAAGGTTCAACTTGTAACCTGTAGACCAGTCTCCGCGGTCCCCCACATCAGAAATGCGACCTTGAACAATCCCCGCCTCACAAGTCATGAATCTGCGATGCAGCCCCTACCTGCTCCCAACAGGGTTTGTCTTAAGGACAGAGAATCTCCCCATAATGAGACTAGAGAGAAAACAACCAAAAAAAAGGACAATCTAGGTGACAGAAGGGTAGGGAGGGGGCGGCCTGGATGCCAGGTGCCAATCTTCTCACTTGCAAATTGCCCAGGAGGGCTCCCTGGAGAGGTTAGCAGAGTTCCCAGACCACAGGAGGGTGAGAACTGGTCTCTGCGCTTCCCTGGAGATCCTTGAGACACACCCCGCAACCCCGCGTGCCTGGTGAGGTCCCCTCACTGACTCCTCATTCAACAGATGTTGGCTCAGAGAGATGAAGCTCTGCTCATAGCCAGCACAGCTCTGCGGGGTGAAATCCTGAGAGTTTTCACATGCTCATGTGTCACTGTTCAACACGTGCTAGGGGAACAGTGAATGTTTAGGGGGATGGGAAGGTGTGGGAACAGTTTGTGGAGGGCCCAGCATGTGGCTAGTGCCCTGCTGGGCGCCTGATGTTGTTCCCATAACTCTCCTTAACGTGGGATGTGGCATCTTCCTAGGAGACTCCCCCATCCCCTCTGGTTGGAGTTAGGACTGTGGTCTACGGGATTCCCAGTTCCCCACAACAAAATGAAATGGCAAAATGGGAAATACTTTGTCACAGGTACGAGGGACAAAACCATGAGGTCCTTCATATATAAAGATTTTCAATTAATCAATAAGAGATGAACGAACCAACTTAATGAATGTGGGATCCTGGATAGGACGGAAAAGGAAAACGTTCATTAGTGGAAAAACCAGTGAAATTTGAATTGTTTCTATGCTTTAGTCAGTAGCACTGCAGCAAGACTGGTTTCTCAGCTTTGATCAATGTTCTATGGTTATGGAAGAGATGTAGCCCAGGGAAGCTGGGTAAGGGTGTAAGGGTACCCTCTGTACTGTTGTTTCTGCACCTCTTCTCTAAGTTGCAAACTATCTTGAGATGAGATTAAGATGGTGCAGTAGAAGGACATGTGCTCATCTTCTCCTGCCAGAGCACCAAAATCACAACTAGCTGTTGAACAACAGGAGGATACTGGAACCCACCAAAAAAAGATAACCCACATCCAAGGACAAAGGAGAAATCACAGTGAAATGGTAGGTAGTGTAGTTAAGTCGCTCAGTGTGTCCGACTCTTTGCAACCCCATGGATTATAGCCTACCAGGCTCCTCTGTCCATGGAATTTTCCAGGCAAGAGTACTAGAGTGGGTTGCTATTTCCTTCTCTGGGGGATCTTTCCGACCCAGGGATCTAACCTGGGTCTCCTGCATTGCAGGCACATGCTTTACCATCCGAGCCACCAGGGGTAGGAGGGGAACAATTTTGATAAAATCAAATTCTATACTCGCTGGGTGGGCGACTCACAAACTGGAGAACAATAATACCAAATAAGTTTTTCCACTGTTGTGAAGGTTTCAGGCCCCACATTAGGCTTCCCAGCATGGGGATCCGGCCAGGGGACTGGGAATCCCCAAGGAATCTGACTTTGAAGGCCAGAGGGATTTGATTAAAGAGCTTCCAAAGGACTGGGGCAAACAGACACTCTTGGAGGGCACAAGGAAACTATCTCAAAATCTTCAAAATGAACTGTTAACAATGAACATAGGGACTTCCCTGGTGGTTTAGTGCTAAGACTCCATGCTCCCAGTGCAGAGGACCCAGGTTCGATCCCCAGTCAGGGAACTAGATCCCACATGCTGAAACTAAGACCTGGCACAACCAAATAAATAAAATTATTTTAAAAATAGATGATATATAGATAGATGACAAATAGATGACAGAGAGATGCAGATAAATAGATGATAGATAAGGCCTCGTGTTCTGCCAGCCCCCGCTGGGCGCTGTCCTGTCACATCTGTAGGTCCTCCAGGGCCACTCACTGCTCTGGCCTGGCCCCTCTGCACCCTCCCCACACGCTGCCGTCCTTCTGGGCCCAGAGCCTGACTCCATAAATTTCGGGTGTGCTCCTGGCTGTCTCCCCCTTGGCACTTTGGACATTCGGGGGTGGGTCCTTTTCTGGGGGGTGTCCTGGGTGTAGGTCCTCGCTGTAGGGTGTTGAGCATCCACTCCCTCCACTGGATGCCAGAAGCCCCACCCCCCACCCTGGCATCGTGATGAGCACAGGCATCTCAGCCACCTCAGGATCACCGGGTAAGGCCCACACAGAGCTGGGGGCTTTACCATGGCTGACTCACAGACCCAGGAGGAGACTGGGACTGGACCCTTTCTGGACTTCCAGATATGGACCAAACCTTTCCTGATGGGACTTGGGTCTCTCTTGCCCCCTGGACCTCACCTGCCTCCCCGTGCTGCTTCCTCTACCTGGGGAGGGCTCAGGTGCTGACGTGCTGCCCTGGTCCTCAGCAGACAGACGAATGGTCGTTCTTTGGCGGGATTTCTGTGATAAGAACTCCAGCTGCCTTGGAGCTGCAGCTGAAGTCTAGGAGTGTCAGGGGACCAAGAGGAGCTATCGCCTGGACCTGGGAATGCCAGGGGCCCAGGTTCTGGGTTGGTGAGAGTCTGCC
The DNA here is from genome assembly GCF_054371585.1 of Giraffa tippelskirchi. NCBI lineage: Eukaryota > Metazoa > Chordata > Mammalia > Artiodactyla > Giraffidae > Giraffa > Giraffa tippelskirchi. The sequence continues at coordinate 97,256,106 of NC_137280.1, read as the reverse complement.
CTGGAGAGAGGGCAGCACAGCGGGGCTGCTGAGTCACTCTGGGGCTCGTGGCATTTCATGAAGGTTATTAGCTCGAGGCAGTGTCATGACAATCACTGTGGTGTAAAAGGACCAAGAGGCCGACTCAGCTTCCAGGAGCTTGTGGGAGGAGCATCTGACTGATGCTCATGAAATAAGACTCAGAGATGCCAGGAAGGCTCCATGCTGGTCTCCTGGAGGGAGGGGGGTTAATCTTAGCCAGGGTGTCCCCTCCAGGCCCTGCTGACCAGAGGGTCCTTCTCTGTGGGGGGCCATCCTGGGTTCTGTGGGGTTTAGCTCAGCCTCCCTGGCTCCAACCCCTCGATGCCAGAAGTTCCCCCAGTGTGATGACCACAGATGTCCCAGACACTGCCCAGTGTCCTGGTGTACAGAGTTGCCTGGAGCAAGCCTCCTGCTACGTGATGGCCAGCCTCCCCCCACCCTACCATGCCTCCCCTACCACATGCACCGTGAATTGGGTCAGTATCTGGATCAAACACATCAGGGTTGGAGGTGGAGGGGGGCCTGATGCAGGGCTCTGGGCTCAGAAGGAAACAAGGTCAGGAAGACACGATGACTCAGAGAAAGTGGAGGGAGGGGGAGGCGGGGTGTGCTCTGCCAACAGGCTCCGCTGGCTCCTCTCTGGGGAGCTGGGTGCTGCCTTCTCCTTCCCGGAAAACTCCGCAGTGCAGATCAACCCCAGATAAGGAGACAAGGACGGTCCCTTGCTGCAGGATTTCGTGGAAGGGGAGCTTGCTTAGATCAGCATCTCCTCCTTCTTGGTGCCCCTCCCACACACACACTGTTCTCAGTGTTAAGCCATTGGGACGGCACCCTACTTGGTCAGCAGACACTTATCAATGACCCCCTATCACTCTCCTCTGCAATTCGATCTGTTTCCTGAGTAAACGTTCAGGAAGGAAGAACCATGGAGGCCAGAACCCCCATCTTCACTTCCTAGCTCAGGGCAGGCAGTGGAGTCCCCCACCTGGCAGAGAAGCGGGTGGGGAGCTGAACTAGTGCCCAGAGCACTGAGCTGGTGGAATGTTTCCTGGGACCAGGGGGCAGGGCAGGGGTGCCGGACAGAGGGGGACAGCGGGGGAGGGATGGGCAAGATCCAAAGGGTGAGACACACTGGGGATGCTCAGAGGCTTGTTTTTTGTGGTTGGAGGAGATGTCTGCAAGCATGAGAAGGTGGGGTGACAAAAAATGAGGAGGGGTGAGCTTGGAACTGGGATCTCAGTGTGAACACATGGCTCCTAGCAGGTAGGTAGGTAGATAGATAGATAGATGGTAGATGACAGGTAGATGACAGACAGATAGATGGTTGTGTATGGATGTGAGAGTTGGACCATAAATAAGGCTGAGTGCCAAAGAACTGATGCTTTTGAACTGTGGTGTTGGAGAAGACTTTTGAGAGTCCCTTGGACTGCAAGGAGATCAAACCAGTCAATCCTAAAGGAAATAATCCCTGAATATTCACTGGAAGGTCTGATGTTGAAGGTGAAGCTCCAATACTTTGGCCACCTGATGTGAAGAGCTGACTCATTGGAAAAGACCCTGATGCTGGGAAAGATTGAAAGCAGGAAGAGAAGGGGGCGACAGAGAAGGAGATGGTCTGATGGCATCACTGACTCAATGGACACAAATTTGAGCAAATTCCAGGAGACAGTGAAGGACAAGGTGTGCTGCAGTCCATGGGGGTCACAAAGAGTTGGACAGGACAGCGGCTGAACAAAGATAGATAGACGGAAGATAGATAAATAGATGAAAAATAGATGAATAATAGATGATAGATAGATAAATAGATGATAGATAAATACATGATATAGATAGATGGATAGATGACAGATATTAATAGACAGAAAAGCATACATACACAGATTCTTAGATAGATGACCGATAGATAGATAGGTAAGTACACAGGTAAGTAGACACAACCAGCCACCTAGAAGCCATGACACCGCAAAGGCACACGATGAGGCTGGTCCATCCCCCCACACAGGCTGATGGTCTCTGTGAGACTCTTCCACTTGACACAACAGGCCCCTAAGAAGATCCCTGTGCCCGTGGAGCAGCAGACCTCTGTCTTTCTCTGCATCCAGTTATCAGTTTCTGACCACATGCCAGAAGGTCTCACTGCTTGTTCACCAACATCCAGCAAAAAGGGAGACTCAGGTGATTCCTGACAAGTTGCTCATTCCCACATTCAACTGAGAGGGGAATCGCAGGGGAAAGCCCAGCCTGGACTCCATCTGGCGCACTGCTTGCTTTTGTAAATAAAGTTTTATTGGAACACAGCCGTCTACATTGCTTTACAAGTAGCTTCTGGAGGCTACATGGCAGAATTGCATAAGTGGCGACAGAGGCCTCCTCATCTCCAAAACCAAAATCAGTTGCTACTTGGCCTTTTATGGGAAAAGTCTGTGGACCTCAGGGTGGCTGGCAGCTCTCAAGGGCGCTGAGAGCATGACCATTCCTCTTCTGCTGGAGGCTTCCGGCACTTCTGCTCTATGTTCACAAGGGGACTATCAAGTTGGTGCTGCCACTCTGAGCTCAGAGAGAGGACATGCCAGAGGCTCCGCCCTGCGCTGTCCTGGGTAGAAGCCTCCACACACACAGTCCCTTTCTGGACCCAGGGCCACCCATGGAGGCTGCCCATTCTGTGGGCAGAGTGTGGGTTTAGCCACACTCTTCCACTCAGCTCCTCACTGTCTTTTCTGTTTTTAATTTCTGCTTAAAAAAAAGGAATTTCAAAAAACTTCTGTAATCATTACAGATTCACAGGAAGTTGCAAAAACCATGCACAGGAAATCCTGTGGATCCTTCTCCCCACCTCCCCTAGTAGCAACAGCTTACATAATTATAGTTAGTATCATGATTAGTGTGTTCATCCTCTTGGATTGCAGGAATAGTAGCACAGACTGGGGGTTTAAAGCACAGTCACTTCTCTGGTTTCAGAGGCTGGAGTCTGGGAGCAGGGTGCCAGTGTGGCTGGTTCCTGGTGAGGGCCCGTATCCATGGCCACATTCTGGCTGTGAATTCCCACAGCAGAGAGCGCTGGTCTTTCTTCCTCTACTTGTTGTTCAGTCTCTAAGACATGTCTGACTCTTTGTGACCCCAGGGACACCAGGTTTTCCTGTCCTTCACCATCTCCCGGAGTTTGCTCAAACTCCTGTCCATTGAGTCAGTGATGCTCTCTAATCAGCTCATCCTCTGCCACCCCTTCTCTTCCTGCCCTCAATCTTTCCCAGAATCAGGGTCTTTTCCAAGGAGTCAGCTCTTCACATCAGGTGGCCAAAGTACTGGAGCTTCTGCTTCAGTATCGGTCCTTCCGATGAATATTCAAGGTTGATTTCCTTTATGATTGGTTGGTTTGATCTCCCTGCAGTCTGAGAGACTCTCAAGAGTCTTCTCCAACACCACGGTTCAAAAGCATCAATTCTTCAGCATTTAGCCTTCTTTATGGTCCAGCTCTCACATCCATATGTGATTACTAGAAAAAACCACTGCTTTGACTATATGGCCTATGGCAGCAAAGTGATACCTCTGCTTTTTAATACACTGTCTAGGTTTGTCATAGCTTTCCTTCCAAGGAGCAAGCATCTTCTAATTTCATGACTGCAGTCACCATCTGCAGTAATTTCCTCCACAAAATATTAGCAAACTGAATGCATGAAGCATGTGTAAATGATTCTACATGTTGGGGAATGCAAGGTTGGTTTAACATCTGACAGTCAGGCCACACACTGCAAGTCAACGGAATGAAGGGTAAAACCCATGAGATCGTCTCAGTAGGATGCAGAGGATGATAGGACAGGTGTCTGCACTTCTCTGTCATAAAAACACTCCCTAGACCAGGACCAGGACTGGGAGGGGACTTGCTCAGCCTGACAAGGGCACCTGTGCAGACCTTGAAGCCACCAGGGTGCTCACAGTTCAAGACTGCACACCTGTCTCCAAGACCAGGGGCAAACGGAGGATTCCCACTCTCATCACTTCTATTTGACGTCTACTAGGAGTTCCCACCATGGCAGTTGGGTGGGAAAATGAAATAAAAACCATCCAGATGGGAGAGGAAGAAGGAAAAGTGTATTTGTGTGCAGATGAAATGATCAGGTACAAACTGCACAGCAGCGGACAGTGCACAACCTGCCCTAAAGAGAAACCCGCTGCCCTTGGAGCCATGAGTCTCTCCTGAGCTCAGTGGGGGCAGGGGCAGGAGCTGGTGGGGGTTATGGGGGTCCTGCCAAACTACGACTGGACTTTACAGCCTCCTCAACTCCCTCGGGATGACCAGGAGGGCATCAGATGAAAAAGTCCTACCGAGATTGGCCCACCAACAGGCTCTCTGCAGATGGACAGGTAGTAAATAGACCTCGGAAAATACGTCATGAGGTTTTCGGGTTTTGTTTTGAAAGTCAACAGCTGCCCAGAGCCCGGCAGGGTGGGTCAAAGGGCCAATTCCTTGGCTGGGAATGGGGTGGGGACAGAGGGCAGCTGGAGCCAGATGTTGGCCCTATGGGAACATTGTCCTGTCGGGGCTGTATTTCTTCTCCGTAGTCCTCTGACTTTTGCTCCCAACTGTCTGCTGACGTATCTGACCTTGGCTGCTCCGTGGGAACCCCAAACTCCGGGGAACCAGCTCGTCCGCTTGAGTGTTCTACGTCCTGCATCTTGGGAACACCTCAGCCCAGGCCAACCAGGGTGGGTGGTCATCCCACCATCTCCTCCAATGGATCCCCTTTCCCTCCAGGCTCCCAGCGCCAGGCTGGGGGCACCATCATTCTCCTGGGGTCTTAGGTGGGACCCTGACATCCCAGTGTTGTCCCCTTGCCAGGCATCCTGTCATGTGGCTCCTCAGCCTTCCTGCATCGTCCCTGCCTCTACTGCCTGAATCCTGTCTTCTCCTCCTGTGTCCAGACCATGGGGCAGGAAGGGGAATAAAACATTGATCTGGCCCCCCTGGGCCCTGAGCACAGACAGTTATATGATGTTTATGATCATATGAGCACAGGGAACTATAGGCAATATCCTGTATCATAAGGGAAACTAATATGAAAAAGAATGCACATGTATGTATATTGATATATATGTATAACTGAATCATTTTGTGGTAGAGTGGAAATTAACACAACATTGTAAAGCAACTTCTATTTCAATAAAAATCAATCTTAAAAATTAAAATTTAAAAAGTAACAGCACTCACAATGCAGCATGGATGAACAACAAAATCAGGGGAGTTTGAGAAGCCAGACACAAAGGACCACATAGCATGTGATTTTATTTATGTGAAGCGTCCAGAATAGGCAAATCCACAAAGAGTGGGTTATTGAGTCCCAGGGCCTGGGGGGTGGGTGTGAGTGACTGCTAATGGGGACTGGGTCTCCTTTAGATCCCGGGGGGTGATGAGAACATGCTGGAAGTAGATGGTGGCGATGTTTGTAAATTTTGTAAATAGACTAAAAACTGTTGAATTGTACATTGAAAATGGTAAAGTTTATAGTATGGAAAAAAAATTTTGAATGTCCATTTTATTTTTTTTCAAAAAAAATTTTTTTTTGGCTGCTCCATGTGGCTTGTGGGATCTTAGTTCCCAGACCAGGGATTGTACCTGGGTCCCCTATAGTGGAAGCTCAGAGACCCAACCAGTGGACCACCAGGGAAATCCTACAGTATATAAATTTAAACTATATAATGTTGTTAGAAAATAAATGATAGGGAACTACATTATCAAGAAGTCAGGCCCTTTAACCAAATGAAATTTTTGGATGTGTTGATCTTTTAAAGTATCATTAAAAAAAAAGAAAAGATCAGAGGTGCTATGGGGGAATCAGAACAGGTAAGGGAAAACAGGAGGGCGGTTTTCAACTCTATTGAGCACATAATCATTTTCACATATTTTATAGATGAGAAAACCAAGGCTTAGAAGTGGCAGAATTATGTGAACTGTATGTCAATAAAGCTGTCATTCTTCATCATTCCATCCACCTATTCATCCATCCATCCACATACACTTGAAATGGCATTTCAAATTGAAACGGCAGAATTGCAACTCAGGACTTGCAAATCATGTTCCAATACTATTCTTACCCTTTAAAAATATCAATATCTATTTTATTTTTCAAAGTTGAACACGATTCTTATTGGTAAATTGTTCCCTGGAAGCCTGGTATACTTGGTAACCTAGCAACACAACATCTCTCAGAGGACATGGTGGAAAATACTCCCGCAGCATGCTCCACTCACAAACAAGAGCTCCATGCTCAGAGGGCTGTGGGAACCAATGATGTGGAGGGCAAAAATAATCAGCCCTCCTCACCATCTCTTACAAGATTTGTAAGGAATACTCCTAGGTGCCCACATTATTTGCCAAAACTCTGCTCCATCTCCACTCTGCTCTGCTTTCTCTGTAAGATGCTAGTGATGCAAGCAGGATCCAACCTTGGTGTTCCCACAGAACCCATGAACTGCCCCCAACCCATGGCTCCCAAGGATGGATCAGGGTTGCAGAGCTTCAGGGCAGATTCTGCTTTGCTGAAGCTAGGTTGAAAAGCAGTGGTGGTATTTAAGAGGAAAAACACGCTTCTTCTTTATGCTTTCTTGGTATATCCTAGATTTTTCAGTACATTGTCATTTAAAAAAAAAAGTTAATTGACTTTTTTTTAAGAGGGAGATTATAAGGGACCAAGCATGTGACCTGGAGTTCCCCTCTCTCCCAACTCCCTGACAGGGTTATTCAGCTAAAGAACCAATGTAGAGGAAAAGTTTTCCCCAGGGCTAATGACTGAAAACTCTCTTTTATACCTGGGAGTTTCAGGATGGGTGAGACCCATAAGTAAAGTCAATAAAAAGGCAGATAACAAACTGGGAAAATTACTCACAGCATATGTAATGGACAAAGTGTTAGTGACCATCATATGTAAAGAGCACCTACAAATCAATAATATGAAAATCTCAGGAAAAATAAAATACTTAATGAAGAGATACAAATAACAGAGAGAGAGAGGAAGAAAGAAAGAAAAATAAGGAAGAAAAAGGTGATCAATATCTTTAATGACCAAATAAATGAAGATTAATACATCAAATTAATCATTTGATGATTGAGACATCATTTTTCACATCACTGACTGGCAAAACTTTTCCATTTAATTACTAACCATCATGACAAGGCTGTGGGGGCAATGGTGCTATTGAAGGGCATTTAAATTGATAAAAGCTTTGTAGAAGGTTATTTCTCAATGACTAACTCGGTTTTAAATGTGTCAGGTGAGGTGAGGGCACACGGGAAACCTCTGCACCTTCCCCTATGAACCAACAAGTGTCTTTAAAATCTATTGAAATAAAATAGGGCATACTTATTGCAATTGACAAAAAGTGACAGGCAAAATATACTGTTAAATTTTTGTTAAAGGCAGAAAAGTAGAATTGTTGTATTTTTGTTTTGCTTTGAGAAAGATCACCCTCTGTCATGGGACATGTTTCTAGCAACAGGGCAGATTTCATGGCTTGTGTCTCCCCTCCTGTAAAGCCCAAGCAATACTCGATGAAAGAAAACTAACACCCTGGGCTCACAGAAAGGAAGAAAACTAACAGAAACTCAAGATGTGAGAGGATTGGGCACCTGGGTGGTGGGAGGTGGCGTCTCCACTGCTAGGCGAGAGCCCAGGAGCTGGGCTCAGCCACCTTTGTGTTGCTACTGTATATATCATCTCTCTCTTTCTAATTTGTAGCCTTAGGTTTTCAGATAAATTGTGAAGATAGTATAGAGTCTTCATATACTCCACACCCAGTTTCCCTTACTGTTAATTTCTGGCATCAGCATGGTAGATTGGTCTTAATGAATGAACCAATACTGATACATTATTATTAACAATAATCCATATTTATTCAGATTTCCTTAGCATTTCCCCAATGTTCTTTTTCAGTCATAGGATCCCACTCAGGACCAGATGCTACACTTAGATGCTGTGATGGTTAATTTTAATAGGTATATATTTAAAAGGACAGGACCCCCATGGGGCCGCATCCTCAGGGGAAGAGAGATTAGATAGAAAGTCCACCTGGGTGTGCAGAGATGCAGTAAGACACTGCCTCCATCTGAGTCTATGGGCTTCCCTGAGGATTGGATGCCAGAGTCCTATTCTCACCCCTAGGTGGCTTAGAAACTGGAACGAAGAAATCAACCTATAATGTGGTCCCAAACATCTGAGGAATCTACCAGAACCCAACCACTGCAAAGGGACATACTCTCAAGCCCAGGCCACCCAGGATTCTCCCAGCCAAAGCTTGGGACCACAAATGTGCAACATACTTGGCATCTTCACACACCCCCACCTCCGTGGGTACCCAAGCACAGGGAAGTCTAGAAAGAAGGGTCAGAGGTGAAACGGGAACAGTGATGGATGGCATTTAGTTAACACATTACTCTCATCTGGCCTTCCACTTAACTTTTCCCATAAATTATCCAATTTCACACTCACAACAACTCTTTGATGGTTATTATTCCATCAAAAAAACAAGGAAGCTGAAACACAGAAAAACAAAGAAACTTGCTCAAGACTCATAATTAAAATTTGTGGGCAAAATCTAGACTGGACACTCGGCCCACCCCCTGTCCCCGTCAGTGAGCATCAGTTCCTGTCCATCCCACGCTCTCAACCGGGGTTAATTCCGGGTAGCAGGGCTTGCCATTAGAGATTTCCACTTTCTCATGCCTGCGTTGTTTACAAAGACATTTTCTGAATACTGTCAGGATGATTCACTTTTTCAACTATCGCTCTTTGTCATAGGTATCTTTTATTTGGCATTTCATTCAGCTTTCTGAATGCCTATGACAGTATTAAATTACTAACACCATCGTTGTTGTTTAGTCGCTGAGTCGTGTCCGACTCTTCTGAGACCCCATGGACTGTAGCCTGCCAGGCTCCTCTGTCTATGGGATTTCCCAGGCAAGTACACTGAAGTGGGTTGCCATCTCCTTCTCCAGGGCATCTTCCCAACTCAGGGATTTGTGACCACGGAGCCACTCCTGAAGCCCTATAAATACATTCTCGATGGTGGGAGGGTGGTGGAACTTGATTCCTGGGGAGGTGAGAAAAATCTTACTCTTTTTATGCATGAAGCGCAGCTGTGCAGACAGCACATAAGCAGTTACACAGTGTACCTGTGCTGTTAGCATTTTACAGGTCTTCCATGAGGAGAATTTTCTCTCATCAGCTCTTTGATTACCAGAACTTAATTTTTCCCAATAATGATCAACCTCCAAAGAAGAACAAAAAAGGTTTTCTTTTTTTAAAAACTGAACTACAGTTGATTTACAATGTTATGTTAGTTTCAGGCATACAGCAAAGTGATTCAGCTATATATGTGTGAGTGTGTACATATATATATATTCTTTTTCAGATTCTTTTCCATCATAGGTTATTATAAGATATTGAATATAGTTCCTTGGGCTCTATAGTAAATTCTTGCCGTTTATGTATTTTATACTTATTGCTGTGTGTCTGTTAATCCCATACTCCTAATTTATCCCTCCTCTCAGTTTCCCTTTGGTAATCATAAGTTTGTTCTCTGTGTCTGTGAGTCTTTTTCTGTTTTATAAATAAATTTATTTGTATCATATTTTAGATTCCACATATTACTGACATCATCCAATATTTGTCTTTCTCTGGCTTAATTCACGTAGTATGAGAATCTCTAGGTCCATCCATGTTACTGCAAATGGCACTATTTCATCCATTTTATGGCTGAGTAGTGGAGAAGGCAATGGCAACCCACTCGAGTACTCTTGCCTGGAAAATCCCATGGATGGAGGAGCCTGGTAGGCTGCAGTCCATGGGGTCGCTAAGAATCAGACACGACTGAGCGACTTCACTTTCACTTTTCACTTTCCTGCATTGGAGAAGGAAATGGCAACCCACTCCAGTGTTCTTGCCTGGAGAATCCCAGGGACAGGACAGCCTGGTGGGCTGCCGTCTATGGGGCAGCACAGAGTCGGACATGACTGAAGCAACTTAGCAGCAGCAGCAGCAACAGCATTCATTGTGTATATATACTGCATTTTCTTTATCCACTCATCTGTTAATGGACACTTAGGCTGCTTCCACGTCTTGGCTATTGTGAATAGTGCTGCTGTGAACACTGGGGTGCATGTATTTTCGAATTAGTGATTTATGTGGAAATATATCCAGGATTGGGATTGCTAGATCATATGGTAACCCTATCTTTGCTTTCTCAAGAAACCTTCATACTGTCCTCCATAGTGACTGCACCAATTTTCATTCCTGCCAACAGTGTAGGAGGGTTGGACAATTTAGGTTTTAGAAAGTATCACATGAGGTGGGAGGGAGGTTCAAGAGGGAGGGGACATACATATACCTATGGCTGACTCATATTGATACATGGCAGAAACCAGCACAATGTTGTAAAGCAATTATCCTCCAATTAAAACATAAATATTTTTTAAAAATCTATTTTGCTATACTCATCGCAAAAAAAAAAACCAAAAAAAACGCACCACATGAACTCATGGCATTTAGATATACAGTGTGTTCTCATCCACTACTCGCATTATTCTTTTTGATGAGCAGTTAGGACAAGCAAGTCTAACAAGGCTCTGGGGGTGGGGAGTGATAGTGAAAAACAGAAAAGAAAACAGAAGGTTGAGAGGACACGGATTTATACGGAGCCAGTATCACTTCTGTATTAACTTATGTTTATATGAAGGAAAAAAAAGATAAAAGCTGAGCTAAAAGGTCATCTTACTACAAGCTAGAAGATGTCTCGTTTCTAAGAAGCTTCTCCAAAAATGGGAAGTTGAGTTTCCAAGGAACATTTCCACTGAGTTTCAGTGAGAAAGGGGGGCCACGAGGAGGGGAGGGGAGGGGAGGGGAGGTGGGGGGTGGGGCTGGAGAAACCAAAGGCGGCTGGGTCCTGTGAGTACAAACACCACGTGCTGCTCTGCTGGCCGGCCCGCTGGCCCGGGCTGACCCTGTGGAGTGCTGCGCTGTTCCTGGCTGACTCCGGGAATGTCAGTCTTCTGGAGAATCTACGCTGGGATCTGAGGTTTCAGTTTCACCAAAATAAATCCTGCGCTGGCCCAGCCCTTCCTCACTTCATCCAAATAAACCAGGCCGGTTTTCTGAGAGTATTTCAAGGGGAGATGGGCACAGCCCTCCCGGCCTCCAGAATGCAGGATGTGGGAGCTGCCAGACAGGCCCTCAGCCCTCAGCAGCCCTGCATGCCCCGGGGGTACCAAAACTCCAAAATTCAGGGAAGTCTGGGCATTTCTCTAAGGCTGTGGAGTAGGTTGTCCAGCAGGGTTTAGTCTGGGACATCAAAGTTCAGAAGCAACACAGAAGCACTTGAAGGAAGGGAGGTGGTGGTCTCCCCACTCCCACCACCCCTCTCACCTCCAGGGGATCCTTGCCTCTTGTATTTTTTAAGGCAGGCTCCTTCATTTGTTAACAGACCTCGTGGGATAGGAACAGTGTTCTCAGGTGGACATTCAGGGAGGGTCATCCTCTGAGGGGCATTCTGGGCACTGTAAGGTGTGGAGCAGCCTTGTTGGCCCCACCCCCTTGATGCCAGGAGTCCACCCTGGTCATGACAACCATAGACATCCCAGACATCCCCCAGGGTCCCCTGGGGGCCAGTCCACCCAGGTGAGAGCCCTGGTCTAGAAGAACTTATACTTGAACAAGCAACTGGCCTCTGTGGATTCAGCTCAAGGGATGCCCAAAGTGAAACTGCTGAAAGACTGGTCTGGGGACTCCTCCTCCCCGGCGATCCAGCCCTGGTAGGTCAGTCAATCCCTCCTGCATCTCCTGGGGCTGTGCTGTCAGTGCCCCAGTGGGTGCTTGCCACTTGGAGCCATGGATGGGTGAAGGGACAAAGGAACAGTGTAGAAAAAAGGCACGGCAATGTGGGAAAGTCTGGCTGACACCCGTGGAAGCCATAAATGACCCCCTGTTACTCAGTCCGTGTCCTCCTTGATAAAGTTCCATCTGCAGCCTTCAAATGACTTGGGAAAATGTCAGCCAGGAGTTTAGAAAAACGACTGACAAAGGAACTGAACTGCGGCCTCTAAGACCGTGATAAGGTTGGAAATAGCATTCTCTCCTTGGAACTCCAGGCCTTCCAAGGTCTAGTCCAGCCTTTTCGTGGCCCTCAGGTTGGGTTGACCACTTAAGGAAAGTTCCTAATTCATTTACAACAGGATGCAATCCAGGGGCTTCCCTGGTGGTCCAGTGGTTAAGACTCCATGATCCCACTGTAGAGGTTATGGGTTTGATCCCTGGTCAGAGAACCAAGATCCCACACGCCATGATGTGCCATGCAGAGTGGCCAAAATAAAACCAATAAATAAATAAATCTTAAAAAATAAGATGCCAGAAGTGCATTAGGACGGGAGCTTGTGTGGGGACCCCCAGGCACCTTCAGTCCTAATTGTCTTGAGAGTCTGACCTCTGAAACCTATATTTGCAAAAATTCAGATTACTGCAATTGGGAGCAACTTGTTGTGTTTAGGGGTGGGGGTGTTAAGGTGTGTCTCATTATTTGAGCGTTCAGCATCACGAATTCAATTCAATGACTGTGAGTGGGACTGAAAACACAACATGAGGGAAGTTTTGTAAATGGAGCAGAGAGGAAGTCCACTCATCATTCTGGAAAGGCACTCACAGGGGATGCACCCAGAGCGAGACGGTAATGCCCAATTAAGCTGCCCCCATTCAGTCCCTGTTCCAGACACTCTCAGGGTGAAAAGCCTTGCACTGTGTGATGACCACTTCTATTCTTACTATTTTTAACAGCACAGCCCCTAAATGCAAGCCATCTGCTTCTGGATGTAGATGAGGTTACAGCTGACTGTTCTGACAGTGGAGGGAAAACGGGCCATGTCAAACTCACTGAGTGACAGGTTCCCTGGGACATTTTGCTTTATCTCCGTTTTAATCTTTTAAAAGATAACAAGTAGAGGAACACTTCTGGCAGCTGACAACATCGACTCTAGAAGAGTTGGTTCTCAAGTCCGATTTCTGCTGTCCAGTGGCTGTGGGAGATGGGGAAATGGAATTGGAATGGATCTCCTGGCGTCTTGCCTGTAAAATGAAGCCAGTAGCAGCATTTGCCTTAAAAGGCAAATGAGGAAAAGATCTCCTGGAACTGTTACTCCAGTGATCCTTGCACTTTCTGGCTGTGGGACCCATTTACACTCTTAAAAATGATTGAGGCAGGACTTCCTTGGTGGCCCAATGGCTAAGACTCCACGTTTCCAACGCAGGGGGCCTTGGTTCAACCCCTGGTCAGGGTACTAGATCCCACATGCTGCAACTAAGACCCAGGTGCAGACAAATAAATAATAAATAAATAAAAATAAATATAAAAAATGGTCCCATGTGTGATAAAATTACAAGACTCTCAAGCACAACTGAGTGTGTGTAAAACCAGTGAAGTCTGAATGAGTTTTGTGGGCTGTACCCATGTCGGTTTCCCAGATTTGATATTGTACTTCAGTTATTCAACGTGTTAATGCTGAAGGAGGAGACTTGCCCAGTGTTTCAGTGGTTAGTGCTCTGAGCTTCCACTGCTGGGGGTATGGATTTGACCCCTGGTTGGAAAACTGAAGATCCCACAGGCTGAGTGACATGGCCAGAAAAAAGAAAAAAAAAAGTTGGAAGAGGAAGGAGTCCACAGGACCTCCTGCCCACTTCTTTGCAACTCCTTATAAATCTGTATTTAAAAATCAAAAGTATGGACTTCCCTAGTGGTCCAGGGGCTAAGCTCCACACTTCCAATGCAGAGGGCCCAGGTTCCATCCCTGGTCAGGAACTTAGATCCCACATGTTGCAACTCAGACTTGGGACAGCTAAATAAATATTTAAAAATAAATAAATAAAAACAATTTTTTAAGTACATACAGGTGAAACCTTCTTAGACCCAACACCAAAAGCACAAGTGACACAAGGAAAATAATAGATAAACGGGGGGGGGGGACTTCATCAAAGGTAAAAGTATTTATGTTTCAAAGGACACTGCAAGAAAGTGAATAGACAATCCACAGAATGGGATGACGTATTTGCAAGTCCTATCTCTGGATGAGGAACTTGCCTAAAAAAACCACACCCACATACATTGTCATGATAATAAAAAGGTATTGGGGAGGGCGGGCGCAAGTGGGGATGCAGGGGGTATTTGGGAACCCTGTATTTCCTCTCAATTTTGCTGTGAACCTAAAAATGCTCTAAAAAATGTCTATTTTAAAAAAATATGTATTGAGGACCCCAGACAGCTCAGGTTTAAAAAAAAACTATCTCTAAAATTTTAGCAGGACTACATTTTTAAATGACAAGTCTTTCAAAAACAAAACTGTTTTTTAGGGAGAATAGTGGTATTTGCTGCAATTTGCAAATTTCTTCCGTGTGTGGCTTAACGGAAGACAGCTGGATTCTCATACCAGCTCCTGTGTTCAATCTGCTGTGACATCAGAGCCACGTCACCACTGGAAAACGGCACACATGGGTGAGAAAACATGAGTGACAGGCCAGGGGTGCTGAGCCCTGGGACACTACCAGGGAGAACCGGCTGCAGGATCTCGGCTCCAGGTCACCGCTGGGAAAACGAGCTCAGAACTGGCACCAGACCTGCCCGAGTCCACCACATGCAGCTCAAGTCCCCTGGTAAACCTGGGTAGGGAAGACCCCCTGGAGAAGGAAATGGCAACCCACTCCAGTATTCTTGCCTGGAGAATCCCATGGACAGAGGAGCCTGGTGGGCCCCAGTCCATACGGCGGCATAGAGTCAGACACAACAGAACGACTTAGCACACACACAGATTCATTTCACAGGTGCGGACCTGAACTTGAGGGAGAGATGTTTCTTTCTCTCTCTCTCTCTCTTTTTTTTTTTGGTGGTGGAAGGTGAAGGGCGTGGAGCTCAGCTTGCAGGATCTTAGTTCCCCAACCGAGGATTGAACCCACACTCTCGGCAGTGAGAGTGCAGACTCCTAACCACTGGACCACCAGGAACCACTGAGATCCCAGGGAGGGATGTTTCTTTTTTGAGGAACTGAATGCTTTCTGTTCTGAGCCTCTGAACCACAGCGAGACCTCGCCCGCCACCCTCCACTTCTCACCTCAAGGGGCTGCGTCTCGCTTCCACCACGTTCAGGAATGGAGTATGATCTGTTGTTTAGTCGTTCAAAGTATTGGAGTTTCAGCCTCCTTATACTTATGACTGCTTTAAGGGCCCGCCAGGATAATCACTCCATCTCAGAAGTCTTAATTGAATCACACCTGCAAAATCTTTGCCTGCTCAGGTAGCAGACTCAAGGATTCCTGGGATTTATTTATTTTTAAAAAATACTTATTGAATATTTTTGGCTATATATTATCTCCAATATATTGGAGATCAGATGGCATCTGAGAAATATGCCAATATGATTTGGCTGTGCTGGGTCTTGGTTGCGGCACATGAGATCTTTCCTTGCGGCGCATGGACTCTGTAGTTGCGGTGCACAGGCTTAGCTGCCCTGTATCATGTGGGGTCTTAGTTCTCTGACCAGCGGTCAAACCCGCGTCTCCTGCATTATGAGCCATATTCTTAACCACTGGGCCACCAAGGAAGCCCAGATTCCTGGGACTCAGGACCTGATATGCTTGGGGGCCATTCTTCAGCCCACCCTGAAGTCTGTTTTCAGGGCAAACGTGTGTGCTGACAGGAATGCCCCCGTGCCCAGAGCCAGGTGGGCTCCACAGGCATGAAGGCAGCTGATGATGGTCGCATAACACTCCGGATGTGCTGAATGCCAATGGATTGTCCACTTCAAAAAGATCAAAATGGGGGCCTTCCCTGGTGGCGAAGTGGCTAAGAGTCCAGGCTCCCCTGGTCAGGGAATTAGATTCCACATGCTGCATCCAAGACTGATGCAGCCAAATAAATAAATACATTAAAAAGAAAGATTAAAATGATAGAAGCTTTTTTTTTTTTTTGAAAATGGGAGGGGACTTCCCTGGGGGTCCAGCCGGTAAGACTCAGCACTTCCACTGTAGGTGGCATGGGTTCGATTCCTGGCAGAGAACTAAGATTATACATGCTCCGTGGTGCAGTCAGAAAAAAAGAAAAGAAAAATGAAGATGGTAAATAAAATGTGTCCCGCCTCAGCTTCCCATCCGGGGCTCAGCCTGGCACAGGGGACCCACTCCGGTAGCACCACATTCACCTCCCTTAAGCTGTAGGCTGATACCAACTGCAGTGGGAGAGAGTGGGGTGTCAGGATTAACCTGTGGTCACCACTAAAAACAAGTTACAGGTTTTCTAGGGAGCAGCCTGAGACAGCCTGGCCTGCAGCTGCAGCAGATGGTAGCAAGCAGGTTCCTCCCTGGCTGGCAGCCAGGCAGCATGCACGCACATGGCACACGGGGCACAGCGGAGGAGGTGGCGGGAAGGTCACGGGGGGCTCAGATGCATCACCGGCAGCCCCTCAGGGGGCTCCTGAGATCAGATGGCATTTGAAAAAAGGTGACACTGAGCCTCCTGGCTGCCTGGCCACCCGCAACACAAACCACCTCAGTTTCGACACCTAAAAGTCAGAACAGTTTGCAGGTGGTGAGTAGGTGGAAAGGAGGAGGTGAGGGGGAGGGAGGAGGAGAAAAACCGAAAGGCGAGAGCAAGATCTGATTCAGCAAAGGCTCTCTGCCCACAAAGGATCTGCCCCGTGACAAATAGAAACCCAACACCAGGCAAGGACAAACTTGCAAACTGAGATGACAAACGGGACCTGGGAGGCTTTCTGTGTGTGTGTGCATGCGTGTGCATGTGTGTGCGCACACACAGTCACACACACGGCAGGGGTAGGGGGTAGCGTGGATACTCCTACCGGGGTGGCCTGTCTAGCCAGCACCAAGGGAGCCGAGGGTACAGAGCATTGGCTCCCGAGTGACGCAGGTTTGCCATGGGACGCAAGCAGCTGGCTCACGTGGCCCCACTGTTGGCACACCTGTGTGATCCTAGACTCAGCCCAGCATTACGAGGCAGGGATACTGGTGGAGTTTCCCTTCCACCGGATATCCCAGGCCAAGGTGCTCAGGGCTTCCTCTTCTCCTGTGAGGAGCTCAGAGGGAGGGTCCCCAAGTACCCCCTGGGGTGGACAGAAGCAAGGGACACGGCAGTACGGGGATCTCCCAGGCCTGTAGTCTGCTGGCACCCTCTGGGCCAGCACCATGGCCTCCGTCGGATGCCTGCAAGCTTGTGAGCACAGCCCGGACCCATGTGCCTGTTCTAAAGCCACACCTCCTTCTGCAAACTTTTTCAAAGACTTGAGGTGAGGTTGTATAAAATCAGATTCTGCCTTCGAAAGTGAACATTCCAGGGGCTTCCCTTGTGGCTCAGTGGTAAAGAATCTGCTTGCCAATGTAGGTTCAATCCCTGGTCTGGGAGGATCCACCTTTTCGCTGCTGTGAACATGATGTACATGTGTATGTTTGAGTATCTCTTTGATTCCCTTGCATACACACCTAGGAGTGGACGCTCTTGGTCACCTGACTCCTTTATCACTTTTCCTTCCCTGAGATGCTCCAGACCAGGCCTCCTCACTCTGCAGCCTGCAGCTGGCTTTTGGGACGGTAACTCCTTACAGTGGCAGGTGCAATTCTATCTGATAGGCATCTACATGACCTGGGGTAAGGGGGGTGAGGATCTTAGGAAGGGCATCCCCCCAAAAAACCCAGTGATCAAGATAAATAATATCTTAGTTAGAGACTTTGGGAAGGTCATGTACGTACTGCCATATTTTAAATGGATAACCAACAAGGACCTACTGTATAGCACATGGAACTCTGCTCAGTGTTATGTGGCAGCCTCGATGGGAGGGGAATTTGGGGGAGAATGGATACAAGTATATGTATGGTTGAGTCTCTTCCCTGTTCACCTGAAACTATCACAACAGTGTTAATTGGCTATTCTCCAATACAAAATAAAAAGTTTAAAGTTTGAAAAAAAGATAAATAATATCTTCATATGCCGTTGTAAAAAACTGAAATGAGACTTGCTTGGTGGTACAGTGGTTAAGAATCCACCTGCCAATGCAGGAGACATGGGTTTGATCCTTGGTCCGGGAAGATACCACATGCCCTGGAGCAACTAAACCTGAGCACCACAACTACTTAAGCACACACCCTGGAGCCTGTGCCTGCAACAAGAGGCCACTGCAATAAGAAGCCTGCCACCACAACTAGAGAAGGCCCGTGCAGCAACCAAGACCCAGCACAACCAATAGTAAATTAATTAATTATATATATATATATATATAAATGTAAACACTTTTAAAGGTTAATGCCAGGAGAAATATCAATAACCTCAAATATGCAGATGACACCACCCTAATGGCAGAAAGCGAAGAGGAACTAAAGAGCCTCTTGACGAAGGTGAAAGAGGAGATTGAAAAAGCTGGCTTAAAACTCGACATTCAGAAAACTGAGATCATGGCATTAAGTCCCAAGACTTTATGGCAAATAGAAGGGGAAACAATGGAAACAGTGACAGACTTTATTTTCTTGGGTTCTCAAATCACTGCAGACAGTGACTGCTGCCATGAAATTAAAATATGCTTGCTACTTGGAGGAAAAGCTATGACAAACCTAGACAGTGTATTAAAAAGCAGAGACATCACTTTGCTGACAAAGGTCCATCTAGTCAAAGCTATGGTTTCTCCACTAGTCATGTATAGATGCGAGAGTTGGACCATGAAGAAAGCTGAGAACCCAAGAATGTGAATGTGAATCTTCGAAGCATCAGCTTTGGAACTGTGGTGTTGGAGAAGAAGACTCTTGAGAGTCCCTTGGGCAGCAAGGAGATCAAACCAGTCAATCCTAAAGGAAATCAACCCTGAATATTCACTGGAAGGACTGATCCGGAAGCTGAAGCTCCAATACTTTGGCCACCTAATACGAAGAGATGACTCATTGGAAAAGACCTTGATGCTAGGAAAGATTAAGGGCAGGAGGAGAAGGGGGCAACAGAGGATGAGATGGTTGGATAGCATCACCGACTCAATGAATGTGAGTTTGAGCAAACTCCGGGAGACAGTGAAGGACAGGGAAGCCTGGCACGCTGTAGTCCATGGGATCACAGAGTCAGATACAACTGAGCAACTGAACAAAACAACAAAGCTCCTGTTGCGGGTGCACAGTGTTGGTGAGGCCCTTTTGAAAACCGTCCTGGCATGTGTGTATTGAAGGAAGAGGCCACTGGCCTCACCTCAAGTCAGCACAGGTTCCCTCAGGGAACTTTCCACCACCTGCCAACCTACAGGGCTTCAAGGAAGCTCATCAGCACTTTCTTAGAAAATTATCTGTTCTGTAGGTGGCACAAGTAGGCGCCTACCTCAGCCCTGCCTGGCTCAGAACAGGTGCTCCATCGATGTGACCAGGCCAGGCCCGCATCCCAGGAGCCAGAATCCCAGGAAGCAAGGTAGGAGGTGTCCCCGGGGCACTGGTCCCCAGTCCAGGACCCGCAGGCTGGAGTCCAGAGTCTGGTGTTAGGGTTCCAGAACTGGGAGATGATAAATTTGTGTTATTTCAGGTGCTCGGCTCATGGTACATTTATCATAATGACCATGCTGGAAAACCAATGCACTGGTTCATACGCTGGAATGGCTTTCACAGCCCAGAGCCACAGACTGTCCACCCTAGAACATTCTGCTGGGACCCTGGCAACTCCTGGTCTCCACCCTCAAGCCCCCAGAGAAGACGATGCCTCTTCAAGGGTCTCAGCCACAAGGGGGCGGGCTTGAGCAGCCTCAGGAGAGGTGACAAGACTGGCTGCAAGCTCTGCAAGACGCCGCTGCATTTCATTAGGGGTCTGGAGCGAGGCGGGTCGGGGGTACACTTCTTCCCGGTTAGTTTGGCTTCAGGGCACAGGGCAGAGGAGCCTGGCGGGTTACAGTCCCTAGGGTCGCAAAGAGTCGGGCATGACTGAAGCGACAGCACGCGTGCATGCACGCACGAGGGTGCGCATGTCTGTCTTCTGAGCACTGAGTTTGGGACTCTTGGTTCTCAAAAGGCAGCAAGCGGAAGAAACTCAAACAGACCCGGGGCGGGCGCTGGGCCCGAGCCCGTGGGCTGGGCTGAGGGCCAGTTGGGAGCAAGGCCACAGCAGTCCTCAGAAACCGTCACCTTCCAGCTCAGCTGGTTGCGCTGGCCCTGGTGGCGGTCTGAAACTGGTGTCGGGCCAGTTCCCTTCCCCTCGTGCCTTCCAAGAAGTGGAGTGTGTCGGGGGGAGCTGGGTGCCCGGCCGGGGCTGCCCCCGCCAGACCATCAAGAAGCCGCTCAGCCCAGTGATCTGGCCCCTGGCGAGACAGCCTGGAAATGCACCGTGGGAGACGATGACCGAGCCTGAGGAGCGCGAAGGTCTCCGCAGACTGACTTCAGGGGAGAGGCATCCGGTCGGCGGGCGTCTAGACTGTGGTGTTTCTGGGATGCTAGGGTGGGGGGTGGAGGGGGTGCAGGAACGCCAGCCAGCGGGAGGGCTGTGCTGCCACCTGGTGGCCGAGACTGCACATGGCAGGTGGACCCTAGGTGATGAGGCATCAGCTGAGAAGGAGGGGTGGGGGTGGGCGGTGTCCCAGCCCTCGAGGAGCCTGAGAATGAAGAGGGAGGGTGTGAAAAACTTGCATGGATTTAGGGCAGATGAGACCCCCTGGGCTAGGAGATCCCACGGACCGCCCCCCCTCCCAGGAGATTATGTTCCATGGCCATGTGACCTCGGAGGTCCTGGGAGGCTGCACACCTTTCAATACACACCTGAGGGGGAGGGGGAGGGCTGACTCACACACGCTGGGGGCCACCCTGGTTTATACCGTCTGACCATCATGGGTTTATTCTGGAGTCTAATCTGAACTGTGGATCAAATTTAACATCTTTCCAAGTAATGAACTCAGGGTTTCTTCCTGGGCATTGCCGACCTTGGGGCCCGGTCATTCTCTGTGGGGGACTGTCCCTGGCACTGTGGAGGTGCCTGTGGCTGGGAGGGGGCAACCGGGGGCCGGCTTGCCTCGTGGGCCCCTGCCACCAACGAGTAACCTGGGAAGTGATAATTTATAACTGCAGGTGTGTGAAGATGAATGCACGCTCGGTTGTTACTATACATTCATCAAGACTTTATTCACTTTTTGGAAGAATCAGGGACGGGGGAGCCTGGTGGGCTGCGGTCTATGGAGTTGCACAGAGTTGGACACGACTGAAGCAACTTAGCAGCAGCAGCAGAAGAATGAAAGTCCAACAATGTGCCCTGAGGGGGGCCCTCAAGAAGTGGGCACTTGATGTCCCCTCGCGTCCTGATGGTTACCCCAATGTGGTTATTCCGGGCTGGGCAGTGGTGAACCCCACCTGCCTTGTGCAGCTGCTGCGGAGGAATCACATCCTGTCCCCATAGCCTGCCAGGCTCCTCTGTCCATGGGGTTCTCCAAGCAAGAATACTGGAGTGGGGTGCCATTTCCTCCTCCAGGGGATCTTCCTGACCCAGGGATCGAACTCACGTCTCCTGCATTGCAGACTGAGCCACCAGGAAGTCCGTTGGGGGAGGAGGTGGCGAAGTCCAAAGCTGACAGGTCTTGTGGCCCCCGAGAGGGCAGCGTTAGCCCTCGGGAGATTGGGGCAGGGGCACACTGTGGGGGTGGGGGTGGGGGTGCTGAGCTGGGAGGTCATGTGATCTGACAGGGCTTCTAAGGCTGCCTGAGCTGGTGCTGAGCTGGGGCTCCTTCTCTCTGAGTGACACAGCCCTGACTCAGCCTGGCTGTGGGACCTGCAGCTCTGTCTCACCTCGGAGGGGATTCACAGGTGCTGTCCGGGCCAGGCCCTGACTCCCTGTCCACCTCACCCGGCTCCCTACACGTAGTAGCTTGCTGGAAACAGGTGGCCGCCACCCTCCCAGCTCCCTCCCAGTAGCGGGCATGAGATTCCTGGAAGCTCAGGCCAGTGACCACGGAGTGGTCCACTGACATCACCATGCAAGGCAGCGGCCATCAAGAACGTTGGCTGCCACGAAAAGGCTCTGAGGAATGGGGACAAGGCGTGAGGATGCTAATGCACCTCCCTGAACCCCACAACCCCCAGAGGGCAGTGCTCTGTTCGTGCAGGGGGAGCAGGAGCTCCAGACAGGGCGAGTTTCCTGCATATCTTTGATGGCCCCATCACGAGAGGGGGCTGTCCCAGCATCCTGGCATCATTCCATGGACCCAAGACCAGAATCTTAAACTCTCAGGACTGGAAGGAGCCAGGAGACAGCACTGGGGTGGGTCATCCTCTAGGAGGCTGTCCCGGACACTGCAGGGGGCAGCATCCTCCACCCCACCCCTCAATGCCTGGAGCCCCCCAGTCATGACGACCACAGATGAGACCCTGACACCACCCAGTGTCCTCTGGGACAGGATGAACCCCAATGAGACTGCCCGTCTTGGTCCAATAACAGAAATGACTCTGGAAGCAGCTGCTCAGCCCCTTGCCCAGGGCCCCGGATGTGAGGAGCAGAGTGAGGAACCGTGGAGGCGCAGGGTCCTAGGCTGCTGTGTATCTGACAGGAGAAGACACATGCGGAGACTCCTCATTGCCCAATCCCTGGAAAGCACAGCTCCCAGCCTTTCTACTTCTTGGCCAAGAAACCTGGCTGTGGTTGGGCTACGTTCCTGGCACTGTGGCCACAGCAGCTCCAATTGACCCAGGCCTGTTTCCGGCAGGTGCTGAGAAAGCGACCCAGCTGCCCCAGGAGGCGGGACTCCGTAGCGCTGCATCCCCCTCCAAGGTCCTGGACTGGGGGTGGCTCTCACCCGGGGGGCAGTCTAGGAACATCTGTGGCCGTCAGGACTGGGGGTGTCCCTGGCATCCAGTGCATAGGGATCAGGGAGCTGCTCTGCGCCCCGCCCCCACTGCCACGGAGGATGACTCGGCCCCAGTATCCACAGCCCCGAGGGGGAGACCCTGGGTTAATTATTTGGGAAAAAGTTGAGTCTGATCCCTGCTCATGCTGGACCCAGAATAAGCTCCTCCCAGTCAGACGGTACAAACTGGGGTGACCCCGGGATCTGGGACTGGCCTCTTGTTGCTCCCACTTAGGCAGTGTGTCCCATCTACACGTCAGGAGAACACTGGGGGGAGGTGGCGGGGGGAGAAGCCACAGCCCTCAGGACCAGTGAGGACAGGGCTTGGAGGACACAGACCCGGGGCTCTGGCCAGGCCAAGGAAGAGCCCGGGCCCTGTGCTTCCCCCGGGTCTGCAGCCACAGCCCTGGAGGCCTTCCCTGCAGAACCAACTTTCCCAGCCCCTTCCTGGTCAACCAGGCCCAGCGCATGGCCTCGGGTGAAGTAAACACAGGCTGGGCGCCAAGGACAGCGGCTTGGCCTAGAGCAGGCGGGGCACCCGTTGAGGGGATGAGCCCAGGGACACGGCCCTGCCCAGGGAGGGGGTGGGGCGTGGGGCCCAGAGCACCCCCTCCTTCTGGCTTCAACCTTGGGGCTGAGCCAGCGCCAGCCCAAGGCCCCCCCTTTACTTTAACGCTCTGGGTGACTTTGGGTCAAGGGGCCCAGGTATTCCTCTCGAACCCAGCCCTGAAGATTCTGTCCCAATCCTGCAGTTGAAAGACAGGGAGTTCCTGGGGCCTCCTCGCTTCGAGCACCGTGTGGGCCACCAACTCCCTGGGGGACGCTGAGGATGGGGAAGGGGATGGCCGGGGAACCCCAGGGCCATAGGCATTTGAATTTGTAAGCAGAGAGAGATTTGGAATCCACCCGACTCTAAACTCAGGTGTCCAGTGTGAGCAGGGATCAGGCTCAATGCTCTTTCCAAATAATTAGCGCAGGGTCTCCCCTGGCACTGCTGACCTCAGAGCCGGGGCATTCTCTGTGGGGGGCAGTCCTGGGCACTGTGGGGTGTGGGGCAGGCTCCCTGAGCCCCACCCACTGGATGCCAGATGCCTCCATCATGATGACCACAGATGCCCTGGACATGGGGGTGGGGGGTCAGAACCGCCTAGGTTGAGAACTGCCATCCTAGCCGGAGGACTGGGCTCTTGCAGGGAGGCTGGGCTGACCCATATTTGGGCTGAGCCCAACTGGCCACTGCAGCTCTGACCCTGCCTCGGGGTCTGCGAGCTGTGGCCCTCCGTTGGTCTGATAGAAAGCATGAGATTAAGGACACCCCTGGTGGCCCAGTGGGTAAGAATCCACGGTGCAATGCAGGGGACTCGGGTTCCATCCCTGGTCAGGGAACTAAGATCACACCTGCCGTTGGCCAACTAAGCCTGCACACCACTAGAGAGACGCCCACACCACACTGGAGATCCCAAGTGCTGGAACTAGGACTGAATGCAGCCAAATAAATAAATATTAAAAAAAAAAAGAAAAGCAGGAGACCAGCCTAGACAGAAGGCCGTCCTCTAGGACATCTGGCTGTCGTGCCTCAGGACTGTCCACAGTCTGCCCACCACTTTCCAGCTCTCTCCTCCTCAGCGCTTGCCTTCTCCCCACCTCTAGAGGTAGGCGTGGATGTGGCCTCCTCGGGAGACCTCCCTGGACCCCGGGCTCTTGTCTCTCTGCTCGGCCCTACCTGGCACCTTTTCTGGTTTCTTCCTCTTGTCCTTGTTTGCTTGGATGTCTGGGCCAGCGCTGTCCTCAGAGGACGGGGCTTCATTCTTGGGCTCACCACCGAGTCCAGCACCTACAATTGCCCTTGGCCTCTGCTGGGCACCAGGGCGCTATTCTGACCCCCCGCCTGACCCACCACTCACTCGCCAGCCGCCCAGCTTCTCCAGCCACTTTCCCCGATGCTGGCCTAACTCTCCCCTAAATGTGGCCAGAGCCCTCACTGGACCACACAGTTGTTTTGTTCTGTCCTGTTTTTTGCTAACAAACACGTGCTTTGAAATAAGCTGGGGTTTACAGAGAAGTTGCAAAGGCAGTAGAGAGGGTGCCGTCTGTCCTTCCCAGACCACTCTTCCCTAGGGCGTGTCTGTCACAGCTGGGACAGTGACACAGGGACACTGCATCCAGATTTCCCTAGCTCCCCCACCCACCGTGTCCTTTTTCTGCCCCAGGATCCCACACTTTGTTCAGTCGTCACATGTCCTTAGTCAACTCTGGGTCATGAAAGCCTCTTGGTTTTCCTCACCATCTTCTCACTAATTCTCTGTTTGTTTTGAAAAAAAAAAAGTTTCTTTCCATTTAAAAATGCCATTTAGGGTTTATTATTGTTATTTTAAAATGAATTAGTAAATATTTAAAATTTTTCTCAGTTTTAATTTTGAATCTGGTAACTTTTGATAAATATAACCCAAAATTAAAAAAAAAAAAAAACCTCTTTGGGGAATTCCCTTGTGGTCCAGTGGTTAGGACTTGGTGCTCTCAATGCTGAGGACCAGGGTTCAATCACTGGTCAGGGAACTAAAATCCCCAAAGCCATGTAGTGCAGCCAAAAATAATATTTCTTGATTAAAATAAAAAACACAGAAACTCCTTGGAACCTGCTGGATCAAAACGTTGGAGAACTTCCATCCTAAAGCAGGGTTGGCAAGCTCTGGCCTGAGGGCCACGTGCGGCCCTCTGCTTGCTTTTTGTAAATAAAGCTTTATTGGCACATGGCCACACCCATTCCTGCAGGTGTTGTCTCTGGTGGTTTCAAGATACAAAGGCAGAGCTGAGTAGCTACAGCAGAGACACCTTGACTTGCAAACAAGAGAATATTTAAGGTCTGGCCCCTTACAGAAGGTTTGCTACTGTTGATCTACATTATAGCAAGTTTGGGGCAAGTGCTTGTTTAAAATCAGGGTAAAACCTTATCAGGGTGTGGGGCCCCCAGAAACATCAAATACCATCAAAATGTCTACCACATAATCGAAAGCAAAAACCACCATGAACTACCCCTCAGCCATGAGAAGGAGGGAAGCCCTGACACTCACTGCCATGTGGAGGGACACTGAGAACAGTGAGAGAAGCAGACACAGAAGGACAGACAGGGTGTGATTCCACTGATGGGAAACGTCCAGAACAGCCAGGTCCACAGACACAGAGAGTGGGTTCCTGCTTGTCAAGGGCTGGGGAAGGGGGGGGTGACTGCTGATGGGGATATGGCTTCTTTTGGGGGGATGGAATGTTCTGGAATTAGCTAATGGTGGTTGTTGCACAACTAGGCATGAAAGCACACTGAATTGTACACTTTAAAGGGTGAATTTTATGGTGTGTGAACTACATCTCAATAAAGGAGAAAGAGCCCACAGGCCTGTGCTCCGGCTGCAGGACACTGCCCTGTTCCATCTCCTACACACCTGGTCTCCCCACCACTGCCTCACCTTGCAATTCCCCCTCAGACACAGTAAGTAACAGCCCCACTACACCCCAGGGCAGGGCCTGTGGCACCCCAAGGGGTGGCTCACACTGCAAGAACACAGTATAAAGAAGGGATAAAAGTCAAAGCCGTTTCCCCTCGAAGCAAACTGCAAAGATCTCAGGCAAGAATACAACATTTTTAAGCAACTACAGGCAGAAGAGATTTCAAGGCAATGTCCCAGCAGTGGGTGGGATCCTGGGACCACAGTGCTAGCCTCACAGGGGGACCCCAGGGTGTCCTCATGCCACTATCACCCCTGGCTGGGCAGCCAGCGGCGTGCAAGGAATGACCTCGCGGGGTGGAGGTGCTGGCTCCAGTCAAGGCTGTCCAGTGACCTTGGGTAACCTCCTCCAGCCATGGTTTACAGAGACGCGAAGGCTCCCTCGCTGGCAGCACACTCCAAGGGTGGAGATTATATCTTGACTAAGTGACTTGCTCAGGGCTGCTGCCAACAGGGGCCCCATCCACGGTGCTTTTATTTACTGCAGGCTCCCCATACCTGTGACCACCCTCCCAGTCTCTTACTGAGTTCAACACAGCTCCCCCGTGGTAGGTTGAGCAGTTCCCCCAAAATTCATGTCCACCCAGAACCTCAGATGGTGACTGCTTTGAACCGAATTGTGTTTCCCAAATTCCTGAGTGGAAGCCCTGACCCCCGGGACCCTGGACTGTGACTGTATTTGGAGCTGTTGTTTTAGTTGCTAAGTCGTCTTTGACTCTTTGCAACCCCATGGACTGTAGCCTGCCAGGCTCCTCTGTCCATGGGATTCTCCAGGCAAGAATACTGGAGTGGGTTGCCGTTTCCTTCTCCAAGCGATCTTCCAGACCCATGAATTGAACCCACATCTCCTGCAATGGCAGGCGGATTCTTTACCACTAAGCCACCTGGGAAGCCCCTGTATTTGGAGATGGATCTTTAAAGAGGAGATTAAGGTAAAATGAGGTCCTAACGGTGGTTCCTGAGCCAATGGGACGAGGGTCCTTATCAGAAAGATTAGGGACTTCCCTGGTGGTCCAGTGGTTAAGACGTTACCCTCCAATGCAGAGGGTGCGGGTTTGATACCTGGTTGGGGAACTAAGATCCCACATGCCTCTGCGCCAAAAAAACACAACATAAAACAGAAGCAATATTGTAACAAAATCAATAAAGCCTTTTAAAATGGTCCACACCCCCCCAAAAAAAATCTTAAAAAAAAAAAGATTAGGACACAGGTACACACAGACAGGAAATCACACGAGGACTTGGGGAGAAGGTGGCCATCCTCACACCAGGGGGAGAGGCCTCAGAGGGAGCCAGCTGTAGACACCTTGATCCAGGATGTCCAGCCCCCAGCCCTGGGAGGGAATAAGTGTCTATTGTCCAAGGCCCCGACCTGTGATATCAGGTTGTGGCAGTTTGAGCAGACTAGTCCAGAGACCTCACTTGGAAATAAGATCTTTGCAGATGTCACTAGCTAAAGAGAGGTGAAGTCACTCTGGAATAAGGTGGGCCCTGACCCAGTCCCTATTAAGAGAGGACAGACAGGGACTTCCCTGGTGGTCCAGTGGTTAAGAATATGCCTTCCAATGCAGGGGGACACGGGTTCGATCCCTGGTCTGGGAACTAAGAGCCCACATGTCACAGAGCAACTAAGCCCTCGCACCACAACTAGAGTCCAAGAGCCTCAATGAAAGACCCCACATGACTCAATGAAGAAATCCCATGCCACAGCTAAGATCCGAGACAGCCAAAAAAACACAATTTTTTTTTAAATAAAGGTGGGGTCTCAAACAGATAATTATACACCTGTGTTTATAGCAGCACAATTCACAACAGTCAAAAGATAGTAACGACCCAAGTGTCCATCAGCAAAGGACGGATGAATAAACATGGTCCCTCCACACTGTGGCAAATGATGCAGCCTTAAAAAGGAAGGAGATTCTGACACCTGCTACAATACAGGTGAATCTTGAGGTTGTGATGCTCAGTGAGAGAAGCCAGACACAGAAGGACAAACACTGTCTGATCCCACTCACAGGAGGTCCCTGGAGGAGTCAGATCCACAGAAACAGGAAGTAGATGGTGGGGCCAGGGGCTGGGGGAGGGGAAGGGGAGTGAGTGTTTCATGGGGACAGAGTTTCAGTTTGGGAAGATGAGCAAGTTCTGGAGACGATGGTGGGGATGGTTGCACAGCAGTGTGAATGCGCTTAACGCCATGAGCTGTGCACTCTGAAATGGTTAAGAGGGTGAATTTTATGTTATGGGTATTTCAACACACACACACACACACACAGATGCTGCAGATGCTCAGACACACAGACACACAGACACAGACACACACAGACACACAGACACAGACACAGACACACACAGACACACAGACACACACACAGACACACACACAGACACAGACACACACACACAGACACACAGAGACACACACACACACACAGACACACACACACACAGATGCTGCAGATGCTCACACACTCAGACACACACACAGATGCTGCATATGCTCACACAAACACACACACACACACACACACACACACACACACACACACACACACACACACACACACACACACACACACACACACACACACGCTCCAGACGCTCCCAAGAGCCCATGTGCACCCTAGTTGTGCATGTGGAGCTGAGGAGCCCGTCAGTGAACATGCAGTCCTGGCGGCCTCACAACACAGGTGACCATCCCCAGGTGGCCCTTCTGCCATTCTGCCACCCCCCCAGGAGGTGGCTGCCATCTCAGTCCTAAGGGACGGGAGCAGGGACCAGGTTCCCTGAGTGCTCTTGAGGATTCCCAAGGACGGAGGGGAGGGCAGGCGGGTGGCGGCACTTCAGCTCCCACTCTCGGCTCCCAGGCTGTTTACTGAGCTTGTACGTGTCCACTGCACGGGCCGGGCAGTTCCTGCCCTGAGGTCAGGAAAACAAGGTCAGCTCAGCACAGGGAAGCACCGCCCCGGCGGCTGTCCTTCCTGGTGGACGTGGGGCCGGGACCCGTGGAGGGCAGACCCCTGCTGGTCACCTCCCGGAGGCGCAGGCTCTGGGCCAGGGGCATATCCTTTCCCCACTGCTCCCCGGCTTCCTTCTCGCCCTCGGTCAGGGCTCACCACCAATTTGCTGAAGGGCCTGGGGTCCCTCACTCAGGCCCAGGTTTCCATGGATACCAGAGAGGCCGGATGACCCCTGATATCTTCAGGAAGAAGGAAGTCAGAGCCCAGAGAGGGGAGGCGTGTGGGGCTCGGGCAAGAGACCCCGGGACAGCGGGGTAACAGGACACACTTCCCGTCCTCCCAGGGCCCTCGCTGCGCTGCCTGAGGACATGGGCTACAGAGCTGATGCCCTCACCCCTCCAGCAGCAGTCCTGGGTGAATTTTATCAAAGGGAAACTGAGGGTGGGAGCAGAGGCCTGCCTGACCTGGGGTCTTGGAGCTGGGAAGTGCTGCATCCCAGGTCTGGCTCCGGCGCTCACCCCAGCCCCAAGCATTGTAGAAATGGCCCTGAAGCTCCCTAGGCCTCTGCCCACCGCTGCTGGGCCCCTCACCTTCTCTATGCCTCGGTGTCCTAATCTGGAAAACAAGGAGGTCAGTTGATTGTTGCCATGGATAGGGCTGAAACCCTCCTTGGCTCCTTACTGCCCTCAGAATAAAGTGGTCTCACCTGAGGCCTCCTTGCTCCCTCACCTTGCATCCCTGCCCACTATCCTGGAACCAGGATGGTTCTTGGCACACACCACTCCCACCACCTGGAGAGTCTTTCCCACCCTGATCCACTCCAGGGCATTGTCAACTTCAACTCAGATGTCACTTCCTCCAGGAAGGCCTCCTTGCTTGAAGCCCCAGAGGGCACACTTGCTGTTGTCCTCAGGCAGTGCTGTCACCATCAGCTCACTTGACTGGGCTCTCTTTTATTATTATTATTATTATTATCAGGTAATACATGTGTGCATGTATGCTAAGTCACTTCAGTCATGTCCTACTCTTTGAGACCCTATGGACTATAGCCCCCCAGGCTTCTCTATCCATGGGATTCTCTAGGTAAGAATACTGGAGTGGGTCGCCATTTCCTCCTCCAGGGGATCTTTCCAACCCAGGGATTGAACCAGTGTCTCCTGCATCTCCTGCACTATAAGCAGATTCTTTACCCACTGAGCCACCAGGGAAGCCCCTCAACCAGGGTTTCAACTAGGGTGAGTCTGTCACCCAGGGGACTCTGGGCTGTGCCTGGGGACATCTGTGGTTGTCAGGACTGGGGGCTCCCGGCATTGGTGGAGTGGGGGCTTGGAGTGGGGGCACCCCTCACAGCTCCCAGGATAGTCCCTGCGCTGCCAAGGGGACCTGCCAGCTTTGCCTCTCAGCCCCGGGACGAGGGAGATCTGGTTGCTTGTTTGCCCAGGGTGTGTACAGGTGTGGCCGCCTCTCTTACCGCCTACCCTGCAAGCCCCTCAGCCTGCAGCCCCGGCTCGCACCGAGGAACCCATAGCTGGCAGCCTGGCTCTCTGGGCCTCCAGGGTGCCTGGCTTTGCGACTCCCATGGGCAGAGGGCTCTGGCTCGCCTCTTGCCTCTCGTCCGGCCAGAACTGTGACTCAGCGGGATGTTAGTCAGATAGCTGGGGACAGCACATCCCATTCCAGGAGGCTCAGGAGCTCAGACCTCGGTGCGGCCGCTGACTCAGCCGGGAGCCCGCAGGGATCACCGCGTGGGATCGCTCCAGGTAGGGTGAGTACGCTCTCCACCAGCCCTGCTGTGTCACCCGCCCTGGTCACAGGCTCACTTCTCCGTGCAGGAGGTCAGGTGAGGATTCCTCCCCTGGCCTCCTTCTTCCCTTCTTCCACTCACTCCCTAAACATCTGGCTGGGTGGTTGGGCAAGACCCCTGACCTGGAGGAGCTTACAGTCCAGCCTGGGTGACACACGCAGCTGATCTGAATGTCACAGAACAGTTACTGTGTGGCCCTGGGCAGGTTACTCAGCCTCTCTTTGCTCCCAGTTTCTCCTCTGTGACATCTCTAACTGACAGGGCTGCAGCAAGTTCCGGAACATGCGTGTGGGAAGGCAGCAGGGTAGGTGCATCAGTCAGCTGCTGCTGTATGACAAGTCGCCACCAACATAGACTCCAAAACAACACCCTTTGTTGTCTCCCAGTTGCTCTATCAGAAAACGGGGGTGTGGTTTCACTGGGTTCTCAGCTTGGAGTCTCAAAAGCCTGACACCCAGGGACTGGCTGGGCTGAGCCCTTATCTGGGACCGCAGGGCTCCCTTCCAAGCTCGACAGGTCGTTGGCGGAATCCATCACCCTGCAGTGGAGGGACTGAGGCGCCGTTTCCCTGCTGGCTGTTGGGTGGGGGCTGCTCTTAGCTCCCAGCGGCATGGCTTTTTCCCCAGGCAGCACACACACACGTAGCTGTTTGCCTTTTTCAAAGTCAGCAGGAGTGTCTGCTGCTGCTCTGATCTCTCTCTCCCTCTCTGTTTATTGTGGTAAAAAGCAATTTACCATTTTAACCATTTCTAAGTGCACAGCTCCGTGGCATTAAGCACATTCACATTGTTGTGTGACTGACTGTCTGGACCACCATCCAGAACTTTCTCATCTTCCCAAACAGAAACGCTGTCCCCATGAAACACTAACTCCCTACCCCCTCCTCCAGCCCCTGGCCCCACCATCTACTTCCTGTTTCTGTGGATCTGACTCCTCTAGATATGTTTCTGTTCGCTTGTAAGGGCTCATCTGATTAGGTCAGGCCCACCCAGACAATCCCGCTTGGGATGAACCCCAGAGTCTACTGATCAGGGGTCTCTGTTAGACCCACCAAGTCCCTTTGGCCACATCATGTGAGCCTAACCATGGAGTGGGATCCCACCCACCCCAGGTTCAGAGTGTGGACACCAGGTGTGGGGCTCTCGAGCACCATCTTGGAATTCCCCCTCACTCAGGAGGTACGCAGACTTGAGGGATACCACTACTGAACAGGCTCCTGGCAGTAAGAAGCACACAACGACCACCTGATCCACGCCCAGAACACCAACTGACCATGCAGGGCATAGAGGAGACAGCAGAGACCTCTGGGGAAGTTGAGGAGGCTTTGACTCCAACATGCGGATGTCTCAGCAGCCTCGGAGCCTGGGCAGATGGCTAGGGGATGATTCTCACCTCCAGAAAGCTCTAAGGTCCTCATGATAACTCCTGGCCCTCCAGGTCACCCCTCCCTCTGGAGGATCCTCAAGGGGAGCACTTGGTGATCCTCCTGTGGGTGCCAGCACTGTGGTGGTGATAGCCAGCCCAGCTCTGTGCTCAGAAACAGGAGTCTCCTGAGGTGCCCTGCAGGTGGGGGTGTGTCTAGATTTGAACCTGAACCTTTGGTGCTGGGAGTCCCCACAAACTGGCAGAATCCCCCCAAGAGAATAAACCCAGTGGAAGGGCTGGCTGCCTGATGAGGTAGCAGACAAGACGCACAGAGTTGGGCCTGCACAGCAAGCATGGGGCACAGTGCCATCCAGGGTTAGACGTTCATGTCTGTTTTTCTCCGCCCCCCCTCCCCCACCTCAAGGATGGAAGAACTCTCCATTCTGCAGATGGGTGACGGTCCTGCATGCCCACAAATTAAACAGAGGGCAGGGGCCTGGGCACACACCAACTTCCTATCGTACTTTAGTTATAAGATGAGGCCACTGGGGGGAGCTGGGGAACAGGTGCATGGGATCACTCTGCATGGTTTTTGCAACTTCCTATGAACCTGGAATTGGGCTTCCCAGCTGGTTCAGTGGTAAAGAATCCACCTGCCAATGCAGGAGACACAGGAGATGCCAGTTCAATCCTTGGGTCGGGAAGATCCCCTAGAGAAGGAAATGGCAACCTACTCCAGGATTCTTGCCTGGAGAATCCCATGGACAGAGGAGCCTGGCGGGCTACAGTACTTTGGGTGGCAAATAGTTAGACATGACTGAGCATGCATGCATGAATCTGGAATTATTTCAAATTATAGGCTTTATTTTTTTTTTAAAAGTGAGGGAACTTTCCTGGTTGTTCAGTGGTTAGGATTACAAGCTTCCACTGCAAGGGGTTCGGATTTGATTGCTGGTTGAGGAACTAAGACCGTACAAGCCAAGAGGTGTAGCAGAAAAAAAACAAAAACAAAAAACAAATGAAACCATAGGTATGCCTAGGTGTGACTGAGACAAACAAGGCATGCCTTCTCCAACCACTGCCGTTCCACCCAACACTGACCTGCCTGCGGTGCCGCCAGCAAGGAACAGGAGGGTACAAAGGCCCCCTGCGAGCTCTGATGCCAGCCGCAGGTGCCTGCATCTGCAGTGACCAGGCCCCCTGCTGCCCCTTGGTGGCCAGAAGGAGTCTAAGTCTCCAAACCCTTGGCTCCTGGTGGACCAAGCCCCACGGGTTGGCAGGACTATGATGATAAGATGCCATTCCCCTGATTAGATGATCTCCTGCAGAGGAAGGGATTCGAGGGTGTAATTAAAGTCCCAAGTTAGAGACCACCCTTGTGGTCCAGTGGTTAGAATCTGCATAGGGTGTGGGTTCAATCTCTGGCCAGGGGACTAAGATCCCACATGCTGTGTGGTGCAGCCAATAAATACATTAAGTATCTTTGATATTAATTTCTTATTTAAATGCTTTCTTCTCTGTAATCATCCTCTGTGGTTTTTCAGTCTTCTAACTTTATTGAGGCTTTCAATGGCTAAGTCAAAGATCTCTCTGGGTAACGTTATATTACACTTGAAAATATGGGGGT
This sequence comes from Giraffa tippelskirchi, assembly GCF_054371585.1. Classification (NCBI taxonomy): domain Eukaryota; kingdom Metazoa; phylum Chordata; class Mammalia; order Artiodactyla; family Giraffidae; genus Giraffa; species Giraffa tippelskirchi. Next base: position 97,221,962 of record NC_137280.1, on the reverse strand, counting down.
TATTTTCAAATATCTTTTGATACTGATCTCTAATATAATTCCACAGTGATAAGCGAATAGGCTCTGTATCATTTCAATACCTTTAGACCATGAAATTTTTGCACCTTGTTTTATGTCCCCAGATATGTTCCAGTGTCTCTTAGTTTATAATCTATGGAAACTTGAATAGAATTTGTATCCTACTGTTGTGAAAATTGTATAAATCTTAATTATGTTGAATTGGTTCATAGTGCTTTTCAGGTCTACTGTATCCTTCTACTTCTCCGTATATTCATTCTATTCCTTTTTGAGAGTTTGATATTGAAACTCTAACTAAAAATTTATCTACTTAAAAAATAATTATCACATACAGTGGAACTTATATGTAACCTTGTTCTGTATTCTCCAAGTCTCCTGTAAATGTGTTATCATAACTTCATAATTTAAAAAATAAAAAAAGAAAGGGAAAAAATCAAATTAAATAAATTTCCAAGTTAGTTGACTTTGAGTTAATCAAAAGGCTGCATGGGTGGGCCTGACCTAATCAGGTGAGCCCTCCCTCCCTAGGGCAGGGCCTTTCCTGCAGTGACTGGAAAGATGAGGGGCCCCCTGGAGGAAATCATGCAGCCAAGCCAGCACCTGGTGGCAGCCTCCAAGAGCTGAGAGCCGTCCCTAGTGGACTGCTAGCAAGACAACAGGCACCTGGACCTGACAACTGAAAGGAACCAAACCCTACCAATGGCCTGAGCAAACTGGAAAATGGATTGTTCCCCAGCTGAGCCTCAGGAGAGAACTCAGCCCGGGCCAGGCCCAGTGAGACTGTGAGCAGAAGCCTCAGCCACACTTCTGCCTGGAGAGACAGGGGAGGTATAAGGTGCCGAGTCTGTGGTGGCTTATTACATAGCAATAGGTAGCCAGCACACTCCTCGTGCGACGGCAGAGCAGAGAGCCTGGGGTTTCACAATCACTGTCACATTTAGTCACATGCAGGGGATGCTCCACTGGCTCAAGAAATTCCAAGGGCTTTGGGAGCTGGGAGCTAGGAACCGTGGCGAAGTTCAAAATATGTATTTAATATTAATGTAAGTCCCAAGACCATACTCTCCAAAGGCTCCATCTTCAATTCCCACCACACTGGGGAGTAGGTTTTAACATTTGAATTTGGGGGGATACCAGTGGCAATTAGAAACAAGCTCATGATACCCCAGTTCCCTGTGACCTTGTATTTGGGGCACTTGTTGAAGCCCCCATCCCACCCTCGGCCTCCAGGACCCTCCCTCTGCCCCCAACTTCTGAGCTCTTCCCAGCCTGGCCCTCCCCAGGTCATGCCTCAGTCCTCCATTACACATGCCCACCATGTACGCTGTACTGGGAGCGTCTGCACTCAGACACATGTGCTTTAGCCAGCTGGGCCTGGCACACAGGTGTCTGCTGACTCAACAAACGAAGTCAGAGGGGAGGGAACAGAAGGAAGAACCACATTCTCAGTGTGCAGCGGCTCAGATGGATTCAGGTCTGTGCATTGTGGCTGGGGGTGGGAATGGGCCCTGAGGTGTAGGGGCTCCTTCTACTCACCACAAATGAGCCCCTCTTCAGCTTCCCCGTGGCTCCCTGTCCCCCTGCCCCCACCTTACCATACGTGACTGTCACCTCGTGTGTGTTCTGAGTCAAAGCAGGCCTTGAATCTGACTACCGATGACTGCGTGTGCATCATCCCTGCTCTGAGGGAGGCTGACCAGTCAAGCCGTTGCCTAGCAATGTGCCCGCCTGGGGATGTGTGGGTCTCTGGGCCATGGCTGCTGCCTGGGCTGGGCCAGTTCTCACTGCCCCACGGCTGGAAGCCTGGCTCTGCGATATCAGATGGGAGCCTTTCTGGGCCTCAGTGTTCAAGTTGGTCGAACTACGTGGCAGCACTAACCAGTGTGTGAGGGGATTCACCCGCAGCATGTGGAAGAGTGGGGCCGGGGTGGGAGCCGGTGTGATAACACACGCGGAGCACAAAGAGAGTGATGCTGGTTCATCCTGGGAGCAAGAATCTTGGGGAGTGGGGTCGCCACTCCCCACTCCGGCTGGGCGCTGCTGACATGGGCCAGGACATTCTCTGTGGGGCCGTCCTGAGCACTGTGGGGGGTGGAGCACACCCCTAGGCCCCCCCACCTACTGTATGCCAGGACCCCCTCCAGTCATGACAACCACAGACGTCCCCAGACATTGCCCAGTGTTCCTTGGGGGCAGGATCACAAGGGTGAGACCCTTCTGGAGGGGGTCAAGGTCATGTCTGAGCAGCCCCTGCTGCCATGGGAAGCACCCTGGGGCCTGCTCTCCCCAAGATTTCAGAATCAGAGCCATGGGCTACAGGGGTGGGGGTGGCTCTGGGTCCTGTGTGCTGTGGAGGGAGGGGGCACCCTTGGTGGGTTTCTGGGCGGGGACCCAGTAATTACATATGTATTGTGAGGCTGCGGCAGCAGCCATGACCTTCTGCAAGAACGTTTTAAGGTTTCAACTGTCTATCTTGGCAGCTCTTTCAGGAGAACAGCTTGTCCATGGAGAGAACTGATAATTGTGGGCATTTCAACACACATCTGAAGCCGGGGACCAACCAGGAGGAAGAAACGGTCTCTGACGCGGCGCGCTGGGTTGGAGTTTGTCCCTCACACGAGGGCCACCCTCTCGAGATAAAAGATCCGGGAGGCGCTTTCAGCTGAAATGTTCATAAACTCCCGGAGGACAGGGGCTATCAGGAAAACACCCGCTGCTGGGAGGTCACTGAGCTCTGCCTCCTCACAGCAGGTGGGAGGGCTGGTGGAAAGCTGGAAAAATCGTTCTCAGCTAAGAATCATCACCCCGGTCTGTGCCAAATACACTCATTTCCATCTGAGCCCCCTTTCAGGAGCTCAGTGGCCACCGGGGACTCATGGCTACCCTATTGGACAGCCCAGCTCTGGCTAAAAGGGCAAACCTCCATAAGGAGAGCCAGCGCCATGAAGGCCCATGCGCTCAGCCCTTCCACGAGGCGGGAGCCAACTGGCTATGGTCCCAGCACTCCACCCCCTACCCCCTACCCCCACCTCCCCTCTGCCAGAGCTTCCAAACTTATGGAAAGATCCATCCAGTTTCAGGAGGGGGAAACCACATCCAGAGACATTATGAGAGGAACCAGTGAGGCAGGGGGCCTGCTTCCATGGGACACTGGGTGATGCCTGGGGACATCTGTGTGGGCTCAGTTGTCAAAACTGAGGGCTCCTGGCATCATGTGGATGGGGGCATGGAGGCTGCTCCACCCTCTCCCCACAGCACCCAGGATGCCCACCTCATCCCACAGGGTGATCCAGCCTGATTTCAGCAGTGTTGGATGGGGAGGACTCTGAATGGGTCCACAATTCTCACTAGAACATCCACCCTGCACACTAGCATCCCCTGGAGCCTGGCCTGGCAGACACTCAGAAACCCTTGCTGAGGGGATGGAGGGCATTTTGGGGAGAGTCACCGCATCTGGCCAGGCTGAGCAGTCACTGCCCAGGTGACACACACCCGAGGGTGCCTCAGGAGACACTGGGCAGATTCCACAGCCAGGGGACCCAAGGGGGCTTTGAGGGTCTCTGGCATTTAGATGAGTCCCAAAAGAGATGCTTCATGAGACCAGCCTGGGGAGAACTCCCACCTTGCTCCTGCCCAGGGGTCAGAGCCATTGGCTGGTTCCAGGCAACAGAGGAGGGAGTCCCAGAAGCAAGATCCAATCATCCCAGTAGGGCTGCCCACCCCTACCCTCTGGCCTTCGTTCTCTGGTCCCAGCTCTGCTCTGGCCACTGGGCTGTGCCAGGGCCGGGAGAGTTGGGGGGTGCAGGGATCCTCAGCTCTCCAAGGTCATAGAGTCTCTGCTTTCTACCTTTCTCTTACATCCAATGAACTCACAGAGGCTCCAGGTCTGTGAAGTGGAGGCCCCCAGAAAAGAGTGACAGCGGACTCTGGGTGCTGAAGCAGAATATCCTGGAACATGTAGACAGGTGGCCACAGGGCTCCATGAGGGCGGAGGAGTTGACTGAAGAAGCTGGGCGGTCACTTGCCCCCCTGCACCCTCTTCACATCCATCCCTGCTAGTTGCGCTGGAGACCTCATGGACCTTCACTGCCCCCTAGTGGCCACCAGTGGGAATCCCAGCACTCTGGGGATTGCCCCAGCCCCAGACCCCTCCTCTGGAGCCCCAGATTCCAGGTCCCACTTCTAGCCCTGGCGTCTGCAGACATTCAGCACAGTGGATCAAGGTGCTGTCACCAGGATGGACAGTATGGCCCCTGTTCGGTGCCACTCCGTCTCCCCCGGACAGGCAGTGGCCCAGAAATGGGACAGTCCATTGTCTGTACCCCCCGTACTGTAGGGACCTCGGATGTGAGGGGCCTGGCAAACAGGAAGTGCTCCTAGTGACTATGAAACTAACAAGCAATCAGGAAAAGCCTTGATTCCTCCTGACTTGTAGGAGAGCAGGATCCCTTGGAACAGAGAACCACTGCAAGGCTGGCCACGTGCACCAGCTCAGGAGTGTGTTCCATCTCTCCCAGCAATGTCCACCGGGCACTGCTGACCAGGCAGCTGGTCACCCTTGGCCATCGTGGACACTGTGGTGTGTGGAGCAACCTTCCTGGCCCCACCTCCTTGTTGCCAGGAGCATCCCCCCAGTGTGACAACCTCAGATGTCCCCCAACATGGACCTGTGTCCCCTGAGAGGGGAGCCGAGGGTCAGAATCACACCCCCCAGGTATGACCTCCTAGCACAGCTGAATTTCAAAAGGCTCAAGGACTGAAGTGCAGAATATGCCATCCAAAACAAAATGCAGGTGGATTGTGTTTTTATAATCTTGACGTGTTAGGTGACCACACAAAATAAAGAAGACAGATCTGTGTTATGTTTCAGATGCCTGATGACAAAATGCACCATGAGCAAAGTGCAGAAACATGCTCCAAAAAACACTCGCAGTGGACCGTGTCCAGACAGAGAAATAGGGAGAATTTAAACATCACCAGGGCCTCCCTGGTGGCTCAGTTGGTAAAGAATCCTCCTGCAGTGAGGGAGACCTGGGTTTGATTCCCGGGTTGAGAAGATCCCCTGGAGGATGGCATAGCAACCCACTCCAGTATTCTTGCTTGGAGAATCCCCATGGACAGAGAAGCCTGGTAGGCTGCATGCAGTCCATGGGGTCGCAAAGAGTTGGACACAACTAAGTGACTAAACACAGCACAGGACAGAAACCCTAACAGAAAGGACGCAACCAGGCCATTCGCCTTAGAGAAGCAGCTGAGCTCATGAAAAGGAGGCCTGGACACAGCAACTAAAATAGTCCTGGCTTGTTGGCTTGGCCAGGACATAAAACTGCACTTGAGAGGGTGGTGAGACACATCCTGGGATGGAAAATGGTGCATTTCTTTGCGGCTGAAGGTCAAAACAAAAATGAGAACACTTTGACTTAAAGTCACAGGCAAGGCAAACTTACTTCCAGGAATTTACCCCAAACAACAACCAACCAAGGACGAACAAAGTTTGCACAAGGACATCCATCCCAGAACATAGCAAAATTTAGAGAGAGAAAGAAAAGCAATAAAAGAAAATGAACACCCTCCAAAAAAAGCCCACCAAACAGACCAGTTAAACAAACTATAAAATTATTCTTAAAGAAATAAATTCTAATTCAAATAACAAGGTCTTGGGCTTCCCTGGTGGCTCAGGAGTAAAGAATCTGCCTTCCAATGCAGGGAACATGGGTTCGATCCCTGGTTTGGAAAGATCCCGCATGCCTCAGAGCAACTAAGCCCATGTGCCACAACTACTGAGCCTGTGCTCTATAGCCCAGGATCTGAAACTACTGAAGCCCAAGCACCCTAGAGCCTGTGCTCTGCAACAAGAGAAGCCACCGCAATGAGAAACCTGTACACCGCAGCTAGAGAATAGCCCCTACTCTCCACAACTAGAGAAAAATCCTCACAGCAATGAAGACCCAGCACAGCCAAAAATAAATAAATAAAATCTTTAAAAAAACAATCATGCCTTACAACTGCTGTTTATTAGAAAAAAAATTTTTTTTTAATATCAAGGCCCTACTGTATAGCACAGGGAACTATATTCAATATCTCATGATAAATCATAATGGAGAACATGAAAAAAGAATGAATGTATACATATAACTGAATCACTTTGCTGGACAGTAGAAATGAACACATTGTAAATCAACTACACTTCAGTAACTTTTAAAAAAGAAAGAAGTTATAATTTGTCTATAACATGGAATGTTAAGCCGTTGTCAGGAAAGAAGATGGAAATCTAGGTTTATGGATGAGGGAAGATGCCCATCAAGGGAGATGAGTACATCAAAGAGAAAACCCTTCTTATCCGAAATCCTTTGAGTGAGTGGAATTTGGAGAGGTTTGGGAGGATGCTCACTGAGTTGTCAGCAGTGGTCCCCGCTGGGTGTGGGGTCGGGGGTATCTTGTCTCTCCTTTGTCCATTCAGTTTCTTTTTACAATTAGTTGGTCAGACATTAACATGCGGAGAAGGGTTGAGTGGGGCTCACTCATCAAGCACGCTGTGATGACACATACACTCTATGTGACCTCGCCTGGCTCCAGGTGGTTCTCCAAACTCCCCTCCTGCTTGGTGACTTTGTGACACAGAGTTAACACTGAACCTGTTTGGGACCTTCGAGGAGCATAAACAAGCCAGATGGGCCACAGGGCTCCAATCTCAGTCCTGGTCTCTGTCTGTGGGGACAGCTTCCCTCCCGGGCTGAGATAAAATATATATTTTAGCTTCACTTAGGTTCGCTTTACACGTCATGCAATCAGCTGATTGGCAGTACACAACTCGAAGATTCTTAGTCAGTTCACCAAGCTGCTTGAAGCCCCAGCCCCACAGTTCTGGACCTTCCCCTCAGCGCTGTAAGATGTGTCTGGCACCCAAACACAGTTCACCCCCATTCCCACCCCAGCCCCTGGCAAGCCTGAGTCACCTTTCTCTTCCAATAGACTTACATTTTGTGCTGAATTCATCTAAATGGAATTATACAATGTGTTGTCTTTGGGGTTTGCCTTCTTGTCTAACATTTTTTATTTTACACACATGCACTAGATGAAAATAAATGTTATAAAGACATCAGATCTCCCTCAAATTTATTGCTAAATGGAACACAACCTGAATCAAAGATCCATCAGAACTTTTGCTAGAAACCGGAAGTTGATTCTAAAGACAGCTGGTCCCCGCCAGACACTTAGAGTAAATGGACTGGGCGGGGCACTCCCGGATGCCATGGAGCCACCTCATTCATCCCCATGCTGTTTCCTCTTCCTACCTCACAAAAGCCACTCAAAGTCCTCTTGGGAATAAAATCAGAGACAAGCAAATGCGTAACAGTTGAGAGATCAGGACTGAGCTGTATTTTGCTCTTGACTTAATTCTTCCCGAGGCCTCTGGCACATTTCCCAACCTGCTGTCCCACCAGGGGAGTGATAGGGTTCGGATATTTGTTCAGTCCCATGACCGAGCTCTGCTCTGAGTGAACGCCATTGATGGGTCACCCTCCATGCACATGGGAAATGGGATGAAGCACCGCAGACCCTAATCAAGCCTCTCGAGGAGGAAGCTAAGAACTGGGAAGCAGATGCCACTGTGGGCATGTGCCCATCCTGGATGCGCTAGGACCTGACCTGCCAGCCCCATGTCCCCCTCCTCCGGGACATACATTCCCTGTGGCTCCCATGTGCTCTTGGCAGGTGAGACAAACCCCTAGAAGTGAGCAAAGCTGGGAAGACGCAGGTGTGCACAGCAAGGACGCCTCTTAACCCATCCTGGCTCCAAACAGCCAACCAAACACCTCAGTGAACTCTAAACATAGACACCAACCTGTGCTCGCTCAAGTCCTGGCTGTCTTCAGCGATGAGGTTCAGAAACCCAGTGTCCGCTCCCTGGAAGAAAAACGAACCATGTTAGCTGGGTCTGACTTGGCCTGAACTGCCACATGGGGGTCAGCGGTACTATGATGAGATAGAAAAATCCTTCGGCTGGGGGTGGGGAGCGTGGAAGGGCTGCCTTCTGGTCACTCTGCCAGACATCGGGGATGGAACAGGACACTTCAGAATGCAGAGAGATGAGAATAACAGGGTGATTTGCCAGGAAGGTTTGCTAGCGATCTGCAGTGGTATCCATAATGAAGTTTCCATGTGTTCCGAAACTGAACTGGATGAAAGGACTGGATGTTCGTATGACCTTTTATAGTTTATAGAAGATGTTCACTCGCATCATTGAACCCCCATGGTCTCCTGGGAGGAAGGCAAAAGGACTGAGTCAACCCCCTGCCTTGGGGTACCAAACTCACCCAGGTTTGCCTGAGGCATGTGACCAACTAAATGCAAGGTAGGGTCCTGAGGCAGAAAAAGGACATTAGGGAAAACTAGTGAAATCTGAATAAAGAGTGGATTGAGGTAGCAGAAATGTATTCATGTCCACCTCTTGGTTATCACAAACACACTATGCTCCTGGTCATTGGGAGAAATTAGGTGATGGGTAATTTGAAATGCCTCTGAAAATCTAAAATTATTCTAAAAAACTTTTTTAAAAACTTCAGTTTAAAAATTTAGGGAGAGACTTCCCTGATGGCCCAGTGGTTAGGACTTCAAGCTTCCACCGCAGGGTGTGTAGGTTCAATCCCTGGTTGAGGAAATAAGATCCCACAAGCTGTGTAGTGTGCCCCCCAAATAAATAACCTTTTAAATACATAAAAATTTAGGGAACCCTCCTACACTGTTAGTGGCAATGTAAACTGGTACAACCACTATGGAGAACAGTGTGGAGATTTCTCAAACAACTAAAAATAGAGCTGCCACAGGATCCAGCACTCCCACTCCTGGGCATATATCTGGAGAAACTAGTTCGAAAAGATTCATGCACCTCAATGTTCATAGCAGCACTGTATACAATATCTAGGACATGGAAACAACCTAAAAATTCATCAATAGATGAACTGATAAAGAAGACATGTTGTATCTGATAAAAAACATAAGATATATATACATATACACAAAGTGTTGGTCATTCAGTCATGTCCAACTCTTTGTGACCCCTTGGACTGTAGCCCGCCAGGCTCCTCTATCCATGGAATTCTCCAGGCAAGAATACTGGGGTGGGTTGCCATTTCCTCCTCTAGAGGATCTTCCCCACCCAGGGGTTGAACCTGAGTCTCCTGCATTGCAGGCAGATTCTTTACCGCCTGAGCCACCAGGGAAGCCCCAGTATATATACATGCACAACAGAATACTACTAAGCCATAAAAAAGAATGAAATAATTCCATTTGCAGCAACATGGATGGACCTAGAGATTATCATAGTAAGTGAAGAATCATAAAGACAGAAAAAGACAAATACCATGATATCACTTATATGCAGAATCTAAAAAAATTATACACATGAACTTATTTATAGAACACAGACTCATAGACTTCAAAGACAAATTTTCGGTTTGGGAAGGAGGGATAAATTCAGTCTGCAATTAACATATACAGACTACTATATATAAAATAAATAATCAACAAGGACCTACTGTATACAGTACAGGGAACTCTACTCGGTACTCTGTAACAATCTATATGGGAAAAAAACCGAGATAGAATGGATACATGTATATGTATAACTGAACAACCTTTCTATACACTTGAAACTAACACAACATTGTACACCAACTATACCCCAATATAAAATAAAAATTAAATTTAAAAAATGTAAATGCTATATTGTTTTTTGTTGTTGTTTAGTTGCTGTTGTGTCTGACTTTTTGCAACACCGTGGACTGCAGCATGCCAGGCTTCCCTGTCTTTCACTATCTCCCAGAGCTTGCTTAAACTCATGTCCATTGAGTCAGTGATGCCAACCAACCATCTCATCCTCTGTCGCCCCTTCTCCTCCTGCCCTCTATCTAATTGGTTGTCAATTAAAGGCCAGGATGGAGAACCGACGTCCCCACCATCACCAGCAGGTGGTGCTGCAGCCTCAGGAACTCCCTCTGGGCTCTAGAAGCAGCTATAAGAGAAACTCATCCAGTAGCAGCATCTGCTTTACCTGGCCCAACAGCTTAGGATTGGAGCTTCTCTGGCCACTGAGGCCAGAGGGGCGCCCTGGACAGCGTAGAGCACAGTGGCCCACAGGGATGAGAGATGAGAGGGCTGGAGCAACGTGCCCACAGACCGGAGGCCAAGGCTTGCCTCAACCTTGAAGGGACCATCTACGTGTCTGAGTCTTCATTTCATTTTTGAATCAATTAAAGGCTCATGAGAAGTTGCAAAACTAGTACAGAAGGGTGCCAGAGAACACTCTTCACCAAGCTGCCCAATGGCCGCTCCTTACACAACTCGGGAACATTATCCAAACTGGAAAGAGTCACTGATAAACTAGGCACCAACTTTTTTTTTTTTAAGTCTTACTGAGATACAATTCTCATGCCACACAATTTGCTTATTTAAAATACACAATTCAGTGGTCTTTTTGTACATTCACAAAGTTGTGTAACCATTACCACAACCAATTTTTGAACATTTTCCTTACCCCAAAAGAAGCCCTGTCCCCATCAGCAGTCACTCCTCTGCTCCCCAGCCCCTGACAACCAGGAACCCACTCTCTGTGTCTGTGGACCTGCCTGTTCTGCACGTTTCCCATCAGTGGAATCACACCGTGTGTGTCCTTCTGTGTCTGCTTCTCTCACTGAGCATTGTGTTCTCAGGGTCTGTCCACATGGTAGCCAGTGTCGGGGCTTCTCTCTTTCATGTGGCTGAGTGATGCTCCAGTGTGTGGAGGGACCCTGTGTTTATCCACAGTTCACTGATGGATGTTCAGGTTGTTTCCACTTCTGGCTCCTGTGAGATCACACTGCTGTGAACATGGGTAGCTTATGAATCACTGCAGAGATGGCATCTTTCTCTGCCCTCACATCTACCATCTGCCAATCTCCCCATCCCCAGCCCTTTAACGCCAGCTGCGGGCTGTCCTCTAGCCCTTGAAGCTGGACTTGGGCAGGGAGATGAGCCCCACAGAGCCCCCCACCCTGGCTATGCTCAGCCCAGACCGGCTTAGACTAGAGCAGAGAGCAGCGAGGACAAAACTCATCCCCGGGGTGCACAGACAGCAGGCTGCGAGGTGCACCAGCTGGCGCCAGGCTGTGCCCATGACCTTCACCGACAAAAACGCTGGGCTTTCACCTTCCCGCCAGGGTGAACTCCAAGCCCCCATGACAGGTCCCCGCGAATTGTGGAGGTGGGGCCATGAGGAAGATCTCCTATAGAATCTGCAGTTGTTGTTCAGTCACTAAGTTGTATCTGACTCTTTGTGACCCCATGAACTGCAGTCTGCCAGGCTTCCCCGTCCTTCACTATCTCCCTGAGTTTGCTCAAACTCATGTCCATTGAGACAGTGATATCACCCAACCATCTCATTCCCTGTCATCCCCTTTTCCTCCTGCCCTCAATCTTTCCCAGAATCAGGGTCTTTTCTAATGAGTTAGCTGTTTGCATCAAGTGGCCAAAGTATTGGAGCTTCAGCTTCAGCATCAGTCCTTCCAATGCATATTCAGGGTTGATGTCCTTTAGGATTGACTGGTCTGATCTTGCTCTCCAAGGGACTCTCAAGAGTCTTTTCCAGCACCACAATTTGAAAGCATTAAGTCTTTGGCACTCAGCCTTCTTTATGGTCCAACTCTCACATCCGTACATGACTACTGGATAAACCATAGCTTTGACTATATGGACTTTTGTTGGCAAAGTGATATCTCTGCTTTTTAATATGCTGTTTAGGTTTGTCATAGCTTTTCTTCCAAGGAGCAAGCATCTTTCAATTTTCATCTTTTAATCTGCAGAGCTGGTGGAAAATGTGACTGTGGGACCTCTTGTTCAAAAATTATGACAAATTTCAAAACAGGACAGCAGAGACCTGGGGTGCAGGGGCTGTAAGAAGCTGGGCCTGCCACCCCACACACACCCTGCCCTTGGAACTGCCAACAAGTGACTTCACTGCAAGGAAAGAGGCCAAGCTCACAACGGTGGCAATCAAGGACCCAAGCGGATAGGACGATGGCACACTCTAGTCATGGGCGGCACATTTTTTTTTTCTGACCGCACCACATGGCTTTTGGATCTCAGTTCCCCACCAGGAATCAAACTTGTGCCTCTTGCCTTGGAAGCGTGGAGTCCTAACCATTGGACCACCAGGGAAGTCCCCTGAGTAAACCTTTTTACAACCTGTGAGCCCCACCTCATCAACATGCTTTCCTTTTTTTATCCTTTTAAAAAAATTAAGATAGAATTCACCTACGATAAAATGTCCAGTTTGATGGCTTTCAGGAGAATCACAGGTTCTGCAACCATCACACTAACCCCAAGACACCTTTGTCCCCGTGAAGGCACCTCGTGCTCATCAGCATCACGTGGTTCAAAGCTGAGGCTCCCAGGGAGACGCGAGATCCTAGACTGCAGGAGCCGCCGGTGCTCTGCTCGCCCCGCAGTCCATGCCACCATCACTGAGCCAGCCCATGGTGGGATCTCGCTAGTTCTGGGGATTCTGCATAATCCAGTTGGTGCCAAGGGCACAGCCTGAGGAGCCCGGTGTGTCTGGGGAGAGAGTGTCGGCCCCACACAGAGCTGTGTGGTGCTGGGAGAGGCCCACCCTGGGTACCATGTTCCCTGACCATCATGTGGAGGTGGGTTGGAATGGCTCAGTGTCCAGGGGCAGGAGGCCTGACATGCAACATCAAGCAGGACTGGGATGGTCAGAGCCAGGACATAGCACCCTCGGCCTGGCTGAGCTCTCATCTCACAGCCCTGTGGTCAGGACTCCAACACGGGCCGGGCCTCGTGGGACTAAATCTAGGCCTGGGCAGGGCTAGTCTTTTCGGAAGCTCCAGGGAAGCACAAGCTCTTGCCTTTTCCAGCTTCTAGAGGTGCCGCATCCCTGGCTCGTGGCCCCTCCCTCCATCCTCACAGTCAGCAGCACAGCATCTCCTGTCTCTCTGCCTCTGACCCTCCCTCTCCCTCTTATAAGGACCTTGTGATGATACTGGGTCCCCCAGAGGATCCAGGGTTGTCCCCATCCTTGGGGCCTTAACTTATTCCCATCTGCAGAATTCTTTTACCACGTACAGTGACACACAGGTTTTGGGGACTGGGGCATGGACATCTTTGGGGGGCCATTATTCTGCCAACTGCACACTGTAATACCTGACAACATGAGTGAATCTAGCCCTGGAACTTTGCATTTAAGAGCATATCCCAAGAGAGTACAATGTAGCATGATATCCTATTTATAATGTTAAAAACAACTCAACTTTCTAAAATAGATTTTTAGGAGTAAAAATCTACTCAAATTATGCTATTAAGAAGTACATGTAAACAAGACAGAATTAAACAAAAGACGGGAAATGTGACATGAGATTCCACCTCAGCTGCCTTGGAGACTGGAGCCAGGTGGGTGGGTTGGGTGGGGAGGGTCTCAGGAACAGAAGAGAACTGGCGAGGCTCTGGTTTTTGTGCTCAGTGGTGAGTTTGTGGGTGCTCACTATTAAGAATATATACACAAAAGAGGACCTACATTCAAAGGAATATTCTCAGTGCTAAAAAGAAATGAGCTATGAAGGAGGGAAAGACACTGAAGCACCTCAGATATAAGTCATCAAGTGAAAGAAGCCAGTAGAAAAGGCCACCCACTGGACTCCCCTGGTGGTCCAGTGGTTAAGACTCAGTGCTTTCAATGCAGAGGGACTCAGGTTCGATCCCTGGTCGGGAAACTTAAGATCCCGCATGCCCCACAGTCCAGCCAAAAAAGTTGATTAATTCATTAAAAGGTTGAAAAGACTATACACTGATTCCAACGGTGGGACATTCTGGAAAAGGAAGGACTCTGGAGACTAGAAGGATCAGTGGTTTTGGGGGTTGTGGGGAGGAGGGATAAACAGGTAGGGCCCAGAGGCAGTGAAATGACTGATAATGGATACATTTGTCCGAACCCACAGAACACACAGCACCAAGACTAGACTCAGATGTCAACTATGGACTTTAGTTAATAACAACATATGGGGACTTCCCTGGTGGTCCAGTGGCTAAGACTGTGCTCCCAGTGCAGGGGGCCCAGGTTTGATCCCTGGTCAGGTAACTAGATCCCATGTGCTGCAATTAAGACTTGGTGTAGCCAAATAAATAGTAAATAAACAAATATTTTTTAAAAGTAATAATATATAGATATTGGCTCATCAAGTATAACTGAGTTACTCTAACGCAGGACGGTAATAATAGAGAAAAGTGTATGTGTGGGTGTATATGCCTGTGTGGAGGGGGTATGTAGGAACTCCCTGTACTTTCTGCTCAATTTTTCTGTAACCCTAGGGTACTCTAAAAAGCAGCCTATTAGAAGCTGGGTGAATTGGACTTCCCTGGTGGTCCACTGGTTGAGAATCCACCTGCCAATGCAAGGGACACAGGTTCCATCTCTGGTCTGGGAAGATTCCACATGGCAAGGAGCAACTAAGCCCATGAGTCTCAACTACTGAGTCTGCACTCTAGAGCTCACTAACCACAACTACTGAGCCCATGTGCTGCAACTACTGAAGCCCACACACCCTAAAGATCATGCTCTGCAACAAGAAGCCACTGCAATGAGAAGCCCCTGCACCACAACTAGAGAGTAACCCCCACTCGCTGCAACTAGAGTAAGCCCTCGCAAAGCAATGAAGACCCAGTGCATCCAAAAGTAAATAAGTAAAATTTTTAAAAAATAAGAAAAAAAAAGTGGGATGAATTGGGAGAGTTATACCGAAAACCAGGAATTCTGAAGAGAAAAAGAAAGAAGGAAGGAGGGAGGGAAGGAGTGAGGCCATCGTAGCCCGGGTGAAGGCTCCACACACACATGACCAGCAGGTGGGTCAGGCTGTTGTGAACAAGACCCAGACACAAGCTAGTCAGTCCTGCCAAGTGGATTTTCTAAGTTTCTCCCAAGGCCCCTGCCAGTATCATAACAGGATCACACTGCCCAGATTAAGACCTCCTAACCCCTCCAGCCTGGATTAACCTACTCCAAAGCTGTCCCCAGGCCAGGGGACCAGGGTGGACTTAGGGGCGGATCAGACTAGAGCCTAATAGAATGTGTCCTGGGATTACTCCCAAATCCCATTTGGCCAGTGGAAAGCATATTCTGGCTGGTACTAAGCCTATTTCTGCAGATTTTGAGGGCAGGAGGCAATCTCTTTCCTTCCCGCCCATTCACCATTCCCACCCTCACCATTCCCATTGCCACTCCGCCTGGAGAGTTTCCATCCCTTCCACCTCCTGGCATGCAGCATCGGCCAGGCCCCTTTCCCTCCCTCTGCTCCATGGTGCGTGCAAACACAGAAATGAGACAGAAGAAATCTGTCCTCCACCCATCCTTTTTCAATCTCCCCTTTCTCTCTTTTTTTTTTAATATTTTGTGTATTTGGCTGCACTGGGTCTTAAGTTTCGGCATGTAGGGTCTAGTTCCCCAACCTGGGCCCCCTGCATTGGATGTGTGCGAGACCTCCAGGGAAGTCCCTCCACCCTGTTTCTGAGGTCAAAGCTTTTTGGGGAGGAGGGTGAAAGCAGCTGAAGTAAGTGGGCACAGGTGTCCCAAGTAGGGTTCCAGAAACTGCAATTCTCCCTAGATTGTCTGGGAACGGACTGTGACCCTAATTCCTGGTGAAATCACCGAGACAGTCAGTTACTCTACAGAGCATTTCTCCTTCGGTGGCAGTGGTGCACCTTTTTTTTTTAGAGACATTGGGCAAGTAACTTAATGCCCCCCATCCTGATCTCCAGAGCTCCATTCACCTGCTGTGGCAGCATTTCCAACATCGCCAGCCTCCAGAGATTCAGTTCATGCCCTACCTGCTGTCTCTTCCCACTTGCCACTTGGCGTCAGTTCTCCTCCCGCTTGGGGTCAGGGCGGCTCTGTGTGATCACCTGCAGTGACAGCAGGTCACTTCTGAGATCAGTCATAAAAGACTTGTGGCTTCTGCCTGCTCTCAGCGAGCCAGCCACCACGGAGTGAGGAAGTTCAGGCAGGACCGTGGACAGGGACCATGTGAGGCACCATCCTAGAAGCGGGTCCTCTGACCCCACTGGGCCTTCAGATGAGGCGGCCCTGGGCTGACACGTGCTCCACAATCTCCCGAGGGACCTCGAGCTAGAACCACCAAAGGAAGCTGTTTCCAAGTTTCTGACCCACAGAAACTGTGAGAGAGTGAAC
The DNA here is from genome assembly GCF_054371585.1 of Giraffa tippelskirchi. Classification (NCBI taxonomy): domain Eukaryota; kingdom Metazoa; phylum Chordata; class Mammalia; order Artiodactyla; family Giraffidae; genus Giraffa; species Giraffa tippelskirchi. The sequence continues at coordinate 97,205,713 of NC_137280.1, read as the reverse complement.
GCTGGTGGTTTACACCAAGCTTTCAGGGACTTCCCCAGTGATCCAGTGGCAAGGACTCTGCTCCAAATGCAGGGGGCCCAGGTTCCACCCCCGGTCAGGGAACTAGGTCCCATAGGCTGCAACTGAGCCCACAAGCCACAACTAGAGAGCCCATGCACTGAAATGAAGACTCAGTACAGTCAAAATAATGAAATAAAATATAACAAAATAAAAAATAAAATAAGTTTTCGGGGTAATCTGTTACACAGCAAGAGATAACTGATACACTTGTCATCCAGGCTGATTCACCTGACAGCTCCACATTATTTTTTCTTTTTCAACCACTACAATTCTCTAATGGCAAGCAACCAACAGCACTGGATTTTTCATTTTCTGGTTTTCCCCCCATCTATAGATCTGATCATCTGGGAGACATAAGAGACTGAAGGAACTTGGTAAATTCAACAAGGGGGGAGCAGTAGAACAACCAGGATGAGAAAACGAAGCCTTTGGGATTCACAGATTATCAAGAGATATCATTGCCTGGTTCTGAGACTAAACAAGTCCCCTACTTTGATCTGCTTCCCTCTAAAGCAGGGTCTTGGGGCTTCCCTGGTGGTCCAGTGGCTAAGACTCTGTGCTCCCAATGCAGGGGGCCCCAGGTTCCATTCCTGGTCAGGGAACTAGATCCCACCTGTCTCAACTAAAGATCCTGCATACTGCAACTAACACCTGGTGCAGCCAAATAAATAAACAAACAAATAAATAAAAAATAAAGCAGGGTCTTGCCCTCAGTGCTACTGATGTGGAGGTTGGTCATTCCTTGTTGGGGGGGCATCCTTCCGGGCACTGTGGGGGGTAGAACAGCCTCTCTGGCCCCACCCCTCATTCCAGCAGCACCTGCCAGTTGTAATAAGCACAGATGTCCCCAGACGTGGTCCAGAGTCCCCTGGGAGGTGAGATCACCCCCACTGAGATCCCTGCTCCAAGCACGTCCCTCATGGGCTGGCACAGCAGGGACTCAGCATCTGGCAACAGGAAGCCCCCCTGCTCGGAGTACAGGTCCCACTCCTGGGAACCGAGCAGGTGGGCCTGGGATGTCTGCGCCCCCTTCCCTCCCCACACGACATCCCACTAGCATGTGGCAGGAACACCTTGCCTCGCTGGAGGCTTGATATAGACCCGCACTGCAGTTATCACCCCAGCCTTCACTCATCACCACAGCAACCATCTAAATGTGTCACCCCGAGGAGCTCTGATTGCAAATGAGGCAGGAGGAGAAGCCTGGGGTGGGGGACGGCAGCCTGAACCTCGCCACCTGCGCTCTCAGCCCTGAGCCCTCGGAGTCTGTTGGAGAGGTGCCCGGGCTGGACATACCGCTCCAAAGTCTTGAAACTGACCCAGATCAGGGGCCAGCACAGTCCAGTCCAGTGGGACAAAAGGGCCTGGAGGGCTGACTCAGGGGCTAAAGGTCTACAGGAGCCCAGCAGACGTAGGGGGAGGAGGGTGCTGACCCCAGCTCTGTGTCCTGAGTCTCTCAACCTTCCTCCACCTAACACTGGGTGGGGTCTCCCCACTTTCCTATTTTTGGCCAAGCTGCACAGCAAGTAGGATCTTGGTTCCCCGGTCAGGGATCAAACCTGAGCTCCCTGCATTGGAAGCTCGGTGTCTTAACCACTGGACCACCAGGGAAATCTCAGCATCTCCCTGCTTTACTCTCTAATCACTGGAGGTTTTTTCTGCTAGGGCTTCCCTGGTGGCTCAGTGGTAAAGAACCCACCTGCCAATGCAGGAGACATGGGTCCAGTCCCTAGGGTGGGAAGATCCCCTGGAGAAGGAAATGGCAACCCACTCCAGTATTCTTGCCCGGAAGAGCCTGGAGGGCTACAGTCCAAGGGGTCACATAAAAGAGTCAATCATGACTTAGTGACTAAACAACAACAACATGATGTAAGCAGGGACCAAATTCAATATCTTTCCAAATAATGAACACAGGGTCTCTGTCCCCAGCCCTGCTGACACTGGGCACATCATCCTCTATGCAGGACAGTCCTGGGAGCTGTGCGGTGTGGAACAACCTCCTTGCCCCCATCCACTCAATGTCAGGAGCGCCCCCAGGGTGGCAAACACAGATGTGCCCAGACATCACTAGTGTCCCCTTAGGGACAGGATCTCCTGCTGAGCCAGGCATCGATTATCAGAGCCCCCACCTCCGGGCACTGTCCTGTATGGAGGGACAGGCAACTGACTTGGGAAGAGGATCAATTTCGACAAATAAAAAAAAAAACGTGTATGCACAGATTTCTTTTTCCACTCAAAATTAAAATAGCTTCTGTCCGTCCCCCGGAAGGCGGTGGGTGGGGACAGATATTCCCGAATCTGAGAGGCAGCATGGTTTCATTCCACCCCAACTTTGAAACTGACTAACTCCCCCAGGGCCTCAGTCTCCAAATCTTCAAGGTGGGGGTGATGGTGGCACCCCCTGAGCAGGTGGGGTTCTTGGATTAAACAAGTGAATATCTAGCAAATGCATAAATCAGGCCTGACATATTGTTCATACAGGCTCACTTTTTTATCACTGGAACTTTTTCACAATCCTAGAACATCTAGTATCTGCTTTGTTGACAAGGCCAGGACTCAGCAGTGATTCTGTGAAGGACCAGGTGGCAAATGTTTTTGGTCACTGTCGCTACTACTGAACCCAGTCAGTCATGGACCAGTGGGCGAGGCTCTGTGCCAATAAAGCAGGGGATGCAGGTTCGATCCCTGGCTGGGGAACTAAAGTTGCATATGTTGCATGGTTCGAGAAAAAAAAAATGTGATTTTGGGAGTTCTCTGGCAGTTCAGTGGTTAAGACTCCCTGCTTCCAATGCAGGTGGTGCAGGTTTGATCCCTGGTCAGGGAACTCAGATCACACACGCCTCAAGGTCCAGCCAAAAAAAAAGAAATTGACTAACCCAGGCGACTTGGATCAAGCCCAGAGGTTGGAGGCTGGAGTTTTCAACCCCCAGACTGGAAGACGGTCTGTGAGCAGATGGCACCAGGCCTCACATGGAGGCACCAGTGCAAAGGGAAATGGGATCCTGAGTCCTAACAGAAAGCCCCCAGCTGCCCCTCACCCCAGGCCATCCACTACACAGAAACTCACCACCACGGAGACACCATTTCCCTCAGATTCAGAGAAGGGGCTGCTGCTTTCTCAACACCTTGGGGAAAATCCATGGGCCAACCTCTGTTAGCAAGTATGCTAAGTCACCTCAGTTGTGTCCGACTGTGCGACCCCATAGATGGCAGCCCAGCAGGCTCCGCCGTCCCTGGGATTCTCCAGGCAAGAACACTGGAGTGGGTTGCCATTTCCTTCTCCAATGCAGGAAAGTGAAAAGTGAAAGTGAAGTCCCTCAGTTGTGTTCGACTCTTAGCGACCCCATGGACTGCAGCCTACCAGGCTCCTCCATCCATGGGATTTTCCAGGCAAGAGGACTGGAATGAGGTGCCATTGCCTTCTCCGGTTAGCAAGTATAGAAGCTCTTTATCAACCTTGGTTGCAAAAGGCATCCTAAAGATCTCGACCTGGTGAGCAAACAATTTTCTGATCATTCTAGACAGGGTAATTTACCATCTGCAAAACTGCCACCGGTAACAGCCCCGAAGAACCCATCCCCAGAGGGAAAAACAGTTTCTGCAGACGGAGAGACTGAGAAAACCTCTAGGAGATGTGACAACTTAGTGTCCTATGGACCTGTGTGTGTCCTAGGGCAGAAAGGGGTGTCAGGGGAAAATTAAAGAAATCCAAATGAAGTGTGGACTTCAGTTAATAATGACACTATTTGCAAAGCAGAAATAGAGACACAGACATCGGGGGGGGGGGGAATGGGGCAGAGGGGAATGGACTGGGATGTTGGAATTGACATACACACATTACAATGTATAAAATGGACAACTAATGAGAACCTGCTGCTCTGCTGTGCTGTGCACAGTCGTGTCCGACTCTGTGCGACCCCACGGACCGTACCCCGCCAGGCTCCTCTGTCCATGGGATTCTCGAGGCAAGACTACTGGAGTGGGTTGACATTTCCTTCTCCAGCGGATCTTCCTGACCCAAGGATGGAACCTGTGTCTCATGTGCCTCCTGCAAGGTAGATGGATTCTGTGCCACCTGGGAACCTACTGTACAGCCAAGGGACCTCTACTTAACGCTCTGTGATGAACTAAATCCAAAAAGAGGGAATATATGTATATACACGGCAGATTCACTTTGTTGTACGTAGAAACTAACACAACATTGTAAAGCAACTATACTCCAAAAATATATATATTTAAAAATAATAATGACATATCAGTGTTGGTTTAATCGGGACGAACGTATCAGGTTTGGTGTAAGATGTGAAGAACAGGGGTGACAGGGTACGTGGGATCTATCTGTACTGTCTTCCCAATTTTCCCGTGAATCTAAAACGAGTCTGAAACGAAAAGTTCATCTAAGAAGAAAAAGGAGAGAGGGGAGTGACGACAATTAGCTACTTATGCTTGAGGAGGCTTTGAAATGTGATTGAGGGAACATTAAGTTCCTGTGACAGCATCCGATAATGACAGGGTTATATAAAGCCCCGAGAAGAAAGCCGCTAAAAACAGGATATGCTAATCAGCAGGGGAAGTTGGCTCCTAGGAGAGGAGTGAGGAGGGGGAGAAAAGACAGGTGGCTGAATGGATCCTGAGACAACCAGGGTGGACCCTGGCCTGGGGGCTGCTCCACGGGAGGACATGTCCCAGGCAGATCGGGGCAATGGGGCACATCTGCTCAGGAGCAATGCCTGCTGAGTGCGCAGCCAGTGCCTGGGCTTGGGGGAGGGCGGTGGTTTTACAGATGGAGAGTTCTGGAATGTGAGGGTGAAGCTGTAGTCCAAAAACAAACAGACGGGTGATATGACACGGCATCCTGGTGTTTCGAAGTTGACTTACTGGACATCTTCATCTAGACCAGGGTTTCTCCCTCTCCACCCTGCAGACGTTTAGGGCCAGGTCATTCCCCTCTGGAGCATCCTGGCACTGAGGGGTTTGGAGCAGCCTCCCTGAATCCTGCTCCCATGATGCCAGGAGTACCTCTAGTCCTGATGACCACAGATGTCCCAGACAGTGTCCCCCAGGGCAGGACATCCTAGAGGAGAAACGCTGACGTACAATAACTTACAATAACTAACAATGTACACACAGGACCATACGAGTGTAATTATCCTCATCCTACAGATGGGGAAACTGAGGATCGGAGAGACGATAAAGCCAGCCTTTGGTCACCAAGAGGATGTCTCAGAGAAGGGGTAGTCAGGAGTGGCCAATACCACGTTTAACAAGGAGGGGCCTCTGTCTGGGAAAGGGATGGCAGTGCTGACCTTTCAGCATCTGAGGGCCAAATTTGGCCCACCTCTTGTGTCTGTAAGGGCTTCTTGTGTCTGTAAATAAAGTTTTGTTGAAACACAGCCACATCCATTGATTTATATACCAGCTATGACATTCACATGAAATTAAAAGACGCATTCTCTTGGGCAGGAAAGCTATGACAAACCTAGACAGCATATTAAGAAGCAGAAACATCATTTTGCCGACAAAGGTCTGTATAGTCAAAGCTATGGTTTTTCCAGTAGTCATGTGTGGATGTGAAAATTGGACCATAAAGAAGGCTGAGCACTGAAGAACTGATGCATTTGAATTGTGGTGTTGGAGAAGACTCTTGAGAGTCCCTTGGACTGCAAGGAGATCAGACCAGTCAATCCTAAAGGAAATCAATCCTGAATATTCATTGGAAAGACTGATGCTGAAGCTGAAGCTCCAATCCTTTGGCCACCTGATATGAAGAGACGACTCATTGGAAAAGACCCTGATGCTGGGAAAGATTGAGGGCAGGAGAAGAAGGGGACAACAGAGGATACGATGGTTAGATAGCATTACTGACTCAATGGACATGAATTTGAGCAAACTCAGGGAGATGGTGTAGGACAGGGAAGCCTGGCATGCTGCAGTTTATGGAGTCGCAGAATCAGACACAACTTATCGACTGAACAACAACATATGACATTCATGGCTACAAAGGACTGGCTGGCCCTTCATAGAGTTTATCGGCTCCTCACAGAGGTCCTCCATCACCACCTCAAGGCCCTGCATGGTTTTTCCAAACTCTTGAGTGCTCACTGAAGACTTTGTTGGAGGAATGAAGACAGCAGAGGCAGCCTCGCTGGCAGTGAAAGGAGCCTGGACTGGTTCTGCCTGGTTCAGGATGAGGAGGCCGGTCCCTGGACTCATCAGCTCCTCAGCCAGGAGGAGGTCTGATCCCCGCCCACCCGCCAGTCCTGCCCTGGCGGGAGGAGCACGTGTCATGATAGGTGTGCAGGACTGTCGGGTTGACTGGCAGCAGGCAGCATGCCAGCCTGTCTCCCGAGGTGTGTGGGCTGCACTCTCATCTTGATCCTGCTCTCACATGGGATGGAGCCAGGCCTCTGCTCTGAGCTCCGGGGTTCACGGAACCATGTCCCCCTGAGCCTGCACGGTCAGCCCTGTGGCCTCCGGAGGGTAGAGCGTGCTGATCGAGGACGCACACAGCTGCCCCAGCTCTTCTTCCCAGAGCCCCTGTGCCTCGGTGCTGCTCTGGTCCCAGTGCTGAGACCCAAGGGTCGTGCTGTCCTCTCAAGGTCAGCTCTGTCTAGGCTTTCTCCTCACCAGTACTGTGGGCGTTCAGGCCACTCTCCAGGGTAGAGGAGCCTCTCTGGCCCCCACCCATTCATGCCAGGAGCACGCCCTAGTCGTGACAACCACAGATGTCCCCAGATGTCACCCAGTATCCCCTGGGGGTGGACTCACCCTGAGTGATACCCCTGCGATAGGGATTCCATGGACCCCGAGGAAGTCATGCGTCCCATGACCCCCGACCTCTGAGGTCTGGTAGGCTGCTTACATTTCAATACACACCTAAGTGGGAGGGAGGGGAGGTGTCCCACAGATGCTGGGGGCCACCCTGGTTCACACCATCTGACCATCAGGGATTTATTCTGGTGGCTAATATGAGCTGAGCTTCCAGGTGGCCCAGTGGTAAAGAATCCGGAGGAGTTCTTCAGCAGACGCAGGTTTGATCCCTGGGTTGGGAAGATCCCCTGGAAGAGGAAGTGGCAACCCACTCCAGTATTCTTGCCTGGAAAATCCCATGGACATAGGAGTCTGGCAGGCTACAGTCCATGGGTCACAAAAAGTTGGACATAACTTAGTAACTAAACCACCATTCTTTTAAGGTCTTCATTGAATTTGTTACAGTATTGCTTCTATTTTATGTTCTGCTTTTTTGGCTATAAAAACATGTGGGATCTTAGCCTTGACCAGGGATTGAACCAGTACCCTCTGCATCAAAGGCAAAGTCTCAAGCACTGGCTCGCCAGGGAGGTCCTCGGCTCATTGTCACTAGTTACATCTGCAGAGACTCTAATTCCACTTGAGGCCAGATGCCTGGGTGCTGGGGGTGAGGACTGGAACATATCTTTGTGGGGAACAGAGCTCAGCTCACAACACCCTCTCTTTGGCCTTCGCCCCTGCTCTCCCAGCCTTGCCCCAAACCCCAGCTCTCCTGACCCCCACATACTGTACTGACCCCCCAGCTGTGTCCTTCATGCCCATCAGAAAGCACTCCTGGGTCGCCATCTCTTCAGCGTCCCACCTGCTTCCCTGACTTCCCACCTGGAGGGCTGTGAGCTCACTGGGAACATTCCCCCTGGAGGAGGAGGCACGCTGAGCTCCATGCCCGTCCCGGGGTCACAAGTTTGAGGCAGATGGGCAGGTGACGGCAATGCTGGTCCCTGGAGAGATGACACCTGGCTTGTTGGCAGGGGGCACTGCTCCAGGCTCAGCTGTCACTACATGGGAAGTGGCCCCAATGTCATCAGCCCCTCCAAGTGTCCTGAGAAGCGGGGAGGTTTGTTTTTGTTTTTTAAATGTAAAAGCTCCTGCTTCTTTTTTCTTTTTTGGCTATCTCACTTGGCCCGTGGGATCTTAGTTTCCCAAACAGGATCGAACCCGGGGCTCCTGCAGTGGAAGCGCAGAGTCTTAACCAGTGGACTGCCAGGGAAGTCCAAAAGCTCCTGGTTTTTAAATGTTGGCAATAATTCAGTAATTCTGGGAATCCCACACCATCTTACCTGTTTGCTGAGAAACCTGTATGTGGGTCAAGAAGCAACAGTTAGAACCCTGTATGGACAACAGATTGGCTCAAGATGGAGAAAGGAGTACAACACGGCTGTCTGCTGTCACCCTGCTTGTTTAATCTACACTCTGAGCACATCAGGAGAAATGCCGGGCTGGATGAGTTACAAGCTGGAATCAAGATAGGCGGGAGAAACATCAACAACCTCAGACATGTGGATGATACCACTCTAATGGCAGAAAGCGAAGAGGAACTAAAGAGCCTTTTGATGAGGGTAAAGGAGAGTGAAAGAGCTGGTTTAAGACTAAATATTAAAAAACTAAGATCATGGCATCTGCCCCCATTACCGCATGGCAAATAGAAGGAGAAAAGGTGGAAGTAGTGACAGATTTCCTGTTCTTGGGCTCCAAAATCACTGAGGACGGTGACTGCAGCCATGAAATCAGAAGACAACTGCTTCTTGTCAGGAAAGCTATGACAAATCTAGACAATGTGTTGAAAAGCAGAGACATTGCTCTGCTGACAAAGGTTCATATGGTCAAGGCTATGGCCTTCCCAGTGGTCATGTATGGTTATGAGAGTTGGACTGTAAAGAAGGCAGAATGCCAAAGAACTGATGCCTTCAAACTGTGGTGTTGGAGAAGACTCCTGAAAGTCCCTTGGACAGCAAGGAGATCAAACCAGTCAATCTTAAGTGAGATCAACCCTGAATATCACTGGAAGGACATGCTGAAGCTGAAGTTCCAGGATTTTGGTCATCTGATGTGAACAGACGACTCATTGGAAAAGTCCCTGATGCTGGAAAAGATTGAGGGCAGAAGGAGAAGAGGGCATCAGAGGATGAGATGACTGGACGACATCACCGAAGCAATGAACATGAACTTGGGCAAACTCTAGGTGAGGGACCAGGAGGCCTGGCGTGCTGCAGTCCATAGGGTCTCAAAAGTCAGACATGACTGGGTGAGTGAACAACAACAATAATAATTCAATGTCTAAAACCACTGGGGTACTTCCCCTGTGGTACAGTGGATAGGAGTCCACCTGCCAGTACAGGGGACGTGGGTGTGATCCGTGGTCCAGGAAGATCCCACATGCAAAGGAGCAACTAAGCCCATGTACCACAACTACTGAGATCACATGCCGCAACTACTGCAGCCTGTGCACCGAGAGCCTGTGCTCGGCAACAAGAAAAACTAAAGCAATGAGCAGCCCGGGCACCATAACTAGAGGGTAGCCCCTGCTCGCTACAACTAGAAAAAAGCCTGCACACCAACAAAGACTCAGCACAGACAAAAAATGAATGTGTACATGTGCACTCAGTCATATCTGACTCTTTGACACCACGTAGACTGTAGCCCGCCAGACTCCTCTGTCTGTGGAATTTTCCAGGCAAGGATTCTGAAGTGGGTTGCCATTTCCTCCTCCAGGGGATCTTCCCGACCCAGGGATCGAAGGGTCTCCTGTATTCACAGGCGGATTTGTTACCACTGCACAACCCGGGAAGCCCAAAATAAATAAATAAATTAAAATTAAAACAAACAAACAAACAACACTGGGTTCTGCCTCAGGCAGCCAACAGTGATAAGTGCCCCACAGTGGGGTGTGACAAGAGGGCTGCCTCACCTCTGGGGTTCTTCACTCATATCCACAACCCCAGTCTGATCACAAGAAAGCACCAGACAGGTCAGGGGAGGTGCTGCCAAACTTCTGACCTGTCCTCCTAATGGTCCGAGAAAGTCAGGGACAAGGACAGTCGGAGAAACTGTCACAGCCAGGAGGGGCCTAAGGAGACACGATGACTCCACGTGGGGTCCTGGAAAGTGCCCTGAGGCAGCAAAGGGGACCTCTGGGGAAAAATAAGGCTCAGATGGTAAAGAATCTGCGTGTAATGCAGGAGACCCAGGTTTGATCCCTGGGTTGGGAAGATCCCGTGGAGGAGGAAATGGCACCCTACTCCAGTATCCTTGCCTGGAGAATTCCATGGACAGAGGACTCTGCTGGACTACAGCCCATGGGGTCGAAAAGAGTCAGACACGACTGAGCAACTAACACTTTCAGGGGAATCTAAATAAAATATGGACTATGAAGATAAAATTTATCAACATCAGTTCAACCGCTGTGACAAATGTACAGCCCTGGACCTAAGATGCTACTAGCAGGGGAAGCCGAGTGTGGGGTAGGTGGGAACGAGCTCCCTGCACTATCTGTACTTTTCTGTAAATCCAACATGGGTTCAAGAGGAGTTTACTTTAAAGAAAACCTTGACCACTAGAAACAAGGTAGATAGCATAAGACACTGCAGGACGCTCAGGACTATCTTATAAATATGTCTTCCAAACTTGATGGGCTTGTTCTCCAAAGGGACCACCATATAAACATAAGTATATAGTTATGGCCATTTTTTTTTTAGAAATTAGGAAACCACTGGGGGAGAACTTCCCTAGAGGTCTAGTGGTTAAGACTCCGCACTTCCTACATGCTGCCTGGTGCAGCAAAAGATCAATAATGATAATAATAAAGAAAAGCTAGGTTAGTTAAGCTCCCAGGCATTTGAAATGATGGCGCAAAAAGTTAGGAGGTGGGGAGCCCCTGAGAGGAGACACAGGGTACAGCCATTCACGGTACTGAGGAGCACGGAGGTCCCTGGCCCCCAGCAGCCTCCGAGTCAAAAAGGGCCTTAAAATCATGTCTGTGGACACCACTCTGGAGCAGGAATAGTGACCACAGCTGCCCAGCTCGGAGCTGGCACCCTGGGGAACCTTGAGGTCAGTACACCTGCAAGGTCAGGAACCATTTCCTATCTATTTCAGGTAAGGAAAAAAGCTGCTTAAAAAAAAAAAAAGCTAGACAAAACACTCATTGGAAGGACTGATGCTGAAGCTTCAATACTTTGGCCACCTGATGCGAAGAGCCAACTCATTGGAAAAGACCCTGATGCTGGGAACGATTGAAGGCAGGAGGAGAAGGGGACGACAGAGGAAGAGATGGTTGAATGGCATCACTGACTCAACATGAATTTGAGAAAACTCCGGGAGATAGTGGAGGACAGGGAAGCCTGGCGTGCTGCAGTCCATGGGGTGGCAAAGAGTTGGACATGACTTAGCAACTGAACAATAACAACAATACAAAACATAAGACCTTGCCCAAAGTCAGTAAGTAGAAGAGAAAGATTTTAAACTTGAATTTAAGTCCAAAGCTCATGAAGGGGGAAACCCAACAGTTCCCATCTGGCAACACTCAGTGCTCAGGAGACATCAGGTAGGGCAGGGGGGCACTCCAGGCATTGATCAAGTGCATAGGGGTCAGAGATGCTGTTCCCCACTCCACGGTGCCCAGGATGGCCCCACACAGAGCCTGATCAGACCCAAATGTCAACAGAGCTGAGCGAGAGACCCTGCTCAACAGGTAGGGACTAATATCTTGTCACATGCCCAGACCCATGTGTACTAACACTGGAAGTCACCCCAGGTACTTCTGACTACCAAGAACTGCAGGACAGGGGCTTCCCTGGCGGTCCAGTGGTTAGGAACTTGCCTCCCAATGCAGGTGGTGTGGGTTCAAGCCCTGGTCAGGGAGCTAAGATCCCAGGGGCCTGAGGGTCCAAAAAAACAAAACATAAAACAGAAGCAATATTGTAACAAATTCAGTAAAGACTTAAAAAAAAAAAAAAAGTCCACATCAAGAACTGCAGACCAGTACATTGGCTAGTACAATCCATCTAAATTAAAATCTTTTTCTTAAAAAGACATATTTGTACATGTGGATGTATACACACACAAAAAAATTCCCAAGTGACTCTGTGTAAAGAATCTGTCCGCCAATGCAGGAGATGCAGGAGACAAAGGTTCCTGCATTGAGAGCTCGGAGTCTTAGCCACTTCACCACCAAGGAAGTCCTGTGATGTATCTCTTAATATATATTTTTAGAGATTGCACTATGGGATCAGAAACCATTACACATTTTTAAGGTTCTTGAAAACACACTACTAAATTAGTGCTGAGAAAGATTATGCCACCTTATATTATCCTGCTATCCGCATCCTCATTATGGTGGGTATTACTTTTATTAATATTCACTAGTTCAAAGGTGAAAAATAGAGTCTTCTTGGGGTTTTGTAAAATAATTTTTTAACTTTGGAATGATTTTAGATTTGAAGAAGACTACTTGCAAAGATAATACATAAATCTCCTATTCATCCTTCACCCGGCTTCATCTGTAAGGTGCATTTGTCACAACTAAGACATCAATGTAGCTACGTTACTATTAACCAAGTTCCACCATTTATTCAGATTTCACTAGTTTTTGCACTAAAGGTTCTTTTCTGTTTCATATCCCATCTAGGATACCACATTGCATTTATTGGAAAAGACCCTAATGCTGGGAAAGATTGAGGGCAGGAGAAGGGGGCAACAGAGGATGAGATGGTTGGATGGCATCACTGACTCAATGGGAATGAGTTTGAGCAAACTCTGGTAGACAGTGAAGGACAGGGAAGCCTGGCTTGCTGCAGACCACAGGGCTGCAAAGAGTCGGACACAACTTGGGGGCTGAACAACAACATGTCATCCCTAATCCTTAAGACACCCCTACACCTCCATTTTGCTGATGAGAAGATGGAGGTTCAGAGAGATTAAGTGACTTGCCAACGTCACAAAGCTGCTGAATGGCACAGCCTAGATGCAACCCACATCTGAAGAACTCTAAATCCAGGAGTACTCCAAGCATGCCTCCCTCCTCCTCATCCCATCTTAAGTCCCTTCAAACACGCAAAAGTTAGTCTCCAACTCTCCATTAACACATGAAGTGATCCACGGCAAGTATTAATAGCTGGGTGATGAACCGCCATGACAGAACTAAGCAGACATCCTTCCCTTCAAACAGCTGCCTTGAGAAACTATTTCCAAACAATATGTCATCTCATGGATGTGTCTTTGGAAACTATCAGAGACAAAGGAAAAATCTCAGAAGAAATGCTGTCCTGTGACTTAGCAATAATAACACCTGACATTCAACCAAAAGCAACCCTGTTCCTATTGGGCCATCCACCTTATTCAGCACTGAGTGACCTCTGGCTGGGTGGAGGGCACTCTGAGACAGTCCCCCAGTGATCCCCAACTCCTGGTCCCTGTGCCTGTATCCCTGCCTCCCACTGAGTGTGGGCAGGGCCCGTGACTTGTACTAGCATACGGCATTGAGATGGGATGTCACTTCCATGACCATCTCATTTGAGAAGGCAGCTTCCACCTTACCACCAGACTCTCTCCTTTGCTGCTGTGATGAAGCAAATTTCCAGGCTGGGGAGGCCCAGTGGCCCACACCCAAACAACTGAGAATAGCCTCCAGCCAGCAGTCACGTGAGTGAGCTTGGAAGCCATCCTTTCTCAGCTGAGGTAAAATGGCAGCTCAGGGGGTCTTCCCTGGTGGTGGTTAAGAATCTGTCCTCCAATGCAGAGGACATGGGTTCAAGCTCTGGTCAGGAAACTAAGATCCCACGTGCTGCAAGGCAACTAAACACGCACAACACAACTAGAGAGAAGTCCACATGCTGCAACAGAGAACCAATGCAGCCATAAATAAATAATTTTTTTTTTTTTTTAAAGACAGCAGCCCAGGCCAAGAATTTGACTGCAGCCTGAGAGACCCTGAGCAGAAGCCCCAGCTAAGTTGCACCTGGGTTCCTGACTCACAGAAACAGAAACCCTAAGGCAATAAACATGCTGTTGCTTCAAGTCACTAAGCTTGTGGTGATTTGTTACAGCAGCATTAGTGCACTAATACAGACTGTTTCCAAATTCAAACCCACCCTCTAAAGGGGAAAATCTGAAATGTATTTGAAACATACAAGTTTCTAGATTTGAAATATACAAAAGCAGTCCAGCCTGGTCTTGAAAGCAATCACATTGGAGCAATGTTTCAAGGACAAGGACTCCCAAGGTGATTGTTTGAAAATGGAGATGTGAAATCTGGGGTAATGAACAAAATAGACTCTACTTAGCTGACAAGTATAACCAGATTTTTCACACTCAATTGCATATACTATGTCAGGCGCTTTTTCTGCATTATTGGGTTTGAAAGTTGTGCTATTGTATGTCACCAAAAAGAAATACTGATTCAGAAAACAACACTGTATGTTAGATATATATATATATCGTACTACTTTTCTTAAAACAGAACTGCCATGACGCCTCCCTCTCTGGCTGAGACTAGAATAGATAAAAGTCCAGATTTTTACACACTTGGGACCGGCAATGTTTTAACACATGGAACATTCTATGAGGTTGCAAACTGTTTTATATTCTTCAAACATATCCTGACTGTGCCAACTGCCCTGACAGTTGATCATATTCTCAAGTGAATCTAAACAGATCACACTGTTGGAGACAGATGCATAGAGGGATTAGAGGGTCTCTCCACCACAGAGGAGGCCTGGGTACACTCCCTGGACCACCACAGGAAACAGGATCCTGGCTTTTATGAAACATCCAGGCTCAGGGAACGCTGGAGGGGAGAATGTCATGGCCAAGTTCAGTGCTATCTGTTGAAAACTTATGACTGCAAAGACTGGGAAATGCTGGCCAGCAAGGAGAGAGAGAGGTTGCTTGAAGGTACAGAGGCAGGGAACACTATTTACCAAACCAGGCTGGTGAGAGCCTGCAAATCTCAGTTTGTGTGGCCCCTCTCCTAGGACCACTACGAAGGACAGCGGTGACCTAAACTATTCATGTGTGGGCCTCGCCTCCCCCCACCCAGAGAAGTGCTGGGGAACGTTTCCCCAGGGTCCTATAGGTCAGGGGTCCCCAGCCTCTGGGATCTACTGCCTGATGATCTGAGGTGGAGTTGATGTAATAATAACAGAAATAAAGTGCACAATACATGTAATGTGCTTGAATCATCCCCAAACCATCTCCCACCTTGGTCCATGGAAAAACTGTGTTCCACAAAACCCATCCCTGGTGCCAAAAAGGTTGGGGACCGTTCCTCTAGAATGCCAAGAAAACACAGGAAAAGCTTACATTCACATATATTGCATGGTAGTTTTCAATGAGGAAGAGAAAAAACTTTGCCCCCGGGGGGCACTAGGTGATGTCTGGGGACATCTGCTATCATCATGACTGGGGGTGGAGGGTACTCCTGAGATTGAGGGGGTAGGGTCAGGGAGGCTGCACCATCCCTACAGTGCTCAGGACACCCCACAGAGGACAACCTGGCCTCATGGCAGCCTTGATGTCAGCAGGGCCAAGGCTGAGAGAGCCCGCCTGGCCTGGCCCTCAGGGCTAGAGGGACTCATTCGTCTTTATTACAGACCCAAATCTGTGTCATGCCCACTGAGGAAAAACAGTCACGTAATTACATTTCCATACATGCTACCGGGAACTTTTTTAGGGAAGACAGTTTGGGAACATCGTCTGGAGACAGAACGTTCTAGGAGGTGCTGAGTCAGAGTGGAGCTGATGTCAACAGGAATCACAGTGTGTGCTAAGTTACTTCAGTCGTGTCTGACTCTTTGCAACCCCATGGACTGTAGCCCACCAGGCTCCTCTGTCCATGTGATTTCCCCGGCAAGAATACTAGAGTGGGTAGCCACTCCCTTCTCCATGGGATCTTCCCTACCCAGGAATTGAACCCTTGACTCTTTTGTCTCCAGCATTGGTAAGTGGGTTCTTTACCACTAGCGCCACCTGCCGCCGACAATTCAAACATATTAGCTTTGGCTTTGAGCCCATTACATATGTAATGGGCTGCATGCCCACCCCCCCACCCCCCCCCGGGACTTAGGACTCTGGGGGACATCGGTGATCATCACAACTGGGGGCAGGGCAGCAGGATCCTGGCATCAAAGGGGTGGGGTCAGAGATGCTGTTCCACCCCCCACAGCACCCAGGACAGCACCCAGAGGGTGACCCGGACCATGTCAGCAGGGCAGAGGAGGGAACAGATACTCCCCAGCCTGCCAGCCACTCTGGGGTAACTGGCCATCACCCAAGCAGTGACCACGTGTGACCTGCACTGCCACCCTTCCACAGACGTGGTCCTTGGGCTTGAAGGACAAGTCCAGCCCTGTGACACCCTAAAGCCCTTTCACCCTGTCCAAAAAACTCTCTTATCCTCCAGCCACCTGCCTCTGAGCACCAGAGCCTGGGAACAAGGTCAGCGGAGGGTCAGCAGCCCATGGGAGGCAGCTGACGGGGTCCCGTCCCCTGCGTGCGGCCCTGAGCAGAGGGGCAGCGGATGCCCCCAGCTCCCAGCAACACATGGGGAGGTGGATGTGTGGCACACAGTTCCTGTGGCTGGGCTGGGGTGGGGAGCCCAGGAAGGGATGGAGGAGAAACCACAGCAAGTGACCACACAGGGTGACACCTGGCAGGCTGTCTTCCTAGGTCCTCCTCCGCTTGGCCTCACTCGGCTCATGGACAATCACCTGCCCTGGGGGTGGTGCTGCAGTAAACGAGATCAAGTCCTCACTTTGCCCCGACTCAGGGCCTCACCTGGGCCCTGATTCCCCATCTGCAGCACAGATGGGATGGTCCAGCCTAGGGAAGGGCCTGAACAGTAGACAGCTCCTTCCCAACCTCACCTCCAGCCCATTCATCCTTATCCCTGGTCCTCAGTTCCTGGGCCGAGGGATGGCCATCAGTGTCCAGTCACACCCACCACCACCAACTCTCCTCCACACCTGATCCCATCTCCCAGGGACAGACCTGGTCTCTTCCTCACTTTGGTCTGTGGCTGTGGTGGCAGCCATTGGGAAGACAATAGTATTAATATTAACATACACTATAGGGCTTTCCCGGTGGCTCAGGAATTAAGAATTCACCTGACAATGCAGGGGACACGGGTTGACCCCTGGTCTGGGAAGATCCCATATGCAGTGGAGCAACTGAGCCCATGTGCCATAACTACTGGGCCTTGGGCCCCAGAGTCCGTGCTTCTCAACAAATGAAACCATCGCAGTGAGAGGCCTGCGTCACAACACTTGAGCAGCCCCCACTCGCTGCAGCTGGAGAAGAGCCCTCACAGCCACAAAGACCCAGCACAACATACACCGACTGTAACGCGAATATTGTGTCTGCTGCTGCTGCTGCTGCTTAGTCACTTCAGTCATGTCCGACCCCATGCGACCCCACGGACGGCAGCCTACCAGGCTCCTCCGTCCATGGGATTTTCCAAGCAAGAGTACCGGAGTGGGTTGCCATTGCCTTCATATTATGTCTAATGTAGCATAAATAATATTAAGGGACTTCCCTGGTGGTCCAGTGGTTAAGACTCCTTGTTTCCACTGCAGGGAGCATGGGTGCAATACCTGGTAAGGGAACTAAGATCCCACATGCCATGTGGTGTCACCAAAAAAATTTTTTAATAATAATAATAAAATAGTAACATCAACAGTGATAATAATATTACAGCAAAGGCAGTAATAACCTGTCTACCCCTGACTCGGGTCACCACCTTGGCCACCATCTCAGCCCTTAGGAGGATCCTGGGCAGTGATTTATATTCCATTTTGCCCACAAGGAAACATTTTGGCACAAGGAAATAGAGACAAAGAGGTTTTGCCCAAAATTGCACAGGGAGAAAGTCATCCAGTGTCTAAGTAGTCACCCCAATCCCAAAGTCTCACTATGCCACAAGGCCCCCTACATTCCACCAGGTTCCAAAAGGTTCCAGAAGTTTCCATCATTTTTGACCTTACACCTCCTCCACATCTCACTCCTCCCCGGGAGTCCCCATCCCACAAAGGAGGGAAGGACTCTCAAAACTCCCCGAGCCGAGCCTCATTTGCTGCCTTCTCCCAGGGACCCCAGAGCACCCCCTCTTCCCTCCTATTTCCACCCACGGCTGGTCAGGGCCCAGGGCTGGCAAGAGCTATGGCCAAGGTGTGACTGCTCGACAGCCCGGAGAGCAGGAGAGTTCACGTCCTGTGCCAGACTCTGAAGGACAGGGCTTAAAAGGAGAAAGTGTCAGATCACAGCTTGACCTCAGCCAGAGATGGGCATCCCTCATGGCCCGTCAAGGACTGCATGCGGGCTCACTCCATGAAATGGCACCCTCCTTAGATCAACAGGTTGGGGGGGGGTTGTAGTAAAATAAACATAATAGAAAATTTATAATTTTAATCATTCTAAGGTATATAATTCAATAGCATTTAATACAGTCACAGAGTTGTGTAACTATCACCACTAACTAGTTCCAGAACACTCCATCATCTCAAAAAAAGCCCCGTTCCCATCAGTAGTCATGCCCAGCCCCTAACAACCAGGAACCCACTCTCTGTGTCTGTGGATCTGCCTGTTCTGGATGTTTCCCATCAGAGGAATCACACCCTGTGTGTCCTTCTGTGTCTGCTTCTCTCACTGAGCATCATGTTCTCAGGGTCCGTCCATGTGGTAGCGAGTGTCAGGGCTTCTCTCCTTTCCGTGGCTGAGGGATGCTCCCGTGTGTGGAGGGAACACAGTTTTGTTTATCTGCTTGTTTGTTGATGAGACGACATTTGGGTGGTTTCCACCTTTTGGCTGTTGTGAATCATGCTGCTGTGAACACTGATGTTCAGGGTTTTGTGTGGATGAATATTCTCATTTCTCTTGAGCGGACACCCAGGAGTAGAACTGCTGAGTCGTATAGAAACTCCATGTTTTCCAAGCAGCTGCCTGATTTCCATTCTTGCCAGCAGGGCACAGGGTTCTCGCCTTTCCACACCCTCGCCTGCGCTTGTCACTGTCTTTCAATTCTAGCCATCCTGATAGTTGTGAAGGGGTGCCCTACTGTGCTTTGGATTTGCATTTTTCTGAAAGCTAATAGTGTGGAGAATCTTTTCATGAGACCATAGTCTGAGGGGGACACGTTTGGCCACACTGTGCAACCTGTGGGATTCTAGTTCTCTGACCAGGGATCGAGCCCAGGCCCTCAACAGTGAAACTGCTGAGTTGTACTCACTGGATCTCCAGGGAATCCCCGACACCACAGTTTTTAATCCTAGGAGACAGGTGCACCAAAGCCAGCCTCACATACCCGATTACATGGCCAGAAGGAAGCATGGCTGG
This sequence comes from Giraffa tippelskirchi, assembly GCF_054371585.1. NCBI lineage: Eukaryota > Metazoa > Chordata > Mammalia > Artiodactyla > Giraffidae > Giraffa > Giraffa tippelskirchi. Next base: position 97,186,519 of record NC_137280.1, on the reverse strand, counting down.
TTCTGTCACTGAGACAAAAAAGCCTGTGCAAAATTCAGACAACATGATCAGCTTTGTCTCATGGAAGAGCTACAGAGTGGTGGGCCTGGGGCTGGGTCCCTCCTGGCTTGGCTCCCTGGTTCTTTTCTTTTTAACTGAAGTATACAATACAATTGATCTACAATATTGCGTTAGATTCAGGTATACAGCAAAGTAATTTAGTTATACATGTATATGTATATACCTAGATTCTTTTTAACATTTGTTCCATTATAGTTTATTAAAAGATCATAACATTGATGTTGAACTTAGCTCCCTGTGGTATACAGTAGGTCCTTGTTGTTTATCTATTTTATATACAGTAGTGTGTATATGTTAATCTCACGCTCCTAATTTATGCCTCTCCATCCCCTTTGGTAACCAGAAGTTTGTTTTCTAAGTCTGTGAGTCTGTTTCTATTTTGTAAATAAGTTTCATTTGTAGTACTTTTTAGATTCCATATATAAGTGATATCATATGGTATTTGTCTTTCTCTGACTTACTTCACTTAGTATGACACTCTCTAAATCCATTCATGTTGCTGCAAATGGCATAACTGCATTCTTTTTGATGGCTGAGTAGTATTCCATCGTATATATACACCACATCTTCTTTATCCATTCATCTGTCAATGGACACTTGGGTTGCTTCCACATCTTATTTATTGTAAATAGTGTTGTTATGAACATTGGGGTGTCACTTCCCCATTCCTGAGCCTCAGTTCCCTTATCTGAAGACAGACCCTTAGAGGGGCACCCCAGGTGGGTGCTCTTGGGGCCAATACAGCCCTGGGTGGGAACCACTACACACAAAGTTAAATGCAAGTCAACAGTGACCAGCACATCACTGGAACCTTGACCTGGGGCAGGAGGAGGGGGAGGGGGAGAGAGACGCAGCTGTAGCCCTGGGGGCAGGAGGGCATCACATTAGCCCCAGAATACAGACTCTAGAGCATTCTGGAAGATTCAACCTGGGCTCAGTGAATAAGAACCCCTCTAAAGACATGCAGGTGATGTAACTAAAATGGAAAGTTCATCTCCAAGAAGCTCCAGGATAGAATCCTGCATCGTGGGCTCAGCCATAGACATGGTAGAAAGTGTGTGGTTGGGAATTCCACCCGCCCTTTAGGGTCCAGTGCAGCCCATGACAGGAGGCTCTTGATCTGAATCATGTACCAGAAACGAAACGAGTAGCTTGTAAGGACACAGAGCTTTATCTGCACTGTAGTTCCCTAAACCACATCAGTTTCCTGCAGTTACTGTAACAAACTGCCACCAGTTCAGGGCTTAAAACCACACCCATTGATTCTCTCATAGTTCTGGGGTTCAGGAATCCGGCTCAGGCCTCATGGGGGTAAATCCAGGCGTGGGCAGGGCTAGTCTTTTCGGAGGCTCCAGGGGAGCACAAGCTCTTGCCTTTTCCAGCTTCTAGAGGCACCACATCCCTGGCTCATGGCCCCTTCCTCCATCCTCACAGCCAGCAGTGCAGCATCTCCTGTCTTTCTGTGCCTCTGACCCTCCCACCTCCCTCTTATAAGGACCCTGTGATGACACTGGGCCCCCGGGGAATCCAGGGTCACCCCCATGTCAAGGGCCTTACTTAACTTAACCCCTCCTGCAAAGTCCCCTCTGCCCCATGAGGTGACGTGTCCTTGGGGGCCCCATCACTCTATCACAGCTTGCTTCTGATTTTTTCCTCCATGTTTTTGTCTGAATTTTTTTTAATCCATTTTTTTATGCATATTTAATCCCTGCTGGCTACTAGACATACATTCTGTGTGGCTTGTTCCACCGCCCTTGACAGAGGAGCCTCTTTTATAGATAAAACCAACCAACCAAAAACTGAAGCTCTGGCTAAAGAAAACTGGGTGAGGCCCCCTGGTGACTGCAGAGCGGAGGTGGCTGAGTCCGATGGGAGCCCAGTGGGTTTGGGACGGCATCACTGGACACGAGGGCAGGTTGAGGCTGGGTGCAGTGGAAAGGTGGCCTTAGGATGGGCGGGTCAACAGCAAGCAGGTGATGTTTGTCAGAGCAGATGGCATTCCAGGCCAGGGGAGGCAAGAGTGCGACCCCAGATACAGGAGGGAGATAAATGGACAGTACAGAGGAAGCTGCCATGGGCTGGCTGCAGAGTTAACAAGGATGGGGACGAGACTGGGGATGGGGGATGAATGCAGTCAGCCAAAAGAACTCAAGTCCTTCCAAAGTCCCCAGGGCTGAGCTGGGAGAGAAGCAGCAAATGGATGAAAACCCCACCAGGCAGAGAAGCACAGACAATCGAGAGGTTTAAAAATAGTAGACGAGACAGGGGCTCAGGGCCGGGGCAATGGGATGGCCCAGAGGGATGGGATGGGGAGGGAGGTGGGTGGGGGGTCCGGGAGGGGGAACACATGTAGACCCATGGCTGATTCATGTCAATGTGTGGCAAAAACTATTACAATATTGTAAAGTAATTAGCCCCCAACTAAAATAAATAAATTTATAAAATAAAAAAAAATTAAAAAAAAAAAAAAAGAGTAAAGGAAGGGTGCTGGAAAAAAAAAAAAAAATAGTAGACGATGGCCCCACGATGCCACTCCTGGGGACCCACCCAGGGGAACTGAAAACAGCCATCGATATAAAAACCTGAAGATGGATGTTCACTGCAGCGCAAGTCATGGCAGCCTAACAGTAGAATCACCCCAAGTGCCCTTTGATAGATGAAGGCATCAAGACACAACAGACGCATATGATGGAACACGATTCTGCTCTAAACTATGAAAGTGGATGGACTCTGAGAACATGAGGCTCAGTGAGAGAAGCAGACACAGGACACACAGGGTGTGATTCCATTGATGGGAAACGTCCAGAACAGGCAGATCCACAGACACAGACAGTGAGTTCATGACTGTCAGGGGCTCAGGAGGGGATGGTGCGGTGAGTGTTTAACTGGGACAGTTTCAGATTTAGAAGATGAAAAGGTGCCGGGTAGATGGGGGACAGGGGGACAATGATTGCACAATGGCGTGAATGTACTTAATGTTACTGAACTGTGCACCTAAAAACAGTTAAAGCAGTGAATTTGATGTGACACGTAATTCACCACAATGAAAAAACAAAGCAAATCAGAGTGGGTTGAAGTGGATACAAGGAGGTGAGTTAGGAAACTCACGCAGCACTGAGCAGAGAGATGGGTGGGGGCGGGGGCAGGGGGAGAAAGAAGGTGGACTGTGTCTGGTGTGTGATAAATTAATTTTTGATTTCCAGAAACTACTGTGACCAGCAGGGCCCTCCCTTAGGACGACAGGAGACAGGCAGCAAGGATGGTCACTACCGCGACCCATGGCACCATCCCCCTGTTGTGGGCTGAGTAAAGAGGCCACTGAGAAAAAGGCTTCAGCTCAACAAAGGGTTCCATTCACACCCCAGAGCAGGAGCAACTCCTGCCTGCCTTCTCCCGGGACATCTCCCAGGGGCGCCCAGTTTCACTTTCAAAGGACACGCCAAACACCTCCCCAGACAGCAGCCTGATTTCCAGCAGCTCTCTGCTTTGGTCAGACGCTCTGCCCACATGTGAGCCAGCACTCAGGGTGTGGCTCTGGGAGATGGGGCAAGAGACGGGGCTTCACGGGGCTTCTGAGTCTTGGGCTGCCTGTGCCAAAACTCTCCCCTGGGGTTTCAAAGCTTCCCCTCCTTTGATGGAGAGGGAAATGGCAACCCACTCCAGTACTCTTGCCTGGAAAATCCCATGGACGGAGAAGCCTGGTAGGCTACTATCCATGGGGTTGCAAAGAGTCGGGCACGACTGAGCAACTTCACTCACCTCCTTTGATCAGAACATAGCACCTTCACAAAACTGGGCCAGAACCCTTAGGCAGGCTTCCACTGGGATTTCAGTCACCAGCAGTGAGCCCAAGTCCCCCAACCCTCATGCATGGATTTGAGACGTGTGGGGCCCATGTGTCTCACAGTAGTAAGAAGACATTTCTCCCCAACATGCCGCAGTGTCTTCAGCCACACATGCAAGATGATGAGCTGTCAACTCCTCAGTTTCATCTCCAGGAACACAGCCTTCATTGGGTATGACTGAACCAGGAGAAAGCTGACATCACGCTGCAAAGACTGAATGCAAATTTCACGGCGCAAGGACTTTCCCAGTGGTCCAGTGGCTAAGACTCTGTGCTCCCAATGCAAGGAGCCTGGTCAGGAAACTAGATCCCACATGCTACAATTAAAGATCCCGCTTGCTGCAATGAAGATGGAGGATCCCACGTACGGCAACTAAGACCTGAGGCAGCCCAATAAATATATAAATATTTTTTTTTAAAAAAAGTTCTCAACACAGAGGGTGAAGGACCTGGCATTGGATTGGGAACACAGTGAGGTGTTCTGGGGGTCCAAGGAGACTCATCCAGGCCTCTATGTACCCTGGGGAGGGGACAGGTAATCAAGGTTAACATCTGGGGGAAGCCATGTGGGTGTCAGGGACACTGAATGTGCTGAGAAGGCACTCAGCTCTGTGTGTTCTTTCCCAAACCCACGACTTTGATCTCATCGTGAGAAAAGCATCACACAAACCCAGACGGAGAGACGTCTTGCAAAACTCCTGACCCAGCCTCCTCACGGCTGTCCAGGCATGAAAAGGAAAGTCAGAGAACTATCACCACTCAGAGGGGCTAAGGAGATGTGATGACGGAATGTCACGTGGGATCCTGGAGGGGGGCTGAGGCAGAAAAGGACATCAGGGGAAGCCCGTGAAATCCAAACTTAGTGGGGGCCAGAGTCAATGGTGATGCACCCACACGGAGTTCTGGGGGTGGCAAAGGCGCTCTAGGGAGGAAGGGTGCTGGGGTGGGAGAGACTGGGTGAAGGGCAACCGGGATTGTCTGCACTACCTCTGTGACCCTTCTGGACATTTGCAATTAGTCCAAGATAAAAAGTTAATTTAAAAAAACAGGAAACAAAGAGTTTGGGATTAGCAGATAGATACAAACTAGTATATATAGGATGGACACACCACAAGGTCCTACTGTAGAGCACAGGGAACTATATTCGATATCCTGAGGCAAACTATAATGGAAAAGAATGTGAATGAGAATGTATATATTACAGCTGAGTCACTTTGCTGTACAGCAGAGATTAATGCAACACTGTAAATTAGCCTCACTTCAATAAAATTAAAAAAAAAAAAAGAAATAGATCTCAAAACCCAGTCCACTATCTTTCTTAGAGATGACATGTGGAATGCTAGTGGTGGTACCAGAGTGGCGGGTATGGGTACCAGCTCATCCTACACCCATTTCACAGCAAGGGAAGTGGAGCCCCAGAGGAGTGCGGGGACTTTGACAATTTGGAAATCAGAGATGGAGCCGAGACTGGAACCTAAGTTTCCAGAACCCTGGCCCCCTGTCTTTCATCACCCCAAACCTGAACAAACACCTGAGGTTTGTGAACAGCACTGGATGTGTTTCAGTTTTTCTTCACACAGTCCCGGAGAGGCTCCTGGACCTGTCTGATAAGAGAGAAAGAGAGAGAGATACAGACACAGAGAGACAAAGAGAAATACACAGAGAGACAAAGAGAGCCAGCGAGAGTGAGAGACAGAAAGAGGGAGACAGGAAGACAGAGACAGGAAGAAAGAGAGAGAGAGAAAAAGAGAGACAAAGAGACAAAGACAAAGAGAGATAGAAGCCAATCTATTTTTTTAAACAATAAATGCCCAGCTCATCCCCAAAGCCCCACCAACCGCATTGCTATTGATCTTTCAAGTCAAAAACAACTCTGCATTTCATTAAGCAGCAATATGAGGGGGAAAAAAATTCCATTTCTCACTCTTGCCTCAAATATTTAAAAGTCAGCCTGAAAGAATTAATCTGTCAGTTTCTAAAGAGAAAGGCGTTGCTAAGTTCAGCAGTTGCTGAGTGAGGAGCCCTGCTGTGGGCGCCCAGCCAAGGGCAGGAAGCTTTAGTTTTCACGTCAACCCGGCCTCTTCCAAGCTCGTTCTGGGATGCTTTGCCTGGCAAACTGTGACTCCTGGAGCATCATTCTACAAAACACCCAGCGCCTGACATTACAAGAGTTTGTCTGAATATATGTTCACTGCACCTGTTTTAATTTACTTTACATGCTTTGGGGGATTTATAATGTAAAAGCTATGTCAGTTCAGTTCAGTCACTCAGTCGTGTCTGACTCTTTGCGACACCATGAATCGCAGCACGCCAGGCCTCCCTGTCCATCACCAACTCCCGGAGTTTACCCACACTCATGTCCATCAAGTCGGTGATCCCATCCAGCCGTCTCATCCTCTGTCGTCCCCTTCTCCTCCTGCCCCCAATCCTTCCCAGCATTAGGGTCCTTTCCAATGAGTCAACTCTTCACGTGAGGTGGCCAAAGTATTGGAGTTTCAGCTTCAGCATCAGTCCTTCCAATGAACACCCAGGACTGATCTCCTTCAGGATGGACTGGTTGGATCTCCTTGCAGTCCAAGGGACTCTCAAGAGTCTTCTCCAACACCACAGTTCAAAAGCATCAATTCTTCGGCACTCAGCTTTCTTCACAGTCCAACTCTCACATCCATAAATGACCACTGGAAAAACCATAGCCTTAACTAGACGGACCTTTGTCAGCAAAGTAATGTCTCTGCTTTTTAATATGCTGTCTAGGTTGGTCATAACTTTCCTTCCAAGGAGTAAGCGTCTTTTAATTTCATGGCTGCAATCACCATCTGCAGTGATTTTGGAGCCCCCAAAAATAAAGTCTGACACTGTTTCCACTGTTTACCCATCCATTTCCCATGAAGTGATGGGACCAGATGCCATGATCTTAGTTTTCTGAATGTTGAACTTTAAGCCAGCTTTTTCACTCTCCTCTCTCACTTTCATCAAGAGGCTTTTTAGTTCCTCTTCACTTTCTGCCATAAGGGTGGTGTCATCTGCATATCTGAGGTTATTAATATTTCTCCCGGCAATCTTGATTCCAGCTTATGCTTCTTCCAGCCCAGCATTTCTCATGATGTACTCTGCATACAAGTTAAATAAGCAGGGTGACAATATACAGCCTTGACGTACTCCTTTTCCTATTTGGAACCAGTCTGTTGTTCCATGTCCAGTTCTAACTGTTGCTTCCTGACCTGCATACAGGTTTCTCAAGCTATGAGCATAGACATTTATAAACAAGGTTTCACATTTGTACATTTTTAAAGAATGTTGTAATAAACATAATTGATGTTTTAAAATATGACCTCTTTTTGAGCCATCAGAAGCCACAGTCCATCAAATCTAAGAGCTTGTCATTTCTAAGATGCATGTCTCTCACATTTCGAGACACTAAAGAAAATCAGTGATCCATCTTAAGAGGGCATGATGCTATGGGAAATATAATCATTCCATACATTTGTTCCCAAATCATTAACCCCTGCCCACCCAGATGGCTATGGGAATCCAAACCCCTAACCAGGTAGCATCAGAGGCAACATCGCTTGCTCCTTGGAAGGAAAGCTATGACAAACCTAGACAGTGTATTAAAAAGCAGAGACATCCCCTTGTCGACAAAGGTCCGTATAGTCAAAGCTATGGTTTTTCCAGTAGTCAATGTACGGATGTGGAGAATGGAACCATAAAGAAGGCTGAGCACCAGAGAATTGATGCTTTTGAACTATGGTGCTGGAGAAGACTCTTGAGAGTCCTTTGGACAGCGAGGAGATCAGTCCTAAAGGAAATCAATCCTAAAGGAAACCAGTCAATCCTGAAGGAAATCAACCCTGAATATTCATTGGAAGGACTGATGCTGAAGCTGAAGCTCTAATGCTTTGGCCACCTGATGTGAAGAGTTGACTCACTGGAAAAGACCCTGATGCTGGGAAAGATTTGAGGGCAAGAGGAGAAGAAGGAGACAGAGGATGAGATGCTAATAAAAGTATTAAAAAATAAAATTATGACTGACATAGAGAACAGACATGTGGTTGCCAAGGAGGAGAGGGATGGGGGAGGGAAAGACTGGAAGTTTGGGGTGAGCAGATGCAAACTATTATATATAGGATGGATAAGCAACAGGTCCTATTGCACAGACCAGGGAACTCTATTCAATATCCTGTGGTAAACCAAAATAGAAAAGAATATGAAAAAGAATATGTATATATATATATGTATAACTGTATCACTTTGCTGTACAGCAGGAATTGACACAACATTGTAAATCAATTATACTTCAACAAAATAAACTTTTAAAAAATAAAATGACATTTGAGGCTCAGCCCTGTTTCTGTTGGACAGCACAGCTTTGGGGAGTGGAGAATGTAGAGGAATGATTCTTGTAAAACTCCACACAGTATAGAGTTAGACCTTTCCCAATAGGCACTCGAAGTTACTAAGTTGTTCTTAGCTCCTTTCCCATAAAAACAAAATACTGGGGAGGGAGGGATGAACTGGCAGAGCATAGAGGATTTTTAGGGCAGTGAAACTATTCTCTTATGGTGGATTCATGTCAGTGTACATCTGTTTCAACGCATACAACATACAAGACCAAGAATGAACCCTCTGGTCAACTACTCACATCAGGTGATAGTGACAGGTCCATGCAGGTCTATTGATTATAATGAATGTCCCACTGGTGGGGAACTTTGATGATGGGGAGGCTGTGTACAGGTGGGGGGTAGGGGCATACGGGGAAACCTCTGTTCCTTCTGCTCAGTTTTGCTGTGAACTTAAAACTGCTCTAAAAAATAAAGTTTATTTTAAAAAAAATCGAACTTCCCTGGTAGCGCAATGGATAAGAATTCACATGCAGGGGACATGGGTTCAATCCCTGATCTGGGGATATCCCACACGCTTCAGAGCAACTAACTCCATGCGCCACAGCTACTCAAGTTCCCACGCCTTCGCAAACAAGAGAAGTCACCACAAAGAGAAGCCTGCACATGGCAACTAGAGAGTGACCCCCACTCTTCGCAACTAGATAAAGCCTGCTCGCAGCAAGGAGACCCAGTACAGCCAAAAATAAATAAATAAAATTATTTACGGAAAAATATCTTCCTACTTTAGTACAATCATAGAATCATAAAATCTTATCAGAAACAGTTTAGCCAGTAGTTTCCATCAGAAGGTGATTCTGCCTCCTCCCAGGGGATGCTGGGCCATGACTGGGGCATCTGTGGTCCTCAGGACTAGGTGCTCCTATCATTGAGTTAGTGGAGGCCTGGGAGGCCATCCCTCACCCCACAGCACCCAGGATGGCCCCACAGTGGATGACTTGGTCTCGCAGTCCTCAGTGCCAAGGAGGAGAGACCTTGCCTTAATCAAAACCACCATGTCAATAACAACAACATCTCATATTTACAGAGAACTCCTCCCGCCTCCTTCTGGAGGTGCTTCATTGGATCTGCACAACCTGGGAGGGGACTTCCCTGGTGGCTCAGATGGTAAAGGATCTGCCTGCAATGCAGGAGACCCAGGTTTGATCCTTGGGTCAGGAAGATCCACTGGAGGAAGAAATGGCAACACACTCTGGTATTCTTGCCTGAGAATTTCATGGACAGAGGAGCCTGGTGGGTTATAGTCCATGGGGTCACAAAGAGTTGAACAAGACCGAGCAACCAACACTTTTCGGACACGACTGAGTGACTAACACTTATACTTTCATTTCAACCAGGAAGGCAGCCAAGACAGGTGTCCTGCAGATGACAAATAACCAAGAGCTTCCCTAGGGCTGCAAGGTCACCTGTGACCTCCTCTACCCCCCTGTCCCAGTGAACCTGAAAGCTCCCACTTCCTCCCAGGGGCCCAGCTGGCCCCAAGTTCTCCATTTTCTGTGCAATGGTGCAAATGTTGACTTTTCCGGTGTTGAGAAAGAGGGAATGGGGTGGGGCAAGGCAGGGGGCATTTAGCAACTAGGACCACAGGGCCTAAAAAACTGACTCTCACCTTGCAAGGGTGGCCCCTTTCTAGGTGGTATGCGGTACACTGTGTACCCCTCTCACCAAAGATATGCATGCTTCCTAAACCTGGTGGCTGGGAATGGGACCTGATCTGGAAATAGTGTCTCTGGGGGTGTCACTGAGCTAAAGCCAGGTCACACGGAGTAGGGTGGCCCTGACCCAAACAGCTGGCATTCTCAGAAGAGGGAAATGCGGACACACGTGAGGCTTAATACAGATTCTCTCCTTAACCAGTTCTACTCAGGCTACCTTGAATTTTCAATGGGACCTCGATGTTTGGGGTCCCATGTTCATCTCTACGCTGTACAATTTCAGCAAGAATCCTGCTAAGTTGATGGACTGAGATTCCCCCCAGTTTCCACATCTGATCACCCCCATACTTCACTGGGCTCCTCAGCCCCTCCCCCAGCTAATGTCTGTACCCAGAATCTGAGAGATCCCTTATCCAGAATTCCCCTAGTGCTTCCTCTTAGCAATCTCCCATCCCCTGACCCTCACCTGCTCCTTGGCTACTCATTGCCACTGGTCTGCACTGTATTCAGAGTGGAGCCCAGTTCTACACTGAGGTTTCTTTTCCCCATTGCAATCGTTTCTGGGTAAACTCTTGTTTTTACTATTGTAACTACTGTCCAGCTCTGGGTTTTCTCTGACAGACAAACAGGGTGAAGGCCATGTGACAACAGGGGCAGAGACCAGAGTAATATGTCTATGAGCCACGGGGCACTAGGGGTTGCTGGCAACCATCATCTTTCAGAAAGGTTTTCCTTCTCAGAGGGAAAGAGAATTGACTTTACCAGTTGGCTCAGTGGTAAAGACTCTGCCTGCAATGCAGGAGATGAAGGAGACGTGGGTTCGATCCCTGGCTCGGGAAGATCCCCTGGAGAAGGAAATGGCAACGCACTCTAGTATTCTTGCTTGGAAAATCCCATGGACAGAGGAGCCTGGCGGGCTACAGTCCAAAGGATCTCAAAGAATCGAACACGACTGAGGGACTGAGCACACACATACACACACACACTAACTTCCAGAAGCTGGAAGAGGCAAGAAAGCCCCTGCTCTAGGGGCCCCAGGGGGAGCATGGCCCTGTCCACAAGGATTGCAGACTTTTGACCTCTAGGATTGGGAAAAGACAGATTTCTATTGCTTCAGGCCATGTGGTCTGTGGTGCTTTGTAACGGGGGCCCCAGGAAAGTCACACAATTAGCCAAAGACAAGGTTGCTAGGGTTGGCGCATTATTTCTCAACCCCCCCAAACCCACCCCATCCCCCAGCAACTGCCTGTCTGTTCAGCCCGGGAGTTACATGGACTTGGCCCGATTCACCTCCTGTCTTTGATTTCTCTTGACTTTTTAGTCCATCAAATTGAGGGGTTTCTTAAGAAGGCAGGGGCTGAGGTCATGGCCTTGACAATAAAGGACAAGATGTGACCAGTGGTCACCATCACAAAGCTACCGGGCAGGTTGCAGATTCATTTGCATCCCAGATTCACCTGGCCCCTAGCCCTGGCACCTCCTCATGTCAGCACAGAGGCGCGGAAAACACATGTACACACCCACCCACACCCACAGTTATGAAAAGCCGACTCTCAACTAATTGTCATGCAGTAAAGATGGGTCACTTTTTTGTATTTTATCATCTCCAAACAGTTAACTTTCAAAAATTCCAAAAAAGGAGCAATTTCTACAATTTCTCCCTTGGCACTGCATCCAGCATGGAGGGGGCAGGGGCTGGGAGGCTGCTCCATAGGCATGGTGCCCAGGAGGGCCCCCCTAGACAGGATGACCAGGCCTGGTGTCCAGAGTGCTGGGGAGGAGGGATACTTTGCCCACGATGACTGCACCACCACCCCCAACCTGTCTCCTAGCAAACTTCTCAGCACAGACCTTCTCTCTGGCCTCTTCCCTTGATGTCCTGGGCACAGGTGTCACCCCCACGTCTCTGTGCCCTGAAAGACTGCTTCCTCTCGCTGCACACCTGGGGAGCTAATGAAATACACAGCCCTGGGCCCCCAGCCCTGCTACCCTCCAGCGACCCTGACTCAGAGAGCCGGGCCAGGGACAGGATGGCCCCAGGGGCCTGTCTCCACACTGCCCCCCGCAAACACACAAGCATCTCATTCACGTGGTGCTCCCGGCGCCTGGCACCCGGTCTGAAGCTTAAAATAGGCACACAACCAGCCTTTGTTGGGGAGAGGAAGGAAGGAAGGAAGGTTTCAGACAAAGGAGACAGCAAACTGCACCACCCAGGAAAGCTGAGGGCATGCACTGGGTGGGCAGAGCGGTAGGGGCTGTTCCTGGAGTCAAAGTGAAGGTCAGCCCGAAGGTGGGGTGGAGCTGACTCCCCACCGAGGGAGCAATTTGATTTTGTTGAGTGGGTGATGAGTTGGTGAAGATGGCAGGGAAAATGATGAACCAATCTCAGCTTTAGACAGAAGATTCTGGTTATGGTGGGGGTGAGGGTCAACCCACAAGAGCAGGAGAGACTAGAGGCTGATCTGCCAGCTGGGATGTTTTGAGCAAGAAACAGGGAAACAGGGAAGCATTTAACTCAAGGAGGGAAGAAATGCAGACAAGAGAAAGAGAAACAGAACCAGTGGGCTCACGCCCGAACGACCCCCCACTATGGAGCTTCAGTTTGGAGGGCTGTCAAATGCTCAGTAAGAAAAAAGCCATTGACACAGCAGACGGATTCTTCACCACCAAAACGCAGGAGCAGCCCAGATGTCCACCAACAAGTGAACAGATAAACACGTGTCCTTTCACACGGGAACGTCACTCAGCCATGAAAAGGAGAAGCCCCGACACTCACTATCACGTGGACAGACCCTGAGAACATGACATGCAGTGAGAGAGGCAGACACAGAAGGACACACAGGGTGTGATTCCACTGATGGGAAACATCCAGAACAGGCCAATCCACAGACACAGAGAGTGGGTTCCTGTTGGTCAGGGGCTAGGGAGGGGGTGGGGGTGACTGCTCATGGGGATGGAGGTCTTACTGGAGTACTGGAAGGTTCTAAGTCAGGTTTATGGAGATAGTTGCAAAACTCGATAAACTTACCAAAAAACTGAAGTGTGTGCTAAAGTGGCTGAGTTTTATGATGTGGCAATTGTACCTCCTTTTAAGAAATAAGCAGTAAGACTTTTTCCCTTTGCAAGTTTCTCCAGGAGAACTTGATTCCCAGGTGGCACAGTGGTAAAGAATCCGCCTGCCAATGCAAGAAATGCAGGACAAAAATGAAGAAGAAAAAAGAAAAGAAAAACAAGAAACTCAGGAGACTCAGATTTGATCCCTGGGTCAGGGAAGATCCCCTAGAGAAGGAAGTGGCAACCCACTCCAGTATTCTTGCCAGGAAAATCCCATGGACAGAAGAACCTGGTGGGCTACTGTCCATGGGGTTGCAAAGAGTCAGTTACTCACACACCCACCAGGAGAACTAGTACTTTTCCTAGAAGAGTCTCAGAGCAGCCCACCACCTGGTAGGATAAGTTGCAACGTCACAGGATGGATGACGAGAAGGCGGGACCTGAGCAGCTGGGACAAGTCACCCACCTTTGCAGTGACCCATCCTGGTCTCTGAGGTCTCCTGGGTGTCGTATGGAACAAACACTTTCTTCTAGACCCTGAAGAGAGAAAGAGAGGCCAGACCCTGAAGAGAGAAAGAGAGGCCATGCCCAAGGGCAGCATGAGAGAGAAGTGGTGAAAAGTGAGGGCCAGAGCTATTGAAATGAGCATTGAACATGGTGAACCTTGACATGGTCAAGGACAGAAGACTGAAGAAGACAAACCTTCCCAGAACAAAGACACAGCTCGGCCAGTTATCCTTGGGCTGTGAAGACACAGCCACCTGTAGGGGAGCAATGGAAAGAGAAAAAGTTTGTGTCCACATCCTGCAATCACACAACTGTCCTGGGAACCATCCCCTCTAGAAAGCTCCAGAAAGTTCCAAAGTCATGGAGGCCAGGCCCAACCATGCTTCTCTAAGGAACTACAGAGGAGTTTCAAGAATTCAATTGCCCAGGACTTCCCTGGAGGTCCAGTGGTTAAGACTCTGAGCTTCCACTGCATGGGGTATGGGTTCGACCCCTGGTCGGGGAACTAAGATCCCGCATGACCCATGGCACAGCCCCCCCCCCCAAAATAAGACACACACAAATGCCCCAGAAAATACAATTTTAAAGATAATTATTTATTACCAGATGCAAACGAGAAAACTTGTAATAACACTTTGGAGGGAAGAAGGCGCTTTTTACACTACTACAGGGTATACCAAAAAAATGCCTCCATTCAGTAAGTAAAAAGCTTACTGTGTCAAGGTAATTCATATTCAGTTGTCTTTCCCTTCAAACTGTAGGGCCCTGGGCTTTATGAAACATGGAGCAGATAGCAATGGCACTGATTACAATCATTTTCAGTAAAAGACCAAGAACCATCTGAAGAACCAAGCTTCTGAGGAAGATGCCTGTACTCGGTTACAACCAAGGAAAAAAATCACAAATGTTGGCTTCTTTCAGTGCCGGCAGCCGACCAGTTAATCCCGTACTCAAAACCAGTAGAAGTGTTTGAAAGCCACATGAAAAACCTACCTAGAAAGAATTCAGCATTTCTAAATTTTTCTAAAAGTGGTGTGATTTTTTTTTTTTTCTCCTCTCAAAAGAACACAAGATGACATAAAAACCAACCCAAATCTGAATGGCCATACTTCCCAAGGGTGAAAGGCAAGACGTGATATTTAAAGGAGAAAATAACTTAGTTTTGTTTTCAACAGGGGGTTTCCACCAAGGGTGATTCTGCCCCCTGGGGACAGGGGCCAATATCTGGGGATATATGTCATTGTCACACTGGTGGGGAGGTGCTCCTAGCATTGAGTGGATGGGGCCAAGGATGCTGCTCCTCACTCCACAGGGCCCAGGATGGCCCCCCACAAACGATGACCTGGCATTAAGGCCAGCAGTGCACTGATTATGAGCACTGCCAAGCGGAAAGACCCTGGCCCATCACAGGAAGTCAACTTATAAATCTCATATATTTATTTCTATTAGTTTATTTTGTGGCCACACTGTGCAGCATGTGGGATCTTAATTCCTCAACCAGGGGTTGAACTCACACCCCCTGCATTGGAAGGCAGAGTGGGAAGTCCCATGTAAAGCTCATGTATTTAAAGAGCATATAATTGTGGCCCAGTGGCCCCCTTCAGGGCACACATCCGAATGGTTCCTGTGGGATACACTTCATCAGAACAACCCAAGAACCTTTCTCTTAAGTAGATGTGCTTGTTCCTTGATAAAGCTTCAGAATCCAGGCAGATCCAGGTAGACATGTCCTTTGTCATTGCTGTTTTTCCCTCATTTTTAATAACGTGAAGAAAAATTTTTTTGCAGATTCTTTTTTTAAAACTCCAGAAGGGATTCTGGAGTGCACCCCAAGATTGAAGGACTGAAATCAAGTGCACCCCAAGATTGAAGGCCTGAAACCAAGCTCCAAGTGATTTCTTCCCTCTCCTCCCTGACAACCCAGTAATTCTACCCACCCACCTTCCTCCCCCCCAATAAACCTTAATTTAGAACATTATTATCAACACGCACGTATCCTCGCCATGTGCCAGGAGCGTGCAAGGTACACGCATCTCCTCGTTTCACCCTCGCAGCGATCCTGTGAGGTACTTGTTCCAGTTTTATTACTCCCATTTTACAGAGGAGTAAACTAAACCCCCAGAGGTGACACAGCCAAGAGAGCAGTCAGAGGGGATAGGAGAAGGCAGGCCCACCTATCAGAGCCCACTCCACTCTCAACCTATGCAAGACTATAGCTTGCAACTGAGCAAGTTTGAGAACTTGGCATTTGCCTCACTGACATTCAGCAATGGTGAAGGCTCTTTGCTGCTCATCACGCCTGTCTTCTCCCACCCATATTCCAGCCCTGAGCAACCCCCGCTTCACAGGGAAAATCAAGTGCCACCAACTTCCCTCAATATCATTGTCCCCAAAACTCCTTTGATACCTGACTCCTGACTCCTCAAATTCCTGAAAAACTCAGCCACCAACACGAGCCTTTCCACTTCCCCTCTGTGCCCTGCACACCAGAAACAGACCTCAAACAGTGTGTCCGGCATCCATTGTCTGCAACTCACTGAGTTACCAAGGGGTCTCTGCCTACACCAGATGATTAGCCAAAGTGGGGGGCGATTCCCTTTAGTGACTTCAAACCTAGATCCCCCCCCATTTCCTCCTGAATAGTCAACCTCCTGCAGAACACCTGGCGGGGGGGGGGGGTCTCCTAGCCTCTAGCCCACCTCCCTCCACTCTCCTCTCTCTCTCATCCCTCAGAGACACTCTGTTTCTCCCGAAAGCCATCAGATGCCTTCTGAAAGAAGCCTGACCGCCCCCTCACTTCTCTCAGTTTCCCCGAACTCTGCTCTCTGACTCTGTGCCAGCTCACCCTGACCCCAAGTTCCTCCACCATCACCAACTCCATCACAGTCCACTCCCTTGCTACCCTGGAGCCCCAGCTCCAGCCCGATCCCCAACTCCAATGACAGCCCCCAACTCCAGCCCGGATCCCCAGCCTCCTTTCAGTGGACCCCAACTCCAATCCAAATTCCCAGCCTCAGCCTCTGCCTCCTCAAGGGACTCCAACCCTCAACTCCATCAGCAGCCCCCTCCCCAACTAACCTTCAACCCCCAGCTCCAGACCTCAACTTTAAGCCAACCCAGGGCCCAGCCCATCTTCAGGAACCCGGGACCCCAACTCCAGCTTGGATTCCCAGACCGTCCTCACAGACCCCGGCTCTCAACTACAGCCCGGATTCCCAGACCCTCCTCACAGACCCCGAACCTCAATTCCAGCCCGGATGCCCAGTGCCTCCTCACAGACCCGGACCGCCAACTCCAGCCCGGGTCCCCGGTGTCTCCTCACAGACCCCGAATCTCAACTTCAGCCCAAATCCCCAATGCCTCCTCACAGACTCCGACCCCCAACTCCAGCCCGGATTCCCGGTGTCTCCTCACGACCCTGACCCTCAGCTCCCGCCCAGAATCCCGGGCGCCTCCTCACAGACCCCGACCCCCAACTCCGTCCCTAGCCAAATCGGAGCTATTCCAGGACTCCCCCACCCGCAGCCGCCCAGGCTTCCCCTCCGCCCCGGCCGCACCCTGCCCCCCAGGGCTTGAGGCGGGGGCGGCAGACCCAGGCCCGAATAGCGGCGGCAAGCGCCCTTACCTGCGCTAGGGCCACCGCGGCCGCCTCAGCCCCGCCGCGCAGCCGAACCCACCGCCGGCGGGCGAGCACTCGCTCCCCTCTGCGGGGGCAGGACAAGCGGGCGGGGGGCGGGCACTGGAGGCTGACGCGGCCAATCGAGAGCCCCGACGATGGGAGCTAGGGCTGGGGGCGGGGCGCAGAGTAGGCAGCGGGGTAGGGTGCGCCTGGGAGAGAGGGCGGGGTGTGGGGTGCGGGCGGGGCCGGGAGGCGGAGCGCTGAGTGGCACCGCGGCTGGCCACCCGCAAGGGAAGAACGCGTGGGGGCGGGGCTATGCTAATATGCAAATAGGTATGTTGTGGTGGAGCCTCTGCCAGGGTCGAGCTGAATTTCAGAGGTGACTTGGTGACTGATGTCAAGGAGGCGCGAGGCGATTTGCCAGTTCAAATCCCGGGTAAGGTCGAGGGTTCAAATCCGTATCCTAGCTCGCTTGGGGGTAAGAACGTCCCCTCCCGATCTGTCGCTTGACCTCCGGACAATGATAATAACTGCTCCCTCTCCTCGAATGGTCTGCATAAGGCTAGGAGGAAAAACGATATTATCCCCGTTTTACAGAGGTGGAAACTGAGTCTCAGAGAGGTCAAACTCAATGTCATTCACCCAACCCTGTCCAGGGTTTCATAATATCCTAACTCCTGAGTCTTGACTGTAAAATGCAGATTTACGGGCCCTCACTCAGCTGGAATGAACCAGAATCCTGAAGGCAACTGGACCCCTGGAGTGTGCATTGTTGACATGCTCCCCCAGTGATGTTGGGAAGCATTTGGTGTGTCTCTAAAAGTATACAGCAGTCATGGAGAGGAGAGTTTCTCATACAGGAGGATGAAGACATTGTACTGTGGGACATCAGGAACTTTGTGCAACACTGTTACTCTATGATCTGAACTGCTGGCCTACCAGCTGGGCCCCCCAGGGCTGCTGTCATACCCGCAGAAATCTCCCTGCTCACTCCCCACAGTGCACAGACAGAACCAGAGATCTGGGGACTGCATCTCCCTCCCCAGCTCCATCCCTCAGGAGGAATTACTGTCTGAACAAGAGTGGCAAACTGGTGGCCCCGAGGCAAGATGTGGCCCCCAAATCCTGTAAAAATTCTAAATTTGTTGCCAAAATTGAAAAACTAGAATGTTTCCTGAAAAGAAATTCAGATTTCCAGGAGCTCTTGAAAAATTAGGTCTGGCAGTTCCTGCAGCTGTCAGGTGAAGGGACTGATTGCTAGTGACCCCAAAGACAGATTCAGGCAGGGCTGGGGCAAGGGAAGTGAGACACTTTTCTCAAATCCAGAACCTAAAGGGGTGTCCCCAAACATTCACCATCAAGATAAATACTGTATAAATGTCTTTTTTTATTTTTGGCCACAGGGCGTGCAGCTTGTGGGATCTTAGTTCCCCTATCAGGGATAGAACCTGCGCCCCTTGCATTGGAAGCTCAGAGTCTTAACCACTGGACTGGCAGGGAATTCCCCATAAATGTCATATTTCAAAAATTAAAAATAAATGCAGAAATAATCCATGGTGAATAAAATAAACACAGCTTTAAAGAAAGACAAGATTTGATTCTGTGTTTGTGCACACCAGTTCCCTTGCTACCCCTCTATCCCCAGCCCTGTCAGATCCTATCTTTATTTCAAATAGTGATGTTTTGCTCATCATGGATTCCTTTGCATTCAATATTGCCTTAAAATATATATCTAGATGACTTGAGTATTTTTTTTCCCTCACCCGTGGAGAGAGACTCATTCTCCTCACCCTGGGGCACCATGGGGACATTTCAATGCTTCTCCCTCTAGTCCCAGCCCCACTTATCAATTGGCGAACTTGGGGACTTGCCTGGTAGTTCAGTGGCTAAGACTCTGAGCTGCCAGTGCAGGGGGCCTGGGTTTGAGCTAGACCCCCACAGGCCTCAACTAAATATCCCACGTGCTACCACTAAGACCCAGTGCAGTCAAATAAATAAAGTTAAAAAAAAAAAATTTGCAAACTCTGTCCTGAGCCATTTAGCAGATGGGAAAGCTGAGGCCCTGCAGATTTTCCCCCCACATAATATGGGGATCATCATGCCTGCCAGAGCCCCCCCACTGACTGCAGTAAGTACAGGGTCCAGCAGGGCCTGTGAGATCTCTGGTGGGGACCACAGAGGAGGAGTACTGAAATGTCCCCACGGTGCCCCAGAGTCCTGGTTCACAGCAGTCCAAGCTCCTCCCACAGCCCCGTCCCTCAGCCCTGCACCACACCTCCCCATCCTTCGGTCCCTCATCCTTTCCAGGTGGCGAACTGACTTCCCCACCCCCAAAGAAGGCGCACTGGTGGGGAATGTGGAATCCACGACTTTATTGCAGGAAGACTATTTCTAGAGTGAAGGCTACACAGACCCCACAATGGGGGACAGGGGGACACCCACATGCGAGGGGGCAAAGGGGCAGGGGCGGGGTCACAGCAAGCATGGCCTGGCACGGTCCCCAGAACCCCTCTGTTCCCCAGGTTCGGGGCAGGGCCTGGGGTAGGAGAGGCCTGGAGGCGGGCAGGGCCCCAGGGAGATTGTGCTATCAGGGTGTGTCCCTGAGAAAGGGCCGCAGACCCCCGCCCAGCCCCACTTTCTCTGGCACCTTCAAGTGGGAGGGGTCAACACCAGTTGCTGTGGGCCCTGGACCCACCACAGACCGGGGGGCTCAGCTATACCCAGATAGGATGTTACTTTTCTTCCACGGGCCTGTCCACATGCCGGGCAGCGACACACATGTGCATATGCACACACACACAGTGCCCAGTAAATATTTGTGGAATGAACAGCCACACAGACGCAAGGGGAAAAAACACTACTACCAAGATGGACACAAACAGTCCCTCTCACCCACATACAGTCCATGTGGTCACATGACAACAGCCACAGGGCCTCTCTCTCATATGTGCACATGCACACGCGCACATGCACACATGCACAGACACACACACACACAGCTTCCTCACACTTCATGACACCAGTGCTGCTAAATGGCTCCAGGGAGAGGCCCAGGAGGCAGGCAGCTGAGACCCTCAGTCCCAAGACCACAGGCAACTGAATGCTGCCCACGAGCACATGAGCTGGGATGTGGGTCCATCCCTGGTCATGCCTTCGGATGAGGCCACAAGTGCATGCTGTTGCGAGTTGCTGAGTTTGTGGTCATGTGTTCCCTAGCAACAGCTGATGGATACAGATGTCAGGCTGAGAGACACCTTACTACAGAGTGAAACAGGTGTGGCATTCCTCAGTCAGGACAAAAAGGTTTACCAATAGCTTTCTGCTATTAATAAATCACATCACCCACACCCAAAAATGCAGCCACGTACAGCCACACTCTTGTAGGTGCCAAGGTCACCCATCACAAATGTCCAGTCCTGTTGGCAACCACATGACCCACATCATACACCCTACACTGTGATCACACTGCATGCTGTCACACACACAGGAGCCCCCCATACATGCTTACACATAAGCCATCTGCCCAGCACACCAAGGTGCCCAGTTCATCATCCCATGGGATCCCCCCCAACCCTAGGCCTACAGGTCACCTTCACACTGGCCAACACAGCCTCACTGGGTCCCATGAGTGTGGTGTCATCTAGACACTTACAAAAACATAATCTCAGGGTGGCGGGCACACCCTAACTCCAGGACACACGCGTTTCTGGGAAGCCCCCATGGCCCAGTAGGTGGGAGGCAACAGGTTGGGCAGAGCTATGCCTCCAGCCCCATGGTCCCTGCTAGTGCTAGGTCCGGATGCCTGCCTCTGACAGGGTCCAGCACCCCCTCCCCAACACCCTGCCCAAGGCTCAGTGGCAACAAGCTGTGTCGCTCTCTGTCCATGGGCTGTGTCCAGGAAGGCCCTCCATATTCATCCCAAACAGTCTCCTGGAGTTGTGCTGTGGCCATTGGTCGGTTCTGGGCCTCCTCTGCCTGCACCCCAGGCCCAGGCCAGGTGTGGAGTGGGATTCTGGGCTGGGGGGCACTGCTGAGGGCCCTGTTTGGTTATTGCCTGGCAGCCTGAGACCCAGCCCGCAAAGCCCCCCACCAAGCTGTGGGGACGGGGGCGAGAGGAGTGGTCTGGGACCTGGGTTGGGGGGCCCAGGTCAGAGGTCATGAGGGATGGAAGGGGGAGGGGAGTGTATGTTAAACATCGAATAGGAGAAAACAAAATCTGAGGTCCATGTGCACTTCAATTCCCTCCTCCCCAGCAAGGTCACAGTGATCTAATGAGGGGACCCAAGGGGAAGGGGCAGAAGTGGCAGACATGGAGACGGGGAAAAAAACAGGCGTCCTCAGTCCAGATGGGAACAAACAGGTTCCCCCCCACCGCCTGTTTCCCCACGTGCAGATCATGGGGGCCACCTCCAGCACTCGCCTTCCAGGGATACAGACAGGATAGGGGGTCAGGGCAAAGAAGAAGGGGACAGCAGAGTGATGCAACAGAGCTGGGTTGCCACAAGCCCAGGTCTGCCACAGGCTCGGCGAGGCCTCAGTTTCCCCCCTGGAGATGGTAGATGAAGGGAGAGAAGTGGAAGAGGTGGGAGGGAGGCAGGGAGAGGAGGAGGAGAAAGGGAGGAGGAAGAGGGCACAGGACTTAGGGAGAGGCCCGTGCCCGGGACAAAGGGGTGCCGGTGGTGGTGGTGGGCTCTCTGGGCTCACATGAGGACGCATTTGCCCTTGATGCGGTCTGTCCTCTTCTGTTTGCTGGAGCGCTTGCCATCGATGTTCAGGCTCATGTTCCGGCGTGTCTCCAGCGTGAGCAGCTCCTGGAAGAGCTCCTTGACGTTGTAGTTCATCTTGGCCGAAGTCTCCATGAAGGCGCACTTCCACTCCTGGGCCACAGCCTGGGCCTCGCGGGTGTCTACCTCCCGCTGGGTCTCGTCGCACTTGTTGCCCACCAGCATGACGGGGATGTCCTCCACGCTGCCCTTGATCTGCACGATGAGCTTGTAGATGGGGCCCAACTCCTCCAGCGACTGCTTGCTGGTGACCGAGAAGACCAAGATGAAGGCGTGGCCCTTGGAGATGGACAGCCGCTGCATGGCCGGGAACTGGTGACTGCCCGTGGTGTCGGTGATCTGCAGCGTGCACACACTCTTGTCACAGCTGATGACCTGCCGGTAGGTGTCCTCAATGGTGGGGATGTAGGTGTCCCGGAACGTGCCTTTGACGAAGCGCAGCACCAGCGAGCTCTTGCCCACGCCGCCCGCCCCAAACACCACCACTCGGTAGTCGTTGCTCTGTTCAGGCATCTTCCACGTGGGGGTGGGGGGCGGGGCCGGGAGAGCTCGCAGCTGCGGCTGCTAGAACCCCAGACCGACCCTGCACAGAGAGGAGTGTCAGATGCAAAAGGCCCACCCAGGTTGGGAGGGAGTGGGAGGGGTGGGCTTCTCGGAAGAGGCAGCATTTCTCCTGCCTCCCTGTTGATCTGGTTGACTTTGCCTTTCAGAGCCGCACCCTCTGCCTGTCCACTTTCCCTCAATGAAATCTGGGGCTTGAGCTCCTTTTGGGGTGTGGAAAGACTTGACTGGAAGGAGCATGGAGATGCCAGCGTGGGGTGCACACCCACGGCTCCCCCAGCCCCCAGGAGGCACTGGCTTTTCCCTGGCTCTGTGATTGGAGCAAGCTGCCTTGCCACCCTGAGTCTGTTTTCTCTTCTGCAAAACAGGTGAAGTGGTGCCTGTCTCCACTGATCACAGGCTCTCTGTTCTCGCTCAAGCCCATGGGAGCTGCATGGTGGGGTATCTTTAAAATGCAGATGGCAGGGCCTCTGCCCTGGAAGCAGTGAATCCTTTGGTCCAAGGCCACAGTCCTAGGAACTTGCATTTTAAAGCTGCTCTCCTTCCCACATCCCCTAAGTGTGATCCTGGTATGAGAGGTCCAAAAATTTGCAAATCATGAAGCCAGTTTTCCAGGTTGTAGATGAGAAAACTAAAACTTAGTCTAGAGAAAGCCCCACTTTCTGAACTCCAAACCCAGACTATGGTCTGGCCTGCCACTCAGGTCTGATGTGGAACAGAACTCTCTGTGAGGGAGTTCTCTCATCCTCTGTCCCCTCCTCTGTGCTCAGAGAGGTCCAGTGACCTCGGGAGGTCACACAGCACAGCAATTCCTAAAATGATGACGGTGGGGGGAAGAAATGTGGCCTGGGAGCGAAAAGGCAGGAATCCTGTCTCCATCATCTGCATCCTTATCTATAGAAACAGCAGAGACCCCTTCCCTGCCTCCTCTCAGCTATCTCTGAGGGTCCCTCAACAAGGAGTGGTATGTCTACAATGAGATGAGAAGACATGGCAAGATTGCCCCCCTGGCCATTCTACTGCCCTCAAGTATTGGGGGGGGGCAGGTAGTATGCAAGACCCAATGACGTGAACCTGGCAACGAAAACCCCAGTAAGTAAATTGATGTCCCTGAGCCCCAGTGTTCCCATCTGTGAAATGTGAGCAGTTGCAGCACCCATTCCATGGAGGTGCTGGGACAAAGAGCGCCAGACGCTGGAGAAAGCCCTTGGCCAGGTGCCTGGCACACAAGAGCCCTCAGTAAAGATGGACAGACATGATTTTCCATCTCAAGGACCCAGGGTGTAAAGCACCTGGCTGGTGGCAGATTGGGAAGGCACATCCTCAGTGATCAAATGTACCAGGTTCATCAGAAAAAGACAGACAGTGAAGCTAACAGCCTACATCGACCTCACGAATGACATGCCAGGCAAACTTGTAGGAGCTTTAGCAGCTCTAACTCGTGGGGGACTATTAGGCATCTCAGTGACATGCATAGCATTGGGGAACAGTGGCTGGTGGGGCTGGCAGCCTGCTCTGCAGTTACTGCCTTCTCCTGGGTGAGCACCCCGAGAAGTGGGCTCAGCACTTGGCAGCCAGGCACTGCCCAGACTGGCCGAGGGACCTGGGGTGGCTGGTAACCATTGGTTTGGCTGCCCCAATCCAGACCTTGCCTTGCACTGAGTGCAGACCCCACAGCAGGTTTCCGGGTATGTCCACAGGGGTGTCCTCCAGGAGGGGTCCATGGGGGCCTGGGATCCCTGACTGGGAGCCCCATTCCATAACCCCCAAACCCACGCCAGGAGCCTCCCTGGGTGCCATTTGAATCGCACCCTCACCTCCCCTGGGCTGGAGTGGGGGGAGGAGGGAGCCGTGGGCACCGAGGCTCCAGAGGGGGTGGCACAGGCTCAAGGTCACAGCAGAGAGGCGGCCAAGCAGAGCAGGGTTTGAACCGGCCCTGGTTGGCTACAAGGCCTGGGGTCCTTCCCCTGTGCAAGGTAGCCCACCTTGAGACTCCCAGGCCAGATGAATCTGCCCAGTCCTGGGCCCCGGAGTCCAGCGAGGAAGGTTGGAGCGACCTTAGGTGCAAGAAAGCAGGCCCAGCTCAGGGGAGGGTCTGGAGGCAGGGGCTGGCTGCCCCAAGGGGGTCTGACTTAGGGACTACCTGACCAATGAGGGGTTTGATGACAGAGGGTCTGCTCTAGAGGGGCCTGTCCGGGGAGGCCAGCCCAGGGGCTCTACTTGGCCCAAGGAGTATCTAAGTGGTGGGGGAGGGGGTGTCCACTGGAGGAGGGGCTCCTGGATGAGGGGCTTGGCTTGGAGAGGGAGCGGAAGGGCTGAATGGGTGTGTGGTCGGGCGAGACCAGCTCGGGGCCCACCTGACTCCCCTGGAGAGGCCCTGACGGAGGGGCTGCGGTGGGCCGGAGGGGCTGGCTTGGTCGAAGGGCTCCCGGTCTGTACAGTGGGAGATGGGTGATGCCAAAAGGGAGCTGTCCAAGGTGGGCGCGCGGAGGGCGGCCCAGCAGGGCCCGGCCGGACTGGGGAGGGGGTTCCGGTGGAGGGCTCGGCGGGGAGGAGGGCCTAGCCCCGCGGCCGCGGAGGGTGGGGCTCAGACAAAGGAGGGGCGCACGGGGAGAGGACCTGCGGGCCTCGCGGGGTGATGCAGCGGGCCCCGGCGCCCCCCTCCCCCCGCCCTGGCCACCTACCTGGGCGCTCGTCCCTGCGGCGCCGCCGCGGCTGCTGCTGACCGGCTCCGTGTCCGCTTGGGCGCCGCCGCCCCCCGCACGCCCGCCGCCGCCCGCCCGAGCTGCCTTCGCCGCCGCCGCGCCCGCGCCCGCGCCCGTCCCCGCCCGTCCCCGCCCGCCGCCGGGCGCCGCGCTCCGCCCCTCCCCCGGGACCCGCGCCCCCGGCCAAGGTCACCGCCGCCCCGCGCCCGGCCACGCGCGCACAGTCCCTCCCGGGCCCCGCTCAGACCCCCGCCTCTACATCGCCGCCTGACAAACAGAGTGCTGCCAGGGACGCAATGGGGGTGGGGTCGGCTTCTCCGGGATGAAGCTGGAGCATCCTAGGGTCACCCTGCAGCCAGCGGCTGGGCAAGATGAGGGGCACCCAGGAGCAAAGAGAAGGGGCTAGCTGGCAGAACTGTATATAAGGGTACTGAGGGACAGAATGGCAACCCCTTGGGCTGGTCCGGGGGTTGGGGGGTGTCCAGCTCAGGGGCAAGGGAAGGAATGTGCATTGATGGAATGAATAAATAATCAATCAATAAACAGATGTGTGAGAAGGCAGAGGTGGCCCAAGAAGGCTTGGGACAATGGGGGTGTTCAGGGAGACTAGTCCTCATGGGAGGCTTTTTCCTGGTAGGGGTGGGACTTGGTCTGGGTTGATGGCCGTAAGGGCAGGTCACTGAGACAGAGATGGCAATTGGGCCTTTGAGGTGGGGGGATGCTTCTAAAGGTAGAGGGGTGAACAAAGGGAGCCAAGGAGGCTGGATTTGCAGTTTTCTGGTAGGAAAATGTTCTCTGTCTCAAAGCAGAGCTGTCTCTGATAGTAGACGTTTGCCTTTGGGAAGCGTCTGTGTGTCTAATGTCCATGCATCCACGTTTAAGCCAGCAGGATGCCATCACCCCTCCCTCCTGCAGACTTGGGGGGCGGACTCTCAGAGCAGGTCAGACTTTGGGGCACAGGCAGGGGTGGCTTTGAGCCCACCCCAGGGCCCGCGCGTCTTAGAGGCAGGTACCCCCAGATCGAGTGAGGAGGCTGACACTAGGGTCCCACAAGGAGGTGCCTTCTGGGGTCAGAGTGGTCACAGGGTGAAAGAGGCTCTTCATAAGGTAGTGAGCTCCCCATCATGAGATGTGTGAGCAGATGGTCAGCTGGAACCCAACCAAGGGCCCCTCTGGCTCCAGATTCTTGCTGACACATCATGTCCGTGGCTCCAGCTGAGCCAGACCCTTCCTTCTCCCTTGGGGATGTGGACATGATCCCCAAGACCACCTGGTTCCCCCAGAGTCTGGACCCCTGAGGTCCATCCTGTTTTGGGGTGTGAAGGGCCCCATTTCTCCCTGATTCTGCCCCTCCGCTGAATTTCCCAACCTCTCACGCCTGGACCATCCACCTCCCTCCTGGCCTCCCTGGCTTCAGCCCTCCTTAAGCTCCCCTCCGGTTCCCCATCCAACCCTGGCTGCCTGGAGCTGTTCCCTGGGCACACCTCCCTCCTGACCTGTCCTAGGCCTTGTGGGGTACCACAGAGGGTGGCCTGGCCCCAGGCTGGCATCTCCAAGTGCTCTCACCCAGCGATGGAGACAGCTCCATGTGCAGACAGGTCCTACACTCTGGTCTGGATCTCTGTGTCCCAGCCCAGCGTGCTTCTGAGCCTCAGTCTCCCCATCTGTGAATGAAGGTCACCATTGTGTTCCTTATCAGGGCTGCTGGGAGCGATTGGGCCTGACGTCCACCTAGGTGGGGCTGCTGGGCACCTGCGCGCTCAGAGATGACAGCCCCAGCTCTCTCCCATTCCGACTGCCTGCCTGCCTCCATCTCCTGAGTGACCAATGGTGATGGTCTGGGCTTCGGGCCTTGGGCCAGCCCTCTGGCTGCTCAGGGTGCCAGCCCAGGCCGGGGCAGGCTGACTCATGCGGAGCAGCGTGGGCACCAGCAGCAGTTCCACTCTGTGGCTGCTATTTATAGCTCCCAGGCCAGCCTCTCAGCCTCGTGAGCCAGGGCAGGACTGGCCAGAGTCTCTGCTTGGCTCTCCATGGGCATGGGGCCCAACCCCCACCTGAGCACCCCAAACCAAGGCAGCAGGCCCCCTTCACAGCCGGCTGGGGAGCCCTGGCCTTTGTGAGCCAGCTCAGGAGTGTGCGGGGTTTCTCCAGGTCAGCAAAGGGAATCGGTTCTCCCAAGGCGGCCCAGCTGGGAAGAGGTGAGGTGGGGACTAAAGCTGGGGCCCATTGGGTTCTGAGCCAGCCTCCCGCTGTCCCTGGCTGTCTGGGGGCCTGGGCCAAGGACCCCCACCTGGCCTTTGCTGTCCTTGATCTGCACAAGTCCTCCTATATGCAATGGGACATCCCCTCACCTAGGAGGAGGTCCCAGCTCCTTGCCTAGCCTCACAGCCTAGGGGCTTCCCGCTGGCTGCTCCAGGCGGGGGACACTCTCCAAGCCCACTGTGCAGGAAGCAAAGCAGCTGGGTCTCACACCCTGCTCTCTCTGTGCTCCTGGGATTAATGCAATTATGTGGGCGAAGCTGAGGCTGGGCGCCGCAGCCTCTTGCCGATGCTGTTTGGCCCACAGAGGTTTTTTTGCTTAAGTTTGGTGTCAACATTTAAAAATAAGAATATCGTTTGTCAAAACACATGTTGTCTTGACGAATGAACAGGCTGGTGTCTCAAGCCTGAATTCTGTCAGCCGGCACCTGCGGAAGCTGGACCCCAGACCCCAGTGGAAGAGGCTGGTTCCTGGCTGATGTCGCCTGCCTGGCCCCTGGAGGTGGCCAGAGGGGCTCCTCCAGATCCTGGGCTGTGTGGTTATCACTGCCTCCATCACCACAGGCTTTGCCACCGGCAGGATGAACCCCTTTAACTGACAGATAAGACAGGGAAGCTTTGATCAGTCAGAGGAAAGGACCATGATGTGCAGGAGACCTCAGGGCCTTTGCACGCCACTCCCTCCACCAGAAATGTTCCTCCCTTATCTTCTGACTCGAGTGAGACCTTCAGAGATTCCCCCCAACCATGATGCTAAAATAGTCTCTGAACCATCACAATATTGTAATTATTCTCCAATTAAAATAAATAAATAAATTTTTAAAATAAATAAAAGTAAAATAGCCTCTGCCTTCCTTCCTGGCTTTCCCTCCATCTTGCTTTAAAAAAAAAAAAATTTATTTATTTATTTAGGCTGTGCCAGGTCATAGTTGTGGCACATGGGATCTTTAATTGCAGCCTGTGGGATCTGGTTTCCTGACACGTCCCCTGCATTGGGAGCACAGTCTTAACTACTGGGCCACCAGAGAAGCCCCACTTTGCTTCTTTTTATCTTCAAGGCACTTAATGCATTTCGTGTCCATGTATCATGTGTCTCACTCACTGGAAAGTGAGCTGCTTAGGCTCTAGGACTGGGTCTCATTTGTGGATGATCCTGCCCCCGGGGACACTGAGAGATATCTTGGGACATTTGTGGCTGTCATGACCAGGGTGTCGAGTGGGTGGGGGCAGGGAGTCTGCTCCATACCTCACAGCACCCACAATGACCTCCCTGGGGATGAACTGGCCCCAGGTCAGCAGTTCTGAGGGAACCCTGGGGTAGGTCAAAATGTATCTCAAACGTGTCCCCAACCAGCATCACCTGGGAGCTTGGAGGAAATGCAATCTCCATCCCCATCCCCAGCCAGGACTGCTGCTCACATCCTGTAAGGCTCAGGACGGGTGAATGTCTCCAGTGCCGTCCCCAGTGCTGAACGGGAGGGTGGTGGCCGGGGTGGGAGTTGAGGGGGCGGGGATCATTTTCTAGGGGCAGTTTGCCCACCTGAGTGGCAGGACCAAAACTAGCTCAGAGGGAGGCCCAGCCAGTCCCTTGAGGGAGAGAGTGTGTGAACCATTAGGGCCATTTCCTTTGCGTTAAACACAGCACTTCAGCTGTGCCTGTAGGCGCTGGGTTGGGGGCTCTGAAAGGCCCAACTGCCCACTCTGTTCTCTCCAGCCAGGCTGGGCACACAGCAAGCACTTGGGCCCTTGGCCAGAACACTGCTGTCTGGCCAGTGGGCTGTTTCTGCCCTGGGAGCTGTAGAGGTCTGGGGGTTGACAGGAGCGGGTGGGGGGAGGATCTCCCTTCTGCAGCCCCAATCTGGCCTCAGCAATGTGACAGAGTTCTAGGGCCTTCTCAGAACCACCCCCACGCCCTGCAGCAGCCCTCCTTGGCCTCTTCCTGGCCTGCGGGAGGCTCTTGGGAGGTCAGGTGGGTAGGTCACTGGCTCTGTCACAAAGCTGACAGACAGCTGCTCATGGTGAACAGGGCCAAGGACAGGTGGACTGCAATGGCCCTCTCCTTCCAGCAAGGGCGAGGGTCCAGGGCTGGTGATCAGGGCATGCCTGGAGGCACAGCGTGCAAGGACACACCATCCATCAGATGCCTGCTTTTCGGGCCCAAAAGACACAGAAGGGCTGGGAACCAGGCTCCCTCTCCCAGCCCCATGCTAATGAATTCCCCACCAGAAATGTAAACAGTAGACAACAGAGGCTGAGACACGCTGTTATTATGGTTGATTCAATCTGCGAAGCCTGGGTGCCGCCTCTTAATTTTCTCCTCTTTTGTCTCAGGATCAGGAAGGGGAACCCGACTCCATCCAGCTATTGCCTGCACTGGGAGCCCCGACTCCTCTCCTCTCTGGACAGACTGTGGAGGGCAGCGGAGCCGAGGGAGGGTGATGCTCCGCTGAGGACCAAAGCCAGATTCTGGGTCAACTCTACTGTCCGCAGCGCTCTAAACAGTGCCTCTGCTCTTGCCCTAGTGTCCCCATAATCGTACCACCAGGAACTTGCCTGGTCGGGGCCAAGTGGCTAGGGGTGGCCTTGATCCAGCTGGGCACATCCAGATAAAGGTGGCACCTGGTATTTTGTGCTGAAAGCTTTGTGTTTTATTTATTTATTTTTCAAACAGAAAGGCATTTGTGCTATCTGGGATTGCTGGCGTCCAAGCGAAGGTAGTTGTGCCTGGTCGCCATGCAACACGTTAAACAGATCATCAGCAGGTGTCTGCCCCCTTCTCCTCCGTGAGACACACACACAGAGCTCAGAGTGACATTTCCTCAAAGGTCCAAAGTTAAATAGAGATGGATGAAGGCTTTTGTGGCCAACGTGCAGTTCTGTGTCAGGGCTGGTCCGGGGTCCCAGGAGGTGGTTTCCAACCCACAGGCTTCTTCAGCCAAAGTTCCTGTCACCACATGGCCCTCTCATATGTCAGAGCCCATGGGAAGGTGGAGCCACTGAGCTGTCCTCAGAAGACCCTGGTCTAGACTGGACACGACCACCTTGGGCCAGGGGCCCTCAGGAGTGAGGTCGGCCCCCCAGACCCCTCTTGGATGAGATGACCATTTCTTTTCTCACCTCAACTTTCAGCTTTGACCCTCACCCCAAGTGGGGAGAACTGACCACAACCGACTGAGTGACATCATCATCTCAGTGAGCAGACCCTGGGGCTGACCCTGGCTCCTCCAACAGCAGACAGGAGGGGTAGCCTTGGAGGAGGCTGTTGGATGAGACAGCTTGTGTCCTCTCCTACACCACACAGCACCCTCCCCAATTTTGGGGGTTCCAGCATCCCCAGGGGCCTAGAAGCAGTTCTCCTGGGGCTGGTAGGACCCTGGAGGGAGGCCAGAGCCCAAAAGACAGAGGCTGGGCAGGCTGGGGATCCAAGGACGCCAAGGACTGGGGTGGCAGTGTCCAAAGCATGAGTGGGGTCCACTGGGGTTCCCCCTCTTTGCTGGTGTGGCAGTGCCCTTCCTGGTCCATAAGCTGGCTCAGAGTGAGGGGGAATGATGGGGCCTTGAGGGCTCCAGTGGGGGGATGGAAGGGGAAATGTAGGGATTGAGGGGTGGACAGGCCTGTGGTGTCCCCAGGACATCCCAAGAAGCTGATGGTAGGCAGGAGGGCGGGGACCCTGCTGTGGTTTGCTTTAGGTGATGGGGAGGCGTATGGAGTGGGGACTCCTAGAACAGACCCCATGGGAGGTTTCTACTGGATTTGGGGAGAGGAACCCCTGAGGGACCCCACCTGGCCCCACTGCATGGGCCGCACCCCACCATTTGAAGACAGGCCCTGGAATCTAGCAGATCGTTGGGTACTGCCCACTGAGGGCAGAGTGAAGCGGGGGCAGGCAGTCACCAGCAATGCTGGGTTTAGGACAAGGTGCAGGTGATGCTCCCACCCCCACGGGGGTCACTTGCCTGGCATGGGGACAGCGTCAGGCCAGGTGAGGTTCAGATGTGGGTCCTGGTAAAAGCCAGACAGATGTTCCTAGAAACAGGCCCAATATTTCCATCAGCAGTGGTGGGGGTGCTCCCTTGCTCCCTGAGAGTGGCAGGGAAACTGACAGAGCTTGTGCATTCTCACGCTTCTGGAGCCTGGCTGGCGGCAGAAGGCCAGCATCTGGGGTGCCCACTCGAGCAGCAATTAGATGCTCCAGGTACACCCTGGGGCCAGAGTACCTGCTGAGCCCAGGCCCACAGGGCACAGGGGCCTGTCCTCGCCAGGAAGCTCAAACAACCCCACTGCCACAGCAGGTCTTACTGGCGTGGGTCTGGGCAGTGACCCTGACTGAGACAGGAGTAGACTAGAGATTCTAGGAAGGGGCCTGGGCCCCTGGCTGAATGGAAGAAGGAGGTGGCAGAAAGGGTATGCGTAATGGGGTCAGGGCTAGAGGAGCCAAGGCCATGCCAGAGAGACACAGCGAAGTCCCCAGGAAGGGCCCTCAGCCCTGGCTCACCCCTGGGGGTGCCTGCTGGTTGCCCCAACAACAGTAACACAGCTCGTTCCTATGGAGCGGAGGGTGTACGCCAGCCCCACAGGGCTGTTAGTCCCCTGTGCTCCTGAACCTGAGCTTCATTTGTGCCTGGTGGGGGGAGTTGAGTCATGTGGCCCCTGACTCTGGCCTGCGGGAGTCCCCGGGCACCTGGGGCCGAGAACCAAGGGCTGAGCCCCCTGGAACCTGCCCATATGTCTCTCTGGACCAGAACCAAAGAGCTCAGCCCCAGGCCGTGGGGGGCAACCTCCCCGTGCAGGCAGGCTGCACCGAAAACAGGGAACAGGGTGTCTCCAGGGTTCCTGAAACCACACCTCCGCCCACTAAGCACAGCCTCAGGCAGCAGGAACCACTAACCCTGAACAGGGCCTCCAACTAACCCTGAACAGAGGCTCCCTGCAGGGTCCTCCTAATGGAAACCACTCAAGGTCTCACGTGACAGCGCCTGGCCCCTCTGCTAACCCTAGGGACACTCTGCCAGCTGCGTGCTACAGGGCTCCAGGGGAGGCTGAGGGTGGCCACAGGTGCTAAGTTGCTCAGTCCTGTTTGACTCTTTGTGACCCCATCAACTATAGCCTGCCAGGCACCTCTGTCCATGGGGATTCTCCAGGCAAGAATACTGGAATGGGTAAGCCATACCCTCCTCCAGGGGATCTTCCAGATCCAGGGATCGAACCCAGTCTCCCAAATTGTGGGCAGATTCTTTAACATCTGAGCCACTAGAGAAGCCCAAGAATACTGGAGTGGGTAGTCTATCCCTTCTCCAGGGAATCTTTCCAACCCAGGAATCGAACCAGGGTCTCCTGTATTGCAGGTGGATTCTTTACCAGCTGAGCCACCAGGGGCAAGGAGGACAGAAGCTGGTCACTTCCATCTCGTCCAAGCTGGGGTGTTTGGGGAGGAGGGTCTGGGTCCCGCCCCGCCTCCCCTATGAGTCACCAGATCCCCACGCCCGAGGATGACATGGCCACACGGCTTTGGGAAATACTTTTAAGAGAAGAATTGGTAAAAGTAAGAGTGGGGCCCCAAGGCTCGGGGTGCAGGATTTGGGGTGCAGTGTGGTCCCAGGCGGCCCCTCTATGTGCAGGCACGGCCTGGGGGTTGAGCTCTGACCCTCAGGGGAGGCAGGGCAGGGCCCTGTGCATCTTGTGGGGCTCCAGCTGGGTGGGAGCAGAGCAGTCACCACTTGATGAAGACCATGCCAGCCAGGACAGTGTAGCCCAGCACCAGGAAGAGAACCTTGAGCAGTCGGTCACTCTTCTCCTCCAGCTCCTTGGACAGGATCTCGAAAAAGGTGACAAAGAGGAAGGTGCCACCCGCCAGGCCCTGCAGCAGCACAGAGGCCACGCTGCTGGGCACACCCTGGGCGCTCTCAATGCCCAGGCCAAGGCTGATGCCCAGTGGGATCATGGCGCTCACGGTGACGGCCAGCTTGGCTGCGTCCCTCAGGGACATGGCGCTCCTAGCCATGCTGATGCCCAGGGCCACGGCCACCAGTGTCTCGTGGATGGCCACTCCCACAAACAGGCTCACCACCTTCTCCCCTTCCTCCTGCAGGCCCAGGGCCAGGCCCTCGAAGACTGAGTGGGCCGACAGGGCGAACACCAGGCTGAGGAGCCGCAGCGGGCTGGAGCGTGACAGCTCCTGAACGCTCAGGCCGTGGCTGTGCCCGTGTGGCTCCGCGTAGAGCGTGTGGCCCCGCGGGCCGCCCATGAAGGGGCTTTCATACTCCGAGTCACTGCCAGCATCCGAGCTGGCGTTGAATGTCTCCAGGTCGATGAAGGCCGGCCTCTCCTTGCGGAAGGTCAGCACCAGCTGCTCCAAGAAGACGGTCATGAAGAAGCCCAACAGCATGATGGTCTCGGCCAGCGGGTAGTTGGTGCTGATGTGCACGAGACTCAGGACTTCCTGGAGCTGGAGCGGAGAGCACCAGGGGGAAAGGATGGGAGAGGTTCAGAGGCCAGAGGCCATGACCCCACTGCCCACGCAACAGGTTCACCAGATATCACCATTCAATTAACAGAAATACCCAGTTAATACAGGTTTTAAAAAGGGGAGGGGACAGTGACTCATCCTCGATGGATTGAAAAAAAAAATCTATTAGAAAGGGAATAGGGCTCATGCCACTTCCACTCTGTTGACCAACTTGTAAATGGTATAGAGACTTCCCTGATGGCCTGGTGGTTAAGAATCTGCCTACCAATGCAGGGGGACACAGGTTTGATCCCTGGTCCAGGAAGATCCGACTTAGTTGCCTTGAGGCAACTAAGTCCCTGGGCCACAACTACTGAAGCTGTGCTCTGCAACAAGAGAAACCACTGCAGCAAGAAGCCCAGACGACCCAGTACAGCCAAAAATAAGTAAATAAATAAGTAATAGTTTTTTAAAAAAAAAAGAATCCATGCTTCCACAGCAGGGGGCACAAATTCAATTCCTGCTGGAGAAACTAAGATTCCGCATGCTGCTCGGTGTGACCAAAAAAATAAAAAAAAAAAGCAACTATTTGATACCCTCTAAGATACCCTTCCTTTCTGTATTCCTCCAGCCATCTATAGGTAGCTTCTAAAACAAGCAAACAGACAAATATTTAAAAAAATAAAATAGTGTAGTGTGCTAAAGATATGTCCACCAGGAACTTCAGAAAGTGACCTCATTTGGAAGAAGGGTCTTTGCAGACATAACTGAGGTGCAACAGGCTGAGCTGTGTCCCTGACAAACAGAAACTTTTATATGAAAGTCTCCCAACCCCTAGTGCCTCAAGTGTGTGTGTGTGAGTCCTACATCGTGTTGAACTCTTTCTAATCCCACAGATTATAGCCCACCAGGCTCCTCTGTTCATGAGATTTCCCAGGCAAGAATACTGGAGTGGATTGCCATTCTCTTCTCCAGGGGATCTTCCTGACCCAGGGATTGAACCCAGATCTCCCGCATTGCAGACAGACTCTTTACCGTCTGAGACACCTGGGAAGCCTGGCGCCTCAAAACCAACCCTATTTGGAGAAAACGTCTTTAAATAGGAGATTCAGTTAAAAGAAGGCTGTCAGGGCAGCCCTAAGCCACTAGGTGGTGTCCTAACAGGAAGAGGAAGAGCCATCCTGTGAAGAGGCTGCAAGAGATGGATGTCTGCAAGACAGGGAGGGAAGCCACAGGAGGCCACGCCCTGCCAGCACCTTGATCTCAGACGTGCGGCCTCCAGCCCTAGGAGAGAGTAAGTGTCTGCTGTTCAAGCCCCCCATCTCTGATCTTCTGTCATGGTCACCCCAGGAAAGTCATTCATAAGATAAGGATCTTGAGATGACATCTTCCTGGATAAGGATGGGGCCTGGATCCAATGACAGCTGTCCTTCTGAGAGAGAAAAGGAGAGACACACAGGGAGAGGCCATGTGATGATGGAGGCAGAGATGGGGTGATGCTCGCACAGGGCCAGGGACACCAGGGACTGCAGACGATCCCCACAAGCCGGGACGGACATGGGATAGACTCACTCTCATGGCCTCAGAAGGACCCAGACCACTGACCCTTTGGTCTTGGACTTCTGGCCTCCAGATCGTGACATCAATCGGGCCTTCTGGCCCTGATGCTTCCACGGGTTTGCTTCCATGTGACTCAGAGGCTATTTCTGGGGCCCCCTGTCACTCCACCCTACTGGGTGAAGGTGCTGAGAACCAGCAGGAGGCTTGCCAGCACATCTGGCTGTCCTCACCAGACCCCTTGAGCCACTACCATCCAACAGAACCTTCCAGATGATGGAAATATTCTCTGTCTATGCTGTCTGACATGGAACTCACCAGCCACGCATGGCCCTTGAGGACTTGAAATGTGGCTGGGGCAGCTGAGGACTGGCCTGTTAAATTGTGTTCGATGTCAATTCACTGAAACCTGACCAGCTGGAATGGTCAGTGGCGGCCACACTGGACCATGAAGCAGGAGCTCCAGTGGGGGCTGGTGGGTGGCCAGGAAGAGCGGCCTGGCCCACTGAGGTGTTGGGGAATCTGGGGCAGGGGCGCGGCACAGGAGTGGTTCTGGGAGGACTGTGAAAGGGCCCTGTGTGCTGAAGGGGAATAGGGAGGGGCAAGGCCATTACAGTAGTCCAGGCTGGTGGTGACACCATCGGAATGCAGAAAGCGGGTGCAGAGTACATCAGAGAGGACTCAGATCTCATCCTCACTGATGCCAAGTGCACAAGTTTCCCATGCTCCGCAATGGAGGAACACAAGCTTAGAAGTGTAAAACACTGCCCAGCCCTCAACGTCAGCAGTCCAGGCATAGGATGGGGCTTATAGATAAAGCAAACAGCACAGTGAGGAAGCCCATGTGGCCAGGGACTGAGGGTGGCTCCCAGTCAAGAGCTCAGGAGAAACTGTGTCCCAGTTCGACAATCAGGAAGGAACTGAACTACGTCTTACAACCACCTGAGTTCAGATGCCAACCTGTCACCAGCTGAACCTTGGGATGAGACCACAACCCAGCAGATACCTCTCCTGCTGCCTCATGAAAGCCAGAAGCCAAGTGTTACCCAGACTCCTGACCCACAGAAACTGTGGTCTTAAAATATGTGTTGTTTTAAGATGCTAAGTTTGTAATAATTTGTTATGCAGCAAACATCTGACTGATACAGGAGTTGAAGAGAGGCCATAATGGTCAGCTTCAGGACATAGTGCACATGCCTGGTGCGAGTGGTCTGGTCAAGTAACAACTGATGAGCCTACCATCTGGGAACCCCAGGTCTTGTTCAAACCCCTTGTTTACCCAGTAACACCCAGAAAGGAGAAGCAACCAGCTCATGGTCACACAGCAAGTTCATTTTCTACTTCCCCTCACCCTTATAGTGTCAAGGTCCCTAAGCTTGGTATCAGGGTTGAAAAGCACCAGAGATGGGAGAGGGGCAAGATAAAGGTAGGGGATTAAGAAGTATAAACTATTATGTATAAAATAGGGACTTCCCTAGTGGTCCAACGGTTGAAACTCTGAGCTCCCAATGCAGGGCGCCTGGATTTGATCCCTGGTAGCGGCACTAGATCCCACATATCACAACCAAGAGTCCAAACTGCTGCAACTAAGAGTTTGCAACTAAAGATTCCGCACACTTACATGTTACACTGCGTGTAACAGTGAAGATCGCATGTGTCACAACTAAGACCTGGTGCAGCCAAAGAAATAAATAAAGACTAAAAAGATTAAATAAATAAAAAAAAAAAATAAAAAAAAAAATAAATAAATAAATAAATAAATAAATAAATAGGCTACAAGGATGTATTATACAGCATGAGGAATATAGCCAATAGCTTCTAATAACTATGAAGAAAGTGAAGGTGAAAGTCACTTAGTCGTGTCTGACTTTTTGCGACCCCACAGACTATACAGTCCATGGAATTCTCCCCAGGCCAGAATACTGGAGTGGGTAGCTGTTCCTTTCTCCAGGGGATCTTCTCAACCCAGGGATCCAACCCAGGTCTTTCACATTACAGGCGGATTATTTACCAGCTGAGCCACCAGGGAAGCCCAAGAATACTGGAATGGGTAGCCTATCCTTTCTCCAGCGGACCTTCCTTACCCAGGAATCGAACCAGGGTCTCCTGCATTTGTAGGCAGATTCTTTACCAGCTGAGCTACCAGGAAAGCCCTTTAATAACTATAAATGGAGTACGCTGCTGCTGCTGCTACTAAGTCGCTTCAGTTGTGTACGACTCTGTGTGACCCCACAGATGGCAGGCCACCAGGCTCCCCCTGGGATTCTCTAGGCAAGAACACTGGAGTGGGTTGCCATTTCCTTCTCCAATGCATGAAAGTGAAAAGTGAAAGTGAAGTCGCTCAGTCGTGTCCGACTCTTCGCGACCCCATGGAGAGTGCAGCCTACCAGGCTCCTACGTCCATGGGATTTTCCAGGCAAGAGTACTGGAGTGGGTTGCCATTGCTTTCTCCATAAATGGAGTATAACGTTTATAAAATTGTGAATCCCTATGTTGCATACCTGAAACTGACAAAATATTGTATATCAACTATATCTCAATTAAAAAAAAAAAAATGGAAGAAAGAAAAGCAGCAGAGATGCTTGGCCGTAAAGTGCCATGGGCCACTACTGCCAGTCCAGGGAGCCTTACCTTTTCCCTCACAGCTGGCAGTAAAGCATTGAAGCATGTGGCCAGAAAGACCCCGCCGCCAAAGGTGTTGCAGAGCGATAGGATCTTTTTCGAGCGGTGGGCCTTCTCAAAATCCATCTCGATGATCTTCACGGGGAGCAGGGAGCCGAGCAGCATGAAGAAGAACATGCCCACCATGCAGAGGATTTTGGCCACCAACAGCTTCACCATGGTGCGTCCCCTGGCTGCTCTGGTCACCGCCTGGCCAAACCATGTGTAGGCACACACTCCCGTCCCACAATGCACTAGGGGGTCCAACCACGCAGCTGGGGGCTCATGCCTCAGTCCAGCCTCTGTGAATGTCAGGGGCAACCGTGTCAGCTGTTGGACTGGTCCTCTGAACAGTTCAAGAAACCAAGCCCATCACCCCCAGTATTTCTACCCACTCCAGGCCTAGCACACATCATTGTCTCCCGCAGAAAGTTCTCCACAGCTGCGCTGTCCAGTATGGCAGTCACTAGACACATGTGTCTGTGTAAGTTAATTAAATAAAATGCAGAAATAGGGACTTCCCTGCTGGCCCAGTGGCTAAGACTCCACTGCAAGGGCTAAGACTAAGGCTAAGACTCCCCATTGCATGGGACCTGGGTTCAATCCCTGGTCAGGGAACTAGATCCCACATGCCACAACTAAGACCCAGTGCAGGCAAAAAAAATAATAAACATTTAAATAAATTCAGTAGAATTCAGTTCCTCAGTCACGCTAACCATATTTCAAGTGTCCACTAGGCACCTGAGTCTAGCAGCCGCCATACTGGACAGCAAAGAGAACACTTTCATCGTTGCACAATGTTCTGGGTCCCCCTGCCCTTATCCAACAGCTTTACCCTGAAACAAAGGTTCTGCGCCACCAGCTCAGGCTCCACCCCACCTCCCCTCACTGGCCTTTGTGGTCCCTGACTGTGGCAAGCCTGCTCCCACCTCAGGGCCTTTGCACCTGTTGCTCTCTTCCCCAGGCCACTTTCCCCTAACCTTCCAGTGATGCTTGTTTTTCAGATCGCTGTCTCCAGGACCCCTTGAGGGGGGCTCCCCCTGCCCTAAATGGTACCGCCTGTACCCACCTTAAGGCCCCGAGCAGAACCGATGCTCAGTAACAGTTGGCTGAACAAACGGATGAGCTGAAGCATGTGGACCTCTTTATGGGACTCGATGAGCCAACTGAAGTCGATCTCGCCCTAGACAGACCCGAAAATGTCACCATTAGTACAAGAGACCGCGGCTGCTTCCCAGCCTCTCAGTTCTCACTGCCCGCGTGCCCTAGTCAGTTCAGATGCCACCGGGGGGAGGTCTCACACCCCGTCCCTAGGCATCACTGGTGCTACAGGAAACTACATAAAACCCCTGAATGTCCTTACTCGCCTTGGGATGCGACTTCCACAGCAGCAAGGAGTCTGTCTTCCCGAGTCCGAAGCCAGGTACACAGTAGGCGCCCAATAAATACCTCCCAGGATCAGGATGCCCCAGGCTGTAGCGTAGGGGTGAGGGTGGCCTGGACGCCCTCAAACCGGGGGCTAATGGGGCTAGGCAGAGGGGACGGTCTCATTCATTCACCCTTTCACTCAGCATTTATTGAGCGCCTTCTGCATACCCAGCGCTGCACCGGGCGCCCCGCTCGACAGGGGACAAGTCGCGTTCCGCTGGCGGAACCCGATGCAAATCAAAGGCGGGGCCTCAGCTAACGGGCAGCAGAGCCCGCCTGGCTCCGAGCCGCCCAGGCCCGGCCCGCACGTACCTCCGCCGGGTCCTCGCCCGCCCGCCAGAGCCGTCTGCCGCTCAACCGCCGGGAGGTGTCGACCCTTCTGCCGGGCTCCGGCCGAGCCGTAGCTCGGCGCGCCGCAGCCCACGCCCCGCCCACGCCTCTGACCACTGGCCGCCCCAAGCGCCGCGGGCCACGTTCTCCACGCCATTGGCTGTTACAGTTGCCACTCAAACTACGACTCTACCTCTCCTACCGGCAAGGGACAGTAGTTTCCTCCCACTGAGCGGCGGGTACTGCCACAGGGCGGCTCCGGCGGGAAACTCAGACCTTAGAGGAAGGATTCCGGAAATATTTGGCTTCCAGAGCTGTCCAGGGGCTCCTGGTGCTGAATCCCGTTCGGATCGAGGCTTGGCCGTTGTCGGGAAAGGATTTACTACGAGTGACTGTCCCTCTCGAAGCATCCTGGCTGCTGATGCCCTTCCTGTCGGCTTAAGAAGCAGATTTATCCCTTCAACATCTCTGCTTCCTATGTGCCAGGATATTTTCTTGGAGAACTTCTGTCAACAAAACAAAGCTCTCTCCCCTTTTGGAGCTTACGTTCTAAGAGACAGAAAATAGTCGATAAACATAATAAGTAATAAAATTATATCAGAAGGTGTGACAAGTGCTTTGGAGTAATAGAGCCCAGCGAGGGTTATCAAGAGTGTTGGGAGGTGGTTTGGGATATACACACACACATTACTATATGTGATAGATAACCAACAGTACCTTCTGTATAGCACAGGGAACTCTACTCAACATTCTGTGATGACCTATATGAGAAAGGAATCTAAAAAAAGAATGAATATCTTATGTACACCTGTGGTTAATTCATGTCGATGTATGACAGAAAAACTGATACTGTAAACCAATCATCAATCAATTAAAAATAAATAAATACTTTTTAAAAAGAATGAATATATGTATACATATAACTGATAACTGAGGCATTTTTCTGTAGACCTGAAACCAACAAAACATTGTAAATCAACTTTACTTCAATAAAATTAAAACATATTTAAAAATAGAGTGCTGGGTGGTGAATTACTATTTTGAGGTTTTTTTGTTTGATTGATTGTTTTAGGATATATACCCAGGAGTGAATTTGCTGGGACAAATGGATATTTTTTAGACAGGGAGAAGGAGACTTTAAAAAAAAATATCTTGATATTAGCCCCCAAAAAGCAATCAGACTTAAGAAAGAAGAGACTGTATTCATTTGTTAACTAAAATCTTATTGTCAGCCTACCATGAGCCAGGCATGGGAGAGTTAGTAAGAATAAAATGGAGAATGCTACAATATGGATGAATCTTAAGGCATTAGGCTAATTGAAATAAGACAGTCGCAAAAGAATAAATACTGTATAATTCCACTCACAGGAGGTCCTAGAGGAGTCAAATCCATAGAGACAGGAAGTAGATGATGGGACCAGAGGCCGGTGGAGGTTGGGGAGTCAGTGTTTCATGGAGACAGAGTTTCAGTTTGGGAAAATGAGAAAGTCCTGGAGATGATGGTGGGTGTGGCTGTACAACAATGTGAATGTGCTTAATGCCACTGGGCTGTGTGCTTAAAAATGGTGAAAATGGTAAATTTAATGTTACGCATATCTCACCACAGGGGCTTCCCAGGTGGCTCAGTGATAAAGAATCTGCCTGCCAATGTAGGAGACAC
The DNA here is from genome assembly GCF_054371585.1 of Giraffa tippelskirchi. Classification (NCBI taxonomy): domain Eukaryota; kingdom Metazoa; phylum Chordata; class Mammalia; order Artiodactyla; family Giraffidae; genus Giraffa; species Giraffa tippelskirchi. Next base: position 97,144,990 of record NC_137280.1, on the reverse strand, counting down.
AGGAGATGCTGGTTCCATCCCTATGTCAGGAAGATCCCCTGGAGGAGAAAATGGCAATCCACTCCAGTATTCTTGCCTAGAAAATTCCATGGACAGAAGAACCTGGCGGGCTACAGCCCTTGGGATCTCAAAGAGTCGGATGCAATTGAGTGAGTGAACACAGAGGCAGACTTAATGGGCAGACCTCTAAGATGTCTCCTCCAAATGTCTCCTACATCCTAGGAGTCACATCTTGTATAATCTCCCCTTCTCCAGCTTAGGGTGCACCCAGTGACTTGATTCCAATGAAGAGAATATTGTCAAGTGATGAGATGTCATTTTCATGATTAGGTTTCAGAAGACTGACTTCTGTCTTCCTAGCACAACTCTCTCTATTGCATTTTCAGCTTGCTTTTTTCTTTTGAGGGAGGGGTACTGCGCCATGCATGTAGAACCTTAGTCCCTCCACCAGGGATTGAACCCTGGCCTTCAGCAGTGAGAACATGGAGTTCTAATCATGGGACCACCAGGACACTCCTTCATCTTGTATGTTTTGGTAAATCAAGTTGAGATGCTGAAGAGGCCCACACTGCAAGAAACTGAGGGTGACCTCTAGCCCAACAGCTGAGATCTTTGGCACAAGAGCCTGCAGGGGACTGAATGCTGCCAACAACCATGTGTGATCTCAGAGCAGGGTCCTGCTCCTGTTGGGCATTCATAGGACTCATGTCCAGTGGACACTTCAGTTACAACCTTTGAGAGATCTGAACTGAGGACTCAGCTAGGTGAACCTGGATTCCTAACCCACAGAAACTGAGTTAATAAACATTGTTGTGGTAAGCCACTAAGTTTTGGGGTAATTTTTTATGCAGCAAAAGATAATAATACATATATATAAAGGCAAAACTGTAGATTGTACTAAGAACTATTCAGAAAAAAAAAAAAGAGTTCTGCATTAACCAAATAAAGAGTGGTGAGGAGTAGGGGAGGAGACAGAATGTTTGATGTGAAAGTAAAAAAGAGGACTTCTGTGGCAGTCAGTGGCTAAGACTCCATCAGGAGGCATAGGTTCAATCCTTGGTTGGGAACTAAGACCCCACACGCCACATGGCAAAAAAACAAAAACAAAAACAAAAACAAAAAACACCTAGCTGGCCACATTGGGGGAACTGAAAAGCCAGGCTGGATGGATGCTGGTGAGTGATGAGGAGAGCTGAAGGTCAGCTCCAGAAGCCATGTTAAGGCATTTGGATTTCCCCATCAATGCATTGTGATTCAGTGATGAAAACTCATTGAGGAGTTCTAATCTGGTGAGGGCTTCCCAGGTGACACTAGTGGTAAAGAATGCAGGAGACACAAGAGCCACAGTTTTAATGGCACCCCACTCCAGTATTCTTGCCTGGAAAATCCCATGGGTATAGGAGTCTTGCGGTCTACAGCCCATGGGGCTGCAAAGAGTTGGACACAACTGAGCAACTAAGCACAAGCAGGAGAAGCTTGTGATCCAATTGATGCTTTATAGTGATTTTGAGACCTATGTCCACACTTTGGTTGAAGCCTTTTAGAGATCCTGAACTTTGAGTACTCAGCTAAGTGAACCTGGATTCTTGATCCACAAAAAGACGGAATCGTAAAGGGAGCAAGTGAAGGCAGGGAGACCAGTGGAGTCATTTGAGGAAGAACTGATGCTAGTTTATTTTTATTTCTTTATTTTTGGCTGCATTGTGTGGCATGCGGGATCTTAGTCCCCTGATCAGGGATCAAGCCCGTGCCTTCTGCAGTGGAAGCTCAGAGTCTTAACCACTGGACCACCAGGGAAGTCCCAAGAACTGATGCTAGTTTACACAAGGGCATTGACAAGGGAGGTGCAGGGAAGTGGATGAATCTGAAAACCATCTTGGAGAGTGAACTGACAGGACTTGGCATTGGTGCTGGTTTGTCTGTGGGTTGTAGGAGTAGGAGGTGTTGAGGATGACTCGTAGTTTTCTAGTTTGAGCAGTTAGATAAATCCCAGTGGTATTCACTAAAATAGGAAAGACTGGAGGAGGCACAGACATTGGAGGTATCAGAAGACTAAGTTTGGTTTTGCAGAGGTTAAGTATGACAAGTCTATAAGTTCCTAACGTTTAATGCCAGTTTCTGCCTGTATGGAACTTGCTTCATGACAAGCATGCAATATATGGTAGCTATTTTTTTTTTTTAAATGAAGCATAGTTTATTTACAAGGTTCTGTCAATTTTTGATATACAGCAAATGACTCAGATATATATACTCAATATATATACACAGTCTTCTTCATATCCTTTTCCATTATGGTTTATCACATGATATTGAATGTAGTTCCCTGTGCTATTCAGTAGGACCTTGTGGTTTATCCATTAAACCCCAGCTCCCAGTCAGCCTCTCCCTGCCACCCTCCCCCATGGCAACCACAAGTCTAGTCTCTATGTCTGTGAGTCTCTTTTTGTTTTATAGGTAAGTTCATTTCTGTCATATCTTAGATTCCAGGTCTAAATGATATTATACAGTATTTGTCCTTCTCTTTCTGACTTACTTAGTATGTTGATCTCCATCCATGTTGCTGCAAATGGCATTATTTTGGGTTTTTCTTGTTGTTATGGCTGAATAGTATTCATTGTATATATGTGGGGTGTGGGTGCGTGCTCAGTCGCTCAGTTGTGTCTAACTCTTTGTGACCCTATGGACTGTATCCCACCAGGCTCTGCTGTCCATGATGGGTTGTCATTTCCTACTCTTGGGGATCTTTCCCACCCAGGGATCAAACCTGAGTCTCTTGCATCTCCTGCATTGGCAGGAGGATTCTTACCACCGTGCCACCTGGGAAGCCCATATATGTGTGGTAGCTATTTTTACTATTGGACACACAGTGACTTGACTCTTTTTCTGTTTTCCATAATTCACACCAACAACAAAAAAGATCATTCATAATAACAGCACACCAGGAAACTGTCCACAGGATCCTCTCCTATAGGAGAAATCATAAGGTGCAATGTGTGTGTTACTCACTCAGTCGTGTCTGACTCTTTGTGACCCAATGGACTGTAGACCGCCAGGCTCCTCCATGGGATTCTCCAGGCAAGAATACTGGAGTGGGTTGTCGTTTCCTCCTCCAATAATGTGAAATATTTATTCATAAATATTTAGAGGAGGAGACTGCTCAGAGAAGGAACTGCATATCTTCAAGCTTTTATTAGTTCCAGACATATTTTCGAAAGCTTCCTAGACTCCAGGACCTATACAAGAGCAGGTGTCTTCAGAGTACAATGGAAAAAAATATTGACAAATTTGACTGCATTGCTGCTGCTGCTGCTGCTGCTGCTGCTGCTGCTAAGTCGCTTCAGTCATGTTCGACTCTGTGCGACCCCATAGATGGCAGCCCTCCAGGCTCCCCTATCCCTGGGATTCTCCAGGCAAGAACACTGGAGTGGGTTGACTGCACTGAGTACTTGAAAAATCTCCCATTGTGAAAGAGTCTGAATGAGCTCAAAAGATAAGTGACAGGCCAGGAGGAAATGTTGAAAATAGATGAAATCGAGCTCTTGATAGCAAGCAAACATCCTAAAATAAAATGGGAAGGGAGATGAACAGACAATTCTTAGGAGAACAAACACAAGAGGTGAATAAATACAGGAAAAGATGCTCAAGCTGTGCAGATAATCATGGAAATAGGAAATAAAACCATCTGAACAGGGAATTCCCTGGAGGTCCAGAGGTTAGGGCCCCTTGTTTCCACTGTAGGGGGCAGTCCCCCTGGTTGGGGAACTAAGATCCCACATGTTATGTGGCATGGCCCCTCCAAAAATACCCCCCCAAAATACCCATCTGAAAAGCTTTATTGAGGTGTTAATGATGTACAATAAACTACACATATTCTAAGTATACAGTTTGATAAGTGTTGACATATATACACACCTGAGAAACCATCCTCACAATCAAGATAGTGAACACAAACTGCACCCACTGAAAAAAATGACCTCCTGCCCCTCCCCACCACCGATCCCCAAACAGCTGCCATTCTGTCATGGTTGTTCAACTGGGTAGTTTCCACTGTCGGCTTTGCTAAGGGCACTGCCCCCATCATTCTTCTGCATGCCACTGAGTGGCCATTCATGAAGGTTGCTGTTGGGCATACATTCCCAGGGCGGGGGGCTTGGGTGGAATTGTATATCCAGAGGTTTTAGGGTATCCAGATGCTCAGCTCTAGAACTTCATGTTGGCACTGCCCTGGTGGTCCTGTGGCTAAGACTCCACCTTCCAATGCAGTGGATGATGTGGGTTCAACCCCTGGTCAGGGAACTAGATCCCACATGCAGGAACTAAGAGTTCGAATGTTGTAGCTAAAAGATACTGCATGCAGCAAATAAGACCTGGAGCAGTCAAATAAGCAATACATAAATAAATGTTTTTAAAAATTCATTGTGCTGTTTGCTTATAATGTGCGCACTTTTGTGCATGTATGCTATACGCAGATAACAAGTTTAAGAAGCACAGTGATGAGAGGGGGAAAGAGATTTCCGACCTCCTCCCCAAGTCCGCAAGAGCTTACAAAGACCGTGGGAACAGCCTTGAATTGAGATGAATTCGTGGTCGGCACTCTCCAACCTCACCGCGGAAGGGACCCACATTCTGTGACCGAGTATCACATTAGGCAACTAGGGTGGTGTTCCCACCACAGCACAGAGCCTCACAGAACGTCCCTGTTGAGGATGACTTAAAATTCTGAAACGAGAATTGGATCTAAACGTGCAACCCCAATCTCTAGGACGCGGGCGGTTTCTAGGCTCAAGTCCGGATGGTTTCAGTGTCGGACGCGACGGTGTTCTTTGTAGTCCTTATGCTCACGGATACAGGCGGCGCCTGCGCGCCCTCTGGTGGCCTCAGCTTCTAACATACGAGGGCCAAGTCCGGAGGGTTCAGTGTGTGTTCTGGTCATTGATTCAAAATTCATTTTGAAAGGCTGGGGTCGATTTGGGGGAGGGGTCAGATCAGGTGTGGAAGCCAATTCAGTTTGGGGTTTTCAAGTTACCTAGGTTGGGATGAAATCTTTGCTTCAAAGATAACAGGGGCATTCTAGAGCCAGTGAATAAGTTAATTAAAAAAAAAAAAAATTTTTTTTTTGGCCCTGCTAAGCTGCTTGAAGGAACTTGGATCCCCCACAAGGGACTGAACCTGCGCCCTTGGCAGTGAAAGCATGGCGTCTCAACCACTGGATCGCCAGGGAATTCTCCTGAACAAATTATGTTTTGCTGCTGGCAAAATGGTTTGGGATATTTGTTTCTTTGACACGTTTATCAAGGGTCTACTCTGTGCTGTAGGGCAGGGTTTCTCAGCCTTGGCCCTTGATCCTGATCAAGGCAGGATCATTCTCAGATTTGGGTCATCCTGAGCACTGTGGGGTGTGGAGCAGTATCCCTGGTCCCCAAGTTGAAAAGCACAGATGTCTGTCTCCCAGACATCACCTGGTGTCTCTAGGGGCCAGAACTGCTCCCAGGTGAGTCCCCTTGCTTCTGCGAAAGAGAGACACACCTTGTTTCCACCTTATTGCTCCATTGGACTTAATCTGGGTGGGATTTGCCATCTAGCTCCTAGGCTTTATGCACCAAGGGTGTGGGGATGCAGAGAACAGTCTTCCTTACCCCATGGACTGTAGCAGCAGCTGCGTTAAATCTCAAGGCTCAATCCACTCCTGGAAGCTTCCTCCAAGGCACGACTTATGCTAAATCTATGTTTAATTGCATTTTTTTTTCCTTTACTCAATGCACGTCTGACAGTAATATTCAGAAATATCCTATGGGCGACAGAGGATGCGATGGTTGGTTGGCATCACCGACTCAATGGACATGAATGTGAGTAAACTCTGGGAGATAGTGAAGGACAGAAAAGTCTGGTGTGCTGCAGTCATTGGGGGTCACAGAGAGTTGGACACAACTTAGGGACTGAACAACAACAGCACTCATGTGGGATCAAGCAGTGATTCTCCAGGACACACATTTCATCAGGTTACCTAGAGAAGCCACTGGCTTCTGGGATGAGATGCTGACAGTGACTCCTTTTCTTTTTATCCTTCATTTCCCTCTTCCCCACGCTTCCAGTGGTTCCAAAACAGAATGTTTCTGGATCTTTCCTGTACACTTAGACTGGGTGTGGGGTCAGTTTGGAAGAGGCTGTGCAGGGCCTCCCAGAGATGGGCACATGGGATGCGAGGGAAGAAACCCAGACCATCTAAGACCTACGGGACATGTTAGATGCTCCTGGAAAACACGACTCCTATTCCTGTGCCAACAGTGATGCTCAGTGTGGCCTTCTCCAAACAGGTCTGTCCCAATCCCCTGAGATGCTTGCTTAATACACAGAACCTGGTGGACTTTCCTGGTGGTCCAGTAGCTAAGACTCTGTGTTCCTAAGGCAGGGGGCCCGAGTTCAATCCCTGGGCAGGGAACTAGATTCTGCATGCTAAAAGTTAGAGTCTGTATGCCGCAACAATAGCAAGAACAAAAAAGACTTCATTTGCCACAGCTGAGACCCAGCACAGCCAAATAAATAAGCAAAAATAAAATGCAGAACTAGTAGTGCGTACGTGCTCAGTTGCATCCTACTCTTTGGGACTCCACATACTGTAGCCCACCAGACTCCTCTGTCCATGGGATTCTCCAGGCAAGAATACTGGAGTGGGTTACCATTTCCTCCTCCAGAAGATCTCCCCAACCCAGGGATTGAACCTGCATCTCTTGTGTCTCCTGCATTAGCAGGTGGATTCTTACCACTGAGCCACCTGAGAAGCCCGCAGAACCAGTAGGGGGCTCACTAAATAAATTCAGGAGAATGTATGGACTTGACCAATATTTCTCAAACCGTTTGGGGTGTGGAGCAGCAACCCTGGTCCCTACCCACTTGATGCCAGGAGCATCTTTCAGTCCCAACATCCAAAAATATCTCCAGATATCACCTAGCGTCCCCTGATGGGGGTAAGGTTTCCTCTGTTGACAACTACCATCCTAGGTGAATTTTCAGTTTATAGGGGGTGGGAGGAAGGTATCAGGGATAAAAACCTTCAGATGATTTCAACAGCATCCCAGATGGGGACCACTTCATCCTCCCCGCTGAGCTGGGGGCCACCAGCCCATCCTTGCTCATCGCAGACAAGGAGGGAACAGGTTTAACTGGCACCGTGGAGCATTAAGACTTTGCTGAGGGACTTCCCCGGTGGTCCAGTGGTTAACATTCATTGCTTTCACTGCAGGGGGTGCAGGGTCCGTCCCTGGTCAGGGGACTAAGATTCTGTATGCTATGCAGCCAAAAAAAAAAAAATTTTGCGAAAAGCACATTCCAGAAGGTTGGTAAAGTTTTAGATTTTTCTCTCTGAAGAATTCTTGCTCGAATGGATTGGCATAAACTGAGACCGACATGGAGGTGAGCTGTGGGGAGAGCAGTGGAGGTGGCAGGAGGGTCCGTAAAGACCCGAGATGCCAAGACTCCTGCCAGACCTGGAACCTGATGATTCACTTTTGAACATGCCTGCCCTTCACAGAGGCTGCACAATCAGACCCCTCTGGTTGGCTGGGAGACTTGACTGAACTCAAGCCTGCAGTGGACAGATCCTAAGGCACCTCAAAATCCCACATCCTAGAGGTCATGCCCTGCGTAATCCCCTCCTGTCGGTGTGTGGCTTAGACCAGAGACTCCTACCCAACAGAATAGATGGTGACCATCATTCCTGAGACTGAGCCATGTTACCTAAGTTTCCAACCTGGGAGCTGAAGACAGCCAGACTCCCTCTCTCCTGCCGCTTGGGTGAAGCAAGTGTTGACAGCAATACCTGGGGAGCTGTGCAACACTAGCTACTAGCTATTGACCCCCAGAGGTGTCCACGTCCGAATCCCCAGAACCCATGATAGTACAGTTCCTTTCATGGCAAAAGGGACTTTGCAGGTGGGATTATGAAGGACCTTGAGACAGAGATGATTCTGGATCACCCAAGGAGGGGATGTCCAGTGTCATCATGAAGAGGCAGAGAGCACTTTGACACAGACAGCAGGGGAGAGGCTTCTGCGTGAAGACAGGCAGAGACTGCGGTGATGTGGTCACAAGCCAATGACACCAAGGCTCGGAAACTGGGAGAGGCAGGAAGGACCCTCCCCTGGAGCCCCTGGAGGCGGCAGGGCTCTGGCAGACACCTTGCTTTTGGACGGGACCAACTGATTCCATGCTCCTGCTTCTAGAAATACGAGGGTCAATGTGTGTTGGTTTAAGCCTGAGTCTGTAGTATTACGGCAGCCCCAGGAAATGAATACAGGAAGCCCTGGCGGCACAGAGCTAAGAGAGGCTAGGCCTTGACTTACCACACCATAAAGACTAAACTCTGGTTGGTCTGCGGGCAGATGAGAACGAGGCCTTGGCTGAGACCCTGAGCAGAGGCCCCAGCTGAGCCTCACTGGTTTCTGACCCACAGACACTGGGAAGGAACCAGTTCTGAACTGGTTTGTGGCAACTTTTGCTTTTGGCAGCACCCCATGGCTTGCTGGATTTTAGTTCCCAGAGCAGGGATCAAACCCAAGCCCTCGGCAGTGTGAGTGGGTAGTCTTAAGCACTGGACCGCTGGGGAAGTCTATTGTCTGTTTTTAAAGAGGGACCACTTCTTCACACAGGTAGCTGGAGCGACGTAAATCCCAGTCCACCCTTCTGTGGGACACAGCCAGGACCTGCCTTCCCTTTGCTCTGATAGAGCTCTCATGCCCACAGCAGCATGGGGGATGGATTCCTCCTCCCCCCTGAACTTCCTTTGTGACCTACTGGCCACCATCCAAGTGGCAGGAAACATGGGGAGGTCACCTCAGCAGGACACAGCAGCTCAAGGTCACCAGAGGCTGAGTACACCCACTGGAAGCCACAGAGGTCACAGCCAAAGAAAGTGGTATGGCCCAAAAGCGTTTTCACAGCCCAGCGACCCAGGGGAGTTGAGTGCAGGCCTGACACCCCCTGCACCTAAACCACACGTGTCAGCCTCTGGACAGGGAGTGAACCAGACCCATCCACACCTGGATTTAGCCCAAGGGGGTCCCCAGTCTGACTTCTGGCTTCCAGGATGGAGACACTGTGTGTGGTTAAAGGCCACTGAATCTGTGAGATTGTCTCCATGGTGACAGGGAAGGCACACACAAACTGGGTCAATGGCTCAGAGTGACCCATGCAGGGTCCTCGCTGGGGGTTCCTGGAAGCTCTGGGAGGGAGGGGGTGGGGGCAGAGCAGCACTAAGAGGTCCACACGGAGGCTGGCAGAGGTCACGATGTCTATTTATTCCCCACACGTTATCTTGTCACCATGGTAGCACTCATATGAGTTAGCATGCCTCACGGGATGTGTGTGGGGCTGTCTCTCTACGAGTTACCTACACACACAGTACTGGTACAGGGTCGCCTCCCACACGACCCGACACCACCAGGGAGCCTCCAGCAATCCTGTCGCCAACACTGTGGCCGGAGCCACGGTGCCAGGGACCCTCTCCACCCTGCCCTGGGCTGCAGGGACATCCACGGTGGCTGCCCAGTGATCTCAGGCCTAGGCAGGTGGCCATCAGGGACCCCGGTAGCCCCAACCCCCAAGCAGGAGGAGAGCCCACTGAGGATGCAGGCAAGCCAGGCCAGCAGGACCACTTGTAGACAGAGGGCAGTGGCTGGGATACACAGCCAGGCTGGGACAGGCTCAGGAGCCAGCTCAAAGGTCATGAGAGGGCCCCTCGCAGTCTGTTGGTTGTAAGTACCGGGAAAAGCATGGCAATCAGACCCAAGTCCATCTGAGCGCTGGACTGGAATTCAAGTCCCAGAAATGGGTCGTGTGCACCCAAAACATCTGCTTCGGCCCCTGCTAGGTGCAGAAACTGCCTCTGGGGCACTTGCAACTGGAGTTCCTCGTGCGAGAAACCGGGTCTGCTGGGCCGGGCTGGCTGGCAGTGAGCTCATCCGAGCAGGGGTGGCCAGGGAGGCCAAGGTCAACTCAGAAAGCAGCTTCTCGGGGGCTGGGAGGCCCTGCAGACAGACTGGGGGGGCAGGCGGGGGCTAAAGAAGGGGCTTCGGGGCCACGGCACCCCACGGACCACTTCTCGGAGAGCGGTGAGAAGACCATCCCCACCTCAGAATGTTCTAGAAAATACTTTAGTGACCGGGTCTTCAGGGCAGGGGACCAGGAGGGAGACGGGTGCTGGTCTGCACTCACAGCTTGCTGGCTCTGTTTCGAGAAGGGTCTGGGGGCCGTGAGAGAGTACAAAAAGGGAGGGGGGGGAGGAGGCGAAAGTAAACATCATAAAAATCCGGCTTAACATGCAGGTCCAAGTTCTTTTTCTCTTGTGGGCGATCCAATGGGAAGAGACGGAAAACGCTGAGAAGGCTTCCTGTCGGCCGGGAAGGACCCGATGGCGCTGGGCAGGCTGGAGGGAGAAACACCTGAGTGGGCCCACCCGGCAAGAGACCTGAGGGTCCAAGGTGCCCCCCAGCCCCGGGGACTCACGGGGAGGTCACTCCTGCTGGTCGTCGTTGCTGGCACTGGGAGTCCGACTCCGGATCTGACTGCGGAGCTGCTCTATCAACTCTGGGTTCTGTTGCTGCATCTGCTGAGCGAACTGCTGGCCCCTGCAGGTGGGGGCAGGGGAGGCATGCCTGGGCTCAGCCAGGTCCAGGGCCCCCACCCAGCCGCCTCTCCCCATCTGACATGCCCCTGGAGGGCAGGGGGACCACTCCCTGGAGGGCGAGGCCCCATAGAGCACCTGGGGACCCTGGACCCTGTCCCACCCAGGAGCCCCGCCTGGCAGGTCCACTCACGCCTGGATGAGACTGGCCAGGTCATTCTGTGAGGGGCTGGTGCCAGGAGTCCCCACGGGGTTGTGGCCACCCGAAATCATGCCAGACATGCTGCAAAGAGAGTCCTGGACTTAAAGACAGCTCAGCCCCTTTTTCCCCCTGCAGCCCTGCTCAGCCCTTCCCTGCTACTGGCAAGAGACGTCCCCTGGGACCCAACTCCCCCTGAGCCCACCCTTCTGACTGTAACCTGTCAATTTCACCAACTTTCCCAGGAACATCCATTTTTGGCTTAAAAACAGTGATTCTCAGTGGGGCAGTGCTATCCCCCAGGGACACCGGGCCATGCCAGTGACACAAAAGACTATAGAGTGTCTGAGTCCACTGATGTGAAACACCGTCAGGCCGATCCACAGATGGGTGACTGGTGGTCAGGAGCTGGGAGACAATGCTCGTGGGGGTGGGGCTTCATTTTGGGGTGATGGCCGTTCTGGATTAGACTGTAGTGACCAACTACAGGACGTTATAAGTGTACTTAATGCCATGGAACTATAGATCTTAAAATGGCTAAAACAGGAAACTGTATGCTCATCATTACCACAGTGATTTTTAACCACAAGGTCCAAAGAAGAGAGAACTTCCCTAGTGGTCCAGTAATTAAGAATTTGCCTTGCAATCCAGGAGATTCAGGTTCAATCCCTGCTGGGGAACTAAGATCCCACATGCCATGGAGCAACTAAGCTCACACACTGCAACTACTGAGCTCACATGTAACAACTAAGAGAGTCCACACACTGTGATGAAGATCTTGCGTGCCGCAACTAAGACCACAGCCAAAGAAATATTTCAAAAAGACCCAAAGGAGAACAATGGTCACTTACAGCTGCTGAACCTGGGGATTGTTCATCAGGTTTGATGCCTGAAGAAGAGAACAGACCTGTCAGATGGGGCAGGCTCCCCTGCCACTGACAAGGTTCCCCTGTGAGCACCATGGGCCTCCAGTCCAGCACCCAGGGCGTCCGCCTGCCTCTTCCCCAGGCCTCACCATCCCTAATGCGCTGCAACCCTCCCCCGCTTCCCTACTTTCATCCTGTCTGGACTCTCATCTCAGGAGATTCCAGGCACCTCGTCACCACCCCATACGGGGGACGCCCCAGAAGAGTTGGTCCCAGTTCTCTGTGGATAAATGATGATACATGGGAATCTCCCCTGCACTGATCCCCTCCCCCACCAAGATGGGACTATCTCCTCTGGGCTGATTTTAAGACAAACATGAGCAGAGGTCAGGGGGGTGACTTCCAGGTTGTGGCTCTTTCCAAAAAGGGCAAGACAGCGCTACCACCTCGCCGTGGCCTGTCCACTGCCCTTTGTGGCTATCTCAGGTCACAGTTGTGCGAGCACCAGGCATGGCTAGGTACTAATAGCACTGCACAAAGCCTCAGGGGGCTGTGATCATTGACCCCGATGGATGAGGCCAAAGGAGTGGCTGCTGCCAGCTTCTTTCCCTGGCTGGGTGTCTTCTTGCCTTGTGGCCACCTGTCCCTGGATGAAAGCGGAGGCCCAGCTACGACATGGGAGGCCGGACGCTTCTCACTGGGGCGGGGACACTTCTCTGGCAGCTGGGGCTCCTTTTCCTGATAGTCTGAGACCCTGAGGCCCCTGGAGCCAGCAGTGAGCCCTGAGTACCATCAAGACTACCTGGAACTGGACAAGCATGTGGACATGCCAGGTGCCTGCTCCCAGGGGATGCCCCATGCAGAACACGTGCCTCTGCACGGAAGGTGGCCTTTCTCTGGGGCCCCCACACCCTGCCAAGTCTCATCTGCACCTCTGTAGTCACCGTGTCCACACCGAGAAGGGGCTTAGCAGGAGGTGCAGGGCTGGGAGAGGTGGGCTCAGTCTGCCCCCTGTGCTTGACATTGAGGAGTCTGACAGGGGGTGCTGCAGGTATGCCCATCCCGGGACGTCTGTGGCTGTTCTGACCGTAGGCAGGGGCAGAGGGAGCAGGCGAGGCTGTTACCATGCTCATGAAGCTCGGGTTGTTCAGCAGGCCTGCGATGTCAAAGCTGCCAACACCTCCCGTCTGTGGATGAGAAAAGCCCTGGTCAGTGGTGCTGGGACACAGGACCTCAATAGCTAGTCCCCAGGAAGTGAGGGGTGAGGTTCCCCATGGGGGGGGTCTGCTGGAATCCTGGGCATCCCTGCAGCTCAGGCAGCCCAGGCCTGCAGCCAGAGGGAGCTCTGTAGACGGAAATACCATGTGTGGGTCACCCAGGAGGAGCTCAGCATGTTAACCTCAGCTTCTATTTTGTGACGCTGACTGTGAAGGGACAGTGCCCCCCGGGGGTAGCAAGTCCTTAGAGACAGTAACCAACTTGCCCACGACTGCACCTTTCACTTGCACACCCCCCAGCTCAAGGCTACATGACCCCTCCTTCACAGGGGCCCCGCACATGGAGCCACGGTCCCCACCCTGGTCACCTCGGATCATTCACACTAGCTACCCTGAGCCTGCTGGCCCTGAGGGCTGACTCCTCCCCAGGGAACCACTGACAGGCTCTGGTCCCCACCCCCGAGGGATGGCTTCCCTGGGTGACACACCCCCTTCTGTTTCTGGGATCAGCCTCTTCTCTGAGGACAGGACCCAGCTGAACAGAGGTCCAGCCCCCAGCACCAGAGGGTCTCCACACCCAGGTCAGGCCTCGCCCTCCAGCCCAGCTGCCCCGCCTCCAACCGCTATCCCAGGGGACTCACAGGACTGGGTGCCTCTCTCAGCCGCAGCTCAGCCACTTTGAGGTTGGACTTGTAGGTCTCATTGTCGGGATCCAGCTCCAGGGCCTTTCTGTAGTAGGCCACGGCCTCCGTGTGCTTGTTCAGGCTGGACAGCGCCAGGCTGCAGATGGAGGGACAGAGGGTATGGGGGAGGGCCTGGGAGGCAGCCCCAGTTCTCGTGGTGGTAGGGGGTCAGAACCCTACCTCCCTGCTTGGCAGAGCTGGTCTCAGGTGCATCCCTGGACTACCCGGAGTTCATGCCGAGGAGGAGCCTCAGGATGGGCTGCAGGCCAGGACACCAGCCAGCCACCCCCAACATCCACAAACGGAAGTGCTAGAGACGGTTATAAAACTCACCTCCACTGATGACCCCCTGAGTGCCAGGTGGGGTGCACCCCAAACCCCATGGGGAGAGATGCTCCGCCTCGGACCCTCCCCAGCCTCGCCCTCCATGTCTCTGCATCTGCTGTCTGTCTGTGTTCTTCACAAAAAGCTGATTAAACTAAATGACATAGGAATTCCCTGATAGTCCGGTGGCTGAGATGCTGAGCTCTCAATGCAGGGGGCCTGGGTTTGATTCCTGGTCCACGAACTAGATCCCACATGCCCCAACTGAGAATTCACAACTAAAAGATCCCATGTGCCACAACTAAGACCTGTCGCAGCCAAAGAAATATTAAAAAAAGAAAAAGCACTTAAATGACATGTTCTCCTGACTTCTGTGAGCCTCCTGGGGAATCGCTGAGCCCAGGGAGGGGTCATGAGAACTGTGACTTACAGCCGGGGGGTCAGAAGCTCAGGTGTCGGCCTGGACTTGAGATGGTGTAGGGCTTCGTCCCTAACACAAGTGCCCCCAGCAGATGGTGTCTGCGGGATGGACAGGCAGGCACACTCACCCCATCCTGCCATAGGCCTTGCTGTAGGACGGGTCTATGCAGATGGCCCGCTCACAGTCCTGCACTGCCCCTGCGTAGTTCCCCAGTTTGCTGTAGGCTGCAGCTCTGGGGAGGACAAGCAGAAAGGTCGGGGAGCCGGCTCCTCCTCGCAGCCCCTCGCCCAGTCTCCCTGGCTGCCCAGTGGGGCAGAGGCAGGGTTGCCCAGAGTGGGAGGCCCGGGCAGGCTGAGTGCCCATCCTTGGTACTTGCTCATGCTCACTCATGCCTGGCCACCCATCCGGCCAGGTGTGTCATTTAGGATGGCAGCTGAGCCATTGGCACCCCACCCTTGGGTGCGAACACTCTTCCCATTCTCTCCCATAGTCTGCCCAGGCCCCTGACAGCAACTCCCTCCTCCTCCATACTCCAGGTTGCACCTGTTACAGAAGTAGACGGCATTGGCAGGGTTCAGCTCGATGGCTTTCCCATAGAAGTGCACAGCGGCCTCAAAGTTTTCTACTTTCATCTGCTCATTTCCTGAAGAAAAAGGAAAGAAAACATACATCCTGGGGTCGGAGGCGGCGTTCTTGGCTCTCCCGGCTCCCCTGTGAAGGGATGGGGTTTTAGGGCCCAGGATATGACACTCAGACAGAGGTTAGGGTGGTGGCAACTGTGGTGGCCCTGGCTGTGCCATTTGGGAAGCTAAGCCTCGGATGCCATCACTCTTGCTCATTCCTTCAGAAACAGCCCAGTTTTAATGAGATGGAATTCACATACCATAAATCGCATCCTTTAAAAGTATGGAATTCCAGTTTTTAGTATGTGCAGAGTGGCCCAACCATCACCACTAACTCCAGAACGTTCCACCAGCTGAAATAAGCACCAATAGCCGTCACCACTCCCCAGTCCCTGACAACCAGGAACCCACTCTCTATGTTGGTGGACTGGCCTGTTCTGGATGTCTCCCATCAGTGGAATCACACCCCTCTGTGTCCTCCCATGTCTGCTTCTCTCACTGAGCATCGTGTTCTCAGGGTCTGTCCACATGGTAGGAAGTGTCAGGGCTTCACCGCTTTCTGGGACTAAGTGACATTTCCGAGTGTGGAGAGACCACATGTGTGTATCCACTCATCAGCTGTTGGGCATCTGGCTGGTTTCCACCATGAGCACAAGTGCACAAGCACCTTTGTGGATGTGTCTGCACATCTTCTGGGCACAACCCTGGGTGAACCTACTGGGTTATGTGGTCACTCTAACCACTTGGGAAGCTCCATAGTGGCCTTGCCATTTACATCTCTCCCGTTGAGGGTCTGACCTCTCTATGTCTCCACATCCATGTAGGAGCCCCTGGCCCCGACTCCAAGGCTGGCTCGCCATCCACTCCAAGGGACCGACTGGCTTCTACTTCCTGCAGCACCTGAAGGCCAGGTTGCGGGGCGCTCCTCACCTTCAGTTTTGAGGCGTTCTGCCTCGGCCGAGTCTTCCTCCGAAGGCGGGGTTTCCTGGGGGCTCCTCAGATCTGGTGGCAGCTCCTGTCCCAAGAGTGAAACTGAGTTGCTGGAGAGACAGTAGGAGACCACCGTCCCCCTGCCCCACCCAGCTCAGCACCCTTCATGCCCCTCCCCAAACTCAGCACCCTTCATGCCTCTGGAGGTGACTCAGACCCTTGTTCTGCAACCAACCCACAGCCCTGTGGGACTTGAAGGCTCACCTTGCCCGCGGCAGCTGCTTCAAATATTTCCGGAAGAGTCTGGGGGAGCGCGAGGTCGCTGTCCTCCACTGTCACCCCGAAAGCGGTCTCCAGGCACTGGATGGCAACTGCCAGGGGAACGGAGGTGCGCTCTGCTGACCCCAGCCCCGAGCCTGCGATCCTGGCAGGCAGGATTCGAGCTTCCCTTCTCGGGCCAGCTCGCCAAGGCCTCGGAACGCATCGGTTCTGGTTCTGATTCCTTGGGAAGCAGAGGACGGACCTACCCCTCGAGCCCTGAGGCTGGGAGGAGAGGGGACGGTGCTATCGCTGCCTAGCAGGGAGCAGATGGTGACCTCAGGGCTGTCTGTGGGGTCACAACGCTGGGACCGCCTGGGTGGTCTGACTGCCGGGTCTGGCCTGGGTTCACCAGCCTCATTCCCATCTTTGGTGGGTAGGGACACACATTCAATGGGAGGATGCAGAACCCTAGGGGGCTGCACCTCACTGTAAGAGGAAGTTGACAGAAAACCAGCAGGAGGCCCAGTGTCCCTTCCTGTGAAAGAGGACGGGGACCAGCCCATCACACTTGCCCCACAAAGGTCCTGGGCACTGATGGGGGAAGGGAGGAGGAGGATGGGGGAAAGCAGTTGGCAGCAGGGGGCAGGGGACCCAAGCTCCAAGGAGGGAGGGAGAGCAGTGACCCCCCCACATACCTTCCAGGCTTTCCTGGGCATCGGATGAGAGCCCCCCGTGCCGGAGCTGGTCGTGCAGGAAGCGGATGATGGAATAGGCCAGACGCTTCTTGTTGTCCATTGTGAGGTGGGAGGAAACACACCTGGGGGCTTCAGGACCTGCGGACACAGAAGGAGACAGGCCTGGGGGCTTCAGGATCTGCAGACATGGTCCAGGGCATGAGGACAGGGTGGCAGGGACAGCCAGGCCTTCCCTCCTATGCCCCCAACATCCACCATCATGCACCTCCTGCTCCAGACCATCCAGGCACCCTCCACACACATCCCACCCTGCAGGAGCCACTTTAACTCACTGGCTAGTTACATCTGCTCAACCAGAGAGACAGGAAAGTTAATTCTCCCCATTTCACATAGGGGACACTGAGGCCACCCAGAGCCCCTTGCAGTCCCGCCTGATTCCTGCCCCAGGGTGACATGACCCCGGGTCCAGTGGTCGTGACTCCTCACCAGCTGGATGGGGTACACAGGGCTCCTCAGGGACACAGAGGGTGGGCCACAGCCCTACCTGCTGCTTCTCTATGCTCAGGACAAGAAAACATTCTGACAGTTTCCGAGTCCCAAACATTGGGGGGACAAGCACTGTCCATGAGGGTCAGACAGGACTAGCAGGCGGACCTGAGCAGACCAAAGGCCCAGAGGGCACTGACTCCCTCCCTTCCAGGCCGCCCGAGGGCCTCCTCTGGGTTCCACCACACCCTGCTGTATTCCTAGGCTTTGTGTGACCCTTCCCAGGGCACACTGGTGACACCTGTGGTTGTCATGGCTGGGGAGGCAGGCCCCCACAGTGCCATGATGTGCCAGGTACTTCACATCCCTGCAGCTTCGCCCCCTGCAGGGGACCACCTCCCAGTCAGAGAATAAAAAGGCTCAGAAGGGGCAGCCCATGCTTGCCAGGGCTGCGCAGGACTGACCTGGCAGCTGGGATGTGCAGTGTGAAATATCTTGGTTCCCCTAACATGCTCCCATGGGGTGAACAGCCTGTGTGGCCTGGCAATTGAGGGGCGGCCTCCCAGCCGACTTATCGCTAACCCATCACTGGCCAGCGTCAGGTAAATCAAACTAGAGCAAGTCCTAAGCCGTAGGCTTTGCACACTGGCTGAGAGCAGGCAGGTGCTGTCCACCCTTGGCCCTCGGGTTCAAGACATGTGACCCTGGAGGCACTTAGAGCTCTGTTTCCAGTTTGCAGAAAACTACATCACTGACAGCTTAAAGAAAGGAGAGAAGCCAGACACGAAAGGCCACATGGTGTGTGATTCCACTGATGGGAAATGTCCAGAACAGGCAAATCCAGACACAGAGAATGGGTCCCTGGTTATCAGGGACTGGGGCTTCTTTCAGAATGTTCTGGAAGTAGAGGTGACAGTTGCACAGCACTGTGAATGTACTGAAGTCTACTCAATTTTATAGGATGTGAATATGTCAATTTCTAATAAGTGAACTTGAAGAAGCGGTGTTTTATGCAGCTGGACAGGGCATCTTGGCCACTGTCCCACTCCCCAAAGCTCTTTGGGGTGGGGGAAGTGGCATGACTTTCCTCCCCCATTTCTGGACACAATGAGCCTTTACCAAGCAGTGCCTTTGGATCAAGTGTATCCCTGGAACTGGGAGGTCTGAGGTCAAGACGGGCCAGGGTACAGAGGGCAGACAGCCAGCACAGCAGCCACAGGATCTTAGGAACAACACAGAGGGGCCATGGAGACCAACCCACACAACTCACTTGCTCATTGGACAGTAAAGCCCCCAACACTGAGTCATATTCCCCAGCTGAACCAGCAAGCTGCCACCTAGAATGTCAACTATGTTCTGGTTTTTCAGTTCAGTTGCTCAGCTGTGTCCTACTCTTTGTGACTCCATGGACTGCAGCACACCAGGCTTCGCTGTCTTCACCATCTTCACCACCTGGTTTTTACAGGTATTTGTTTTGCAAATAGCAGCTTCATTCACCACAGCCAAAAGGCGGACACAACCCAATGTCAGTGGATGGATGATGGATCAATAAATGTGGTCCATCCACATAGTGGAATATTACTCAGCCTTAAAAAGAAAGGAGGTTCTGACACCTGCTACAACCTGGACAGACCTTGAAGACATGATGCTCGGTAAGAGAAGCAGATGCAGAAGAACAAATACTGTTTTGCTCTACTCATAGGAGGTCCCTGGAGGAGTCAGATCCATAGACAGGAAGTAGCTGGTGGGGCCAGGGGCTAGGGGAATGGAGTCAGTGTTTAATGAGGTTGGAGGTTCAGTTCAGGAAGATCAAAGTTCTGGAGATAAGGGTGGGGATGGCTGCATGACAATGTGAATGTGCTTAATGCCATTGAGCTGTGTACTTTGAAATAGTTAGAATGGTGAATTTTACATTATGTGTAGTCTACTGTAATTAGAAAAAACTTGTTTTCAAAGCTCAAGGTGGTCTTCTTAGGATGCAGACCTCTGAGACCCCAGGACCCTAGTCCTTTCATATATTCTGCTCTCAATCAAGGGTCAAGGGCCACACCTGGCAGCCACCCATTTAGCTGAAAATGTCTTTTGCATTCACACGCTACAGAAGTGCCTCCGTAACATGCTTGGTTTTCCTCACTGCCCCCAAATCCCAAAGAATTTACCACCTGGCCTTCATGTTTACCAGCTCACCCCCCACCCCGCTGCTGACTTCTCACTGAACTGGATGGAAGGGTGTCAGAGTCTCCCAGAGAGGGGGTCACATGTCAACAGGTGACATGGTAAGGTCACAGGACTGGGCAGCTGGGGCTCCCCCATGTGTTTCAGGTAGCACTTTGGGGCATGGCCCCCCACCAGACCCATGGGAGGCAGCACTAAGTCACTGAGATTCATGCTGGGCTGGGGGGGTATGGTGAGGGGGTCTGCTTTCCCTCCCAGGGAATAAACGTGGCCTCTGTGACAACAGGCATTTACTTAAGAAAATAAAGAGGCAACCCGATGTCTATGTGACCAAGCTGTAAGGACGGACGGAGTTACTCTGAGGGGTTGCTGGGGTTCCAGGGAACTGAGAGACGAAATCTTATGTGTTCCCTGCACACTCTCAGTTCTTCGAGCCCCACCCCCCAACATACCCCAGGACCTTCACATGTGCTACTAACAGCCCTCTCACCCGACAAATGCCTCCCTTGAGGCCACTGCTGCCTAGTTTCCCGCTTCCAGGGCTTCTTCTTGTCTATGACAGGACCTTCTCCCAAGGGTCGGCCCCCAATCTGATGCACTGAACGCCAAGACCAGGGCCCTGGAGCCCACCCAGGGATGATGCTAGGCCCTACAGTCTTAATTCCTCAGGCCCAGCAGTCTCCATCTGAGGCCAGCTCCACGTCACCCCCTGCCCCAGGGCTGGGATGCTCCGAGTCCCATTTGAAGGGGGTCCGGTGGATGTCCTCACACTCTCCTATAAAACAGGGTAATGGAGGCTGCTGGGAGATTCCAGCACCTCAGGCAGGTGTCTCCCCCAGGCTCTAGCGTCATGGGGAGCTGGGGAGAATGTGCACTGAAGGGTGTTTAACAGCACCCTCTGCATCCATCTTCTGGGAGAGGGGGTGGGGTGGGACAAGACTGGGTTCCATCACCATGTGACCTCTGAGGTCCTGGGACGCTGATCATATTTAAATACACTCCTGAGTGGAACGGCGGGGAGGTGACCCACCGTGGGGAGGTGATACTGGGCCCCTCCTGTTCACACTGTCTGACCATCAGGAATTTAGCCTGGTGTCCAGTGTGAGCAGGGATCAGACTCAATATTTTTCCCAAATGTGAATGCAGCCCCCCCCCCCCCCCCGGGCACAGCTGACAAGGGGTCAAGTCACTGTGCAGGGGGCGTCCTGGGAGCTGTGAGGGATGGGGCAGCATCCCTCTTCCTCACATCCTCGATCCTGGGAAAATCCCTCCACCCTGCTCAGGGTGGTGCCAATCACAAAAGTCTCTAGACGTCACCAAACCCCCAGCTGAAAGTTAACTAATACACACCAAATGGGAAAAATAAAGGGCAGATTTTCTGGACAAATGACTCAGCTGCGAACTTTCGGCAAATCCTGCATTCACCGAGTATTCTGGGTTACACGAGGCTTCCCAGGTGGCTCAAATGGTAAAGAACACACTTGCCAATGCAGGAGACAGAAGAGATGCAGGTTTAATCCCTGGGTCAGGAAGATCCCCTGGAGGAGGGCACAGCAATCCATGCCAGTATTCCTGCCTGGAGAATCCCATGGACAGAGAAGCCTGGAGAGCTACAGTCCACAGGGTTGCAAATAAGAGACTGCAGGTCTGCAGTGGGACTGGCACCTGTTGGACACAGGCAGTCCATGCGAGTGGCCATTCTCCCCCCTCTGGGTGGCCCGCATCACCTTCCTGCTCCCAGCAAAGTGGGCCCAGAAACGATGGCACATGCTCTTCCTCAGCTGCTACTGGGCACCGGGGGCTCGGGAACAATCCCGACTTGTCAGGCTTTGGCTGTGGGACAGAATCCTCAGCAGGACTGCTCTCTCTCACAAGAACAGCAAGGGCTTTGTGAGGCCCAGAAGGCTCCAGGGGCACTGGCTACAGGCATGGGGTGTAGGCAGGAGACTGGTCAGGAATGGACAATGGCCCTGAGGTGTGGCTGAGGCCAGGGACCCAGCGCCAGTTCCTCCCAGTGCCTTCAGAAGCCCTGCTAGCTCTCCATCCACCCTTCCATTTTCCCACTAAAACACCCCAGCCTCAGGAATTCCCTGGGTGTCCAGTGGTTAAGAATCTACCTGCCAATGCAGGGAACATGGGTTCGATCCCTGGCCTGGGAAGATCCCACATGTGGCTGAGCAGCTAAGCCCAAGCACCACAACAACTGCGCCCTTGAACTGCAACTACTGTAGCCCAGGTGCCCTAGAGCCCGTGCTCTGCAACAAGGGAAGCCATCGCAATGAGAAGCCCACACACCACAACTAGAGAGAACCCCTGCTATCTGCAACTAGAGAAAGCCCAGGCATAGCAACAAAGACTCAGTGCAGCCAAAAATAAACAACAATAACAAAAATTTATAAAAAAGACTATAGCTCTTATTCCAGGGCAGCGCTTAACCTGATTTAGGGCCACTCACCCTTCCAGGAAGACTTAATTATAAAGCCCTGAATGAAGTCCTTGGAGTGCCCAGCACTTACAGGCCTGAGCTGTATGCTGTACCCACAGTGGCTTATTTCAGGGGTCAGTAAACATCTTCTGAAAAGAAGGGCCAGGGTGAGGACGTTCAGCTTCCCAGGCCCCAGGAAACATGTGTGTGATCCAGTGGGCTCTATCCCATAAAACCTCATTCATAAAAATAGGCTGCAGGGACTTCCCTGTGGTCCAGTGGCTAAGCTTCCACGTTCCCAATACAGGGGGTCCTGGTTCGATCCCTGGTCAGGGAACTAGATCCCTCCCCCTACACACCCCCAAAAAAAGAGGCTGCAGTGGGATTTGGCCTCCTGGTCACCGTTTGTTTAATCGAACTCCCATTGTGCAGCATGAAAAACAGGCCCAGAGGGATGGGAGTAACCCCCAAGCTCATCCAGGGAAGACACACATCAGCAGTTTTGAACCTGCACAACCTGATTCCAGAGCCTAAACTCCAAAATACCTCTTCCTCACCCCACAAAAGTGGACACCCACACCAAACCTTGCACGTGATTTCTTGGGGGTTCACACCCTTCACCCCCTCTGGAGACCATGGGTGAAGAACCACCAGTCTGAGGTAGGACGTACTTTAGCACTGTGGACATTGAGGGCCAGACTGTTCTCCGTGGGGCCATCCTGGGCACTGTGGGATGTGGAGCAGCATCCCTGGTCACCACCCCCTTGATACCAGGAGCGCCCCTGGTTGTGACAGCCATAGATATCCCCAGACATGAGAGGACAGAATGCCTGGCCAAGGGAGAAGAAAAGCAGACAAAACAAATAACCAGAGAGAGAAACAAAAGAAAATGGGAAACGTTGCTGGGAGGAGATGCGGAGTGCTCACGCATTTCCTGGCGTCTGATAACAAAACCAGCTGTCCTCTAGGAAGCTCTAGACAAGCAGCAAGAACCTAATGAAATAGGGTTCCACGTGTACTTAACCTCACAATGACCGTTAAGAGACATATACTTCTACAGCCCCTATTCGTGGCAGGAAAGGGTCGTGGAGGGGGCAAGCGACTTGCCCAAACTCACACAGCCAGCGAGAGGTGGACGAGCCGGTCCTCAGCGCCAGATTTCGCGCCCGTCTCCGGCACAACAGGCAGAGGTCATCCTCGTGAAATCGGACTAACCACTGCTGATCCCTTGGAGCTGTCACTTCGCGCTGGGGGCCCTGCGGCTTTAGTCCTCTCGGGAAGTCCCCCTACTCCAGGCAGGGACTGTGACGACGCCCGTTATACGGAGGGGGAAACGGGCTCCGAAAAGCCAAGAGGCTGGTCAAGGTCACCCAGGTGGGCAGTGGAGGCGCCGGGACAGGAAGCCCCGACTTGAACCCCAAGGACCGGGGCCCCGATTCAAAAAGACCGTGTTTCCGGGACACAGCGGACACCCAGCGAGTGCTCACTGCATGGGGGCGCTATGCTTCCCGCTATCCACCCCCGGGCCTCCTAATCCGCATTTCATAGGCCTGGAGTCCGGGGGAAGGAAACCTCGGCAGCCGAGGGCCTGCCCGACGCGGTCTGGCCTCAGTTTCCCCTCCGCGCCGCCCACTCACAGCACTCCGCAAATCATGGCGACCCCGGCCCCGGACCGACGTCTTCCTACTGGCACAGGAGCCCCAGGAGCCCCAGACGCCCGGAACTACGGACCTCAAGCCCATTCGGACCACCGCCGAGCCCCCGCACTCACCTCTCAGGCAGCCGAACCCGGGACCCACCGACGGCTGCGCCTGCGCACCACGGCGCCGCCCGGTCCCGCCCCCCAACTGCGACGCCTGCGCAGAAGGAGCCAGCGACTTCTGGCTTTCATTCAGCGCAGGCGCGCCAATTATCGAGGCTGGCGTAGGGGGAAGTGACGCACTTTAGAGGCTGGGACAAGCTGGTCGTTAGGGCAACTAACCACTGCGAGTGAATGGAGGCCGGAAATCAGGACTGACTTGTCCTCTACAGCGGGAATGGAGTGGTGCATCATGGGACGGTGGAGGACTCTTGTGGGCTGGCGGAGTCGTCACGTGGTGCCGACTCGGCCACGTGGTGCAGCTGCGTTTGGGTATCTGGCGCCTGGAGTATCGTAGGCGATCTTTGAATGTGAGCAACTGTTATTTGTTTATTTCTTCACCCATCCATCCTCCTACAAGTGCATTATTTTATTCATTCAGTCCATCAGAGTAAAGTATAATAATTCACAGATTTTTGTTCACAGCAGGTGCCTAGTAGTCAACGAATATGCACGCCAACTATAAAGGCAAATGTTTGCTCTCATTACCTTGTATTTCGGTACATTAGGAGTACGTCAAGGCTGTATATTGTCACCCTGCTTATTTAACTTATATGCAGAGTACATCATGAGTACTCATCATATGCAGAGTACATCTTCCAGCTGGGCTGGAAGAAACACAAGCTGGAATCAAGTGCCGGGAGAAATATCAATAACCAGATATGCAGATGACACCACCCTTATGGCAGAAAGTGGAGAAGAACTAAAGAGCCTCTTGATGAAAGTGAAAGAGGAGAGTGAAAAAGTTGGCTTAAAGCTCAACATTCAGAAAACTAAGATCATGGCATCTGGTCCCATCACTTCATGGGAAATGGATGGGGAAACAGAGCAAACAGTGTCAGACTTTATTTTTTGGGGCTCCAAAATCACTGCAGATGGTGATTGCAGCCATGAAATTAAAAGACGCTTACTCCTTGGAAGGAAGGTTATGACCAACCTAGATAGCATATTTAAAAGCAGAGACATTACTTTGCCAACAAAGATCCGTGTAGTCAAGGCTATGGTTTTTCCAGTGGTCATGTATGGATGTGAGAGTTGGACGGTGAAGAAAGCCGAGTGCTGAAGAATTGATGCTTTTGAACTGTGGTGTTGGAGAAGACTCTTGAGAATCCCTTGGACTGCAAGGAGATCCAACCAGTCCATCCTAAAGGAGATCAGTCCTGGGTGTTCATTGGAAGGACTGATGCTGAAGCTGAAACTCCAGTACTTTGGCCACCTCATGCGAAGAGTTGACTCATTGGAAAAGACCCTGATGCTGGGAAAAATTGAGGGCAGGAGGAGAAGGGGACGACAGAGGATGAGATGGTTGGATGGCATCACTGACCCGATGGACATGGGTTTGGGTAAACTCCGGGAGTTGGTGATGGACAGGGAGGCCTGGCGTGCTGCGATTCATGGGATCGCAAAGAGTCGGACACGACTGAGCGACTGAACTGAACTGAACTGAATAAACTAGTATATAAATGAACAAATTTTACTCAGTGGCAAGCACTATGAAGAAAACGTGGTGTGTTGTGATTGGGGGGTAAACTGGCTGGGATGGTTAGGGAGGGTCTCTCTTCCACAGGTAAATTTGAGGAACAGGAGAAAAGCACTCCAGCTATAGGAAACAGCGAAAATGAAGACTAACGTAGAATTAAACTTGACGCTCTCAAGACAGAAAAAAATCGAGGGTGGGTAGTGGGAAATTCCCTACTAAATGACCGTCATTAGGGGTAAAGTTGCCAGAAATGTTCTCCCAATTCATTTTTATCCTACTTAAGATGCACGCACACTTAACACCCCAGGGTATTTTCATTTCTTTTGCAGAAATGAAGGATAAATAAAGGAGGTGGGTTTGGGGGCATATTTAATTCTCGTGAGTTTCTTTCTGGGTGACTCAGGTGGTTCAAGGTTGATATTTTAGGGGTTTTTTTGCGCACTGCGCTTTGTTTCCTATGCATACGTGCATGATCAGTCGTGTCCGACTCTTTGGGGCCCTGTGGAGAAGGAATCAAACCCGTGCCCCCTTCAGTGAAAGAGTAGAGTCCTAACCTCTGGACCGTCTCAAGATTGTGTTTTAACCAATGATTCCTAGGTCAGGCAACTGCACTGTTTCAAAACACTTGTTGTTTGAAGTCCTGGATCCGTTTTCTGAAGCTTTCTCAACAACACTTACTTGCTTACACACATTTTTGTTTTTTAAGTAAATGTGTGTTTAATTTTATTGACCAACTGGTTTCAGCTAATGTATGTGGCACACCTTCTTTATTCATTAGATACTTGAAGGTGCCATTGCCTTCTCCGGAAAGGAGGCTAATATAAATTAATACAGGAGCTGGAAGCCCAAGCCAACTACCGCCAGAAAGAGCCCAGCGAAAAAGCTGGGAGGCGCCAGCTTTGCGGGTTTCCACGGAAACTCCTCTCCTTCGCCTCCCCGAAGGCTCCACCCTCTCACCGCCGAGAGCAAATGACGGACGGGGGTGGTTCCGGCGCAGGCGCACAGAGAGTCAGCCGTCTGGAGCACCGCCACGGGTTTTGGGCGGAGCTAGGGTGCGCAAGCGCCCTGCCCTCCAGCGCACGCGTCTCCCAGCATTCAGTGAGCGCGCGGGCGGCGGGCGCCTCGGTCTGGACATTTGCGATCGCTGAGTGGACGGAGGCTGCCGGCCGCTGCGCAGACACGGACCAGGTGGAGGCAGGGGCTGCCGGTGCACACCCGCCAGCTATGAAGCCCCCTGCAGGTACAGGCCGTCTCTTGGTGTGGCCCCGCTCGTCGGACCCGGGAGCCCCGTGCCGCTCCCCCGGGGTCGCCCCTGGGGCCTTAGAACGGAGCCAGTGACCCTCGAGTGACCTGGGCCCAGGCTGGGGATGGGGGTCGGCGAGCCTGGAACCCCGCCTCCTCGGTTGCCGAATGAATGATCCAGCTTTTTCAGCGCTTCACTCATTCGGCAAACTCCGTTACTTCTGAGGATTGGTCTGCCTTGAGGTGGACTCCAAGGGAGTTCCAGACTTAGTTACACAGCCGAACGTTCGACAGGCAAAAAGCAAGCGGGGGCGCCGGGGGGCGCTTTAGACAGTGATCGGTGCCAGGGCTGGTTGGTGCTTCTTTAGGGAGGGCGGTCTTGGAGGGCTTCTCGGAGGAGGTGGCATTTCATTCAGCCTGGACTTGGCGGGGAGAAGCAGCTGTCCCAGGTGGTGGGAACCGCGAGGGAGGTAAGCACACGAGTAAGACGTTTGGGGAGCAACAAGTCATTTTGGCTAGAGCACAGCTGCAGGTCCCTTTTATGTGAAGCGCAATGGGGTGCCACAGAAGCGTTTTCCTTGAGGGGAGCAATGTCACCTGTATACCAACGGTGTTTTAGGAAGTCGCCCAGGATGTTGAGTAGGGCCTGCTCAAATTTTATCTTGCCCAACCTATCCTCCCCCAGTTCTCTCTGCGGCCTATTGCAATGATGATGATAATTGTATTAATGATGATAATCATAATTACGGTTATTCAGGCCTCAGGAAGGCAGGAATGTAGTCTGCGTTCTTTGGTTCAGGATTGTTAGATCAGAGACCTGGCACGTAGGTGACAGTGAATGTTTACAAACATGCCTGCTCAAAGTTTTCAAACCCTAGCTCCACCAAAAGATTTTCCTGACAATTGCAGCTCATCAGATCTCCCGCCTTTCCTGAGCTCCTGGAGCCCTCCTTTACCGCCAACTCGAATACAGACTCACAGTCCCTCTTCTGCAGTTCTTGAAATCCAAATTGTTCTGCAAAGATTTTCCCCAAGTTTGAAGCAGCCATTTGACCAGAAAAATCTAATCTCTATTGATTTAAGGGACTTCTTTTTTTTCTCAGCTGGGGTGATTGTGTCTTCCTGTGGGACTCATGTCTGGGGATAGCTGTGGTCATCATGACTGGGGGTACTCCTGGCATCGCATGGATGGGGACCAGGGGTGCTGCTCAACATTCCACAGTGCCCAGGAGGGCCCCACACAGAGAATGATCCAGCCACAAGTGTTGATAATACTGTAAAAAAAAAAGCTACCCAGAGACACCAAACACAGGCTTGAGCCAGCAGCTTCCTGCAAAGACACCCCCACCCTAATGTTTTGAAAAGCAGGGAGTTCAGGACCACGTGGCCTTGTACCACTCCTGCCTCCCAGAAGGGGGAATGAAGCACTGGTAGACGTTTCCTGGAGCAGCCCCTTCTGTTTGCTTGTTAGGTGTCCGACACCCAGCTGGAGGGAAAGCACAGGCTTTATTCATTAACTCAGGTAGCTTGAGACAGGTATAGCCATTGCTAACCTACAGATGCTATAGGAACACCATCAGGGGCCTCTCTGAGAAAGGGATGTGAAAAGGAAGACTGACATGGTAGGGTTCTGGGCAGAGGGGACAACTCTAGGAAGGCTCAGGAAACTTCTTGAAGAAAGCCTATGTGGCCGGGCACAGAGAAATTGGCCAAACCAGCTGGCCAAACCTGCCATGCTGGACCCAGTAGAGTCTGGACCAAGTAGAGCAGGGGTCAGTGAACCTGTCTGTGTAGGGCCGAGTGGTTTAGACTTGGCAGGCAGGCCACACAACTTCTTGGTCACAACAGAATCACCTTTAGCTCAGGGGCTAAACAGAAACAGTTGGGACAGTGTTTGGCAACCGCAGGTGTAGACTCTGATAAAGGGTTCGAACTTTAATCCTGAGTGGAGCCCTGAAAAGGGGACAGGACCTGACCACAGGGCATGCAGATTTCCAAAGATGAGGTGAGTGCCATCTGCTAGTTCATGGCATGGAAGCAGAAGTAGGCTGCCGGACTTTGAACCATCCCTATCGCTTGCTGGCTGTGGGATCAGGCGATCTCAGAGTTCCCATCTATGACATGGGGCGACCTAGGGTGCGGAGGACAGAACTGTCTTGGAACCCACTGAGGGCAAGTACACCGCAGGACACCACCCAAAGGTTTTTAAGTGACAGCTGTCGGTAGAGACCAGACTCCTCTCATCCAGAAAACTCTTGAGGGGCGGGGAGGGCTGGGGAAGTCTTGATTGTCAGGGCCTCCCCCTCTTTTAGAAAAGTAACACAGTACACATGTCACGTGTCACATTCAGGGAACTCCGGGTGCCACCCTGCAGGCAGGTGTTCTTTCAGTGAAATGCAGGTATATGCTCAGCACTGATGACTTTGGGGGCTGACCCTGGGGGAGCTGTCCTGAGCACTTTGGGGTGTTGAGCAGCATGCCTGACCCCAATGATGCCGTGGTATCACTCCCTGATTGTGACAACCACAGTGTCCCCTGGGGGCAGGATCCCCTTATGCTTGAGGACCGATTGCGCTGAGCATCCACACACAGCCCTGGGATCTTCCCCCGCCCTGTTACCCTGACCCTGATTGCGGGCTTGACACAGACCTGCTGGGTATGGGATCTGTCTCCTGGGTCCAGCCTGCACAGGGGATGCCCTGGACGTGGCGGCGCCGTGCTCGACCGTGAACCACCTCCGGTGGGACCTGAGTGCCCAGCAGATCGCGGAGCTTACCACCGATCTCATCGAGCAGACCAAGCGCGTGTATGACCGCGTGGGCGCCCAGGAGCCCCAGGATGTGTCCTACGAGAACACGCTCAAGGCACTGGCTGATGTGGAGGTGTCCTACACAGGTGAGCCATGCCCAGACCTGGCAATGCCACCTCCTTCCCGGGGACCCACTGGAATGAGGCACTGGCTGGGAAAGGCTCCTGGTGGACCCTGGTCAGCGAGAGGCAGCCAGGCCTAGCTGGCTTGCACTATCCCCTGGGGCTGCGTCATCTGAGGGCCCAGAATGGGTATCATCAGACCAGCTCACCTACCAGCCTTGAAACTGGAGCCCCAGGGATAGTTTGTTTCTTCCGAGCAGCTGAACTTGGTCCCCTTTGGTTTTCTGCCCCCTGCCACCCCCTTGTGCTCTGGGTAACCTGATGCCCTGGGGCACCCTTCTCGTCACTCTGGAGTTCCTTCCCTCCTCTCATCCGTGGGTGTCTGTCCTCCAACTTTGTGTGGTCAGACAGATCCCCGGTCCACCTCCCAAGCCCCCTCTGCAGAGGCTGACGAGACAGACAACGCTGAGCCAGGGAAACCCCTGTCTTTGCATCTCTGGGAAAGCTGTTTCTCTGAGAACCGTCTAGAATCCCTGAACTCCGGCTGCAGGATCCTCACGTGTTCCTGATGCTGCATGACCCTGGGTGTGCCGGGCCCGGCTGCACGCTCAGACTCCAGAGGGGCCACCCCATGGGGGCCATGGTGCAGGCAGTGGATCAAGACCCCATAGGCCAGTTTTGCCCCCCAGTCACCTGCTGGGGTGGGACAGACCTCAGTCTCCCCTCTCATCTCCGGCAGGAGGCTGTGGAGGCTGGTTGGTGCAAATTCCCATCTGGGGCGTGACCCTACCAGACAAGATCTAGTCTCTCCACCCCCACTCATGTGGTCTTTCCATCTCCCCTCAGTAGACCAAATTAAATTATTTTTTTACTTTTTTTTTTTTTTTTGGCTGTGTCATGAGACATGTGGGATCTAGTTCCCAGACCAAGGATTGAACCTGTGCCCCCTGCACTGGGAGTTTGGAGTCTTAGCCACTGGACCACCCGGGAAGCCCCTCCCCCTGCTTTGCTGGGTGTTGGGCTCTCTGAGTACAGGCTGAGCCCTGCCTGGTGCCCCTTCCCGCGCCCCCTCGGCGCAACCAGCCGCCTGGACTAATCCCGCACTCTGCTGTTCTGTTGTCATGCTCAGTGCCACCACAGCATTCAAATCGCACATGCACAGAGGCCGCCTCTGTCCTTTTCATGGCTCGCTATCAGGCAGCTGGTGTCAGGGCCCCTTCAGACCCTGCTGTGTTTGGTCCAGTTAGCTGAGCAGGTCAGCACCTCTGGAGGTTCCACTGTGCAGCTGACCCACCAGCCCTGGGACGTTCTCAGTGGCCTGGGGCCATGGAAGCCACCAAACCATGATGGTACTTCAGGCCCCTTCCCCCCTGCAAAGTACACACTTTTGGAAAAACTGCTCTGTTGAAGGGGGCTTCCCTGGTGGTCTGATGGTTAGGACTCCACGCTTCCACTGCTGGGGGCGCAGATTCAATCCCTGGTTGGGCAACTAAGTTCATGTATACCACTCGGTGAGGCCAAAAAGAACTGTTGAGATACATTTCACATACCATGTAATCTTCCCACATAAAGCCTAGATTTCATTGGTTTTTAGTGTATTTAGCATATACAGCCACCACCAGTATCTAATTCTAGAACCTTCCATCACCCCGAAGAGGTCCCCCATCTCCATTAGCAGTCACTTCCTGATGATGTGAACCCACTCTTTGTGTCTGTGGACCTGGCTATTCTGGACATTTCCCATCAGTGGAATCACACTGTGTGTCCTTCTGTGTCTGCTTCTCTTGCTGAGCATCATATTCTCAGGGTCTGTCCATGTGGTAGCAAGTGTCAGGGCTTCTCTCCTTTTCATGTCTGAGTGATGCTCCCGTGTGCAGAGGCACATGTGTGTCCAGTCGTCTGCTGACAGATATCTGGGTTGTGTCCACTGTTGGTCACTACGGATCACACTGCTGTGATGGTGTGTGGACAGTTTTTTGGGTGGACAGTGTTCTGCTCCTCTCGGGTATCCACCTGGGTGTGGGGCTGTGGGTCACATGGTGACGCAGCGGAAGTGTGTGTTCTCACAGTCGCCACACACCCCCTATCTCACAGACATGGTGCGCCATGAAGTATAAAATTGTTGGTGCCCTGCAGCGTGGCCGTGGGCTGCTGGGGTGCCTTTCTGGCGCTGAGTCCCTTCAGCCTCTCCTGGTCTCATCCTGCTCCCTGTTCCCATCCTTCTCGGCTTGAGGTGTCCAGAGCTGAGTCCCGTCCCATCTGGACCATGAGTCCCTGAGGACAAGGTTAACCACACTCGTCTGTCACCCAGGGCTGCACCTGCCCATTTCCCTGCAGGGCCGTTCTCTCACCTGTCCTCTCTCCCCGTTTCAGTTCAGAGGAACATCCTTGACTTCCCCCAGCACGTCTCTCCCTCCAAGGACATCCGTACAGCCAGCACGGAGGCGGACAAGAAGCTGTCGGAGTTCGATGTGGAAATGAGCATGAGGCAGGATGTGTACCAGAGGATCGTCTGGCTGCAGGTGAGTGAGGGCCGGGCCAGAGTGTGGACCTCCCAGGTGGAGAGGTCCCACTACCAGGCTTCATGAGGTGGACAGAGCCCTGCAGGGGGCAGTGGGACTGTTTTACCACAACAGACAACGTTAGAGACGTGACAGAGACAAGCGGGAGGGAGGAGAGGCGTGCAATGCCTTCCCACGTGCACATGTCATTTCACGTCCCTGACCTTGCTGGGGTCACCTCACAGGTTCATCCCATCTCCCACGTGAGGTGAAGGGACCAGTGACAGGTGTGTGCATCTCCTGCCTCTCTGGCGGTGCCGGCCGGGCACTGCTGCCTGCGACGGGACTGCAGACGCTCCTTGCATGGCTGGTGGGTGGTTCTTAGAACCTGCCAGACATGTCCGCCTTGGGACCAGGGAGGCCCTGGGGTACTTTGTGCAGACTCGGGGGCGGGGGCCTCAGAAAGCACAGGCCATTTTTAACTGATGTGTTTATTGAGACCATTGTAGGTTCACATGTAGTTGTAAGAAACGATTCAGAAAGGTCCCGGTTGGGCTTTGCCCGGTTGTCCCTGAAGTCACATTTTGTGACAGGTCAATGTCACAGTAGGGTCCTAGCATTGACACAGCTGCCCCATCACCCATTGCCTTGGGGAGGCCCCTAGCAACTTTGGTTTGGGGCTGTCCCCAGTCACGCAAGGTCCTATGTGGACTTGAATATGGTTCCTTGGGTCAGTGCCTGGGCCTGCAGTGCTGAGTCCTGTGATAGCTGCTTTGTTAGGAAGTTTCGCTTTTCAGGAAACCTTCAAACTCCCCTCCAGCGCAACTGCACCGTCCTACATTCCTTCCAGTGATGACATCCTGCTTCTCCACAGCCTTGAAGGTATTCAGCACCGTCTCTATGGTTTTCTTGTTCCAGGAGAAGGTCCAGAAGGACTCGCTGAGACCTGAGGCATCAAGGTACCTGGAGCGACTGATCAAACTGGGCCGGAGGAATGGACTGCACCTGCCAGAGGAGACACAGGAAGTGAGAGCCTAGCCTGTGATGACCCTCACCCCCATGCCCAGGCCCGACCCCCATGCCCAGGCCCAGCCCCCACCCTGTCTCAGGGCTCAGGACCCAGGGCCCAGGGGAGCCGGCTCTTTCCTCAGCACCCCTCCTCCTTGTTCCTGAACCCAGGCTGGTCAGTTTCTGTTTCTGAAAACCAGATGGACTCTGAATGAACAGCTTAGGTCCCTTAAGATGGCCAAAGCTTAGATTCCCCAGGGCTCTGAGAGTGGTGGTCTCTATGGGGCACCCCTGCTTCCAAGTCCTTCACTGATCACTGGGAAGCAAGAACAGGGGGCCGGGGTCTAGGCTTCAGTTATCTGAGCTCAGCACAACCCCTGGGGGGGCCCCGAATCTAGAACCCCCACTCTTTCCATTCCCCTGGACTCTCACAACAGTCTTCTTCCATCAGAAAATCAAGAGCATCAAGAAGAAGCTGAGTCTCCTGTGCATCGACTTCAATAAGAACCTGAACGAGGACACAACCTTCCTGCCATTCACACGCGAGGAGCTGGGTGCGTGCAGGTGCACAGGGTGACAGGTGGAGGAGGGGAGCATTCCCTGGGAGGGCCTTCTTCACTGGAGGAGCCCAAGGTCCTGGATCCTTACTTGGTGAGGGCCGGGGTCTGTCTGCCAAGATTCTGCCCTACCCTGCTCTGTGAGGTACAATCCTTTAACCTCATGGTGCCCTCCCAGTCTGGCTGTGCATGGGGGCTTGAAGGCCTGGGGCCTGGGAGGCTTTCTCAGCTTCTACCTTCTTCCCCAGATGCCTTATTTTGAAAACTTGGTGCCTGTGGGAAAGTGGCAAGAATAGTACCAGGGAGACCCCATGTGCTTCCTGGGCCTAGCCTCCCTGTGTGTGTGCAGCTCCTGCGCCAGGGCCTCCAGACCCGTCACCAGGGATGGTGCCTCCTGTGTCCCCGGGTACTGGCCCTCTCGGGATGGGGTCCCCACCCATCCTGATTACTATCTTTATGTTTCTGGCCCCAGTCAGTTCAAGTTAAGCTTCACGTTCCGTTCTGACCTCTCCAGACGCCTTCCCTCTTGACAGACTTGCTTCCATTTTACCCACACTGACAATTTTGCAGAATCCAGGCAGGTGGGCAGCGGCTGTGAGCCCTGCCCGGGGGTCCGACGGCGCTGTCACACATGCTGTGATACTGCCTGGGCCTCTGGTCGGCAGGGACTCAGGGACACAGATGTGCTCTGTCCTGAGCAGGAGCTTCAGGTCCATCACGCTGACCTCTGCCGCCCTGACTTTTTGTCCCCAATGCTGTGTCCCCGGGCAGCAAGGCCCACGTGGCTCCCAAGGTTCTCAGGCCAAAGGGCCATCCCAGGCCTCTGGAATCCACCGTCCTATGGGGCTGCTTTTCTGCCCACTGTCCAGCCCAGGGCCCGGCTAGTTCAGCCTGGCCTCCTGGGCAGGAATGTGAACCCCCAGCACGTGGAACAGCCACTCAGAGCCCCAGCGACCAGTCTCACGGGGCTGGGATGGCAGCTGGACATGTGTGGCCGCCTGGCAGAGTTTCAGTCCCAGCTGAGCAGGAGCTATGCCGGGTCATTTCTCCGGGTTGCGAAAGGCTTTGGAGTGTCATTTTACAGGAACGTAGGTAGTGTGTTGTGTCTCTGTTTTCTTCCCACCCCAGCCTCTAAAGAGAGTCGTGTATACATGTATAAAACCCTGTCTTCTTTTCCTAAGTCCCCATCCTGGGGCTAAACTGACTTCTACTCGGCATCGCCTCTGTAGTGTCAGCTGTTTTACCCTCATGTCCAGTCATTTCTCCCAGGAATCCTGAAGGCTGCAGCTCCTCCCACTGTCACCGGCTCGTGTCCTGTCCCTGTCTTAGTGGGTGTCCTCCCGTATGTCAGAACTAGCCCCCCACAGCCCCGGCCATGTCCTCGCATCCACGGGCTTCCAGGCCCTGGTCTGTCCACTGGGGGTGTCCTTGCTGTCCTCACTTTCTTAGATGCTAATTGTCCCAGTTTGGCCCCTTCAAATGGACGTGTCCCTGTAGTTCTTGAAGCACCTCCTATTGGACGCGTGCTGGGCCGGGCTCGCTGTGTCCTCTCCCTGGCCTGGCCCCAGCAGGGTCGTTGGAACTGAGTCTGGCTGCCAGGGAGCTGTTGCTCCTGGGTCCCTCAGTCGCCCGGAGCTGGGAAACCCGCCTGGCAGGTTCCACCTCCTGCTCCGGCCTCTCACCCAGGAAGGACATGGGAGGAGGCAGCAGCCCATGCTGTCCCAGGGTGGCGCCTGTTCTGGGGTGCAGGGTAACCTGGGGTGACGGGACACAGCTCCACCTCCCCCTCCCTGAGGGCATCATGAGGGAACAGAGCTCTGAGGTGGGAGAGCCCTCAACATTGCTCCTCTGGGTGCAGACGCATGCAAAGGGCACAGGGAAGCCCAGTCTGGCATCGCATTCCTCATCTCCCATGCAGTGGGGGCTTCCACCCCTCCCACCTCAGCTGGGCGGCCTGCCAGTCCTCTCAGAGCCCACAATTTGGCCCCCACAGGAGGGCTCCCTGAAGACTTTCTAAATTCACTGGAGAAGACCGAGGATGAGAAACTGAAGGTCACGCTCAAGTACCCGCACTACTTTCCCCTCCTGAAGAAATGCCATGTGCCCGAGACCCGGAGGAAAGTGGAGGAGGCCTTCAACTGCCGTTGCAAGGAGGTAAGGAACTACCTCCACTGCTCAGTGCCCAGCAGGCCCAGTCTCGGGCTGCCGTCTCAGCGTCCCCGGGTCTGGCTCAGCCCCCAAGGGCTGTTGAGCCTGCCAATCCCAGGGCTGGTCTGGATGGGAGGGGTTGGCACTTCCCTCTCCTGGCCATGGACTTGACTGGGGCAGAGTCCTCGGTTAGGGCCTTGGTGCTGTGGAGACGGCACTGCTGGCCACCAGCTCCCGGCCCCTTATCTTCTGGATGTTCTCTGTCAGCTTCTGGGTGTAGTTAGGTTTCCTGTTCTGTTGTGAACAGGCCTGTTTCTCCTTGTAAATGAACCTGGTCGATGTCACTCTGTCTGTCCCACAAGCTAGGGAGGCTGAGTGAAGCCCTCAGGTGCTGGCAGAGCCCTGAGCCCAGGGAGGCCCCATGGGTTATAAAGACCATGTGTTATGAAAGGACCAAGTGCAGAGAAATCCAGGCAGTGAGGGTTGGGGAGGGGTCGTGGGGGCATTAGCCATGGCTGCCAGGAACCTGAGAGCCCTCCCACGGACACCTGGGTTGTGGCTCCAGCGCTACCGTCTACCTGTCCGTTTGTGGGCTTTAGGAGAACTGCGCCATTCTCAGGGAACTGGTGAGACTGCGGGCTCAGAAGTCCCGTCTGCTGGGGTTCAGCACGCATGCCGACTACGTGCTAGAGATGAACATGGCCAAGACCAGCCAGGTGGTGGCCACTTTCCTAGGTAACCCCACCCCCTTGTCCTAGGTGCCTGGGGGGAGGTGTGAGGGCTGGGGGCCACCTCAACTGGACGAGGTGCTGCCTGCAAGCCCCGCTCTGTCCACCCTCGGGGGTCCCATGTGGGGTGAGTGGTGGAGGCTGGGGGCGGCCCAGGGAGGTAGCTGAGCCTCACACACCCCCTATCGCCCACAGATGAGCTGGCACAGAAGCTGAAGCCACTCGGGGAGCAGGAGCGGGCGGTGATCCTGGAGCTGAAGAGGGTGGAGTGCGAGCAGCGTGGCCTGGCCTTCGATGGGTGCATCAACGCCTGGGACATGCGCTACTACATGAACCAGGTGGAGGAGACGCGCTACTGTGTGGACCAGAATCTACTCAAGGAGTACTTTCCCATGCAGGTGGTGACACGCGGGCTGCTGGGCATCTACCAGGAGCTCCTGGGCCTCAGCTTCCAGCTGGAGGAGGGCGCCGCCGTGTGGCACGAGGATGTGGCGCTGTATGCCGTGCGGGATGCGGCCTCGGGCAAGCTCATCGGCAAGTTCTACCTGGACCTCTACCCCCGGTGTGTGCATGGGGGACCTGTCAGCCAGGCTGGGCTGGGCTGGGCACTCGCTCCTCCCACCCTCAGCGGCCAAGACTGACCCCACGTCCCCTGTCCCCACCCAGGGAAGGCAAGTATGGGCACGCAGCCTGCTTTGGCCTGCAGCCAGGCTGCCTACGGAAGGATGGGAGCCGCCAGATCGCCATCGCCGCCATGGTGGCCAACTTCACCAAGCCCACACCCGATGCGCCCTCCCTGCTGCAGCACGATGAGGTGGAGACCTACTTCCACGAGTTCGGCCACGTGATGCACCAGCTCTGCTCCCAGGTGGGTGTGGGGGAGGGGAGGCCGGAGCGTGGTGGTCCACAGGCAGGTTGGTACCAGCTTCCGTCCCTGAACCCCACGCCCTGGATGTGTGAACGACAGCAAGGGATATCCTTGTGGCTCTGGAAGCTGGGAGCCCCGGGTAAAAGCATAAGCAGGGCCAGTTCCCTATGTGTTAAGTCCCAGGGACTTTCCTCATTGGGCCCCCAGATGAGCGTCCATCCCCGGGACCCGGCTGCACATGAGCTTGTGCTCGGCCCTCTTGCGGTCAGCCCTCAGCCTGAGAGCATGCTCACTCAAGCTGCCCCGGAGCGTGAGGAGACAGTTCAGAACAGCTCACCAAGCTGTGTGGCCATCCCAGTGCCCTGTTCTGGGAATTTTCCATCACCCCGAAAATGTCTCTCATGCACCTTAGCTATCACTACCCCCACCCCTCCCCCCCAGCCCTTGACAACCAAGAACACACTGTCTGTGTCTATGGATTGGCCTGTTCTGGACATTTCCCATCAGTGGAATCACACCCTGCGTGTCCTTCTGTGTCTGCTCCTCTCACTGAGTGTTGTGTTCTTAGGGTCCGTCCACGTGGTAACGAGTGTCAGGGCTTCTCTCCTTTTCATGGCTGAGCGATGCTTCCGGGTGTGGAGGGACCTCTTCTGCTGTATTTCTGAGCAGAATATTTTGACTTTGAACTTGTTAAATGTTTCTTCGCATGTTTTGCAAATTCTCTAACTCAAGACACAAAGAGTTTCTTCTAAATTTTTTTCCTGCGAGTTTAGTAGTTGAACTCTTCATTTTGGTGTTACTGTCTATGGTGTGAGGGTGGGGGTCTCCCAGTCCTCGCCCCCACCAGCTTTAGCCCCCTTCACACCCCTCCCCTTGTGCAGCTTCCTCGCAATCCACTCAGGGATGACTTGCTGTCCCTGGGCCGCTTCTCTGCCGATGACCCTCATGCCTCCCTCGCAGCCATCATGTCTTTCTCAGTATAGCTGATTCTCAGTGTTCGAGGCAGTTCTGTGCTATAAAGTTGCCGTGAACGTGGAGGGAGAGGTTACTGAGCCACCGCCCCTGCAGACAGTGCAGAGCCAGGCTCCCATGAGTCTTTGTCACCTCGTTTTCAGGACTGATCCTCACTCAAGCTTCATGTGCTCTGTGTTTCTATTTAACGACACCTGGTCTGATACCAGCTGTTGGTTCAGTCATGCCGAGCCCCTGGCTGGCAGGGCTGTGACCCTCACCTGGACAAAGCTCATCTGACACACACACTATCTCCATGAGCACCTCACCACCTTCTTGCACCCCAGACACTGGATAGCACTTCACCCTACACTGGGGGGCCCCTCTAGAACAGAGAAATCACCCCCAGAAACATAAGAATGCACACATGGGGTAGTCAATAAACTGAGAAGGATGCTGGTTTGCAGTTGGTGCTGGAACCCAAAGGTAGGGGTCCAGTGACCCGGGTGCCAGTGACATCTTCCTGCCTCCCTGGGTCCCAGGAAGAACATGCCAGGTCACCCAGCCCACCTGGCCTTGTGTCTGCCAGGCCTGGGTTCCAGCCATACTGCCATCAGGTACTATGTCTTCAGGAAGAATGTCAGATGCAGGAAAGAGGAGAAAGGAGCTCCTGCTATTGCTGGCCACCTAGATCCACTGCATCTAGGGCTCTGTGGGTGGGGAGGGACGCTGTGACCAGCTGGATGGCAGGCTCCTTGCCTCCTGTGTCCCGGGTTGGTCGGGTCGTCCTACAGTTCCCCCCTCCCCCACAGGCCGAGTTTGCCATGTTCAGCGGGACGCATGTGGAGCG
The DNA here is from genome assembly GCF_054371585.1 of Giraffa tippelskirchi. Classification (NCBI taxonomy): domain Eukaryota; kingdom Metazoa; phylum Chordata; class Mammalia; order Artiodactyla; family Giraffidae; genus Giraffa; species Giraffa tippelskirchi. The sequence continues at coordinate 97,106,005 of NC_137280.1, read as the reverse complement.
GGACTTTGTGGAGGCACCGTCGCAGATGCTGGAGAACTGGGTGTGGGAGGCAGAGCCGCTGCTCCGGATGTCCCAGCACTACCGCACAGGCAGCGCCATCCCCCAGGAGCTGCTGGACAAGCTCATCAAGTCCCGCCAAGCCAATACAGGTGCAGCTGAGGGAGGAAGGAGCCGCTCAGACACCAAACACCCAGCACCCCACCTCCTTCCTCCCCTCCCCCCAGGGAAGTGGCCTGTACACACACCCAGCACCCCATCTCCCCACCCCCACCCCGCTCAGGTCTCTTCAACCTGCGCCAGATCGTCCTGGCTAAGGTGGACCAGGCCTTGCACACGCAGACAGCCGCAGACCCGGCCAAGGAGTACGCCCGCCTGTGCCAGGAGATCCTTGGGGTCCCCGCCACGCCAGGTAGCCATGCTCTAGCTGGGTGCCTTAGGGGTTGGGGTGGTGCCACTGCCCAGATGGGGAAGGTCATCTAGGAATGTATGAAGTGGGGACCATTTGACAGGCTTCGGCCAAGGCCCAGGAGGAGCCACTGATCTCTGGGCTCATCCCGCCACAGTCCTTGGGCCTGTCACTCCAGCTGTGGCGCATGGGGGCCACAGTGGGCTGGCAGCTCTGCACATGCTTTGTGAGAAGCCCAGGGGGTCAAGAAAGGGTTTGTACCCAGATGTATGAGTAGTGGAGGTTTGAACATGCGTGTGTTGGTGTATACTCACCGTTCACTCCTCTGTGGGCCTCTAAGACATCCTTCAGGGAGCATGGTAGCCAGCACGCTCCCCACTGTCCACTGCGACCCCTGACTCATCAGTCTGAGCAGCTGACCTTGTAAGGTGCTCTGGGGTGACCCCTTGTGAGCTTCAGCAGAAAGTGGGCAAAGACTTATTTTCCTCTGTGAGTTGCCCATGAGACCCCCATTTGCTAGAAGTGTTAGACTAGTTCCCCTCCTGTGGCGTGGGCCTCAGACGGGGTTGCTTTGAGGCCTTTCTCTTGGGAAAAATCCTGAGGGGGTCCAGGGGCCATGACCAGAGCCTCTCCGTGTCCATCCTAGGGACCAACATGCCTGCAACCTTTGGCCACCTGGCGGGTGGTTATGATGCCCAGTACTATGGCTACCTATGGAGTGAGGTGTACTCTGCTGACATGTTCCACACGCGCTTCAAGCAGGAGGGCATCCTGAGTGGCAAGGTGAGAGGCCAGCCTGGGCCCCTTTGCCCTGAGAGCTCCTGCCCCCCACGCCCGCAGACGCCCACCCAGACGCTGGGTGTCCTTCCTCCCTGGTGATGCTGAGGGCCCCTTGGAGCCAGCGAGCGGTGTGCGGCCCTCCTCCAGCCCCGCACCCTCTTGGCAGGTTGGCATGGACTACAGAAGCTGCATCCTGAGGCCAGGCGGCTCTGAGGACGCCAGCGTCATGTTGAAGCTCTTCCTGGGTCGTGACCCCAAGCAGGACGCCTTCCTCCTGAGCAAAGGGCTGCAGGTGGAGGGCTGTGAGCCGCCAGCCTGCTGATGACACGGGACTCTGGCCCCCTACCCTGGCGGACCAGGCCGCGTGCTGCCTGCCCAGGTGCCTTAGTGCCCAGTCGGGGCAGGTGGGGGACTCCAGCCCAAGGATGGGGAGGGGGAGGGGCTGCGTGTCCATCCCCCTCCCCCCTGCCCAGTCCCTGTGTCTCCATCGGCCTGCATGGGCTGAAAGGTCTCCACCTGGAGGTGTCTGGAAAGTCTCCTGTCTGGTCAAGACTCCTCTTTGTTGCACTAATGCAGCCCTTTCCTGGGAGTTTTCCTAGTTAAAAACCAGTTCTTTGAAATGCAGCCATTAAAAAAAAAAAGACTCAGTCCTGATCTCTGCCTGCCTCCTTCCCACCACAGGAGCAGTGCTGTGGCCGATTGGTTGTTTTTTGTTTGTTTGGAGTTTTTTGGCCTCACGTTATGGCATGCAGGATCCTAATTCCCCAACCAGGGATCGAACACATGCCCCCTGCGTTTGAAGCACAGAGTATTAACCTCTGGACTGCCAGGGAAGTCCCCGATCCAGTATAGACTGGCGACACAGGGAGTGGGTCTGGCCTGGGATGGGCAGTGGGGCTCTGGGTTCAAGCTTCAGGGTTAGGCTGTCGGGTGAATAGGGCTTCCTGGGAGACCCACCTCAGCCGGGCTGAGCACAGGTGGCCACTGGCCTGCGCACCACTCTCGTCTGCACATCCTGAACTGCCCATGGCATCCCCACTCTTGGGGACCCCTCCATGCCAGAGGGAGTCGGGGGCCCCAGGTTAAAGCAGGCCATGTGGGTCATCTCCCCAGCCACAGGGTTCAGTCCAGACATCGACAGGTAGTCCAGTTGAGGCCGGTGCTGTCAGGCCCATGATTTTTGTTGAAGCAGTTTGGGGAAAGAAATTCTGTTTTCCCCCCAGACTTGGAGAGTGTGAGCTGTCAGGCAGACAAAGCTGTCCTTAGACAGAGGCCACTCAGCACAAAGGAGCCCACGCCATGAGGGCAGGCCTCCCCAGGACCCCATCGTCACTCCACACTTGGCACTTTGAGCCACTGGGTCCCTTCTGCTTAAGTCAGCTTGGGCAGACGTTTGTCACCTGCGAGCCAGAGTGCATCCTTGATCACATCCCAGAGACTCCATCTGAGACGTGGCAGAGCCAAGGCTGGGCCTGGCAGAGTGCCCCACCCTGTAGGAGCCTCCAAGGACCTACCAGGTCCCTTCTTGCTCAGCTCGGGGCTATGGCAGAGAGATGGGGAGAAGAGGAGGTTCTAGTCTAGGGGGATGGAGGGCAGGATCTGCCCAAGACTTCCCGGGCTCCTGGCCTCTGTCGAGTCTCAGAACAAACACCACATTTGGAAGGGTGTGTATGTTAAAAGTACGTGTCTGCTAATTCAGTGTCATGGTAGCAGGAAACAGGGTTAGCTCCAGGCCTGGATGGGCAGGGGGCAAGGGGATGAGTAGCCTTGGCTGCCACCTTCCTGAGATTCAGGTTTGAGTGTGCTCAGACGCTCAGTCACATCTGACTCTTTGTGACCCCATGGACTGTAGCCCGCCAGGCTCCTCTATCTGTGGAAATTCTCCAGGCAAGAATAGTGGAGTGGGTTGCCATGCCCTCCTCCAGGCTCCTCAGCCGTCAATTGTGGCTGCAGAGGCTGTCTGGCCTTAGCAGGAAAGTGAAGAGGGAAGAGTTTAGAGATACCCCAGGGCGTTTCCACCTGCTTCCCTTTGCACCTGTCTCCACGCCCCCTCTCTCCCTCCCTCCCTTCATGCCCCTACTCCAGTGTATCTCCATGTCCTGTTAAAGGAGATGAAGAATTTCCTCCTTAAAAGGGTAGTTTGAGTTGGTTATTCTGTTACTCATAGCTGGAAAGTACAACCAAGCACTTTTGAATATTTTATTGATCACCTAAAGGAATTGACCCAGAGTGATGCATCCAAAGAGGGTCAGAAGTCAGGTTTGATAAAAGCTGCTCCAAACCTTGTATATCTGTTGAGTGAAAGGTAAAGAATGAAAAGACAATTGACATGGTCATTACCAAAACAATACATTTCTTAGGCAGAGGGCATTGGATCTCCCTTCAGTGAATTTCTGCACATAACTTTGATTTAAAAATTCAATGTATTCGAATATATATCTATATATAATTGTATATATATAATTCTTTTTGGCTGTACCATGTGGCATGCAGGATCTTAGTTCCCTGGCCAGGGATCGACCCATGCACCCTTCATTGGAAGCAGAGTCTTAACCACTGAACCGCCAGGGAAGTCCTCCCTAACAGTTTTCTGATGGACTCAATATCCATTTAGAACATAGATACATTTTGTTGTTATTTAGTCCCTAGGTCGGAGAAGGAAATGGCAACCCACTCCAGTATTCTTGCCTGGAGAATCCCAGGGATGGCAGAGCCTGGTGGGCTGCCGTCTATGGGGTCGCACAGAGTCGGACACGACTGAAGTGACGCAGCAGCAGCAGCAGCAGTCCCTAGGTCATGTCCAACTCTTTGGTGACCCCACAGACTGTAGCCCGCCAGGGTCCTCTGTCCATTGGATTTCCCAGGCAAGAATACTAGAGTGGGTTGCCATTTCCTCCTCCAGGGGATCTTCCCAACCCAGGGGTCGAACCCAATCTCCTGCTTGGCAGGCGGGTTCTTTACCACTGAGCCACCAGGAAAGCCCAGATGTATTTTACTACAGGGTAGAACAATTCTTTGGCTTCCCTGGTGGCACTAGTGGTAAAGAACCCACCTGCCTACGCAGGAGATATGAGATGGGTTCAATCCCTAAGTCGGGAAGATCCTCTGAAGGAGGGCATGGCAACCTACTCCAGCATTCTTGCCTGGAGAATCCCTTGGACAGAGGAGCCTGTGGGGTCCTCTGGGGTCCCCATGGGAATCCATGGGGTCACAAAGAGTTGGACATGACAAGCGATTTAGAATGCACGCCCGCAGAACAGTTTTTAATTGGCACCCTGTCTCATTCTGTATCATGTTTCAGCACTTGGACAGCTCCCAGTTCATGGCTGCACTGCCTGTGTATTGTTCCTGTTTGAGAGTTTTGGCTTCTTAAGTCAAGCTGATTTCATTCATGTTCCATGACATTTCAGAAATAGGGAATTCCTGATTAGGGATTAGGTAGGATTAGCTAGGCAGTGCTGAGAACATTCCAAACAAAAAGGAGATCCTAATAATTATAATGATGGGTTGGCAGGAAGTCTTTTTACTGAGCGAATAAAAGAACAATCAGTATAAGATTAAAGAAACATGACACTGCAAGTCCAAGACATTTTATTGGATTGTTGGGGAAGGTTTGGGGTGGTTGGAGACAATGTTTCTGCAGGTGCCTACCTGTTTGATTGGAAATCTCCCTACATGGACGACTGATGTAGTTGAAACAGCAGATGAGTTTCCCTAACTGAGGGATCTTCATGAACCCAGAACCTTAGCTCTAGCTGCACATAGAGTGGGGAATCAGCAAAAGAAGTTTTGTCAATAAACATGCCTTATTAGCAGATGAAGTATCTATGGATTACAGGGATAATGATAGTGGCTCTTAATCTTTGTATCTAGAATGATATATATTTTTAAATATTTATTTGGCTGCACGAGGTCTTATTGCAGCATGCAGGATCTTTTGTTGCAGCATACAGGCTTAGTTGCCCTGTGGCATGTGGGCTTTTAGTTCCCCAACCAGGAATTGAACCTTGATTCCCTGCATTGGAAGACGAACACTCACCCACTGGCCTACCAAGGAAGTCCCTATTATTTTGAATTAAGCAAGGCTTCTCTTGTGGGTCAACTGGCAAAAAAATCTGCCTGCAATGTAAGAGACCTGGGTTTGATCCCTGGGTTGGGAAGATTCCCTGGAGAAGGGAAAGGCTACCCACTCCAGTATTTTGGCCTGGAGAATTCCATGGACTGTATAGTTCATGGGGTTGCAAAGAGTCAGACACGACTGAGCAACTTTCACTTCACATTGGTCAGCAGCATTTCAGCTGCAGGAAGAATAGGACCTTCAGTCCTGAAGGAGGAATCCAGGCAGCACACCTTCCATGTCATGGGCTAAGCCTGGAAAAGTCAGTCTGAAAAAGATGGGCTGAAAAATCGTCCAACACATTGTCTGAGCTCATTCAGGACACTATAACAAATGACCATGGACTTGGTGGTTTCACCAACAATGTGCTTTTCACCATTCTGGAGGTTGCAAGTTTTGTTTTAAGACTATATTACCAACTTATATTAATATATTAACCTTGGTAGTTTTATTATTTAATAGAATACTATTGACATAAATCTAGGGAATTCCTTGGTAGCAGAGTTGGTAAAAAATCTGTCTGCAGTGCAGGAAACCTGGGTTCGATCCTTGGGTCAGGAAGATCCCCTGGAGAAGGAAATGGCAACTCCAGTATTCATGCCTGGAAAACCCCATGGACGAAAGAGCCTGAGAGGCTACAGTCCATGGGGTCACAAGAGTCAGACACAACTTAGTGACTAAACTACCACCACCACAACATAAGTCAAAATATTAATATTACTAATAAACTATCATTAAAACAATAATATTGATATATAGTGGCTTATACATTTACTAATGTGTTAATGAATAATAGCTAATAATAAGTTATTATTGTTTTATTGGCAAATCTATGTCTCAGGCATAGTGCTGAATATACTGAATTTTCACCCTTATTTTTTTTAGGCCGTGTCACGCAGCATGTGGGCTCCAGTCCCCCAACCAGGAATCGAACCTGTGCCCCAGGCAGTGGCAGCCGGGAGTCCACTAGACCGCCACTGGATTTTCTCCCTTAGCGAAGAAATCCGCGCATGCGCCTGAGCTGCTCCAGGAGCGCGCGTGTGCGACTGGGACATGAGGACGTCCTCTGAGACAGGAGGTATCTCAATCCTGCGGAGACACCGCCCGCACAGAGAGGGCGCTGTGACTCAACTCAGCTGCCTCCAGGGGACAAAGACGCAGGATCGCGCCCGGAGCCTTCTGGGACTTGTAGTTCATGGCCTCGTGGTGAGCAAGCGCACTGTCCGTCGTGGGCGCGTGTCCCAGGGCGACAACGGCTGTGTGAGTTAACTGGGGTCGCCGATGGTGGGCGCGGGCAGGCCGGGTGCTGACGGGTCCCCGGGTCACTCTGCACTGAGCGCCTCCTCCGCGGCGGGACTCGGGTAGACTAGGCTTGCGCTGTGGGTTACCTGCACCCACACCGGGGGCCGCAGCTCCCGGGCATCTTTCATCCGGGCCACGCAGACAGGATGCGGCCCCCGAGCCTGGCCCCCGTGCCTGTGCGGGTAGTTAGGCTATCAGGGGTCGGGACGGGGTCTGGGGAGGGGTCCCGAGCGGGAGGTGTGGCCTGGACTGTTACCCTTGGGTTTGCTCCACCTGTCACACTGCAGGCGCAAAGGAGAGTCAGAGAAATCGGGCAGCTTGCACCTACCCTGTGAAACAGTACAGCACCTGCCCTGTGAAAATACCCCTGCACGACAGGTCCGTGGGACAAACTCTGCTGTGAGGTAAATGGAGCTCTCAGAGGCCTAATGTTACAGGGATATGGAGTAAACCGAACGCCCAGACTCCTGCGTGTAGACTCATTGGGCGCTTGGGCAAACCCAAGGGGGAGTTCTCACCTTGGGTGGTTTTGCCCCCTTGGAGGGGTGATACTGGGCAGTGTCTGAGGCCGTCTGTGGTTGTCAGGACCTGGGGGGCTCCTGGCATGGAGGGGATGGAACCAGGGATGCTGCTCCACACCCCACAATGCCCAGGACGATCCAGCCCCAGTGTAGATGTCAAGGAGGAGAGACCCTGGCTTAGCCTTAGCATTGTGATTCCAATGAGAAGCTATGAAGGGTCCACTCCACTGATATCCAAACACCCCTGCTCAGGAAGGAGGTCGCAGCAGAGCATTCTGCCAGTGCCTCCTGTTTCCAGGGGTGGATTGCATTTTTCCCTGCTAGGAAGCCCTCATCAGCCCTTTCTTGTGGAGAAAGGACAGAGTTTCAGTGGTTTGAACCCTGAAAGGTAAGACCCTGAGGCAGGTGCCAGAGGCCTAGGTGAATGAGGGCCAAGCCGTGTCACTGACATCAACCACAAGGGAGGGGGAATCCCTTGAACCACCCAAGGGTGGGAGCGGATTGGTTGAAAGAGCTCTAAAGGGATAAAGGGTCCTGAACTCATTACCATCAGATGCAATTTAAAGTCCTGAGAGCAGATAGATCAAGATGTCACAGGGCTCTGGTCCCCCTGAAGCCTCCAGGGGAGGGTCCTTCCTGCCTCTTCCAGCCTCCTGTGGTGGCCGTCAGTCCTTGGTGTCTCTTGGCTTGTGGCCGCATCACTCCAGTCTCTGCCTCTTTTGTCCCATGACCTCCTCCCTGTGTGTCTCTCTTTTTAAAAAATATTTTTATTTTTCTGGCTGCACTAGGTCTTAATTGAAGCATTCAAGATCTTTAATTGCACATGTGGGATCTAGTTCCCTGACCTGGGATCGAACCCAGGCCCCCTGCATTGAAAGTATGGAGTCTTAGACACTGGATCACCAGGGAAGTCCACATGTCTATTTTTTTCCCCATTAAAAATTTTTATTTATTTATTTTTGTCTGCGCTGGGTCTTCATTGCTATGCATGGGCTTTCTCTAGTTGTAGTGAGTGGTGGCTACTCTTCATTGTGGTATGCAGGCTTCTCATTGTGGTGGATTCTCTTGTTGTGAAGCATGGGCTCTAGGGTGAGTGGGCTTCAGCAGTTGTGGCATGCAGGCTCAGTTGCTCTGAGGCATGTGGGATCCTCCTGGACCAGGGATGGAACCTATGTTCCCTGCATTGGCAGGCAGACTTCCAACCACTGGACCACCAGGGAAGTTTCAGCATTTAAACTCTCAATTGTGGCATGTGGAATCTAGTTCCCTGACCAGGGATCGAACCTGGGCCCCCTACATTGGGAGCAGAGTCTTAACCACTGGACCACTCGGGAAGTCTGTGTGTCTTTTTAAAGACACCAGTCATATTGCATTAGGACACTCTCTACCCCAATATGACCTCAGTTCAGTTCAGTCGCTCAGTCATGTCCGACTCTTTGTGACCCCATGGACTGCAGCATGCCAGGCCTCCCTGTCCATCACCAGCTCCCGAAGCGTACTCAAACTCATGTCCATTAAGTCAGTGATGCCATCCAACCATCTTATCCTCTGTTGTCCCATTCTCCTTTCTCCTTCAATCATTCCCAGCATCAGGGTCTTTTCAAATGAATCAGTTCTTCGCATCAGGTGGCCAAAGTATTGGAGTTTCAGCTTCAGCATCAGTCCTTCCAATGAATATTCAGGACTGATTTCCTTTAGGATGGACTGGTTGGATCTCCTTCCTGTCCAAGGGATTCTCAAGAGTCTTCTCCAACACCACAGTTCAAAAGCATCAATTCTTAAGCGCTCAGCTTTCTTTATAGTCCAACTCTCACATCCATACATGACTATTGGAAAAACCAAAGCTTTGACTAGATGGACCTTTGTTGGCAAAGTAATGTCTCTGTTTTTTAATATGCTGTCTAGATTGGTCATAACTTTTCTTCCAAGGAGCAAGCATCTTTTAATTTCATGGCTGTAGTCACCATTTGCAGTGATTTTGGAGCCCCCCAAAATAAAAAGTCTGTCACTGTTTCCATTGTTTCCCCATCTATTTGCCATGAAGTGATGGGATCCTATGCCATGATCTTAGTTTTCTGAATGTTGAGCTTTAAGCCAACTTTTTCACTCTCTTTCACTTTCATCAAGAGGCTCTTTAGTTCTTTTTTGCTTTCAGCCATAAGGGTGGTGTCATCTGCATATCTGAGGTTATTGATATTTCTCCCAGCAATCTTGATTCCAGCTTGTGCTTCATCCAGCCCAGCATTTCTCATGATGTACTCTGCATATAAGTTAAATACGTAGGGTGACAATACAGTCTTGAGGTACTCCTTTCCCGATTTAGAACCAGTCTATTGTTTTATGTCCAGTTCTAACTGTTGCATTTTGACCTGCATACAGATTTCTCAGGAGGCAGGTCAGGTGGTCTGGAATTCTCATCTCTTTAAGAATTTTCCAGAGTTTGTTGTGATCCACACAGTCAAAGGCTTTGGTATAGTTAATAAAGCAGAAGTAGATGTTTTTCTGGAACTCTCTCACTTTTTTGATGATCCAGCAGATGTTGGCAATTTGATCTCTGGTTCCTCTGCCTTTTCTAAATCCAGCTTGAACATCTGGAAGTTCACGGTTCATGTACTGTTGAAGCCTGGCTTGGAGAATTTTGAGCATTACTTTGCCAACGTGTGAGATGAGTGCAATTGTGTGGTAGTTTGAGCATTCTTTGGGATTGTAATGAAAACTGATCTTTTCCAGTCCTGTGACCACTGTTGAGTTTTCCAAATTTGATGGCATATTGAGTGCAGCACTTTCACAGCATTATCTTTTAGTATTTGAAATAGCTCAACTGGGATTCCATCACCTCCACTAGCTTTGTTCATAGTGATGCTTCCTAAGGCCCATTTGACTTTGCATTCCAGGATGTCTGGCTCTAGGTGGGTGATCACACCATCATGGTTATCTGGGTCATGAAGATCTTTTTTGTATAGTTTTTTTGTGTATTGTTGCCACCTCTTCTTAATATCTTCTGCTTCTGTTAGGTCCATACTATGTCCGTCCTTTATTGTGCCCATCTTTGCTTGAAATGTTCCTTTGGTATCTCTAATTTTTTTGAAGAGATCTATAGTCTTTCCTATTCTATTGTTTTCCTCTATTTCTTTGCATTGATCACTGAGGAAGGCTTTCTTATCTCTCCTTACTATTCTTTGGAACTCTGCATTCAAATGGATATATCTTTCCTTTTCTCCTTTGCCTTTTGCTTCACTTCTTTTCACAGCTACTTGTAAGGCCTCCTCAGACAACCATTTTGCCTTTTTGCATTTCTTTTGCTTGGGGATGGTCTTGATCACTGCCTCCTGTACAATGTCACGAACCTCCATCCATAGTTCTTCAGGCACTCTGTCTATCAGATCTAATCCCTTGAATCTATTTGTCACTTCCACCGTATAATCATAAGGTCCCATTCACAGCTACTGGGGGTCAAGACTTAGAGGACATGATTCAGCCTATGCCAGTCTTATCATCAGCAGGTGTTTCCCCAGGTTAAGTATTGTGTGTCCCAGAGGGGCACCCATCAGCAGATGTTTCCCCAGGGTAAAGTATCATGTGTCCCATCACCTGACACAGCCATGAGGCGTGGTTCAGCATGGTATCCTGCACCCATAGCTCCCACCCCCTACATGGAGGGGGTCAGAGCCAGCTCTCAGGAAAAGAATTTGCATCACATCCCCTCTGGTCCCTCATGGATCTTGTGCCACTATTTTTAGATTTTTAAACTTTTCTATTTTTAAAACTATTATTTATTTACTTACTTATTTTTGGTTGTGGTGAGTCTTCATTGCTGTATATGTGGGCTATCTCTAGTTGTGGTGCACAGGCTTGTCATTGCGGTGGCTTCTCTTGTGGAGCATGGGCTGTAGAGCGTGGGCCTCTGTAGTTGCGGCAGTTGTTTTTCACAGTGGCTACACCATTTTCCATTCCCACTAGCAATGCGTGAGAGTCTCCCATCCTTGGCAACACTCATTATTGTCTTTTTTAATTTATTTTTTAATTGAAGTATGTGTATGCATGCTAAGTCACTTCAGTCCTGTCCCAACTTTTTGCGACCCTATGGATCATAGCTCACCAGGCTCCTCTGCCCATGGGATTCTCCAGGCAAGAATACTAAAATGGGTTACCATGCCCTCCTCCAGGGGATTTTCCTGACCCAGGTATCGAACCCATGTCTCTTACATCTCTTGCAGGAAGGAAGGACCCTCACCTGGAGCCTTCGGAGGGGATGGGTCCTGCCGCATCTGAATTTCGGACTTCTCACCTCCTGGAAAGGAAATAAATTTGTGATGTTTTAAGCCTCCCAGTTGTGTGGTCATTTGTCACAGCACCCTGGGAAGCTAGTACAGAGTGTTTCACAGTAGAACTTGTGTGCTTCCAAGACCTGGTATCTTCTGGTATCTTCATCCAGAAAATGGAGCCACTGGGACTTCCCTGGTGGTCCAGTGGTTAGGACTCTGAGTTTACACTGCAGGGGGCAGGGTTTTGATCCCTGGTCAGGGAACTAGGATCCCACATGCTGCGTGCCATACAGCACAGCTAAGAAAATAAATAAAACCCACAGAAAATGGAGCCATTAAGACCCCTGGCTTGTCCTGGTGAAACCGATTGGTGTCATTTCAGGGGGGCTCTGAAGAACTCCGGTACCACTGAAACATACTGAAACATACAGAGAAAAATTCAGCAAGAGCAAAGTGATAGATAAGTGATTAATTAGAATAGGTTGCTTGTGAGGCTTACAAGCGGGCTCATGAGAAATGCTGAGAACTTAGTGGGCTGCAGTTTTAAAATGAGGAGGGGAAGAAGACTTTCTTTGTCTTTCTTGAGTAGACGTCATGCTTCCATCATCATCATCTCCTCCAGGTTGAGCAGGGGAGTTTTCTTGTCCCTGTGTGGTCAAGCTAGGTCTACAAATGATTGTTTTTCATGTGTGCAGAGAGCATGTCGTAGGGATCATTAACTTACTGAGCTCGCTGGTCAGAATGTGGGGCTCATGCCACCATTGTTTTATTGTTTGGGGGCATGTCTCGTGCTTCTGGTTACATGGTTTTGTTGTTAAGAAGGCCTAATTGGTTTTGTAGCTAAGCAAACCTGCTTTCTTGAGTAATCATTAACCTACAGGGGTCTCCCATGTTTTTGTACTTCCAATCCCCTAGTGGGATTAATATTTGATCACCTACTTTGTCCCTTCATTCTGTCCCTATCACTGGCTTCCATGACTCTCCTCTGTGTGTATATGTGACCTCAAGTGGTGGAGGGGACTCTGGGGTCCAGGACAGGCCACATCCAGTCTTCACTCTGCATTTCCCTCTCCCAGCCCTGCCTGCCCAGGAACCTGCTTTTGCCCAGGAAGGACAGGATGGCTGCTGAGTGCCTGCTCCCCTGGCCCCAGGTGAGTGGGGCTTCCTCTCCCCTGAAAGTCACCCAGTATGTCCAGAGGGAACATACTTGTCAGACATGGAGTGCCCTTGCCTTGTGGGAAAGGAGAATTTGTCATGAGTGTCTGGGTGTAGGCATTCAGGTGGCTCTTATGTATAAGGAGGAGGTCCCTTATCCCTGCAGGAGGACTGTGCCTCCTTCCAGGGCTCTGAGCATCTCTGAAGACCCTGAAGTTTCTCCCATAGAGCAGGGAGGGGTGTCCCAAGGCACCGTCCTCTTTAAAATGCACACATATGTATTTTTTTACACTGTAGTGAAATAGGGCAGGGACGCCTGACATGCTGCAATCCATGGAGTGGCAAAGATTCGGACGTGACTGAGCGACTAACACCTTCACTTTACTTTCTCTGGACATTGGTTGGGAGGGCTCCATTCTTGAGCTGACCCATCATGATATTTTAGGAGGTGGTGACCTTCAAGGATGTGGCCGTGGACTTCTCCCTGGAGGAATGGGAGCTGCTGGACCTTGGTCAGAGGAAGCTCTACAGAGATGTGATGCTAGAGACCTGTGGGAACCTGGCCTCTGTGGGTAAGACCAGCTGGTCCTTCTGTGTCTGTTAAGTCATGTTTGTTTAGCATCTAAACCATGCACATCAGGAACTATGCTAGGAAGTAGGGATTTACTGGCAAATGAGACATGCATGGTTCCTGCCCTTGTGGTGTCTCCTGTACAGCAAATGGTCCGATTCCTTAAGTATATGGCAGCCCGTGCCACTGTAGAAATGCATCTTAGCTGAGGTGTCGATAACATCTCTTGTTCCACTACCTGGAAAGCCCTTAAAAAATTTATGGACATTGTAATAAGTATAAAGCAATATCCATTGTGGTTTTGATTTGTGTTTTCCTAATGACTAGTGATATTGAGTATCTCTTCATGTGCTTACTGGGCCATTTGTATCTCTGAGGAAGTATATGATCATTTTTTAAATTAGGAAAATAAAATCTTTAGTTTGGTCTTTGTGTTACCTCTCCCGTGTCTCTTTCAGAAGCCTTGAGGAACCAGAGACCCAATTCAGGCTTTGAGGATGGCACCATATGCCTAGCATCAGGCTCTCAAGTCACCACTCTTTCTCTGTGGACGGCATATTCACTCTTTCAACCAGTGGTATCTTTCCACTTGGAGCAAGGAGAAGCCATGTGGATGGCAGGGAAAGGAACTCTGCCAGCTTCACGTTCAGGTGAGAAGCAGGCAGATATGGGCCACTGGGATGGGACAGCATCTGGGGACTCCTGGTCAGAGGTCCCTCCACAGAGGGCCTAATTGTCTAAGTAGAAGGCTGAGGTCCTTGGCTGTTCCTTCCCACGTGCCTTTAGTTTATCCCCCAGCAACCTTCTGCCGTGAACTACCTTCCACTAACCCTCTTTAGGTGCAGAGAAAAACATCCCTTTTCTTTCTGGAAGCCATTCTACCTGTGTTTCCTCTTTCATCTCTTGCCTCTCTGCTTTCTTGAAAATTCTTTCCACTGCCATTCTTTTTTTTTTCCTCCTCACTCTGATTTTTTTTTTTTTTAATTTTATTGGAGTCTAGTTTATGTATGTTTTGTGTTAGTTTCAGGAGTACAGCAAAGTGTTTCAGTTATACATATACATGTATCTATTCTTTTTCAGATTCGTTTCCCATATAGGTTATTATAGAATATTGAGTAGTGTTCCCTGAGCTATACAGTAGGTCTTTGTTAGTTATCTATTTTATATATAGTATTGTATATATGTCATTCCTAATCTCCCAATTTATCCCTCCTCCACACCTTTTCCCTCATAACCATAAGTTTGTTTTTTCCATCTGTGACTCTATTTCTGTTTTGTAAATAATTTCATTTCTACCATTTTTTTAGATTGCACATAAGAGCGATATCACATATTTGTCTTTCTCTGACTTACTTCACTCAGTATGACAATCTTCAGGTTCATCCACGTGGCTACAAATGGCATTATTTCATCCTTTTTTATGGATGAGTGATATTCCAGTGTATATATGTACAACATCTTTATCTATTCATCTGTTGATGAGCAATTTAGGTTGTTTGTATGTCTTGGCTATTGTGAATAGTGCTGCTGTGAACATTGGGGTGCATGTATCTTTTCAAACTATGGTTTTCTCCAGGTAAATGCCCAGGAGTGGGATTGCTGGGTCATATGGTAGCTCTATTTTCAATTGTTTAAGGAACCTTCTTACTGTTCTCCATAGTAGATGCACCAATTTACATTCCCACCAACAGTGTAGGAGGGTTCCCGTTTCTTCACACCCTCTCCAGCATTTATTATCTGTAGATTTTTTTTGATGATGGCCATTCTGACTGATGTGAGCTGGTACCTCATCATAGTTTTGATTTGCATTTCTCTAATAATTAGTGATGTTGAGCATAATTTTTTTGGGGGGGAGGGGGGCATGCTGCACAACTTGCAAGACCTTAGTTCCCTGACCAGAGATTGTACCCAGGCCTTTGGCAGTGAGAGCATTAAGTCCCAACCATTGAACTGCCAGAGAATTCACAATGTTGAGCATCTTTTCATGTACTTTTTGCCATATGTCTTTCTTGTTCCCTCTGCAATCTTATTCCCCTTTCTTTCCACATTTACTTTTTGCTCCACAAGCATACTGATCCATCTTTCCTTCACCTTGCCTTCCTCCATGTTAAAAGCTGATGTTTGAACATGAATCCACAGGTCCCTCATATATGTTGGAAATGCTTTTTTTGTTGTTGTTGAAAATAATTTTGTCCTACTATTCTTAAGTTAGAACTTTCTTCTCCCTACCCCCCACCCAACCCTCAATTTATTTCAGATTGGGAGACTAAACTGAGAATCCAACAGTCAGTTTACAAGAAGGTGGTTTTGGAGGAAGAACCACTTGAGGGTATGAATATTATAAAGCTCCCCAGACAGGACTGGGGTTATGCTGAATCTGAGGGGAACTGTGAAGACTCCCAGAGGCTTTTGAGGCAAATGGGGTACCCCCAGATAGAAGCATTTTCTCAAGAGAAGGCTATTGACTGGTATGAATTTGGGGAAAACTGTAACCTGAGTTCAGACCTTGTTTTATCACGAGATTCTATAGGAAGACATTTTTATGACTATGACTTAGCTATTGCAAGTTTGGTATCTGATCCATTCTTAAACCATCATCAGATGGGATATCCAGACCAGAGACCTTGTAAAAGTATTAAATGTGGAAAAGATCTCGGCCAAAATATTCACCTTATTCCACATGAAAGAACTCAAATGGGGGAGAGAATTTCTGCATATGCAGAAAGTGGGAAATCATTTAATCATGGTATGGCAATTACCATACAAAAGAGAATCAATACAGTGGAGAAACCCTATGAATGTCACCAGTGTGGGAAAGTATTTAACCGGAGGCATTCCCTGAGTGAGCATCAGAGAATCCACACAGGAGAGAGACCATTTGAGTGTCAGGGATGTGGGAGAGCCTTTACACACAGCTCAACCCTCACTCGGCATTTGAGAACTCATACTGGAGAGAAGCCTTATGCATGCCATGAATGTGGGAAAGCCTTCAACAGGATTTCATCTCTTACCCAACATCAGAGGATCCACACAGGGGAAAAGCCCTATCAATGTGAAGACTGTGGGAAATCCTTCTGCCAGAGTTCTTACCTGATCTTGCACAAGAGAACGCACACAGGCGAGAAACCCTATGAGTGTAATGAATGTGGAAAAGCCTTCAGTGACCGTTCATCTCTCAACCAACATGAACGAACTCACACTGGCAAGAACCCTTATGAGTGTAATAAGTGTGGAAGGGCCTTCAGCCAGAGGTCTTCCCTGGTTCGGCATGAGAGAACCCACACTGGAGAGAAGCCATATCTCTGTAATGAATGTGGAAAAGCCTTCAGCCAGAGCTCCTCCCTTATCACACACCAGAAAACTCACAATAGTCAGAAAACCTATAAAATAATTGATTGTGGGAAAGCTTTCTACCAGAGCAGCCACCTTGTTGGATTTTAGAGCTTGCTTGCTGCTTTGTGATGTACTGTTTAGCACTCTACCCTGTAGGTATGTTCAGACTTTGACCCTCTGATGTACTGTTTGTGAAGAAGTAGGCTTAGTCCTCATTCTTGAAGGAAAGCACTGAAGTCCAGATCTGAGAAGGGACCTTATAAGGGGGAGAAATTTCCATTAAACTATGCCCAACAAGTGCCACCCTCTTGGAAAAGATCAGTAAATGGATTTGGAATTTGCTGAGAATTACCATATTAATTTAGTTGTTCAAACAAAGGATATTATGTTTCAACTTTTTGTTTCAATAATCTGTTTTAATATTTTGCTTAATCATTTTGCCTTTCTTGGTCACTTAGCTAGGTCCTGACTTGTCTCACACACTACTATAGCAATGCAGAGTGTATGCTAAGATAGAAAATGCTACCATAATTGAAAAGGACACATGTACCTCAATGTTCATTGCAGCACTATTTACAGTAACTAAGACATGGCACTCACCTAGATGTCCATCAACAGATGAATGGATAAAGAAGTTGTGCTACATATACACAATGGAATATTACTCAGCCATAAAAAGGAACACATTTGACTCAGTTCTAATAAGGTGGATCAACCTAGAGCCTATTATACAGAGTGAAGTAAGTCAGAAAAACAAATATCATATATAAATGCATATATATGCAATCTAGAAAAATGGTACTGATGAACCTATCTGCAGGACAACAATAGAGACACAGACATAGAAAACAGACTTTGGACATAGGAGTGGAAGGAGAGGGTGGGACGAATTGAGAGAGTAGCATTGAAACATATACATTACCATATGTAAAATTAGATAGCCAGCGGGAATTTACTATATGATGTAGGGAGCTCAAATCCAGTGCTCTATGACAACCTAAAGGGATGGGATGGAGTGGGGGGTGGGAGGAAAGTTCAAGAGGGAGGGGACATATGTACACCTATGACTGATCCATGTTGGTATGAGGCAGAAGCCAACACAATAAGGTAAAGCAATTATCCTCCAATTAAAAATAAATTTAAATAAAAATAAATATTCAAGTAGAAAAAGAAAGAAAATACTTTGGATGCAAGGTGAAAGGAAAGAATGCAAAGTAGTATGTGTAATTCTATCCAGTGAAGTCAAAATGTATACATACATGGGAAAAGGCCTAACAGTGATGTGGAGAAATGAATTGAGTTTTATTTGTTAGGGTCGTGTGATTATGTGTGATTTCCTGCCTCTGACATTTCATTTTGTATTGCTAGAATCATTTTGACAATAAGAAAAAAGCAAACGACTCCAAGGGTTATTGAGTTTCAGTGATCAGTTGGAGGCGGACTATGGATACCAAGATGTCAATACAATGAAGTAGGTCTTGGGACACAGAAGTGAAGTGACCTTTGGTGGCCTGAGGGGAAAGTCCCAACTGTGAGATCTACTTTCCAGAGTGTGAATATGCATCACCCTCATCATTAACATTTATTGGGTCCTTACTATATTCCCAGCACCACTCGAACTCCTGCATGTGTTCTCTCATTTTATCTTCTCAAAAACAGTGTGAGATAGTAACTTTTCATATCCTCTTATTACAAAAGGAGAAACAGAAATAAGGTACCCTACCCAAACTCACCCAACTAGCAAGTAGTGGGATCTGGATTTGAACTTGAGCTGGCTATACCAGGCCAATGTTGTATTTGAAAGGAGGGATGCAAGGGAGCTGTCTTTTCCCAAATTGTCCCTTAAAAAAAATCACTGAAATGTCATGTGACTCTTCTTCTTTCCCTGGAACTAGCAAGGGAGACTATGAGGGAGATCTCCAGTCAGCTCTTCTCCCACCTGAGTTGGACCTGATCATGTGAATATTATTGCCTTTCCCTAAAGTAAAGCTCCTCTGTCTGGGGTCTGTGTAGACCCAACTTGGTTGATGGATATGTTTAAGGGCTCTGTGAACAAAAGTGAAAGTGAAAGTTGCTCAGTTGTGTCTGACTCTTTGCAACCCCATGGACTATACAGCCCATGGAATTCTCCTGGCCATTCCCTTCTCCAGTGGACCACATTTTGTCAGAACTCACCACCATGACCTGTCCGTCTTGGGTGGCCCTACACGGCATGGCTTGGTTTCATTGAGTCAGACAAGGCTGTGGTCCATGTGATTAGACTGGTTAGTTTTCTGTGATTGTGGTTTCAGCCTGTCTGCCCTCTGATGCCTTCTCTTAGCACCTACCATCTTACTGGGGTTTCTCTTACCTTGGATGTGGGGTATCTCTTCATGCCGCTCCAGCAAAGCACAGCCACTGGTCCTTAACTTGGATGTGGGGTATCTCTTCACGGCTGCTCCAGCAAAGCGCAGCTGCTGCTCCTTACCTTGGACGTGGGGTATCTCCCATGGCCACCACTATTGACCTTGGACATGGGGTATCTCCTCTTAGCTGCTCACTGCTCCAGCACTGAACAGCTGCTGCTTGCCACTCCATGTATATGTAGGTATACATATATCCCCTCCTTCTTGAACCTCCCTCCCACTCCCAACGCCCCTCTCCCCATGTCTACTCCTTTGAATTTCCAAAACTTATTGAGGCATGCTGTGTGCCTTACCAAGTGGCCAACTTGTAGAAGTATTTAATAGATCTTGAGGAGCTGTATGCAGTTTTTATGATTTGGATCCTGGCATCTTTATTACATCACCCTTGTTAATCAATGTTTCTCAAACTTCTTGTCAGGAGGTTCAGATTTAATAAGTGGGAGTTGGAGCCCAGTAATGTGCATTTTTAACTACCACACCAGTTGGTTTCACTGATGCTCCTTCTTTTTCAGAGACACTTAGAGAAACACTGCTTATCCTTAATTATCCTCAGATTGTTGATTGAAAGATCATGAGCTCAAGATAATTAACTTACTGTGACCTATTGCTATTGTGCTTAATTTCCCTTGGTATTTTCTGTTGTTTTTCTTCTTTTTTGTCCTGTTTTTTATTTATTTATTTTTGTTTTCTTTTACTTGGGATAAATAATTCATGACAGGTCTTCACTGTGAATTATACCCTTTATCATGTTGAAGTGATCTCTTTGTCTGCTTTAATTAATAGCACCCCCCCCTGCTTTTTAGACAAAATTAATCCGTTAATTTTTCACTTCCTTGAATTCCCACTT
This sequence comes from Giraffa tippelskirchi, assembly GCF_054371585.1. Taxonomy (NCBI): domain Eukaryota; kingdom Metazoa; phylum Chordata; class Mammalia; order Artiodactyla; family Giraffidae; genus Giraffa; species Giraffa tippelskirchi. The sequence continues at coordinate 97,086,303 of NC_137280.1, read as the reverse complement.
TTAAAATCCCATTTCCTTCAATTTTAGCATAAAATTGTAATTTGTTCTAAGATTCTTCTCTTAGTGGATATATTTATGCCAATCACTGCTATAATAGATGTTATTGGCTTTAATTCTCCTAATATGTTTTGTCATTTCCCTTCTTCTGACACTTTTTTTCCTTTCTGTCTTTTACTCTGTTGTCTGTACTGGTGGATTTATTTCTTTTCTGATCGTTTATTAAAATTGCTTTCATATCTTTTGGCACTTTAAAAAATTGGACTAAACATTATAATTAAACTCATATTGTAATTTATCAACATTAAGCAGTTTTTGAAGGATGTAAAAGTCAAGTTGTAGAGTATGTATAATATAGTGACTTTTAAAAAAGTATTTATTTGGCTGCACTGGGTTTTAATTGCAGCATGAGGGATCTCTGATCTTCGTCATGGCATACAGGCTCTTTAGTTGTGGCATATGAACTCTTATTTGCAGCCTGTGGGATCTTAGTTCCCCAATCAGGAATCGAACCCAGGCCTCCTGTATTGGAAGTGCAGAGTCTTAGCCACTGGGCTACCAGGGAAGTCCAGTATAATGGTATTTTAATGAAATTTGAAAATGTTATATATAGTGAATGGATCTATGTGTATGGCATGGCAATAATAAACACCAAATTTGTGATGATGATTTTTCCTGGGAAGAAACAGAGGGTAATTGGGTCCGGGAGGTAATACACAGGGCATTTGAACTCTATCTGCAATGTTTTCTTTCTTTCAAGAAAGCTGATAGAAGGAGTTCCCTGGTGGTCCAGTGGTTACGACTCCATGCTTTCACTGCTAAGGGCTGGGATTCAGTCCCTGGTCAGGGAACTAAGATCTTGCAAGTTACAGGGTGTGGTGCAAAAAAAAAAAAAAAATCTAATAGAACATGTGGTAAGTGTGTAGGATTTAATAGAGCTTAGCAGGAGATACATAAGTATTCAAGACATTATTCCCTGCCTATGCTGTATGATTCCATGCTCAATCGTGTCTGATTCTTTGCGATCCCATGGACTATAGCCCACCAGGCTCCTCTGTCCATGGGATTCTCCAGGCAAGAATACTGGAGTGGATTGCCACTTCCTTCTCCATTGTATTACTGAAATGTTTCACAATAGGTTTTAAATGCTCCCCCTTCCCTCTATGTTGTGGTTATTATTAATATGTGCCTCCATGAGGAATGCAGAAATCAACTATGGATACTTATGGTTTGGGATAAAATTTCTAGTCAGAACATCATCTCTGCAAAAAATGCTACATTTCAAGAACAAATATGCAGAGATGTTCTCTGCACACTGGTCCCATGACTCAGAGGTACTGTAATGTTAGCAGAGCCACGTTGAAGGAGCACATGGAAGGTTCAAAACTACCTCAGGAAAGATAAACTTGGAAGAGGAGTTATTTGTGCCATTTACTAAGCTACTGTCTCTCCTTCAGACCCATGCTATGAGTTACCTGTTGCTGCTGTAACAAATTATCACATAGTTAGTGATTTAAAACAGCCAGTTTATTCTTATCACAGTTCTGGAGGTCAGAAGTCCAAATTCAAAGCGCCAGCAGGGCTGTCCCTCCAGAGGCTCCAGGGGAGCACTGGCTCCTGCATTTTCCAGCTTCTAGAGGCACTGCATCCCTGGCTCACGGCCGGCCCTTCCCTCCATCCTCATAGCCAGCAGCGCAGCATCTCCTGTCTCTCTCTGCCTCTGACCATCCCCCTCCCTCTTATAAAGACCCTGTGATGACACTGGTGCCCCCTGGGGAATCCAGGGTCATCCCCGTCTCAGGGACCTTAACATAATTTTTCCTGCAAATTTACAACCTAAGGTGACATTCACAAGTCCTGGTGGTTAGGATGTGGACATCTTCGGGGACCTTTATTCTGCTGGTTGCACCTACCCTTTGATGAAAGAGGAAAGTGAAAAAAGCTGATTCAAAACTCAACGTTCAAAAAGTAAGATCACAGCATCTGGTCCCATCACTTCATGGCATTAAATGGGGAAACAATGAAAACAGTGACAGACTTTATTTTCTTGGGCTCCAAAATCACTGCAGATGGTGACTGCAGCCACAAAATTAAGATGCTTACTCCTTGGAAGGAAACCTATGATAAACCTAGACAGCATATATAATAAAGCAGAGACATCACTTTGCAGACCAAGATCCTTAGTCAAAGCTATGGTTTTTCCAGTAGTCATGTACAGATGTGAGAGGTGGACCATAAAGAAGGCTGAGTGCCAAAGAACTGATGCTTCTGAATTGTGGTGCTGAAGAAGGCCCTTGAGAGTTCCTTGGACTGCAAGATCAAACCAGTCTATCCTAAAGGAAATCAAGCTTGAATATTCATTGGAAGGACAGATGCTGAAGCTGAAGCTCCAATACTTGGGCCACCTGATGAGAAGAGCTGACCCACTGGAAAAGACCCTGATGCTGGGAAAGATTGAGGGCAGGAGGAGAAAAGGAAGACAGAGGATGAGATGGTTGGATGGCATCACCAACTCAATGGATATGAGTTTGAGCGAACTCTGGGAGATAGTGAAGGACAGGGAAGCCTGGCATGCTGCAGTGCATGGGGTCGCAGAGTCGGATACAACTTAGCTGAACACCAAGAGCCCTTCAATTTTTAGCTTTGTGATGTGGGTGGAAACACTGCGAAGCTGGTTCTGCTTTGCCAGCAGCTTCTGACAACTGGAGGGAGGGTGGAAGGCTGGAGACGGGAGAGGGATTTGTCTACACTGCCCCTTTCACTTCCTGCATGTTTGAGGAATAATATCCCAGCGTGGCCTGAATATAGCTTGCATCACCCCTCCTTTTCCTCAGATGACCACACCTGTTACTTTTCTCTCTTGTGACAATGGGTGTTTTGTGAAGCATTCAGAAGACAGCCTCGTTTTTTACCTTAACATGAAATGGCATATTTGTTATGTGTGATGCTCACAGAATACATCTCTGAACATGTTATGGCAAACAAACAGGAGTGCTTGAGGAGGGTCATGCCATCACCCAATCTTAAGTTCATGCGTGCTTAGTCATGTCCGACTCTTTGTGACTCGTGGACTGTAGCCCACCAGGCCCCCTAATACTGGAGTGGGTAGCCATTCCCTTCTCCAGGGGATCTTCCCCACCCAGGGATAGAAGCTCTGTCTCTTACATTGGCAGAAGGATCCTTTACCACTTGAGCCCATTGGGAGGTAGGCTTCTAAATTTATGCCTATTTACTGAAACTCAGCATGCATCATTAATCCATATTTTTAAAAGCATATATTTGTAATAGTTTATAAATTCAGTATTTTTGCCTTGAAGCTTTTTTATACGTTAATTTTCTTAACACTCATTTTTATGAAAGCGTCTAAAACCTTTTTGAAAACCCTATAAAAAGGAATTTTAATTGTATTTATTTTTTGGCCATGCTGTGACTTACAGGGTTTTTAGTTTCTCAACCAGGGAATGAATATGGGCTGGTGGCAGTGAGAGCGCAGTCCTAACTACTGGGCCACCAGGGAATTCCCTAAAAAGGAATTTTAAAAATTCTGTCTGTAAATTAAATGACAAGCAATATCAGAGTTTGGACATACACTTAACATCAAATGAGAATGTTTTCTGAAAGAAGCAGGCATATTAAATGCATTAGATGTTTAGCACCCATCTAGTAAGTTTATTAAGAGTTTTCAGTTCCATCACAAATTTATATAAGCATTTTTGGTTGTTGTTTTATATCAGTTAAGGTAGGAATTCAATTGCCTCAGGGATATCATAGCCTTAAAAAACCTTTAAAAAAAATATTGAGGCAAAAAACACGTGGATTTCCCTGGTGGCTCAGCAATAAAGAATCAGCCTGCAATGCACGAGACAAGGGTTTGATCCCTGGGTCAGGAAGAGCCCCTGGAGGAGGAAATGACAACCCACTTCAGTATTCTTGCAGGGACAACCCCATGGACAGAGGAGCCTGGTGAGCTATAGTCCATAGGGTCCCAAAGAGTTCGACAGGACTGAGCAACTGAGCATGCAGGAGGCAAAACACACATAACATGAAATTTACCATCTTAACCATTTTTAAATGTCAGCTTCTAACAGAATTGTGTCTCACAGATAGCACATTGAGGTCCAAACAGAGCCAACCCTTCATTCTTAAACACCTGCACTCTAAGGTTGCTACTGCTGCTGCTAAGTTGCTTCAGTCATGTCCGACTCTGTGCGACCCCATAGATGGCAGCCCACCAGGCCCCCCCGTCCCTGGGATTCTCCAGGCAAGAATACTGGAGTGGGTTGTCATTTCCTTCTCCAATGCATGAAAGTGAAAAGTGAAAGTGAATTCGCTCAGTCGTGTCCAACTCCTACCCACCCCATGGACTGCAGCCTACCAGGCTCCTCCGTCCATGGGGTTTTCCAGGCAAGAGCACTCTAAGGTTACTTTATGGATATTTATTATAATTATTTATGGCTGCATTTAACAAACTTTTCATTCTGTTTGATGCTATTTACACTACTGTTGTATAAAGGAAGCTAATGACAGGAAAAGTCCCACCAATAAATAAATAATCTTCATTTAATTGTGATTTACCTTAAGAACTGTGTGATGATCCACTCTTCCTGAGAAGATTCAAAGGCCAACATGCTTTTTCGATGGCTCTGATACTTTTTTTTTTTTCACTGCTCGGCATGATTTTTATTTTTTTATTTTATTTTATTTATTTATTTTTTTAATAAATTTATTTATTTTAGTTGGGGGCTAATTACTTTACAATATTGTAATAGTTTTTGCCATACATTGACATGAATCAGCCATGGGTTTACATGTGTTCCCCTTCCTGGACCCCCCACCCACATCCCTCCCCATCCCATCCCTCTGGGTCATCCCATTGCCCCGGCCCTGAGCCCTTGTCTCATGCATCGAACATGGAATGGTGTTCTGTTTCACATATGATAATATACATGTTTCAATGCTATTCTCCCAGAACGTCCCACCCTCACCTTCTCCCTCAGAGTCCATAAAATTGTTCCATGCATCTGTGTCTCTTATTCTGACTCGCATATAGGGTTATCGTTACCATCTTTCAAATTCCATATGTATGCATTAGTATACTGTATTGTTGTTTTTCTTTCTGGCTTACTTCACTCTGTATAATGGGCTCCAGTTTCATCCATCTCAGTAGAACCGATTCAAATGTATTTTTTTTAATGGCTGAGTAATATTCCATTGTGTATATGTACCACAGCTTCCTTATCCACTCGTCTGCTGATGGACATCTTGGTTGCTTCCATGTCCTGGCTATTGTAAACAGTGCTGCGATGAACTGGCTCTGATACTTAAGGGTCGCCAAGAGGCTAGGAATGAAAAGTGTTTCTAACGATTAAAAAAAAAAAGGTGGTATTAAGTACATTCACACTATTATACAATACTACACCCTTTTCATTTTCAAAATTCTCTGGGAATATTCTAAAAACCCCATCAAACATAAATTTCCCTGCAGTGCCAAATGCACAGCTGAGGACCGTGATGTCTCACACCTGCGGATATGCTGAGATCAGTCCTGCACGGAGATGGGGCCTGGAAGTCTGACCTCCAACGGGGGACAGTGCCTAGGTTGCTGACCTCAAGGCCCAGTAGTGAGGACGGGGACGAAGGGCGGGGCCTCCGCGTGTCAAAAGTCACACGTCAAAATCAAGCAAGACCCCCACTTGCAGAGTGTGATGTTATTTTACACTGAGCGTCTTTGTTCTTAAATAAAAGGCATGTTTCCATGGTGACCTTGATCCCTGCCCCACCTCCCGGCCCCGGAGGTCACCAGACCCCCTCCTCACCCACCCCGTCCAGTCCTCTCTAGTGTCGGTTCCGGACAGGTATGCCCCTTGCGAAAACTGAGTCAGGCCTTCGGGTCCAGGAGGAGGACTTGGGAGGGCTCGCCAGCAAGCGAGTTCTGCTCAGACCCCTGGGCTAGTGGACAGTATCCCTAAGCCTGCTGCTGCTAAGTCGCTTCAGTCGTGTCCGACTCTGTGCGACCCCATAGACGGCAGCCCACCAGGCTCCCCCGTCCCTGGGATTCTCCAGGCAAGAATACTGGAGTGGGTTGCCATTTCTTTCTCCAGTGCACGAAAGTGAAAAGTGAAAGTGAAGTCTCTCAGTCTTGTCCGACTCTTCGAGACCCCATGGACTGCAGCCCACCAGGCTCCTCCGTCCATGGGGTTTCCAGGCAAGAGTACTGGAGTGGGGTGCCATTGCCTTCTCCATCCCTAAGCCTAGTCACTCAATAAGTCAGTGGGCGGGAAAAATCAGAGGCGCTTGGGCGGGGCCGGAGAATTGTCCAATCAGGGGCACAAGGGGGCGGGTCTCGGAAAACCTTCCAGTCAGGAGCCCCGGCAGTAAAAATGTTCGAAGATTGCCCAATCAGACCGGTGAGGTGTGAAGCATCTCCCAGTCATAATCCCGGACGAAGAGAGTGTCAGGAGCACCGTCCAATCAGGGCCGGGGGCGGGCACGCTTGCTGCCCGAGTGCGGGTAGTTCTCTGGGGGCCTTGGCGCTGCTGCGCCCCTGCCCGGCGGCCTCAGGTGTCAGGTCCCTGTGACTCTCACCTGCCCGGGCCGCGGGGAGGACTCCCGGGAGAGCCCGGAGCCGGGAAGAGATGGTGAGTGAGCGGGGCCGGGCCCAACATCGGGAAGGGCTGATTTGAACCGGCTAGAAGCGGTCCCGGGGTGGGGTCCCGTCGTCCTGTCCGGTCCCCGCGTGTGTGTCAGCGGTCTCAGAACTACCCGGGTGACCCAGATGTTCACAGCTGCCTTCCGCACAGAGCCCCGAGAACACCAGCCCCTGGTCGGTTCCTCCCAGCGGACAATGTGCAGGAGCGGACGGGGAGCTTGGGGAGACCTGCTTGGGGACCTTGGACTGGGAGGGGTCACCTGGTAGGTCCTCGGTCCTGAGTGACCCCAACTCCAGCCCTCATTTCTTGGAGGGACACTAGTTGTCAGCTGACCGGACGCCTGAGGGGGAAAGACAAATAATTCCTGACCCGTGGGTTCCCACAAGGGAAGTGAGAAAAACTAACGCCAAGGTCAAGGAAAGCGCATTACCAGGTGGGGCAGCACCCCTTAAACCGCCACCCCCGCCCCAAGCAAAATGCACAGGCGACACAGAGGGGACACTGCTGGTGTCCTTTGTTCAGAGAGCACTTCAGTGAGCGATGGGGGAGGGGTGCCCCACGTGGTGGCGTGGCTGCACTTGACCCTTGGGTCATCTTTGTCTGGGGACCAGTACAGCGCTGCCTCTCCCTGGGTTTGTTACCTTGAAAAGATGTGTTCGCTTACTGGAACCTCAGATTTTCAGCAAATGTAAAATACATCTAATTAATACAGCGGGAAACAGAAAATAAAATATTTTCAAAGGGGTGAGTTACAGAAGAGAAAAAAAGGAATTATCTTCCATTCCGTTTGTTAAACATTCTTTTAAAATCACCTGTCTGTGGTAAGTTTCTGAGGTCTGTCCCTTTGAGTTAACAAATGGAATTCTGGGGCATAGCCTCCAAAGTTCTGGGGAAAAGCATGTCAGAGAAATAGAGATTTCCCTTCCTGTACAGCTGCAGAGAAGTGAAGGAAATACCACATAGCATGATAGGTAAAGACGGTGAAGATTCACCCAAAAATATCAGTTACTTAATTTGTGACAGTAGATGCTATTGTTGTTTATTATCTGCAATACACTTTGCTTAAATCTGCAGTAAATTGTATATTATCCTTGAAAACCTGTGGGTATACATGGATCTTACTTAAACACCAGTTTGTCCTGTCCTTTGTGTCGAAGTGTCTGTCATTTCTGCTTGGCTCTCAGTGGCTGCGCTGTAGTGAATCAGGTCTCCTTTTAGACACTGGTCTGCTTTGGACTCTGTTCCTTAAGGTAGATCTAATGGCCCATTCCTCTGCCAATTCATCCTGTCGGGAGTGCTGCTGCTTTAAAATCCTTGCAGTGTGCCAGGCAGTTTCTCTCCTGGTTCTTCAGAATATTTTGACTGTTTAGGGGCATTTGTTCTCATTAGGATGGAAAATTAGTATTTGTTAAATCCTAAAAAAAAAAATCTGTTTGGGGATTTAATGGGATTTTATAAAGATCCTAGGTCTGTCTTGGGAGGATTGATATTTTGGTAACACTGATTTCTTTGTAAGAATGTGTGCCATCTTGTCATTTATTTCATTTTTCTTTGTTACTATCGTTAGTGTTTTTAAATTTTTCTATTTCTTTTTTTTTTAATGCATTATTTATTTATTTGGCTTCACGCATCTCAGTTGCAGCATTCGGGATATTTTAGTTGTGGCATGCGGGATCTAGTTCCCTGACCAGGAATTGAACCCGGGCTCCCTGCATTGGGAGCTAAAAGTCTTAGCCACTGGACTGCCAAGGTAGTCTAGTTATTAGGTTCTTTTTATAGACTTCATTAAACTTATTTGGTACTACTTCAATTTGGTTTTTACCATGGTGTGTGTTATCTTTTCAAAGTGACCTTTCCAGGGTCTTCCCTGGTGGTCCATTGGTTAAGATTCTGCACTTCCAACGCAGTGTATTGGGTTTGATTCCTGATCAGGGAAATAAGATCCCACATGCTGCATGGTGTGGTCAAAAAATAAAGTGACCTTTCCAATTTGCTGTTGCTTTTAATTAGAAAGGTAATGAAATTTATATTGAGTTTTTATCCTGAGATCTTGTTCAGTATCTTATTCTATGATTATCGTTTTGTTCTGTTAGTGTCATAAATGTACAGTTGTTTGAGTTAGACATTGAGACAACCTGTTTTCTAGTATTGCACATTTGTGCATTTTCTGGACTGGATCGCTAGTATAATGTTGACTAAGAGTTCAGCTGGCCACACTTCATTTGTATCTAATTGTCTTGGAGAAAACAGTGAACTTCATACAGTTTATATGTTCTTTTATTTTTTTTTTGAATTTTTTTTCTCACCTGTTTTCCTTTATCTAATCATGCATATTACCATCTGAGTGTTTTTTTATGAATGACTGTTGAATATTATAAAATGGCTTTCAGCAATGCTAAGATGATTAGAGGTAATTCCTATGAGTTGATTATAGTGTTTTCTGTTGTATAAGATAACATCAGTGCAGGAAAATGCATATGACATATATAGTTGACAGAAATATTGAAGAAAAAAAAATCCTCTGTGAAATGAAACTCAGCCCTCAATGCAGAACCAGCTTTCATACCAGACTGGAAATGAACCCAAATGACAGGCCCCTCACTCTCCAAATTCAACCAGTATGTTGAATATGTTGAATTATATCAAGATATATATGTGTTTGCGTGCTTGTGTGCTCAGTCATGTCCAACTCTTTGCGACCCCATGGACTGTAGCCTGCCAGGCTCCTCTGTCCATTTCTAGGCAAGAAAACTGGAGTAGGTTGCCATTTCCTTCTCCAGGAAATCTTTGGGACCTGGAGGGGGTGGGGAACCCAAGTTGCCTATGTCTCCTTTATTGCAGGCTCTCTAGGGTTCTTTTTATAAGGGTACTAATCCCATCCCTGGTCAGCTCCATAAGGCTCCACCTCCAAACACCATCACCTTGGGGATTAGGTTTCAACCTGAATTTGGTGGCGGAGGACACAGGCCCTCAGCCCACGGTAGTCCCCAAGACCACCCTGGGTTCAGAGATTTACTTGGTGGCTCCCCGGCTTCAGTGTGTAGCCGTGCTCACAGCTCTGATTTCTGACTGTGGGAATAAAGCAGAGTCAGCAGGAGAAAGGTGCCCAGGCCAGTTCCTGAGGAGACTGAGTGCAGGATCCCAAGGGTTCCCCACTCCCCGCCACAAAATCACACAGGGCAGGCTTCCTCCCTCCACCCCCCTGGCCTGTGGTGACAACGTGGGTGACGTGCCATCCACCCAGGACACTAATGAGAAGCTCAGTTACCAGGACTGTTGTGTTGGGCTGGTCATGTAGACACACCCTGTGATTAGTCCAAACTGAGATTCCAGACTTCCAGAAGGAAAGCTGATCTTCAGCATAAACCGTATTATTAGCATAAAAGGGCAGAGAAGCCACTGCTGTCAGGGTGGTAAGAATGCTGCCCAGACCCAAGTTCCCACATGCCAGCAGAAGGCCAGCCCTGCATGCCAGGCTAAAGAAAGGCTGGACAGCCCCTTGCCCTTCGCTTTGTCTAAACTTTTGCTTCAGCTCTAGGAACTGGTTTAACTTTTTTCCTCCTAATGCAGTACAGTCTTCTAACTTTTTCTCCCCACCCAAAGCTCACTTTTGGGAACTTGAGGGGTGTTTCACCTCCTGCCCAGAAGAGAGCAAAAATCAGAGATGTCACCTGGGCTGGACTTTGATTGTCCTCTCACTTGGCCAGCATGGCCATTGGCAGCTGGTATATTCAGTGAGCTGGCCCTCCTGGAGTTGGATTGCTCATTTTCACCTCGATCAACTTTTAACCTCACAGCAGACAGCTCAGTTGCCCTTTCACACCCCAGATGACCCCATCGTCGTCTGCTCCTCCTTCTTCCTCCACTTCCCAGACAGTGCTTTTCTCATATTTTAGTGAGTCTGGATTGTTTCAGCAAATCCCACTTCTGATGTGTCTGGTGACCACAGAACCACCTGTGGTCCTGCAGATAGGACTCACGTGACTCAGCACAAAGTTGTACTCATTACTAGAATTTATCACAACAAAAGGACAAAGCAGACTCAGCAAAGGGAAAAGGCCCATGAGGAGAAATCTGAAGAAAACCAGGTGCAGGCTTTTAAGAGTCCTTTCCCAGTGGAGTCACACATAACACACCTCACAGCCCAGGTTGTGGCAGCACGTGAAATACTATTCTCTGGAGGCTCATTAGGGACTCAGTGCCCTGGGGTTTTTATTGACAGCTGATCTTGTAAGCATCCTGTGCCCAGCACAGACCCAAAGCCCAGATGCCCAAACAAGCAGCAGGTGCTCAGCATTAACTATCAGTTTAGAGACAGGGAATAATAATTATGGTGGTGTGAAACCTTCAAAAATTAAGTTCCCAGACGCCAGCCAAGGCCAACTTTGCCTCCTCGCCAGCAGTCATTGCCAGGGATCAAGTTAAGGTTTGCAGTGTTCACTCTTTTCCTGCACGTTCAGTAGAGGAAACACTACAGGCAGCTGTATCAGGAGCAACTCACCTGACTCGAGAAGCTCCTGCACAATAGGGATATTCCTGTTATGCTGCTGCTCTGTTGAATAGGTACTAAATTCTGGCATCAGAATTGTTGCAGAAGAGTGTTTTCTTTCCTCTGCTCATGGAATGTCACTGGGTTGATGAACTTTAGAAACAAAACAAAACAGGGCTTAAGGGAGGCATGCAGCTCAGTGGTTCCTGTGCTTAGGAGTTGGCCCGACTTGCTCATGTGCCCACCGGGGGAGGGACATGGACATAAGAGAAACTGAGAGTGCAGCCTCTAGGTTGGTTTGTGTGGAATCGCTGTCTCCTGGAACTTGAGGCAAGGCAGTGTTTCCTTTGTAGGAAGCCACTGGAATCCTTTATGTATTATGTAGTCAAGGGTAAATTCACTGTCAAATGTTTCTGATGTTAAAGTCCTTTGCAAAGTAGGACTCCTAACCTTTTCCTCAAGGTCATCAAGGGTACTCTTTTATGACTGCTGTAGAAGAGCATCATGGAATGTGTGTGGTGTGTGTGTGTGAGCTCAGAACTGCTGAGCAGCAGCACTGGCTCAGGAGTGTAGAGAATATATGGAATTCTTACTTCCTATCATCATGAAAATAGAGAAAAAGAGTAGAAACTGGGCTGGTGATAACTATTACACAGAAAAGTTAAAATTAATGCTTATTCCAAAGAAATATTTTATTCAGCCAGTTGGACTGTCCTTATGGCCTGGAGTTCTTCAAGACAATATGGCTAGCTGGCCCTTGCAGCGTGTTGGGTTCCCACAGGCCCATTGGCCTCTCATATTTGGTTGGGGGAAAAGAAGAAAATGTCCAGTCCTTCACTGTGCGTTTTTAAGAATTATTTATTTATTTTTGCCCATGCCGTGTGGCAGTGTGGGATCTTAGTTCCCTGACTAAAAATTGAACCTGTGCTCTATGAATTGCAAGTACAGAGTCCTAACCACTGGACTAGGGAAGTCCCACCTTCATTGTGCTTTTATTCCTTTGAACCTCATTCAAGCTGACCTTGAGCTTCATGTGCTTATGAATGGTGTGCTGTAGGAAGAAGCTATAAATTCTCTTGTGTCGCAAGGGGTTTGACAGTTCTTAAAATGCAAATATTGTAATGAACACATGTGTATGTATGGATGGGTCCCTTCACAGTTTACCTGAAACAATCACAGCATTGTTAATTGGCTGTGCATGCATGCTAAATCGCTTAGCCTGCCAGGCTCCTCTGTCCAGGAGATTCTCTAGGCAAGAATACTGGAGTGGGTTGCCATGCCCTCCTCCAGGGGATCTTCCTGACCCAGGGATTGAACCCATCTCTCTTACATCTCCTGCATTAATAGGTGGGTTCTTTGCCATTCACAGCACTTAGGAAGCCCTTAATTGGCTATACTGCAATACAAAATGTTTTTGGTGTTAAGAAAATAAAGTTTTAAAAAATGGAAATATTGTTTCATTTGTATAGTACTTTCATTTCTCCAACATGATCTGAATCCTTTGGTTAGAGAAGAGTAAGACTTGAAGTGGTCACAGAAGAAATGTAGAGGTAAGTTGAATGTGTTAGTGGCAGTGATTTAGTTGCTAGTCATGTCTGACTCTTGCAACCCCATGGACTGTAGCCTGCCAGGTGCCTCTGTCCATGAAATTCCCCAGGCAAGAGTACTGGAGTGGGTTGCCATTTCTTTCTCCAGGGGATCTTCCTGACCCAGGGATCAAACCCAGGTTTCCTGCATTGCAGGCAGTCCCCTGCTTTGCAGACGGATTCTTTACCAACTGAATCACTAATGTGTGAGGGTGGGAGTGTGGACATAAAGTTAGGAGGTGTGACGACTGAGTCACAGAGTGAGTGTTTGGTGACCACAAAATCTTGAGCTTCCTGTGACTTGAGCCCAATTGCTCAGTGTCGTGAATCGCATCCAAGCTCCTGCACATATCTTGGTTGTTTTAGGACTCGGTGGTCTTCGAGGATGTGGCTGTGAACTTCACCCTGGAGGAGTGGGCTTTGCTGGATTCTGCTCAGAAGGAGCTCTACAAAGATGTGATGCTGGAGACCTTCAGAAACCTGGCCTTAGTGGGTAAGAATGATGTCATTCTTTCACTTAGTTATTTAGAGACAAGCATATCTGGCACATCACTGTTCTGAGATATAGAATGTAGGAAGGAAATATGTTAACTAATAAGACAGATGTGGTCACAACTATCATAGAATCTACCCACAAAAAATGTGAATCTGTGTATTGAACTGAGTTTTTCTTTCTGTAAAGAAAGCTCCCTTAGTATCACTAGTAGATACAGGTTTCATGGGGCCTTGGAGGTCCCAGTAAGTTCTATTTTAGAACCTTGAGAGAATTTTACTGTGTTTATTAAAGTACTCACCATTTTGGCCCCATGTACTTGTTTTTGATGAAGTCTTGACACAGATAAATGCCTCAGTTTCTTTCTTGGCTATCAGGTACCTTATTTCTTGTAAAATTTGTTCCCTTTTTGCTTTCAGATGATGAGACTCAATGTAAGGCCAATGGCTCAGTTTCTCAGCTGGATATTTATGGGAATAAAATATCCAAAGAACATACAATATCAAAGTTCACTGGAAATGATTCCTGGCCCTTTGTCTTAGGAAAAATTTGGGAAGAACTCAGCATTGAAGATCAGTACAAATACCAGAGTAGACACCCGAGGTGAGTTGCACTCAGAGAAAGCAGTATTTCAGGAGGGAGTCTTAGCATGTCATGAAGTTTAAAAAGCAAACAAAGCACACGTAAGCCTAGGTCAGATTTGTTTATTCATAGATATTTTCATGAAGATTTTTTTTTAAATTGACATTGATGTTGTGTTAGAAACAGTTGAAAACAATCAGCTGGAGAGACCATGTTTAAGAAACACTTGTTTTTGTGATGGTTGCAGTTGAGCCCCCTTTCGTGGCATTGAGTTCATTCCACTTTAAAAGAAGTCAAATCAGTGAGAAAATTTACCCATTCAGTGAAATCCGTGAAAGTATAATCCTTGTGTGTGTGTGTGTGTGTGTGTGTGTGTGTGTGTGTGCTCAGTCATGTCTAACTCTTTGCAACCCCATGGACTGTAGCCCACCAGGCTCCTCTGTCCATGAAATTCTCCAGGAAAGAATACTGAAGTGGGTAGCCATTTCCTCCTCTAGAGGGTCTTCCCGACCCAGGGATTAAACCCATGTGTCTTTTGTGTCCTGCATTGGCAGGCAAATTCTTTATCACTGTACCACCTGGGAAGCCCTGTAATCCTTGTACTTACTAATAAATTATTATTAGTCAAACCATTTATAACATACTTCTCATGTTTAACAGAAATCATGTGGTGGAAAAACTCCATGAAAGTAATGATCAGTGTGGGGAAAGCTTCAGTCAGATTCCAAATCTTAACCTGTACCAGAAAACTCTCACTGGAGTAAAACGGTATGAATACAGCGCATACAAAAAAGCCTTCATGCATCGTTCACTCAAGAATCACAGCATTGCTTGCACTGGACATAAACCGTATAAGTGTCAGGAATCTGGGCAGGCCTACAGTTGTCATTCACACCTAAGGACTCATGTGAGGATCCATAATGGAGAAAGGCCCTTTGTGTGTAAATTATGTGGAAAAACCTTTCCGCGTACTTCTTCCCTCAACCGGCATATCAGGATTCATACTGCTGAGAAAACCTACGAATGTCAGCAATGTGGGAAAGCGTTCATTGATTTTTCAAGTCTTACTAGTCATGTGAGAACTCACACTGGAGAGAAACCATATCAATGTAAGGAGTGTGGGAAAGCTTTCAGCTACTCCTCAACTTTTCGAAGACACATGGTAACACACACTGGAGAGAAGCCCTACAAGTGTATGGAATGTGGGGAAGCCTTCAGCTACTCCTCAACGTTTCGAAGACACATGATATCACATACTGGGGAGACACCACATAAATGTCAGGAATGTGGGGAAGCCTTCAGTTATTCCTCAGCTTTTCGAAGGCACATGATAACACACACGGGAGAGAAACCCTATGAATGTAAACAGTGTGGGAAAACCTTCATTTATCTCCAGTCCTTTCGAAGACATGAAAGGATTCACACTGGAGAGAAGCCCTACGAATGTAAGCAATGTGGAAAAACCTTCATCTATCCCCAGTCATTTCGAAGACATGAAAGGACGCACGGTGGAGAAAAACCCTATGAATGTGACCAGTGTGGAAAAGCATTCAGCCACCCATCCTCCTTTCGAGGACACATGAGGGTGCACACTGGAGAGAAACCTTACAAGTGCAGTCAGTGTGGGAAAACTTTCAACTGGCCCATATCCTTACGAAAACACTTGAGAACTCACACTAAAGAGAAACCCTACGAATGTAAACAGTGTGGAAAAGCCTTCAATTTGTCTGCTTGCTTTCGAGAGCATGTGAGAATGCATCCTGGAGACAAGTCTTATGAATGCAAGCTATGTGGGAAAACCTTCTACTGTCACCTCTCCTTACAGAAACACATGAGAAGGCACACCGCCGAGAAGCTTTATGAATGCGAGCAATGCCAGAAAGCTTTCAGTTGGCCCGAACTTTTGCAACAGCATGTGAGAACGCATACTGCGGAGAAACCTTACGAATGCAAGGAATGTGGTAAAGTGTTCAAGTGGCCCTCGTCCCTACCAATACATATGAGAATGCACACTGGAGAGAAACCGTACGAATGTAAGCAGTGTGGGAAGGCCTTCAGTTGTTCCTCATCCTTAAGAAGACATGCGAGGATACATACTGTGGAGAAACACTACGTATGTAATGGGGAAAATCCTCCTGCAAATGAATTCAGGCACAGTGCTTCAGAAAATTCACACCAGGAGAGAAATGTTATAAAAGTTGGAAATCTGGTATTGCCTTTATGAGTCCCTCATCATGGAAGTGGATCCATATGGAGTGTATTTCTAGTTCTTTTTGATGAAAATTAACTGTTA
This sequence comes from Giraffa tippelskirchi, assembly GCF_054371585.1. NCBI lineage: Eukaryota > Metazoa > Chordata > Mammalia > Artiodactyla > Giraffidae > Giraffa > Giraffa tippelskirchi. Next base: position 97,070,213 of record NC_137280.1, on the reverse strand, counting down.
AAGTACTCCCTTAAGTACATAAAATTTGTAGGTAGTGGGGATTTTTTTTTATGTTTTAGGAAATAAAACATTTATCTTTCCAGTTGGACTCATGGGTGATTTGCAGTGTATTTTTAATATATACACTATATATATATATAGTTTAGAGCAACTACCCATTGTGGGGCTTGAACCCATGATCCTGGGATTAAGAGCCTGATGCTCTACCAACTGAGCTAGCCAGGCAGTTAAATATATAGTTTAATATCTTAGTTGTTTAAATTGTCCTTTAAGGGGTCATTACAACAATGACATTGTGGTATTTGTTGAAATTTTCCTACTGGCTTAGTGTGGCAGATACTGGATAATCAACTATTACATATTTTCCACCATGGTATTGAGACAGCCTTTATTTATTTAGGCCAGTGGAGCCTTATTCCATTTTTCTTTAAAATAGTTGGTAGAAATTTGTAATTATGCAGATTTCTTCAAAGTGTATAGTCTCATGTGAATTGTTACTTTCAGCTTTTACACTTTGCTTTGTCTTCGCTTATGATTGTGAGTTAAAACTAGGTTTTTTATTTAAGGGACACTGTGATGTGACCATGAGATATCAAGTTCTGGATTGTGTTACATCAGCATGAGGAGTGTTACGAACTACAGTTCCCCAGATCCCTTCCCTTTATGATTCTGTGTCCAAATATACCAGAAGCCTATTGATGTGAGATTTGGAAGGCAGAAGTGAGGCCATTACTAAGATTTTGCAGTTTGTTGTTTAGTTGCTCAGTTATGTCTGACTTTTTTGTGACCCCACCAGATTCCTCTGTCCATGGGATTCCCCAGGCAAGAATACTGGAGTAGGTTGCCATTTCCTTCTCCAGGGGATCTTCTTGACCCAGGCATGGAACCTATGTCTCCTGCATTGGCAGGTGGATTCTTGACCACTGAGCCACCAGAGAATCCATAGATACATTTACTTACCACTAAAATAACCATTTTGGTTTCCTTATATTTTGAGGCATATTGTTGGGAAAAGGTCAAAGAGCTGCTTCTAGAACTGTTCCTTAAGATAGTATGCCTGAGGCAACACTTACTCATGGAAGAATTTCAGAGATTATTGCTGCTATCAAGTCCTGGGGGATACAAGGACTTTTTTTTTTTTAACTAAACTTTTCTTTCAGTTTGGTGGTTATAAAAGCTATGAAAGGGGAGTTTGAAATATCACAGTCCTTTTTAAGGTGCTTTTTAAAAACTTGTAGTTGATTTACAATGTATTAATTTCTGCTGTATAACAGTGATTCATTTATATATATATGTGTGTGTGTGTGTGTGTGTGTATTCTTTTCATTTTCTTTTCCATTATGGTTTATCACAGTCATTGAATATAGTTCCTTGTGTTATATAGTAGGATCTGTTTGTTTATATTATTATTGATACATTATTATTGACTAAAGTCCTTACAGGCTAGTGCTGAAGTTCTAACTTCAACCCCAGGTATTTTAATTGGCAAACAACCTGATACCCTATGAACCACATACACCCAAATCAGGTCATAGGATTTAATTCTATTTGCTGACTTCCCTGACAGTGCAGTGATTAAGACTCTGCGCTTCCACTGCAGGGGCACAGGTTCATTCCTGCTTGGGGAACTAAGATCCTTCATGCCACATGGTGCCCCTACCCCCCCCCCGCCCAAAAAGGTATTTGTAAGTCATGCTACTATGCCCACCTTTGTCTTCAGATTCTGCAAGTGGCTCAGCCTCTATGGCTGTGTCATAGAACCACAAAAGTCTGATGCATAGCAACCCAGGTTGGTATCCACTGGGGTATCACCGCAGGCCACATGGCCCTGAAACCAGACCCTCCAGAAGCTGCAGGAGTCATCCTTTAAGAAATGTATCTAGGGCTTCCCTGCTGGCTCAATAGTTAAGAATCCACCTGCCAATGCAGGAGTCATGGGTTTGATCCCTGGTCCGGGAAGATCCCACGTGCCAGGGAGCAACTAAGCCCATGCACAACAACTACTGAGCCTGTGCTGTGCAGCAAGTGAAGCTGCTGCAATGAGAAGCCACTGGACTGCAACTGGAGAAAAGCCTGCCGCAGCAAGGAAGACTCAACACAGCCAAAAGTAAAGAATTTTTTTAAATGAAATTGTCTTATAAAAACAAATACATCTGATTTAAAAAAAAAATCTATAGACTTATTAAAGAGGAATCTTATTCACAGAGTGCTGCCAGAGGACTGAGGCTGGGGCCTGAGATGGGCCGGGGCCAGCGTCTGCAACCACAGAGCAAAGGGCTTTTCCCATCTGTGTGAAGAGGGGAAGCAGGATGAAAGTTGGGCTAGTGAGGGGCTATGCGGATTCTGAGACCAGCAGGACTGGACGGGGGCCTCCTGGATACCTTGGAGAAGCTGACCAGGGGCTTGCTTGTTCAGAACCTCACTGTTGCTCAGACAGGGGTTGGGGGTGAGGGGCTGCGATCCAGCGTTCCCATTCCCTGTGGGGAGGGAGCCTGATACGGTGGGCTATGAAATAGAACTCAAAAGAACTTGGTCAAGCCCAGATTGGGAGCCAGGTCAGGAGAGTGGGGCCTCCTGGTGCCAAAGGCCACAAGTCAAACACGGTGGGATCCTGGCTTATACACGGGCGTGAATGTCTTTGTTCTTAAATGGCACAGACCCACAGTGACTTCACCCCCGGACCATTGGCCCCTGAGGTCACCAGGCTCTCCTGGCCCATCTCATCCAGTCCCGACCCTGGACAGGGGTGTCTCCGCGGGGCAAGTAAGTCAGGACTTCTCGTTCCAGGTCCACCTGCCCGGGAACAAGTTCTGCCAGGAACCCACGTTCCGGGCTAGCGAGTCCAGGTATCTAGAAGGAGGCCGGGAAGGGATGGGCTGAAGCCGAAAACCGCACTTCCGCCCGGCAATAAGCACCTGACAAAGGTTCAGAGTAAACACTGAAGCCTGGAAGGACAGTAACACTGTCCAGTCAGGGGAGGCGGGAGCCAGCCCAGGAGAATAACCAGAACTGCTGGGGAGGTGTCAGGGTAACTGCTGGGGTGAGTGTCAGGAGTACCATCCAATAAGATCGCCACTTCCCGGAGAACCATTCAATCAAGGGCTGCGGGGGCGGGTCTTGCGTATACACGAAGGAGGAGTGCGTGGGACACCGTCCAATTAAAAGAGCGGAGGCCCAGAATTCCGTCCTTCAGCCCGCGCAGGCGTCGCGCGCTTCAGACCTGGGTGCTCCCGCATGCCTGAGGGGTGCGGCCCCAGGTGTCCTGTTTTCGTGGCCCCGCGGGCTTCGGGAAGGATGCTCTGGAGATCCAGGAACTGGCAGATATGGTGAGTTCTCTGGCCGGAGCCGGAGACCGGCTGGGGCTGATTAGGACCCGCTGGGAGCTGAGGCAGGTCCGGGTCTCCGGCGCCCCCTCCTCTAGATAGCGACCCAGGTCTCCCCCTCGACTCCGTCGTCCTGTCCCTTCCCTTCCCCTCTTGAGGGGGAGTCTCGGCCTGAGAAGGCGCCCCTTGGGGATCCCGGGGAGGACCGGGTGACCCGGGCAGTGGTCAGGGGCTGGGTTGAGGGGACCCGTCCTGACCTGACAGATGCAGTCATATCCCTATCAGGTAAGAAGGTGCTTTATTCCCATTAAAAAACAAAATTCAACGAAGTAAGTTTCCAAGCTCTTACTGGTTTTATTCAGTCATTCGTGAATCTGGCAGCTTCCCATCCAGCACAAAAGGGCGCTGCGGGTTGAAAGTCTCCTGTAGGCAGAAATGAGCTGGTCGAAGGAAGCAGCGAAAGTGGGTTTTTGTCTGTGGCAGGTTCCTTTACTCTAAGGAGGGCGCGGGTCTGCCAGGCAGATCGCCTCCCTGTGCCGACCAGGTAATTCCTGATTGACTGCTTTCAAATTCCATTTCTGGGAGAGGCTGAAACTCTTCAGTTCAGCCAGCTCAGTGTCTTGGGACTCAGCATAAGTGACTCCATTTGGGGCTGTGGGCTTGTTTTAATATCCCAGAGATTTGAAATAGTAACAGGACTCCAATCTCAACATATGTCCCAGGGTCTCAGACGAAACAGAAAAGGGTTTTCTGTTCTGGGTGAAGAGGGTGAGAGCGAGGCTGTTTAACAGTCTGGGGTCTCTCTGGGGTCAGTGCATTCTCAGCCCAGATGGGGAGAAGGGGAGCTTTATTCTGCATCTCAGTGCTTCTTGAGGATGGGCAGGGGGAGCTGGTGACCAAAAAGTCAGGGGAAAGTTTGGGTTAGAAATGGGCAATTGTGAATCCTGGGTCAAATGAAAAATTCAAACTTCCTAAGCGTGCACTTTCATACTTTCATTCAAGTGTGTTATTGCCCCAGGGGTGGGGGGGATCTGTTCCTCCAGGCACATGGGGCATGGGGCTCTGCAGGAGGGAGGACATTTGACCCTAAGATCTGTAAGTGTCTCAAAAGGTAGAGAGAGTTTATTTTACACAGAGGAGTAATTTGCTGTAGCAAAATAATGGAACCTGGGACTTCCCTGGTGGTCTAGTGGTTAAGAAACCTCCTTCCAATGCAGGGGATGTGGGTTTGATCCCTGGTCTGAGGATTAAATCCCACATGCCACAGAGCAACTAAGACCCAATGCAGCCAAAAATAATTAATTTTTAAAAAATAATGGAACCCCAGGAGAGGGGTCATGGGAAACTGATCTACAGCCAGTAGATCTGAAGAAGCACAGGTGACGGTCTGATCCTGAGACTGGCATCTAAAGTGTGTGTGTGTCTGGGGGTTGGAGGCAGTCTTGAGGGACTGAGCCTTTAACCTGTAGAATCTGATGCCATCTCCAGGTAGAGCGTGTCAAACCCCAGTTTCAAGGGTAGGAAACCCAGCTGGAGTCACAGAGAATTGCCTGGTATGGGGAGAAACCACGACATATTGGTGACCAGGAGTCTCTGAAGTGAAGTGGTCTCCGTGAGGGTAAAGAGACACAGAGGGAAGAAACACACAGGAGGGAAAACTGAGTTTTCCCTTCCAAGCACGCAAGAAGGAAGAGCTAGTTTTCCCTTTACCAGGCTTCACCACATCATCGACCCAGCCCGTCCTCTGGGAGATTCTCCTTGCTGACTCCATGTGTCTCCCAGCTCTCAATCTGGGACTTTTAAAAGTTCTTTCTTATCTTTTTTCTTACTTGATGGGGCCATGTTAAGAGTTTCCACAAGAATAATATGGCTTATGGATGGTTCAGGATGGTGGGCGGACTCTTCTCCAGGCACTGTCCTTGGCTGATGCAATCAGTACACGGGTGGTGATGAGTGAGCATGGCTGACCCGCTCTGCTCTAAGCCAGCACCTCCACGATGGAGGCTGGGGCCACGTTTCTATCCAGGAAACCTCTATTAAGGCAACTGTGGGATCACCATTTTCACTCTGTAGTACTGAAAGCAAATCAGACTGAATTCCGAAAAACTTTCCTTGCATTTCCCTGATGATTCATGTTGAACATCTTTTCATGAACTTTTGTTTTCTCTTTTTTTTTTTTTCCTTTTCATGAGCTTATTGACCATTTATATTTCTTCTTTGGAAAAGTGTCTGTTCAAAAGTTAGGTATCAGCATCTCCTGGATGCCCTTTAGCATTTCATTCCCTCTGTTTCTAGTTTGCTGAGTATTTTTATCAAGAAAAGATGATGTGGGGTTGTTTTAATTCCCTTTCTTAAAAAGCATTATGATGAGATATTTTGCATTTTTTTTCCAAAAATAATTTTATTTATTTATTTTTGACTGTGCTGGGTCTTCACTGCTGCTGGGACTTTTCTCTAGTTGTGGCCAGTTGGGGCTACTCTCTAGTTGTGTGTGGGTTTATCATTGCAATGGCTTCTCTTGTTGTGGTGCATGGGCTTATTTGCTCCATGGGTCAAACTAGTGTCTTCTGCATTGGCAGGCAGATTGTTTACCACTGAGCCACTAGGGAAGCCCTTTCTAATTCCTTTTTTTTTTTTTCCTTTGGTTGTGCTGGATCTTCGTGGCTGCTCTTGGACTTTTTCCAGTCACGGCAAGCAGGGGCTGCTCTTCATTGCCCAGGCTTCGCATTGCAGTGGCTTTTCTTGTTGTGAAGCACAGGCTCTAGGCACTCAACCTTCAGTAGCTACAGGTTGTGGGCTCCAGAGTGCTGGCTCAGTAGTTACCCATGGGCTTAGTTGCTTCACAGCATGTGGGATCTTCATGGACCAGGGATTGAACCCATATCCCCAACATTGGCCTGCAGATTCTTTACCCCTGAGCCACCAGGAAAATCCCAAAGGTGATGTGTTTTCACAGATAACCTTTTCTGAGTCTATTGAGGTGATCGTGTGGTTTTTTGTTCTTTATTAATAAAGTATATGATACCAGTGCTTTGTTTCGTTGAACCAAACTTTTTATTCCTAGAATAAATCCCACTTGGTCTTGGTGTTGAATCCTTTTTATATCTCAGTGGATTTGGATTGTTAACATTTTGTTGAGAATTTTTTTGTTTGTGTTTATATGGGATACTGCTTTGTAGCTTTCTTTATGTGTGATGTCTTTTTCTGGTTTTGGTATCAGCATAATGCTAGCCTCCTAGAAGGGGTTGGAAAGTGTCTCCCCACAATTCAATTTTGTATATGGATTCCCAATTATTAATACTAATGGTATTTAACATCTTTTCGTGTGTTTTTTGGCCATTTGTATATCTTCTTTGGAAAATTGTCTGTTTTTATGTTCCTTTAATGGACCGGAACTTGGGGGTACAGAGTCGACCGATAAGAAAAGAAGGAAGAAAAGAGGCTGATATTCCCTGGTTTACACAGTATGCCAATATAACTCTAGGACAAAGAGCACCATCTACGTAGGCTCAGGGTGCCCTCTCGAAGAGGTCTTGAAAGCCTGGGCAAATAAGTAGACACGATGGACACCTGTGCTCCGTGGAAACAGCCTGAAACGGGGAGAGAGAGAGAGAGAAAGAAAATGAAGAAAGACACGGTGACCAGTGCTCTGGTGGAACAAAGGCATTTATTAAACATATTGTGGGCATATATATACTCTCTTACCAGATAGCCCTTTTTAGCAGAGATAGGGATCAAAAGTCTAACAAGTCATCTAGAAAGCCAGAGGTTAGAATTATTCTCTAGAGAGGGGGTTGTAACAGTTACTTTACATATCAGAAAGGAGACTTGTAAATGGCTGCTGTTCACCATATGGAATTTCCATATGAATGAGATACATGAATTTCTATTATCCCCGAAAGCCGTCTTGCCAGCTCTCTGGCACGTGTATTCAGGTGCTGTTAAGGAACATAGAATTCATGCAAGACTGAAAACAGCACACAGGAAGCCTCCTGTTAAATGTAACCTGACAACTCCCCCTGTTTTATTATATTTGTAAAAAAAAAAAAGGTCCTGATCATGTGAGTTTGTTTAGTATAAACCAATCTTATAGAAAGGCAACGGTAAACAACAAATAAAGTCACCAAGACAAACACCAAAGTTACAGTTTCAGACCTGATGCTGTGAATAATATTTTGAAATCAACCTCGTGGCTATAGCCCAGATAATTAAACCGCTAGTTGCTCAGCTAAAGTCTCTAGGTTAGTGGAAGAAGGCAGACGTTTTAACAAGGAGTTCTTTTTGTACATACAGTGAGGCATTATTATGTATGTTTCATAAATGAATTTTGATTTGTACCCAGTTGTAGGTACTATGATTAGATTGAACAGGAATAACACAATATTGAGTAGAATCTCAATCACAATCAAAAGGGAATCATTTTTTAACAAGTATATAGTTAGCAATTAATACAGGTTACAGAAGGTAAAGTCTTATAAGCATGTCCTTGTAAAATGTCTGTTCCAAGCTTCAAGTTTTTAGTTGCTCGCGACAGGTTTCCAGGTGTCTCATAGTTTAGGCCCAATCTGTTTATTGATCTGAAGGCGAGGTGGGGAGATTTTTCTGTTAAGTCACTCAAGAAGTCCTTTGTCATGGTAATGAATTCTTTCCCTAAGGTTTTTGTAGTGTAACCATGGTTTACAATTTAAGCAAAGTCTGAAAGTCTTTTGGGAGGCAGGGCGAAAGCCCAAGTTTGTCGGAATTCTGTTGGTCCCAAGCACAAAGGAAGGACTTCATAACCTAGAGAAATGTTAATTAGTTTTTTCTTCTGCTTCAAGGTGTAAGGGCCCTTTAATGCTCTAGGAAGCAAGCATATGTATAGAGTCATTAGTAGAAACAACTGATCTTCTCGACATCCATTTTATCACCTGTAGTGAAAAAGGGGGTTGGGTATGAATGATTAATTTGCCTCGGGCGAAGTAGTGGCACAAGCAATCAGGCTAAGCATAGCTAGGAAAGTGTTTTCTGGATTCTGCGGCATTCCCTGTTGAGAGACCAAATTTTCAGCTCAATTAGTAAGGGTTTTTATTTGTCCCCAAGTGGGGAGGTTATAAGGTTGATGTCGCCGAGGGTGGTGCTTCCTGGAGATCTTTAGAGCTGCCATGGCCCGTATTAGAATTTCTTCCTCCTGGGGTTTTTGTTGTTTCATCTCTGTTTTGAAGGCTGGGGGCCCCCTTGGGTCGAATTTTCCGAAGGGGGAGCCATGTGAGCTCATTGGATCCATCTGGGGAGACACAAGAATACCCCTTTCCCTGTAAAATTAGTTTCCCGGATTTCCATTGTTTTGTTAACCCGTCTTGATACCAAATGGGCAGAGGAAGAGAAGTGTCCTTCAATTCCTCGAAATGTTTTTCTGCTCTTGTTAAAATCTCTCCCTGTGGTAAGTTTAAAAAATTTAAAACAAATAAAACTGTATTAACAATAGTTACAGGTTTAGAAAATATCTTATGTTGGAATCTAGTAAAGTCTGCTTTAGATAAAGACGAAAGTAGTGTTCCTGTGTATTCCCCCTTTTTTAATTTTTTTATTTGTAATTTTAGTGTGTGATGTGCTCGTTCAACTATACCTTGTGCCTGTGGATTATAAGGAATGCCTGTAATATGTTTAATAGAGAATGATTGTAAAAATTGTTTTAAGTGCCTAGAAATATAGACAGGGCCATTGTCTGTTTTAATAGAACTAGGAGTTCCCATTACCGCAAAACAAGCTAGTAAGTGAGTAATAACGTGTTGTGCAGCTTCACCGCGAAGAGGTGTGGCCCAAATAAAAGAAGAATTGGTATCAATACAGACATGTAAGAAAGAAGAAGGAGAAAGCTCAGGGCAATGGGTGACATCCCTTTGCCATAATTCATTAGGTTGCAAACCACGAGGATTAATTCCTTGTGCGATGGGTCAAAGATGTAATGGTCTACAAGTGGAGCATTTATTAATAATTTCTTTAGCCTGGCGGTATGGGATTTTCTATAGCTGGTGTAGGGAGCCAGCATTATTATGTAACAGAGCATGCTGTTCCTCCGGAGTAGCAAAAGAAACAAGTTTATCAGCTTGTACATTACCATAAGTCATAGGGCTGGGAAGACAGGAGTGTGCTCGGATATGGGTAATATAAATGGGATAAGTGCGGTTTATGATTAAGGATTGCAATTCGAAAAAAAGTTGTTGAATAATAGGTTGATTGGAGTTTATGGTGGAGGTTTCGATATTTTTTAATACAAAAACTGAATATGAGGAATCAGAGACTATATTAATGGGGTAAGGATGCAGGCAAATGACTTGAATAAGAGCATACAATTCATTTTGTTGAGCGGAATGAAATTTAGTATAAAAGACTTTATATTCCTTAAGAGACCAGAATGAAGCTTTGGCATTTTTAGTCCCATCTATATAAAAGACCTCAGCTTGTGGTAAAGGCTGTGAGCTGATAACGCGGGAAACAATAAATTTAGTATTTTTGAAGAAATTCCATAGCTTACCAGAAGGATAATGAAATGAAATTTCTCCAAAATATTCTAGAAAAGCTACTTGGAAATCGGTAGAAGTTTGTAATGCATTCTCAAATTGAGATTTATTGATAGGTATTACAATTTTATGAGGATCAGAGCCAATTAGAGTTTTAGTCCTATTTCTACCATTGATAATAATTAAAGCAATTAAATCAAGATAGGGTGTAGGTGACTTTATTCCCCTAAAACGGGTATAGATCCATTCTATTGGATGCTCTTGCTGAGCAAGAAGCCCTGTGGGAGAATGGAGAGAGGGGAGTATAAATAAATCTAGAGGTAAATCTAGCCTGATGCGAGTAAGAAACTGTTGTTGTAATTTATTTTGTACTAAATAGAGTTCCTCTCGTGCCTCTTGAGAAAGTGAACAAGGGCTATTTAAATCAGGATCTCCTTTTATAGTATTAAATAGGTTATTCAATTGGTAATTAGCAATGCCTGAAGAAGGTCTAATCCAATTTATATCACCTCAGAGTTTTTGAAAATCATTTAAGGTTGATAATTTATCAGTACAGATTTGAGTTAATTGGGGAGTAATCCGTTGTCGATTAACAACAAACCCCAAGTGATGGTAAGGTGTAGAGGTTTGAATTTTGTCAGGGGCAATAATTAACCCAGAGTTTTTTAAACATACTTGAGCTATGTCAAACATGTGTTGTGTTTCTAAGACAGATGGTGCTGAAAACAATATGTCATCCATATAGTGAATAACAAGAAAGTTAGGAAATTGTGCTCTCACAGGCTCAAGGGCTTTAGCTACATAGTACTGACACGTGGTGGGAGAATTCATCATCCCTTGAGGCAGCACAGTCCATTGGTATCGTTTATGAGGCCCGATATGGTTAGGATAAGGGAGAGAGAAGGCGATTCTCTCTCGGTCTAAAGGGTGTAGAGGTATATTAAAAAAACAATCCTGTAAATCAATAATAATAATGTGCCAATTTTGAGGAATAGTAGTAGGTGATGGCATTCCTGGTTGTAATGCACCCATAGGTTTCATAGATGCATTAACTTTTCTAAGGTCTGTTAGGAGACGCCATTTGTTAGATTTCTTTTTTATAACAAAAATAGGAGAGTTCCAAGGAGAGCAAGATTCTTCAATATGTTTTAATTCTAGTTGTGTATATATGAGTTCTTTAGCTGCCTGTAATTTCTCTTTCGTGAGGGGCCACTGCTCGGTCCAAATTGGCTCGTCATTTTTTCAAGTTATTTTAATACATGCATTGTTTGTTAAATGAGCAGTGGCCCCTAGGAAAAATGTGGAATATGAATTTGAGTCTGCCATTGCATAAGTAAGTCTCTCCCTATTAAATTAATAGGGGCATCTATCACATAAGGTTTTAGTGTTGCAGGTTGGCCTTCTGGTCCCTCACATGGATATATCTGAGTACTTTGATAAACCTCCTGTACTTTAGTTTGAGAAATTCCTGCAATTTGGCAAGAAATTTGTTGTATAGGCCAAGATTTGGGCCATAAATGTTTGGAAATGATAGTAATATCAGATCCAGTGTCAAGGAGACCAGAAAATTTTTTACCATTAATTTTGATATTAATATTCGGTCGGGCAAATTCAGATATTAACGAAGTCCACAAGGATTGTTTTTGATCCGTACTGCCGAATCCTCCTGTCTGTACATCTTTAGAAGAGTTAATAGAAATGTAAGGTAAAAGAAGTAATTGAGCAATTTTGTCCCCCTTTTTGAATTGCCATAAAATCTGGGACGACATCATAATTTGAATTTTTCCTCTATAATCTGAATCAATTACTCCAGGATGAACAGTAATTCCTTTAGAAGTCAAACTAGATCGGCGAGTAAAAGATCGAAAGTTTGTGGGGGCAGGGGTCCAAACAAACCGGTAGGTATTCTAGATGGGACTGCCTGAGGGTAAAGGAGAAAATCATCTATGGCTGGTATGTCAGACGTCAGCACTGCCGGATGTTGAGGGTTTGAGGGAAAAGATGGAATTTGCCCCTGGTTTTTGTTGAAGGGGACCTGGGGGGGGTCCCCTTCTTGGAGTTTCCCGGAATAGGTTTCCCTTCAATGTCAAATTTAGATTTACAGTCTTTGGCCCAATGCATTCCTCTACGACAGCGAGGACAGATATTGGAAGGCTTTTTATCAGCCTTTTTAGGGCAATCCCTTTTAAAATGGTTTTTATCTCCACGTGTAAAACAGCCTTCATTTCCCTTTTTAAGGGCAGCAACCATTGTTTCAGCTAGCATTTGCATCTTTTGAGTTTCTGATCCTAGATTGCGACAAGCCTTCAAATAATCTATAATAGTCCCTGTCTCTTGAATAGGAACTATGGCCTTTTGGCATTCCTGATTTGCATTCTCATAAGCAAGTAGTTTCTCTAGTTGTTTTTTAGCTTCATCTCCAATTACAGTATGGGAAATAGCAGTTTGTAATCTAGCTGAAAAATCAGCATAAGATTCATTAGGTCCCTGCAATATTTTAGTGTAGCTACCTGTAGGTTCCCCTCGAGGAGTTATTCGCTCCCAAGCTTCAAGGGCCACTGTTCTTATTTGTTCATATAGCAACAGAGGGCACTGTATTTGAGCTTCTAAAGCGTCAAATGGTCCTGTACCAGTTAACATCTCAAAAGTAATTTGATTTGGGGGAGCACCAGCTCGAGCATTTCTGTTAGCATGATCTCTGGCTATGTCATGAAACCACATTGTCAGTTGAAGATATTCTCCTGGTTTAAGGAGAGCTTTTATTAAAGTACGCCAATCATGGGGAACAAAATTTCCCAGAGTGGATGTAATAGAATTTAGAAGTGCTTTAGTAAAAGGTGAATGTGGGCCGTACATAGTTATAGCCTTTTTTATTTGTTGCATGTGATAAAAGTTAATAGCCTCATATTGAGGTATTACATGCCCTTGAGCATCAGGATTTCTTAAAACTGGAAAAGCGGAAAAACCATCGGCTTCGGAGATTTGTGATTGAGAAGCCAGCCATTCAGAAAACCTCTGTCATGGAGGAGATTGCTTAGGGAAGTCGTTGCTAATATCATTAGGTTCTAACAAAGGAGAGGCTTTTAAATTGGTGTCTGCTGGCATACGGGGAGAACTTGGAACAACCGAGGGAGGATTAGTATATATATTATGTTGTTCTAATTGGGCCTTTTGTAAGGTTTCATTTTTTAATTCATGTTCATGTACTAAGTGTTCTGCCTGTTGCTGAATATCAGGAGGGCCAGGGTTAAGTGGCAGAAGCACAGTTTCAATAAGATCCCATAGAGGCCAGAAATCTGTGGGAATGTATTTTCCCCGTCTGGCTGCTCGCTTCACATTTTTTCTAACCTGATGCCAGACTTCTAAATCAGTACTGCCTTCCTCAGGGAACCAAGGGTTACATTCAACCACTGTTTGAAGGCAGGCCTCTATATCCTGGTGCAAAACTGAAAATCCCTGAGCTTTAAATAATTGATAAAGAAAATTAGAAAAGTGATAGGGATTTTCCTCCGTAAAATCTATGTCGAAAATATTTAACAGTCTGAATAGGCTTGCCGTAATACCCATGGCTTTAGTACTTACCAGCTTCAATAAGCTTTCCGGGGTCACTCTGCCCAACCTGCCATATCCCAAGTCCCTGTTCTGGCGCGCCAATTTTTGTGGTCCTTTAATGGACCGGAACTTGGGGGTACAGAGTCGACCGATAAGAAAAAGAGGAAGAAAAGAGGCTGATATTCCCTGGTTTACACAGTATGCCAATATAACTCTAGGACAAAGAGTTAGCACCGTCTATGTAGGCTCAGGGCGCCCTCTCGAAGAGGTCTTGAAAGCCTGGGCAAGTAAGTAGACACGATGGACACCTGTGCTCCGTGGAAACAGCCTGAAACGGAGAGAGGGAGAGAGTGAGAGAGCAAGAGAGAGCGAGAGAGAGAGAAAATGAAGAAAGACACGGTGACCAGTGCTCTGGTGGAACAAAGGCATTTATTAAACATATTGTGGGCATATATATACTCTCTTACCAGATAGCCCTTTTTAGCAGAGACAGGGATCAAAAGTCTAACAAGTCATCTAGAAAGCTGGAGGTTAGAATTATTCTCTAGAGAGGGGGTTGTAACAGTTACTTTACATATCAGAAAGGAGGAGACTTGTAAATGGCTGCTGTTCACCATATGGAATTTCCATATGAATGAGATACATGAATTTCTATCATCCCCGGAAGCCGTCTTGCCAGCTCTCTGGCACGTGTATTCAGGTGCTGTTAAGGAACATAGAATTCATGCAAGACTGAAAACAGCACACAGGAAGCCTCCTGTTAAATGTATCCTGACAGTCTATTCATATTTATTGCCCCATTATTGAGTTGTATTATTTGTCTTTTATTTTTTATTGTTGTCATGTTGTTTAGTCACTAAATCATGTCCAACGCTTGCAACCCCATGAGCTGTATAGCCCATCAGGCTCCTCTGTCCATGGGATTTCCCAGGCAAGAAGACTGGAGTAGGTTGCCGTTTCCTTCTCCAGGACTGTTGTTATATGAGTTCTTCACATATATTTCTGATACAGTGCTCTCATCAAGTATGTGACTAGCAAACTCAGTTGCAACCCTAGTTGAAGTAACTTTGCCTTCTTTGTAGCTCATGTTGTGGGATTTCTTTTTTCTTCACATCTTGAGCCCATATTTTTTTGCTTAAAAAACCTGTACTTTTTAATTTTGTACTTGTTATCTTTTTATATCATCAGTGTAGAGTAATCCCATGTTTCTCTAAATATAATATTTAGGTTCTTTATTCTCCCTCTTAGAGTCACCTTTAGCTCAATCACCATCAGATTCTTCAACAACTCTTGTTTGTGGGACATCTTCCTTGAATTCCAAGCACTCTGTTATTTATCTGAGAGGCCCTGCTGGCTTGACAGCTTCCTGAGGAACCAGGCCCTTTCTTACCCAACAGATGTGCTGGGCCCCGTGTCCTGGATGGCCTGTATACCCTCAGTGTCCACCTCATCACAGGAGGGGTTGTGTCTCTGCCTCTGTCGGATATGAGGGGACCAGACCAGACTGTTTGTTGCTGTTGCCTTCAGGTTCATGGTTATTCAGATCCAGCAGCACTGATGTTCTGATTCCAGTTCTTGAAGGTGACAAGACAGTGATAACTTTTGACCAAGTCACGTGTCCATTTCCATGTTATCTGAATGATGGTTTCATTTATCAGTCTTTACCATGCCTCACAATCTACTGTCTCAGTAAGAACAGTTCTTTTCAGTCCTGTCTCCATTAGTCCATGTTTACTGTTGCTGTCACATTTTGCTTCAGTGTCCAGCACTTTCCATCACTGAGGAACCTGCATTGAATTTGCTGGCATGTGGTCATTTCCCACAAGAGTGTGAGCTCAGGAGTCCTAGGAATTGAATCCAGTTCCCACCTGTTGGCCTCCCCATCCTCCCACACTCAAGGGTGAAAGGGGAGCCTCACTGACACAGAATATGTGGCTGTTTCAGGACTCAGTGGTCTTTGAAGATGTGGCTGTGAACTTCACCCTGGAGGAGTGGGCCTTGCTGGACCCTGGTCAGCGGAAACTACAGAGATGTGATGCTGGAGACCTGCAGGAACCTGGCCTCTGTGGGTGAGGACAGCTTCCTCCCTGCACTAAGTTTTTAGGGAACAGTTATTTCTTACAATGTCCTTTCTTACAAGGAATGGGGATGGGAATGTGTTGGAAAAAAGGCAGACATGGCCCCTGCCATTATAGAACATACCCTATAATCAGGTTGCTTTTCCATGAAAACAGTTTCATGCATTGACTGACTTTTTGTCACTCTTGAACAGAATCTCAAGGCTCCCTAATTTGGGCAGTGAGAGAAGCATAATGGTTTTCACCCTGTGAAAGTTACACTTGTCAATACACATTTGACATGATGATCTTGCTGCAGTTAAACCCACACTGACCCGTTGTCAGTGGCATGAGGGCTGGAGAATCGGCCCATCTCACGGACAGCTTGCTGTTCTCCACCCTCCCCATGAGAAACTTTCTCCATGAGCAGGATGGCAGCCACACACTGTCCAACATCCCAAGGGCTGCTGGGTCTGTGGACACAGGCCTCGTCCAGGGCCTCTGTACCTGAGATCACCAGGGAGCTCACCTATTGGGAGGAGCAGGTTCTGGATCAGGCAGCGATGTTTGGACATATGCGTTAGGAACATGACTAGGTCTCTGAGAAGGTGATGGGTATAGTTAACCTGGCTTCCCTCTTGGAGTTTTCATCCATCCTTGCCCACTCAAGAAGTCTTTTTGTACCTCGCTGTACAAACGGAGGATTTGGTAAAGTGCATTTTGCCCCATTTCTTCCTACTTTCCTTCTTTGATAATATTGATCAGACATCAGTCTCCATTCTTTTTGAAATATCTCTTACTGAACAAAGCTGCCACTTTGACTCATTTTTCCTGTGATGGCCAAAATTCCAAATAGTCAAGGTCTTTTCTTTGTCCCCATGTCTATTTTTCCTTATAAAATTTGTTTACATTTTTGAATCTGTATATGGAAAGTAATCTACATATGGTTTCTTTTCTTTCCTTTATCCCACTATTTCTTTCCTAAGAATTTAGTTACACTACCAATTGTTACAGGTTCTTGCCTTCAAATTAAAACCAGATCGAGTACTCAGTGTGATATTTTGAAGAATGAACTGTGCAGTGAAGAGAAAAAAGTAAGATTCACAAGAAATGATTCCTGGTCTGTTTTTGGAGAAAACTGGATGTTTCTTGACACTGGAGGTCACCAGACCTTAGAAAGGGATTGGAGGTGAGTGGCACTGCCATGGGAGCATGGGGATACCTGCAGCTTGTTAGACTCACTTGAAACTAAAGGAAAGGTGTAAACCTAGCTAACCAAATTTGTACTTAGAAAAATTTCAAAAGAAAATACTTTCCTAAATATGATGTTGAGTATCCAAATCATAATAAGGTTAGAAACAAAATGATGACCAAGATACCCTGTATGTAAGAAACACAGAAAACGTTGACTCTGTTTTAGCCCTCAGCCAGAGCATTAAACTTGTTGCACTTTGTCACAATGCAGAGAGTGTAAAAAATATGCTCATTCATTGAAAATGGCAAATATGTAGTCAAAATAATAATGAGCAATCATCAATAAATCATTAGTGAAGAAATCACTTATAATCATTCATCTCTAATACTGTGCTTCCCATTTTGAACAGAAATCATTTGGTGGATAAGCTCTGCATGGATAATGAAGGTCATCACTGTCCGGAAGCCCTGAACCAAATTACAGATCTTACTGTGTGTAAAGGATATTGGCCTGAAATTCAGCCCTGTAAATGCACTAAGTGTGGAAAAGCCTACAGGGATTGTTCTTTCCAAAATCAGCCGAGATCTCTCCCTGGATACGACATTATCCATGTGAGGAATCTGGGGAAGCCTGCAGCTGTGTCTCATGCCTAAGCCCTCCTAGGAGAACAGACATTGTAGAGGAATCCAATAAATGTCAGGATGCTGGGAGAACATGTAAGAGATGCGTGAAGAGTCATGGTAGTAAACGGTCTTCAGATTGTAAGAAATCTGGAAAAGTTCTCGCTTTTCCCTCGTCCTTTAAGGGACATGAGAGAGGTCAGCATGGACAGAAAACCCACATGTGTAATGTCTGCGGGAAATCCTTGACCTGTCATTCGTACCTTGCACAGCACATGAGAACTCACACTGGAGAAAAACACTGTGAGCGCGAGGAATATGAGCAAGCCCTCCGATCTTCCTCATCCCTGGTTGGACACATGACAATAGACACCAGTGACAAACCTTATGTGTGTAAGATATGTGGGAAAGCTTTCAGTTGTCCCAAATACTTCAGAAGACACATGAAAACACAGCGGCATGAAACCCTACGAATGCATAGAATAAGGCAAAGCCTACAGCTCCTCCTCATCTCTCAGGGAACATGCAGGAACACACAGTCAGGAGAAGCCCTATGAATGCCAGCACTGCGGGAAAGCCTTCAGGCATCAGAGATATTTTAAAAAGCACATGAGGATGCACAGTGGAGCAAAGCCCTACGAATGCACAGAATGCGGCAAAGCCTACAGCTGCTCCATGTCCCTCCGGGAACATGAGAGAACACACACGGGGGAGAAGCCCTTTGGATGTCCACTCTGTGGGAAAGCCTTCATGCGCCAAGCCTCCCTTCATGGACACCTGAGGACACACAGCAGAGAGAGAGCCTACACATGCACGCAGTGCCAGAAAGCTTTCTGCTGGCCCTCCTCCTTAAGGAAGCACATGCGAATGCACAGTGAGGAGAAGCCCTACGCATGTCAGCAGTGTGGGAAAGCATTTTGGTACCCCACAAACCTGCAAGGACACATGAGAACACACACTGGGGAGCAATGCTGAACACCAGGCCTCTGGGAGAGACTTCACTTTCACTTCAGACTTGGAATGTGAGCAGCGCCCTGGAGCAGAACCTTGTGAATGGGTCACTGTGGGAAAACCTTCAGCTCTTCACTTATTTCATACACAAAAACTCAGGGCATGACAGAAATCTCTTAATGGATATAAATATGGTTTTCCCTTCCTAAGTGCCTCATCCTCGATAGGGATCCCAGGGTATTCATTTCTAGTTCATGTTGCTGATCTGAACACTTAAAGTAACTATCCCTCTTCTCCTTCATCTGTACTAGTTATATTTCATTACCTTTGATTTTACATCATCATGCAGTCATATAAAGTTTATCTCATTTCTGTTACAATGTCTTTTGGGTGGGAGGACTATGTCTCTTGGCTTGGAGGAATCTTAGTTTTCTAACCAAGCATGGTACCCATGCCTCTGCAGTGAAAGTGCAGAGTCCTAACCATTGGACGGCCAGAGAATTCCTGTTACAATGTCTTTCTAAAAATTTTTTATTTGTTTATTTTTGACTGTGTTGGGTCTTCATTGCTGTGAGAGGGATTTCTCGGGTTGTGGCGAGTGGGGACTACTCTCTTGTTGCAGAGCATGGGCTCAGTAGTTGTGATGCACAGGCTTAGTTGCCCCGAGGCATGTGAGATCTTCCAGGACCAGGAAATGAACCCATGTGCCCTGCATTGGCAGGAGGACCCATAACCATCGGACCACCAGGGAAGTCCCTACAAAGTCTTTTGAACCCAGGGGTGATAAGTGGTTTTTCAGTTTTCATTTTGTGTGTGTGCATATGTGCAGCTTGGTATGTTTAGGTGAAAAGTTTTTGGTTCTTTCTTTGTTTTGTATCCCCAGTATGCGATCATGATATGAGGTCTGTATTGTTGAAAAGTATTTCCTGGTCCACTGTTAGAGATATAAGAATTTTCCAACTCAGTATTTACCCTCCCCTAGAGCCTTTCTACTGAAAGTTGTATCTTCTGTGTTTCTTTGTAGACAATGGATACCATATCTGTGTTCTTCACAGTAATTAGTAATTGTGGAAGGTCTTGAAGGACCTTCTGTCTTGCCTGGTAATGTTTGTAATTTGGCCTTTGCTCATTGTCCTTGACCTTGGTTAGAAATTGGACACAAAACACTGAGTTGAGAAGAATGACTTGTTGGCATGGCGATGAAAGCTGCTGTCTCGATGATTCTACTGAACTGTGTTGTCATCTTGGGTAAGGTGGGAAACTTGACATCCAGAGTCCTTCTGTTGGTGATTCTGAGTTAAAGTTCTTGAGAAGAGGAAGATGCATGAAGTCTGGAGCAGGAGTGAGGAAGCCATGATTCTCAGCTCTTCTGTACCATCAGGAGACAGAGCTGCAGGGCAGCCTGCTGGCCTGAGCTCCGGCACTGCTTTCTCACTTCTGGCTCTGCCTGTGTGGAACAGCCCCAGTCAGACACATGCATGATGTATGTTAGTTACCTGCTGGGCAGCAGTGTGGACTCTGCTCAGCAGTGTGGACAAGGCTCCTCATCATGGGTCCTCTTTGGTTTTCAGGTTCACACAGTTCCCTGCAAGTTCCTGTGGCTCTTTGGGGTCCATCAGGCCACTTCTTCAGGCTTCGGAAGATCCCTCGGTGATTTTCTCATATCCTGTGGCCCTCTTCATGTCCAAGGATTCTCCTAATTACATGATTTCTGTGGGAAACATCTTGTTCCTCTAATAGTGGATGTTTCCTACCTCTACCCATGGCAGATGTAATATGGCAGCCATAGATACAGGAAACCTACTTCCCTAGTTACATTATGAGAGGCTGTGATGATGCTGCATTTCTTGTTCCTCAATACTTCCAAGGCTGAGATAAGCTCCTGTGAATATATGTGGCAGTTTGTGGCGTTTTCTCTTATAGGGGTCTGCTCTCTAAATGATTAGCCCAGTATGTTTAATTAGACCATTTTTATATGTGATTTCCCATTGCTTTATATGTGATCACCCAGGATGTGATTTAAAACAATGTGCATTGAAAAATGAAGTTCAGGAACTTCTCTGGTGGGCCAGTGGCTGAGATTCTGAGCTCCCAATGCAGGGGGCCTGGGTTCGATCCCTAGTCAGGAAACTAGATCCCACATGTCACAATTAAAGATCTTGTGTGCTGAACTAAGACCTGGCACAGCCAAATAAATAATTTTTTTTAAAAGAATCTGATTTAAAGTGTTAGAGGGATACCTACTGAATGCTTGTTTGGAGGCTGTGAATCTGTACCTGCTTGTTTGGAGGCCGTGAATCTGTACCTGTCTTGTGTGCCTTTAGGGGCTGGCCATGTGGCCACAAGAAGGAGATCCAGGAAGGCCCAGGAAAAGCTTACTGTACTCAGGGCCTAGCGACATAGTCACTGCTCAACAAGACAGGGGTGTCACTCGGGGAGCACCAAGGCAGCTATCTCACTAGAGCCACAGGGGAGCAAAGCATACAAGGACCCATGGGCAAACATCTGTATTCCTCAGGGGCGTAATTGTTTGTTTGAGCCTAGATTGCATGGCGTAGGAGGGACATTCAATATCTAGCACCAGATTATGATTGTGGACTTAGAAATAAAGACTTAATTGGAGTCAGGACCCTTAGAAAATGGAAGAGAAAAAGTGGGTGTTTGGTTTGAGGACTTGCTTGATTGACCTGCCTGGTGATCACAAGCTCCTCACTGGTTGCCCAACAAGCCCCTCTGCACTGGCCCGTCTGTGTATGGTGGCTCCAGACCCTGAGAGTAATTGGTTTCTTCACTCACTAGTACCTTCCAAACATCATATAAGTTAGGCTGTTGGTGAATTCTAGCCTGGAATCATAGAGACAGGGATTCTGGGAAATATACGTCCCAGCCACACGCACAATGAAAAAAACAGTCCAGCACAAACATATCTACCTGTTGGTTTCATTGACCTTTCACAATCATACCGAGAAATGTAGCACAGTGATAGGGTGAGAGGGCTTCCCTGGTGGCTCAGACAGTGAAGAATCTGCCTGCAACGCAGAGTTCGATCCCTGAGTCAGGAAGATCCCCTGGAGAAGGAAATGGCAACCCACTCCAGTATTCTTGCCTAGAGAATCCCATGGACAGAGGAACCTGGTGGGCTACAGTCCGTGGGGTCACAAAGAGTTGGACATGAATGAGCAATTCAGCATGCACTCATGATGGGGTGAGAGGGATATGGAGATTTAATTCATTCATTCATTCAGTCTCTCCAGTGAATATTATAGCAGAAGAGTAAACTATTTCAGCTAACACTGGAAGTTAATACCCAAATAGATTATTAAACTATATACAAGGACATGTATGTACTGTGGCCAGCATAGCAGGTAGGGATTAAAAGTGGTCAACACAGTTTGGAAAAAAGAAACTAGAGACAGAATTAAAGTTTCAAAGATGGAAGCGAGGGACTCAAGACCTCTACGATCAAGAGCCTTGTTCCTCAGCCTTGTTCCACATCCCTTTTATTTAGTGTTTTGGCAAGCAGGAAATATCTGTTGTGCTATGATAAAATCAGCCTCCTGTATCCCCAATCACATCTCCCATTTTATTGATTACTTTGAACTACCTTTGTTATTTTTTTGTACAAGGTCTATCACCAAGCTGGAGGTCATAGACCCGCATATGCTTTGGGAAAACATCTTGGTATGTGCACAAGCAGCATTCTGAACTTGCGCTGACCCAGTGTTCCAAGGTCCACACTGTTTTTCCTTAGCTTAGCAGGGCATGATGACCCCAACTAATCAACCTGATGTACTTTAAATTGTTATATCTTGCTTTTATTCTTTTCCCATGGTGATTTTCTCATGGCTTAGCCAGAGCAACAGTGGCTGACTATTAACCCCTGCATATATGCATATATACTGAATTCAGTAATGTCACCTCCCTCCCTGCCCCCTCATCACCACCAATTTCGTGTCCACCTGGAATCTCTCATACAACCTGTGGATTTAAAAGATATTCACAACCTAAAAGTTGAGAGTTATGTTTTATCCAGCGGGAATTTTAGGAACTTAAGCCCTAGAGGCAGCATCTCAAGTAAGATCGAGAGAACTGCTCCAAGGAGGTGGGAGGAGGAGCCAGACTATATAGAAGTGTTGCAACAAAGGGCAGGTAGTCAGAACATCAAGAACTGACTGTTAATTGAAGAAAATCAAATATCCCAAGTTAAGAAATTTAGCGCTTTTCTATGTATAGGAAGATGGATGCAAAAGTCTGGGCTCACTGAAATCATTCCTTTGATATGCATCTCAGCTACCTGGGGCCAGTATCCTGTGTTTTCACATCCTGAGTTCCTCAGGGCTCACCGTGGGGAGTGGATGCAGTCTGATGGCTGATAGATGGCAGATATTCTTCTCCTTCCTGATTTCCTTCAGGTTCAGTGGCTCTCATTGGAGGGCTGCAATCACTGATGACTGACACCCTTATTTACTGATATGGTAGGAAATACTCCTTTTCTCAAACCTGATTTGGAAATAAGGTCTGTGTAGATGTAACCAGGGTGTGGCCATAATGGATTGGAGTAGGTCATAATCCAATGGTGTGTATTGGGACACAGACACCTGCCCAGGAGACAAACATGTCTTAGCCGTGTAAAATCAGAGCAGAGGTTGATGTGATCTTCCTTTTATTTATGTATTTATTTTTGGCAGCGCTGGATCTTTGTTGCCTTTTGCACAGGCTTTCTCTAGTTGAGGTGAGCTGGGTCTGCTCTTCATTGTGGTGCTTGGGCTTCTCATTGCAGTGGCTTCTGCTGTGGCTGCTGTGGCTGCTGTGGCTTCTTCCGGAGAACAGACTTTAGGACCACAGGCTCAATGTACATGGGCCTCAGTAGTTGTAGCACGTGGGTTCGGTAGTTAGAGCTCTCAGGCTCTAGAGCATGGGCTCAGTAGCTGTGGCGCTCTGGCTTAGTTGCTCCAAGGCATATGGGATCTTCCCAGACCAAGGATCAAACCTGTATCCCCTGCATTGGCAGGCGGATTCTTATCCACTGCACCACCAGGGAAGTCCCCAGTGTGATCTCTCTACAAGCCAAGGCATGCAAAGGATTGTTGGCAGTCTCCAGAAACCTGGAGACATGCCTGGAACAGATTCCTCCTCAGAGCCTCCAGAAGATCCAGCCCTGCTGACAACTTCATCGGGTAGGTCCAGCCTCCCAAACTGTGAGAAAAGAAATTATTGTTGATTTCAGCCCCGCTGTCTCCAGTGCTTTTTTGAGTGGCCCAAGCAGACTAATGCAGCTCCTAAGGCGGGATTGGGCCTTGGGTACTTGAGGGACAGGGAGATGCCATTGTTTTTGGAAGAGAGTGAGATGGGGGCAAGAACAGCAGATGCAAGAAGAGAGCACTGTGTGTGGGCAGGCATGTCATGTCCCGATGCCTGGCACTGAAGGCACTAGCAACACAAGACAAAATAGATAAATTGGACTCCATGAAAATTAAAATGTTTTGTGCATCAAAGGACACTATCAAGAGAGTGAAAGGACACCCTACAGAATGAGAGAACCCATTTTTGAATCATATATGTGACAAGGTTTTATTATCCAGAATACCTGAAGCAACTTTGTATAACAAAATGCCAACGATTCAGTTTAAAAAAAAACACGGGAAAAGAACTTGAATCTACTTTTCTCCATGTGAAAGTGAAAGTGATAGTTGCTCAGTCATGTCTGACTCTTTGCAACCCTATGGACTGTAGCCCACCAGGTTGCTCTGACCATGGGATTCTCCAGGCAAGAATACTGGAGTGGGTTGCCATGCCCTCCTCCAGAAGATCTTCCTGACTCAGGGATCAAACCTATGTCTCTCATGTCTCCTGCATTGGCAGGTGGGCTCTTTACCACTAGTGCCACCTGGGAAGTCCCCTAATCATTGTACCACCAGGGAATTCCCAGACAAAATGTATTTTAGTGGTGACCAGGAGGTGGGGTTACCAAGGCTATACTGGTCTTATCATTTGTTTTTAAATGAGTATACAATTCACATTCTGTAACAGTTACCCTCTTAAGAGTGAAAGTCAGTGGCTTTTTGTACATGGCATAGCTGTACATCCATTGCTATACAATCTTAAAAAGGAAGTACAGCTGTTCACATTTCAAAATTCACAGAGACAGACAAAGCTGATATGATATGAATTTCCCTGCAGTATAACACACATACCTGAGGATTGTGATATCTCAGTGACATAAAGTTGATAACCTTACATTGGACATACAGCAATTACAAGCCAAAATTATTGGTATGCAACATGCATCTTTAAGCTGTTACCCCAAACTGAAACCTTACAAGGTATAGCTGATGGACTAAAAGCCCTGAATCCTTTGGACTGGATAAAAGGCATGGGTGGTGGGCTTATAGGCACTCATATCTTTTTGCAGTTTTTTAATAATCTTGTGTTTAGTCTTCAGATGCACAACAAAAGCCCTCAGAAAATTAATGAACAAAGAAGTGGCCCAGTCAGCCTACCTACTGTTACAAAAACAAGGGGGAAATATGAGAAAACATTCTCCAGATGTCTTTGCAAAACCATGAGAAAAAATAACAGGAAACAGCAACAAAAAAATAACCAGAGTACATGGGCTGATTGGCTGGGGTCAGAGTGACCTGCTTGAGCAGATGGAGAGAGAGAAGTGTGGACTTAGCAATGCCTGGTCAGCGCAAGTCAGAAAGCTGCTTGCACACGTACTGTTTCTCTGATGTTCCTGCGGGGATCTTTGCTCCCAGCCATATGGTGCCCTTTGTACAGAAAATAACATAGAAGTTCAAAAGAAAAACATTAACTAGGGACCTGACTGGGAACATGGGAAACTTATGTTATCTTAAAAAACAGATACTTTCTGCAAACCGAGAAGCTCAATATAAGTGCTGCGGCATTGGATGTTGGGGCTCTTGATCCTCAAGGTCTTGAGATCCCCAGTCCCATCTTTCCTTCTATTCTGTCTTTGTGTTTTCTTATGTTCTGTGGCACCCGTCTCTCGCCCTATGTTGCTAAGCTTGACTCAGCAACGGTGACCTTAGTCCATACCGTGTCCTGACACTGAAGGGTCACCAAATTGATGAAACAGATTTTCACCTATTGTGGTCTGGGGAAATCATTCTGATGCATACCTGATTCAAGTCGAAAGTGAAAGTGTTAACCGCTCAGTCATGTCCAACTCCCTGCGACCCCGTGGACTATAGTCTACCAGGCTTCTGTCTCTGGAATTCTGGATTGGGTAGCCTTTCCCTTCTCCAGGGATATTCCCAACACAGGGATTGAACTCTGATCTCCGGCATTGCAGGTGGATTCTTTACCATCTGAGCCACCAGGGAAGCCCGATTTAAGTCGAATTTTTATGCTAAAACAATCTGTTTGTGGCCTATTGAACATGCATTGTCCATCTGCTTTAAATTATTGAAGCACCCACTGCCAAAAGTAAAATGTGTTTTAAAAATAAAGATTAGGGGCTTCCCTGGTGGTCCAGTGGTTAAGAATCTGCCTTGTAATGCAGAGGACACAGGTTCAATCCCCCCTGCTGGGAAGATCCCGCATGCCCAGGGGCAACTAAGCCCAGGGGCCACAACTAATAAGCCAGGGTGCCCTAGAATCCACGCTAAACAAGAGATGCCACTGCAGTGAGAAGCCCTCGAACTGCAACTCAAGAGTAGACCACTCGCAGCAACTACAGAAAGCCTGCAAACTCCAAGGACGACCTAACACAAAAATAAAAATACAACAACACTTTTTTTTTTTTTTTAATGAAGATTAACTGCCTCCCTTCCTGGGGCATCAATGCTGGTCCTCCTTCAATGATAAGACTGTTTGCTTTTTGAAATCTTGGAGGCATGTTGCCCTGACTTGTTTGATGTTCTATGTTCTGACAAGAGAGGAAACTGTGCTAAAAACCGTGCTTCTCCTGAACAGTTCCTCTGAGTTATCTGAGAGGCTGTCTTAAGCGCTATGGTCTTCAGTTTGGCTTAAATAGAAGTGTTTATTCGTTTAGTTTTATTTCCATCAGCAAAGCGCTATGACCCGTGTTTTCTCGTCCACATTCCGTGAACGCAGCAATCTGCAGGGAAACTGAGTCTGGACTTCCAGGTGCACGAGAAGGACACAGGGGACCCGCGAGCGGACACCATGGGGTCCACCGCCCCTAGAACTGACTGTGCGCGCAGCGCAAGTCCCAGGTGGGCAAATCAACCAAAATGTCTCTGTGGCCTGTCACTCGGGGCAAGGGCGGGGTCTGGTTGAACTGTCCAATTAGCAGCTGGTGGGCGGAGTCCAGACAACCAGATGCAGGATAGGATGGGCCCAGGAGGACTGTCTATCAAGGCGGGGGCGGGGAAGAATTAACGTCCAATCAGAGCGCGGGCCCTGGAAAGCCGTCCAATCAGGGCATGCGTCGGCTGTGCCCCGGGAATTTTCTCTGAGCCGCCGCAGCACTGGTGTGAACTAGTTCCGGCGTTATCTGGTGTCCTGTCCCAGTCGCTCTCACTAGCCGAGGTCGTAGGGCACGCTTTGGAGAACTCGGAAGGAGAAGAAGATGGTGAGTGCATGGCTCAGGGCCCTAAGAGAGAAAAGTTCCGGTTTGGACGGACCGGAACTTGCAGAAAATGACGGCTGGCCGGGGTCTCCCCGCGTCCCACCCACGGGGTTCCAGCCCGAGTTCCCTCCTCGGCCGCGGGGTGGGGACCCAACGTCCTGTCCCGGGGTCCTGCAAGGAAGGGACCCGACGTCCTGTTCTGGGTCCCGACCCATTTCCCCCCTCGCGAGGGGGCGGCGGGGACCCGGCGTCTTATCCCGGGTTCCCGACCAGAGTTCCTCATCTCGACCGTGGAGTGGGGACATGGTGCTTTGTCCTGTTATTGCGCGAGGCCCAGGGCGTCCGGACACAGCCTGTGGTCCCGTGGGCGTCGGAGGGAGGACAGGACGGCTCCCAACGGGCCGTTAGGCTCAAAGGGAGTTGGGGGGATCCTCCCTGAACCTCACAGATAAAGTCGATTCCGGACTAGTCGAGGAGACTGTATGGTAAAGAAACACTGTTGCGATAGGGCAGAGGCTCCAACCACACCGCAAAGGGCTTTCGTCTTCAGTGAGAGGAGGGGGACCAGGAGGGAAGTTGGGCGAGTGAGGTGCACGGATTCCGTACCAGCGTGGCTGTGCTGAGTCCAGCTCAGCAATATAGAGCGAGAGACGGGTGCCGGCAGGGCATAAGAAAACACAGACAGAATAGAAAGAAAGATGGGGCCGGGGAATTCAAGACCTCGAGGATCAAGAGCCCCGACATCCAATGCCACAGCACTTATATTGAGCTTCTTGGTATGCAGAAAGTATCTGTTTTTTAAGATAATATAAGTTTTCCATGTTCCCAGTCAGGTCCCCAGTTAATGTTTTTCTTTTGAACTTCTGTATTATTTTCTGTACAAAGGGCACCATATGGCTGGGAGCAAAGATCCCCGCAGGAACATCAGAGAAACAATCAGTGCGTGTGCAAGCAGCTTTCTGACTTGCGCTGACCGGGCATTACTAAGTCCGTACTTCTCTCTCTCCATCTGCTCAAGCAGGTCACTCTGACCCCAGCTAATCAGCCCATGTACTCCGGTTATTTTTTGTTGCTGTTTCCTGTTATTTTTTTCTCATGGTTTTGCAAAGACATCTGGAGAATGTTTTCCCACATGGCTGGACTGGATAGGGCTCCTGTTCTCTGATAGGTCACTGTTCTCTGAAGAAGCCAACTACCCGTACTTCCGCCCTGCTTGGCCATGTGACCTCCAGCCGGCCTGTCCCTCACAATCTAGTCCTTCGTGTCCGACTCTTTGCGACCCTGTGGACTGTAGCCTACCAGGCTCCTCCGTCCGTGGGATTTTCCAAGCAAGAGTACTGGAGTGGATTGCCATTTCCTTCTCCAGGGGATCTTCCCAACCCAGGGATCAAACCAAGTCTCCCACATTGTCGGCAGACGCTTTACCGTCTGAGCCACTAGGGAAGTCCAATCTAGTCCTTCATCAGTTGTCAATCAAGGCCGGGGGGTGTTCCCAGAGGCACATCCAATCAGGGACGGGGGTGGGCACGTTCGCTGACGTGGTGACGTCGCTCTCTGCTGCCTGGGCGTCCCGTCGCACCTACCTCACGGGACATTTGGGGTTCCCTCGCTGTCGCTCTGACCTGCCTGAGCCATTGGGCTGCAGGGCTACGGAGAGAGCCACCTGAATGCGGGGGGAGGGACTGAAATGGTGAGTGCATGGCGCTGGCGCTGAGACTGGCTGGGGCTGGTTCGCACTGGCCGGACGGGACTCCACCGTACACTTCGTTTCTCGTGCCGGCCTCCTATACGGTGCTCGCGGGGCTCCCGAGTCCCAATTTGAGTCTCCGGCCCCCGACCGCGACGTGGGGTCTCGTGAGTTCCGACCAGGTCCTTGGCCTGTTGGATGTCTGGCTGAGGACGAGGCAACGTCCGGAGCGGGTGGTCGGGTGCTGGGGTCCTTCCCGGGACCTGACAGATGAAGTCAAGTCCACAGTTGGTCAAAGAGACTGTATTGCAAATGCTGTTGCCAGAGCGCCGAGGCTCGTATCTCAGGGATGTGCCGGCGTCGCCAGCCACACGGAGAAGTACTTTTCTGTGTGAGGAAGGCTCATTGACAGAATCAGAGGTCCTGTGGTCAGGGCATCCCCGTCCCAGGTCAGGGGGAACTTGTTCTGCCGCTCAGTGATGCTCAGTTTGAGAGTTGTAGAGGGGAGTGACCCAGAGTCAGGGGCATTTGGGAAGAGAAGCTTGGAGTAAAGTTTGGGTAAAAAAAAATGGATGTTGATCTTAAAAATAATACTAGGAAAAATGGATTTATTGGGGAACAACAAAAAATTGCAATTAGGGACAGACGAGGTATAGCAAAAGCTATAAGCAAGTCCAACAAACTGATGTATTGGAGAGAAAGGAAGGAATTGGGAGGGGTTGTATTGGGTAATAAAATCCATGGAGAAAATGGAAAATTCAATTTTTCTCATTGGCTAGTTGCTAGGGTAGCCAGTTTCTTGAGAAGATGCGGTGTATGTTCATGTTTTTTTGTTGGGTGCTGTAATTGATGATTCTTTCTTGTTTTCTATTTTCCTCTTGGGGTCCGCAGTCCACATTTCTTCCTCTAATTGATGTCGGGTAGTAGTGGGTGAGGCTCTCTCTTCTGGCTCCACCCTTGATTGTTTTTAGGTAGTTTTCACTTTCTTAATTTTCTCATGGGGCATTGAGAACACTTGGTCAAGACTGTGGCATTGAAACAACCCAAACCTTCTAACAAGAGACCTTTATTCAAATGAGTTATTCCAGAGGGAGAAGCATCTGTTGCACCAGACACAGGGGGCCCTGCAGGAGGGAGGACATGTGACCCTAAGATCTGCAAGTGTCTCAAGACCTGGGCAAGGAGAGTTTTCCTTTTACAGAGAAGAGTGACCAGAACCAGGAAGGGTCAGATATGGTGCTTGGACGGTAGATCCCTGAGGCCAGCCTGTCGTTAGGGATCTGTGTGCTGGCTGGGGTGAAGCAGGCCAAAGTTCAGGGGGAAGTCGAGGGGCTAAACCAAAGTTTGGCCAACAAGCACTTGTTCTGCGTGGTCACTGGGGGCAAGCAGGTCCCCTAATCACAATGAGGTGGAAATGGGGCTTTGGGGTTGGGGGGGCAGCATCTGGCCTTGCCCTGAATAAACAAAGGGTCTCCGTGTGAGTCTTTTCTGAATCAAGTGGGGCAGTTTCTTGCAGCTTCCCATTTTCCAGAACACCGAAGTGGGGGGGGGGGTCCTTTCACCTTCCATACGTGTTTCCAGGAGCACAAAGCTCACAGAGGGTTCAGCGTTGTCCCCTGACATGGGGGAGCAGCCTCCTCTGGTCCAGCTCAGCACGAATAACTTCCCTTCATCCAGCTTCAAGTTTCAGCAGGTGTAAAATACTGAATTTTTCTTGCCTGGCTTCTCCTCAGTGAGGGTGGTAACATCTCAGGTTTCTGCTCTTTCCTGAAGGCTCTGGTTCTCCTGGGTCTTTGGGCCTTAACCAGAGATGCCTCTGGGGAGAAGGGAATGTTCTGTCCTCCATTAGAATTGCCGGAAATGCAGGCATTCCCACTCCTTCCTGTGAAGTGGGTGGAGATGTGAATGAAAAGGATTCTTAGGAATGGTAGCAACTCTTCCATGAAGGGTGTCTGGTGCTGGTCAACTTCCTGTTGTTAGTCAGCAGACATAGAAATTCTGGGAACAGTGACCTGTGCTATGGAGACTTGCTCACTTCTTTTTAGATGAGTCACAGCTTGTTGTTACGAGGAGTTAGTGAACTGATGGCTGTCTTCTCAAAGGGATGAGCAGTAACCAGTTTCTCGAACCAGAAACCTGCCCTAAAATTTCCCTCCCCTGTGTTATCCAGGAACACAGGAGGAAGCAGCAATTCTACAGGTCCTCATTCACACACAGAGATGGGGCATCATGTCTCATGTAAATGATCCAAAGCCGGTGCATCCCCTGGGGATGGGGACAAGCTGAGCCTGGGAAGGAGGGGAAGGAAGGTGCCCTGGGGTCTTGCTGGTGCCCTTCCCCACATGAGTGGCCTCAGACCATAGAACCACCACAGAAGGAGCTGTTAATGGCAGGAGGGTGGGGGAGGGGATCTACCTGCAGAAGTGCTGGGGGTGATGTGTCCCCTAAGGCTGGCTATTTCCTGACCTTTGCTTTGGGCCTCATCCAGGGAGTTGGTGGATTGTGAGATGTGCGCCCTGAGTGAGTGTGACGGTCGGACATGGTGAAGTCTCCTTGGGTTCAACTGCTGCTGAGAGGGTGGGTGAACTTGAGCGTTTCCTCCTGGTGAAAACTGAAGCTCAGAGGAGGGGCCTTTTTTACCATCACGGGGGAGCTCAGTTGCTCCCCCTGCCCTGGGGGCACCCCTTGGCCGCCAGTTCAGACAGCTTTGACCTTCTGACTTGGGGTCTCCTGCGCACCATGGGCAGCAGGCTGATCTGAGCAGCTCACACTTGGCTGCTCTTCCCTTTTGTTTCCTTGGTGATAGTCTTTTGCCCTGTGACTCAGTGTACAAGTGTGTAAGATATTTTTCTTCCATTACGTGAAGGTGTATGGTTTTGTTTTTTCAGATACACTCGCTTATGTGTGTGTACAGTTTTTTAAAGAATTATTTACTTATTTTGGAGCTGTGCTGGGTCTTCATTGCTGTGTTTGGGCTTTCGGTAGATGCAGTGAGCAGAGGCTCCTCTTGTGGTTCCCAGGCTCTAGAGTGCAGGCTCGGTGGTTGTGGCTCACAGGTGTAGTTGCCCCTCGGTTTGTGGGATCTTCCCAGACCAGAGATCAAACCCATGTCCCCTTCATTGGCAAGTGGATTGTTAACCTCTGGACCACCAGGGAAGTCCTTTAAATCTATTGTTAATTTCCTGTTGTATCCTCTTTTCCTCTCTTTCTGGGACTTCAGTGATACTAATGTTTTGTGTTTGTCCCACGGGTCTCCAAGACACTTGTCATTTATTTTTTGTCTATTTTCTCTCCGTTGTTCAGATTGTTGTTCTTGTTCAGTCGCTCAGTCATGTCCGACTCTTTGTGACCCCATGGACTGCAGCACACCAGGGTTCCCTGTCCTTCACCATCTCCCGGAGTTTGCTCAAACTCATGCCCATTGAGTAGGTGATGCCATCCAACCATCTCATCCTCTGTCGTCCCCTTCTCCTCCTGCCTTCAATCTTTCCCAGCATCAGGGTCTTTTCCAGTGAGTCAGCTCTTTGCATCAGGTGGCCAGAGTATTGGAGCTTCAGCTTTAGCATCAGTCCTTCCAGTGGATATTCAGAGTTGATTTCCTTTAGGATTGACTGGTTTGATCTCTTTGCAGCCCAAGGGGACTCTCAAAAGCCTTCTCCAACACCACAGTTCAAAATTATCTGTTCTTTGGTGCTCAGGCTTCTTAATGGTCCAACTCTCACATCTGTACATGACTACTGGGAAAACTAGAAGGGCTTTTGTTGGCAAAGTAATGTCTCTGCTTTTTAATACACTGTATAGGTTTGTTGTAGCTTTTCTTCCAAGGAGCAAAGGTCTTTTAATTTCGTGGTGGCAGTCACCATCTGCAGTGATTTTGGAGCCCAAGAAAAATAAAGTCTGTCACTGTTTCCATTGTTTCCCCATCTATTTGCCATGAAGTGATGGGACCAGATGCCATGATCTTAGTTTTTTGAATGTTAACTTTTAAGTTAGCTTTTTCACTTTCCTCTTTCATCTTCATCAAGAGGCTGTTTAGTTCCTCTTCACTTCCTGCCATAAGGGTGGTGTCATCTGGATATCGGAAGTTATTGATATTTCTCCTGGCAGTCTTGATTCCAGCTTGTGCTTCATGCAGCCCAGCACTTGGTGTGATGTACTCTGCTTGTAAGTTAAATAAAAGGGTGACAATATACAGCTTTTGACATACTCCTTTCCCAATTTTGAACCAGTCTCTTGTTCCATGTCCGGTTCTGTTGCTTCTTGACCTGCATGCAGGTTTCTCAGGAGGCAGGTAAGGTGGTCTGGTATTCCCATCTCTTTAAGAATTTTCCACAGTTTGTTGTGATCCACACAATCAAAGGCTTTGGTGTAGTCAGTGAAGCAGAAGTAGATGTGTTTTTGGAACCCTCTTGCTTTTTCTATGATCCAACAGATATTGGTAATTTGATCTCTGGTTCCTCTGCCTTTTCTAAATCCAGCTTGTATATCTGGAGGTTCTTGGTTCACATACTGTTGAAGCCAGCCTAGCTTAAAGGATTTTGAGCATGACCTTGCTAGCTTGTGAAATGAGTACAACTGTGCAGTAGTTTGAACATTCTTTGGCATTGCCCTTCTTTGGGATTGGAATGAAACCTGACCTTCTCCAGTCCTGTGGCCCCTGTTGAGTTTTCTGAATTTGCTGGCATATTGAGTTCAGCACTTTAACAGCATCATCTTTTAAGATTTGAAATAGCTCAGCTGGAATTCCATCACCTCCACTAGCTTTGTTTGTAGTGATGCTTCCTAAGGCCCACTTGACTTCACATTCCAGGATGTCTGGCTCTAGGTGAGTGATCACACCATTGTGATTATCCTGGTCATTAAGATCTTTTTTGTGTAGTTCTGTGTTTTCTTGGCTCCTCTTCTTAATATCTTCTGCTTCTGTTAGGTCTGTGCTGTTTCTGTCCTTAATGGTGCCCATGTTTGCATGAAATGTTCTTTGGTATCTCTAATTTTCTTGATGAGATCTCTAGTCTTTCCCATTCTGTTGTTTTCCTGTTTCTTTGCATCATTTACTTAGGAAGACTTTCTCCTTGCTATTCTTTGGTACTCTGCATTCAGATGGGTGCATCTTTTCTTTTCTTCTTTGCCTTTCGCTTCTCTTTTCTCAGCTATTTGTAAGGCCTCCTAAGACAACCATGCTACCTCTTTGCCTTTCTTTTTCTTGGGGATGGCTTTGATCACTGCCTCCTGTACAGTGTTATCCATAGTTCTTCAGGCACTCTATCAGATTTAATCCCTTAAATCAGATTGGTTCAATTCTGATATCCTACCTTCAAGTTGATTGATTCTTTTCTTTGTCATATTCATGCTGTATTTTAAACCATCCAGTTTTTTAATTCAGTTACTGTATTTCAGTGCTAAACTTTCCATTTGGTTCTTCTTTGTAGCTTTTATTTCTTTGCTGAGACTTTCAATTTTTTGTTTGTTTCAAGGGTGTTTGTAATTACTCATTGAAGTATTTTCTGTAGCTTTAAAATCCTTGCCAGATAATTCCCTGTGTGATTTTGGTGTTGGTGTCTGTTGGTTGTCTTTGAGGTGTAGGTTTTTATTCATTGGTTGGTTGATAGCACCTCCCAGCAATCAGCCCCCTGGATGACGATTGTCCTGATCTTTTTTTATTCTTTGCAGCTTTGCAGCTGTCCCCCATCACCAGCAGTGTTTTATTTGGTTTTGCTTCTGCTGCATTTGTAGTAAGTGAAGGTGATCAGTTCCACACCAGTAATGGCAAACAGAAGGCTTCTCTGTGGTTCTCAGTCCGTCGGTTTCAAACATGCTCATGTCAGAGGAAGGGCTTCCCCAATTAACACCTCCATCCAGTCCTTGTGGGGCTTGGATTGTCTCACATTTTTTAAAAAATTTATTTGGCAGCACATGGGGTCTTTAGTTGCAGCATGTGAACTCCTGGTTGTAGTATATGGGACCTAGTTCCCTGATCAGGGATTGAACCCAGGTCCCCTGCATTGGGAGCATGGAGTCTTAGCCACTACACCACCAGGGAAGTCCCTTACATGTATTTTTGATTTGTCAGCAATGCTGTTATTCTCCTTTTTGTCTCCCAACTCTTAAGTGCAAGGTATAAATATTTTATATCTAGGAGAAAAGTTGTGGGATTGTAGATTATGGATAAGTTAGAAATACTAGGAAGTGTAGAGGGATGACGAGTTGAGTGTTTTTTCCATGCCATTTCTAGCGCTTGGAGAATCCAACTTAATTTTGTTCATCTTTTGTGTCCATTTTGTGTGAAATGGGGTCTGCTTGTGATTGTAAATTGGTTTTTACTGATAACCTTTGGTGGTGAGCATTTCTTTCAATGGGTAATTCATCTTCTGTAAAATAGTTTCCTCACCTTGAACTCATTTGTATGTCTACTGATTTCTTATGTTTTATTTACATACTGTGGACATTCATCTTTTTTCATCTCTAGGTATGGCAAATATGTTCTCCCAGATTGTGAGTTACCATTTCTCTCGATTCTTTACTTTTTAAAATTCATTGTTAATTGGAGAATAATTGCTTTACAATGTTGTGTTGCTTTCTGCCTTACAAGAAAGTGAATCAGCCATAAATACACATATATCCCCTCCCTCTTGAACCTCCCTCCCACCCCCGCCCCAATTCTGGGTAATTCTTAACTTTAATAGACTTGGATGGAATTTATCTGTCTCTTCCTTTGTAGCTTACTCTTTTTTCCATATATAAGAAAACTCATCCTACACTCAAGTCATAAAAGTGTTTCCCTGTAGTGTCTCATAGAGTGTCCTACTTTCTTTCACAGTTAAGTCCACAGTGAATTGGTTATTGTACATGTAGTTATAAGAGAAAAGACTTCTTACTCCTCTGGAGATAGCCAGTGGCTGCTGCCCCATGTGTCAGTAGCCTCCTCCCAGCAGCATGTGCCCTGGCATAGATCCAGCTGGGCCTGTTTCTGTGCATTGTGATTTTTTCCATAGGTGTATCTATCCATCCCTCTGTTAACGCCATCCTGTTGTAATCACTGTAGTTCAAAATGTTTCAGTGTGCATTATGAAACATCCCACCATCTTACTCCATAGAAAATCTTGGTGGTTTTTAGAAATTCGTCTTTTATTTCAGTTTTTAGAAGTGGTTTTTAAGTCACACAATGCAGAACAAACCAACCCTAAAAGAAACCTTGTTGTGCACTGGAATGGTACTTTCATAAAATTCTTAAATGTTTGGGAGAAGGTGACATCATGGTCTCTTTTCTGTGGATATGGCTCATCTCTCCATTTCTTTCTTTCTACTATTGTCATTAAATGTTTTGGAATTTATCCACTAAAACA
Source organism: Giraffa tippelskirchi (assembly GCF_054371585.1). Classification (NCBI taxonomy): domain Eukaryota; kingdom Metazoa; phylum Chordata; class Mammalia; order Artiodactyla; family Giraffidae; genus Giraffa; species Giraffa tippelskirchi. The sequence continues at coordinate 97,034,428 of NC_137280.1, read as the reverse complement.
TTTTTATAGACATAATTGAGAAAGAAAACTAGTAACAATCAGTTTTTACTTTTAATTAAAAAAATTTTTTTCCTGTGGCATGAGTTTAGCCCTGTTGTTTTAGGTTATCACCCCAGTGCCATTTTGACGGTCTCTAACCTTCTACCCATTACACTACCAGTGGTAGCCCTGATGCAGTGCTGGGTAGGGTAAGGAGGGGGCCAAGTGAGACAGAGATGTGGGGAAGGCAAGGGCGTCTGGGCTGGGTGGCATTGAGAGAATGGGCTGGGTGGCTCATGCTGGGACTCTCATTTGGGGAGCTCATGGGGCAGTGGGGAGGGCTGCCTTGGATGGAGGAGCCAAGTAGGGCACATGGATGTCGGGGGGACACTTGGACTGAGGGCCAGATGGTGGCCTTCTGCTCCCGGGACACACACACTCAGACACCACTCTCAGATGAACACTTGGACACACATACCAATACGCTTCTTAACCAGCACCCTGCCCCCAGCTCCCTGTCTCTCACCCTGCTCTCCTTTTCCATCCCACTTATCCAGCATAGCCAGATAACATTTATAGTGTTGTTTATGGTTTGTCTTCCTGCCGGAAGGCAAGCTCCAGGAAGGCAGGGTGCTTGGCCTGCCTTGTCCACTGCTATATGTACAGCTCCTTAGGCTTAAGTGCTCAGTAGATAAGAACCTGGTGGCTCAGGTGGTAAAGAATTGGTTTGCAATGCAGGAGAATTGGGTTTGGTTCCTGGGTCAGGAAGATCCTTGGAGAAGGGAATGGCAACCCACTCCAGTATTCTTGCCTGGAGAATTCCATGGGCAGGGGAGTCCAGTGGGCTACAGTCCATGGGGTCGTAAAGAGTCAAACACCACTGAGCATGGATGCACGCAGATAAGAACTGAGCGAACAAGTGAACCCTGCAAGTCATAGTCAGGTGTGTGCTACCTGGTGCCTACGCAAACATGCCCAGTGGCCCACAGTACTGCCACAGACGTTCTCAGACACTGATGTTCTCAGTCACATGCATGTAGGTGCTTGCTCACCCCCAGATCCGCACATCCATGCAACACACAGGTACACGGACCTTGCTGCCACTCACAGGTTCTTTCAGACTCACACCCAAACGTCCAGGTTCCAAGGCTTGTACTCCTGCAGACACACGCCAACATGTCCCTGCTCCCCACCCTCTCAGCTTTTAAAAGTTGATTATATTTTTTAAAGATCTGTTTAAACATTTACATTTCATCTGCTTGTTTTGCTTGATCAAAATACACTGAGATTTGTTTTTGTGAGTTTGCAGTCTGCAATGATATGATACTGCCAGTGGGCATTTGTGAGTTCTGGTAGTGTTTTTAAAGTTCATTGATTTTTTTGCCACGGATCAGTACTTCCTTCCTCTTGTTGCCAGTAATATTCCGTTGTGAGATTAGACTGAATTTGTTTATCCAAGTCAGTTGATGGCCTTCTGAGTTCTTCCCACATTTTGGCTGTCACAACTCATGCAGCTGTGAATGTCTGTGTGTATTCGTTTTTGTGTTGGTGGTTTACTTTCGCCTCTCTTGGGTAGATAGAGAGCTAGAGTGGAATTGCTGTTATATGGTGCTGTGTTAATAATCTTCAGGATTTGCTGGACTGTTTTCCAAAGTGGCTTCACTATTTTACCTCTCTCCAGCAGTTGATTGAGGGTTCCAAATTCCTCACATCCTCTCCAACACTTGCTTGTCTGTCTTACAGCTCTCCTAGTGGGTATGAAGAAGTATCTGTGGTTTTCATTTGCATTTCCTTGATGACTAATGTCCCTTTTTTTTAATTTTCTTTGGCCACACCACACAGCTTGCAGGATCTTAGTTTCCTGACTAGGGAGGCAACTGAGCAACCAGGCAGTGAAAGCGCTGAGTCCTAACCCCAGGACCGCTAGCAAACTCCCTAATATTCCACATTTTCAGGAGTTTGATTAGCAAACTCCAGTTGCAGCCCAAGGTGAGGTAGCCTTGTCTTTGTAGCTGATGTAGTAGGAATTTTATCATTTAGATTTCCAGAATATATCTTTGATTAAAACTCTGATTTATAAAAATAATCGTTTGCTTTGTATTTCAGGGGTGTGGTGTCAGCCTATATTGTCCTAAAGATAATAACTGGGTGTTTTTTTCTCTCTGTTCAAGTTACCTTCAACTCTGTTGCCATCAGATCTTCTGCAGCTCTCCTTTGTGGGGCATCTTCCTTGTACTCTGGGCACTTGGTTATTTATCCTAGAGACCCTGCTGGCTCGACTGATCCCTCAGGAGCCAGGCCTCCTCTTAACCCCACATTAACTCCACGGGTGTCCCAGGCCCTGGACCCTGACCTGTGTCTGTGCCCTTGATGTCCACTTCATCCTGGCAGAGGGTTGTGTGTTTGTTTCTGTTAGATATGAGGGGACCAGACCAGGCTTCTATATGCTGTTTCAGTCAAAGTGAGAGTTGTTCAGATGCAGCGGTCCTGGAAAATCTGTGTCAACAACCTCCTGACAGTATGCTCTCATTCTTGGAGAATCAAGGAAATAACTTACAAGCAGGCCACATATCCATTTCCTAGTCATCTGAATGATGGTTTCATTTTCAGTATTTGTCCACCCTCATGATCTGCTCTGTGTCATTAAAAACAGTTCTTTTTCATTATGTGTGTGTTTATCAGTTATTGCTGTTACACTTTGCTTCAGTGTCCAGCACTCACCATCACTGAGGAATCTGCATTAGATTTGCTGGCATGTGATCATTTCCTGCAAGAGTATGAGCTCAGGAGTCCTAGGAACTGAGTCCAGTTCCCGCCTGTCGGCCTCCCCATCCTCCCACACTCGGGGGTGAAGGAGGAGCCTCTCTGACACAGAACATGTGGCTGTTTCAGGACTCAGTGGTCTTTGAAGATGTGGCTGTGAACTTCACCCTGGAGGAGTGGAAACTGTTGGACCCTGCTCAGAGGAAGCTCTACAGAGACGTGATGCTGGAGACCTGCAGGAACCTGGCCACTGTGGGTGAGGACGGCTTCCTCCCTGCACTAAGTCTTTAGCGAACAGTTACTTCTTACAATGTCCTTTCTTATGAGTGATGAGGATGGGAATATTTTGAAAAAAAATGGCAAACATGGTCCCCACCTTTTTAGAAACTACCTAGAGTAGATAGCTTTTCCATGACAGTGTTACTATACTGAATTGATTTTTATTATTCTTGATCCGAATCCCGAGGCTCCCTAATTTTACAACTGTGAGCACGGTCTCCAGTGTCACCTTGGGGCAGTGAGAGAAGCATAATGGTTTTCACCCTGTGAAAGTTATCCTGTGATCAGTACACACTTGAGAAGATGATCTTGCTGCAGTTAAACCTATACTTAACCTGTCCTCCACCCTTCCCATGAGGAGCATTCTCTAGGAGCATTTTGGCAGTCGCACTCTGTCCCACCTCCCAGGGGCAGCTGGGTCCATGGACACAGGCTTCATCCAGGGCCTCTCCACCTGTGATCACCAGGGAGCACACCTGCTCGGGAGGAGCAGGTTCTGAGTCAGGGAGGGATATCAGGGAGGGATATCTGGACATATCCATTAGGAGTACAATTCAGGTCTCTGAGAAGGTGATAGGTGTCATTAACTTGGCTTCCCTCTTGGAGCTTTCATCCATTCTTGTCCGCTTGAAGTCTTTTTGGAGCTCCTCTGACAAAGGGATCATTTGGGAAAGTGCATTTTGCCCAGTTCCTTTCTACTTTGCTTCTGTGAGGTACTTATTAGTGAACAGGCTGCCATTTTGACTCATTTTCCCTATGATGGCCATCACTCTTTCCTTGGATACAGTTAATATATTAATATAGCTCACAAAACTCAGAGAAACATGCTTCTTACTAGATCACAGGTTCATTATTAAAGGATATAATTCAGGAACAGCTAGATGTAAGAAATGCATCTAGATTTGAAAAGGAGTTTCCATGCTTCTCCTGGTGCCAGTCTCATCACATCTCTATGTGTTCACCAACCCAGAAGCTCTCCAAACCTTTTTTTCATGCCTTCATTACATAGGCATAGTTGATGAAGTCACCCGCCACTGCCAGTTGATTTGATCTCTAGCCATTCCCTCACCCCCAGAGGTTTTGGGGGTGCTGGGGGATATGGGTGGGACTGAAAGTATTGACCCTTTAATCATGTGGTTGTCTTTGTTGGCAATTAGTCCCCATACTCAGGTTCTTTGCAACAGTTTCTTTCATTAATATAAACTCAATTGGGATGGAAAAGGCTTGTTATGAATCATAGGAAACCTATTTCACCTTTCTGATCCTGAAGCTTTTTCTGGAAATGAGCACAAGAGACCACATATTATTCTGTTGCTTTTATTGCTCAGGAAATTCTAAGGGTTTTGGGATCCCTGAGCAGGAAACTGTGGATAAGGACCCAGTTTATTTGAGAAGTACATGTTGGTCATCTCAGTGACCAAATGTGTGTGTGTGTGTCTGATAGATCACAATATCACACATCTCCTTCCTTCCTTTATAAAATTATTTTACGTTTTTGAATGAGTCTATGGAGAGAAATCTAGATATGGTCTCTCTTTCCTTTCCCCCACCATTTCTTTCCCACTGATTTAATTATGCTTCCAATTATTGCAGGTTCTTGCCCTCAAGTTAAGGTCGGTATATCAAGTCCTCAGTGGGATATTTTGGAGACTGGACTATGCATTGAACGGGAAGTTGTAAGATTCACAAGAAATGACTCTAGGTCTGTTTTGGGAGAAAACTGGGCATTTCATAACCTACGAGATGAGCATCTAACTCAGGAGAGGCGTGTGAGGTGAGTGGCACTCCTACAGGGAGAAGGAGGACGAGGGATCTCAGCAGAGTGTTAGACTCATGTGATGGTAAAGAAAGGTGTAAACTTAGCTAAACAATTGTAAACTTAGCTAATAAGCAATTGTGTACTCGGAATTTTTACAAAACAGTACTTTTATAAATGTGCCATAGATACTGAGCATCAGAAACTTAATTCACTAGGAAACAATGATTAGAAAACCTCATGTTAAAAAAACACTGAAAGTTATGGCTCTCTTTGAGCCCTCAGCCAGAGCATTAACCTTTGTTGCACTTTGTCACGTTCAGAGAGTGCTGAAAACATGCCCATTCATTGAAAATCACAAATATATAGTCAAAATAATAATGAATAACCATAAACAAATTACTAATCATTAATCCCTAATAATTCACTTCCTGTTTTGACCAGAAATCATTCGGTGGAAAGTCTCTTTGAAGGTATAGAAGATCATCAATCTCTAAAACCTCTGAACAGGATTATAGATCTTACTGTGCATGAGAGTTATCAGACTAAAATTCAGCCTCATCAATGCATTACATGTGGAAAAGCCTTCAGCGATCATTCTTTCAAGGAGAATCAGCAAAAGTCTCACATTGGACAAAAACCTTATGCATGTGAGGAATGTGGACAAACCTGTAGCTGTGTCTTGTGCCTCAGCTATGCTGGGGAAACAGACTTTATAGAGAAACCTGATAAATGTCAAGATGCTGGGAGAGCATCTAAGAGATGCATGAAGAGTCACAGTAGTAAACAATCCTTAGACTGTAAAAAATCTGGAAAAGCTCTCACTTTTCAGGGACATAAGAGAGGTCAGTATGGCCAGAAAATGTGTGTGTGTGATGTGTGTGGGAAATCTTTCAGTTATTATTGCCAACTTAAGCGGCACGTGAGAACTCACACTGGAGAGAAACCCTATAAGTGCAAAGAATGCGGGAAAGCTTTTACTGGCATCTCACACTTCCGAGAACATGTACGAATGCACACTGGAGAGAAGCCCTATGAGTGTAAGCAGTGTGGCAAGGCTTTCAGCTGGTGCACTTACCTTCGGGAACACATGCGAACACACAGTGGAGAAAAGCCCTATGAATGTAAGCAGTGTGGCAAAGCTTTCCCCTATCTCAAATCCCTGCAAGGACACGTGAGGATACACACAGGAGAGAAGCCTTATGTGTGTAATGATTGTGGAAAATCCTACAGTTGTCCTAAGTACTTCAGAAAACACGTGAAAACACACAGTGGAGTAAAACCCTATGAATGTACAGAATGCAGGAAAGCATTCATCACTTCTTCATCCCTTCGAGAACACATGAGAACACACAGTGAAGAGAAGCCTTATCAGTGCCAGCAGTGTGGGAAAGCCTTCAGGTATCCGAGATCTTTGCAAGGACACATGATAACTCACAGTGAAGAGAAACCATATGAATGTCAGCAGTGTGGCAAAGCTTTCCCCTATCTCACATCCCTGCAAGGACACGTGAGGATACACACAGGAGAGAGGCCTTATGTGTGTAATGATTGTGGGAAATCCTACAGTTGTCCTAAGTACTTCAGAAAACATGTGAAAACACACAGTGGAGTAAAACCCTATGAATGTACAGAATGCAGGAAAGCATTTGCCACTTCTTCATCCCTTCGAGCACACGTAAAAACACACAGTGAAGAGAAGCCTTATCAGTGCCAGCAGTGTGGGAAAGCCTTCAGCTATCCGAGATCTTTGCAAGGGCACATGATAACTCACAGTGAAGAGAAACTGTATGAATGTCAGCAGTGTAAAAAAGCCTACAAGTATCTCATATCCCTGCAGAGACACATGAAGACACACACTCGTGAAAAATTATGGCTACAAAGACTGGTGGAAAAGCTTTCTCCCTTAAAACCTTATAAATGAAGCAGTCAAGGGGAAGAAACATTATGAATGGAAAGAATGCAGGGAAAGCTTTCATCACTTCATTTATTTGTACTTGAAAACTCAGGGTAGGATGAATTTTTTAATGGAAATAAATACAGTTTTTCCTTATAAGTGCCTCATTCTGAATAGGGATCCCAGTGTATTAATTTCTAGTTCATGTTGCTGATCTGAACACTTAAGATAGTAACCATCCCACTATGTTCCCATCATCTTTACTACTTGTGTTTTGTTACCTTGGACATTAAATATACAGTTATATACTACTTGTCTCAATGTCATTACAATGTCTCTTGAACCCAGAGTGAAAGGTTTTGTGTGTGTGTGTGTGTTTTCATGTGGTATCAGTTTAGATGAAAATATTTTTGATCTTTACTTTGCCAAATGTTCATAGTATGGGATCATAATATCATAATATTGTTGAAAAGTCTTTTCTCATCCACTGTTATGGATACTGGAATTTACTGACTCAGTATCTACCCTCCTCTGGAGTCTTTATACTGAAAGGTGTATCTTCCATGTTTCTTTTTTGCTAGTGGATACTATATCTGTGTTCCTCACAGTAGTCAGTAATTGTGGAAGGTCTTGAAAGATCTTGTCTTGCCTGGTAATGTTTGTAATTTGGCCTCTACTCAAGGTGATGGCACCCCACTCCAGTACTCTGGCCTGGAAAATCCCATGGACAGAGGAGCGTGGTAGGCTACAGTCCATGGGGTTACTAAGAGTCAGACACGACTGAGTGACTTCACTTTCACTTTTCCCTTTCATGCATTGGAGAAGGAAATGGCAACCCACTCCAGTATTCTTGCCTGGAGAATCCCAGGGACAGCAGAGCCTGGTGGGCTGCCGTCTGTGGGGTCGCACAGAGTCAGACACGACTGAAGCGACTTAGCAGCAGCAGCAGCAGCATTGTCCTTGACCTCAGTTAGAAATTGGACACAAAACACTGAGTTGAGAAGAATGACTTGTTGGCATGGCGATGAAAGCTGCTGTCTCGATGATTCTACTGAACTGTGTTGTCATCTTGGGTAAGGTGGGAAACTTGACATCCAGAGTCCTTCTGTTGGTGATTCTGAGTTAAAGTTCTTGAGAAGAGGAAGATGCATGAAGTCTGGAGCAGGAGTGAGGAAGCCATGATTCTCAGCTCTTCTGTACCATCAGGAGACAGAGCTGCAGGGCAGCCTGCTGGCCTGAGCTCCGGCACTGCTTTCTCACTTCTGGCTCTGCCTGTGTGGAACAGCCCCAGTCAGACACATGCATGATGTTAGTTACCTGCTGGGCAGCAGTGTGGACTCTGCTCAGCAGTGTGGACAAGGCCCCCCATCATGGGTCCTCTTTGGTTTTCAGGTTCACACAGTTCCCTGCATGTTCCTGTGGCTCTTTGGGGTCCATCAGGCCACTTCTTCAGGCTTCGGAAGATTCCTCGGTGATTTTCTCATATCCTGTGGCCCTCTTCATGTCCAAGGATTCTCCTAATTACATGATTTCTGTGGGAAACATCTTGTTCCTCTAATAGTGGATGTTTCCTTCCTCCACCATGGCAGATGTAATATGGCAGCCACAGATGTGGGAAACCTACTTCCCTGGTTGCATTGTTGAAAGGCTGTAATGACAATGCATTTGTTGTTTTGAATACTTCCATAACTGAGATAAGCACTTTTGCATATATTTGGCCCCTGTGAACATTCTCTCTTATAGCTGGCTGCTTTAAATGATAAACCTACTATGTGTAATAGCTTTGCATTTTTATATGCACTCTGTTTTCTGTTGTCAGATGTTTTCTTCACGTGTATCCTGCTGAGAAACTGACTCACTAGTTTTAGCCATGTCTCAATTTGAAACAAAAGAAAAGGGGAATTTATTCCCAATTATACAGATTAAGACAGGTTTGGACCTGGACCCCTTTGCTGCAGTGCTTTCAACCTGAACAGACATCTCCCTGGAACAACAGGATACAGAGGAACTTTATGGGAAACTAAAAATAACTGCACACATCCACAATTGGGGCAAATTACCAACAACAAGGTACAAAATGAACAAAAACCCAGCTGTCCCTTCTGAGGTGTTGAGGTCAAAAGCAAGGTCCTATGCATGATCCCTGCACAGTGCCCCCACCCTGACCCCTTTTAAGGGACCAGCCCACCACTCCTCCAGGATCCAGCAAGGGCACCTGTTACTTGTTTTCACTCCCTCCTTCTTCAGCTGGAGTCCCAGTAATTCAGTCCCTTGCCTGAATTCCTCATCTGGCCTCTTAGCAACTTCTGTTGAAGAGTCCAAGGACCTCAATCAGTAACAAAAACATTGAGAAAATTGAATAAAATATGGTCAGAAAGAAAATGGTTAAATATGGCACATACAAAGCAGATGTCAGCAACTAATTACATCTTCATGTATAAACTGGTTCTCCACCAGGAGTAATTCTGCCCCTGGGAGGTGGAGGAGGGGGACACCTTGGCAGTGTCTAGAGACAATTTTGAACATCATGACTGACCGGGGAGGGGCTGCTACTGGAGGGTGCCTAGGGGCTGGGATTGCTGCTCCACACCCTACAGTGCACAGGACACTCCCACCCCACCAGAAAGCCATCTGGTACCGAATGTTGAATCTGAGAAACCCTGGTGTATAAAAACTGAATCTTAAAAATAACATTCCAAATACTTCCTTGGCAGTCCAGTGGTTAGGACTCCCCACTTACAGCACTTCCAGTGCAGGGGCATGCGTTTGATAACCTGGTCCAGGAACTGAGATCTCACATGCCCCATGTTGGAAAAGAAGTAAAAAAAAACATTGCGGGGGGGGGGAGCTGGAGGTGAATATGCACAGTAGGATTGTTAATGGCAGTTTTTAAACACATTTAAAAAGGAGTCCTATGTACACACAGACTACAAGACATGTCAAATTAGAAATGGCCACCTCTAGGGAGGGAGGAGGAATTATCTGTACTCTTTTACAAATGTGTGACAAATATGGCTGAATGATAAAATGTGTAATATTTCTCTACACCTCGAGTTATTTCATTAAAAAGCAAATATGTAAATGGTGTTTCATTGAGATTAAAGAATTACTTTGGATCTGAAAGAAAATCTCTCTGTGAAAATTCACAATAATAAGGGGACTCTCCTGGCAGTCTGATTCTGTGCTTCCATTGCAGGTGGCACAAGTTCGATTGCTGGTATGGAAAATAAGATCCCACGTGCTGCCCGGTGTGACCACAGGAAAAAATAATATACCTAATGAATATCTGGGGTCTCTCTAGCGGGTCAATGGTAAAGAATCTGCCTGCCAACGCAGGAGACCTGGATTCGATCCCTGGGTTGGGAAGATGCCCTTGAGAAGGAAATAGCAACCCACTCCAGTAGTCTTGCCTGGAGAATCCAATGGACAGAGGAGTCTGGCAGGCTACAGTGCAAGGGGTCTCAAAGGAGAGGGACACAACTTAGTGACTAAACAATGAATGTCTGCTCCACATCGTGCATTACTTAAACAGGGTTTCTTGTTATCTGCTGTATTAAGCACTGGGGATAATTCTTAGTGGTAAGTGCAGCCCCATTCAGTATAGGGTGTTGAGAAGCACCCGTGGCTTCCACCCACTAGATGCCAGTAACACCACACCTCCACCTGTCACGTGGGAGAAAATGTCTCTAGATAGTGTCAAGCCTGTGGGTGGGGTGGGGTAAAATTGCCCCAGGGATGAGAAGTCACTGCTTTAGACCATTCATTTGATACTAGTCTTTTCTCCAGAATCCATGGTCAAAACTGCTGTCCTGCTGCCTGCACTTAAGGGAGTCTAAGACTTTAATATGAGGATGAGCACCACGATGACGAACTGACACTAAATAACACTTTACATCACAGTACTTACTGAATGCTGGTACTGTTAATGTACGTTCGATATACAAACTACAGGCATCTTATGTTTGTGGTTCCCAAGGACATAGGACCTGAGTCCACGATGCCCTTCAGAGCCGACGTTAACACATTTGCACGTGGCTTGCTTTGCTCTGAGCCAATGGAAACTACGCTGCATTTACATCTCATCTACACATACACCCCCGAAATCCTAAAGTGGGTCCGATCCGGATCCTAAAGAGGGTCAGGAAGTCTCGCGCCCCCAACCAAAACCACGGGGGTTCACTCCCGTGCTACCAGCCTCCAACCGACCAGGAGTCGGTAATTCGAACTTCTAACAACCCTGCCCTTTGCCCTTTGAACTGTGCCCCGCCCTTTAACGCATTCCTGGCGCCGCCTGCCATTCCTCCAGACTCGGCCGGAGCAGACACAGGGCCAGGCCTCGAGGTGGAGACAGGAAAATCCTCCCTCAGAGGAAGCAGCCTGGCCAGTGAAATTAACGGCAGTCGCCACCGCCGCCGCCGCCGCCGCCGCCGGGTCCCGGAACACCGCTGCTGCTTCCGGCTCCAGGGCTGCTAGTAGCGGAAAAAAGTGCAGGCCCAGGGCTTCGGATTGGTGGAGCCTCAAGGATGGGCGGGTCAACCGCGTCCTCCAGTCGCCGAGCAGAGAAGCGACTTGTGGGCAGTTCCTGACGGTGAGCTGTCATCTCAAATCACAGTTCACTGGGACGCGATAGGGCCCAGTGCCCGGCCCCGCCCCTCTCCGCCGCTGTGGGCGTGGTTATTGCCGGAACGGTGCCGGGCGTTCCGCATTATCTCCGAGCGCACAGGTTACTCTGATAAGGAACGGCCACTAACAAAAGCAATAAATGTGTATTTCTCCGAGCACTTTCTTCATGCTAACACACCCCTATAGAAAACATTCCCATTGTTGGAATGTTTCTTCCCCGAAAATCTATTTCTTCCAGACATGGGGTCATATTTTATTCGTTTCTCTACGTTTTACTTTTGTTAATAATAACTGCGTTGGTTTTAATAGTCCATTGTGATCACTGGATGGCGACCTAGCTCGTGTTTTCACATTTGTGACTTTTTTTTGCACTGGGTGTACGCCGGAAAAAAATAAAGCATGTAGATTCCTAAAAATTAAAAAAAAAAAAAATGCTTGGAGAAGGAAATGGCAATCCACTCCAGTATTCTTGCCTGGATAAGTCCATGGACCGAGGAGCCTGGCGGGCTGCAGTCCATGGGGTTATATGACTGAGCACGCGGGCATGAGGGTGGAGGGAGATGGGCTGGTAGCAATAAACTGGTAGAACTAAAAAAAAAATTTTTTTAATTGCTCATTAAGCATTTCTGTATTCCAGACTCTGTTCTCTGCATAGGTGAAGAAGAGTAAACAAAATAATCCTTGCCCTTATCCTTCTTAGATTCCAGTGGGGAGGGACAAAAAATTTAACCGTATTGATAAAGAACATATATATAATAGATATAATATATCTCAGTGTCGACAGGAGAGCGGCGGTGAGCACATGTCTCTTCTGCCTTCCCAGACCCTGCACTGATTTCTGATTCTCATCACACGCAAAGAAGCCTCTGCTGCTGCTGCTGCTAAGTCGCTTCAGTCGTGTCCGACTCTCTGCGACCCCATAGACGGCAGCCCACCAGGCTCTGCCGTCCCTAGGATTCTCCAGGCAAGAATACTGGAGTGGGTTGCCATTTCCTTCTCCAGCACATGAAAGGAAAAAGTGAAAGTGAAGTCGCTCAGTCGTGTCTGACTCTTAGCGACCCCATGGACTGTAGCCTACCACGCTCCTCCGTCCATGGGATTTTCCAAGCAAGAGTACTGGAGTGGGGTGCCATTGCCTTCTCCTAAAGAAGCCGCTACTCTGCCCTAACCACCCATTCTGAGGACCCAACCCTAGCCTTGTTCCAGGTTCTAGGCAGAATGCTTCTGGTACTGGAGGACTGCCAGAATGACTGAGGTGAGGCTGAGACAGGCCTGGGGACTCTATGGGTAGTTCCTAGCTGTGAGCCTGTCATCTCAGGCACTTAGAGAACCTCTGATGTGTGGTGAATGGTGGCCAGTATGTGCTGCAGTTGATTCAATTAGCATTAAGTTAACAGGCCCCCAAGTCTCCCTCCCACCACACACAAAAAAGTAAATTAACAAGCTCAATTTTGGAAGAATTGGAATTTCTTACAGGTCTTCCTTTTAAGAGCATGTCAGTCTAGTCAGAAACAATAACTTTATCATAATATAGCATACACGTGTCAGTTCATAGTGAATCATGGACCAGAATGTAATAGATAAAACACTGAAACATCTAGAAATATAGAAGACATCTTTATGACCTTGGGTTAGGCAAATATTTCTTAGGATATAAAATGTGGCAAATATACACAAAGATCGAGTCGGTCATTAAAATTTTAAAGATTTGCTCTTTGAAAACCACTGTGAAAAAACAAGCAGGCAAGCTATGGCAAGGCGCTTTCGTGAAACAGATTCTGTCCAAGTATTTGTATCCACAATATACAAAGAATACGGGATTCCCTGGTGGCTCAGACGGTAGAGTCTACCTGAAGAACAGGAGACCTGGGTTCGATCCCTGTGTCGGAAAGATCCCCTGGAAAAGGGAATGGCAACCCGCTCCAGTATTCTTGCCTGGAGAATCCCGTGGATGGAGGAGCCTGGCAGGCTACAGTCCATGGGGTCGCAGAGTCAGACAGACTGAGCAACTTCACTTTATACGAAGAATATTTTCAATGGAGAAAAACTGGGACCACAAGAGGGAGCCCTTTCACTAGCAAAACCTTCTAGTTGTATGTATGTTTGGGAACAGACGCCGAAGTACTTTAGGATGAAAGCCTGTTACCCAACCAAACTGGGTCTGCTCAGCTGTTGGCAGTAAAGCCAATTTACTGACCGAGGTTATAATAAAAGAAAGGGCATCGTTTATTGCAGGCACCAAGCATGGCGTCCAGGCAACTAGTGCTGTTAAGACCTGAACTCATTCCCCAGGGATTTTCAGGGAAAGGTTTTCGGAGACAGGGTGAGAGGGAATTTGTGGGGGTATGTGATCAACTGGTGTAGATTCTTCTGATTGGTTGATGAGGTAATCAGGAGTCAATATCATCAGCCTTCTGATTCCAGCCAGTCCAGGGTCTACCAGCTTGTGAGTAGCAAGCAGTTAACTTCTTCCACCTGGTAGGGGTTTCAGTCTGAGCAAAACAATTCAAAGGACCTGGCTTATAATATTAACTATAGCCTTTGAGGAACTTGACTTTTTTTTTTAAGTCCTTGACTTTGTTTAATGACTAAATCGTTATTATTTTGTCTTGCTTGACTGTTTTCCTTTCTTTCTGCATTTTCTCACTTCTCTGATTGAATTTATTCTTGGAATTCAAGAAAACCCTAGGAAGTTAAAGGTTTTTTGTTTTGGTTTTTAATGTACAAGAGGCAGGTGGAGGACCTGGGTGGGGGGTGCAGTTGTCCTGGAAGGATCCCCTCGGGTCCTGCTCTGTTCCAGGAGCACAAAATGTACCTCCTGAGTTAGGGGGGAAAATATGCATAATTTTCATATATGTATGTATATATACATAGGTTTCCAAGGTGGCGCTAGAGGTAAAGAACCTGCCTGCAATACAGGAGATCTGGGTTCGATCCTTGGGTTGGGAAGATCCCCTGGAGAAGAGAATGGCAACCCATTCCAGTATTTGTGCCTGGAGAATCCCATGGACAGAGGAGCCTAGTGGGCAACAGTCCGTGGGGTCCCAAAAGACAGACACGACTGAGCGACTAACACACACACACACATATATACACAGAGAAAATTATAAAGCAAAAGGGACAAGCTATTAACATTGGGGAAAGTGGGTGAAGGGCATATTCAGAGTTCTTCATCTGATCCTGTAACTTTTTCATAAGCTTGAAATTATATCAAAATGAAAAGTTACCAAGTTATGCCCTAGTTCATACGAGAAAGCATAGATAGCCAACCAGTGATCAAAGAACATGAGTGATGGATTTGAATTGTCTGACACCGTTAGATTTCATTAGTTTTCCTGTATCTCTGGTTTGATTGCTGTGTTTTCCAAGAATATAACTGGTGATGTAATCTCTTTAAGGAATTTTATTTTTTAAAGATTTATTTTACTTTTGGCTGTGCTGGGTCTTCATTGCTGCATGAGGGCTTACTATAGTTGCAGGGGGCAGGGTCTACTCTCTAGTTGTGGTGCACAGGCTTCTCATTGCAGTGGTGTCTCCTTCTGCGGAGCATGGGTTCTAGGGGTTCAGGTTTGAGTAGTTGCAGCCCATGGGCTCAGTAGTTGTGGTTAGGGGGCTCTAGAGCACAGACTTAGTTGCTCTTAGTTGTGGCACACAGGCTTAGTTGCTCTGTAACATGTGGGATCCTCCTGGACCAGGGGTCGAACCGCTGTTCCTGCATTACAAGACAGATTCTTAACCACAGGTCCACCAGGGAAGCCCCCTTTAAGGAATTTTATAATAGCTTACTTGCGTTGAAAACAGTGGATCCCAAATGAAGCTGCTACCCCAAGTCACATGAAAGCTTTTTGGTTTTTTCATCCCAAATTTTCTTCTCACATTTATTTCCATAAAGGATAAATTGACACACAGATTGGGTCAGTGACGGGGAACATTCTCCATCATCACGTGGAATTGTCATGTTTCTCACTGTGAATCCATGGAGAACACAAGTTCTTGCAATGGGATGGCCAGACCAGCTGCATCAGCCCCACCCCCACCCCTGGTCTGGCTAGAAGTGCAGATTCTCCAGCCCTACAACAGACCTTCTCACCAGAAACTTCAATGCTGGAGGCCAGCCGTCTGTGTTTTAACAACTCTCCCTGGTCCCCAACAGTGATTCTGATTCACCTGCAAGTTTAAGAACTATTGACTAGGGCTTCCCTGGTGGCTCAGTGGTAAAGAATCTGCCTGCCAATGCAGGAGACACAGGTTCCATCCCTGATCCGGGAAGATCCCACACGCCAAGGAGCAACTAAGCCCATGAGCCACAACTACTGATCCTGTGCCCTAGAGCCAGGGAGCCACAACTACTGAAGCCCAACACTCCATAGAGTCCTGCAACAAAAGAAGCTATGGCAATGAGAAGCCCATGCACCACAACTATAGAGTAGCCCCTACTCTTCACAATTATAGAAAAGCCTGCTGTCAGCAACGAAGACCCAGCACAGCCAAAAATAAATAAAATTATATTTTAAAAAAAGAGAGAACCATTGACTCAAAGATATGAAGGTAAGTACTCTAAGAAAAGAAAAATAACGCAGCAGATTCCAAGGAACCCCACCGAGGACCCAGTAGAAGATGCTCATTTGTCATTTGAGATCTTTGGGTTCTCTTTGTTTTGTTTTATTTTGTGTGTATATTTAATTGAAATCTGGTTGATTTACAATATTATATCAGTGTCAGGTTACAGCGTCATGCATGATTTAGTGTTATTGCAGGCAACACACCATTAAAAGTTATTACAGAAGAATGGATTTATTTCATGTTTAGAAGCAAAGCATCAGGGTACTTGTTTGTGGAACTTTTTTTTTTAAGTATCCTAGATGCTAAATAATAGAAAGATGGATAAACAGATGAACTGAAGGGTCAGGGGTCCACCCACCACAAGGACCCAGACCCATTTGACTCTGTGATTCTGGTGTCCAGCGTCAGAAGATGGGCAGAAATGAGCTTCAACATTAAGGCTGGAGCTGGACAGCCTGGAGGCTGATGAGGACAAGCTGGCATCTGGCCACCAGGAGACTCCTTCTTCTCAGGACAAAATTCCTGCCACCAGGAATCCCCTAAAGTAAGAGTTTTTCCCACTAGGAGGATGTGGAGCAACTGGGCCCTCAGTTACTGCTGGTGGGGAAAGAAGATGGGGCACCCACCTTGGAAAGAGCCTGGCAGCTTCTGAAAAAGTTAAGCAGACACCTGGTCCTACCATACCTAGCTCATAGGCATCCCCCAGAGAGAGATGAAAGCAAATTCCAACACACATACCTGCACACAGATGCTCATTACAGCTTTACTCATGATCACCCCTAACTGGAAACAATGTCCATCTGCAGGTGATTGGATAAACAAAGCAGTCCATTCATGCAGTAGAATAAATAGTACTAGGCCATAAAGAGGAATCAAGTATGGACACACGCAAAAACATAGATGAACCTTAAAAAAATATGCTCAGTGAAAGAAGCCAGACACAAAAGATTACAAGCTTATGACTACATTTAGATGATATTTCCAGAAAAGGAGATATCTACAGGGACAGATATCCACAGGGCTTCCCTGGTGGCTTAGATGGTAAAGCGTCTGCCTGCAATGCTGGAGACCCAGGTTCGATTCCTGGGTTGGGAAGATCCCCTGGAGAAGGAAATGGCAACCCACTCCAGTACTCTTGCCAGGAAAGTTCCATGGACAGAGGAGCCTGGTAGGCTACAGTCCATGGGGTTGCAGAGTCGAACACGACTGAGCGACTTCACTTTCACAGGAACAGAAAGCTATGGATGGGAGTGAAGGAGAGAGCAACTCAAGAGGGAGGACTTCTCTGGTGGTGCAGTGGTTAAGACACTGCACTTCCAATGCAAGGGGCTCGGTTTTGATTCCTAGTCAGGAGACTAAGACCCCCACATTGCTGTACAGTGCGGCCACAAAAAAATTTTTTTAATTAAAAAAAAAGACAAGAGGGAAATTTCTGAGGTGACGGAAATTTGCTGAAATTGGATCGTGGTGATGGTTGTCCAGTTGGACAAATTTACTAAAAACCATCGTGGAACCCTATGCTGAAAAACTGGTCAACGCGCGTTTGATAAATTACGCTTCAATGAAGTTGTAATAAAACGTTTTGCCAGCAGAGGGTACCAGAGACCACAAATTCAACTCAGAACCGGCCTGTGGAGGGGGTCTCCTTTACCGGCTGCCGCCTTCTTTTCCCAGCTCATAGATGGAATGAGCTGGACTCCCAGGGAGGTGTTCTGCAGCCTCTCCACACCCTGGGGGTCTCGCTGGAATAAAGTCACCACCTGCCTTTAGATGACGCCATGGCAATGAACAACTGGCCATCTGGGAGGTTGCCAGGAAGCCCTCAGCAGTCTACCAGCCTAGATCCGGATGAGCCCTAAATGTACACCAGGTGGCAGGATGCCCAAGTCTCTTAAGCCCGTGATGGGGGAAGGAGGTGATGTTGAGACATCCCATGGATCACACCCCTTCACTAAGTCCCAGAGTTAGGGTCCTTACAGGATAAAATATGAATTGGGATGAACTGACACTCTCAGATTGGCTTCCCTGGTGGCTCAGTTGTAAAGAACCTGCCTGCCCATGCAGGAGACGCTGGTTTGATCACTGGGTGAGGAAGATCCCCTGAAGGAAGAAATGGCAACCCACTCCAGTATTCTTCCTTGGAGAATCCCATGCACAGAGGAGCCTGGTGGGCTACAGTCCATGGGGTCGAAAAGAGTTGGACACAACTGAGCAACTGAGCATGCAGGTACAAAGATAGATTTTAGTCCTAACCCGACCCCACACACACATAGCTGGGAATGGGACTGTGTTTGGAAATAGCATCTTAGCAGATGTAGTTAGTTAAGATGAGGTCCTCCTAGAGGGGGCCCCTAAATCCAGTGACTGGTGTCCTTATAAGAAGAGGGAAACTGGGGGCTTCCATGGTGGTCCAGTGGCTAAGACTCCACGTTCCCAGTGCAGGGGGCCCAGGTTCTATCCCTGGTCAGGGAACTAGATCCCACATGCTACAATTAAGATTGAAGATCCTATGTGATGCAACTAAGACCTGATGCAGTGAAATAAATAAATACTTAAAAAGAAGAAGAGTGAAATTTGCACGCAGATGCTCTGTGAGGACAGAGGCAGAGCTCTAGGGGTGATGCTTCTACAAACCAAGGACACTGAAGAGGCCGGTAAAGCCAGAGGCTGGAGGAGGCAGGAAGGACCCTCCCCTGCAGCCTGCAGAAGGAGCAGGGCCCCAGGCAGCCAAAGCCTTGATTTTGGACTTCCGGCCTCCAGAATGCAAGAGAATACATTTCCGTTGGTTTAAGCCACCTGGTTTGTGGTTATTGGTGACAGCAGCACCAGGAAACAAACTTCCTTGGCA
Source organism: Giraffa tippelskirchi (assembly GCF_054371585.1). Classification (NCBI taxonomy): domain Eukaryota; kingdom Metazoa; phylum Chordata; class Mammalia; order Artiodactyla; family Giraffidae; genus Giraffa; species Giraffa tippelskirchi. The sequence continues at coordinate 97,015,720 of NC_137280.1, read as the reverse complement.
CAAAGCAAACCTCAGTCAATTCTTAGTAACTTGATCAATTCACTTTTCCCGGGACCAGGCTAAGTTTAAGGGGATTCTTGTGGCGGCTGAGAGTGGGGCCAGCGGGGCACACGGGGCTGTGGGCAGATCCTAGCCCAGCCAGTGACTTGGGATGGTCCCTGTTCTGCTGCTTCTTGGTCCTTCGTCTGTTGCCTGGACGCGAAGGACCTTCTACCTGCTCCGATCACTTGGCCATTGTCTCTGGCCCACATGGCCCTTTGGGAGGTTCTGGGGATAGTAGAGAAAACATGGGGGGAGAGGTGGTTGAAACCTGTCACCACCTCCCTCTGGTCACTCCACTCTGACCTCTCTCTAGAGTCTTCTTTTGGGTCCGCACCCAACCCAGGTGACCCTGGGGCCTCTGGGCAGCCAGGTTGGAGATCTCCCAGGCCCAGGGAATTCCAAAGCTTTAGAAATGCAAACCTACTTTCTCTCAAATGTTCATCAGACCTTGGTTTTCCAAAGTAAATCACAGCAACTCTGAGAGCCAAGAAGGAGATCTTTGCTTCCTTCCCTCCTCACTACTGTGTCATCTGTCCCTTTCCTGAGGGATCAAGGAGGTTGCATGCCTGTCAGACAGGCTGGAGCAAGTGGGAACAGTAAAAGGAAGATGCAGGGGTGAGCCCACACCAGCCAAAGGGCCCACCATGTCCCCAGTCACAGGTGCAGGGGGCTTTCCATGGGTGAGAACAGAAGTGCTGCTACGAAATGCCTCCCATTTCTACATGGACCTAGGAACTTCTCTCTCTCTCTTTTAAAAAAATATTTCTTGGGCTGCACTGGGTCTTAGTTGTGGCACTTGGGATATTTTTAGTTGTGGCATGCAATCTCTTAGTTGCAGCATATGGGATCTAGTTCCCTGACCAGGGATCAGAGCTGGGCCCTCTACATTGGGAGTGTGGAGTCTTAACCAATGGACCACCAGAGAAGTCCCAGGAATTTCTTTTTTCTTTTTTTAAGAACTTCAGATCTATGAAACACAACAGTTAGTAAATTAAATGTTTAGTAAGGAACTAAAGAGCCTCTTGATGAAAGTGAAAGAGGAGAGTGAAAAAGCTGGCTTAAAACTCAACATTCAGAAAACTAAGATCATGGTATCCGGTCCCATCACTTCATGGCAAATAGATGGGGAAACAATGGAAACAGTGACAGACTTTATTTTCTTGGGCTCCAAAATCACTGCAGATGGTAACTGCAGCCATGAAATTAAAAGACACTTGCTCCTTGGAAGAAAAACTTTGGCCAACCTAGACAGCATATTAAAAAACAGAGACATTACTTTGCCGACAAAGGTCCATCTAGTCAAAGCTATGGTTTTCCCAGTAGTCATGCACTGGATGTGAGAGTTGTACCATGAAGAAAGCTGAGCGCTGAAGAATTGATGCTTTTGAACTGTGGTGTTGGAGAAGACTCTTGAGAGTCCCCTGGACCTCAAGGAGATCAAACCAGTCAATCCTAAAGGAAATCAATCCTGACTATTCATTGGAAGGATTGATGCTGAAGCTGAAGCTCTAATACTTTGGCCATCTGATGGGAAGAACTGACTCATTGGAAAAGACCTTGATGCTTGGAAAAATTGAAGACAGGAGGAGAAGAGGACAACAGAGGATGAGATGGTTGGATGACATCACCATCTCAATGGACATGAGTTTGAGTAAGCTCTGGGAGTTGGTGATGGACAGGGAAGCCTGGCGTGCTGCAGTCCATGGGGTCACAAAGAGTCAGACACAACTGAGCGACTGAACTGAACACGACATTGTTAATCAATTATGTGCCTAGTCACTTAGTCACGTCCAACTCTTTGCAACCCCGTGGACTGTAGCCCACAAGGCTCCTCTGTCTGTGGGATTTGCCAAGTAAGAATACTGGAGTGCATTGCCATTTCCTTCTCCAGAGGATCTTCCCCACCCAGGGATTGAACTCATGTCTTCTGAATTGGCAGCCAGGTTCTTAAGCACTAGCGCCACCTGGCAAGCCCCAATACTGGAGATTTTCTATACTCCAATAGAAAATAAAAATTAAAGAGACTCTCAGACCTGCACTAACCAGCGGAATTTTCTAAGACGATGGGAATGTTATAGATCTGCGGAGCGGCCAGTCGTCCCCAGCCAGGTGCGGCTACTGAGCAGTTGACATTGATTCAGCCCGTGGCCCCAGAGGAACCGAGTTTGAGATTTTACTTCGTTTTAATTCATTTTCATTTAAATAACCGCAGGTAACCAGTGGATATCGTGGGAGACAAGACAGCCCCGCATAATAAACTGGTGTGTCCGGCTGACCCTCTGCAACCACAGAGAGGAGTGGAGCATGCAGAGGGAGGCAATTAGCAGGTTGGACCATAAATAAAATACACTTCAATTATGGGCCAGTGGAGGGATGGTGGGCAAATACCTGCATTTGAGGCTTATATATGGCAGCTCTCACTTTGTCCTCCACAAACAAGCCACAGAACCCAATTTGTGTGTTTACATCATAACCTCTGGGGGCTACGCATCCTAGGATCTGAACCCTCAGTCACCCGTTTCCCTTCCATGTCCACCCCCTCTCCACGACAAAGCTCGGACTTTGGTGGGGAAGGAGATTTCTCTGGTTTGTGTGAATCCCAAGCCTGCCTGACCCCTCCCCCCTTCACCACCACTCCCCCAGGCCCCCCTCCCCCACCCCAGTGCCTGTGGCCAGGTGCAAACAGGTAGCAGAATCAGCATTGTGTGAGTTTTCAACACAGCAGGGTTTAGGGCTACGGAGATTACAAGATTAGCTTCAATATAAACCAGATTTGGAGAAAAATAAGAACTGTGTCCGGGAGATGGATGCCTTCCTGAACTGGTGACCTCTGAGCTAGAGTTGAAGGTGAAGTATCCAGCCGGGGGAACAGCCCAGGAGGGAACAGCCAGGGTGAAGGTTCTGGGGTGGGTACACACTTGACCTCTCACTCCCACACTCTGCACTGGCCACTTCCCATCTTAAGCAGGCCATTGCACACCAAAAACAGGACTCCTGAACCTCTCCACACACACCTCACCCTTATTTCTGAGGTCACCCCAAGCCTAGAGTAGAACTAGGCTTCCCCCCTTGGCCTTGAACCTGGAAAAGTGTACTAGTTCCAAGGCCTTCGCAGTTCCTGCCTTTGGTTCTCAGATTTCTCAGAGCCTCAATCCCCAGGCTTGGAGGGCTGCTGGGAAAATTCGCTGATAAAATGCACAGCCCCAGGCTTGCCTCCTAGGAGGCTGGATAAAAGGGAGCCTTTGAGTTTTCCCCAAGAAAAGGGACTGAAGCTTCGTTTGCATTGCACGTTATTTAATCCTGAGGAGAAGGTGCTTGGTCCATATCTAAGGATCGGAGTGAGAGTGCTTCCATTCCCCGCCCCACCCTCAGCCAGGAGAAGCTCCAGGGCAGGACGAAAAATTGACAAGGCATCTCACGAAACAAGGAGAATACACACCTCCCAGTCTCTCCTAAAGCTGCACCTTGTGACCCCAAGCCCCTTGCCTTAACTAAATATCGTCATCCCTGCCGGAACCCCAAATTGCTTACAACTCGGCACGCTGCCCTTTCCCGCCTCGGGACCGCAAGGGTTAAGCGCAGGCGCCGGGCGCGCTGATTGACAGCCCGTCCGGCGGCTGGGGAGAGCCGACCAATCAGAGATGGGAGTCGCGGCCCACGTGGGTAAACGCCCTTACGATTGGTCAATGCCGCCGGCGGCCGCCTGCGGAGCCCGATCCCACGTGCAGCTGCTGCTAGTTCATTGACAGGCTTCGTGGTGCAGGTGGCGGCGGGGCGGGGACAGGGCGGGCCGGGGCGGGGGCGGGGCGGGGCGGGGCGGGGCGGGGCCCGATGGGTCAATTGGCCTCCAGGGAGTGGGGGGGTGCTTCCTGTCCGCCTGAACTTGGCTGACCCTGGCGGCTTCCTTCTGGGCCACCATCCTAAAAGTGGTGGGTAGGCCTTTGGATCTCCTGGCAGACTCCAGGGTCCCTGGGCTGGGGAGGAGGCTGGAAGGGTGCTGAGGGGCAGAAGTAAAGAAGGAGTTTAGTGCCACAGGACTGATTAGGTCTCTTTCTTCCTGAGAAATTTCTAATTCACCTGGCCAACTCTTATTCATCCTTCAAAACCCCTTTCCAAATGATATTCTCCGGTGCTTTAGGAAATTGTCTCAAAACTAAGTTTGAGCTTTGATATCTTTCTCTGGGGTTCCTCCAGCCCTGACTGCTCCTAGAAGGAAGTGTATATGTTTGGCACCATACCCTGCTCCCCACCTCATAGGGTGAAGTCCCAGGGGGCTCCCCACCAGGAATCAGCACAGCTGGAAGCACCAGAGAGAGGTGAATGAATGAACATCGGATGTAGAGAATGCAGTGGGGTGCTGGCAGTCAGGGAGAGGATTGGAGGCCCAGGACTCAGTCCTAGAGGGAAGATCAAGGTGGGCCAAGGGTGGGGTGCGGCTGGTTGTGTCTCTGTTCCTGATCAGCCTTCTGCGCTCAGGATCTGTCATTTCCTTGTTAATTTTAGTCCCTGGCTAAAGTCCTTGTTACTGCAGCCTGAAGTGTGACCTCTTGGGGTCATCTCAGCCCCCACGGGCACCCTCAAAACATGGTAAGGCATTACCCCTGAGGGGAGGTGCGAGGAGGCAGCAGCTGGGCTCAAATCTCTCTCCCCTGCTCCTAAGGGAGGGACATGGGTTGGCTGGCCAGGCTTTTAAGCTGGGGATACTAAGCCATCATACTTTAAGGCACTTTTGTTTTAAAATTAAACGTTTTATCACCTAGGTGATAAACACCTGGCTACATCATCTATTCAGTTAATATTTTACAAGCAAAAGTCCCTTCCCCTTTCCTGCCCCCGACCCCATTACTTCCCAGAGAAAACCACTTCTAACAGTTTAGGCCAGGGGCTGGCAAGCTTCCCTAACAGGCCAGAAAGTAAATATTTTCAACTTTAGGCCAAAAATCAAGATGGAAGATACCGTGTGGGTACTTAAGTAATAACAGAGAGAGAGCAAATGACCTTCAGGTCTCAGGAGGTCCCACCCCGCCCTCTCTGGGGCTGATGACCTGACAGCAAGTATGCTGGTGGTCTGTGGGTTTTGTTCATCCCCCACTTTGACTTCTCCAGGCGCATCCTGAGGCCATCCTTCCAGCCCGAAACTATCAGGACGCCCTGGATCAACTCAAGCAGCACTTCCCCAGGTGAGGACAATCTCCAGGGGCTGGAGGCACCGCTGTGGCCGGAAGTCCCATAGAGGGAAAGGACCCCAACTTTGTCTCCATAGCCCAAAATGCAGGACCAGTGTGGGCGGCGACCATGTTGGAGGGTGAAGCAGAAGGAAAGGAAAACCAGTAATACCTATCCTAGCTTTCATTTCAATTTTTGACTGTGTGCTTCAGTGTGAATTTGCTCACATTCAATTATATTTTGTAAAATACTGCATTAAAGTCATGTTCGTCTTGATGCTGCCTTCAGTGTGGCACGTGGAAGGGACTAGCTCCTTTAATGGAACTGCCCTGCTGGGGGACTGAGGGCAGGGCACATTCTGGGGAAGGGTCTTGAGGCCTCCACTTCCAGCGGGTCTGTCTTTTCCGGCAGGTTCCCCACTCACTTGACGACGCAGGTGGACCTCGCTTACGGCTTGGTGAGCCCCACCCCCACCTGTCAGCCCATCTGGAGCCACCTGGAAAGGCTGTTGTTTAGTCTCATAATCTGGGTTAGGGGACACCTCCTCTACTTTGCTTGCTTTAGGCAATGCAAAGAACCCACTGAGCCCCAGCTTCGTATGTTTTTCTTCTTTTAAATGGAATTCAGTCATAGACACTTTTTTTTTTAATTTTTTATTGTTTTTTTGGCTATGCTGGGTCTTTGTTGCTGCTCTCAGGCTTTCTCTAGTTGTGGCGAGTGGGGCTACTCTCTAGTTGGGGTCGAAGGCTTCTCATTGCAGAGCACGGGACTCAGTAGTTGTGGCTTCTAGGCTGTAGAACACAGGCTCAGAGCTGTGGCACCTGGGCTCAGATGCTCTGAGGCATGTGGGATCTTCCCTGGCTAGGAACTGAACCCATGTCTCCTGCACTGGCAGGTGGATTCTTTACCACTGAACCACCAGGGAAGCCCACGTGAGTTTTTCTTAATTAATAAAAACCTTGCTATGAAAACAAGCAATTCCATATTTAAATTAAGATGTTTCTTCAGGCCACAGTTGGTCAGTTAGGAGTATACAGCATATGACTAGAGTCCCTGCCCTTCAGCAGTTTATGTTCCAGTGTGTGCTGTCTTCTGGAACTTTCTGCAATGTTAGGAATGTTCTCTATCAACAGGGTCCAGTATGGCACCCACCAGCCCCACGTGGCTACTGTGCTCCTGTAAGGAGCTGAATTTTCATTGATTTAAAGTTAAAGAGCCTTATTTGACTGGTGGCACCCTCATTGGACCAAGTAGCTCTAGGGGGAGGAGGGAGACAAATATGTAACTAGAGAAGCAAGATTTCACAAAAATGTAAGTGCTTAAAAGAAATTAGAAGATGAAGGGGTGAAAATGAGTCAGGGTTTGAGCTCAGGTAGTCAGGAAGGTCTTCTTGGAGGAAGTGACGTGCTCAGCAAGACATTGAAGATAAGGAGTTTCTGTCACCCTAGAGAGAACAGGGAAGGTTGTTTCAGGCAGCAGGCATAGCATGTGCAGAGGCCCTGGGGAAGGACTGTGCCTGGTGTTAGAGGAACAGTAAGGAGGCCCGTGTAGCTGGAGCAGTGAGTGAGGGGGAAAAAGGGAGGCGGAGAGGGCAGGGAGGGGACAGGGCAGGTCACAGCCCCCTTTGACCTTCTCTTCATATCTAGAATGACAGTCAGTTGTTGTTCAGTCGCTCAGTCGTGTCCGACTCTTTGCGACACCATGGACTGCAACATGCCAGGCTTCCCTGTCCTCCACTATCTCTGGAGCTTGCTCAAACTCATGTCCACTAAGTGGTGATGCCATCCAACCAACTCATCCTCTGTTGCCCACTTCTCCTCCTGCCCCCAATCTTTCCTTGTATCAGAGTCTTTTCCAATGAGTTGGCTCTTCTCATCAGGTGGCCAAAGTATTGTAGCTTCAGTTTCAGCATCAGTCCTTCCAGTGAATATTCAGGGTTGATTTCCTTTGGTATTGACTGGTTTGATCTCCTTGCAGTCCAAGGGACTCTCAAGAGTCTTCTCCAGCATCACAGTTTGAAAGCATGACAGCCAGGGGTCTCCCTAATTACCTCCCACTCTGAGTATGGTTGGCCATATCCCATTTGATGAGAGCAGAGACCAGAGAGGTATCACAACTTGTCCAGGGTCACACAGCTGGGGAGAGGGCCGCACAGCATTAAGTCTTGCAGTCTTGTTCACGTCCATCGACCGCCTTCTCATGTGATTGCTGGTGTTCTTTGCAGGTCCTGAAAATCCAGCAGGGGATCCAGGAGCATCTCAAGCAGGTGAATGAGTGACAGGAGCTTGGGTGGCGAGGCAGGGCTGCCCTCCTTGCACGGCAGGAGAAAGGGGGAGAGAGGGAAGAGGGGAGGGCAGGGAGGGACAGGGCAGGTGGTGCAGGCCCTAGCAGGCTGCAGGGGAAGACTTGGGCTTCCCCTTGCCCCCTGGGAGGTGGGAGGGGTGCAGATAAGAAGGGGTGGGGCCGGAAGTGGAACCCCAGGATATGAGGTAGCCCCACGTCTCAGGAGTGCATCTCTGATCCTGTGACTTTTCCTTCTGGGCCTGCTCCCAATCCCCTTGGGGCTGGAGAAGGCCAGGGGCCTGTCAGCACTTCACAGGTCAGTTACTTCTGCTAGGAAGGGGCCGTTATGTGCCAGGCACAGCCGAATGTGGTCTCCATGTATCTGAGGTTCTCAACCGCCTGGTTCACATTGGCAGGGGAGAGCAGGCCTGCACCAGGCCTCCCCTCCTCCCACATGGGGCGCCTTGCCCAAGCTGAAGCACAGCTTCCACCCCGCCTGTCCTCCCGCCACCTGGCTCCTTTCTCCTGGGCACTGGCAGGACTTTTCCGCCTGTGCCACATGTGACTGGCGGAGGGCCAGGGCCATGTCTGCGACTTAGCAGAGCCTGGGGTGAGAAGCTCAGGGAACAGGGAAAGACAGATCCAGAGTGGGACGGAGTGGAGGAGGAGGGGCCAGGAAGCAAGCAGAACACGGTTATTCATTCAACATATATTTATCCATCACCTCCTTGCCAAGTACGGTTGTAGGCGCCAGGGAAATAGCAAAAGAGAACACAGACAAACCGCTGCCCTTGGGGTGAGAGGAGCTTGGTAAACAGACGTGTCAGATGGTGAGGACTGGGCATGGTGGGAGGTGGAATTGAGAAAACCCAAGGGGATGTGGAGGGAGGGGGGGTACCAAGGTGGGTTACAATTCAGGGTGGTCAGGGAAGACTCTGTGACATTTGAGCAAACTCTTGAAGGAGATCAGAGGAGGAGGGAGGATAGGTGTCTGGAATGAGGAGTAGACCTGGCAGAGGGCACAGCCTGTGCAAAGGCCCTGAGGCAGGACTGTGCCTGGCCCTGGCATGTTGGAGGAACAACCAGGAGGGCCCTGTGGCTGGAGCAGAGTGAGCCAGCGGGAAAGGGGAAGGAGAAGAGAGAGAGGAGGGAGGGAGGTGAGGGGGCAGGTCGTGCAGGGCCTTGTGGCCTTGTGGGCTGCAGGAGGACTTGGGTTTTTGCTCTCCAGAAGGTGGGAGCCCTGGAGGGCTGTGGGCAGAGGAGTGGGTGGGGGTGGCTGACTCAGATGCTCACCAGCACCCTCTGGTGCCTGCTGTGGAGAGGAGGGACAGGAATTGTTGTCCAGTTAGGACTATCCAGGTGTGGGAGGCTGGTCACTGGGAAGGTTTGGTGGTGTGAAACAGGCAGAGTGGGGATGTGTTTGGAGGAGGAAATTAATTCAGAGCAGGTGCTCAGCATCGAAGGGTCAGGAGGATCCCAGAGGTTCTCCACCAAGCACCCCTCCCCCCACAGAAAGCCCCAGGTAATGCTGACTCGTGGTTCTGCACAGACCACCGCCCCCTTCCCTGTTTTCAGTCCCTCCTCTACCAGCTTCCCGATAGGCATTTAAAATCCCGAGCAGCAGCAGCAGGGCCCTGTGCTCCCCAGCCTGCCTGCACACTGCTCTCCCCAGGGAGAGCCAGCTCGCAGGCAGGAGGGAGCAGCACTTTTCATGCTGAGTGCATTAAAGTGCCAGTAAATTGCGCATTAACGAGCCAGGGCGAATTGGGGAAGGCTCCCCTGGGCCTTGTGCTGCTGGGAGGCCCAGCTGGGGAATCCATCTCTGGCTGCCCTAGGAAGCAGCCGCCTGGAGCTACGAGGGCTCAGGGAGGGGGTCCTCACCCCAGCCTCTCTCTCCCCCATCCTGTCCACCCCAGTGACAGGCAGGAGATGGGACTAGGCTGTGAGTGGGGACAGGTAAACACAGCCCGGCCCCCACATATCCTGACTTTGGGAAATTGACTTTAGGGCTCTGAGCCTCGTTTTCTCATCTGCAGGATGGGAACCTCAGTGGTACCCGTTCAACAAAACTGAGAGCCATGGTCAGCACTCACCCCACATTCCTTAGCAATTATTTCTTTCTGTGAATCAGAACATTTCCCCAGGATTTCGGAATTCACCCTGGGCCAGACAGCATCTTGGTATCCACCACGGAGAAGAGGCATGTGCATTGGTAAGGCCCATGGGCACTGCCTCCAAAGCCACAGGCCAAAGACTGAACCCGTGTCCTCCTCTGCAGTAGACATGGGACACGTGTGGCTATTTACATTTTAGTGGGCAATCAAGTGGCACTGTCCACATGTCAAGGACTCGACCTTAGCAGGCAGGTCTAGAACATTCTTAATATCATTATATTTAGTCTTCCTGGACTAAATATAGCTGCGCATACGCACATTCTCACAAAACCTCTTATCAGCCCGAGAAGGTGGGTCTCCACAGCGAATTCCTGGCAGTACTGTAGGGGGGCTTCCTGTCTTGCATGGTTTGTGTCCTTGGCTGGAGGCCAGGAACATTGTAGGAGCTGCTGCCCTTGGTTCTTTTTATTTATTTGACTGTACCCGGTCTTAGTTGAGGCATGTGGGATCTAGTTCCCTGACCAGGGATCAAACCCAGACCCCCTGCATTGAGAACTTGGAGTCTTAGCCACTGGTCCACCAGGAAAGTCCCTGTCCTTGGTTCTTGAGCCCTTGGATATGGTCGGTGGGCCTCAGGGTTGCATTTTTTTTTTTCCTGACCACATCCTGCTGCATGTACGATCTTAGTTCCCTGACTAGGGATAGAACCTGTAATCGCTGGACCACCAGGGAAGTGCCCACATTTTTAATTATACTTTATATTTAAATAGCTGGTAGCCCCTGTGCAGGGCAGCACAGTCTCCAGGAAGGAGAGGTTAAAATCGACTGTAGTACTTGGGCCAGAAAAGCTTGTGGAGAAAAGCAGTAGGACGTGCCATAGGAGGGAGCCTGTCCTAAAGGAACAGATGGACAACCTGCTTGGAGGGAGAAATAAAATTTAGGGAGCCTTCCGTGACCACAGAAACTGTTGACTTAAACCTGGAATCAGTAGCAGTCACATTGCTTGACTTTTATTTTTTTAAAATATTTATTTGGCTGCACTGGGGTCTTACTTGTGGCATATGGGATCTAGTTCCCTGACCAGGGATTGAACCCAGGCCCACTGCATTGGGAGCACAGAGTCTTAGCCACTAGACCATCAGAGAAGCCTTGGCTCCACTTTAAATGTAAAATAAGTGACCTTCCCACTAGGTTCCCTGGCTGCCCTGTCACCAGCCCTGCTCCTGAAGAGAAACCATCAATTTCTTAGGATCTTTGCAACATTTCAGCAAATTTGAATGTCATCCCCACATGGGGGGACCTGGGTAACAGGGCTTTGCTTCTTGTAGCCATTTTAAGTGGGAGTGGCATTCGGGCCCAAGAAAATGTGAGTTTGATGACTTGACCATCTTAGAGTGGTGACTGGTTGTTAGGGCTGTTTTTGTCGCCTGCGGCCATGGTTGCCTTCTAGGTACCAAGAGCTTGCTTTTTGCTGGGTGACCACAAATCCACCCAAAAATGTTCAAGGGATGTGGTGTACCCCATATTTCCCACGAGGAAACTGGCTTGTTGGAACGGGTTTGTCCTCAAGGTTTTTTGTGTGCAACAGCCCGTTGCAACTGGCAGTAGTGGGCTTTGTCCTGACTGGGCTCCCTGGTAGGGACCTCTGGGTGCCTGTGGGATTGGCCTGCCCCCTCCTCCACCTCGCTTTCCCCTTGGAGACCCTCAGAGAATACCTGCAGCTCAGCCTCAGTGGAAGGATGGGGCTTCTGGCAACTGGAGCATCTTGTCCACACTGCCTGGGCCCTCCCACCATGTTCCGCTTCTCAGACCAACCCTGGCACATCCTTTGGTCTGAACTGATTTCCCCAATTCCCATGGGCAGGAGAGCCAGGAGCCAGGACCACGATACTTGGGAGTGAAAATGCTTCCTAAGGACACACTGGGTAATCCGGGGGAGAAGGGCAGTATGCCCTGGGGGGGAAGGGGCACGCCTGCCACTGATTCACTCTTGTCTCTGCCCAGTTTTCCTCCCACCCACGCCCTGTGTGCAACACAGGATTTTCAATCTTGGTTGCAGCATTTGTTATCGGTGTTCAGTTGCTCAGTCATGTCTGACTCTTTGCGATCCCATGGACTGCAGCACATCAGGCTTCCCTGTCCTTCACAGTCTCCTGGAGTTTGTTCAAACTCACATCCATTGATATGGTGATGCCATCCAACCATTTCATCCTCTGTCATTCCCTTCTCCTCCTGCCTTCAATCTTTCCCAGCATCAAGGTCCTTTCCAATGAGTTGGCTCTTCACATCAGGTGGCCAGACTACTGGAGCTTCATCTTCAGCATCAGTCCTTCCAATGAAGATTCAGGTTGATTCCTTTAGGGTTGACTGGTTGCAGCATGCTGGATCTTGAGCTGCAGCATTTGAACTCTTAGTTGCAGTGTGTGGGATCTAGTTCCCTGACCAGGGATCGAACCGGGCCCCTTGCATTGGGAGCGTGGAGTCTTAGCCACTGGACCACCAGGGAGGTCCCCCAGGGCTGTCCTTTAATGAAGCTTTAATGAGATGACCTTCTCCCCTCCAGGCAGAAAACTTCCTACAGATGGTGGAGACCTGCAGCCAATCCCTAGGCTTCCAGCTGGGGGAGGTAGGTTCCTGGGTCCTCCAGTGGGGTGGGGATGGGCTCGGGGCAAAGGGTACATCCTCGTGTCCCTCACCCATGACCCTGCGCTTCCAGAACCAGGGGAGCCAGGCCTCCCTCAGTGAGCAACCCAGTCAGGACCCCCAGCACCCAGGGGCCACTCCCCCACAGACCTCCGGTCTCCAGGATCTAGACTTCAAAGACATCCTGGACATGAGGTCATCCAACTGGTTCCAGCGATCCCCCAGAGTGGACAATGACACAGTCTGCCAGCGAGACACACAGCCGTGCTGGGACTCGGAGCCCCGGTTTTCACAGGATATTCTGACAGAGCAGCTCTGGGAGATTTTTGCTGGGACCCAGGACCAGGGGGAGCGCCCAAGACACAGAAGTGAGTCTCCCTGGGGGTGAGGGGACAGGGAGGCTCAGGCCACATGGAGAGGCAGCATCCATTGAACTTGGTTGCCCTGCCTTCTCTCCCTTATCCCTTCTTGTCGTCATAGCGACAGACCAGGTGCCAGGTCATGTAAGTAACTGGAACCCTCAGTACCCAGAGTAGTGGGCTTTGTCCTGACTGGGCTCCGTGGTAGGGACCTCTGGGTGCCTGTGGGATTGGCCTGCCCCCTCCCCCGCCTCGCTTACCCCTTGGAGACCCTCAGAGAATACCTGCAGCTCGGCCTCAGCGGAAGGATGGGACTTCTGGCAGCTGGAGCATCTTGTCCACACTGCCTGGGCCCTCCCACCGTGTTCCGCTTCTCAGACCAACCCTGGCACATCCTTTGGTCTGAACTGATTTCCCCAATTCCCATGGGCAGGAGAACCAGGAACCAGGACCACGATACTTGGGAGTGAAAATGCTTCCTAAGGACACACTGGGTAATCCGGGGGAGAAGGGCAGTACGCCCTGGGGGGGAGGGGGCACGCCTGCCACTGATTCACTCTTGTCTCTGCCCAGTTTTCCTCCCACCCACGCCCTCCCCTAGCTCCTCTGAGGGCTCCCGAGAGGGAAGCCCAGGCCTGGGTGCTGTAGGACAGGGGATGTTCTCCCACATGGCCCAGGTAAGACCTTGCACTCCACACAAAAGCTGGGGGGGAGGCAGTCAAGACAGGAGGGGCATGTGGCTCAGGTGTGACCTCATCCACCCACAGGAGCTTTCCAGGAAGACCTATCAATTTCTGAAGCCCATGTAAGTATGTCTCAACCTGTGGTCTGAGGCTAGGGGAGCCCAGATGTAGGAATGAGAAGACTTCCTGGAGGAAGGGGCAAAATGCTTAGGGCTTTGAAGGATGAGTAGGAGTTTGGGATAGGACAAAGCATTCTGGGCAGAGGGGAGCAGCGTTCCATTACAGGAGACAGAGAATACTTGGAGGAATGTGTATAGGACCTTGGGGGATGTAGAGTGTGGTGGAGAAGTGAGACTTGAGAGAATCTCCAAACCTAAAAAGGAAGGAAGCCCCTTTGGGGCTTGCTAGGTGCCCTACTCCAGGCATAGAGGCTCTCAGGCAGGCTGCTGACTCTGAGGCCTTCTCTTTCAAGATGCTGGGACCCCGAGGACTTTGAAAACACATGGAATAGGCCTGATACCTTGCCCTGGCAGTCCAGGAAGCTGGCCGTTCCACACAGAGTGGAGAAGATGCGGAGGCTAGAACATGGGGAGCCCGTGCTGGCCACGGCCGTCAGCAGCTTCACCCGGCATGCCTTCACCTGTGGCAGGGGTGGCGTCAAGGTGTGGAGCCTGGTGGGCCAGGTGATGAAGGCCAGGTTTCCAGAGAGCTTCCTGAGAGTAGAGGTGAGTGCTCTGGGGCGGGGCTTGTGGGAACTGGGAGTGCCCTGCCCCCTGCAGGGGAGGAAGCTCACCTCAGACTCTGCCCACCCCAGACACCAGGGGCCTACCTGCGCACCTGCCTGCTGTTCTCAAACAGCACAACCCTGCTCACCGGCGGCCACAACCTGGCTGGTGTGAGCCTGTGGGACCTGACGGCGCCTGCCCTGCACGTGAGAGCCGAACTGCCCTGCGCGGGCCTCACCTGCCAGGCCCTGGCCGCCAGCCCTGAGGATAGCCTGGCCTTCGCCGGCTTCACCAATGGCAGCGTCAGGATCTGGGACCTGCGGGACTGGAGTGTGGTCAGGTGTGGCCCAGGGAAGAGCCCCTTCCTGTCTCGGCCCCTGAGCAGGAACTCAGCAGTTTCAAGGCCAAAGTCCCCTTCCTTTGGGAACTCTTGCATTGGAGATTTGAAGACCTGGGTTCATGTCATGGCTGGGCTGTTTGTTTGAAACCCCACTGTAGATTTCTTGTCTGCCTTGGTTTCCCCATCTGTCACCCTGATGTGATTGGGTGACATAATTCCCAGTTGGGGAGCCATGCCAGGCCCTGTGGGGTGCTGAACAGCATCCCAGCCCCCACCCACTCAATGCTAGGAGCACAGATGTCCCCAGACATGGTCCCCTGGGGCTTAGACTCATCCCTTGGGAGTGTGATTGGGTGTCCCTGGGGTTGCAGAGCTTAAAGCCTCAGCTCTGACCTCCCTCCCTATGCCTCTCCTGGGCCAGAGACCTGCCGGGACATCCGAATGGTGCCAAGACCATTGCTGTTAAAGACCAGCACGTCTGGACGGGGGGTCTGGATGCCTGCCTGCGGTGCTGGGATCTGAGGGCCACTGGGGAGCCCCAAGAATACCAGTTTGAATCTCAGGTGTGCAGCTGGGATGGGGCCTGCTTGGTCAGGTAGCAGCTGGGCCTGGGACTGAAGGAGGTTGATGCTGGGGGAAGGGTAGGGGGAGTGGTACCTCAAGTCTCCATGATGCTGTGAAGAGAGGGGTCCTTAGCTACATCCCCCTTCATTGCCCAGATAACATTGGCTGCTTTTGTAGTCTGTATCAAGGGATTATATTCTGAATCTCTGTGATAATCTGGTAAGGTAGAGAGAACCACACTCATTTTGTAGATGAGCCAACCTAGGACTTCCCTGGTGGCTCAGAGGTTAAAGCGTCTGCCTCCAATGCGGGAGACCTGGGTTCGATCCCTGGGTCAGGGAAGATCCCCTGGAGAAGGAAATGGCCAACCACTCCAGTATTCTTGCCTAGAGAATCCCATGGACGGAGGAGCCTGGTAGGCTACAGTCCACGGGGTCGCAAAGAGTCAGACACGACTGAGCGCCTTCCCTTCCCTTCCCAACCTAGGCCGGAAACGTGAAGTTGCTTGTTGGTGCCTCCCAGCCAGGAAGCAGGCAGGCGGTCAGGCCCCCAGGGTGGGTTCCTGGGCTCCTGCCACCTCTTGACCTGGCTGGGACCTGATCAATGTTTTCCTTGCTGTCTTCTCCCCAGATAATGAGCCTGTCCCCCAGCCCCCGCGAGGACTGGGTGCTGGTGGGCACGGCCAACGGCCAGCAGTGGCTGCAGCCCAGCCTCGGGGGCCAGAAGTGCATGGTGGGGTGTAAGGACGGCACTATCCTTGGACTCAAGTTCTCCCCTGTGGGTGAGTGGCCAGGAAGGGACTGGGGAGTCCCCCGTGGTTCCCAGTGATCCTCAGCCTCCCACAGGGCCCTGCCTCACTCAGACCCACTCCACCCAGCCCTTTCTTCTCTTTTTTTAATATTTATGTATTTGGCTGCACTGGGTCTTAGTTGCGGCATGAAGGATCTTCAGCTGCAGCATGTGGGATCTAGTTCCTTGACCAGGGATCGAACCTGGGGCCCCTGCATTGGAAGCATGGAGTGTTAACCCCTGGACCACCAAGTCTCCTGCTCAGCACTTTCTGACCCTTCCTGGCCAACACCCT
The DNA here is from genome assembly GCF_054371585.1 of Giraffa tippelskirchi. Taxonomy (NCBI): domain Eukaryota; kingdom Metazoa; phylum Chordata; class Mammalia; order Artiodactyla; family Giraffidae; genus Giraffa; species Giraffa tippelskirchi. The sequence continues at coordinate 96,999,717 of NC_137280.1, read as the reverse complement.
GACCATGCCCTTCATCAGCAGGAACTCCCCTAAGAGATGCTATCTGCAAGGGCTCACTCAGGGAGGTGTGAGTGGCTACAGTTCCCAGATCCCCAGGGGTCCAGTCCTCAGCTGCCAGCTTTCTCTGTGACTGGGCCTCCCTCTGCCTCTTCCTAGGACAGTGGTGGGTGAGTGTGGGAACAGACAACCTGGTTAGCATCTTCAGCATGCCCACGGGGACCATGGCAGTCCAGGTACAAGGGTAGGGCAGGAGGGTGGCACGTGTGTGTCCCGGGTGCTCAGGGGCCAAGCCTAGGGGTCCAAATGCAGAGGCCCCCCACCAAAAGGGACCATGTTTGAATGGATGGGCAGATGTTAAGAACAAGAATGGGTGAGTCCCTCGCTCTGCCCCCCAACCCTCCCAGGTGCCTGAGAGATCCTCTATCATGTGCTGTGATGTGTCCCCCAGCAACCATCTGATCATCACAGGGTCCAAGGAACACGCCTCGGTGTACCAGCTCACATACTGAGGGCTTGCCAGGGTGGGCAGGCTTGCACGATGAGTGATCTTTGTCATGTGTAATAAAGCAATTGGAAAAAGCACTAGTCCAGTGCTGTGTCCTGTCCCCTGGCACCTCGTGGAGGTTTGAAGGGACTTTGTCCAGCCCAGGTCTCTACATTTGAGTCCACCTCTCCTGAGAGTTGGGTCAGAGCCACTGACCTCTGCCATCAAGAGAACTGGACATGGAGCCCCCTGCTTTTTTTTTTTTTTTTTTTTGAGTGTGTGGCACAACTGGAGGAGAAAATGGCAACCCCCTCCAGTATTTTTGCCTGGAGGATCCCATGGACAGAGGAGCCTGGCGGGCTACAGTCCATGGGATTGCAAAGAGACTGAAGCAACTTAGCACGTGTGGCATGAGGGATCTTAGTTCCCCAACCAGGCATGGAACCCATGCCTCCTGCAGTGGAAGCGTGGAGTCTTAACCTCTGGACTGCCAGGGAAGTCTCTGGAGCCCTTCCTGCTCCACTGAGCTAGCTCTTCTGATCTCATGGAGAGATGCTCCCAGCCCTGCCTGCACAGCCCCAGGAGTGGGTCCTCAGTCCTTCCCAAGATACCCGTGTCCCATTAGACCAGGGCTTCTACTCCCCAGGGGTGAATGTAAGCCCCAGGAGACCATGTCTGGGGACATCTCTGCTCCTGGCATTGAGTGGGTAGGGGCTGGAATGCTGCTCAGCACCCCACAGGGCCTGGCAGGGCTCCGCAACCGGGAATTATGCAGCTCCAATGTCAGCTGAGCCGAGGAGGACAGACTGGTTTACAGGTTGTGGCTCTTGCTAGCCAGCACGTTTCCACTCATTAAGTTAGGTTCTGAAATCACCATTTGCTTACCCTGTCCCTCCAGGATGAGCAATGTCCCTAGTTCCCCAACCCAAGACAAAAAGGCAGTTGTGATAAATACATTTATTTCCCCAAGGTCCCTCTGTGCATCTGGCCCCACGTCCAGCAGGGGAGGACACGAGGGGTCAACCAGAGCATGGATGAGATTTAGGGCTCATGGTAGGACTAGGGGGGAGGTTCGGAATGACTCTCCCCTGGGAGTCAGGCCAGGGGTGCCGGAAGAGGGGGGTCTCAGTAGACCACCTCATACACGGTGGCCTTCTTGTCCCCAGAGCCTGTCACGATGTACTTGTTGTTCCCGGAGATGTCACAGCTGAGCACGGAGGAGGACTCCTTGGACTGTGGACGGGTGGGGGCGGGGGAGGGGAGAGTGAGGCATGGCCAAGGCCAGCACGGCCTGGCTCATGCTTCTGGCCACCTGCACGTTCAGAGGGAAGATGCAAGGAAACTGGGGCAGCGCCTGTTCCAAAGGGTGAGCTATGGTCAAGGCTGGAGCTGAGACAGGACTCGGGGGCCCAACATGGGGAGCCTAGCCGTGAGGAGGGAAGGAGGGTAACAGTTCTTCCAGAGAACAGTGATGATGCTCCCAGGAAGAGCAGGACCTCAGTTCCCTAGAGCAGGAGAACCACCATCTCCTGGGAAGCTCAGAGAGGGTGTGTATCAGACATGAGGTCACATAGCACAGAAGAGAGCTAAGGCTTAAAGCAGGATGATCTACACCAGTGCTCTGCAAACTTTTTCTTTTTTTAGGCCACGCAGCTTGAGGGATCTTAGTTCCCGACCAGGGATTGAACCCAAGCTCAATCCCTGTGCTCTGTGAGAGCACAGAGTTGTAACCACTGGACCACCAGGGAATTCCCTCAGCAAACTACTTCTGAAAAGGGCCCAATGGTAAATTTTCAGGCTTTGACCTGAAAGCTCATTTAAGTCCAGTGAGCTCTGGCTGGTAAGTGCAAGGACCAAATCAGTCAGTGTTACATCATCTACTATTTTTTTTCCCCACAACCCTTTAAAAAATGTAAAAACCGTTCCTCATCGAGCAGGATGGCTCTAAGAAAGACGCCAGAACAAGTGTTGTGGAGGATGGAGAGAAATCGGAACCCTTCCATATTGCCAGTGGGAATGAAAAATTTGGGAAAGAGTCTGGCAGTTCCTCCAAAGATTTAACAACTCTCAGCAATTCCATTCCAAGATATCTGCCCAGGAGAAATGCAAACAGGCATGCACAGGAGAACGTACATGAATGTTCACAGCAGCACAATTCACAGCAGCCCAGAAGTGGAAACAACCCTAGTAGCCATCAACAGGTGATGGATAAACACAGTATGGTCCATCCACACAGTAGAATATTAGTCTATATATTAACCTCCTGGAAGGAGGTTCTGACACCTGCTACATCATGGATGGACCTTGGGGACGTGATGCTCAGTGAGAGAAGCAAGACACAGAAGAATAAATTTTGTGTGATCCCACTCATATGAGTCATCAAATCCACAGAGACAGGAAGTAGATGGTGGGGCCAGGGGATGGGAAGTCAGTGTCTCATCAGGACAGAGTTTCGGTATGGGAAGATGAGAAAGTTCTGGAGATGATAGTAGGGATGGTTGCAGGACAGTGTGAATGTTAATGCTACTGAGCTGTGCATTTAAAAATGGTTAAGATGGTGAATTTTATATGGATTTATCACAACTAATAACACAGTTTGTGCACAGATGTGGCCTTCAGGCTGACCACCTGCTTTAGTAGCTCCAGGCTGGTGAGGACGCTCCCCTGTTCAACCCCCACCCCTCTCTGGGTCCTGGGGCACCTGGTGTCCTGCATTGGGGGTTGGGGGGCAGAGACCTCAGACATGAAGTACCTGGAAGATGCTGGCCCCGTACGGCGTCCTCCAGGCATTAAGCAGGTTGTCCTTCCCCGTGCTCACGAACCACCGCCCTGGGGGGAGGAGGGGGAGGAGTTCAGGAGGGTGGTGGACTGGAGGAAGCCAGGGCTGGGGGTGGCGGACAGAGATAGGGTAACCTGGTCTGACCTCTCCCCTCCCTTTCCTGCACCTCTGCCCTCCCTTGGCAGACAGGAAGCCCCTTTGCTGAGGCTCCAGCCTTCCCCCTGGGTTCCAGATGGTGAACCCAAGGTCCCAAAGAGCTCCAACTGACCTTCAAGAAGGGGGAGCCCCAAGAGAGGGTGGCCAGATAAAAATAGGGTGCCCAGGGAGTTCCCTACTTGTCCAGTGGTTAGAACTCTGTGCTTTCACTGCTGAGGGACCAGGTTCAATCCCTGCTCGGTGAACTAAAATCCCAAAAGCTGTGTGGCATGGCCAAAATGGGGGGAAAGAAGCAAAACAAAAAGGAAAAACCAGGGTGCTCAGTTTCATTTGAACCTAAGATCAACCACGGATAATCTTTAGTACAGGTGGGTCCCAAATAGTTATCTGTTTTTTAACAAATATTTATTTGGCTGTGCCAGGTCTTAGTTAGGGCATGTGGGATCTAGTTCCCTGACCAGGGATCGAACCCAGGCTCCCTGCATTGGAAGCCACTGGGCCACCAGGAAAGTCCCTCTGTGTGTTTGTTTTTTTTAAGTATATGTAAGTTCCATGAAATACTTAGGATATATCAATACTGAAAATAACAAAAAATTTAGTGTAAGTAATATCCCATGCAATATTTGAGATCTATCTGCACTAAAATAGTATAAATCATATCCCATGCATTTTGGGGACATACTTATGCTAATAAATTGTATGCTGTTTAGTGTACAAGTATATCCCACAAGGTTCTTGAGACATGCTAGCAAATTCTTTGTCCTTTACAGCAGCGGTCCCCAACCTTTTTGGCACCAGAGACCGGTTTCGTGGAAGACAATTTTTCCATGGGGAAGGAGATAAGAGGGGGTGGCTTCAGGGTGAGTCCAGCACATGACGTTTATTGTGTACTTTATTCCTATTATTATTACATCAGCTCTACCTTAGATCATCAGGCAATAGATCCCAGAGGCTTGGGACCTCTGGTTAGAGTATGTCCCATGCAATACTTGGGACATACTTCTATTAAGGAGTGATGTGTTGTTTATCTAAGATTCAAATGTAATCAGGCATCCTCTTTTTCTGTTGTGGGTTTTTGTTGTTGTTGGGTTTTGACAACCCTGCCCCAGCACCCCAGCTCCTTGAGGCCCCGCCCAAGCCCCAGAGACGCACCACAGGAGGCAAACTTGAGGGACAGCACGCAGCTCTCGTGGAGATGCAGCTGGTATTTCTCGGGCTTCCGGACATGTAGTAGCTCCACACTACTGCTCTCCATGCCAACGGCCAGCCAGTCCTGGTTAGGGCAGTGGCCCAGGGAAAAAATCTAGGGGTGAAGAGAGGAGACAAAAAAACCCCTTGGCATGTGGTGGGGGGATGCCCAGAGCTGGGGGTCCTGGGGAGGAGGGGAGCAGTCCAACGTTCTGCTGCTGCAGCTCCTGCATGGAGAGGCAGCTGGCCCTGGGCCTGGAGTGGAGCGCAGCAGGCAACTGCGTGTCGAATCATTAATATTAATCAGAATTACACGGAGCCCCGGGGCCTCACATCCATTATCTTCTCTGAACGCACAACAGCTCTGGGAGGGAAGGAGGGAAGTAGGGAGGGGGTGAAGCCAGGGAGGACCGCAGCTCCCCTTGAACAGATGGTGGAAGGGAAGCTGAGGCCACGTCCAGCTCAAGGTCACAGAGCAAGTCCGAGAAAGACCAGGCCTCCTGACTCCCAGCCTGGAACGTTCCCCACTTGCCAACACCTCTTTTTACTTTGATTTGAAAGGATGCAGTGGCCTCGTCAGTCTGTGCGCCACGTCAAGCACAGCACAGAGAGCACTAAGGCCCTCTTCAATCCTAAGCCTTTCTAAGTCTTCCTGATAAATGAGACATATGTGGAAAGAACCATACATTCACAGCAGAGAGAAGAGTAGAAGGTTTTGCGTGTTCCCAGCCATATAGAAGCATCCCTGTATAAAGAAGAGGGTGGGCTGGCGGGATGGGAGATATTCACCATGGGATCACCAGATATGAAGCCACCTATCTAAGTGTTGGGGACGGGGGATGGACAACTGTATCCACCTGCACTCCTGATGTCCCTGTCAAAGGAAGCTTCAAGCTAAAGAGAAGAGAAGGTAAAATGAGTTTGGAAGCTAGTTCCCAGCAGGCTTCAAGGAGGAGGCAAATTGAAGATGGGTTTTGAAGGATGGGTAGGAGTTTACCCAGTTGGAGGAAGGAAGGGAAAGGCATGTCAGTCAGAGGGAACAATAAGTGGGAAGATCTAGAGGGGTTACAGGGCATGGTGTGTGTAAGACTAGAGCACAGAGGCCTTAAAAAAACATGCCAAGGAGCTCACAACCTGCCCGCAAAGCAGCAGGAGACAGGATCTGGGTCCAAGGTACCTGAAGACCTGTCCTTGACTATTTGCTCAGCCCTGGGGAGCCCCATGATTCTGTCCATCCCCTTTACTACATCCTTCAGTCTTGATTTTCAGAGCACCCCCAACAGAGACCGCTCTGTGTCCAGCTCCTACATCAGCTTCCATCTATCCCCTGGGGTCAGCAGCTCCTCCGTGATGAGTCCTGGGGTGGGGGTAGGTCAGGAGCTCTCAGGAGGGTCAAGAGGTTGAAGGCTGGAAGGAGAAACCAGCTATACAGAAGACAAAGGAACAGGGGAATGGCTTGGCAAGATCATCTGGGAAAATGATCTGAGGGTCTTAGTAGCCTCACAGCTTAATATGAATCATCTCCTTTGTGTTTCCCTGTGTCTGTCTTTGAAGGACTGATTAAAGAGGAATGACTGGATGTGTCTCAAGGACAAGAAAGGTGGACACAGAGAGTAGGTGTTTGGTCCTGTCTGGCATCTGGGTGCCTCAGGGGGGGAGGAAGGGAGGCTGGATTCCTGGAGCTTGTGTCTCACTTCTGCCAGACCCCATGTGGCACCTGGGAGCTGAAGTCATGCTGCTGCAGCTGGCGGCCCTCCCGCAGGTCCCAGCAGCGCACGGTGTTGTCCAGGCCCCCTGTCCAGAGCCGAGTGCCATAATCCGAAATGTCGATGCAGCTGGCCCCATCAGTGTGGCCCTGGAACTGCCTGGAGAAAGGAGGGCCCAGGTGTCAACCCTGGAGGTGGTGCTGCTTTAGCGTCTTCCCAGGCAGCACCAACAGAAGAGGGCAGGAGCTTGCCCGAGGTCACAGGGCACCGGCCACCCACCTGACCATGGTCTGGTTCTGCAGGTCCCAGACCACGATGTTGCCATCGCTGCAGCAGGAGAAGCAGACCTTGGCGTCAGGACTGACGGCCAGGGCATAGCAGGCGGGCGCTGAGGAGGTCAGTTCTGCCTTGATGCGAGGAGTGGGTGCCGCCAGGTCCCAGATGGACAAGGTGCTGGCTTCACCGCCCACAATCAGACTCCGGCCGTCAGGCAGCAACTTGCAGGAACGAATGTAGTTGTCCCGGTTCTGGGAGGGGAGAGAAGCGAGGACAGTGGGTGGGACCTCCAGCCAAGCCTACAGGAGCCCAGCTGAAGAAATCATCCCACTGGCCTATAAGCTCTGCCCCTGGTTGGCCCTTGAATTCCACCCTATTGGCACATAAACCCCATACCTGTTGGGCTATAAATCGTGTCCTGTTGGCCTATAATCTCCACCTGTCGGTGCCCTAAGAGCTCTTCCCCTGGTTGGCCTATAAACTCCACCCATTGGCCTATAGCCCCACCCCTAGGTGGCCTATAAGCCCTGCCCCTCTGGCCTGCAAGATCCCCCTCCCTTGTCTGCAGGCCCCGCCCCACCCTCACCAGGCAGTCCAGCTGGGCCACTGGCATCTTGGCACCGGGCTGGCCCACATCCCACACCTTCACGCAGCCCTTGCCACCCGTGTACACGTGCTGTGTGGAGCCGCTGATGGTGACTGCGCAGACCACCTCGCCGTGCGCCAGCGTGTGCAGCTGCCGCGCGTGCCGCGGGATGCCCGCGCCCACCAGTGCATCAGAAGGGAAGGGCACCGGCTGCATCTGCCCGTCCGCAGACACGTGGAAGGAGTAGGCCCTGGACGGGAGGTGGGGCATGATGCACAAGGAGCCGGGACCCTCCTTACCCTCACCCCCCAGGGCAGGGAGGGGTCTTCCCCTGCCTGTGCCCGCATGTGTTTAGGGACAGGGCCCCAGGATCAAAGGTGATGTGGCACGGTCAGCGGGATACAAAAGAGGAAGTGGTCCGGCTGTGGCCTGGCGCGTGGGAAGCAAGCACTTAGTACATGTCGGTGAAACAGAAGATCCAGGAAGATGCCTTGTGAGTTCCAGACAACGCAGTCCAATAGCAGCCACACGGGGCCAGTTACATTTAAAGAAATGTAAAATTTCAGTTCCTCAGTTGCAGTGACCACATTTGAAGTGCTCAATAGCCACAGATGCCGGATGGCTCTCAGACTGGACAGCCCTAAGTATAGAATGTTCTCCTCATGGCGAAAAGTTCTACAATCTTGGGGCAGGCTAATTCTCTGGGGTGGGATGCATTATTGGGTATGGAGCAGCATCCTTGGGTCCCACACTTCTAGGGGCTAGAAGCATTGGGGTGTGACAACCAAACATATCACCAGACTTCACCAAATGTCCTGGGGGAGGGGCAGCACAAAATCTACACCCTGCTGATAACCCCTGGTCTAGATCTTGCTTATTACATATCTCTTTATCCAGGCAGCAACTCTGGGAGCCCCAATTATCTTACAGAAGAGACTTTTGCAACAGGCAGAGGGAGAGCCCAACCCCCACCCCACAATATAAGCACTTCAGAGGAGGCAGGGAGTGCCACCCTGGTACTCACGGCTTTCCCCCAGGGATTGTGGGGAGGGAGGAAGAGATGGACGACCCTCGGAGATGTGGGTGAGACTCAAATGCCATCTGCCAAAACACCAATGGGGGTGTCACGGGGAGGGTGACTAAAACCCATGTCTGCCTCTCCCATGCTCACTTGCCACATCCCTCTCTGTTTATCAGAGGACCCCCTCCCCACCAATTTGTTTATCAGCCCCTCCCAAGAAAGGGGAGGTGCCCTCTTCTCTACCTATCCTACAGATGGGAAAGTGGAGGCTTTCACATGAGGGAACCCCAAGGTCTCTAGCTGAAGAATCCTAGCACCCCAGAGTTGGAGGGATCCTGATGAATCTCCTGTCCAATGCTCAGAACAGGGGTCAGCAAACCACGGCCCCCTGCTTGTATTTGTAAATAAAGTTTTATTGGCACACAGCCATACCCATTCCTGTATATATTGTCTATGATGGTTTTGAGCTATGAAAGCAGAGTCAAGTAGTTGCGATAGGAACCAACTGGTCTGCCAAGCCAAAAATGCTCATTATCTGGCCCTTTACAGAAAACATTGCTGACCTCTGTTCTACAATGTCACTTGCAAGTGCCCATCCAGCCTCTGGCCTGGGATAACTCCAGTGACAGACATTTTATTCCCTCTGGAGGCATCTACACCCACTTCAGGATGGCTCACTCTAGCCAGGATTCATCCCAGTACTGGGGCCCATGCAGACTTAGTCTCTTCCCCTTGCTGCAGCTTGGGGGTCTCATGCCTCTCCTTTAGCTCCTCCTCATGGATATCACTTCCGTCCTCTCCCTGGGCTAGTCCTTTCTCTGCAAGCTACCAGAATCGTCGAAGTCCCGCAAAAATCAGGGCAAACTACTGTACACCATCTGCCAGAAGGCTGAAGGGGACCCTCACATTCCATGTCTGGGGTTTTATTTCTCTTAATGCAGAATGATCACAGTTGTCTTTTCCATAGTCACAGGTGCTTATCTGTACTAAGCTTGTGGGGCTACTGAAACCGTCAGATCATCTTCTCACATGCACTCACCAAGCCAGGACTCCCTTCACTTTCCCCATTCCCTGGTCTTTCCACATGTAACTGGTTTCTCCTCCCAGCCCCCAGACCCTGGGTCCTGCTGACACCTGGCATCTCTCACCCTGAGGACTCACCATGGGGGAGCGTCCGTACACCACAGAGCCGCTGACCTGGGGGGACAGGTGGAGGCTGACGTAGGAGCCAGGCACGGAGAGGTCCCCGTTAAGGGCACTGTGGGAGCCCAGGCTGAAAGATGTGGTGAAGGGACTGGACAGGGTCAGGGGACTCCTCAGGGCTGAGTAAGAAGAGACAAAGACAGGTTTTCAGACACACTGGGCTCAGGTCCAACTGCCTTAGGGGAGCTCCAAGACTCTCATGTTCTAGCACAGCATCCACCATACCCTGTCCTATCTCTAGACACTTAACAGATGCTGTTCACTCTGGCCAACAAGCCTTTCCCTTTCCTTTTTCAGTTGTTGAACTCATACTCATCCTTCAAAACCCAGACTCAATTGTCCAGCAACATCTCAGGAACATTCTCAAACCTCCCCTACTCTACCCCTAATCTCCAACCTTGCCCATCTTGAGTCCCTCCCTCTACCCCAACCCCCATAATAATGATGGGGAAAGTAAGGCTCAGAGAAGTCAGGTTACTTGCCCAAGGTCACACAGCCGGTAAGTGTCCAAAGCTGACCTCAAACCCAAGCATGTGTAACTCCAAAACTCGTCTTTCTAGGGTACTGGAGCCCCCAAGAAAGTTACTTCCCCTGTCTGGGCCTCAGTTGACCTCTGCCGTCATCAAGCCAAGACAATGAAGAAATAAGAGGCCCAGAGTAAGGCAGTGTCTAGCTCAGAGTCATGGAAAGGGCAAGGTAATGCCAGGGCTGTAAGCCAAACCTCCTGCCTCTCCACCCCCATTTTCAAGAACTCCCCAGAAGGGAGCAGGGACTCACCAATACTGTCTGTGGAAGGAGCAGGCTTGGCTGCTAGCTGGCGGAGGTGACTGGCCGAGCTGGGCCCAGGGGTGGATGCATCCTGGGGTGGGGAGGAGTCGCAGGATTTGGAGGCGGGAGTGCTGGCTGGAAGATCGTTCTGGGGGGAAAGGGCAGGACTGAACACCACCAGACACCTGGTACCTTGCAGCCCAAGGACCTGGGCAGAAGGTGAGAGCAGGTACACCTGGGGCAGACCAGGGCTCATGGCAGGTATACACAGACACCTGGGGACAGGCCCCACAGGTGACCCCCTGAGCATGGGACCCATGTGGGCATCCGTGCACATCCGAACGCCAGGTTGACATCTGAGCATCGGCCCTCGGGGTGCACACACAGGAACCCACGCAGTCTTGGGAGAACTGCGCATGTGTGTGATAAGGTATATGATGCAGCTGCAGGGTAAGAAAGGCAGTGAACATTCACACACCTGGGGCAAGCTGGGCCCATGGGGATCACGAGAGAAGGCAGTACACAGACTTAGAGGGTGTCACATCCTTTAGAGCAGAGGACCAAACTCTAGGATGGGCTCTGCAAGCAGGAGACCACAGCGTGCTCCCAAGGCAAGACCCTAGTACTGCTGGGCGCCCACTTGCTCCCCATGAGGAGGGGATGTCCCCCACCACTGTCCCTCCCCATGGGGACCCTGGAAGAGAGAGGACGCTGAACCTCCATGTAGGAACAAGCTCTGTCTCGGCTTTCTGTTCATCGCTTTCTTTGCCTTTCAAGAAACTTCACATCCTCATCTTGTGTGGGCTGCACCCTATTTTTCCTTCACAGGATCACACGTTTTGTGACAACCACATTCACACACCCATGGCAGGGAGTAGTTGGGGCCAACATGGGGACAGGGGGGCCTTCTGGGGGCTTCTCCATTAAAATAGTACTGCCCCTCCCCCTCTGCATCTCCTTGGCATGGGAGGAGGGCACAGGAGATGCCATGGGAGCCCCAACCTTGGCAGTTGCCATAGCAACCTGCTGGGAGGGGAGGCCTAGAAACCGACACAGTCTCCCTGGTAAGTGCAGGGCAGGGGTCTGGGGAAGAATTGGGGACAGGGACAAACCGAGCTGAATTGAGAATGCCCGGGGGGGGGGTTTGGGGGGGTGCTTTCAGGTGGTCCCCTACACCTGGCATCAAACATCAGGAGAAGCAAGGGGAAAGTTTTTCTGGTATGAGTCATCTTTCCTTACAGTTGGGGCTGGTGTGTGTGTCCCCAAAGCCTTAACACTCCCAGGGCTGGAGTCAGCCTGGCCAGTTGCCAATTCTGTAGTTTCACTCACTGTGTTTATTTTCACTGACTTCCTATCTACTGCTAGAGACACTTGTTTTCCACATAAGATGGTGAGTTACCTTTTAATATTATTTACAAAGTTGCCTTTTCAGATTTATTGAGATTCCATGGAATGAGTCCACTTAGGAAAAATTACCGGGCTAATGCAGAGGTGGATTTTTAGGAGCAAAATAATCGGAAGGGAATGCTGGAGCACACCAGCCTGGCTCATTTCTCTCATCCAACATCTAATGCGGCAGTCTGTTTTCAGGTCCCTGGGATGAATAAAATGAGTTTCAAGGCCCCCTCACTCCTTACCAGGACGAGTTCCTTGGCTCTGGGGAGCGGTGAGCCAAGGCTGGAGGCCAAGGAGGCTGGACTGTCCACGAGGTCCCGACGAGCAGGGATGCAGATAGGTGCCTTTCCACATGGGGTGGTTGCTGGGCTGGGGGGCTCGGAGGGTTGGTCCTGGGTTTGAGGAGGTGACGATGAATGGGGGTGGTGCTGAAGTGGCAGAGGAAGGAGAGCTCCTCTCTATACCCCACCCGTGTCCCACCCTGACCTCTAGAATGGACATCTAGGACCCACCTTGGAAGGATTATGAAACCTCCCTGTGCCTCAGTTGACTCATCTGTACAATGGGTTTAAGGACATAAGCTACACAGAGCAACAACTCTATATGGGCTTGGTTTTGTTTCCCCCCATTGAACAGATGAGGAAAAGTGAGGCCAGGGAAGGGGCGTCACTGCCCTGAAGTCACGCAGAGAACCAGGCCATGAAGCCATTTCTATTGCCCACTTCTGGGGTTCTCTGGGCCTCAGTTTCCCCACCTATGCTATGGATAGGAGGTCAGCCTGGGATGTCCTGGTTTCCCCTACTCTCCCTGGCCCCATAGCACCCCCATCCCAGCCATCCCACAGAGAGGGGAACACCAGGCCCTCACTCCCCCTAGGCCCTCCAACTCCCCCAGATAACCAACTGCCTGCTCTGTGCCCAGATCAGACCTGAGGTCAGAGCAGGAAGAGCCTGGACCCTGACTCACCTCGTCCACCACCAAGTTGTAATCGCTCTTGTCCTCGTCACTCTCCTGGTGGGACATGAGGGGAAGAGAGCTCACCCTGGCCCTACCCCTGCCTCCACACCCCCTTACATCTTCTTGGGAGGGTCTGATTGGGATTCTGGTGCTTGGTTCATTTGTTCAAGTATAAAGGAGGCCAGTGGGGGAAATCTCTCAATGGAGAAGAATGGAGAAGATGAATCTGAGCACCCAAGAGGTGCTGTGTGGCCTCAGTTTACCCTCTGTGCAGTGGAGGGAGAGCCGGAGGCCGGGAGCATCCTTACCTCCTTCCCAGCTCTCGACCCACAGAGGCAATCAACCTCTCAGGCTGGTCGGCCTCACCCTACCCCCGTCTGCCCACGCAAGTCCATGCGTGCCTCCCCCTCTACTCACATAAGGTCCTGACAGATCCTTCTCCTCGGCTCTCTGCTTTCCATTTCCACCCAGGCCGCTGGGCCGCTCCTCTTCCACCACACTTTCCGGGGGTGAGGGAGACACACTCTGCAGAGCCACAGGGGCCAGGCAGGAGAAAGAGTCAGAGCCCTGAGCCCAAGACTGGGTCCTGGCCCAGCCAGAACCAAGGATCCCCATCACTGTTATTAGGATCTGTGGCCCAAGCTTCTCATCTGGAAAAAAGGACCTTCCAAGGGAAGATTCAGTGGTGTTGTGACAATCACAAATGTCCCCAGACATCACCCAAGGGCCCCTGGAGGGCACCTGTGCAAACTGAAATAAGCTCTGAGTGCAAAATGCATTCGGAGCTTGGAGACAGAAAAGATCCCATTAAGACCATTTTATGTTGTGAGTTTGGGTTCTGAGGGAGGCATGAGCCAACCTTGCAGGTCTCTTTGCATGGCGCTGCAATAAACCTTTCTCTGCTCAAAAAAAAAAAGCCTTTTATGTTGATTACAAGTTGAAATATTGTAGATGCATTGTGTTAAATAAAATTTACTGCTGAAATTCATTTCACCTGCTTAACTTTTTTAATGTGGCTACTGGAAAATTCATAGTGATGTTTACAGAAAGTTAAATATGTGATTGAAAATGCATGGAAAAACACACACACACACTCGAGTGCATGTAAAACCATGAAGTGGGAATAAGCCCGGTGGGGTGCACCCATGTCCATTTTCTGACTGTGACATTGTATTTTAGTTCTGAAAGATGTTATCACTGGGTGAGGGGTACAGGGGACCTCCTTGTACATTTCTTTGCAACCTCCTGCACATCTGTAATGATTTCAAAACTAAACAATTTTTAAAAACTACCTACAGGGCTCACATGATATTTCTGTTGCGCAGCACTCTTGTAGATGATAAAAATGGAGAGGATGAGGGATAAATTAATGAGGGAGGAATGGATGGAATGCTACCCGGGCATGTATTCACTTATTCTATTGCAAAAATCGCTAGAGATGGAAAATTTGAAATAAATAAAACTCTAGTCTTATGGGCAGCCCCCTACCCCCTCCCCTCAAAAGGCTACACAGTGTGAAAGCGGGATGTGGTCTCCTTCTGAGGCCCCTAACAGCTCAGAACAAGCAGCTTCAGCCACATGTGAATACAAAGCAAATGTTAGATAAGAGGGCAAGTCCCCCAAGCCCCTCAACTTACCCTGCTAGGGACTCTCTCCACTGGCAGGCGGGGGTGAGGTAAAGAGAGAGAAAGGAAAAGGGTTATATCCCACGGTGCCAGAGTGCTCAGCCGTCCACAGCACATAAAGGTCTATTCCCAGCTCAGAAACTCCCTCCTCCTTCTAACACCCTGGCAAGGAGTGGACTATCCCTTCCCTGCACCATTCAGATAGATGCCCAGAGAGGTTTGTAACTTGCCCAAAGACACACAGCCCATGGGGAACAGAATTGAACCTGCAACTCTGCAGCCCCCTCCATTCCTTCACATTTATTTTTTTTCTAATTTTATTTATTATTTCTTTTAAGGCTGTGCTAGGTTTTCGCTGCTGTATGGGCTACTCTCTAGTTGAGTTAGGTGAGCTTCTCATTGCAGTGGCTTCTCTTGTTGTGGAGCATGGGCTCTAAGGAGTGCAGGCTTCAGTAGTTGTGGCTCCTCGGCTCTAGAGCACAAGTTCAATTATTGTGGCACACAGGCTTAGTTGCTCCACAGCATGTGGGATCCTCCTGGACCGGGGATCGAACCCATGTCTCCTGCATTGGCAGGCAGCTTCTTTACCACTGAGCCACCTGGGAAGTCCCATTCCCTCTCATTTAGATGAGTTTAGTGTTCCTGCTATCCTCTCCCCATGCTCCTAGCCCCTGCCATCAGGGATGTCCACTCACCTCTGGACCCCTCCGCCTCCACACCTGCCCGGTCCTCCTTGGTAACTGCGGCCAGCTGAGCCTGGGCAGCCAGGGCTCCCGACAGGGCCAGCAGCCCCGTGGCACTGCCGCCCACCAGCCCCGCTGGGCGAGGGGTTAGGGGCACAGGGGGGGCGTGGTGGGCCAGCGGCTGGAGCTGCTGCTGCTGGAGAGGAGGGGGGTGGGCCAGGGGCGGGTGGGGGTGGGCCCTGGGAGTCCCCGCTTCCCCTAGCCAGAGAGGCTGTGTCTGGGCAGAGAGGGCATGCCTTGGGGTCTCCAAGGCTACTGGAGCCCAGGGCAGCTAGCTGCCCACCCAGCACCCCCAGCTTCACCACTGAGGGCGGGGCGGGCGCCAGACGACTCACCCCAATGAGGCTGTTCAGCTCCCCGACTGTCACCTGCTTGGCCCGCTCCACGGCCTGCAGGACCTGCTGTTGGTGCTGGAGGTGGGGGTGGGGTCAGGGCCGCTCAGGAGAGCTCCCTTATCTGATCAGAGACCCCACCTCTCAGACAACACCCTCTGGGACCCCCTCTTTTTGTATCAGTCACACCCTGCCGGCATGTGGGATCTTAGCTCCCTGACCAGGAATCCAACCAGCACCCCCTACATTGGGAGCACTGGGCCACCAGGAAAGTACCCGCCCCTCTTCTCTCACTTGCTCTTTCTATTATATTTTCTTTCTCTCCTTTCAAAATCAGGAAACAAACAAAGCACTGCAGTGCAGTTCAAACCAATACTTAGAAAGCGGAGTTTATACATCAGAGTCCCCACCTTTGGCACCACTGATGTCGTGGCTGGGTCACCCTGTATGGGGACTGTCCCGGGCACTGTGGGGTGTGGAGCCCCATCCTTGCCCCCAACACTCACTGGATGTCAGAAACACCCCCAGTAGTGACAACCACAAATGTCCCCACCATCACCCAGTGTCCCCTGGGGACAGAATCACCCCCAGTAAAGAACCACTGTACAAATAAGCAGCCATGGACCAATCACCAGGTCACAAAATACAAACTGGCAGTCTCTAAAGGGCCCCCCATGAACCCCACCCTCATCCCGCCCTCCTTCCTTCCTTCCTCTCCCCCCCTTCACACGGAGATAAAACATCCTCGACTGCACTGTTGGATTCAGAAGCCGTTTGCAGCCACTGAACACTTGAAATGTGGCTGATGCAACTGAGGAACGAGATGCCTCCTTTAATTAATTTGGCAGAAATTTACATATTAATTTAATGTAATATATTATAAAAGAAATAAAAATTAATACAGATGTAAATGGCCACACATAGCTGGTGGCTCCTGTGTTCTCTCTAATGCCACTTTGCACCCAAACTACCCAGGATGGAGATTGGGGCTGTTCCCACTAAGGAGGTGTCAGGATGCTGATGGGGTGTCCTGTATGGGGCACACCTGTGAGGGTGAGTCCAGGCCAGGGGTTGGTATGTTTTGACTGCAAAGGGCCAGAGAGTCAATAATTTTGGTTTGGTAGGCCAGAGGGTCTCTGTGGAAACTCCTCAGCTCTGCCATTTTATGGGGAAAGCTGCCATAGACGATAAGAACATGAATGGGCATCGGCTGTGTGCCAATAAAACTTTATTTACAAAACAAGCAAAGGGCCAGTGATTTAGCCTTCAGGTTGTTGTTTGCTGACTCCTGGTCTAGAAGCATGGAATTCGCTGGGGCACATATGTGTGTCTTAATTCACTCCTTCCCAAAGTCCTTTTACCCTATTTCCTACTGTAGTTCGGCCTCTGTCATGCTGGGCCACCTTGTTCAAACACTATCTCTAAATCTGAGACCAGACAGAACGAATCTCACTCCATCTCAAGAGCCCAGAAACCTTGATGGGGTTTCGATGGGGTCCAAACCAAAAGGAGCATCTTTCCCCTTTTGTGTTCTCCAACACAGTGAGGGCCCCCTGTGTAGACACCTTGTGTCAGAATCTGTCCTCTCATCTATCTGGAGATAGAATGTTCCAGATGGAAGCAGGAATGGGGGTTGCAAAGGTCCCAAAGAGCTTGGGGCATTTGCATAAGGGCTAACTTTATTTTTTAAGTTTCAATGAAGTGCTCACACTCTCTTGCCTTATCTGCCCCTTTCCACATTTTTGTATTATTGTGATTACAAGTACATAAGAGTTACCCATTTAACCATGTTTAAGTGGCATTAAGCATATTCACATTGTCCTGCAACCATTCCCACAATCATCTCCAGAACTTTCTCATCTTCCCAAATGGAAACTCTGTCCCCATGAAATACTGACTCCCCATTCCCTCCCCCAGTCCTTGGCCACACCACCTACTTCCTGTCTCTGTGTATCTGACTCCTCTAGGGACCTCCTGTGAGTGGAATCACATAGTATATGTCCTTTTGTGACTGGCTGGTTTCCATCAGCATAATGTAGGGACTAAGCACCAGGGACAGACTTTTATTAGGTGTTTACTAAACACTAGCATCATCTTCACCACCTTGTATGTAGCCGCTGTTCTAAAGCCACTAGCCCAAGGCCACACAGCCAGGATTTGGACCGAGGCAGCCTGGCTGCAGGCTTGAGCACCAACCAACCCCCTTCCCTCTCAGCCAACACCTGCCTCCATTCCGAAAGTCCCAGCCCAGCCAGTGCCCAGACCCCCTGAATCCTTCTTCCAGTTCCCCTCCCCCACCCCCACGTAGCCCACTCACCTCCTGAGTCAGGAAGGGGATAATCTGAGCACAGATCCCACTGAGGCGCTTCACAATCTCGGCCTGGCAGGAAGCAACGGGGAGGAGGCTTGGAGGGCAGGCTGTCAATCCACAACCTCAACTCCGGGGCACAACAAGCCTTTGCAAAGCTTGGGGTGAGGAGCCTGTCACCCACAGGTGCAAATATGGGACATAGGCTGAGAGTCTGGCAGAGAGGCTGTCCACCTGATGTTCAGTGCAGCCTTGAGCTGGGAGACAGGACGGATATACCACCTGCCAGACCCACTCAACAGAGATCCCCAGAAAGCAGGTGCAGCCGCCCAGTGCAGACTGGGACCTACCTCCGCCCCCCAGGAGCTTTGAGTTCAGCATAAACAGAGGGAGTGGAACCCCCGCCTGGAGTCCCAAGTTCAAGCCCTGGCTAGACCCAGGTCTTTCCCAGGCATGGCCCCTCTCTCGGTTGCCCCTGTGCCCTGGGGCTGCAGTCAGCAGGCCATCCCAGTATACCACACTCAGGAATGTGATGCTATGAGAAGTACATATTTCGGGGGAAAGAATTTGAAAAAGAATAGCTGCATGTATATGTATAGCTGAGTCCCTTTGCTGCATACCTGAAACTAACACAACATTGTTAATCAACTCTAACCCAGTATAAAATAAAAAGTTTAAATATATATATATACACATTTGCTCTTTGCCCTGTTCTTGGCACAGAGCTCCTACAGCCCTAGGGATTTCAGAATAGTAGAGGCGAGAGGAGCATCTTTTTGTCATTCACAATAAGTCCATGTCACCCACACTTGAGTGACACTTAGGGATGGAACTTCTTTCAGTCCTACCCCCAACCCCTGACCTCCAAGGAGGGGAGAGGGGCTGGGAGTGGCAGAGAGCTTCCTGGTGGGTGGATGCATGTTTGTGCTGGGAGGCAGTGCCTGGAGACGGCATAGAAGCTCCAGGCCCTTCTCCATAACCTTGTCCTGTGTATCTCTTCCATCTGGCTGTTTCTAAGTCATATCTTTTATCATAAATGCATAATGTAAGTAAGAGCTTTCCTCAGTTCTGTGAGCCATTTTGGCAAAACATCAGACCAGGGAGTGGGTTATGGGAACTCTGATTTATAGCTGGTGGGTCAGAAGCCCAGGAGGCAGGGGCAGTCCTGTGGGGCCCTAACCCTAACCCTGAACTGCTGGGGTTTACACTGACTCTGGGTAGGTGTGTTAGGGTTGAAGTGAAGCATAGGGACACCCAGCTGGTGTCAGATTTCCAGAACTGTTCTGTGCAGCGAAAACACACACATTTGGTGTCAGAGAGTGGGTTAGAAATAGTGTGGTTTTTACTTGTAGGTTTCATCTGGGACCAGGGCTGGGCAAGGAGTGCCCCATAGAGGCTGAATAGAGGGGAAGCATGTGAGTGGGTGGGGAAGGGGGTTTTCTGTCAGTCTGTGTTTGCCTCTGCCTGAGTTACAGAGATGCTGGATGCATCTTGGTGAGGCTGTCTTCCATCTCATACCAGGAGGGTGGAACCAGGCTCCCAGAGCTGGGATCCTACACCTTGCCTTCCACCCCATAAAGAGGTCTATTTCATGCACCCATGGGACCACACCATGCTGCAGGCAAACAACCCCGCTCCTACCCACACCAGACCCCACAGAACCCACAGAGACCCAGAAAAGCATGCCAAGGCAGGCTCCCTCCAGGCACGCCCAGCTCACCTTCACTTCTTTCCACCCACCAGAAAGACCCTAGGCTCTGTCAATTTATTCTAATATTCTGATGGACAGAACCCAAGATTCCATCAACCTCAGAATCTCCGGGTCCCTCTCATCCTCTTAGAAAACATCTGGGTGCATGGGTAGTTCCATGATAAAATTCTCGCCTCCTCTTTAGAAACCATCAGAAAATCTTGAGGTCAGCCTCAGGATCTGGGGGTTAATCTTGGGCAAATGGAGTCGATTTCAGAACCTTCAGGTATGACTCAGAACCCTGAGATCACTCTCAGACGCAGAAGACAGTCTCAGAATCTTGGATCATTAGCATTAATCTCAGAACCTTCAAAATGGCATCAGAACCTAGGGGTTCCATCTCAGACCCTAAGGATCCATCTCCATATGTCAGACACACTGGGCTGAAAGGGACCTCTAAGACTGTCCATTTGTCCCCTTCTTAGGACAGAAGTCCCTTCCTGGCCTCCCTCACCTGGCTGCTGGCCTCTGCTACAAGGAAGCCTGGCCCCTGTCTACTGCCCACACTCTCCTGGACAAGATCTCCAAAAGCTCATTTTTGAGGCTGAAATCTGGCCCCTGGTCCCCGAGGTTTCAGGATAAGACGTCTGCTCCCTCGGCCTGTGACTGCTGGAGATCTGGGTCCCTCTCACAGCTTCCAGACCCCCCTCCTCCCTACTGGACACCCTTACCCCCAACACACTGTTACCTGCTTATGCATTTCGATGTTGAGCCCGTAGGACATTTCATAGTACTGCAAAGGAAAGGCCATCTGGCAGTGTCCACCGTAGCCATGGATGTCCAACTGCACTGGGTGACTCTGGGTCTTCCAACAGCCCCCAGACTCATGGGAATCACAGCAGGACCCAGAGCCTCCCAGCTCCTTGGGGGCCCAGAGAGGGAGCCCAGAGGAGAAAGCAGGACTCCCCTCCCTCCACTCTCTCCAGGGGGTGGGGTAGATGAGCAGTGCCCAGACCCCAGCCCCTCAGAGATGCCCAGGAGGAGAGGAGGTATCCTCGCTTTATTGTTCCAAGAGCTGGGAGACAGCCTGTAACCCCAAGCAGCCCATTTTACAGATGAGGGAAACTGAGGCCCACAGCCGGCTGGGACATGTCCCAGAGCGGTACTGGAGTTGGGGTTCATTCCCGTCGTGTTTCAACTCACAGACAAGCCATCTTCCCCACTGCCTCCCACCCAATATGATGACCCCCTCACCATGACATAATGTCGCTGCATTTCTGTCTTCTCACTGGCCAACTTCTCACACTCCAGCTTGAGGCTGGGGAGGAGACGGGACATTGGGATTCCATCCTCCTTGCCCCCCAGGAGAGACACCCACGGACCCCTTCTGGGCCAGTTTCCACAGTGATGAGATTGGCTCTCCCCCGCCCCCCAACTCCCACTCCCAGGCCGGCCCCATCCCTTCCCAGGCTCCAAGTGTCCCAGCACTGGACGGGCTGTCCTCTTCACCTACGCTTCTACCTGGAAGCCTTCCTCTGGGCCCTGGGGTCCCTCTGTCCTCCCAGCACGCTGGTGACCCCGCCCCCCTCCCCCAGGCGAGCCCCGTGGGGAGGGGCGCCCCGGTCCCCCACCCCTTACCTGTGGTACTGAGCCTGAAGAAACTGGAATTCTTCTTTGATGCGGTCGCAGATCTCCAAGATCGAGAACTTGAAGGGCTGGCCGGACTGAAGCGGGGTCTTGCGGGGGACGCCCAGGTCTGAGTTCCTGGACGCCCGGCGCCCCCCACCTCCCCGCAGCCCGGGCCCCCACTCACCGGGTGCCTTCCCTGGGGGTACATCCTGCCGATCCGGGAGGCCCCCCGCCACGACTCCGGAGCTTCGCGATCTAGGGGAGCCAGGCGACGGCGGGGTGGGGAAGAGGCTCGGGTAGGGGGGGCTGCCCGAGAAAGAAGGGGCAGCGGCGTGGGGCAGGGGACCTCGGAGTTCCCCCGCCCCCCGAGCGAGCGCGCGGGGTCGCGGGGACCAAGGGGCGCCGAGGCCCCCGCCGGGCGTGGGGTGCGCGACCGGTGCAGAAGGTCGGGCGAGCCGCGGCGGGTTTCGGAGGCGCGGGCGGCGGGCCCCGCGCGGAGCCGCCTCCCTCCGGCGGGGCTCGGCCGGGAGCCGCGGGCAGAGCCGCCTTAAGGTGGCGCCGCCGCCCCCGGCCCGCCCACCTGGCCGGCCCGCCCCGCGCGCCGCGGCCCCGGGACCACCCCCTCCCTTTCACCCGGGACCAGCAGGGAAACTGAGGCTAGCGTCCAGCCCCGCAAACGTCGCCGCTCCCCACTCTCCCGAGGACCCAAGAGAGAAAAACCAATTAAATACCTAGTGACCCACTGTGAGGGTAGCTTGGTGTGGGGAGGGCAGGAGGGGGCCAGAAATGGTCTTTCTGAGGAAGTGGGCTTAGACTTAAGAATGGGGAAAACAGCCTGCCAAGCGCTGGCTGGAGAACCTGCCTGCAGGGGACAGAGTCTAACCTGTAAAAACATCAGAGGAGGGTCCAGCTGGGGGTCAGAGCCAGGCTCCTCCACCCTCACTGGCCCTCATTATTCGGTATTCGCACCTGTAAAATGGCCAAGCCATGGGCTATTTTTCGACTACACACACAGGAACAGCCCCCAGCCTGCCCTGGAACGGAGAAAACTTCCAGAGATAGGAGTTGGGTTCCCATGGCCACACCAGTGGACCTGGCTGTCTCCCCTCTCAGACCATGGGCTCCTAGAAAACAGAGGTCCCACTAAGGACAAACATGAATCTCTGCCATCAGACTGAGATCTCTCTGAGGGTGGAGCTCCATCTCCCATTGCAGACTGCAGATATCCAGTGAGGTGGGAGGTGGGACATTCTTTTTTTCCATCTTGCTCATGAGAAACTTCAGGGTCGTTTGTTAAGTCAATCAACAAACATGTGTGGAGAGCCTAGTGTGTACCAGACACTGCTCCAGGCCCAGGAGTTCAACAGGGAACCAAACAGAGAAAACCCTTGGCCTTGTGTTAATATCTGCACCTGTGTCTGTACGTGAGTGAGCAGAAGGATACAAAAGCCCTATTGAATTTATTGAGCACCTATGACATGCCAGGCTTCCTTCTAGGCACAAGGAATACAGGATGGATGGAGAACAGATTTCTTGCCTTCTCTGAGATCAGTGGATAAAACAAGATCGCAGCTTGGAAATTATGAAATTGCATGTGTGTACAAAGAGGCTTTAGGGGGGCAATTATGGAGATTAGAGGGAATCTACTTATATGGGGTGTCTGAGAGAAACCTCTTGGAGGAGGTTGACACATGAAGGATAAAGATGGGGAGTCATGGGAAGAGAGAGGAAGGGAGATTCTAAGGATAAAGGATAAAGATACGTGTGTGTGTATTGTGAAAATGTTAGTCGCTCAGTCATGTCTGACTCTGCACCCATGGACTGTAGCTCACTGACTCCTCTGTCCATGGAATTCTCCAGGCCAGAATATTGGAGTGGGTTGCCATTCCCTTCTCCAGGGGAATCTTCCTGACCCAGGGATCGAACCCAGGTCTCCCACACTGCAGGCAGATTCTTTACCGTCTGAGCCACCAGGGAAGCTGGGGTATGAGTATTCGATGGTTCCCTATTGCCATCAAGAAAAAACCCAAACTCCTTCCTCTTCCCACAAGGCCCTGCACAAACCCCCTCTCCACCCTCCCTTCCCTGATCCCAACTCACATCACTTTCACCCTCTTTCATTCCCCTCCAGCTACATGGGCTTCTCCTGCTGTTCCTCCAAGACACCAGGTACAATCCTGCCCCAGGGCCTCTGCACTTTCTGCTCCCTTTCCCTGGAATGCTGTTCCCTTGCTTCTCATTATTCAGGTCTCAGCACCAACGTCAACTCCTCTGAAAGGCCCTTCCTGGCCACACATTTAAGCAATATTCACCCACCCACTCCACCCTGTTATTCTCAAACACTGCATTTTGTACTCTCTCTCTTGCTCTCTTGGCCCTATCAGAGTTCATTTTGACATGATTGTGTTTCTTTGTGGGTTGCTCCACGCATTCTTCTCCCTCACTCGGCCATGTTGGGACAGAACCTGTCTTAGTGCCTGCAGAACCTGGCACACAGTAAGCACTCAATAAATGAACAGGCAGGGGGGTGAGAAGAAGAAACACTGGATCCAGCTAAAGGCAGACATCACTGACCACACTCCTGCTGGGGAATTCTAAGAAACAGAGGGTGCCAGCATTCCATGATGCCAAAAGTTCATCATTCCAAGTTTTGGGGCATCTGTACAGTCCTAATTCCAAAACCTTTCCAGGAGGTAGCTTACCTCCCTGGGAAGATAAAAGCTCCCCACTCTGGTCCACTTCTTCATCCTCGACTGCTTCCACCTCCTCAAGTCCAACGGCTCCTTCTTGACCCTCACCTCGGACCTGTGCACAGAGTGGACTTTCCCCTCCCTGCCCCCATGCCCTCCCGACGTGCTGACCCTTGTGTTTCTCTGAGGCTGGTCTCTTTCCTCCTAGCCTAGTCATCTGAATGTCATCTTTGCCCACACCTCTGGCTGCCCAGACTCTGAGACACCATGTTCTCTTAGAGGCTTCAGGCACCACCTTCATGAAGATGGCTCTAAGCTCTGGCTTCACCCCCGGTCCCTACCCTGAGACCCAGCCCTGTGGGTAAAGTCCCCACTAATGGATGTCTCCCAGGCGACTAGATGCAGCAGCTTTCCCCAGACCTCTCCGTCACACTGTCAGACCCTAATCACCTTGATCCTCCAAGATCCTAGAGCATCATCCTAGTCTCTTCTCACCTCTTCACCTACCACTCAACCTTACTTCTCATCCCCACACCCCTTGCCTGCATCAGCCCTTCTTCTTCTCCCATCTGGACCTCAAGCCACCTTCTCACTAGGAGTACCTTTCACTCTTGTCACCTTCTGAGTCTGGCCTGCCCTCACTTAAAGCTACCCCATGGCTCCCTATTGCCCTTGGGACAAAGTCCCAGATCTTCAGGCTAGCATCAGATGTCCTGCACCACCTGGTCTAAGCCAGCTTTACCTCTCTCCATCAGTTGAAACACTCTGCCCAGGCCACACCAGCCAGATTACCTCATCTGTGTTCTTTGCTACTGCTGGGCCTTTGTTTTTGTTATTATCTCTTTCTGGAATCCCCTCCCACTCCTTTTCTGCCTGGAGAAAATCCATTCCTTCAAAGTTCAACCCAAAAGGCACCTCCTCTAGGCAGCTTCTCCAAAAGGCATCTCCCACTACACACATACTGAACATAGACTGTTTAAAATTGGCAGATTCATGTTTATTCTCTAACCACCACCTCATGGGGAAGATGTTGGAGTCTTGGCGAGGGCCAGCCCCAGGCCTTGCTTGGGAGGTTCCAAGGGTCAGGGGGTATGAGACAGAGCTGAGGACACCCTGCAAGTCCACGTGAGCAGTGCCAGGACAAAGGGAGTGCTCTGAGAAGGAACCCAGAGGAGGAACAGGAGCTTTGCCTGGTGAGTACAGAGAAGGCTTCCTGGAGGAGGGGACCTTTACCCATCAGTCTTCAGATCCCTCAGCTAGGCACACTCCACATGGGAGGGTAAATACAGATTTGTGGATTGCCTGAGAAGCCACAAAACCACACACACACACACACACACACACACACACACACACACACACACGCTACAAGTCAGTGTGTATACTTTGCCAGGAAGGAGGAGATGGTTTGTTCTGAGCAGAAGCAACCCCAGCTTTGGGAGCAGCTTTGAGAGTTTGGGGAGGCTCAGCAGAGAGCAGTCAGTGAGATGGGTGGAGAAGATGGAGAGGGGAGTACCCCTAGGCGGCCGATTACTTGATAACTCGCTGAAATGCCACATCCGGCCAGACAGGGAGGCAGGGAAAGAACTGCCAGGCGTGAGTTACAGCTTGGGCAATCTAGCACAACCTTCTCATTTCACTAGAAAGGCTTTCCCCAGCTAACTCATTTGCCATCCAGGGCTTCACGCCCCACCCCTCTGGGTCTCAGTTTCCCCATCTACAAAACCCTGGGAGAAGGGCAACGTTGGGGAAAGGGACTTAGCTTTTGACCTCTTCCCTCCCACTGCACAGAAAGACTCAGCCCCAGTTCCTGGCTGGGTTTTTATGATGTGGATGTGGTGGGTTTTTTTTTTAAAGGAAAAAGCTGAGAAGCAGCACTGGGACCCGGTATTGCTCAGACCACCTTAAATCAGCCTCGCCGCCCCAGCTACTGTGGAAATTCCTTTCTCTGCGGTGGTTGGCTGGGTGCGCCAGCCAATCCGCCTGCGGCGCTCCCACATGGGTCCGTGACGTCACAATGGGAAATGACCAATGGGGATCAGGAATCTGGCAACCAATGGCAGAAAGCGCTAGGATTAGCTGGGCCAATCGGAAGGCGGCAAGGCGCTCTCAGCAGGGTATGGAGAGTGTGGCTCTCCTCCCTGAGAGAAGCCTGAGGTCCTCATGGACGCTTGATTCCGCCCGGGTTGGGCTTTCCGGGGGTACTCCAGCTCGGTTATATCCAAAAGACAGGGAGAAGCGAGCCACCTCCTAAGCCTGGCTGGTCTTCCCTTAAAAACAAGAGTTCCGTAGTCCAACATACTACCGTGCAAAACCTGGCCAGCTGGCTGGGCCGACTAGCGCCTTTCGCCCTATTTCACAGATGGGTAAACTGAGGTAGAGACGTCAAGTCACTCCAGACGCCCAGGGAAGAACTGAGACTCTCACCTGAGCCCGGAGTCTCCCAGCACGGTTCAGTTTCTCCCATCAGGTCGGATGAGAAGGGATGGGCCCAGGTGTAGGCGAAGGGAGAGTGTTGCTGGTCACCATGACTCAGTTTCCCCGGGCGCGAACGGGAGAGGAGATGGGAGCAGGGTTTCTCAGAAAAACTACGAGCCCCAGAAACTCCCGCGCGGCGCCCGCCCGGGCTGTCAATCAAAGTAACGTGGGTCCCTCTCCGGACCGCGCTCCCCCGCCCGCCGCCTCTCTCTTGCCAGCTCCTGCTCCCTCCCCGCCGGCTCCGGGCCCGGCGCGGTATAATTACAGCCCATTGATCCGACCCGGGCCGGGAAAGCGGCTCCCTCGGGGAGGCCAAGCCTTTGGCTTCCGACTTCGCCAACCTCTGCCTACCGCCCCCCTAGCCGAGCTGCTGGGCCACCAGCCAGGCCTGTGCCCTCCCGCTGGCCAGGGCTTTCGGGTGACCTCTGAGCCTCCGTTCCCGCCACGGTTGGCTGTGAGCCCCCCTCAGAAAAATTACACACGTTTCCTTCCACCCATGAACACGGGGAGCCCTCCTGCCCTGTTCTAGCGCCCTCTACCTCCTCATGTGACCTAGGGACACTTGAGCGCATCTCTCCGGGCCAGTCTTCTCACCTGTACAGTGAGACGGTTGCACAAGATTTATTCATGAAACCAATGCTTTCTGCTGCTCCCAAGCTTGCAGCCAGAGCTAAGCCATGCAGGAGGGGTTCCCAAGTTTGGGGAAGTGGGAGGAGACCAAGCACAAGACTCAGCCCCCTGAGAGTGGCCAGAGCTGAGGAGAAAGGAGGGCCTGGGGTGGAGATAGGGGTGAAGGCAGAGCCAGGAGTGAGGTGCCTACATGGAAAGTTGGAAAGGCATGCTAGGTGTCTGGTGGGGTGTTTAAGCTGAGGTTCTTCAGGGTGCATAGGAGTTGCCTCATTTGAACTGTGCCTTTTATATAACCCTAACCCAACATGGAAGAGGAAAGATGGGGCAACTTTAAACCCTGCCCTGGGATTGAGGAGCCTTGAGGTCTGACCTCTTGCCTTACTGAGTGGACCTCTGAACATTCGCTGGCTGTGAAGCTGAAGCGGGGAGTGAACACAGCATGGGTATAATATCACTCTGCCTACTTTCACAAGGGTCTGTAAAATCCCATTAGGCTCTGGTTAATGGGGGACAGGGGAGACAGCAGCCAGTGGCTGGAGGCACTGGGGTTGGCTGAGGGCTCCAAACTCCAGCCTCCCCTTGGGCAAGAACTGGACTGCAAAGGGGAAAAAAAACAAAGGACTTTTGGGAGTCCAGGATGGACCTGGGCTCAGTGGGTATTCTCATCTGGAAAAGGAGATTGATAATAGAATCTTCAAATAAGTTCAAGCCTATAAAGTACTTAAAATGCTTCATAGTAGGGACTCCTGTGGTGGTCCAGTGGCTAAGACTCCAGGCTCCCAATGCAGGGGGCCTGGGTTTGATCCCTGTTCAGGGAACTAGATCCCATGTGCTGCAACTAAAGATCCCACATGCTGCAACTAACACCTGGCACAGCCAAATAAATAAATAAATATTTTTAAATTCATAGTAAACGCTCTTAACAGGGTAGCCATTTACACTTCCTTTATGCCCCAAATGGCCCTTCTCCACCCAGCCTCACTTCACACCCAACAGCTGGGCTATACACTCACTTTTCACTTTTCCCACATCTTTGATCACCCATGAAAATGTGAATCCAATCTCATCCTTCCCTCTGCTCAAGAATCTTCCATAGCTCCCCATCACCCTCAGAATAAAATCCAAACTCCCCACCTCTGTTTACAAGATCTGACCCCCATCACTTTCCTCCTCTCCTCATCACTCACTCCCCCCCAGGCCTCCTCCCTGTTCCTCCAACACCACGGGCATGATGATCCTGCCTCAGGGCCTTTGCACAAGCTGTTTCTTTTGCCTGGACCATGACTGGCTCAAGCTTAGATCAAACATCACCACAGAGGGAGGCCTGGCCTGGCCACCCTGGCTCTAGCTGGCCCCAAGCTCCCTACCTGGTCAGCTTTTCTCATTTTATTTCCTTTGGAAGCCTAGTCACTCTCTGAACATTTACAATTTCTTTTTTTTTTTTTTTTTTAATTTTTGGCCATCTCTCTTGGCATGTGGGATCTCAGTTCCCCAGCCAGGGATCGAACCCATGCCCCCTGCAGTGGAAGCATGGAGTCTTAACCTCTGCACTGCCAGAGAAGTCCTGAATGCTCACAATTTATTTGCTTAATGTTTACGGTCTGTCCAGACCCAACCACACCCGTTCCACATGTGTTGGGAAGCTTAGGGGTAGAGCCTCTCCCAGGTCATTTGACATGTGAGGCAGAGTCCCAGAGCCCCTGCCAACCTATCCAGTGCTAACCCTGACAGTAAGGCACCTCTGCAACCTGAAGGTCTGGGTTCAAATCCTACCCTGGAAACTGTGCTCCTATGACGCTGTAAAATGGGGATAATGCCAGATATTTTCTCATCGGTGTCGCAGAATCAAAGTTTGACAGATGAAACAGCTTCAGCTATTATGATGATGTCAGGATGTGCAACTGGGGCAAACAGGGTTGGAGCTCACACTCAAAAGGTATCCCCCTTTTTTGGGGCCAAACCTCAGGGCATGTGAAACTTCCCTGGCTAGGGACCAAACCCGTGGCCCCTGCAGTGGAAGTGGAGTCTTAACCATTGGACCACCAGTGAAGCCCAAAGCATCCCCTATTTTTAAAACCCTGGGGTTTCCTGGTCAATGTATCTATCCTAGACCCCACATCACCAAACTCACCCCACCACCCCACCCCATGCCAAGCCTTGACCTCACCCTCTGGACTTTGCCACGTGGCATCTCTGTGAATTCTACCTCCATCTCTCCCCTGGGGAGGGCGCTCCTTGCTGGACCCGAGACTCCCCCAGCCTCCCTGCACTGCACAGGTGTGAGTGGAACACTGCATTCAATATAAATCTCCCTCTCCAACTTCTGATGTGCAGCGAGTCGTTTTATCCTCTCTGGGCCTCAGTTTGCTTATCTGGAAAAGGGGGCTGTCCTTGGTAATGGTTCTCAAGACATTGATTACTCCAGGCTAGCTGCTTTATTCACTTGACCTTGTGTCTGATACTCACAGTCGCCCTGCAAAGTAGGGGATGAGACCCTGCAGTTGACCAGGCTGAACTGCCTCCAGGCTTCTGCCCTGGACTCCCTTTGCCTGAAACACCTCCCCCCACCCCATCCCCTGTATGCAGGCTCCAGTTGTCATCCAGGTCTCAGCTCAAATGTCACCTCCTTGGAGAGACCTCCCCCCATCTCCTGGCTTAAGTAGCCTCCTGTCATTCTCTGTCTCCTGCCCCTACTGGATTTTTCTCCCCAGCACCTGACTGTTCTCGGAAATTATCTTATTCACGAGTTTGTTTGTTGTCTGTCTTCTCTACCCGCTGTGGGTTCCACCAGGGGCAAAGAGGGGTCCTGTCCTGAGTCCAGGGCAGCCACCACAGAGTTTGGCACACAGCAGGCGCCGAATAAATTCCGGTTGCTGGTGGGTGGTGGGTCTCGCTTGGAAGCGTGGGGGGGGCGGGGGGCGGAGAATGGAGGCGGCCAGGCCCAGAGACGCCGAGGGACCTGTCCAAGGTCACACAGTAGGCGGCGCTCGGGGTGAGCGCTCGGTGGCTGTGGTCTTGGGTCCCCGGGGCCGCCCCCTCGTCCCCCCGCGCCGCCGCGGCCGAGGAACCACGGGTAACCCCGCAGGCCGGGCCAACGCGTCACCCAACTGGCCAGGTCAAGCCCAGCAGGGGACGCGGAGCGAGGGCACCGCCCCTCCCCCACCTGGGAGGAGGGAGGCCCAGAGGGGAGGGGGAGGAGGAAATGGAGGGGACAAAGAGGGAGGAGGGGCGGGGAAGGAGGAGGGGCGGGGAAGGAGGAGAGGGTGAAGGGGGCGGAGGAGGAAAGGGCGAAGGGGCGGAGGGGCGGAGGGGGCGGAGGGGCTGGGAGGGGGCGGAGGGGCTGGGAGGGGGCGGAGGGGCTGGGAGGGGGCGGAGGGGGAGGAGGACGCGAAGAGGCGGAGGGTCAAGGGCGGGGAGAGGCGGGCTTCCTGGCCTGGCAGGCGCCCAGCAACCGGGCCCAGGGGCCCTGGGTGGGTGGGAGAGGTTTGTAGGGGGAGCTGGAGGCGGGGAGGACCAGCGAGGTCGACTGAGAGGCGGGGATGGCGGGGAGGGAGCACAGTAGGAGGGAGTGTTCGAGGGGGAGGAGAGAGAGATCTAGAAAGACCTTGAAGGACCAAGGAAGAGAGAGACCGAGACCCGGAGGTACCCGGAGGCAGAGGAGGTGCAGAGATAGTCGGAGAAGGGCAGACCCCGCGAGAGCTCTGCAGAGCAGAGTGCTTGGGCGTTTGGCAGGGCCTTGGGGTACAGGCAGCTCCCTCCTGCAGCCCCTAAAGTCAGAAAATATCTAAATTCCACGCAGGGCTCGTCCTGCCTCTGTCTCCCCTCCAGACCGGCCCCTCTGCGACCCCAGAAGATCCTACCCATCATGGGTGTGGCTGCTCCCCTCCTCTGCTCCAACACCTTCCAGGGCTCTTGGAAGCCCCATCCGACTGAAAGCGTCCTACAGGGCTGGCCTAGGCCCACCCATCTCGCTGTCTCCTTTGCCATCTTCTCACTTTCTTCCTACATCTTCCCTGAACACCTACTGTGCGCCAGGCAGGAGTCCAAACCCTAGGGATTCAGGAGTGACCCAAACAGACCCAGTCCCTGTTGTCGAACTCATCTCCGGTGTGAGGAAAAGCAGAGGACAGGGAATATTTGTTGACCTAAGTTGTTCACAGCGATCAATGCTGTAAAGATAAAGCGAGCAGGAGAGAGAGGGTGGTGGTGATGGCTGGAGTGCAGTGGCTGTGGGGACAGTGTGTTCCACCATGCAAAGGGTCGCCCAGAGGTGACACCGTGCTCAGTCACCCTCAGACTGGAAAAGGATGCCGATTAGAATGAAGGCCCCGAGCGAGGGGAAGGGCCAGAGCTCTGCCCACCTGCGCTGAGTCCAGGCTAAGATGTGTGTCTTCCAGTATCCTGGTTCTCTGCTATGTGCCCCTACTTGATGCCTCAGTAGGGGGGGGGTCACTTGACACCTCAGGCCTCAGTTTCTTTATCTGTAAAATGGTCCTTCCTTCACCAGGCATGTTCAAGAATTGTTTGAGAACTGCAGCCAAAGCCCTGAGCCAAGGTCAGAGCATAATAGATATTCAGTGGATGGCAGCTTTTCATGATTTCTGTTATCCTTATGATCTGCATTGCTTTCCCGATTATTTCTGGTCCTGCCTAGTGGGGCCAAGAGCTCCACCAGCCAGCCAGCCAAGGGCAGGAGACCGGCTGTGGCCCTGTCTTGTCTTGTGACTTTTGACAACTTCCTGCCCTTCCTCAGGCCTCAGTTTTCCTGTCTGTACAATGGGGTGAGCATGTGGGGTGGTCATGCCCAGGTCCCTGATTCCACATCACTGCAGGTGCTTTTTGTTTCTCCTCCAAGTCTAAGTTCAAGGCGCAAACTCCCAGACTCTGAAAGGAGGAAGGCCATGTAAATATTTCAGGCAGCAGATGTACCTGGCCAGCGTGCAATGTGAATGTTTAATGTCACATCCTCGTTTAGAGGATGTTTTTTTTCCCCGGCTGGCTGGAAAATCTGTTAGTCCTTGACCCCTCCTCAGCCCAGGAAGCCACACCAGGAGGAGGAGGTGAGCCTGGCTCTGGGGTACTGGGGTGCAGGAGGGTGCTGGGTCAGCCTCTTGCCACTGGGGCCTGTGGGAGGACATGATTGTATGCACAGGAACATCATGGCTTAAAGTCAGGGACCTGCATACCCTGAAGCACAGGGATCCTCGCTGCTGGAAAGACCCTTAAAAAGGGGGAGAGGGTAGAAGAGGGGACTCCCAGAGAGGGAGGTGGGGTAGTCAGAACAGCTGAGTTCACCCAGACCTGCCCCTCGCAGCCCGCTCTGGGGTCTCTCTGCCCCTCCCCCTTGCCTCCCTCCCCCTCTTCTATTGCTCCTTCACTCCCCGCCTTCCTCCCCTCCCCCACATCCCCCCTTCTTTCCTTCTCCCTCCTTTCCCTAACCCCGCTCCTTCCTCCCGCCTCTCCCTTCTCTCCCCTTCCCCCCTCCCTTCTCTTCATCCTCCCTCTCCCCCTCCTCCTCCCCCCCTTCCTTCCTCCCTCCTCCCCTTCCTCCCGCCTCATTAGGCGCGGCCGCGGCGCGGGGCCCATTAGCGGATCAATTAGCCGAGGTCGCCGGCGGCGCGGTCGTTAAGCGCGGGAGGCCGCGGCGGGGAGGGGGCCCTGGAGACCGCACCTCCGCCCGCCCCGGCTTCCCGGCTGCGATCGCCCCCCGTCCCACCGCCCCAGGACCCTCTGGTCACGCGCCCCACAGCAGACTCCAGGGCCCTCGCTTTACCCTTCCCAGCCCTACGGGCGGGATGGGGGAGCTTCGAGGCCCAGAGGGACACCCCAGGTCACAGCCGTGGTGTCCGTGACTGGGCAAGGCCCCTTTTTCTTTGGAGAAGACCAGCCCCCTCCCCAACGCCCTTCGTCTGCCGCCAACATCAGTAATAGTACTAATAATATCAGCTGACTTCTCTTGAGCCCTTGCAGGCTTTCTGCTAATCCTCGGAACAATTTCCCAGAAACAGATCAGACAAGTGACTTCACTTTCCTCTCTGCCTCGGTTTCTATCCACACACCCGCTGACCCATTTTGTATTTTCCCAACGCATGTGTCTATCTGGTCACAAGGGTGGGGACTTAAGTCTTTCCTGTTCCTTCCCTGCTGTCCACAGAGCTCAGTGTAGGAGCTCAATAAGTTAAAAAAAAAAAAAAAATGAAGAATGAATGAATGGGTGAGGCTATACTAAAGCACTTTCTCCAGAGTCCATGATAGGATCTTCATGACAACGGTGTGATTATACCCATTTCACAGATAGGGAAAACCAAGACCCAGAGCAGTGAAGCTGCTTGCTTGCTGGAATCACCCTGCTGTGAGAGGAAGAGCCAGGATTTAAGCCCACGCTGGAGACTCTGTGTCCAGAACCATTGTGGGATGTATTAGTAACAGCTGCTGTTCCCATCCCAATTGAAATTTTCATAGTACCAGGGAAACTTGCTCTGTGAGGGAAGGTCAGAAAAATGACTTCTGGGGGTTTGGGGTAATTAGAACCCAGGGAAGGGGAAAAAAGAAAAATCACTCTTCCAGAACAGCGTGTGCAAAGGTCTCTATTCAAGGAAAGGCAAAATGTTTCAACCTGGCTCCAGCCTGCTGAGGAGGAATAATTAGAATGGTGGGTAGCAGATCCTCAGGGTGTCCTGGGCCTAGAATTTATTCCTAGAGCCACAGAGGCCAAAGAAATTCTTTAAAACATTTTTTAAAATTGTGAGGAAAAAAAAAAAAGATACCCCACCCCGCCGGGATTTCCCTGGCACTCCAGTGGTTAAGACTCCATACTCCTAATGCAGGGGTTCGATCCCCCGTCTGGGAACTAGATCCTGCTTGCCACATGGCAAAAAGATAAAAATTGTGAAGTAGAACACATAGAAGAGTGCCCAGATTATAAATGCCCAGATTATCATTTGATCAATTATCACAAAATGAATACACTCGTGTAATCAGCCCCCAAGCTTCCATCATGGGTAGAAGTCCGTTTGGGTAACCCCATGACATGTGAAACTATATAGGTCACTTGGGCCTGTTGTTCTTTATATAAATGGAATCACACAGCATCTTCTCTTTTGTATTTGGCTCCTTCAGTGTTGTGTGTGTGTGTTGCAGGTGTTGAGTGAAGTGTTTCCTGGTTCTTTTTCTGACTGCATAGTATTCCATGGGCAGCTGGTGTCACAAATTACCCTTCTGCCCTTGATGGACAGCTGGTAGTTTCCAGTTTGGGGCAATAATGACTTATTACAGCTGCTCTAAACACTCTGGTGGCATGTCCAACATTGAAATCCAGGGGGGATTGCTGGGTGCCAAGCAGTCTTCTGGAGGCCAATGTTAACAGTTTATACTTCCCAAGTCACAGAGATGAGTTTTGGGGGTTTTTGCTGTTGTTGCAGCATGTGGGATCTGGTTTCCCAACCAAGGATTGAACCCTGGCCCCCTGCATTGGGAACACGGAGTCTTAACCACTGGATCACTGGGGAAGTCCCTGCGTTAACATATGAGGATACATGTTAACCAGGGAGTGAGTGGTCTCATTACATTGATTTTTGCACATGATTTGACTGTAGTGGGGGAGGGGTGGGGTACAGGTGGGTCCCCCTGTCCCCTTTCCACCTTCTTTCTCTCCTGAGGGACAGAAGACATCTTCTCTGAAGTTGGCTGTCCAACACCACCTTCTCTCGTTCCCTGTGCTCTTGGCCGCCTGGAAAGCCGCTGGATCAGGCAGGTAGTTGAGAATTCCTTGGTCTCCTCATGCTCCCAGTCCCTTGAGAGTGCGAGTTCTATGCCAAGAAGCCCTGGCAAAGATCTTGCAAGATGGAAGATACTGCAAAGTCAAAATGACGGCTCCCACTCTCCAACCCGCTCCCTGCTCCCAGCCCCATATCCTGGGTGGGGAGACTGATGTTCTCTTGACTGAAGTGCCAGGTGCCCTAGGGAACTACCTTTCCTCCTGGCTCCCCCTCCCCAGGTGCTCCAGCTTGGATGCAGGGGCATGAAGGCAGGCTCCAAGGGGTCCTTGGAGAGTTAAGGTCCAGCCAGGAATCAGTTCTCTGATCTGGAAGAACCATGTGTGTGCGCGCACAGTGACTGCTCATGGTCTTAACATCTGTCTCTTAAGGGTAAAGAGTTTCACTTAGGAACCATCTAGCCTGAGGCTCAGAAACCAGTCCCACCTCTTACGCTCAGCGACCCCTTAGCTTTTCTGAGTCCTTTTGCCTGTCAAAACAGCTGACTAGACCTCAAACACCTAGGCTTTGCTGTGTGACCACGAGCCTCCATCTGACCATCTCTGGGCTAGGCACTGAGTTCAGGAGGTAAATTACATTTACAAGCTGGACTCAGTTAGGACTTTTCATATCCAATCCCATAACAGAGGAGGGGGGCTCAGGCTTGAAGGAGGCCCCCTCCTCCCCTGGGAAGAGGGTCACCACGGGGCAGCCCATAACACAGAGGCAGAAACACAGCAACCAACCTTCTCACGTCTTTATTTGAAAGGCACAGCTAAGCCCACCCTCGATACAGCATTTTCACTTCTCTCTGTAGAGATCAAACGACTGAACACAACAAAAGCTGACAGTCTAAAAGGCTATATACAGACACAGGTGTGGGTGTTGCTTTATTTTTTTTAACATTTTTCTGTCTTTTTCCTTTTTTTAATATCCCTTTCCTTAAAAGACAAGCTAGTATACTGGAAAAGGGGGGGGGAATAAAAACCAAGACAACTTGAGTACCCTCATCTTTATTCGGGAAGGGGAGAAAGGGAATTCTGAGTTGCTAGCCCCATTCTGTTCCCCTGGGGCTAAGCTCGCTGTCGGTCGCCCCTCTTTCTTTTGTGGGTGCGGGCATCAGGAACTCATGAAGGGTGAGTGGATGGGAGGGGGAGACGCGGGGTGCCCAGGGTGGGGAGGGGCAGCTAGCATTGTTTGCATGCAGTGCCAGGATGGGAGGCTGGGTGTCCCCTGGGGTGGGGCCCCCCCTGGCGGGCAGACTGTCAGTTACATGTGTGTGAATCAGGGAAATGCAGGGGGTGTTGGACCTCTTAAGGGTTTGCTCCCTTAGGACCTGGCCTCCCACCTGCGTCTCCAGGCCTCAGCTTGCCTCATCTGTGGTATGAGTGGGTTCTGACCCATTCAGGCTACAGGGGAGGAGGAGGGAGGCCAGGAATTGGGGGTAGGAGCCAAGCCAGGGTAGGGCACAGAAGCAGGGCGACAGCCCCAGCAGGCAGCTACCATAAATACTACCGGAGTTTGGCCAATCCCAAGCTATTACTGTGTCTTGCGTGCTGAACCTTCCTCTCTCTGTGTCTGTCTCCCCTCTGTCCCACCCCCCACCCTCCCCATCCCAGCCGCCCACTAATCCGACTAATCGGACTTCTCGCCGTCGTCCTCCTGGTGGGTGTCACCATCATGCCCGTTTTTGTCTTCCTTGGAAAGGTGGGCCTGGGAGCCCAGCGCTGACAGCGAGAGGAGGCCGGTGCCCGCGCTGACCGCCGGCAGAGAAGGGGGCTGCAGCCCCACAGGCAGGGGGGTCAGGGGCAGGGCCAGAGCCTGCAGCTGAGACAGCTGGTGGGCTTGGAGCTGCTGCTGCAGTACACAAACAGGGGAGCGTTAGCCCCCTTGAGCCCACCTGTCCCTCCCCTAACCCCCCCCAAGACCCCAGACGTACTCGGATGATGGAGTTCAGCTCAGGAGCAGTGACCTGCTTAGCCCTCTCGATGGCTCCCAAGACCTGCTGCTGGTGCTGGAAAGTGGGGGGTGGGGGGTGGAGATGTGTCAGATGATTCACCCCATCTTGCTGGGATTTGTGGCACGGAGCCCAGAAGAAGCCCCACTCCCATCTGCACTGTTAGAGCCCTCCCTCTCCATGATTTCCCATCTCTCCCCTTGGGAAACTCCCCTCTCTCCAGTTGATTCCTTTCACTAAGCCTCAGTCTCTTTATCTGGAAAATGGGATACCCAGAGACACACAGAAGACCCAAAGGGCTTGGTACCAGAATCTTAGGAAACCGTGGACTATGATCGATACCACATGCAAAGAAGTCAAAGCTTCTAAGAGCTCAGACCAGGACTGCTAATGGAAGAGATCTGAGGTCTGCTAACCCAAGCTTCTCTTCCTCCACAGCCAGGAAGGCCCGGAGAATTCTGGCAGGACTGGGGTATGAATTAAGGTTCGGGGCAATCCCCCAGCTTTCCCTGAAAATTTGTCTCTCTGGCTATAAGATGCTAAAATCTGCCAAGCTCCTTTT
The DNA here is from genome assembly GCF_054371585.1 of Giraffa tippelskirchi. Taxonomy (NCBI): domain Eukaryota; kingdom Metazoa; phylum Chordata; class Mammalia; order Artiodactyla; family Giraffidae; genus Giraffa; species Giraffa tippelskirchi. The sequence goes on along the minus strand of NC_137280.1, from coordinate 96,962,800 downwards.
GGGCCTTGGCTACCAGGGAGCCCCTGCTATGAAAGGAAACCATAAAGCTAGATCTTCAGGGTCCTAAGAATCCCGTTCTCTGGGGCTTCCATGATGTCCTCCTGGAATTGTCTATGGGCATCCCCTGTGGGACCCTAAGGTACCAGCAGAGGTTAAAAAGAAAATGATGAATTATCAGCAGTAAATCTGGCAGAGTGCAGAGGGGCCTTAGATGACCCAGATGTATGTATGTATGTATGTATGTATGTATGTATGTATGTATGTGTGTACGTGTGTGTGCGTGCGTGTGTGCGTGCGCACAGTGGGCTTCACACCGAGAATCCCAGGAAACAGAAGAGGAAGAGTTGGGTACATAGTCCCTCTGTGTGTCCGTGTGCTGTGTGTCTATGTGTTGCATCTGTGCATATGTCTGCCTCTGTGTGCGGAGTGCCTTCCTGTACACCCAGCGGCCAGCAGGACCAGGCAGATGAATCTCAGGAAGGTGAAAGGCAGAAACAAAATTCTTGGTGCAGTGTTCAGCAGTGTAGCTGACATTTTTACGGTGCAATGACTCACGCGGGCTGGGAATTCCACAGCAGGGTGAGGTCCCTCCCTTCACCCCTGGGGTTTCTCCTGCACAGACTGGCTGATGGCTGGGAGGTCCAGAGAAGGAAGGCATGTGCCCTGGGGCACACAGATGGCTACAGAGGGTCAGGGCTGAGGGAAGTTCAGGGTCTATCTCCTCCCAGCAGACACCCCCCCACCCCTGGGGGCTCCGCTCACCTCTTGGGACAGGTAGGGCAGGACCTGGGCACATATCCCATTTAGCCTCTTGACGATTTCAGCCTGGAACACACAGACACTTCAGCCCTGGGCAGCAGCCGGCCAGGGCAGGTGCAGACCAGCCCTGGGAGGCCCAGCGGTTCTGTCTAATCCAAGGAGGCCAGCTTCGCCCAGGGTCATATCAACTCATCGGGCCCACGGGCACCCAATCAGCAGCAAAAGTGGCCCCCGGGGCTGAGTCTCTGAGGGTAGCTAAGAACTCAGGACAGAGGGAAATCCAGGCCTAGTGGCTTGGGGTCTGGGTGGCCTTGGAAAGATGCCTGATGCCTCATAGGTAGTGAGCATTCCGTGGGAGGGAGGGAGGAAGAGGTGGGGGCAGCTGGCATCAGAATTCTATCACACACCTGAGATAGGGTTTGGAGGATGGGTTGGCATGTCACATCACCCCCCTCCCCCAGGGCTGTCCCAAAAGAGAGACAATGGGGTGGGGGTGGCAGTCCCAGGAAAGCCTCTGCCCCTCCCCCTCAGGGAGAAAAACCTCCCAGGGAGGCCTGAGAGAGAACAGAAGTGGGGGGGGGCTCCGGAGGTAACAGGATACCAAGGCAGACTTGGTGCTCAGCCAAGGGGTGGCGGGTTCCTACCTGCCTGGGCAGAGGGGTGTGGAGGGTGGGGGGGCCGGGAAGGGGGGAAGGGGGCATACCTGCTTGTGCATCTCGATGTTCAAGCCATAGGACATCTCGTAGTACTGTGTAGGGGGGAGACAGAAATGGGGGCGAGTGAAGACTGTGGGGCTCCAGAGACAAAAGACACAAGGGGAAGTGACAGAGAGACAAAGAGAGGGAGAAAGGGAGAGGTAGGGGGAGGGGAGGGCAGGCAAGAGAGATGGAGGCGGAAGCAGAGACACCCACACCTGGAGCTGGGGCCCAGGTGCCTGGTGAGGATGCTAGGGAGGCCAGTGGGGACCTGAGTGCCCCATTTCTGGAATAATGACCTCACCCCCTCACACACACACACACACACACACACACACGCACATATGCGCGCACACACACATTCCAAGGCTCCTAATCTTTTATGTCTTGTCTGCGGGTGGCCCCGGACTCCAGGGAAGTTTGTCTTCCTGGGTATAAATAATCGAGGATAAACAAATCCTGTTGGGTCTGCCTCTAGGGCCAGCGGCCCCCCTTCCTCACACCCCACATCTGACCCTGCGCCTCCCCTGCTCTAAACCCTCCTATGACTCCCCATCACCCCCCAGGGAAGATAGGGAGAGAAAGCCGGGTTTGTGTGGCCTCCCCTTCTCTGCCCAGCTGGCTCCTATTCATTCATCAGGACCCCAGCTGCAATGCCTCCTTCTCCATGCAGCCTTTCTCCAAACGGGAGCACACCTTTCTGGAGTCCCCCAGCCCCATCCCTCTGAATGCAGAGGTTCCTTGTCCAGCTCTGACTCCCCCAAGGCCTGGGGGAAGTGGGCTCTGGGCTGGACTTAGGCAGGGGTTTTGATGCAGAAATCACCACCTGGTGCATATGAAGCGAAGCAAGTGATTCCGGCAGTGTGCAGGGGCAGGGTCTCCAATGTCAGGCCCAAGAAGGCAGTGCCGCCCCCTCCCTCCCTTCCACCCACCCACCTCAAAAGAGTGTCAGCCTCCTGCCTGGGGAGGGTGGCCCTCCAGGAGTCCTCCTCCCAAGCTTGGACTAGGAGGGGTTAAGCCTGGGATGCTCAGACCGTGGGGGTGGGGAGGGGAGGGATCAACAACCGCCCCCCCCCACCCAGTTCCTGGCTTTCACAGCCACTGGCTCCTCCGCTGCCAAGGACAGCCGGGGACCTGGCAGGCCCAGGCTGCAACCCGGTGGTTTGGCACCTCGGCCACTGCCCGGGCCAGCAGCCAGGCCAACAAGATGAACTCAGCCCGGCCAGGGGCTGGCTGAACGGAGAGCAGACCCTGACTCCTCGCACATCCCAGAGGAGATGGCCAGGGTTCAGACAGCAGCTGCCAGTGCTGGAGGGGGACCTGGTGTCCTCCGGCTCTGCCCATCAGACCCCCGCGCTAGCTTACCATCACGTAATGACGCTGCATTTCTGACTTCTCGCTGGCCAGCTTGTCACATTCGAGTTTCAGACTGAAGAAGAAGAGGGGGAGGGCCGGGGCTCGGATGAGGTCCCCCCAATGGTGCAAGGGAGCCCCAAACTTTGGTGGAGGTCAGAGAGAAGAGGGGGGAAGGGGAGCCTCAGGTGCCTTAGCTGGAAACTGGGGATGATGAAACCCACCTTGAAGATGTAGGGGTGGAGAAAGCAATGAAAATAATAAAAGTAACAGAAGTCAGAGCAAATACCCTGACTGTAGGTCAGACAGGGATTCAAAGAAACTTTCCTATCGTGAAATCCAACGAGGTCAGGGCTGTTAACGTCAGTCTCCTTTATAAAGATGACGCAATGGATGCTCAGAGAGGTTAAGTGAACAGGCTCAAGGTCACACAGCCAGGAAGCTGGCTTTAAAGGCCATACTCCCACCCACTGGGCAAAACTCTCCAGCAAAGAAGGAATAGACAGACATCACTGAGAGGTTGCAAGGGCCCAGAGCCCACTGGCAGGGCTCTGGACTGAATTCACTAAGGAATTTCCAAAGGCACCCAGCCCCTCTTGTGACCTCTGATTTCCCTGGATGGGGGGAGTGGGGTATAAATTTCCATCACTGGGTAATAGAGATGGTGGCCCCCCTCCTCTCTTGGGTTGCCCCAGCAAGGATGAGCTTTGGACATTTCTCAAAGGCCCCCATGGGAGTGTCAGGGTGACAGGTAGAGAGCTGAGGGCACAAACTCAAGCTAGATAGACTGGGTCCAAAGTTCATCCCCACCACTCTGATGCTGTGTGACTCTGGGCAAACGCTTCTACCTCTCTGGGCCTTGGTCGCTGAGTCTGCTGAGCTCCAGCCTCCCAGGGTGGGGTGGTGAGGACAAGATAAATTAAGACCTGAAACGCTCTTCATGCTGGCATACAGTAAGTACCCAATAAATACTTCGTTGATCTTGTGGTCACCCCAGGAGACTTAAGAGTTTCGTTCGCCAGACTGACCACGACTTGTATACCTGGGTTCACAGGTGAGCCACACTTAGTCTAGTTCTCTTTAAAAATGTCCATGTGTGACCACCGTTAAAAATAAACTCAGGCAATTTCATTCCAAATTCAGCATTTCTGGCCTTTCCTGAGGGACTGGTAGATACTGTAACAGCCCCTATGCGGTAGAAGCCCTCAGTGTACTGCACGAAGCCCAAGCCCGTCGAACGGCGACTGTGAAGCTCAGGGAGAGGGTGTGACCTATCTGAGGTCACACAGAGCTCTGGTAACATCTCTAGAATTGGATCAGCTCCAGTGGTCACTGTGATGTGGGCATGGGCCAAGCAGGGAGAGGGGACCCCCTGGAGAGCCTCAGAAAGGCCAGATCTGTTGGGCGAAGTCCCTAAACCCTCCATATCACAGTATCAGAACTGCCCTTCAATCATCTATACCTCCAATTTCTCCTCTTTGAAATGGGCACAGTGATAGGATAGCAGGGAAGAGGAAACAGAAGGATGTATGTTCACTTTTCAGCAAATGGGGAGAATGGGCAGTACCCCCTAAAGAACAAATATGTCACTCCAATTTCTTCTTGGAGAAATCCAAGGATCCTTCAAAAAATACTTCTGTGTGGGTAAACAGGTCGAGGGAGGGCCCAAAACCCCACTGGTATATAGACTCCCCCTCTGATTCCCAGGCAAAGCCCCCCTCTGTAGCAGAGCCTTGAGGATCTGCTTTCTTCAACCTAGAAATGGGGTATAAATCGTGCTACTTTCTTGCTGTGCAACCTCAGAAAATCTCTGGGCTTAAGTTTTTCCAAGTGTAAAATGAAAATAAAAATAAATAGTCCCTTTCTCTTTAGATCAGGCACATGGCAAAAACCTTTAGCGATATCAGATTCAATTCTGGAGGGAGAATCACCTTCCTGCTGGGTGGCAGGAACCCCTTCTCCAAAACCAGGCAGAGAGATAATAGGCTACAGATTTGGGGGTGTAGGTGGAGGGCTTTGGGGAGGTGGAGAATCAATCACCGATTCCAGATGCTGGGGGAGTCTTTTATCCATTGGTGTGGGGGTGGGGAGAGGGGCTCTGAAACCAGACAACTGAGTCTGGGCAAATTACTGACATTTTTGATGCCTCCGATTTCTCATTTACAAAATGGGACTGTCTTAAAGCCTAAATGAATGTCATATCCCTGAAGTGGTAAAGACAGTGTCTGCCACCTAAGACCTTCAAGGCCTCTATTTTTTGGAGTCTGTATATAAAGCAGAGGCCACAATCTCCGCTCCAGGCCTCAGGCTGGAGCAAGGGGCTCCACCTTCTCCCGGGTCGGGGACCACCAGCCCCCAGCTCACCTGTGGTACTGAGCCTGCAGCAGCTGAAACTCATCTTTGATGCGATCACAGGAGTCCGAAGTAGTGAATTTGAGTTGCTGGGGGAGGTGCGACGAGCCCTGTGGGGAGGGGGCGGCGGTCCGGGTCAGGACCCCACAGAGCAGACATCCACCTCTCCCCCGCCACGGAGGCCCCAAGGCGGCGGCAGGCGCAGCTGCAGCCCCCCCCCCCCCACCGCTGCCCCACTTCCCGGGCCCGTGTTTACAGCTCCTGGCGCGGCCCCCGCCCTCGCTTCCTGCCCCCGCCTCTCCCAGCGAAGCCGAGGGAGGTGGGTGCGCCCGGAGTCGCTCGTCCCCCGCCACCCCCAGGCTGTGGGGGTGCGTCTGAAGGCCCGCCCTTGGTGGGGGGCAGGGTGCGCCCTCTACCGCGCCTCCAAAGCGCCGGGAGGGGGTGCACTCTGAGCGCCCAGTTGCCTCTGGGGGGAGGAGAAAGCGTCCTAGAGAGAACCCCCCAAATTGGGGGGGAATGAGGTTTTCCTAGCCTAGTCCCCTTGGGGGAGGGGCCTCTCTCACCGCCTGAAATTTCCGAGGAGGGCACCCCTGATTCTGAGCACCCTTCCTCCGGGCCGCGCTTTTCCGGGAGGGGTGCGCCTCGGGACTCCCCCCACTCCTGGACCCCGAAAGCACCCTCAGCCTTAGAGGTGCCTGGTGGGGCTTCCGGGGCGCCCTAGGCCTGAGGCCAAGGCCGCCGAGGCCCAGCCTGGCTTGGCTGCGGTGGGGGGGGGCGTGCGGGGGCCCAGGGCCCGGGCTGGCGCGGGGTGGGGGGACCTAAGCTGGGAGCTGGAGGGGACCTGGCTTGGAACCTAGAGGGGTGCCCTGGTCCCGGAAGCCGGGAGGGGGGCCGGGAGCTACGGGGGATGGGAGGGAGTCCGGGAGCTGGCGGAGGGGGTGGGGAGTAGCGCTGGGCCCAGAGCTAGAGGGGGACTGGGCCCAGGAGTTGGGGGGTAGATGCCGAGCTGGGGTGGGGGTGGCCCGGCTGGGATCTGGAGCTGGGGGCGCAGGGCTTGGACCTGGACAGGGGGGCTGAGTTTGGACCTGTGGGGGGGGGCAGGGCCCGAACCTGGGGGAGGGAATGGTTCGGCTGGGAACTGGGGGGACCGGGCCGAGACCTGGGGGGACGCAGGGCCCAGAGCTTGGGGGATGGCCCGGCCAGGAACTGGGGGGTGCCGGGCCCGGATGGGGTGGGCGCCGGGCCGGCGGGCCCCGCTTACCGAATGCCTGCTTTGTGGAAACATCATGTCAGTCGCGGCAGGGGGCGCGGGCTGCGCCCCGGCTGTGCGCCCCGGCTCGGGCTGCTCGGGGCGCCGGCGGCCGCGCCTTTGTCCCGGCGCCGATCGGCAGCTCCCGGGGCCGCCGCCGCCGCCTCCCGCGCCCGGCCTCGCCCGCTTCCTGCGCCCCCTCCCCGCGCACCCGGCCCCGGCGCGCCCCGGGCCCCGCTTCCTGCGCGCCCGGCGCCCCTCCCCGCCCCTCCCCGCCGCCCGCCTCCCCGCACGCCCGGCCGCCGCTCCTATTGTCTAATGGCGGCGACGCCGGCAGTGGCCGCGGCCTCGGCTGCGCGGAGGCTCCGGCTCCACCTGCTGCTGCTGCCGCCGCCGCCGCTTCTGCTTCCCGGGCCCCGTGCGCGCCGCCGAGGGGGGGCGCGCGCCCGGGGAGGCCTGCGGATCCCCACCCAGCCGCCTCCCCCGGGCAGGCCGGCGCGGTGACCTTGGGCCCGGTGCGCCCCCGCCGCGCCGCGGCCCCTGCTGGCCGGGTGGCCGGGACGGCCGCGCCTGGGCCTCGGTTTCCCCATGTGTCAGAGCCGGGGGGCCCGGCTGCCCCCATCGAAACCGCCGGCGCAGTCATGGCGCGACCCGGACGCGTGCCATGGACATGCTCTGTAACCTTGGCTCACGGGATGTTTTCTGAGCCTCGGTTTCCTCTTCTGTAGAAAGGAGGTGGTGATAACCACCGAGCTTCTGGGAGCCATGGCTTCCACACACATTTATGGAGCGCCTACTGTGTGCCAGGCCTCGCTCCAGGATGTGAGGGTGGGAGGGGATACAAAGTCTTGGCCCTGGTGGAGATGACACGAGACATAGAGACAAACTCATGAACCACATCCCTAGCAGGTCAGAGAGTGGTAACAGCTATGGAGAAAACAAACCAGGAGGGAGGGCCGGAAGGTGCGATTTTAAACTGAGGGAGGTCAGAGAGGGCCTCCTTGGCCTCTAAGAGGACCTAAAGGTGAGAGAAGGAGCTGGCAGGCTATGGGGGTAGTGGCTTAGTCAAAGAGGCATAGACAGCCAGCGCAAAGGCACTGAGGCAGCACTGCCTGGCACGGGGTGGAGGTGGAGTGCTTCGGAGGAAATGAGGGCAGGGAGGCAGGGACAGCAACTTCATGCATTCACACAGGGCCCCAGCTCCCAGAAGGGCTGTACTCTGGTTAATGATCTACCCTTGTGGTCTCTGGAAATTCCTAAATAATTTTTGAACAGGGGCCCTCACAGTTTAGTTTTGCATTGAGCCCCATAGCTTCTGTAGCTGGTGATAGGGAGGGACAGATGCTGCAGGGCCTGGTGGGCGGTGGGGAGGATGTGGGCTTTTACTCTGAGAGTGGTGGGAGCCCTTGAGGGCTGTGGGCAGAGGAGGGGCCGGGCCTGACTCAGGCCTGGAAGAAGCTATTGAAATAATGCATGGTGAACCCAATGCAAGTGCTAAAATACACAGGCTTTTAATAATCACCATCACCAGCATCATCAACTGTGCACCTTGCCTCCTGGATAAGTTTGACTTCTTTGGGCCTTGAGTTTTCCCATCTGTAAGATGGAGTTAGGACCCTTGTTACTTTTTCCTGGGCAGATGAAGGGTTAGGACTAGGTGGAGATGAATAAGCAAAACTGAAGCCCCTCCTGCCCCCAAAGCACCTGAAGATAAAACAGCATTTTAACACCATATTTTTTCAGTTCAGTCACTCGGTCGTGTCCGATTCTTTGCGACCCCATGGACTGCAGCACACCAGGCTTTCCTGTTCATCACTAGCTCCCGGAACTTGCTCAAACTTATGTCCATTGAGTCGGTGATGCCATCCAACCATCTCATCCTCTGTCATCCCCTTCTCCTGCCTTCAGTCTTTCCTAGCATCATATTTTTTCTTTTTCTTAGTTTTCAGTTCAGTCACTCAGTCATGTCCAACTCTTTGCGACCCCATGGACTGCAGCACACGAGGCTTCCCTGTGCATCACCAACCATTTTTAGTTTAGTTCTTTTTGTTTTTCCCTGGCTATACCATGGAGCTTGTGGGATCTCAGTTCTCTGACCAGGGATTGAACCTGGGCCACGGCAGTGAAAGCCCATAACACCATATTTTTTAAAATAAAAATTAATGCCAAAAAAGTCACCATGAAAAAATACCAACATATTAAATAAGGTAGGATCCAATGGGACCAGAGATGAATTAGGAAAATGTGGGGTTTCCTTAATTCCGATGCTGGAAGAGAAAAGTCGCAAATTTTTAGTAAGTTTACTGTTCCTGGACTCGTAACCCTGGCAGTCCGGTGGTTAGGACTCGTTGCTTCCACTGCTTTGGTTGGGGAACCAAGTGGCATGGTTGGGGAAGCGAGTGGCATGGACAAAAAAAAAAAAGTTATAGAAAGTTTACTGTTCCTAACAGTCCTGGAATATGTGTACCCCACAAATTGTACTGGAATCCTGGATGGGAATGGGCTACAGAGTTTTCAGGGCCCTGGGCAAAATGAACACGCAAGGCCTCTGGTTCAGAAAAGATCAGGAATTTCAGGATGGTGACAACAGAGCATCAGACTAAGTGCAAGTGCTTTCCTTTTTTTTTTTTTTAAGTGTTTATTTGGCTGCATTCGTTGGGCTGGTCATGCGGGTGCCCCATGTGGGTGCCCCAAGGCATGTAGGAGCTTAGTTCCCCAGCCAGGGATTGAACCCTAGTCCCCTGCATTGCAAGGCAGATTCTTAACCACTGAACCACCAGGGAAGTCCTGGGCCTTCCTTTGAAGGCAGAGTCCTGTAGGGCTGCCCGAGTCACAGGCCCAAGAAACTAGCCTTGCTGCCAGTCCCCCCCACCCGCTGTTGGGACCGGATGCCCTTTCTCCCAGGAGACCACCTGCATCCAGGCAGGCAGTTCCCTGTATTCAGGTGCTTGGTGACCATTTTAGCAGACCAGGCTTGGAGCTGGTCAGACACCTCAATACAGTGGGGTAAGGGCTGGGCCTTTCAGCATGTAGAGAAGCCCAGAATTGCAACCCAGACTATGAATAAACCAACCCACCTGTTTTAAGTTTTTACCAGTCTCTGTTTTAGCATTTTAACCCTGCCATTATACCCATTTTAAGAATGAAGAAATGAAGGCACCAAGAGGTTAAGAGACTTGGCCAAAATCACGTAGATGGTGGGTGTCAGTGCCAGGAGGTCAACCCAGTTCCTTGGGCCCTTGATGTCTATGCGATCCTGCCCCTCTGTTCATTGTTCAGTTGCTAAGTCATGTCAGATTCTTTGTGACCCCATGGACTAGCATGCCAGGCTTCCCTGTCCTCCACTATCTCCTGGAGTTTGCTCAAACTCACGTCCATTGAGTTGGTGATGCCATCCAACCATCTCAACTTCTGTCGCCCTCTTCTTCTGTCCTTAATCTTTCCCCACATCAGGGTCTTTTCCAATGAGTCAGCTCTTCGCATCAGGTGGCCGAAATACTGGAGCTTCAGCTTTGGCATCAGTCTTTCCAATGGGTGTTCGGGATTGATTTCCTTTAGGATTGACTGGTTTGATCTTGCTGTCCAAAGGACTCTGAAGAGTCTTCTCCAACAATACAATTCGAAAGCATCAATTCTTTGGCGCTCAGAAGAACCTCATGGACAGTACGAAAAGGCCTTTTTAGGTGGGGCATAAAGGCAAAGCATGGTAGGGAGACTAACTGGAGAGGGCCAGGACTCTAGATGATGAAGGACCCTGCATTCTGATCTGAGGAGTTGCGGTAGTACCTGGAGGGCACTTGGGAGCCGTGGAAGACTTTAGAGCAGGGCTTGTCAGTTACCACTCTTAACAGTCTGGCCTGGATCATTCTCTGGGGTTGGCCGTCCTGGGCACTGTGGGGTGTGGAGCAGCATCCCTGGCCCCCACCTATTCAATGCCAGGAGCCCCCCAGCCCCAAATTCCCTGGGGCAAAATTGCCCCCAGCTGAGGAGCACTGACATAAAGCAGCAGAGAGAGACCACCACAGCAGGCAGCAGAACATGCTTGCCGGTAGTGGGAATGGATATAGGCAAGTCAGGAAGCCAGGAGACCAGAGGAGATACCTAAACTAAGGTTCAGGAGAGGCCCAGGCTGGCCCAGGCCCGCTGTCTGGAGGAGCTTTAGGGGTAGAAAGAACAGAATGCTAGGGACTTCCCTGGTGGTCCAGAGGCTAAGATTCCACATTTCCAATCCAGAGGGCCCAGGTTCGATCAAGTGAGTCCTGACCCAGAGAAAGCATCTATAGGGGTTCATTGTCATTGTCTTACAACTTCTGTAGGCCTGAAATATTTTCAAAGTCAAAAGATGAGTGAAGAAAATGTGGATTTCCTAACTTTATGGTCAGATGCTGGTCTCTAAATGTCAAGACGAAGCAGGGGGACTTCCCTGGTGGCCCAATGGATAAGACTCTACGTTCCCAATGCAGGGGGCGCAGGTTCCATCCCTGATCAGGGACTAGATCCCTTGTGCCTCAGCTAAGACCCAGCGCAGCCAAATAAATAAATAGTTAAAAAAAAAAAAAAAGAACAGTATGCCAGTGGTGGGGGAAAGGCAGGGCAGAAGGCTGCAGCCCAAGAGGGAACAGTCTTCATCATATAATTAATTTGGGGGGGGGAGGAACTGGGGCTTTTGAAGACCTTACTGTCAGAGTAGCTGTCATCCACACCCCTCAGCTTCCTCCCATCCCCAGCTCCTTTCCCCTCCCTGGGGTTCTCTGGCCACATCTGGGGCCAAGTTGGGGCGGGGATCTGTCTCGTGTATCCAACAGCCTGAGACCAGCCTCTCGGCCTGCTTACAAATGAGCGCTGGGCCCAGAGGCCTCAGGGCAGAGCCAGGCGCTGGCTGGCCTTTGATGGATGGGGCTGTGGGGCCATTAATCAGAGGCGGGGGAGGAAACAGGTGGCCGCCGGGCAGGCACGGGGGACCTCCCTGTGACAGGCCTGGTGGAGCCGGGCCTCAGCTGTCCAGCCTAGGCTTGAGACCCTGGCTGCAGTAACCTGGCTAGGTGACCCCGGGACAGTATGACTTTACTGCTCTGTGCCCTAGTCTCCTCTCCCCAAATGGAGCTGTTATTCATTCATTCCCTCAGTCAGTATTGATCACACCTCCTGTGTGCCTAGCGTGGTTGTGAGTGGAGGTTTACAGCAGTGATTAAGGAGGACGAAAATCCTTTCCCTTGTAGAGCAGAGGGGCTTTAAAAACTTGACTCAGGTCCCGCCCCTCCTCTGCCCACAGCCCTCCAGGGCTCTCACCTCCCTTGGGATAAAAGCCAAGACCTCTCTCCAGCCCACAAGGCCCCACTTGACCTGCCCAGTCCCCTCCCTGCCCTTCTCTCCTCCCTCTCTCCTCCTTGCTCACTGTGCTCCAGACACACGGGCCTCCTCCTCCTCAATGTTCCTCCAACATGCCAGGCACGGTCCTGCCCAGGGCCTTTACACTGACTGTTTGCCCTATCTGAAAAGCTCATCCCTGCATCCCACTTTGGCTAATTCCTCTGTCTCCTTCCAATCTTGACTTAAGTGTCACCTTCTCAATGGGGCTATGTTGTGACTTTCCTGTTTAATTCTGGCAGGGCTGGCAAAGGATGTGTTTCTTCAGGCATAAAACTTAAGAGGGCATCAAGTCTCAGCCAACAAGAGACATACTATTTTAATGCAATTAGTACAATTTTAAAATTGTGGTAAAATGCACATAAGATTAGGGCTCTCCAGATGGCTCAGTGGTAAAGAATCTGCCTGCAATGCAAGAGACCTGAGTTCGATCCCTGGGTTGGGAAGATCCCCTGGAGAAAGGAATGGCAACCCACTCCAGTATTTTTGCCTTGTAAATCCCCTGGACAGAGGAGCCTGGAGGGCTACAGTCCACGGGGTGGCAAAGAGTCGGACCCGACTGTGCATGAGCCACCATATGAAGGTATTATTTTATTTCCCTTGGGTGTATACCCAGAAATGGAATTGCTGAGTCAGAGGGTAAGCTTATGTTTAATTTTTGAGGAATCGCCAAACTATTTTCTACAGCGGCTGTACCATTTTACATTCCCAACTGCAACGTACAAGGATTCCAGTTTCTCCATATCTTTGCTAATAATTGTTATTGTCCTTTAAAATATATATAAATACATATTTTATATATATATGTGTGTGTTTTATCCACCCATTCTAGAAGATGTGAAGCTATATCTCAATGTGGTTGTGATTTGCATAAGGCAATATTTGAACAAATCAAAAGTAAATGAAAACATTTCCATGATGAACAAAATTTCAAAATTTTAGATAAAAACAGGATGCAGAGACTTACCTGGTGGTCCAGTGACTAAGAGTCTGCACTCCCAATGCAGGGGGCCTAGGTTCGATCCCTGGTCAGGGAACTAGATCCCACATGCCACCACTAAAGATCCTGTGTGCCGCAACCAAGACCTGGAGCGGACAAATAAATAAAATATTAAAAAAAAAAATTGGATCCATCTCTGCACTTGCCTATCACCCACTTTACTTGATTCCCTCTTCCCAGCCCTGTGGCAGCTGCTGCTTATCCTTCATCCTCCCTAATCCAGTAATGAGGTTAATGTTCCCCCACTCCTCCTCATGCAGCATGCAGGATCTTAGTTCCCCAACCAGGGATCAAACCCATGCCCCCTGCAATGGAAGCTCAGAGTCCTAACCACTGGACTGCCAGGGAAGTCCTGAGGTCAATGCTTTCTTTACTGCATATGACTCACCACCATCTGATATATGATGTCTTTATGTATTTATTTGTTGGTTTTCTCCACCACTAGAATGTTAGTTTCAGAAGGGAGGGATTTTAAAAAATTAATTATTGTAGTTGATTTCCAACATTGTGTTAATTTCTGTTGTACCTGCCTGTTAAGTCACTTGCGTCGAGTCCAACTTTTTGCAACCCTATGGACTGTAGCCCACGAGGCTCCTCTGTCCATGGGATCCTCCAGGCAAGAATACTAGAGTGGGTTGTCATTTCCTTTTCCAGGGGAGCTTCCCAACCAAGAGATGGAACCTGTGTCTCCTACATCTGCTGCATTGGCAGGTGGGTTCTTCGCCACTAACACCACCTGGGAAGCCCCAATTTCTATTGTACAGAAAAGTAAATGTTATACATATATATTTTTTTTATATTCTTTTTCATTATGATTTATCACAGGATATGAATATAGTTCCCTGTGCTATGCAGTAGGACTTGTTGTTTATCCATCTTATATATAATAATTTGCATCTTCTTATCCCAAACTTCCAATCTTTCCCTCAGAAAAAAGAAATTTTTGTCTGCCTCAGATATAGTTGTACCTCCAGCACATAGAACAGTGACTGGCTCACTGTAAATACTGAATAAATGATGAAGGTGTGTGTTGTTAGGATCCACTGGGTTGTTGGGAAAATTAAATAAGATAGGTCCCAGAAAGCATTTAGCACTCATGGCTGATACATGACATGTGGGACTCAAGGTTTATGGCCTGATAGAATCTTCTGATTGGCCAGGCTTGGGTCACATGATTACCATAATTCAATGTTTATTGTGTGAATAGAAGCTCTGATTGGCCAGATTTACTTCACATGATTTTTCCAAATCCATTAAAAGAGGAAATGAGTGATTATTATTACAAATTACTGTTTTCCTTCTCCCACCCTTCTTTGTTTAACAAATACCTCCTTTTTGCGGTGAGAAAAGGGTAGGGAATAAACTGACATTAATCAGGCAAAAAAAAAAAAAAAGATGACTTTATTCTTTATTATATAGTTCCCATGGAACTTGACAGGGAAGGCCTCTCTGAGGAATGGCTGTTTAAGCTGACAAAAAGGATTAAGTCCAAGGGAAGATCTTGGGAAGGGCATTCTAGGCAGATGGGACAGCAAGTGCATAGGCTCTGAGGTCAGACCAACCTTTCTTCCATGTTATGTGCTTTGCACTGTAATGTTCATGCGTGCGTGCGTGCTCATGTCCGACTCTTTGTTACCCCATGGACTGTAACCCCGCCAGGCTCCTCTGTCCATGAAATTCTCCAGGCAAGAGTACTGGAGTCAGTTGCCATTTCCTCCTTCAGATTCTTCAGCTGTCAACATCATTTCCCTCAGTTCTGTAATCTCTCACCCTATTTAGGATTTTTTGAGTGCAAGTGACCAAAAAAGAACAAAAAATGAAATGGCTTATTTGTTTTTTTTTATTTTTGGCTGCACTGGGTCTTCATTGTTGCATGTGGGCTTTCTCTAGTTGCAACGAGTTGTGGCTACTCTCTAGTTGCGGTGTTCGAGCTTCTCATTGTGATGGCTTCTCTTGTAGTGGAGCACCGGCTCTAGAGTACTCGGGCTCAGAAGCTGTGGCACACAGACTTAGTCACCCCGTGGCATGTGGGATCTTCCTGGACCAGGGATCGAACCCGTGTCCCCTGCATTGGCAGGCGGATTCTTAACCACTGGACCACCAGGGAGGTCCCGAATGTAACTTTTGAAGGAGATAAATTCTCACTCCTCTCTCCCGAGTCCAGCCCTGCAGAGAGCATGTTCTGTCCACAACTCATAAAACCCGGGAAAGAAAGACAGACAGCAGTATTGATGCTGTGGATGGCCCAGGCCTCCTGCAGGCTGGGAACCTAAGTCTTCACATGTTCGTTTGTTTACTAGTAACCCATTTTGCAAATGGGGACAAGAGAGGCTCAGTGAGAGCGTGGCCCATCTGGAGGTCACTCAGCCTGGCAGAGGCTGGGAACCCAGGCCTCTAGGCCTTCACACCGCACCCCCAGGGCTCAGCTTGATAATGAGTGTGTTTTGTTTTTGTGCTTTTCCTTCTCCCTGGAGCTTCTGGTTGCACCCTTGGGAGCCTGGCGTTGGCAGAGCCGGGAGCGGCTGCTGGGGTGTTTAAAGACTTTTAAAAGGTCTTTCTCAGCCTTTCCCTGGGGCTGGGTAGTAATTAGGTGCTGAGACTAGGGACCACCCCCAATGGGTGTGTCTCTGGGGACACCTGGGGACATTTGGGGATAATGGGGAGCAGGGAGGCATGGCTGCCCACCTGGCCTGCCCTCCAGAGGGCCCCACTGCCTCTCTTGA
Source organism: Giraffa tippelskirchi (assembly GCF_054371585.1). Lineage (NCBI taxonomy): Eukaryota > Metazoa > Chordata > Mammalia > Artiodactyla > Giraffidae > Giraffa > Giraffa tippelskirchi. Next base: position 96,947,302 of record NC_137280.1, on the reverse strand, counting down.
GACACCTAAGGGCCAAGTGCCAGCAGCTCCTTCGCAGCTGGTGGGCTGTGTGACTCTGGGCAACTCTCTATCCCTCTCTGGGCCTCTACTTTCTCACCTATGTCATAGTTGAGGGTATAGTGCAGACCCCACAGGACCTGTCCCGCTGTCCTCGCTCCCTGGTGCCTAGAGCCCTCCACCCTCCCCCTAACAAAATCAATGGCCCCTTCATTGGAAGAGGCTGGGGTCTACCAAGCTCTAGCATAATCCCAGTGCTGTTCTGAGCCCTCGAGGTGGGCAGGACGATCACTCCCACTTGACTGTTGAGGAAAGTGAGGCCCAGAGAATTTGAGAAACAGACCCAGGAGCACACAGCCTGTGAATGGAAGAGCCAGGATTTGAACCTCAGTCACCATCCTAGGCGTCCTTGGTGGCTCAGATGGTAAAGAATTTGCCTGCAATGCAAGAGACTCGGCTTTGATCCCTGGGTTGGGGAGATCCCCTGGAGAAGGGAATGGCAACCCACTCCAGTATTCTTGCCTGGGAAATCCCATGGACAGAGGAGCCTGGTAGGCTATAGTCCATGGGGTTGCAAAGAGTCAGACATGACTGAGCGACTAACACTTTCACTTCACCATTCTAAGACTACCAGCAAATATTTTCCAACATGCTACTGAATGTGGGCAACACTTTTAGTGTTTTGCATGAGTTCTGTGGAATAAATGGTGTCTGCCCACCCCCTGCCACATAACAGCCTTGTGATGAAGCCTTGATCCTCAGTGGGAGAGTATTTGGAGGTGGGGTCTCTGGGAGGGGGTTAGGGTTAGATGAGGTCTTGAAGGTGTGGCCCTCATGGTGGGATTAGTGCCCTTCTAAGAAGAGGAGGAGGGGTGAGTTCCCTGACAGTCCAGTGGTTAGGAGTCCGTGCTTTCATTCCTGAGGGCCCAGGTTCAATCTTTGGTTGGGGAACTAAGCCTCCCACAAACTGCTCCACCCCCCCCCCCCAAAGAAAGAGGAGACCACAGCTCTCTCTCTCTCTCTCTGCTGTGAGAACACAGCAAGAGGTGTCTATCTGCTATCCAAGGAGAGAGCTATCACCAGACTCGGACCATACTGTTACCTTGATCTTAGACTTCCAGTCTCCAGAATGGTGAGAAAATAAATTTCAATTATTTAAATCACTCAATCTATGCTATAGTACCCCAAGCAGACTAAAGCAGTGAGTTACATAATTTAATCCCCAGAATAATCCCAGGAGGAAATGGTTATAGCCAAGGAGACCCAGAGGCTCAGAGAGAGCAAGACGCACCTCTAAGGTCACACAGCCAGGAATCCACTGACAGAGATGAGATTACAACTCTAGTCTGGCTAGTTTTCAGTCCCACAAATGTCTCCCTAAATTTTCCTGTTATTGTTCAGTCGAGAAGTCGTGTCTGACTCTTTGCAGCCCCATGGACTACAGTATATGCCAGGCTTCTGGTTCCACTGAGCACTTGATAGACAATAATTTTTTTCTTTTGTATGCAGTGGGTTTTTTCTTGTGGCACGTGGGCTCCCTGTGTGGGTTTAGCTGCCTGGCGGCATGTGGGATCTTAGTTCCCCAAGCAGGGATCAAACCCCATGTCCCTTGCATTGGAAGGTGGATTCTTAATCACTGGACCACTAGGGAAGTCCCAATAATTTCTTTGAAAAGTTCATAAATTCAAACACGTTCACCAGTTCACCAATGTGGAGACACACAACACGCACGGACACACACACTCACACACACTGGGACCCCATCTGCTCAGGGATGAGTGGGTAAGTAGCTCCTTTCTCTACCAGCTGGACTGTCCACCTTGGTCAGCACAGAGCTCCCATGCCTTTTTGCATTAAATGTAAATTAATTGAAAGGAAATTTTAAAATTGAGTCCCTCAGTTGCACAGGCCACACTTCAGGTCCTCATCAGTCACTGGGGGCTGGTGGCCACCACACTGGAAAGTGCAGGTGGCTGTCATCAAGCACCATGGTGGGACATTCTATGGAGAGCCTGGTCTGGAATGTTCTAAAGCAGTGGTTTTCATCTGGGGGTTTTCTGTCCCTAGGAGACACTAGGTGATGTCTGGGGACATTTGTGGTTGTCAAGAATGGAGGGGATTCTGGCATCAAGTGTGAGTGGGCCAGGGAAGCTGCTCCACACCCCACATGGCCCAGGACAGTCCGCAACAGGGAATGACCCAGATCCCATGTCAGCAGTTCTGGGGGGACCCTGGGATAGGGCAGTGAATCTCAAACAAGTCCCCAGACCAGCATCCCCTGGGAGCTTGGAGGAAAGGCAAAACTTTCCAGCCCCACCCCCCAGCCAGAACTACTGCTCACACCCTAGGATGCACAGGACAGCCCCCATGGACTAGACCTAGTGTTGAGTGTTGTGCTCAGTCGTGTCTGACTCTTTGCATCCCCGTGTACTATAGCCCACTAGGCTTCTCTGTCCATGGAATTTTCCAGGCAAGAATACTGGAACGGGTTGCCATTTCCTACTCCAGAGGATCTTCCCCCGCCCCAGGGATGGAAACAGCGTCTCCTGCTATAAAGTGAAGTGAAGTCACTCAGTCGTGTCCGACTTTTTGCGACCCGGTGGACTGTAGCCTGCCAGGCTCCTCCCTCCATGGGATTTCCCAGGCAAGAATACTGGAGTGGGTTGCCATTTCCTTCTCCAAGGGATTTTCCTGACCCAGGGATCGAACCCAGGTCTCCCGCATTGCAGGCGGATTCTTTACCATCTGAGCCACCAGGAGCCCTTAATTCTACCCGGTTATACACTTTTACACTGAAATTGATGGAAATGAGGTGAAAGACGCCATGTCCCCAGTTGCCCTGGCCACATCTCAGGGGCTCACTGGCCACAATGACGAACATGCCAGGCAACACCAAGTTTGAATACTGCCATCCCGGACGGAAAGTGCTGGTGGGCAGCGCCGCGTGAGACCCTCCGCAAAGTCAGTCCAGGCTGCCAGCGCGCTTTCCATCCCCGTGACTAGGGCGCGGAGGCTGCGATTCCACGACTGTCCACAGGGGGGCAGCGTGTCCCAGGACCCGCCCCCGGGGCGCAGGCAGAGCTGGGCGCTGTCAGCCATCGGCTTGCACATGCTTGGGGAACGTCCACCGTGAGCCAGGCTGTGCTGAACATGGCGCTGCACACTACACGGCCTAGTCCAGGTTACCCCTCTACGCTTGGAAACTGGTGCCGGGGCTGTCCTGGGCACTATGGGGTGTGGAGCAGCACCCCTGAACCCACCCAGGCAATGCCAGGAGCCCCCCAGTCGTGATGACCACAGATGTCCAGTTACTCCCCAGTGTCCCTTGGGGGGGGAGGACTGCCCGAGAGGATCCGCTGGACTAGGGGATTCCATGACCCTCCCAGGAGACTGGGTCCCATAGCCAGCTGACCTCTGAGGTCCTAGGAGGATGCACACATTTATTTTATTTTTATTATTATTTTACTTTATTGGCTGTGCTGGGTTTTCATTGCCGTGCTCCCTCTTCTCTCATTGCAGTGGCTTCTCTTGTTGCAGAGCACAGGCTCTAGGATATATGGGCTTCAGTAGCTGCAGCACACAGGCTCAGTGGTTGTGGCCCGTGGGCTTAATTGCTCCGTTGTGTGGAACCTTCCCGGACTAGGGATCAAACCCAAGTCCTCCGCATTGGCAGGCAGATTCTTACCCACTGCACAACCAGGGACATCTGAGACACTGCTCATATTTAAATACACACCTTAGTGGGAGGGAGGGGAGGTGACTCACACATGCTGGGGGTCACCCTGGTTTACACCATCTGACCATTGGGAGTTTATTTTGGTGTATAATGTGAGGGAGGGATCAAATTTATTTTTCCATCAAATAATTAACACAGAATCTCTTCCCCCCTCTAGGACACTTGGGTCTAGATAATTCTCTGTGGGGGGCCATCCTGGGAACTGTGGGGTGTGGTGCTCCATTGAGGCCCCATCTACTCAATGCCAAAAGCCCCCCACAGTGCGATGACCACGGATATCCCCTGACATCACCCGGTGTCCCCCGTGTGCAGAATCACCCCAAGTTGTGACCATCAGAAATGTCCCTGACATTGCTGGCCATCTCTCAGTGGGGCAAAATTACCCCCTGCTGGGAATCACCATTCCAGTGAATGGACTCATCACATACATCAATAAATTTTAAAAATATTTATTTATTTGACTGTGCCAGGTCTTAGCTGTGGCTCTCAGGATCTTGTTTTAATCTTTTTTCTTAGTTGCAACGTGGGAACTCTTAGTTGCAGCATGTGGGATCTAGTTCCCTGACCAGGGATCAAACTGGGGCCCCCTGCACTGGGAGTGCAGAGTTCTAGCCAGTGGACCACCAAGGATGTCCCACACACATCAATATTTAAATTATGAACTAAAATAGAGTCTAGGGAGTTCCCTGGTAGCCTAGTGGTCGGGATTTTGGGCTTTCACTGTTGTGGCCCAGGTTCAATACCTGCTTGGGGAGCATCCCACAAGCCACATGGTATAGACAAAAAAAAAACAGTAAAAGAAGGACATGAACAAAAAAGATGCCGTCTATAAGGATTGGGGAAGGACTTCAAACTTCTTTTGACTATGACATCTTCACTCAGTAAAACTAAATTAATTAATTAGAAAATATTTATATACATGCTCAGGACAGATATTTTTAAAGTATTTTTTAAAAATTATTTATTTGGCTCACTGGGTCTTAGTTGTGGCATATGGGATCTACTTCTCTGACCAGGAATCGAACCCTGGCCCCCTGCATTGGGAGTCCAAGTCTTAGCCACTGGACCACCAGGGAAGTCCCAGGACACATATTTAAATACATACAGCATCCCAATAAAAGTTGTCCAAGATAACACTTCTTGCCCAGCACAATGCATTATATTTCTTATTCTGTATCACTGAAAATAAAAATGTGGGTCATGACCCAGTAAATTGATTTCTTGACCTGCAGATGGCCAAAAACAATGATTCGAGTCCAAGCTGGGGAGGACCCAAGTCAGGAACCCAGATCATGAAGCCTGTGGACCTCAAGCAAGATATTCTTGTGCTGGGGTCACTGCACTGAAAATGGTCAATGGCTACTTTCACAACCTCAACACATCTGACAGACACAACGTGGCTGAAAGGCAGGCATGAAGAGCTAGTAGCCCAGCTGCACATATATGAAGTTCAAGAGCAGGTCACATTCACTCAATAAAGACATGGACAAAGGACTTGAGTAAGCTTTTCTACAAAGAAGATACACAAATGGCCAAGAAGCGCATGAAAAGGATGTTTAACATCATTAGTCATCAGGGAAATGCAAATCAAAACCACAAGGAGATACCACTTCACACCCATTAGGATGTCAATGACAAAAAAAAGCAAAACTTTTAAAAAAAAATCATAAAACCTAGAAAGTAACCAACGTTGGCGAGGATGTGGAGAAATCAGAACCATCGTGTTTGGCTGGTGGGAATGGAAAGTGGTGCAGCTGCTGTGGAAAAGTCTGGTAGTTCTTCAAACTGCATCTCCTGCGTTGGCAGGCAGATTCTTTACCACTGAGCCATCTGGGAAGCCCTGGATATGACATTGGGTATGTGCCCAATGGTTGTGCCCACTCTCCTGGGATTCTAGGCTTTAAGAGGATGCATCAAAGAATTGTACCCCCTTCCTGTGTAAATGTGTTCAGACACGAAACTGCTGAGCACAGAGCCTGGCAGGAAGAGAGCATTCAGAAATGGTTAGCTGTTCCTCCCTCCCGGGCACAGGGCAGTGGGCCGGCTCACACTGCCCACGTGTCTGCTGTTATCTGCTCTCGCCCCTGCCTGCTGGGGAGCCTTGATGATTTTTATAACTGGGCACAGATAAGGGGCAATAAGGGAATCGAGATGGGAAGAGTTCCAAATAAAACTCAGAACCGAAAGCCTCTGCAGCGGGTTGGGTCAGAAGGTTCTTGTGCTATCAGGTTGGCTGGGGCAGGACTCTGGACCAACCTCACCTCCCTGAGCCTCAGTTTCCATCTCTGAAATTAAGGGTGGGGACATTTCCTAAAGGCATGCCTCCTGGCACTGATTGTTCCACGCTGATGGTTTTGTTTGTGTTTTTGTGTTTGAAGTTTTTTGTTTGTTTTGTTTGTTTATTTTGGCTGTGCTGGGTCCTCTAGTTCCCTAACCAGGGGTCAAACCCACATCCTCTGCACTGGCAGGCAGATTCTTAACCACTGGACCACTAAGGGAGTCCCTAAAAAGGCAGTTTTGATTTTATTTATTTTACAGCACCAAAGAGCATATGGGATCCCAGTGCTTTGAGCAGGGATTGAACCCATGCCCCCTGCAGTGGAAGTGTGCAGTCTTCACCACTGAACTGCCAGGAAATCCCAAGCTTTGATTTTAATGTATATGGTGGTGGAAGCGTATTGAACAATTGTTTGGGGTTGTGATCTAGACTCTAGATTCTAGAGTGAGACAGGTGAATGTAGGGTCCCTTCTTCTTATTTACAGAAGTTCTGTGCTATATGTGCTGCAAATGCTGAATTAGTGAACACTGCATCACTGCTCCTGGGGATACGCAGGGTTAGACTTCTGTGAGCCTCTGGTCACTGCACTTTTGTCAACTGATCAACACATAACCTTCTGCCATGTGTGTTTCTGCTTAAAGACACCTTATTTAATAAAAGCTGTTGATTCATTAACACTGAGCTCACAGCACACAGGGCTGTACTCACACCTGAACGAAGCTCATCTGACACACACGTACTATATCCGTGAGGCCCGTCACCGCCCTCCTGGGCTTAGGAGACTAGACAACATTTCAGCTCTACCTCCATCCGGGTCCATCCCTCTTCGTCGTTCACCTGGACCAGCACAGTCACCTGTATCCTGTACCCGACTCCCACCCTTGCCTCCAGTCGGTCCTCCTGGAAGCAGTCAGCAGAGGGCGCCCGTGAGCACCTGAGTCAGACCTCGCCCCTCCTCTGCCCATAGCCCTCCAGGCTCCCACCTCCTTGTTGGTAAAAGCCCAGAGTCCTCTCCGAGTCCCACTGTGGTTCTGATTTTCATTTCTCTGATGACTAATGATATTGAACTTTTTTTTTAAATTCACACAAACCAACAGTCCTTGAGTGTCTATTATGTGCAGAGCATCTTTTCACGTCCTTAGTGGTACCTGGAAATTCATATCATCAACTTCCTTTTAACAGATGAAGAAATGGAAGCTCAGAGAGAGCTGGCCACTTCTTGAAAGACACATAGCCTGCAGGGGTGTGTGTGTGTGGAGGATGGAGACCAGACAGTCTGATTCTTACCTACTAGCTTAAAATGAGACTGCTGTGAGCATCCGTGTACAAATCTTTGTATGCTTTTGTTTCAGTTGGGTAAATACCTAGGGCTGGAATGGCTAGACCCCCAATAGGTGTATGATATTAAGAACTTTTTGAGAATCCACCACACTGCTTTCAGCAGAGGCTGCCCCATTTTGCTCTCCCACTAGCCATTGTAGATGAGAATCCCAGTTGCCCTCTTCTTGTCAGCACTTAGTATGCTCAGACTTTCCCATCTTAGCCACTCTGGTGGGTGGCATCTCACTGAGGTCTTCCTGGACTTTTTCCTAACATTCTTATTGACCACCGGCATGCAATTTTTTTGTTGTTGTTAGAGTAAAAGTTAATATTTATGGAGCTGTGCAATAAACATGCATTGCTAGGTAGGACATGGAAGCAACCTAGATGTCCATCAACAGAGAAATGCATAGATATATATGCATGTACATATATACAATGGAATGTTGTTGCTGTTGTTTAGTTGTTAAGTCAAGTCCAACTCTTTGCATCCTCATGGACTGCAGCATGCCAGGCTTCCCTGTCCTTCACTATCTCCCAGAGCTTGCTCAAACTCATGTCCTTTGAGTTGGTTGTGGGTTATTACTCATCCATAAAAAGGAACAAAATGGGGTCATTTGTAGGGACATAGATGGACCTAGAGATGGTCATACAGAATGAAGCTAGTCAGAAAGAGAAAAAACAAATACCCTATATTAACACATATGTGTGGAATCTGAAAAAATTGGTATAGATGATCTTATTTACAAAGCAGAAATAGAGACACAGATGTAGAGAACAAACCTACGGATATGGAGGTGGGAAAGGGGAGTTAGCTGGATTGGGAGATTGGGACTGACACACTATTGATGCTATGAGCATGCATGTGTGTGCTCAGTCTCTTGGTCATGTCGTACTCTTTGTGACCCCATGGGCTCTAGCGCACCAGGCTCCTCTGTCCATGAAATTCGCCAGGTAAGAACACTGGGGTGGGTTGCCATTTCCTCCTCCAGGGCATCTTCCTGACCCAGGGATCGAACCCACATCTCCTGCATTGCAGGTGGATTCTTTACTGCTGAGCCACCGAGGAAGCCCTGATATTATGAGTATCTACTGTAAAACACAGGGAATTTTACCCAATGCTCTGTGTTGACCTAAATGGGAAGTAAATCCAAAAAGAGGGGATATATATATCCATATAGCTGATTCGTTTTGCTGTTTTGCTGTACAGCAGAAACTAACACAATATTTTAAAGCAATTATACTCCAATAAAAAATAAAAAAGAGAAAAAAAAAACATTCATTACGTGTTTGCTGTAGGCCAGGCCAGGTCAGACAGACACCGACCCCTCACCCTGATCTTTTTGGGTGGCAAGAAAAAGGAAAAAAGAACAAATAGAGACCCTCTGGGATTGCAGGTTGGGGTGTAAGGCAGGATAATGATGCAACCCCCTTCTGGTTCCTCTGATGCTGAGTGTCCATGAGACATGGGTGATGAACACCCTATTTTCAGCTGTGAGGACTGGAGAAGGGCAGAGACTTGAACACGGTGGAATCTGCCTCCAATTCCAGGGCTGTGCTCTAGCCTCTGATTTCCCCCCACCCTCCCCTCCCCCGCTCCCTGCCCTGTGTGCCCCCAGCCTGGCCCCATCCACCTTTGCTCCTGTTCTCAGCTCTGTGCCAAGAAATGGCCTTGCTCCCTGGCCCCTGGACCCCCTCATAAAATCGAACCCCTCAGGGCATGGCAGACCAACTTCCAATGATGGAGGAGGGGAGGAGGCAGTGGGGACAGGAGGTCGGAGCCTCTGAGCCATCGAGGCGTGCAGCCCTGGACTTTGTCTCTTTGGGCCTCTGGGTGGAGCAGCCAGAGTTAGTAATTAGCCACCAGCTGGGCCCTAGGACCAGCTCACCATCCCTCCGTGGGCCTCCCTTCCCCATCTTTTCCCCATCTGGTCCCCACCCAGGTTCGGCACAAGGAAAATGCTAAGTGAATGGCTGAGAATGACAAGCCACCCCCTGTGGATTCTACTCCCTGTTTCAGTATCCTTTAAAACATTTAAGCAATTATTAAGTACCTAGTGTGTACTTTACAGGGCTTCCCAGGTGGCACAGTGGTAAAGAATCTGCCTGCCAGTGCAGGAGATGCAGGAGACGTGGGTTTGATCCCTGAGTTAGGAAGATCCCTTGGAGGAGGAAATGGCAACCCACTCCAGTATTCTTGCCTGGAGAATCCCATGGACAGAGGAGCCTGGCGGGCCACAGTGCATGGGGTCCCAAAGAGTTGGACACAACTGAGTGAATGAGCACGCATACATGTGTACTTTATGGCTACCACCTCCTTGGACACCTCTTATTTTGGCAGCTTTATGAAGGTGTAATTTACATGCCATGAACCACTTGTATTTAAAATGTACATATTGATGAGTTTTGTCATATGTCCACCCCCATGTAACCGTCAGCACAATCAAGATAGTGAACAGGGGACATGGGTTCAATTCTTGGTCGGGGAACTAAGATTCCACATGCTGCATGGTGCAGTCAAAAAAAAAAAAAAGAAAGAAAAGAAAAGAACCCAACTGTTCCTCCCTTCAGTACTTACTGAGCACCTACTGTGTACCAGGTTCGGGTCTAGAAGCAGTGGTGATCAAAGCAGAGATGCCCTATAGTATGGTGGGAAGAGGAGAGGAAAGGAAGAGAAAAGATGATTTCACCTGGGAGAAGGGCTCTGGGGAGCCCTGCAGGGTGGTGCTGGGGTGGGGATGTTGTTGGAAAGTGTGATCAGGGAAAGCCTGGCCCAGCTGCCTTCCCTGGAAGAGGGGACAATGGAGCCAAGGCACCTGGAACCAAGTTTTTGTTCAGGTTCCCTGGTTGTTGGGGCTTTGTTCAAGTGGAGCTTTTCTCTATTGTGGGGGGGGGGGGACGCTGGGGGCCCCTACCCTGGCTGCGTGTCCAGCAGGGGTGCCCCTAAGATGAACATCTCAAGGAATCAACTTTTTTCAGTCTCAATCAACTAATAAATGGAGACTTTGACCTTCCTCTCTCCCATTATCTCAAGGCAGGCGAGCCCAGTGTGTCAAGGTACAGCTTGGAAGGTGTGTGATGGGATCTGGGCAGGGCTAAGTGGGGAGAGAATGGGGGTTCTGGCCAGGTCAGGGCTGGGACAGGTGTCCTCATTAGGGAACTGTGCAGAAGGGCACCTCAGGTTCCTTATCTGTGAGATGGATCTCCAGGCATTCCCCCTCCCCTTTTCCATCATTCAAAACACATGGATCAAAAATGTCTAAGATTTTACATTACATTATGATATGCAACGGGATGGCCTTCCAGGTTTCTGTGTTAATGAGATTTCCCAGGCAAGAATACTGGAGTGGGGAGCCATTCCCTTCTCCAGGGGATCTTCCCAACCCAGGGATCAAACCTGGGTCTCCTGCATTGCAGGGGAGGCCTGCGGGGAAGGCCTGAGCCTCCAGGGAAGCCCAAAGGGGTTACAGGGTGAAACCAAATAAGAACAAATTTTACAAAAAGACATATCCTAATATGCATATATGGCAGTGAAAATATGTCCCTTTTTGAAACTAACCTTAAAAACCTCTAGAGGGACTTCCCTGATGCTCAAGTTACTAAGGTTCTGAGCTCCCAATGCAGGGGGTTGTGATTTTGATCCCTGGTCAGGGAACTAGATCCCACATGCTACAACTAAGAGTTTGCATGCCTCAACTAAAAAAAATAAACGGAGAAGATCCTGCACACTGCAACTGAAAACCTGCATGCTTCGATGAAGACTGAACATCTCACCTGCTGCAACTAAGACCTGGAGCAGCCAAACAAACAAAAACCTATAGGAGGGTTAGACATATCGGCACAGCCACCTTAGAGTAAGGGTAGCATTTGAGAAGTAGTTGCAGTGTAGCACACAGTGTTGAGGGAGTTCATTTGCATTGATCAGTTAGTAGTCCTAACTGAATGCCAATTGTTTGCTGAATATTGTTAAGAAAAAAAGAAACTCTGTACTGTCAGATAAAAACATGTGAGAGCTGCTAGTGTCTTTATTTATAGTATTTTTGTTTATGAATTTTTTTTAACAGTTCCAAGAATGAATCTTTCTATCTGATGCTTTAACTACGTCTTTCCCATTTGGGTGATTTTCAGATCCCTGTTGCTGACAGCAATGTCATATTTAATTTGAATCTCATTATTTTATTTTTCAATTTATTCACATCCTTTTTTTTCTTTCTAATTACCTATTAGCCTGATACATAGTAGACGTTCAATAAATGAGAATAAATAAGCTAAAAAGAAACATGGACTGAGTACCTACTGTATGTTTAGACCCCGTCCTAGGTCTCTTTTCCAAAGATGCCAGATAGTAAATATTTTAGTGACATTGCAAAAACTCAACTCTGCCCTGGTGCAGGGTGAAAGCTGCCAACCTCCATAAATGAATGGATGTGGCAATGCTCCCATAAAAATCAACCCTGCAGTGCTTGGTTTACAGTAGGTGCTTCATTAATGCTTCCTCCGTGCCTGGAATACAGCAGACAACTCACTAATGCCTGATATACAGCAAGTGTTGCATTAATGCATGGTGTGTGCCTCACTTACAGTAGGCATCACACTGTTTCCTGCCTGGTAACGCTTAGTTACACAGTTGCTGTTCAGTCGTGTCTGGCTTTTTGCGACCCCATGGACTGCAGCAAGCTACACAGTAGACACTACATGAAAAGCTGGTCCATGCCTGGTATACAGTAGGTACTGCATAAATGGCTGGTAAATGCCTGGTATACAGCGGGTACTCCATTAATGCTCGCTCCATACGTGGCATATTAGCAGGCTCTGTATTAATGCTAAGCCCAAGCCTGGTATACAGGAGGCGTTCCATTAATGCTTGTTCCAAGAACGGATGAGAGGAAGTTTTGTTTCCGGTCAGGCAATGCCAGGGCGCCCCAGGAGGCTGTGAGGGCTAATATCCGAGTATCTCGCGTGGGGCCTGGGTAGCTCAGCCCTGCGACCGCAGCGACGGGTCGGAGGCCCCTTCTCCTGGGCCAAGCGGCCCGCCGGTCGGAGCCGGGCCGAGCGGAGCCGAGCGCAGCCGAGCGGGCCAGCCGAGTCCGCCACATTCCCAGAATCCCGGGCGGCCCCGCCCAGCTCCCGGCTGCGCGTCCCCCTTCCCACGTCGGCGCAACCTAACCCGCGGGCGCGCCCGCCTCGCCCCGCCCCTCCCCGCCCGCGCGACGCCCCGCCCAGCCCGACCGCTAGTCCCACCCCCGCGGCGGGCGCGCGGGCCGCCGCCCACTCCCATTGGCCGCACTGGCCGTCCGTCGGCCCTGTCCGCTCGCGGGTTAGGTTGTGAGGCGCTGTCGCTCGGTCGCGGCGGCTGCGGTTGGCGGCGGCGGCGGCGGCGGCGGCGGCGGCGGCGGCGGCGGCGGCGGCGGCGCGGGTGGAGAGCGCCCGGGCGGGACCAGCGGCCGAAGGGGACCGGCGCTCGGAGGCGGCCGAGGCGGACCGCCGGCCCGGGGGCCGAGCGCCGAGGGCCGGGCGGGCGCGGCCGGGGCGGCTCGGGACCAGGGCCGGGCCGGCCGGGGGGCGGCGGCGGGGGCGGCCGGCGAGCGGCCGGGGCCGGGACGATGACTCTGGAGTCCATGATGGCGTGTTGCCTGAGCGATGAGGTGAAGGAGTCCAAGCGGATCAATGCCGAGATCGAGAAGCAGCTGCGGCGGGACAAGCGCGACGCCCGGCGCGAGCTCAAGCTGCTGCTGCTCGGTGAGTGGGGCCGGGGCCTGCGGGGTCCTGGCCGGCGATGCGCGTGCCGGCGGGCGGGCGGGCGGGGCGGCCCTGCTGCTGTCTAAGGCGGGGTCGACCCCCGCGGGGTCAGCGCCTACCCACCTGTGCTGTCCTCTGCAGGGCCCGGATCTGGGGTCAGCCCCTACCTACCTGTGCTGTTCGCTACGGGCCCAGGTCTGGGGTCAGCGCCTACCCACCTGTGCTTTCTGCTGCGGGCCCTGGTCTGGGGTCAGCGCCTAGCCATCGGTGCTGTCCGCTGCGATCCCGGATCTGGGGTCAGCTCCTACTCACCTGTGCTGTCTGCTATGGGCCGGGTCTGGGGTCAGCGCCTACCCACCTGTGCTTTCTGCTGCAGGTCCGGGCCTGGCATCAGCGCCTACCCACCTGTGCTGTCCACTGTCCGAGTCTGGGGTCAGACCCTACTTACCTGTGCTGTCTATCTCTGGGCCACCCCATCCCTTCCACATGTGCTGTCTAGTTGAGCCCCTGACGTCAGGGGCCTGCCTCTGCCTGGCCTGTTCACATCAACGCCATGGACCCTCAGGGTGTGCCTGTGCCAGTGCTGCCCATGGCAGGTCCCCAGTCCCTGCAGGGCCAACTCCTGCCTCAACTGCCCAGCTGTGGTCCATTGGGCCCTTTGGGATCAGTTTTGTCTTGGCTGCCCACCCCCGATCCCTGCAGGGACAGCTTCTGCTTCCAGGTCCGGACCCCAGAACTCTCAAGGGTCTGCCCTCTGCCCCTTCCCATGAGACCAGCCCCCTCCCTGCACTGGGCTGGCCCCTGTCCCTACCCCCCAGGTGTGCCCCCTCGCTAACCCCAACATCTGTGTGCCCCCTCGCTGACCCTAGCATCTGTTTGGGACCAGACCTTTGGGCTGTAATCCATCAGATGCACCCTTGCTTCCTGGGATCCCTTCTGACTCTTCCCACCAGGTGGAGCCCTGTTCCCTGCACACGGGGCCTATCCCCCTCCACACCACCATCCCCCCCTTTCCCTCAGGTGGGTTCCCACCTCCCTTTCCTCTGCCGAGAAGACCTGTGTCCCTTCCTTTCCCAGTGGAGTATAGCCCATGGGGGAGAAGGTAGCCTTTCCTCTCTTCTTGGGGCCGGGGTGGTTGGAGCCCTGAAGGAACCTGGGCAGCTTTTCAGAACTGGCCGACTCCTTGACCCCTCTCCTTAGTCCTAGTGGGAGCCTAGGTCCTCTTCCCCATCCTGAGGGAGACCCCTCTCTCAGTCTCTGTCTTCCCACGGCACACCTGTTGCAGGGAGCCGGTTGGCCTGGCAGTTGGCACAGTGTTGTCACCCCAAATAAGGGCTGTTGTAGGACTTACCTCCGCAGTCAAAGGTAAGAAGTGGCACCTGTGAGGACAGCATGGTACAGGCTGGCTTTTGCCAGTAGAGCTAGACTTTATTCAGAGGTGTGTTTGGAAGTTATGGCACATTAACGTTACCAGGCCGAGGGCCTTACTTGGGGGCTGCGTGAGCTTCTGCCTGCCCTGTGTGCACCCAGGCTCTGAATTGACCTGGGGTTCCATGATGTGGGTTGGTGGCCTATACTTCTGCACCCTCGCTGGGCCTGGGCCGAGGAGCCTTGCAGCAGATCAGAATGTGTCCAGGGTCAGGATGGGGCGTCTGCACCTGCCCAGGAAGCTGTTAAGTCCTAGGCATGGGGGCAGATAGGAAGATGAGCGCTTGCAGGTCCAAGGTGAAGGTTAATGACCCCAGGAGGGCAGCTGTAAATGTGGGGCAGAAGTCCAGGGAACGTGCTGCGAGGGGTGGGATAGGGGGTGGTGATGCTGAACAGCATCCCCGCCCACTCGACATCAGGAGCACCCCAGATCCTGACAACCACAGGCGTCCCTGGACGTGGCCCAACGTCCCCTGAGAGCAGGGTTACCCCCGTTTGTGTTATTGGAATCAGCTCTGTGCTGTGTCAGTACACAGAGTACAGTCCATGTGACAGAGCCGGTGGTGATCGGTGTAGTTTGTTTTGTCATATGTCTGGATGCTTAAAAAGTGACTGTTCTTGTTTGTATGGTCCAAAGCCACATATGTGCTTACACTCAACACTCAGTATGTCTGCGAATGTGGGTGATGATTTGGTTTGGTTGGTCTCGTTACTCCTGGCTGCGTCCTTGTGGACAGTCGTCTGTGGTGGGGAACAGGCGGCCCCCAGGTGGCAGGGAGGAACTGCAGAGGGTAGACCGAGGTCCCCTTGGCTCAGCGTCACTCTCCCACTTTGCAAGAGAGACCTCAGGCCCAGGTAGAAGCTCCTGGCGGGGGTCCCGGGCAGGCTGGCCAGCTTTCACTTCCTGGGACCCCTCTTGGGGCAAGTGCGGAAGACCCTTGGAGGAGACTCCTTAGGACAGGTTTCTGCTCCTTAGAACAGGTTTCCCTAGAGAGCTGAGGCCTGCCGCGGGAAGCGCCGCTCTGGGAGCTGAGCAACAGAGCGGCTCGGGGATTTCTAAATAAAGCAGGGCGGTCAGTTCCACAGGCTTCCTGTCCGGCCTGCAGTGGTGGAAAGGCCCGGAATCTGGCCTGGGGTGTGGTGGCCCCAGCGGGAAGGGTGTGCCTGCCCCGCTTTGAGGCACGAGTGGAACGTGGCCGTGGCTATTGGCTGTGGCCTTGCGTGTCCTCCATGGACCCTGAGAACTGGACGCCTCTGGGGCCACCCCTTGCGGCCACTCCTCACAACCCACCCCAGAGTGTGTCTTAGAGGCTTAAGAGCTAGGTAGGCACCGTCCCTGGAGGGAGCCTGGGCCCATTTTCAGGACGCCTCTCCCTCTGTGCCCTGTGTGCTGCGTGGGCGGGCGGGACTCTCCCTTCCCAGGGCCCCCAAGCTGTCTCCAGGCTTGTTCCTGGGCCCCGACTCCTGTGCACAGACGCGTCCCAGCCTCCAGGAACCTCGGCTGAGTTGCTGAGAGCCCCGAGGAAGTGCTCCACTCAGATGTT
This sequence comes from Giraffa tippelskirchi, assembly GCF_054371585.1. Classification (NCBI taxonomy): domain Eukaryota; kingdom Metazoa; phylum Chordata; class Mammalia; order Artiodactyla; family Giraffidae; genus Giraffa; species Giraffa tippelskirchi. The sequence continues at coordinate 96,931,259 of NC_137280.1, read as the reverse complement.
TAACCACAGGAGGTTTCATTTTCTGATTTTTGTGGTGGAGCCCTGCTCCCTGCAGGTCGTGGTCACTGTTGCTCCGGAGCTGCGGGCTGGGCGTTTGGAAGCGGCAGCAGTGGGGACCCCTGGCAGGAGGGAGGGGAGCCCACTTGTCCCTCCTCTGCCCCACACGGTTTCTTGGGGGCAAAGTCCAGCCCTAGGTAGGTAGGTCTGGTCTGGGCTGAGCCTGGATGGGTGTGCGGAGCCCAGGACAGTGGTGTCTCCGGTCCCCGCAGGGTTCCTCTCCTATCAGGACAGGGAGCCATGGGCCTGTTGGCCTGATGTCCATGGTGGGACACCATGGTGTCTGGGGTGTCTCTGTGGGCTTTGGGGGTGCCCGTGCGCAGGGGTATTTTTTTGGTGGAACTCCAGCTACTCAGCACTGGGACCCTGGCCTCAGGCTTGCCGGCTGCAGGAGTGTGTGCCCCCATGCCCCAGCCCCTCTGTCTCCTAGGTGGCCGCGGTCTCTCCTCTGCAGGGCACCTGGCCAGTCACTGCCAAGGTGTCCCCATTGTTCCCCTCACGACGTGCCCCCTCTAGGCGCCACCACCCCTCAGCCAGCACAGAGCCCTGCAGGCCTCTGAGACGTTTGCTGGGTGACTGCTCAGTTGAACACAGTTCCTCCAGGCAGGTGGAATGGGGATGACTGGGTGCCCCGGCTTGGGTGTCCTCACATCTCTCCTGTATGTGAGGCTTCCTGCTCAGAGGCCCATTGCCACTGCCGGTGACCCTCTGCTCTAGGGCATGGACAGAAGTGACTCAGGACAGCCCACAGTTCCTACCTGCCCGAGGCCTCGTGCAAGCGGTTGTGGAGGGCCTCCTGCCGTAGCGCTGTCTGTTGGGGGTTAAGGCTGTGATGCCTGCGAGGTGCTTGGTGCACAGTGGTGCTTAGCCAGTGGTAGGCGCTGTCTCCTCCTTACCTGATGCTTTGCCCAAGTGCCCCTGGAAGGGGGTTTTGGTCCCCGGTGCCTCCTGAGCCTCAGTTTCTCTTCCGTGAAAGGACAGTGTCCCACTGATTCCAGGGCTTTGGGGAGTGGGTCAGGTGGAGTGATATGTCAGATGGGAAGCACCCTCTGCACCCATTTCCATTCACAGTGTTGCACTGGCCGGTGTCCCGCTGCCGCTGTGCAGGCCTCCCTATCCCTCAGTGAGGTCTCTGGAGCTTGGCCCTCAGAGCCAGGCCCTGTTCTGATCCCAGCCCCCACAATGGAGGTTTGCTCATGGCCCAGAGCTGGAAGGTCAGAGCCCTCACGGAGGCCGAGGAGGGGAAAATTTGAATGGGAGGTGGGTTGCCCCATCTCTCCTGAGCCTCAGTGGGTAGGCAGGGTGGGGGGACTCACAGCAGGTCTCCTGACTCCTGAGAGACTTCAGGGAGGGCTGCATTGGGACCCAGCATGTGGGGACGAGTTGGGCTGGCCCAGAGGGGTCTGGTGCCCTGCGCCTGGAGCAACCTGGGCAGGACGAGGCCCTGCCAGCTTAGCAGCCACCGTGTGGAGATCAGATAAAGGGGTGAGTCCCAAGGCCCATCCCAAGTCCTCCCGCTGGCCCTTGTCTGCCTCGAACCCACTGCTGTGGTGTCTTTAGGCCCTGCGACTGTCCCCCTGGTGCTCCTGCATTCTCTCACTTCCCTGAGTGGCCAACACACGGACCATGGGGAGACGGACTGACATGAAGCTGGAAGCTCTGAGCCTGTTGAGGTCTGACAGTTACCAGCTGTGTGACCTTAGTGAAGTTGCATGACCTCTCTGCGCCTCAGCCTGCTCACCTGTCCAATGGGAGGTGGGGTGATAGACCTACCAGTGAGTGAACGAATGCATAGGCCAGTGGGGGCATGGGGAGCATGCAGGTGCTGTCCTCAACTACATATACGAGGAGTCTGCTCTTTCTCTGTCCTGGCATGAGGTTGGAGTCCTTCTTTGATCTTAGACTGTTGACACAGGATGTCTGGCTGTGTCTTCAGGAGCCCAGATATCCGGCAGTGTTCTCACCAGGGCTCCTGGGCTCCTGTGGTCCTGGGCTTCCTGGCTTCATTGCCCATGTCCAGGGGTTAGGGACGGCCAGGCGGCAGCCCTGAACCCCAGCTTCTGATGCTGATGTTCTCTTGCTAGATGGTGGCCACCTGCTGCACACCAGAGGCCCCGGGGATGAGGTCAGCCCAGTGCCTCCCTTCTGCCCTCCAAGCCCCGGCCCTGCCCCCAGCTTTCCCATATCAGAGGAGTGGCTGCGGGCTCAGACCCACTTCCTCCTAATCCGGGCTCAGACCCACTTCCTCCTAATCCGAGGTCTTAGATCTCGGCCGACCTGGCAGGCAGACTGTGGCTTTCTCCCTCCCTCGTAGGACAGGCTGCTCTTCTTCCTCTTCTCCAGGCACTCTCGACTGGGTGGCCCGTGATGCCACTGAGTGCCCAGAGGGCGTCCTGCAGGCTCTGGGCCCACTGCGCCAGGCTGACCCCTGCCAGGCCCCACAGCCAGGACCTCCCTTGCCTGGGCTGGCCTGTTCTTGGAGTAACCACTGGGGATGCAGAGGACCCGGGGTGGGGGTTGGGGGGTGGGGGGCATGTGACAGAGCTGAGACCGTGGGTGGGGCCAAGTTCTTTTGGTTCATTCAGGGGAAATCTGTGTGGTGCCTTCTGTGGGCCAGGCCTGGGCTGGGGTGTGGGGCATGGGGTGCAGGGCTGCAGGCAGACCCCCGCCTTCAGGGAGCCGGCTTGAGCTGGTGGGATGTTGGGGGTGCTGGAGTGCTTCTTGGAAAACATGAATTGGGGTTTCTGTGCAGAGATATGGGGCAGTGTTTGGGCGAGGGAGGGCCTGATGGGTGGTTGAGTTCTCATGCAAGGTTGGGCCTGTCCTGTTGGTGGGGGCCAGGGACCCACAGATGCGAGCCTGGGTTCTGAGCATGACCAGGAGGCGAGGGTTGTGGCCGTGGGTGCCCTGTGCATCCCCTGTGCAGGTGTGGGGCTGGAACAAAGCCAGCACAGGTTCTCCACGGTCTTGCTTTTGGGGACTTGCTCTTCCCCCTGTGGGCAGCTGTTGAAGGGTTTTGAGCTGAAGGGCACAAGTGACCAGATCTTCTGAAGGGACTGACGAAGAGCTGGGGTGAGCTGGAGCTGCCTGGGACCCCTGGGCATCGGCCACAGCAGACGGGTCCAGCTGTGAGGGCCAGGCGGGCCTTGCGCCCAGAGACTTCTCTGTGCACATAGATGTTGGGTTGGGTGCACAGGGGCCTGGCTGTTGGCAGCACGTGGGCTGAGTTGGCCCAGGAGACAGGCATCTGGAGGGGACGCCCAGACCCTTTCCTCTCTTCCCTTCCTGGGCACAGTTTTGGCCAAGCTCAGGCCTGTGGGCTCCTGCCCCTCATGCCACTGTCTTGTTGCAGAGGCTCCCGCAGGGGCTGGCTCCAAGCACGGCTGACACAACCCTTAACTGATGGGGCTGTCCTTGGGGGCCTGGCCTCTGTGGCCACCCCCTCCCTCCTCCCCCTTGCCTTTCTCTGTCCTTCCTGGCAAAGTGACACTGCCTGGGCGGAGTCACTGACCATCCCACGTCCCACTCTGTTCCCGGGGTGTCCCTTTTGCTGTGTTCTACCTGGTTTAATTGAGATGCACCCTGAGCTGTGTGGTGTGAGGGGGGACACATGAGGACTTGGCACAGGCATTGTGACGTGGTCACCAGTCAAGGCTATCTCACCCTGTCACCTCACCAGTGCCTTTTGCTCTTGGCCTGGATCATGGCTCTGTCTTCACAGCGGCTCCTCTGCGCTGGCAGGGTTTGGGCCACATGCCTTGTCCGGGACCCCCATGTCTCCAGGGTTGATTGTTTCCAGCTTGCTTGGGGTCCATCTTCCATTTCTTGGTTGGGGCATGTCCCACTGGCAGTATCTGGGTCAGGCCCTCGGCCGTCCCCGTTCTCCTCGGCTGCTCTCTGGCCTGCATTCAGGGCTCCTTAGTGGTCACTCCCTGGCCGCGGTCCCTGGCTGTGGGTGCAGGCCATGCGCTGGTGTGTGTGACCCTTGGTGTTTGGCATTGCCCTTGCGGGGTGCTGTGGAGGCTGCTCACCCTTTGGTGCTTGTTCTGAAGATGCTGGCTATGTCTGCCTCGGAGGCAGCTCTCTCTGGTCTCCTGGCACTCTTGCACTCATGTGGCTCACTTGCCTGTCCTGCAGTTGAGGGGGCTCAACACAAGGGGCCGCCCTCTCCACCTTGGCTGACCTGTGGACTGCAGGGGCTTGGGCTGGAGTGGCCACCATCAGGTGTTTCTAGTGAGAAACCCTTCCAGACGACCAGCAGGGCCTGTATCTTTTTACAGTAGAATTTTATCAAAACCAGTAGTTCTTACCTTGGCGATTCTGCCCCCAGAGGACCTTGGGCCCTGTCGGGGAACATCCATGGTGGTTTCACTGAGGGTGGGGGTATCAAGAGGGTGGGGGCAAGGAGACTGCTCCACGGCCCATAGAACCTGTGATGAGCCCGATGGCAGCAGTGTTGGGAGGACCCTGGTCCAGAGGAGACCACGCTGGACATGGTGCTTCTGTGTGCCACCACCTCCTCCCTACCCCTACCCCACCCTGTGCAATGAGGGAGAGGTTTGTGGATCTCTCGGGATGGTGTGAGGTCATCCCCTCCTGCTCCAGAACTGGGGGGCCTTCGTGGGAATGGGCAACTGGCCCTGGTTGGTGTTGTGCAGAGATAGGAAGGGGAGGGGCAGTCACCACTTGGTGACAGAACCAGAGTTGGATTTATTACAAACCCAAGGACTGAGGGCCTTGATGTATATCCTAGAAGGGGCGGCTGCATGAGGCTCCTGCTTTGTCCAGGTTGAGACTTGGGTCTCCCCAGGGGACCGCCTGTGGTCAGTTATTCAGACGCAGGTGGAGGGCCTCCTGCTGTAGGACAACGTGGTCACTGCGGGGCACTCAGAACCTGTCTCTTCTCCAGGAACCACCTGGGCAAGGAGGCGGGCAGCAGATACCCGAGAGAGACCCCCACAGTCATGGTGATAGGTCCCAGTGCAGGGGGGCTCCTGCCCCCTGCCCATGGCACAGGTGGCTGTGAGCCCCACAGTGTGTGGGGAGCATGCAGCCCAGGCCCCCAAGTCTGGGTGGGGGGCGCAGGCCACTCAGTCAGGGTGAGGAGGATGAGCCTGGGCAGGTGGGCTGGGCTGGGGCTGGGGGATTCTGAGTCCCCAAAAGGGGGCCCTGGGCCTTCGGTCCATGGGTGAGTGGGACTTGCATTTGTTATCAAGTAGGGATTGAGGCGGTGCATCCTTAGGATGTAGAGTTCTCTCCTGCTGTGCAGTAAAATCACCCTGTAACTTAGTAGCTGAAAATCATAAGCAGGTTCTGAGGAGAGGGTTCTGGCATGGCCCCTCACGTGGCTCCTGTCTATATGGGCCCCTGTGGAGCTACCCGCTAGCCTCTGAGAGAGTCTCAGAGAGACCAGGGAGCCCAGTGCCTTCTGTGACTGTCTCGCAGTGCCAGACTGTCCTTGGTCTGGTTCTATGGGTTGGAAAGGGGTATCAGGCTCTGGCTCTGCGTGGGAGGCATCACAGAGATTCCTGGACACATTGAAATGTAAAATTGCTGTGGCTATACTTGGGGGTGAATGAAAGTGGGGAGATGGGTTTGCCACTTAGAGGTGACAGGGCAGTGAGGGGCTGAAGCAGGAGAGGCCTGGGGAGCGCTGGTGCCTGTGGGGCCGGGTGGGGCTGGTGCCGGCACACTGCGCACTGGGTGAGCAAGGGGAGGACGAAGAGGCCCCGGGGTCCCTTTCTGGGGGGTTGCAGCTGACTCTGATTCCCAGATCTCAGGAGGTAGAGCCTCTGCGCGCCCCTCCCTGAGGTACACAGATGCCAAACTCATGCCCTGAAGGAAAACTCTTCTGCTTGGAAGTCGTGGAAGAGGAGCAGCTAGGGATTGGTGGGACGCTGCCATGCAAGGGTGCTTGGGACCTGGGAGTGAACCCACAGCCACCCACAGCTAAGCACGTGGTGGCATCTGGGAGAGGCACTTCACTATTCCAGCCTTTGGTTCCTTGGCTGCGGCTGGAGTTGAATTCAGACCCCAGTTGCTGCAGGTGCAGCTGCTGCTCCCCTCCTGTTCCTGCCACATTGTCGTCCTGACCTCGGAGGCTCGGCTCCCTGGCTCCCTGTGTAGACATGGGTGTGCAGGGGAAGAAACCTGATTCTAGAGGCAGCAGCGGGCCGGGCCAGGCGTGTCCTCGCCTCGCCCCTACTTGGGTGGGGCTCCCCATGGGTGGGCACAGGGAACACAGGGCTGGGGTCTCACTGGGCCGTTTGCAGGCACGGGCGAGAGCGGGAAGAGCACGTTCATCAAGCAGATGCGCATCATCCACGGGGCGGGCTACTCAGAGGAGGACAAGCGGGGCTTCACCAAACTGGTGTACCAGAACATCTTCACCGCCATGCAGGCCATGATCCGCGCCATGGAAACCCTGAAGATCCTCTACAAGTACGAGCAGAACAAGGTGAGGCCCGGGTGCCACTGTACATCCTGCAGCAGTTCACAGCCTGTCCTGCAGGCCTTCCACGTGCTGAGTCGGACCTTCTGGGACCCCAGAGAGTGGCACTTCCTCTTTCTTTTGTTAGCAGCTTTATTAAGAACATTTACATATGAAGTCACCCACTTAAAGTGTACATTTCACTCATTTTTAACATATTCACGGTGTTGTGCAACCATTATCTCTAATTCCAAAACCTTCTTATCATACCAGAAAGAAACCGTGTCCCCATCGGCAGTCACTCCCCTATCCTCCTGCCCCAGCCCCTGACAACCAGGACCCCACTCTCTGTGTCTGTGGATTGGCCTGTTCTGGACGTTTCCCATTGGTGGAATCACACCCCGTGTATCGTTGTGTGTCTGCTTTTCTCACTGAGCATCATGTTCTCAGGGTCCGTCCACATGGTAGCGAGTGTCAGGGCTTCTCTTTTGGCTGAGACATGCTCTGTGTGTGGAGGGACTACAGTTGTTTAGTCATCATCCATCAAGGGACGTGAGGTTATCTCTACTTTCTGGCTCTTGCGGACATGCCACTGGGACATTTATACGCAAGTTTCTGTTTGTTTGCGCGTCCTTGTTCTCCTGGGTGTGTCCCCAGCAGTGGAGTGTGGAGTCCAGGGTCCCTGTTGGTCTGCCTTCTGGAGCAGCTGCCCACCTGCTATCCGAGCGGTGTTCTCCTAGTTGTGCATCACAGTGGGCTCTTGCTGGCTGCCTCCCTTGGTTTTCCTTTTGTGGATCTGTTTCAGGGGCTCCTCATTCAACCCCAGGAGTTGCCCAGGCTGACAGTGGCACCAGAGTCCACATATGTCCCATAGGGTTTATTTACATTAATCCCTTCACTTTGAGGCTTCAGACAGCCAGTTCACCAGATATTGGCATCTTCCTGCCTTGACGCCTGCTGTCATCAGGGACCCTAGAAGCCCAGTGATGGGTTGAGGGCCTGGTGGGCCTGGCTGTGAGGTCGAGTGTGGGGACCTGCTGGAGCCCTCTGATTTGTAAGATCGCTTCCACTTAAGGCCCCTCCAAGTCCACCTTTGATCATGAAGTCCAGCAGAGTCTGGAACAGGGATCAGAGAGATAGAGGCCTGTCTCTGTAAATGGCAGCTTTTTCAGACCATGCCTGCTCGCTTACCTGTCATCGTGGCAGGGACAGTGTGGCTGTAGGAACAGACCTCTGGTCCCTGATCTCCGTGCATCCACAGTCAGGCAGGTTTTCTGGGGCTGGAGTTGCTTCTCCAGGCCCAGGCTGAGAAGTGGGAGGGGCTGAAGGACATGGCTGTAGGGGGAATTGGAGGCTGGGTACCACGACTGGAAGGGCAAGGGTTTGGGTTCCAGAGCCCAGGCTGGGGCCCCCTCACTCCCTGTTTGGGTTCCACCCCACTGTGTCTCCTCCCCAGTCACTCAGCTGAGTGTGACTGGACCACCTTGAGCACAGGGCTGAAGGTGGGGGAGGCTCTCCTGAGAGCCTTCTGCCCCATGTTATGTGTGTGTGCACACCAGTGTGTACATGTGTGTGTGGTGTACATATGTGTGGCTCTCTGGGCAGCTGTTCTTGAGGAGCGGGTCTCCAATCCCTGTGCTCCAGGGTCTGTGTGGAGGCTCCATCCTGGAGGCGTGAATCATCGGGCCGCTTCCATGAACCCAGCCTCCCCTCTGTGGTGGGTGGCTCTGGCCCCCAGCCCCGTCCCAGCTGCATACAGAGTACCTAGCCCTTCAGAGACTCTGAGGGTTTCCAGAGCCATATGCCCAGAAACGGGGCAGATTCTTCCCGGGTCAGAGCAGCTCTCTGTGCCTTGGTTTCCTCTCCTGTGACCTGGGAACGTGGGAGCTCTGCGGTGTTTGTTCCTCCGTCCTGTTCAGAGCCTACTGTCCCCTCCTTTGGGGCACCTGGGCACTGAGGCATGTGTCATTCCTGCTCCTGGGAGCCGCTTCTATCCTGAGTTTTGCTTTGGGGATCTGGCTCTGGGAAATGGTCACTGCCTGTCGCTTTGCTCTGATTTGTGTTCACGGGAAGTGGAAGTCGATGGTTCTGAGTCAGTCACTGGCACTGTGTGTCCCCCCTGCCTACCCCTCCCCCTGAAGGCCAACGCACTCCTGATCCGGGAGGTGGATGTGGAGAAGGTGACGACCTTCGAGCACCGGTACGTGAGCGCCATCAAGACCCTGTGGAACGACCCCGGCATCCAGGAGTGCTATGACCGCCGGCGCGAGTACCAGCTCTCGGACTCCGCCAAGTAGTGAGTGGGCCCGGGCGTGCTGAAGGCCGGGAAAGGGGGATGTGGGGGGTGTGAGTACCAGCTCTTGGACCTCACCAAGTAGTGAGGGCAGTGCTTGGGGCCAGGGGAGGAGAGTGGACAAGGTGTTGGGTGACACCATCTGCACACTCCTCTTCAGCTGGGACGTGGACGATTCACCCACGGAGGCGGGCATCTGTGGGGGTTTTTGTTGTCTCTGCCCCTTTTCTGTGAAGCTAAACCTGTTCCAAAGGAATAGGTCTGGTTTTGAAAAGCTACCACTCCAGCCCACGGTCTCTCTTGGAACCCCTGCTCCATCCCCAGCCCAGATAGCTAGCCCCCAGAGCCGACAGGGCTCTATCCCACGCCTTCCCTGCAGCCTCATTTCATCCCTGTCTTTCTTGTCCCAAGTACTTGGGCTGCTTTGGCCCCTCCCAGCCACTCAGGGGCCCAGGGCAGTGAGGGGAGACCCCAGGGGTGGCGGGAGGCCCCTCGCAGCCAGCCTGAGCCCACCCCTCGCTGTGTTGCAGCTACCTGACGGACGTGGACCGCATTGCCACCTCAGGCTACCTGCCTACTCAGCAGGACGTGCTGCGGGTGCGCGTGCCCACCACAGGCATCATCGAGTACCCCTTCGACCTGGAGAACATCATCTTCAGGTGCCTGGGCCCCGGGGGGCGCCAGCGAGGGTTTGTCATCTGGGGCTGTCCCCAGGTTTCCCAGGGAGCCAGGGCCTCATGGCGTTCAGGGGCTGAACGGAGGCGGCCTGGGGAGCATGGCTCCAGACGATGCAAGTGCCTGCAGGTGGGTGGGGGGTCTGGAGTCTGGACCAGAGCAGGGGTGCTCTGGGCAGTGGAGCGACCTGAAGGCCCCTCAGCAACCCTGTCCTGCAGGCCGTGTGGCCAGAGTGGACTCAGGGCTGTCCCCGAGGACAGACCCTGCCACTCCATGAGATCATAGCGTGTCTAGAGCTGCCAAGTGGCAAAGCCAAGTGCGTCTCCTGGGACGGCCGTAACAGATGACCACAGATGGGCAACTTAAACCATAGAAATGCGTCCTCTCCCAGCTCTGCAGACCAGCTATCTGGGGTCAAGGTGGCAGCAGGGCTGGGACCCCCAAGGGCATGGGAGTCATCTGTCCCGTCCCTCCTGGCTCTGGTGGTGCTGGCTGCCTGTGGCATTCCCTGGCTTGTAGCCACTGCTCTGTCTCCCTGTTGTCATCATGTGGCTCCTCCCCATGTCTGTGCCCACATTTCCCTCTTATGGTGACACCACCAGTCCCTGGGTTCAGGGCCCTGCTCTGGGGTGACTGGGTCCTAACTGGTGACGCCTGCAGGGACCCCACTCCCAGATGAGGCTGTGCAGCTGTAACCAGGGCCCAGGCTCCGAGTGGGGCTCTGCTCTGGCTGCGAGCCCTCCCTCCCTGCCACCACCTCACAGGGTCCCCTCTGCTGGGCGAGCCCACCCCAGGTGGGGGCCCAGAGACAATGCTGCTGGCAGATGCTGCCCTGCGCCTGGAAGCGCCAGCCCCTGGGGGCGCTCAGGGACTCGATCAGGTTAACCTTGAGGTGGTCTCTGGCTGGAGACCCAACTCTGCCCCCTGGGACCCTGCTGCTCAGGCGAAGGCTCCTGGGACAGGAAGAGAGCCTGGGGGCCCCCTGCCTGCCCCCCCCAACCCTTTTTCACCCGTCAGAGCCCCTGATGGTTCCCTCAGGCCCTCAGAAGTTGTAGGCATCACGCCACACGTGCCTGAGGGTACATTTTCTGGTGAGAGTTCAGCATTTTGGTCTCTTTCAGATTCTTGATAGAGTCTGGGATGGCAGAGGCCTGCAGGGCACAGATGGGGGCCTGTGGCGAGCCTCCTCCCAAGCCCCACATCCCAGGCGTCCCTCACACCGCCTCACTTTGGCCCCCACCCCGCACCCGCTGTGCCCTTTGTCTGGAGCTGCCCCCGGCCCTTCCCCACCTTCTCACGCTGCTGTCCTCACTGTCCGCTTTAAAAGTGGTGTTTCCTCGTCATAGAAAACTTAGGAAACTCACAAGTAGGAAGAGAGACCTGTCACCAGTCACAGCATGTACCCTTGCCCCGCCCTGCCCCTTGCCCTCGCCCCGCCCCACCAGTATCAGCATCAGTGTCCCTGAGCCTCCGCAGAGAAGCAGCGGGCTGGCTCTTGCTGTGGCTGGGAATTCCAGTGTTTGATGGTCTCTGCTGCCTGTGACAGATGACTGAGAGACAGGCTCCGATGCCATCAGGGGGTCCTCGTGGCTCTGGCCGATGTGGCCGTCTTGGGGGAGGGAAGGTTTGCTGTGGGGGGCTGTATCTTCTGCAATCCAGTACTGAGCCCGTGTGCCCCGCTATGCAGGATGGTGGATGTAGGGGGCCAGAGGTCCGAGCGGAGGAAGTGGATTCACTGCTTTGAGAACGTGACGTCCATCATGTTCCTTGTGGCCCTTAGTGAGTACGACCAAGTGCTGGTGGAGTCAGACAACGAGGTGAGGCCCGCTCTGAGCCTGGGGATGGGTGCCACAGGCCCTTTTGGGGGGCCTGATGCCAACCTACCACCCTCCCCACAGAACCGTATGGAGGAGAGCAAGGCGCTGTTCCGAACCATCGTCACCTACCCCTGGTTCCAGAACTCATCCGTCATCCTGTTCCTCAACAAGAAGGACCTGCTGGAGGACAAGATCCTCCACTCCCACCTGGTGGACTACTTCCCGGAGTTTGATGGTGAGGCGCCCCGCCGGTCATCCCCCACCCTCTCTGGGCCTCAGTGTCCTGGTCTGTGGTGCAGGGAGGGTGCTTCCAGAGGCTGTAGGGAGGCCACAGCACAGTTAGTGTGGCCAAGCTTCGCGGGTGCCTCTGGGGACCCTGGAGGGTGGGAGAACTTGGTGTCCCCCAGAGGAGTGTCGTCTGTGGGAGGGGGTGCCCTGCAGTCATTGCTCGCTGGTGTGTCCCCTGCCTGCTCAGGCCCTGGGCACTGGGAGGTGGGGTGCACTGGGGATGCACGCAGGCCCGGGACCATCCCCACCTCCCACCTGGAGATCCCTGGAGGTCTGGGGAGTGGTCAGGGCTCCACCACTCCCACCTTGGCCAGTGCCGGGGAAGGAAGGAGCGTTACAGATGCTCCAGGACATGTCCCCTGAGGTGCTGCCTATGGAGCCAAGAGGCCCGGCAGGGCCAGAAGTGTGGGCTCCAGGCTGGGGTGGGCAGTGGGTAAGCACAGGAGGCTCCTGGGGGTGAGGGTGGGGTGGGGTGGGGGTCAGGGATGTAGCTGGAGGTGCATTATTGACACATGCCCCAGCGTGGAGTGTGCTGTGGACCGAGTCCCCAGAGGTGAGGCAGGAGTGAGGGAGGTGGTGGGAGGAGGAGGGTGGAGATGAGTGAGGGGTTAGGTGAGGGGGCTGACCCCAGGCCAGGACAGGGACTTCTTCCCGGAGCCTCCCCAACCCCGACTCACCCCGTCCTGCCCCGCCCCTGCCAGGCCCCCAGCGGGACGCGCAGGCCGCCCGTGAGTTCATCCTGAAGATGTTCGTGGACCTAAACCCCGACAGCGACAAGATCATCTACTCGCACTTCACCTGTGCCACCGACACGGAGAACATCCGTTTCGTCTTTGCCGCCGTCAAGGACACCATCCTGCAGCTCAACCTGAAGGAGTACAACCTGGTGTGACCGGGACTCCCGCCAGCCGCCTGCTGGTCGCCAGCCGCCCCACGAGTCGGGGTTTCATATTTTTAAACAAATGGTTTTTATTTCACAGTTATCAGGGGACGTACACCTCTCTTCCTACACACCTCGTGCACCTTCTCGTCTTTGTCAGTGGCAGAGGCCGCCTTTTTCTGGCCTTGACTTGTGGCTTGCTTTTTTCTAAAAAAAAAAAAAACAAAAAAAACAGGAAAAAAAAAAAGAGAACCCACAGCAGACAGGCAGAGAGGAGACCTGGCCGGTTTCCCCTTGATCTCGGAGCCGTGGAGACGCAGTGGCTGGGCTTCTCTTTCTTCCCGTGTTAAGTTATTGACACCCTCACCACAGTCGTCGTGTTTCTGCACCGGACTCCAAGAAGTGAGGGTGGGTGGCGCCCCCCGCTGCCCGCCCTGGGAAGTGCCTAACCATTTTTTTTTTTTTGGAGGAAGCAAAACTGCAGCCCAGGGCCTCTGGGAGTCCTGCCTTTGGTGGGAGCCAGGGGGTGGGAGCCCAGGTGCGTCGTGTTCTCTGGGCAGGGGGGCGGGGAGGGGGGCTTCCAGCACCTGTGCTCCCCCTGGGAGCGCTCCTGGGCTCCAGCGCCAACCCCGACACTGAGGGGCCCACAGGGACCCAGAGTAGCTCTTTATTTTGTTCTATTTTGTAGCCATTTCGGAAACAGTGGGGGTGCGGTGGGGACTTTTTCAGAATCTTCTCAGGTCTGTCCCCGGGAGGCAGAGAGGGAGGGTCACCCTGGCAGGTCCATGGCCATCAGCCATGGTACAGAGGCACCTCCCAGAGGGCCTGAGGGTCGGTTTCTGGGGGAAGGCATGGACCAAGGGCTGCGGTGGTTGGTTTTGTGTGCTTGGCTTCTTGCACCAAGGTGTGGAGAGTGGCCCACTGGTGGGGCTCACACCTGCCCAGCGCACCTGGGCCCTAAACCTGAGCACTCGGGCGGCCCTGGATCCCTGCAGAGGAGTGATGGGAGAAGGCAAACCTGCTCCACCCAGCCGGGTCCTGGCCCCACCCCCACCACTGCAGCCCACCCCCACCCCACCTCTGCACTCCTAATAGGCGGGGTCTGGGGTAGGGTGGGGGGCACGCTTCCTGGCCTGTTCTCCCCTGGTGTCTTCACCGGAAGGGCCCTCTTTTGTGCCGTGTGTCCACGTATGGGGTTTGTATCCTAGCCCTGATGTGTACCGGGGGGACAGGTGGTGCCACTGGTGGTGGGCTCCCGCGGTCCCACATCACACAGGGAACTGGATCGGGCTCTCAAGGGGGAGGTGGGGTGGGCGACGTGCACCCAGAGTATTAACTTCCTGAGAGGTCAGCGTGCCAATATCCCAGGGCAGGCCCGGCCCCGCAGTGCCAAACCTCCTGCTGGGACACTGCCAACTTGGCCCCACCTCCGTGCCAGGAGAATGGGGTGGCAGGTGTCAGGCCTTCCTCGCCCCCAGTGTGAACTTCACCTCTGCGGCATATCCCTGAGTGCCAGCCCCCACCCCCACCGTGTCACATCACCCAGCAGAACTGCCCTCCGAGTGCCAACGCCCCAGCGGCGTGAGGAGCCCTGCGGCCAGCGGGGGCGACCTCGCCTGCTTGTATATTAAACAATCCTGATTTCAGACAATTTAAACCTTAATCTATTTAAAAAATATTATATAAAGATGCTGTTTTTAAACCTTTTGTCATTGAAATGCATGTATCTTCCGTGCGGGCTGGGGGGCGGGTGGTCAGCTTGGTGCTGGCCTCCTGGGGCTGCTGGAGCCGCCCATGTCCAGGCAGTGCGTCCGCACTGGGGCCCTGACCCCTTAATCCAGAGAGAGCTGGTGGAAATTGACTTTTCATACCTTTCTCCTGAAATGAATTCTGTTTTAAATTGGAATAAATTTTGTTCCTAAACACGTGGCCCCCCTCTGGCTTATTTCATGTTGCTGGCTGAGGGCAGGGGAGGCGGGGCAGCAGAGGAGCCCTGAGGCCCCGAGGGTGTCACTGGATTCCCACGTGGCTGGGAGGGGTCTTGTCACCGTCAGGTTGGGATCTCAGCTCAGGGGAACCACAGCCCGGCTGCCTGGGGTGTGCTTCCTTCCCTGGGCCCAGCTGGCCATTCGCTGTCACAGATGCTCTTGGAAATATCTGCCCCTCCCCTAACCCAGTTGTGTAAACCAAGATGTTGGACCAGTAATCTTCTTCCCATCTTTCAGTCTTTTTTGCTTAAAAATTAAAAAAAAATACATATATTGGGATAAATACACATACAACTTACCATCTTTACACTTTTTTAAATCAGATTTTATTTGTGTTCCAATGGGTCATTAGCAATAGGTCTTGTTATGAGATCCGGTTGTGCATGCATGCCCAGTGTGTTCGACTCTGCAACCCTATGGACTGTAGCCCACCAGGCTCCTGTCCATGGGATTTTCCAGGCAAGAATACTGGAGTGGGTTGCTATTTCCTCCTCTAGGGGATCTTCCTGACCCAGGGATTGAACCTGCATCTCCTGTATTGGCAGGCAGATTCTTTACTACCAAGCTACCTGGGAAGCCCCTCTTCACCATTTTTAAACATACAATTCAGTGACATTAATTTCATTCACAATGTTGTGCAACCACCAGCACTAACGGTCTCCAAAACCTTTTCATCACTTGAAACAGAAACTCTGTCCCTGTTAAGCAATAACTCCCCACCTCTTCCCCAGCCCCCGGCCCCCACCACCGTATTTTCTATGGAGTCTATCTATAGGGATCTCCTGTGAGTGGAATCAGAGTTTGTCCTTCTGTGTGTAGCTTCTCTCACTGAACATCATGTCCTTCAGATTCATCCATGGTGTAGCAGGTGTTAGAACCTCCTTCTTTTTTAAGGCTGAATCATTCCAGTGGTGTGGACGGACCACACCGTGTTTATCCATCATCTGTCTGTCAGTGGACACTAGGCATACTTCCCCTTCTGACTGCCATGAATCATGCCTCTGTGAACACCGGTGTGCAGGTACCTCTTCGAGATGGCTTTCCATTTTACTGGGTGTAAAGAGAAGTGGAACTGCTGGGTCACACCGTGATGCTATAGTCAACCATTTGAGGAACCACCAGACTGTTTCCACAGCAGCTACCTTATTTTCATGTTCCCACCAGCCGTTCACCCGGTTCCCATTTCTCCACATCGTCCTCCAGTTTTATTTACTCACTCATCAGCGGAATGGAAATGCCTTGAAGACCTGTGTGTGCCAGGCACTGTCCTAGGCACTGCGTATTCAGGGGGGAGAACAGCATTTATCACCATGACTCAATCTGTGAACAGAAACAGCCGGGAAAAGAGGCATGGGGAGCAACAGTGGCCATTTCAGACAGGCTGTTCAGGAAAGGCCTTTCTGAGAAGGTGGCATATGAATAATATGCTGGAAGACGTGAAGGGATCTGTGCTTGTGCTTTAGTTGCTCAGTGTGTCCAACTCTTTGCAAGTCCATGGACTGTAACCCGCCAGTCTCCTCTCCTCTGTCCATGGGAATTCTCCAGGCAAGAATACTGGAGTGGGATGATGCCATGTCCTTCTCCAGGGGATCTTCCCAACCCAGGGATTGAACCCAGCCAGGTCTCCCACATTGCAGGTGGATTCTTTACCATCTGAACTACCAGGGAAGCCCCAGAATACTGGAGTGGGTAGCCTATCCCTTTTTCAGGGGAACTTCCTGACCCAGGAATCGAATCGGGGTCTCCTGCATTGCAGGAGGATTCTTTACCAGCTGAGCTACCCGGGAAGTCCCAGTGAAGGTCTTTCCAGGCACAGGGCACAGCCCAGTGCAAAGGCCCTGGGGCAGGACTGTGCCTGGCTGCTGGAAGAACAGCGAGGAGGCCTGCTTGCAGCAGAGTAAGGAGGGAAAGAGAAGGAGGAAGAGAGGGCAAGAAGGGCACGGGCAGGTCGTGCAGGGGCTCGTGGGCCAAGGGAGGACCTGGGCTCACCCCGAGGGAGGTGGGACCCTGGAGGAGGGCTGTGGGCAGAGGAGGGGCGGGGCCTGACTCGATGCTCAGGCGCGCCCTCTGGTGGCTATTGCGAGGAGGCGAGACTGAAGGGATGAGGGCGGAACCCGGAACTTGGATGGAGGGGACCGCTCTAGACCAGGCAGGACATGATGGAGGCAGAGGAAAGGAGTGGGATTTGGGAGGTGGGGGCGGGGAGAGGGCCCATGGGCGGGGAGGGGGCCCATAGAAGCAGCCGGCGCACCTGGCTGTCATGCCTTCCTCCGCCGGCAGGTGCCGCTCGCCGGCTTTCCGTGCCCGCCAGCCCGCCACCTGCGGGCTCAAACGCGCACCTGCCGGGAATGTCCTCTCCGCATCCCGGTTCCAACAGGGAAACTGAGCAGCTGGGCCCTTGCCCTGACGGCAGGCGGTGTTCCCGGGCCCGAGCACTAGCCACGACCCGGTGCAAAGTGAAAACGCAGGGTCCTTACAAAACCAGGAGGCTTTCAAGACGGAAAAGCTTTGGACCACCCACCTACGCAGGTGGCCAGGGAGGGATTCCGGGTGCTTTCTTCTTTTGGCTGCTGTGAATCCCGCTGTGGTGGACTTGGGTAAGAAGGACCTGGTGCAGACCCTGCTTTGGGTACATCCGCAGGAGTGGAATCAAATCTGTGATTTATCAGCTAATAAAGGGAGAAGGCGAGCCTTTGTAGCCCAGGCTTGGGACAACCCTGTTGGGGATGTGTGTGTGGCTAACGCAATGGCCAGGGAGGGACCCCGCTGTGGTCTCCCATCATCTGAGGAGCGCCAGGTACTTTGAAGCTATGTAAACATCCTATTCCTCATTAAAGAGAAAGGACTTATTTTTAAGATTTTTTTGGGGGGGGATGCCGACCATTTAAAAAATCTTTATAGAATTTGTTACAATATTGCTGCTGTTTTCTGGTTTTTGGTTTTTGGCCAGGAGGCATGTGGGATCTCCCCCGCCAAGGATAAACCCTGCACCCCCTCCACTGGAACGCAAAGTCTTGACCACTGGACTTCTAGAGAAGGACATTTTTAATATTGAATGAACAGCCCTTGAAGGGAAACAGCTCGTTTCTAAAGAAAGGACAGACTCTGCATTTGTAACATTAGTACACATTATTATTGGTATTATTGATTCCCATACATCTACAATTCTTCCATGATACTTAAAGCAAATGGAAACTCTTATTGGTCATTATGATGATTTGAATAAAGATAGCTTTATAAAGACCTAACAATGCTGAGATAAAGTATTCAATTGTCAGAGTACTCTATGGAAATAAAAAATCACCTAGAAAAAAAAAAAAGAAAGGAGAGACTTTTCGGTGGGATACATTTAGATCTAGAAAAACTCACCAGAGGGAGCAGGGGTGTACACTGGTGCATACACTTTGGCAAGAGAAGTCATATCTGGGAATATAAGCCGGGTGTAAGCCGGCAGGTCCACAATTGGGCATTTATTTACAGAGAGTCATACATAGGTCTTCAGAAAGGCACACCCCAATGGCCACAGCCACTCTTCTCGTTACAGCTCCAAATGCCCATCGACACTAGAATAGATGACTAGCCCAGCATGGTGATGACAGTTAATAATACTGTATTGGGACTCACCTGGGGGTCCAGTGGTTAAGACTCTGAGCTCCCAATGCAGGGAGCACATGTTCGATCCCTAGTCTGGGAACTAGATCCCACGTGCCACATGGCAGCATGGCCAAAAACCCACAAAAAACTGTATTGTACTTTGAAAGTAACTGAGAGAGTCAGTCTTAAAAGTTCTCATCATAAGAAAAATAACCACTCCATGTGCCGCTAATTAGAGTTACTGTGGTGACCATTTCACAATATATACAAATGCAGAATAATTATGTTGTACAGCTGAAGCGCATGTGTGTTATATATCAATTATAGCTGTGTTATATATCAATTATAGCTCACTTTAAAAAAATACATAGAAAATGCTGACTAAAGGATATATACATGGATGGTGAGATGTTCACCCAATGGCATAGTCTATAGAAGTGAGAATTAATGAATTTCAACCACAGGTAATCATATGATTATGACACAAAATGTTGAGTTATAGATAATTCACAGAATGTTCAAAAATGACAGAAAAAGAACACAATTTTTAGAGTCGCTCAATACAATTGTAAATAAAGAAAGCAAGGAAGTATAGAGGGACATTACAAAAGGGAATCACAAGACAATCAGCTCAGCAAGAGGACATAATAATACTATATGTGTCTGCATGAAATAGATGAAGCAAAATATGATACGGCTGAAAGGAACAGCATGGAAAGTCACAATTAAGCTTCAAAACTTCTACAGTCATCTCTTGGTGATTGGCAAAATAAGCAGACAGGATATTAGCAGGAACAGAGATCTAAACAATACCATCAACCAAACAGACACACAAATATGGTGAAATGATTTGAGGCAAAGATACAAATGCAGTTCAACAGAGAAAGGATTGTCTTTTCAGCAAATGGTGCTGGAAAAATGGGATATCCTATGCAAAAACAAACAAAACAAAGAAAAAAACTCTCTACCTAAACAAAAAGGAACACAAGATGGATCATAGGTCTAAATGTGAAATGTAAAACAATAAAACTCTTAGAAGAAAACAGAGAACTTCTTCAGACTCCCCTGGCGGTCCACTGGTTAAGACTCTGTGCTCCCAATGCAGGGTGCCCAGGTTCGAGCCCTAGTCAGGGAATTTGATTCCATATGCTGCAACTAAGAGTTCACATGCCACAACTATAAACAGATTCAGTGTGCACAATTAAGGCCTACCACAGCTGAATACATAAATAAATAAATAATAGGGCCCCTAAGTTTCAGACATGACTGAGCAACTGAACACACACACACAAAAGAGAATTTCTTTGTGGCCTTGGGTCTGGCAAAGGGTTCTTAGTGACAGCAGTGAAAGCATGACCTGTGAAGGGGGAAAAAACTGATAAATTGAGCATTATCAAAACGAAGCACAAAGGACATAGCTAAGAGAATGAAAAGCCAAACCACAAGCTGAAAAAAAAATTTCAAACCTCACACCCCATAAAACGACTTGTATCCAGAATATATAAAGAATTCTCAAGACATAATAATAGGAAAACAAACCTACTAAAAGAAATGGCAAAATATTTGAACAGACGCTTCACCAGAAAAGATTCACGGATGGCACATAAGCACATGCAAAGATGTTCAACGTCATTAGCTGATCAGGGAGACGCAGGTTAAAATCCACAATGAGGTACCATTACATGCATCTTTGTTGTTCAGTCACTCAGTCGTGTCCGACTCTTTGTGACCCTATGGACTGCAGCACATCAGGCTTCCCTGTCCTTCACCGTCTCCTGGAGCTTGCTCAAACTCATGTTCATTGAGTCAGTGATGCCATCCAACCGTCTCATCCTCTGTCGTCCCCTTCTCCTCCTGCCTTCAATCTTTCCCAGCATCGAGGTCTTTTCTAATGAGTTGGCTCTTTGCATCAGGTGGCCAGAATATTGGAGCTTCAGTTTCAGCATCAGTACTTCTAATGAATATTCAGGATTGATTCCTTTAGGATTGACTGGTTTGATCTCCTTGCGGTCCAACGGACTCTCAAGAGTCTTTTCCAACACCACAGCTCAAAAGCAACAGTTCTTTGGTATTCAGCCTTCTTTATGGTCCAACTCTCACATCCATATATGACTACTGGAAAAACCATAGCTTTGACTATATGAACCTTTGCTGGCAAAGTAGTGTCTTTGCTTTTTAATACACTGTTGAGGTTGGTCATAGCTTTTCTTCCAAGGAGCAAGGGTCTTTTAATTTTGTGGCTGCAGTCACCATCTGCAGTGATTTTGGAGTCCAAGAAAATAAAACATCTTAGAATGGCTAAAATAAAAAAAAAAAAAAAATAGGACAATACCCAGTGCTGATGAGGATGTGGAAAAACAGGAACTCTCAGGTGTTGGTGGTGGGGATGAAAAACAGCACAGCCACGTTGGAAAACCAGCCGTGTCTTACAAAGTTACATGTATAATTACCCTATAACTCAAGCAGCCTGCTTCTAAGAATTTATCCTAGAGAAATGAACACTGATGATATTTATATAATATGTTTATAGGAGCACTGTTCATGATCACCCCAAACTGGGAGCAACTCAGATGGCCCTCTACAGGTGAACAGATAAAGGGGGATGAGCCCACACAAAGGAAAAGTACTGGACAGTCCAAAAGAAAGGGCTCCTGACACACCCAACTGCATAGACAGGTCTCAGATGCTAAGTGAAAGAAGCCAATCTCAAAAGCTACACAATGTATGCTTCTGTTTATATGACATTCTCAAAAAGATTTTTACAAAAATGGGGACTTCCATGGTGGTCCAGTGGCTAAGACTCCGTGCTCCCAATGCAGGGAGCCTGGGTTTGATCCCTGGTCAGGGAACTAGATCCCATATTCTGCAACTATGACCCTGGTACAGCCAAATAAATAAAAATAAATAAAAAGATTCAAAAAACCATAGCAACGAAAAGTAGATCCACGGTTTCCAGGGGTGAGGGCTGGGGTGAGGGTCTGGCTATAAAGCAGTATCTGGAGGAGGTTCTTCAGATAGCCGAACCATGTTCTGTCAACTGTACATTTGTTAAAACTTAGAACCCTACACCAAAGAAAGTGCCTACCAAGCCACATAAATTGAAAAAATGAAAAACAAAATAATCTTGTAACCAAAACATACCCCCCAAACACAAAAGTACCATAGAAATCACTGTAGTGCTGGTTACCTGGCCAGAGGAGGGGGTGGGAGGTTGTTCATGTTGGAAAGAGCATGTGGGGGCCCTCATGGGGCTGATGATACCCTGAATCTTGGCCGGGGTGGGGATCACGTGGGTGTTGGTTTCACAGGAAATGAGTAGGTTGATATATGTTGATGTTTTCTGTGTTTTCCATGTGTGTTTGCATTTAAAGAATTAGTATTATTTATACTAATATTATTTGGCAGCCCCGCGGTATCTTAGTTCCCTAACCGGGGATCAAAGCCCATCATCCTCTTCTTTGGAAGTGTGGAGTCTTAACCATTGAACCACCAGGGAAGTCCGTATTTGTGTGTATGCACAAAGCTCACCCTGTTTTTCCTGCATCAACTAACAGGTGACAGGTGTCCTGCCTGGCAGAGAGGAAGCAACACTTTCCTGTTTGGGGAACTGAGAAGATTTGCTGTGAGGCTAGAGAAAGTCACAGAGTCTGGGCCCTGGAGCAAAAGGAACCAAGGCACTGCTTGTTTTTTCTCAGGAGGTCAGCGGGAGCTAAGGAAGGTATTAGACCATTGCCTACCGCCCTAGCCCCGTGTCACGTGCTGAAGGCCTGGTATCCTTTGGGAAATGATCAGCGGGGTGGCCCCAGGGACTCTCCGCCTCCCCCCACCATCCGCTCTCCATCCCGTGACTCAGCCTGGCTTCCCAATTTTGCCAAGCTGGTCACCTCTGTTCTCTCCGCCCAGCTCTGCACGGCCCAGACTTATTTCTGTTTTTCTTCACCTGCCTGGGAGCGGGAAGTTACCCAGACCTCGGGGCCCCGGAGAGCATCCTCTCCCTACGGCCATCCGGTCAGGGGGCGGGGACAGGGGTGGGCAGGGCAGTGCCTGCTGGGCCCCAGTGACCCAAGGGGGCCCCTATCAAACTTCCCATCTGCCAGTCGTTATGAATCAACAGCAAGAAAACCACACTGGTGGCGGCTAGGGTGTGGTGGAGGGAGACGGTTGCGGCTGTGTCCTCAAGTGCAACACGCACCCTCTCTGGGTCTCACCAGCACCTCTGGGGGGTGCTCAGAGGCTGCAGGATTCTGTGTATCTCTGGGGAGAGGGGTGTTTGGAAGCTTTCTAGAAGTTCCTAGAACCTCTCCAAGAGCGTTCTGCTCCCAAACACAGCAAAGTTCTTACCGGATTGGAGGCAGTCAGTGGGGGACCAGCCACAATTCACCCTCTGGTCCCCCTCTACTTCTGGAGACCTGAGGGCTGAGGGGCCTGGGCATGGTGACCTCTTGGCTTTTTTGGGAGCAGCTTCCACTCCCAAGATTCTCACTATGGCCAGGCTCCCTGTCCGGCTTCTCATCCTGCTCCCAAAGGTCGTCTTGTCAGAGTGACCTTCTTTGCCTCCCCCCGCCTCACTTTTCAAGCCACAATTGAGCCCCCCTACATCTCCCATCGCCCTCCCTGGGCTTTATTTTTCTCTCACACACGCTTTATCACCATCTGATAGCCTCGGATATACATATATTTAAGATATTTCTTTATCTGTCAAGGATATCTCACAGGGAGGTAGGGGGGAGTTTGACATTTCAGTCCCTTCTTTGCGTAGACTGCCTGCCGCATAGGAGGCGCCACATACACGTTTGCAGGGACAGTGAATGGCTCTGGCTCTAAAGCTGCCGGCTCTGCATTGAAACCCTGGGGCCCCACGGGTGGGACAGCCTCCCCTGAGAGTCATGCCTGGTTGTGCCTTCCTGTCCCCATCTGTGCAGGGGGCTGGCAAGGAACTTGGGGCACTGTCTGCGTGAAACCCACTTCCCCCAATACACAAACGCGCTTAAAGCAGTATGTGCCCCTGGGCCTTGGATGTTCTTTTAAAAAAATATCAGGATGGGGGACTTCCCTTGGCGGTCCAGTGGTTAAGACTCTAGGCTTCCAATGCAGGGGGCGCAGGTTTGATCCTTGGTGGGGGAACTAAAATTCCACATGTTTCTCAGGATGGCCAAAATGTTATATATTAAAAAAAATAATAAAGATGGTGATAGGTATTCTGAGGATTGCCTCTAATTGGCTCAGAGGAAGGGAAGAGGGGCGTGGGCCAGGGCTGGCGTCAGAGGCCCAGGGAGGACGGAGAACCAGGTCCACCCCTTCTCCAGAATGAGGAAGGAGGCCTAGCGTGCACCCAGGCGGCTGGCCTTTACTCCCCGGCCCGCCCTCCCCCGAGGCGCCCACCTCATCCCTGAGCTCTTCTGCCGTCAACCTGTCGGGCCGGGCCAGGCAGGTCTGGGGATGGGCGGAGAGCCCTGAGCCAGCATCTTTTCTCCTCCTCCACCCCAAAGCCGGCACGCAGGCCAAGAGAAGCTGGGCCGCCCGGTAACCCAGTCCGGGAAGCCAGGGGGTCCCTCAGGGGGCGACCCCCACAACGAGGGAGGCCCTTCCCGCCAGCTGCCAGGAGCCCTCCCCAGAGCGGCCGGGCTGGGGTTCCTCCCGGGGTGGGGGCAGGGGCGGGGGCAATGCCGCCTCGTGCCCGCTGAGGCCCCGCCATGGCCCGCTCACTCACCTGGCGCTGCTGCCCCTGGTGTCTGACCGAGGACGAGAAGTCAGCGGCCCGGATCGACCAGGAAATCAACAAGATCCTCCTGGAGCAGAAGAAGCGCGACCGAGGGGAGCTGAAACTGCTGCTTCTGGGTGAGTCAGAGGCCACCCAGGGTGGGGCAGCCTGGGAGCCCACTTTCAGGATGAGTTGACTGAAGCTCGGTTCCTCCTCCCAGGGAGTGAGCTGTGGGCCCATTCCCCCGGCCCAGCCACCTCCTGGGCATCTGCAGGGGTGGAGGTGGCTCAGTTGGGTGGCCCGACTCCGGCCTAGCTGGCCCAGCCCACCCTGCGGGCTCCCGAGTCGTGAGAAGGGAACGAGCTGCCCAGAGCTCAGACCTCCAGCCTAGCCCTGCGACCATGGAGAGTCCAGGACCCTTCCGTCCCTCCGAGGGCTTGACCTGGGTTTGTGCTGGTGGTTTATCAGGACAAGTCCCGTGGGCAAAGCATGGCCAAGCACCTTTGATGGATTGATTGATTGATGAATCAATTCATTCATTCAAGATGTACTGCATAATTCCTGGAGGTGGGGTATAATATCAGGGGAGATGGAGCATTGTGTGTCCCTGACTTTAGGGACCTCAGCTTCCGGTGACAGAGCCAGACCTTAAGCCCATAAACTAAAAAGTAGATAAAATAATTTCCAGCAGCAAGAACAGGAGGTAAACAAAACCCTGTGAGGGAGTTGGGATGATTCGGGTGTGATGGATTGGACGGCTCTGAAGTTGTGACCTCTGAGACCTCACGTCTTACGGTACACATGTGTCCACTCCCTCAGCCACTTTGCCCTGTGTGGCCCCGCAGGCCTAAGCCCAGGGACTCCAACCTTGGAGGGTCTCCTGGGAATGCCTGAGCCCTGGGCAAAGGCTGGGGAAGGCCCTGAGGTCCCCAAATCCCACCTGCCTGCCCTGGGACAAAGGGCAGGGCTTGGTCATCTGGATAGCCGCCCTGTCTCTTCTCCGGCTCAGTGGGAATGGGCAGCCCTCAGGGGTGGAAAGAGAGGAGAAAGTGGGGCACAGGACCCCAGTGAAGCCGTCTGAGCCTGGAAGGGGTTTTTATTTTGTTTTGGTTTTTTGGCCTTGCCCCACATGGCATGTGGGCTCTTAGTTCCCTGGCCAGGGATCAAACCTATGGTCCCTGCAGTGGAATCTCAGAGTCTTCCTTTGAGTCTTCTTTTGGAAGTCACAAGAAAGTTTTAATTAAGACTTTAATAGCTATCTCTATTCACTTTCTGTAATAGCTAGGCTTTTATGTATGATATAGTATTTACTATTTTTTAATAAATAGGTCTATGTAGGCTATTCTTCTGTGAGCTTTGATTACTGGTATCTTCCAAAGAATTTGTTTCTTTGAAGTTTTCAAGTATACAGGCATATGATTGTTTCTAACATTCCCTTGTCATCCTTTCATGTCTGTAGGATTTGTAGTGATGTCTCTTTTTTCAATCTTTGTCTTCTCTCCCTTTTGGGGAAGCTAGGAGCTCAGTTGGGCTAGGGGTTTGTCAGTGTTAGCGATCCTTCCTTGCACATCTAAGGTTTCTCTAACCGTACCTCAGGACCTCTGCACTTTCCATTCTCCCTGCCAAGGGCTCTCAGCATCCCTGCAAGCCTTTGCCTGGCCAGTGGGTCTCAGCTCAAGTGTCGCTGCCTTAGAGAAGTCTTCCCTGATTTCCCTGGCTTCAAAGTCAGACCCGTCCTTCTTCCTCTGCCCAATTTTTCTTCATAGCACTCACTTCGTGACACTCTCTCTGGTGTTTTCCTGTTTCCTTATTCACTGTCTGTCTCTCCAGTTACACAGCAAGCAACACAGAGGTAGATACCATGTCCATCTTATTCACTCCTGTGTCTCCAGCATTATTTCAGGAGTACAGTGACCTGTTCATGAGGGCATGCCTGATGCATACTTTATACATGAGTGAATGAATGAATGAATCCAATGTCTGGGGTGATTTTCCCCAGAGTTATACTGTATCTTCCTAGAGCTGGGAGAGTCCTTTGCTCCACTGACTACTGGACAGCCAGCCTCAAATCAGGAAGCCACTTCTGCTCATGGGGAGTGGGGGGAGGGGACAAGGGAGGTTGTCCACGTGTCCAAGCACTGATGTGGCCCTGTGGACAGCCTGCTAGACTATGGTTTCAACCACCCCCATCCAAGCCCCAAGGGCTGCCTCCACACTTGCCCTCCTTCTTAAAAACAGGAATTGAATTCAAAAGTTTTTTGTTTTTTTCTGAGAGGTGGTTGATCCTTTTGAGGAAGAAGCCCAAGGGACCAGGGGTCTGTCCCTGGCATGAAGTAGTCACCACATTGAGAAGGAGGAAGAGTCTGAATAAAACAATTAAAGAAGCCATCTCTGGGACTTCCCCGGTGGTCTAGTGGTTAAGACTCCAAGCTTCCATGGCAGGGGGTACAGGTTTGATCCCTTTTTGTGGAACTAAGATCTTGCATGCCGTGCGGTGTGCCTGCCTCCAATAATAATAATAAAGAAGCCAGCTCTGTCTGTACTACGTGAGGTGGGAACCATTCCTATCCCCAGATAAGCCCAGAGAGGTGAAACGACTCGCCCAAAGTCCCAGAGCCAGGACTAGAGCCTAGAATTCCGGTTCCAAAGTCCACGCTCTTGACTGCCCTGTGAATGTGCCTCCACAGAACCCCAGTGACAGATGGGGAAACTGAGGCCCAGGGAGGTGGCAGGATTGGGTCTGGGGTCTGCAGCCGGTTTGGAGGCAGAGCTGGGGATGGAAGCTGGGCTGTGTGGTCTCCAGCTGCCCGGGCCTGACTCCCGGTGCCCCAGGAGCCCCATCTCCTGGGAGTGGATAGTGGGGTGGGGGCTGCGGCTCCCCATGGAAGGAGCCGCCTGGCATCTCATGATGCCTGGGACTTGGTGCAGCTCCTGGCCTCTGCATTTCCACTTCCTCCCCCGTGCTCAGGAGGAAGCGGCTACTTCCTGTCTGGGCTGCGAGGCTGTGCCAGGTGGAGACAGCTCTCCTACATTTTTCTGCGTCATTTGGGGAGCTTCCTGAACCATACCACGAGAGGTTCCTGAATCCTCAGTGGTTCCAGGAGTCACGTCTGCAAAGGTCAAGTGTTTCAGACTTCAGGTTGGGACTCACACATGAGTCATGAAACCCAAGTTGTGAGCGTAAACCAGAATTTTTTTTTTCTTTAATGAAACAGTGCATCCCAACAAAATTAACTGTTGCTTGGTGAGATCTCTGTGCTCCCAGAGGAGCAGCCCAGAGGAAGCTCAAAGAATGCAGTCCCCTGCCGTAGGTCTCACTGCCATTTTGGCAGCACCCAGAGGAGCCAATGAGCTTCCAAGCGTGCGGAGAAAAATCCTATTAACTGATATTTTGATGATGCCTGACTCAGCCTACCGGCCATGTCCTATTTTGTTGGTGAAGGATCCACGAGGGCTTGTTTTTACTCCTCTGCTTCTCCATTAGCTGTGTGACCTTGGGAAAGTCACTGCACCTCTCTGAACCCTCATGTGTCCACTGGGAATGGGAACACAGTGGGAATGTTTGTGAGGATCTACCAAGGTCAGTCAGAGAGGACCTGGGCTCAGGACTTGGCAGATGCTAAGACTTAAATCATTGTCGCTGGGAAGACACTGATGATGACAATGATTCAAGCAGCACTTGAGGAACTTCCCAGAATGATCATGAAAGAGCTCAAGAACTCTGGACTCAAAACTGGGTTTTAGTCCCAATCTGGCCACTCACCAACTGTAGGACCCAACCAATCTGGGACTCAATTTCTCCACCTGAAAAGTGGAGCCAAGGGCCATTCCTCTTGTGAGCTTGGGGGGGCTGGTGCATGGACCCCCCCCACCACACTGGGAGGGCGAGGTTGGGGGGAGTATCTCACAGCCACCACTACCATCTCCAAATCGCAGAAACATCAGAGACCAGCCTATCTCAGACTTCCCAGGTAGTCCAGTGGTTAGGACTCCTCACTTCCATTGCAGGGGGTGCAGGGTCAATCCCTGGTTGAAGAACTAAGGTCCCATATGCCATGTGATGTGGTCAAATAAATAAATAAATAGAGATGTTAAATAACAGAGACCAGCCCATCTCCTGAGGTTTCCCAGTGGGAGGCAAGGTTGTGGGTTTATCTCACCAACTGCGATAGTCAGATGACCCACTGCAAGAATATTTAGTGAGTTTGATGTATCTCTGTCCTGAAACCCAAGGAATTTCAGAATCTGAGACAGGTGGCTCCATACTGAAGGGGTGGTGTCTGTTTGTTGTTAATTTGTTTATAGTAAACATTTAATTTATTTAATTGTTGGCAATGCTGCATGGCATGCGGCATCTTAGTTCTTCATCCAGGGATCGAACCCATGCCTCCTGCATTGGAAGCATGGAATCTTAACCACTGGACCACCAGGGAAGTCCTGGAAATTTTTTATTTTGGAATCACTCTCAATGGACAAAAATGTGGCAAAGACTGCATAGAGAATTCCCGACTTCTGAACAATTTCCTCTATGATGACTTCTTACATAAGTGCCGTGGGCTGTCATAGCTGAGATATTAACGTGGGAACTGTACCCTTATGTTCCTGTACACTCAACTCTAAAGTTTAGATTTCACTGGTTTTTACACAAAGGCCCTTTTCCTGTTTCAGCCTCCAATGCAGTATCTCAACTGGCATTTGAGAGGTTTTCCCCCCACTTTCTTAACTTTACATTTTGAAATACTTTCAGAGTTCTAGAAAAGTTGTACTGGATTCTTCCAAAAATGTTAATATTTTATCTCATGCCCTTTATTCCCTCCCCATACACACACATATATACACTATATATATGTGTGTGTATATATTTGTAATTTACATAATGTATATCTATAGCTTACTTGCTATATATTTAAAAATGCAATTGCATTTAAAAATATTTATTTATTTGGCTGCTCTGGGTCTTAGTTGCAGCATGCAGAATCTTTAGTTGCAGCGTCAGATCATTTAGTTTTGGCATGTGGGATCTAGTTCCCTGACCAAGGATTGAACCCAGGACCCCTGCATTGTGAGTGCAGAGTCTTAGCCACTGGACCACCAGAGAAGTCCCACTTTGCTATACATTTATATATTTGGTACAGATATATTCATTGTTTTTTGATCCATTTGTGAGTACAGTTGCAGCCCTGATCTTTTTTTAAATTTTATTTATTTTTAATTGGAGGATAATTATTTTTTACCTTTTTATCCCCCAAATACTTCCATGGGTTTGGGTCCCACTAAAAGCAAAGACCCCCAGGATGGTGGTGAGCAGCTGATGCATGTGATACAGTCTTGTCTCCGTCATGTCCCACCAGTGTTGCCAGTTTCCCTATGAATGTCCTTTAGGGTAACAGCAAAGTGACTCTTTCTCCTGGATCTCAAGTGCAGTGGTGTCACCAGCCCACCCCTCACTCCCCTCAGATGTGTTGGGGGTGGGGAGGGACTGGAGCCCCCCCACGGGTGATACAAGCGGGCACTCCCTCTTCCACCACTTCCCGCACTCCCTGCCTCCTCCCCACTATGTTCCCACTGCTCCCGGTTCCTCTTTCTGGCTCCAACCAGGCCACCCCTTCCCTTTCTGTGGCGGGTCTCAGTTCCTCCTGCAAGAGTGCCCCCCGCCCTTGGAGGGACCCCATGCCAGGGTCCCCCAGGGGCTGACAGGGTGATGGAGGTGTTGGAGGAAGCCTCCTGGCCATGATCCTCTCACCTGGCTGTCAAGCCCATTTCACAGGTGAGAAAACAGAGGCTCTGAGAGGGAGATATCAGGGCTCAGACAACAGTGAGCTAGGCCTTCCTCTTTGAGCTCCTGGCCCTGGGCTCTGGAAGGTTCTAGTGTTAATACCACAGACCCATACCTGGCTTTTGGGCCATGCAACCCTGCACTCAGAAGGGCCCTGAGGGTTCATCCTGCACTTGGCCCTGAAAATGCTGTAGATGAGCCTGCAAGGACCCTCATCCCACTCTGTTCCACTGTGAGGTTGTGTGGATTCCGTCTCCCAAGTATCTCATGTGAATGTCCCCTTCTCTCTCGCTCCACTTGGCCACCTGGGTCAGCCTGAACCATCTGGCTGGTGGAAAGTCCTCCCTGCAGTAACCAGAGGACACCTATGAGCACCTGAGTCAGGCCCCGTCCCTCCTCTGCCCACAGACTTCCAGGCTCCCACCTCCCTGAGGGTAAAAGCCCAAGTTCTCCTGTAGCCCACAAGCCTCTGCATGCCCAGCCCCATCCCCTCCCTGTCCTCCCCTCCTCCGTCCCCCTTGTTCACTCTGCTCCAGCCACAGGGGTCTCCCAGCTGTTTGTCAAACACAGTCCTGCGCATGCTGTGTCCGCTGCCTGGTGCTCCCTTTCCCCACACCTTGACATGGGAGCAACCTTCTCGGCCTTCAGCTCTCAACCCCAATGTCATCTCCACTGAGAAGTGTTCCATGCACTTAGCTGTAGTAGTCACTTAATCACTCTATTTATCCTATTGTATTTCGTTCATAAAACTTTCTCTACCTGAAAAAATTATAGCAAATAATGATAACAGTAATTATAATTATGGTAAAGACTACTACTGCTAATAGTAGTGAACACGAGTGTAACTCTTACTATGTCAAAGCTCATTCTAAGCCAGGGGTCCACAGACTTCTTCTGTAAAGGGCCAGATAGAAAATTGTTTTGGGCTTCCCAGGTGGTTCAGTGGTAAAGAATCTTCCTGCCATGCGGGAGACTTAGGTTCAATCCCTGGGTCGGAAGGATCCCCTGGAGAAGGAAATGACAACCGACTCCAGTATTCTTGCCAGGAGAATCCCATGGACAGAGGAGCCTGGTGGGCCACAGTCCATGGGGTCTCTAAAGAGTCAGACAAGACTTAGCAACTAAACAGCATGGCACAGTAAATCTTTTGAGCTTTGCAAGCTGGAGGGTCTCTGACTACTCAACTGTGCTGCTGTCCCAAGAAACCGGCCCTAGATAATTTATATACAACCAGGTGTGGCCATGTGCCAATTAAAACTTTATTTGCTGTGCCGTGCTTAGTCATGTCCAACTTTTTGCGACCCCATGGACCGTAACCCGCCGGGCTTCTCTGTCCATGGGGATTCTCCAGGCAAGAATACTGGAGTGGGTTGCCATGCCCTTCTCCAGGGGAATCTTCCTGATCCAGGGATCAAACCCAGGTCTCCCACATTGCAGGAGGATTCTTTACCATTTGAGCCACCAGGAAAGCTCATGAATACTGGAATGGATAGCCTATCCCTTCTCCAGGAGATCTTCCCTACCCAGATGTCAAACCGGGGTTTCCTGCATTTCAGGTGGATTCTTTACCAGCTGAGCTACCAGGGAAGCCCAGAACTTTATTTACTGACCCTGAAAGCTGAATTTCATGTAATTTTCAGGTGTCATCAAACAGCATCTAGATTCCTCTCAGCCATTTAAGAAATGCAAAAACTAACAATTTAAAAAGTGAAAAAATTGTAATCGTGAAAAGAATTAGAAATGTAAAAACCATGCACACTGTAAAAATTTGCTGGCCATGCAAAAACAGGTGGCTGTCAGGAATTCCCCGGAGGTCCAGTGGTTAGGACTCCACACTTTTACTGCCGAGGGCCTGGTTTGATCCTTGGTTGGGGAACTGAGATCCCACAAGCCGTGTGGCTCAGCCAAAAACAAAAACAAAATACGAACAAAACAAAAAACAGGGACTTCCCCGGGTAGTCTAGTGGGTAAGACATCAAGCCCCCAATGCAGAGGACCTGGGTTCGACTCCTGGTTGGGGAATTAGATCCCCCATGCTGCCAAGAAGACCCAGCGCAGCCAAATAAATAATAATAATAAAACAGAAAATCAAATCAAACAAACAAAAACGAAACCAAAACAGGTGCCGACAAGCTTTGCCCGAGGGCCAGTGGTTTGCCAACCCTCCAGGACTACGTTTCCATGAACCAGTTTAACCTTCACATCTACCCAGCAAACCACGTTTTACAAGTGGAGACACAAAGGCTCAGAGCCATGAAGGCGCTCGCTCAGGGTCATGGAGCTGGGATTTGAGCCCCGTTGCCCAGGGGTGGCCAGTGCCACGTGGCGGGAGCCCCCCAAGGGCTGAGCTGACCATGGTGGCCGTCTCTCCAGGTCCGGGGGAGAGTGGAAAGAGCACGTTTATCAAGCAGATGCGAATCATCCACGGGGCAGGCTACTCGGAGGAGGACCGCAAGAACTTCCGGCCCCTAGTCTACCAGAACATCTTCGTATCCATGAGGACCATGATCGAGGCTATGGAACGGCTACAGATCCCCTTCAGCTGGCCCGAGAGCAAGGTGAGCCCCGTGGGGAGGGAGCTCCATAGGGCTTCCAGGTGGAACCGCATCCCCTCAGATCACCTAACTTCTTAAGAACTGCCCCCTCCAAGGTTTCCTGGGATCCTGGTGTGCATGTCAGGCAGCTTAGCACCAGCTGATGGCTCAGTAGGTAAAGAATCTGCCTGCAATGTGGGAGACCCGCGTTCGATCCCTCTGTCAGGAAGATTCCCCCGGAGAAGGGCATGGCAACCCACTCCAGTATTCTTGCCTGGGAAATCCCACAGACAGGGGAGCCTGGTGAGCTACAGTCCATGGGGTCGCAAAGAGCTGGACAGGGCTGAGAGACTAAACAGTTTCACTTTCAGCACCAGCATGTGCCCCCACCTCAAGGGTTCCCCTGTGGACCCCTAGGGCTCAGTCATCCCTCCCTTGGACCTTATGATACCTGGTAGGAGTCCTGAGTGGGCATGTGTTTTGTTCTAGAAGTATTATTATGGTGGACTGGTTCCTGAGCCCTGCCCCACCCTGCTGAGGGCACAGTGCTATGCAGACCATGTGTCACATCACCCTTCTTTTTATATTTCTTTATTTTATTTTATTTTTGGCTGCACCAGACCACATGTGGGATCTTAGTTCCCTGACCAGGGATCAAGCTTGCACCTCCTGCATTGGAAGCAGGGAGTCTTAACCACTGGAGCACCAGGGACGTCTCCACCCTTCTTTTTAAATATTTTATTGTATGAAGAACATTCAACATGAAATTTACTCTCTTAGCAAATTTTAAGTGCACAATACAGTATCAGTAATTGCAGATACAATGTCATAAAGAAAGAATTCTAGAAGGTATTCCCCTTGCCTAAGAGAAACTCTATTCATATCAACCCCCAACCCATCCCCTCAGCCCATTCTATTCCCTGTGTCCTTGCACTTGCTGCTTCCAGATTCTTTGTGTAAGTAGAATCATGCAGGATCTGTCCTGTGACTGGCTTATCTCACTTAACATGATGTCCTCAAGGTTTATCCACATTGTCCCCTGTTGCAGAATTTAGGGCTGCATAGTAGTCTCTGTATCTACATCCTTATTCATTCATCCATTGATGGACATTTAGGTTCTTTCCACATCTTGGCTACTGTAAATAATGCTGCAATGAACCTGAAAGTGCAGATATCTTTTCAAGATCCTGATTTCATACCCAGGAGTGGAAATGCTGGATCATATGGTAGCTCTATTTTTAAAAAACAAATTATTTGCTTATTTATTTTTTTTGGCTACTTCAGGCAGCTTGTGAGATCTTAGTTCCCTGATCAGAAACTGAATCTGGACCCTTGGCAGTAAAAGTGTGGAATACTAACCACTGGGCTGCCAGGGAATTCCTGGTGGCTCTATTTTTAATTTGGGGGGAACCTCCAAACTGTTTTCCACAGTGGCTGTACCAGTTTACATTCCCCCCAGCAGTGTATAGGGGTCCTGACCCCTAAGACCTCAGAGTTGGTTCACTATGAGTCTTCTCTCCTTAGTTTGTAGACGGCTGTCCTCTCTCTGTATCCTGACATGGTCATCCTTCTGTTGTGTTTGTGTCCCAATCTCTTCTGATAAGGGCACTAATCACTCTGGACTAGGGCCACCTTCATGACCTCATGGTAGCTTAATTACCTCTATAAAAAGATAATTCAAACATAAACAAGAGTGCCTGCTTCTGGTGCAAAGAAAAGCGGACAGATGGAGCAGAGGGTGCTGCCCCGTGCAGGGTCACCCGAACTGGCGCTCCTTGCCCGCGCGCCCCTGCTGCCCCTGCAGCCTGCAGACACCTGCGCCAAGGG
The DNA here is from genome assembly GCF_054371585.1 of Giraffa tippelskirchi. Taxonomy (NCBI): domain Eukaryota; kingdom Metazoa; phylum Chordata; class Mammalia; order Artiodactyla; family Giraffidae; genus Giraffa; species Giraffa tippelskirchi. The sequence goes on along the minus strand of NC_137280.1, from coordinate 96,897,399 downwards.
GGCAGAGAAGTCAGGAGGGCAGCCCCGCCCCCCACCCGCCCTGTCCTGCTGCTCTGAGCACCCCCCGACCGTCCCTTCCCAGCACCACGCCAACGTGATCATGAGCCAGGACCCCTACAAGGTGACCAAATTCGAGAAGCGCCACGCCGTGGCCATGCAGTGGCTGTGGGAGGACGCCGGCATCCACGCCTGCTATGAGCGCCGGCGAGAGTTCCACCTGCTTGACTCGGCTGTGTAGTGAGTCTGGGGTCTGCGGGCCGGGTAAGGGACCGGGGTCTGGGGTGGGAGGTGTGCCTGGACACAATCCGAGGAGACCCATTCCCAGGGATCCTAGCAGGCAGAGGGGCCCCAAGGCTGGCCGGCTTCCACTGTGGGGGTGCTGTGGGAGGTCTTGACTCTCGGGGGAGGGTGTTTCTGGGGTGACGTTCTCTGCAGGTGACCCAGTTCCTGGGGTGCACTGCTACCGGGGTGACACAGCTCCTGGGGTGATGCTGCTTCTAGGGTGACAGCTCCTGGAGTGACATAGCTCTTGGGGTGATGTTTCTGCGGTGACACAGCTCCTGGGGTGATGCTGTTTCTGGGATGTTGTAGCTCTTGGGGTGATGTTTCTGGGGTGACACAGCTCCTGGGATGACACCGTTTTTGGAGTGATGGCACCTCAAAGGTGACTATTCTAGGATGACATTGCCCTGGGGTGACACCGTTTCTGGGGTGATGCTGTCCTGCGCTCAACGCTTGGCACCTAGTTCTCAAGGGTATCACTGCTCTTGAGGCAGTGACACACCTGGGGTGACACCCTCCCCAGAGAGACACACTGCCCTGAGGGTGAAGCTGCTTCTCCCTGAGGCTCCTGTGGCCTCAGGTTGTGCTCCTTGGCCACCTGGGACCCACAGAAATGTTGGCCCTTCTCTGGGGTCTCTCCTCCCCCAGCAGGGTCCTCCTGGGGCCCTGGGTTGGGGGAAATCTGAGAAGCAAAGGGAGGTTGCAAGGCCAGCACTCAGGGCTTCCGGCTCCACAGCTACCTGTCGAATCTGGACCGTATCACGGAAGAGGGCTACATACCTACCGCACAAGATGTGCTCCGAAGCCGCATGCCCACCACCGGGATCAACGAGTACTGCTTCTCCGTGCAGAAAACCAACCTGCGGTGAGCACAGAGCTTGGAGGCTCTTGTAGGAGGGGCAAAGGAGCTGCAGCGCTGAGGGCTGAGTAGGAATTGTCTGTCCCAGCCCACAAAGGGCCTGTCAGGCCGGAGGAGGCAAAGCTGGGCATAGACATCTCCATCCCCCCATGAAGTCAGGACTGGGACCTGGAAGGGCCCACACATAGCCCCCAGAGTTCTGGGAGGGGAAGTCTTTCTGGAGGAGGAGGCATTGGTCTTAGGGCATTGAAGAATGATTAGGAGTTCACTAGAGCTATGGGGTGATGGGAAGGAGCAGAGACTGTGCGGTCAGGGCTAGACCAGAGGGATTGATTTGGGGCTGGGGAAGCTCAGAGGGTGATCCCTCTAGTGATCAATGAGGGGTTCAGGCTGGGGGTCAGGAGACCCAGGAGGAGGCAGGAGCCATGGTTCAGGCAGACAGGGTTGGGAAGTGTCTGGCCATGAGGATGGAAATGAGGTAATGGTGCAAGAAATGTTTCTGATGTAGAATGGGTGAGTGTGGGAATTAGAGCAGGCAGTCAAAAATGACTCGCTGTGAGTTTCCCATCAAGGTGATGGTGCAGATGGTAAAAGCCACTGTGATGGTGGTAGAGTGGGAGGTGTTAGAAAAGCCGATGGAGTTATTTGGGGCAGATTGGGTCTGAGGAGTCTGGGCCATCTGGGAGATGGCTGGGCCCAAACAGGCCTGAGCTGGAAGACAGAGAGGTGTGGGGGTCCAGTGCAGCCAAGAATGGTCCATGCAGAGCCATGGCCAGTGTCAAAGACCAAGAAAAGGTCAGAGAGACAAGCAACTTCTGGGATTGGCCTTTAGAGAATCTTCAATGAGCTTAGCAAGATGGTGGCAGAGAGCTGTGTAGGTGTGCCTGAGAGCCTCCAGTGTTCAACCCACTTGTGTTGATCTTGTTTCCTCGAATGGCCCTCCCTCCTGGCTCCATGCTTTTGAAACAAGAAGGTTCATAATTTACTGTTTGCATTTGGGTCTCCTCCACTAGATGGAGAGCCCCTTGAAGTTACAGCTTGAGGCTGATTCTACTGCTTCTCTGATTGATATATTATGTGATATTGACAGAGTGTGTGTGCTCAGTCGCTTCAGTCGTGTCCAGCTCTTTGCGACTCCCTCAACCGTAGCCTGCCAGGCTCCTCTGTCCATGGGATTTTTCTGACAAGAATACAGGAGTGCGTCGCCATGCCCTCCTCTAGGTGATCTTTCCAATCCAGGGATTCAATCCACGTCTCCTTTGTCTCCTGCCTTGCAGGTGTATTCTTGACTATTGAGCCATCGGGAAAGCCATTGCTTCTCTAGTGATAATCAACTGAATGTCAGAGTGGAAGTTTGTAAATACGAGTGTATGGTTGGAAAGATAGAAGAATGGATGGGTGGATGGATAGATGAGTGGATGGGTAGATAAATGGGTGGATAGATGGATGGAAGGATGGATGGATGAAGGGATGAGTGAATGGTTGAGTGGATGAGTGGATTGTTGAGTGGATGAATGGATAGATGGATAGGTAGGTGGCTAGATGGATCAATGGGTGGCTGTATGAATGGATAGATGGATAGATAGATGGATGAATGGTTGGGTGAATATGTGGACAGATGGGTGACTAGATGGGTGGGTGGAAAGATGGATAAACGAGTGGGTGGGTGGACGGACGAACAGGTGGATGGGTGAGTTGGTGAAAGTTTAGGAGTAGAAGTAGTGGTTGGGGGAGTTCAGAGGAAAGACTGGGTGGAGGAGGGGAATTTTCAGAATGGGAAACTTGAGTCCATTCTCAAGGCAAAGGTGAGGGCTCAGAGGAAAGGGAGACTCTGAGCTGGGAGGCTGGAGAGTAAGCAAACCCCACAGCTGTCTCAGCCTCTGGAGCCCCACTCTAAGTTGCTGCCTCCCCCATCTGACTCTGGACACAGGATCTGAGGGAATCTGGGGATCACCAGAAAGGCCGGTTTTGGGACTCAGGAGCCTCAGGCACCAGCCTGGATTTTCCTCCCGTACATTGGGGCAAGTCTCTTCTTGCTCTGAGGCTTCTGGCATTTCCTGCCTGCTGCCTGAGTAATGGTCGCATCCCTGGGGAAATGACGCAGGGTTTGTTATCAGCAACCCACATTTCTTAGAAGAGACAACAGGAAGGCGGGATGGCTCAGGTCTTTGTTGTGGTGTGTCTGGGGGTGGAGGCGAACACTCGTCCTGGGACGCAAACAGAAGGGATGGCTCTTGCCCATCTGTGTGGCTGCTGGACGCTCCCATGGTCACCCAGAACACAGCCAATGGAAAACTGAGTTCTGGAGACATTTTGCAACTTCCCCTGGGTCATCAGTCAAAACAGGGCAGGCTGAGGATGTGTCCAACCAGCTGTCCTCTAGTGTGGGGTGGAAGGCAGCCCAGTGCAACAGAAGTTCGGGATAGTCTCCTCTCCTCTCTGTACTTCAGTGTTCTCATCTGTAAAATGGGTATAATAGTGATGCCTACCCCATGGGGTGAAAGGCAGTCACACACAGGTGGCTAGCATCTATTCTTGCTGCTATTAATGTTGATTGTGGCATGTCCCGGCCATGACTGGGGTCTGGGGTGCCATGTCTCAGGGTCCCTGATTGGGTCTGAGCTCTGACAGGAGGTGGTTTTCCCGCAGGATCGTGGACGTCGGGGGCCAGAAGTCAGAACGCAAGAAGTGGATCCACTGCTTCGAGAACGTGATTGCCCTCATCTACCTGGCCTCACTGAGTGAATACGACCAGTGTTTGGAGGAAAACAACCAAGAGGTGAGGTGCCACTTGGGGTGTGGGGGTCCCGTCTCCCCTACTCTTCTTACTCACTCCTTGGCCCAGGGACCCTCAACTGAGCAGGAAGCCCTACTGCCACTCTTGAGGGAGTCTTTGTGTGTCTGGCGTGGCTTTGAGCTTCACCGTCCACTCTTTTGTGGCCAGACCAGTGAACGCCAACACACAGATCCATAAGTATTTGTGAGACAAGGACCCTGGGGACACACACACACACACACACACACACACACACACACACAGAGTTAGATACTCAAGCTTCAAGGCACACCACCCTGTTCCCACACCCTGAAGCACAGTGTGTGCTGTCCTGGGAGTATGGGTCATGCTGTGGGAATGGGGCTCTGTCCTGTTTTTTTTCAGGATTCTTCTTTTCATGAATTCTTCTCCTAATTCAGCTTCCCTGGTGGCTCAGCGGTAAAGAATCCACCTGCAATGGGAGAGATGCAGGAGATGCGGGTTGAATTCCTGGTTCGGGAAGATCCCCTGGAGGAGGAAATGGCAACCCACTCCAGTATCCTTGCCTGGGAGATCCCATGGACAGAAGAGCCTGGCGGGCTACAGTCCATGGGGTCACAAAGAGTCAGACACGACCAAAGCGGCTGAGCACGGTGAAGGTTGGGCACATTATTGTCTCTGACATGTGCACTCTTCAGGGTTAAAGTTTCACATAGACAGTTTCAGGATCCAAGGGTCAGGTGTTACAGTTTGTACTTTCGGGCTGGGTCAGATAGAATCAAACTGAGTCAGATAGAATCAATTTGAGGTCATTCTGACACAGATCTAGCTTGAATCCAGCCACACACGATGTCCCACTTTGCTTGGGCTGCTGTGATGAAGTCCCACAAACTGGGAGGTAGGGCTGGTTGTGGGGAGTGGGTGGTGGAGCTGAAACAACAGAAATTTATTGTTTCATGGTCCTGGAGGCCAGAAATCCGAGGTCAAGGTGTCAGTGGGGCTGTTTCCTTCCTATGAAAGAGAATCTGTTTCGGGCTCCCCCAACTTCTGGTCTGCTGACAATCTTTGGGGTCCCTTGACTGGAGAAGACACCACCCCATTTCTGCCTCCATCTTCACATGGCCATCTCCCTCTGTCCTATTTTAAAAAATAATTTTAAAACATTTTTGGCCATGCTGTGTGGCATGTGAGATCTTAGTTCCCCAACCAGGGATGGAACCCTTGCCCCCTGCATTGTAAACACAGAGTCTTAACCACTGGGCCACCAAGGAAGTCCTTTAATTTCCCCTTTTTATAAGGACATTGGAGTCAGAGCCCACCCTATGCCAGTGTGACCGATTCTTAACTAATAACATCTTCAAAGACCCTATTTCCGAATCAGGTCTCATTCTGAAGTTCCAGGTGGACATGAATTTGGGGGTGGGGTACACTAGCCCAACCAGTACAGGCACAAAACAATCTTGGGCATACACAAGCAGCCGGCCCCATTGCCCTGAGTCCCAGCCCAGCGGGAACTGGGGAACCTCAAGCTGCTGGATGGTGGGCTGCCAGCCCCATCTCCTCCTGCGGGGAGGGCTCCTGTTCAGGCCGAGCATCCATCTGGATCCATGACCAGCCTGTGCCTCCCAACCCAGAACCGAATGAAGGAGAGTCTGGCCTTGTTTGGGACCATCCTGGAACTGCCCTGGTTCAAAAGCACTTCCGTCATCCTCTTCCTCAACAAAACCGACATCCTGGAGGAGAAGATCCCCACCTCCCACCTGGCTACCTACTTCCCCAGTTTCCGGGGTGAGTGGTTCTAGAACTTTCTATACCCTTCACTTCCCAAAAGCAGCTCCCAAGAGAGACGCTGGTTCAGGCCACACCTCAGCCTGGAGTCACTGGGGTTCCAAGTGCAGTTAGACAGACCTGAGTTCCATACCCATCTCTGATCTCTGCCGGAGATCTCTCAGTCTCAGCTTCCCCCTCTGTCGAATGGGGAAAAGGTAACAGAAGCCTTAATACTGGGTGCTGAAAACGGCAGAAATTTCTCCCTCATAGTTTAGGAGGCCAGAAGTATGAAGTCAAGATGCCAGCAGTGTTGGTTCCTTCTAGAGACTCTGGGGAGAGTCTGTCCCAGGCCTCCCTCCTAATTTCTGACGGTCACCTGTAATCCTTAGCATTCCTTGACTTGTAGTTGCATGTCTCCAATCTCTACCTCTGTTACCACATGACTCTCTTTCTGTCTCTGGTTGTCTCTTCTTTCTTTCTTCGTTTTTGGCTGTGCTGGGTCTTTGTTGCTGCATGTGGGCTTTCTCTAGTCGTGGGGAGTGGGGGCTATTCTTCGTTGTGGTGCACAGGCTTCTTATTGTGGTGGCTCCTCTTGTTGTGGAGCACAGGCTATAGGTGCATGGGCTTCAGTAGTTGTGGCTTATGGGCCCTAGAGCTCAGGCTTAGATGCCCTGCGGCACGTGGAATCTTCCCAGATCAGAGATCGAACCCATGTCCCCCTGCACTGGCAGGTGGATTCTTATCCACTGTGTCACCAAGGAAGTCCCCTTTTCTTCTCTTACAAGGACACCAGTCATTGGGTTTAGGACCTGACCTAACCTAGTGTGATCTCATTTCAGCTTAACCAATTACACGTGCAAAACCCGCTATTTGTAAATAAGGTCATATTCTGAGATTCTGAGTGGACATGGATTTGGTGTATTCACCAAATTGTGAGTTTTGTGTATTCATCCTAATACACAATCAACCACAGTAACTGAAACCCTTAGCATGAGCTTGGTGTGTAAATTTTGATGATGTCACCACAGGTGTGACCGCTGGCCTGTCAGAGCCCGTGTGGCCAGTCTCACCCAATCTTACCCACAAGACTTGAGGTCTGAGTGATAGATGTCAGCTTGTTCCAGGAAGGTGGCCTGGACACCTCACTCTCTTCCCAGAGCATCCCCTGGGCAGTTCTGGAAGTGGGACCATGGCTTGGAGAGTTTGGAAACAGGGATAAAGTAGATAGTTTTGAGGATAGTTTGTTTTCCTTCATGTCGCAGGGAACCCCCATAACTCATCCTTTTCTCCCAGCCACTGAGGCTGGAGCACCCTTTGCTAACTTCTGACTCACGGTCTTTTCTCCTCTCTACTAAATAATATTCATGACAATAATAATAAGCCAATAACAGCTAATACATCTAACACTGATGGAAGCACCCTCGTGTACTGACTTGTTAAAAATGCTCATTAAAAAATCCCTGTTCAGTAGCACTCATGTTTCTCACCACTATAGAGATGGGGAAACTGAAGCACAGAGAGGTATAGTCATTTGCCAAAAGTCACACAGCTAGTGACTGGCAGAGGCAGGATTCCCACTCAAGTTTCCTGGATCCAAAGCTGGCAGATCGTAACCACTATGGGAACCTGCCTTTCTGACAGAATGATGATAGTACAGACTCCTGAAAGCTTCTCTGATTGAACACAGAGCCCTGGACATGATTGTGTTGAGTCCTCACAACACTTCAGGGAAGCCTAGGACTGTTATGATCCCTGTTTTAAACAAATGAGGAAACAGACTCTCAGAGGTTAGATAGATTAACAGATAAGGTAACCCAATTTGTAAGTAGTGGAGGTGGGTCTTGGGGGGTTCCAGAAGCCCTTGACTCACTATATATATATATCTCTCTCATATATGTGGGTTTGCGTGTGTGTATGTATATATGTATACATATGTATGCATGTATACATATGTATGTATATATGTATACACACATGCACACACATACATATATGAATGAGAGATGGGGGCGTGGAAATCCCATGTGTGCCTCACCAGGGGAGCCATCCCTCCCCTTCTCTTTCATCTCCCCAGGATGTCTTTCTCTGGACCTCCAGGCTCCAAGCCCAGCCAAGAGAGGGTCTTGTAACACGGTTCTGTGCAGTCTCAGAGACCAGCCTCATTGGTCCATTCCAGGCCATGTGACTCACATGAGCCTACCCCTGAGGCTCCTACTGGCTGGGCCTCAGTCATGTGAATGACTAGAAACACAAAAGATGGTGGCGGCTGGCAGGCACCCTGCCGGATGGTTCCTGCAGCCCCGATTTGTCCAGAGTCTACCTTGGTCCCAGGAGGGAGGGGCTCTCACTTGCCACACAAGCCGCATGCTCTGACTGCCCACCTCTATCCCCAGGCCCCAAACAGGACGCGGAGGCAGCCAAGAAGTTCATTCTGGACATGTACACCCGCATGTACGCCGGCTGCGTGGACGGTGCCGACGGGGGAAGGAAGGGCCCGCGCTCCCGCCGCCTCTTCAGCCACTACACGTGCGCCACGGACACACAGAACATCCGCAAGGTTTTCAAGGACGTACGGGACTCGGTCCTGGCCCGCTACCTGGACGAGATCAACCTGCTCTGACCCAGGCCCGCCGCTCCGAACTCGGACCCACGAGGGGCCGGTGGAACCTGCGAGCGGTGGGCGGGGGGCGGGCCGGCGCTTAGCTAGCCCAGATGCCCCATGTCGCTCCAGCTCCAGACCCAGGTGGAGGAAGGACCACGAGTGAGCCAGCGTGGAAGGCCGGTCGCTACCCTCTTCCTTCTCCGCCCCTCGTCAGGACAGCCTCAGGATCTCCCTTCCCTCGACTCAGTTTACTTCCTCGGAGAAAAAACACAATAGCCGTTTAGGAGGCCAAGGTGCAGGAAAGGGTAAAAAGATCAAGGGATCCAGGACTTGGGTGGGTGGGGCTCTCTCAGGACCCCCACCTATAGGTATGTCCTCTCCTAGGCAGAGACCCTTTGGGGCTTCTGTGCCAGCCCCGGGATGGAGGAAGTGGTCCTTCATGCCGGGGACGCGGGATCTGGCGCCCCCTAGCGGACAGGAGCCGACATCCTAGCCTGAGGTCTGGGGAGCTCAGGGACTTCCGTTTTCATAGGAGAAAGAGACGCCCTTTCAGAGCCTCTTGGCTCAAAGTGTGTCTTGCCCGGGTTTGCAGATGAAGGAAACCGGGATCTACAGGCATCCGCCTTCCTTCCCAGGCTGGAGGCCGGGAGCACTGCATTTTACAACCCTCTGTATTTATTCCCTCACCTCCTGCATGGCTCCTTGCAGGGTGGACATTAAAGAAATGACATTCTGGAGACCTTTGGTTTCTTAGGGGCGTCCTGTGTAACACCCCACCCCCCAGCCCTAGCCCCCGCTGTCCTGTCGCAAGTCTCCTGTCCCGGACAGGGTAACAACATGGCAAAGGAAGGAAAAAGTTTTACTTGTCCATCTGCTGTGCAGGTTACAGAACACAGAGCTGTGCGGGACTGTGTGCACTTTAAGCCAGAAGTGGAGTCCAGCCTCTGTCTCTGAACATGGGGTCGTATTAGCTGGCCCTTTGTTGTTACTCAGCCAAAATTCCAGCAGCAGCCACCAACCATCTCTGATGGAGACAATGATGACTCTACTCACCATATCCTGGTCTCAGGGCAGCCCCATGTGGCACAAATCCCATCGCCCCCATTTTACAGATGAGGAAACTGAAGCACATAATTTTACTAAGGCCACACACCTGACGATGGCTGAGCCAAGACTCTATTATTCATTCAGCAGTTTTTTGGTTTCTTTTAAAAAATTTTTTCCTGCATCGTGCAGTGTGGGTGATCTTAGGTCCCCAACCAGGGATTGAACCCGTGCCCCCTGCAGTGGATGCCCGAAATCTTAACCAATGGACCACCAGGGAAGTCTGTTGTTTTTTAATTTTTTAAAAATTAACTTTTTTAGAATAGTCTTAGGTTTATGGAAAAATTGTGAATACAGAGTTGCCTTATAAAACCACATCTGATTTCCCATATTATTTATACATTAATATGGTATGGTGGCTCAGATGGTAAAGAATCTACCTGCAATGCTGCAGCTGCTGCTGCTGCTAAGTCACTTCAGTCGTGTCTGACTCTGTGCGACCCCATAGATGGCAGCCCACCAGGCTCTGCCGTCCCTGAGATTCTCCAGGCAAGAACACTGGAGTGGGTTGCCATTTCCTTCTCTGGCAATGCCGCAGACAAGTGTTCAATCTCCTGGTCAGGAAGATCCCCTGGAGAAGAGAATGGCAACCCACTCCAGTATTCTTACCTGGAGAATCCCATGGACAGAGGAGCCTAGCAGGCTACAGTCCATGGGGTCACATGAGTGATTAACACATACAAATGTTGAAATATTAACTGAAGTCTACTCTATATTCAGATTTCCTGTTTCCCCCTAATGCCCTTTTCTGTCCTGGGACACCACCCAGGATCCCTCATGACATTTTGTCATCACATCTCTTCAGGGTCCTCTGCACTAGGATGGTTTCTCAGGCTCTCCTTGTCCTTGATGACCTTGACCATTTTGAAGAGTGTTGGTCAGCTCTGTGGCTTGTCCAGGGCTCCAGTAATGAAGTACCCCAGACAGAGGGACTTAAAACCACAGAAATGTAATCTCTCAGAGTTCTGAAGGCAGCGCCTGAGACTAAAGTGTCAGCATGGCTGAGCTCCCTCCAGAGGCTCCAGGGGAAGGTCCTTCCTGTCTCTTGCTGCTTCTGGTGGTTCTGTGTGTCCCTGGCTTGTGACGGCATCCCTCCAGTCTCTGCCTCTGTCCTCACATGGCCGTTTCCTCTTGTGTGTGTCTGTGTCCAGTTTTGCTCTTCGTACAGAGACACCTGGAGAAGGAAATGGCAACCCACTCCAGTATTCTTGCCTGGAGAATTCCATGGACAGAGGAGCCTGGTGGGCTACAGTCCATGGGGTCACAAAGAGTCAGACACAACTGAGCGACTGAACAACAACAGAGACACCAGTCATACTGAATTAGATGAACTTGACCTCATTCTAACTTGATTGTATCTGCAATGATCCTATTTCCAAAGAAGGTCATATTCCCAGATACCATACCTGGGTTAGGACCTCAGCCGTCTCCTAGCAGGTGTTTTGTCAAACATCCTTTAGTTGTTTGGTCTAATGTTATTTCTTGTGATTAGACTGAGGTTTAATTTTTTGATCAGGAGAGCAGAGAGGTGAAGAAAATTTTGTCCCATTATAGCAAGACTGCAGGCATGTATGCTAAGTCACTTCTGTTGTGTCTGACTCTTTGTGACCGCAGGCTTCTCTGTCCATGGGATTTTCCAGGCAAGAATACTGGAGTGGGTTGCCATGCCCTCCTCCAGGGGATCTTCCTGACCCAGGGATGAAACCGTCATGTCCTGCATCTCCTGCATTGCAGGCGAATTCTTTACTGTCTGAGTCACCAGAGAAATCTGCCTCTTGGTTACTTTCATTTTCCCTGATATAGTACCATTTCATTCACATCTTTCTAGAATATAAAGACTTTTCTAGGGACTCTGAGCTTCCAATGCAGAGGGCTTGGGTTCCACCCCCTGCAGGGGGAAGTAAGTTCGCACATGTTTCTTACAGCACTGCCAAAAACAAGCAAAAAGACAATACCAATAAAGCTTAAAAGCACATCAAAATTGTAAAAAACAAAAGACAAAACTCACTCCTAAAAAGAATAAGTATAATGCAACATGAACACATCTAAAAAAGTTAGCAGTGATCCCCGTGTGTTTAATATCCAGCAGGTACTCACATTTCCCCATGTGTCTTGTAAATGTCTTTTCTAAAGCTTTTTTTTTTTTTGGCTGCACTGTATGGCTTGTGGGATCTTAGTTTCCCCACCAGGGATTGAACGAGGGCCCTTGGTCATGAAAGCTCGGAGTTCTAACCACTGGACCACCAAGGGATTCCCTAAAGCTTTTCATTTTGTAATCATTTTAGATTTACCGAAAAGTTGCAGCAATAGTGCAGAGTTCCAGAACACCCTTCACCCAGCTTCCTCTGATGTGAACCTCTTAGGTAACATGCTACGAACCAGGTTATAGAAGCCGGGGAATTCACATCAACCATCCTGCTATTACCTAACCTCTAGACTTGCTAGAACTTGGCCAGTTTTTCCCTCTTCTGCCTTCTGTCTGGGCCAGGATTCCTCACTGCACCTCCTGATCTTTGTCTCTTTCCTGGCTGATGGTTCCTCAGCTTTTGTCATGGCCTGTTTAAAGAATTCTGCCTGGTTATTTTGTAGAACAGTCCCACAATTTGAGTTTGTCTGAGGTTTGCTGACAATGTGATTAACACCATGCATTTTGGGCAAGAGTCCTGCAGGGTCCCTCTCGGGTGGGTCCCTGGTGGGAAAATGCCTCACCACAGATGATGAAACGCTACCTGTGTGTTTTTTCACAGTTGGTTCATTTGAGTCATGACCCAAACAAAGCCCCCATGTGGCATTTGGTTGCTGTTCAGTTCAGTCGCTCAGTCGTGTCCAACTCATTGGGACCCCATGGACTGTAGCCTGCCAGGCTCCTCTGTCCTTGGAATTTTCTAGGCAAGAACACTGGAGTGGGTTGCCATTTCCTTCTTCAGGGGATCTTCTCGACTCAGGGATCGAGCCCATGTCTCTTGCATCTCCTGCACTGGCAGGTGGATTCTTTACCACTGCACACCTGGGAAGCCCTTTTCTATCTCTTAAGAAGCTTTCCACCTATAACTATCACCCAACCTTTTTTTTTTTTTGCCATTTATTTGTTGAATAAATGAGATCATTTGTCTGGTAGAGTTTCCCAGCTTCCTAACTGGTGGATTGCTTTCCAGGTGTGTATCAATGGGCTCCTCTGTGCCCTGTAATCCCTGTGAACGATCTGCCTAGATACATGGACAGGCTTTCTAGGTGGTGTGAGCTCCAGCAGATGACACATAACATCTAGGTGGTTCTCTGTCTGTGTATCTGTGTGTCTCTCTCCATGAGACATGTAACAACACAACAGCCAGTTGGTTCTGTGTGTGTGTGTATATCTCTCTCTCTTCTCTTTAAAATTTTTTTAAATTTTATTTTATTTTGGCTGCACCTCAAAGCATATGGGATCTTAGCTCTCCAACCCAGGAGCGAACTCACGCCCCTGGCCTTGGAAGGCAGTGTCTTAACCACTGGTCCACCAGGGAAGTCCCTCTTCTCGTTAAAATTGACTAGTGGGTTCAGGGGGCATCAGTCTGACTCATACATTGTGAATTTCCCAATGAGAAATTTCTCTCTCCTAATAATTTTAGTGGCCACTGATGATCATCACTTACATACATCATTCGGGGTTGCAAAAATGGTGACTTCGAATACTTGGATTTCTTCTGCATTTACTGCCTGGAATTTTTCTATTCAACAACCCAGCTCACCCAAAAGAACTGAAAGCAGGGTCTTGAAGAGATATTTGTTCACCCATGTTCACAGGAGCATTATTTCTAACAGCCAAGAGGAGGAAGCAATCCAAATGACTATTGAGAGATGGATAGTTAAACAAATATGGTCCATCCATACAATGAAATGTGATTCAGCCTCAACAAGGAAGGAGATCCTGACACACACTACAACCTGCATGAACCTTGGGGATCTTATACGCAGTGAAGTAATCCAGACACAGAAGGACACACGCTGATTCCACTCATGGGAGGTCCCTAGAGGAGTCAGATCCACAGAGACAGGAAGTAGATGGTGGGGCCAGAAACGGGGAGGGGGAATCAATGTTTCATGGAGACAGAGTTTCCATTTGGGAAGATGAGAAAGCTCTGGAGATGATGGTGGTGGTGGCTGCAAGACAATGTGAATGTGCTTAAAGCCACTTTGTGCACTTAAAAATGGTTAAAGTGATAATTAATGCCACATGTGTTTTACCACAATTTAAAAAAATTTAATGTAGTATGATCAAAATATCTTTCCCCTATCAAGTAATTGGTTACCCAGAAATAAAAGCTATGCAGGAAAGAAAAGATTAATGCCTGATTCTTGATTTTCTTTAGCAGTTTTCATAATAATGAGTTAGTTCCTTAATAGCCAAAAAGGTCACCAAAGGGTTTTATTTTCTCCTTCATGTCACTATGAACTCATGGATGTAACATTAGATGTGTTTCTATACACTGTACATCTTATTCTTCCCTTTGTTGTTCAGCTGCTCAGTCATGTCTAACTCTTTGCGACCCCATGGACTGCAGCACACCAGGCTTCCCTGTCCTTCACTATCTCCTAGAGCTTGCTCAAACTCATGTTCATTGAGTTAGTGATGCCATCGAACCATCTCACCCTCTGTCGCCCCCTTCTCCTCCTGCCCTCAATCTTTCCCAGTATCAGGGTCTTTTCCAATGAGTCGGCTCCTTGCATCAGGTGGCTAAAGGATTGTAGCTTTAGCTTCAGCATCAGTCCTTCCAAAGAATACTCAGGGTTGATTTCCCTTAGGATTAACTGGTTTGATTTCCTTGCTGTCCAAGATGCTCGAGAGTCTTCTCAAGCACCACAGTTCTAAAGCATCAATTCTTCAGTGCTCATCCTTCTTTATGGTCCAGCTCTCACATCCATACATGACTACCGGAAAATCTATAGCTTTGACAATATGGGCATTTTTCTGCAAGGTGATGTCTATGCTATTTTCCTTCTCTGGCCAATGGAAGCCTCTTCAATTTAGCCCCTAAGTCCTTGTGATGTGACGCAGTCGTCTTAAGAGCTCATAGTTCTGGCATAGTGATACGCTTTCTGATCATCTCATACTTCACAGCCCCAGCCTTGGATCCAGTTGTTTCCCCAAGGAGCCCTGTTTCCTTTTTTTTGTTGTTGTTAATTAACGTATTAATTTTGTTCATTTGGCTACACTGGGTCTTAGTTAGTTGCAGCACGTGGGATCCAGTTCCCTGACCAAGGATTGAGCCTGGGCTCCCTGAGATAAGCATAGAGTCTTATCCACTGGACCACCAGGGAAGCTCCCCTGCTTCCTCCTGATATTTAGAGACCATCACTTGACCACAAAGTTAGGAAATCCACATTTTCTTCACTTATCTTTTGACTTTGAAAATATTTCAGGCCTATAGAAGTTGCAAGATGATGATAATGAACCCCCATAAAGGCTTCCCCTAGGTCAGCAGGGCTCACTACCTGCTGTAAGCCTGCTGTGTAAATAAAGTTTTATTGGCACATGACCACACCCATTCATTTACACATCGTCGGGGGCAGTTTTCTCCCGGGGGCAGTTTTCTCCATGACAGCAGAGTCACTGTGACAGAGACTATCTGGCCCTCAACACCAAAGATAGTTACTGTTTGGCTCTTTGCAGAAAAAGTCTGCCCACCCCTGAGCTAGAGCTTCCCACAGTTAACCTTTTGCTTTACATTTCTCTATAATCATAATCTAAAAGTATACAATCTATTCCCTAAAGAATATGCACATGTTCTTTTTCTTAATCTTTTCTAAATAATTTGACAGTAAGCTGGTGACACCATGCACTTTGACTCAAAAACAAAACAAAAACCCATGTATTTCCTGCAAACAAAAAACACCTCTTGTTAAGTAACCAGGATGGTCAAATTCAGGAAACCTAGCACTGAGACAATAATAGTATCTAATATACAGCCCATATGAAAGTGTCACAAGTTGTTTTAATATTGTCTTATATAGCAACGCTCCCCTCCCCACCCCTCACTCTCCACCGGTGGTGTATTCAGTCAGGGATCACTTACTGCACATAATTTCATGTATCTGTGATCTCCTTTCTTCTGAGTCAGCTTCAGGCTTTTTGTTGTTGCTGTTGTTGTCTCTTAATACCTTTCAGGCCTCCCAGGTAGCTCAGTGGTAAAGATTCTACCTGCAGTGCAGGAGATGCAGGAGATGTGAGTTTGATTCCTAGGTGGGGAAAATCCCTTGGAGGAGGAAATGGCAACCCACTCCAGTATTCTTGCGTGAGAAATCCCAGGGAGAGAGGAGCCTGGTGGGCTATGATCCATGGGGTTGCAAAAGAGTCGGACAGGACTGAAGTGACTTAGCACGCGCGCGTGCGTATACACACACACACACGTACACACACTTAATGGCTGTTACGACCTTGTCCCTCAGTGTGGCTTTGTCTGACGGCTCCCACAATCAAATGCAGGTGGTCTCAGTTTGGCAGGAATATCCCAGAAGCAATGTGTCCTCCTCGGTGCCTCATCTCAGGAGGCCCACAAAGCCCATTTGGTCTTCATTCCCAACATGTTTAACTGGATGGCTTGGTTAAGAAGCTATTCACTAGGGTTCTAAGTAAGGCATTCGTAATTGCTAAGTCATCTGTAGGAACATACTTTGAGATCACTTCTCCCCTTCAAACTTCCACCCAATCATTTTAACATCCACAGATAAATTTATTTTTTACTGTGCTGGGTCTTTGTTGCTGAGCACAGGCTTTCTCTAGTTGTGGCGAGCGGGGGCTACTCTCTACTTGCAGTGCCTGGGCTTCTCATTGCAGTGACTTTTCTTATTGTGGAGCACAGGATCTAGGGCACTTGGGCTTCAATAGCTGTGGCTCCCTGGCTCTAGAGCCCAAATTCAATAGTAGTGGTGCACGGGCTTAGTTGCTCCTCAGCATATGGGATCCTCCAGGACCAGGGATCAAACTGGTGTCTCCTGGACTAGCAGGCAGATTCTTTACCACTGAGCCACCAGGGAAGCCCTCCACTGGTGAATCTTGTTTGGGTCCATTATTGCTGGGATAATTATCAAATGGTGATTTTTTTCTAACTCTTTTTGAGTGAATGCCTGGGAGTGGAATTGCTGGATCATACAGAAAGATCATTCATTTTTTTCTAATTTTTAAAAAATATTTATTTACTTGGCTGCACCGGGTCTTAGTTGTGGCATGTGGGATCTAGTTCCCTGACCAAGGATCAAACCCGGGCCCTCTGCATTGGGAGATGGGGTCCTAGCTACTAGACCACCAGGGAAGTCCCTTCAAAATTGTTTTTTATTGTGGTAAAATAAACATAACATAAATGAACCATGTTGAGAATCCATTTCAGAGATAGGACTGAATGAATATACTCGTAATGTTTGCAAATGTCACCATCACATTCTATATGCAGAACTCTTTCTTTTCACCTTATAAAATTGAAACTCTCTTCTCATTAAACACTAAATATGAATTCTCCCTCCCCTGCCCCTACATCCACCATCCTATTTTCTGTCTATATGATTTTAAGACCATTCATCGATGCTTTCCAACTGTGATGCTGGAGAAGACTCTTGAATGTCCCTTGGACTGCACAGAGGACAAACCAGTCAATCCGAAAGGAAATCAACCCTGAATATTCTTTGGAAGGACTGATGCTGAAACTGAAGCTCCAATACTTTGGCCACCTGATGCAAAGAGCTGACTCATTGTAAAAGACCCCAATGCTGGCAAAGATTGAAGGCAGGAGGAGAAGGGGGCAACAGAGGATGAGATAGATAGCATCACTGACTCCATTGACATGAATTTGAGCAAATTCTGGGAGATAGTGAAGGACAGGGAAGATTGGCATGCTTCAGTTCATGGTGACACGATTTAGTGACTGAACAACAATTGCTCACAATCAGATTATCCCAGATTTGTCCAGCCTGTATCTTTCTGATGGGTCCCATCCTTCTGGGAGCCCTTCCTTACTCTTTGATGCACCAAGACATTCCAGCCTCACCTTGTATACTTCCTGGATTCTGCCATTTCTCCCAAGAGTCCTGCATTCCCCTCCCTGCCTTTCTGAGGGGAAGATATTTAGAAGCCAAGATCTAGGTGCTAGGTGCACTCATTCCTATTGGGTTGTCTCAGTGGACAGAGTTAGCAAGTAGATTTTTGTTTAACTATCAAGTCCACACAGATACTTTAATCTCATTCTGTTCCCATGGGATTCTTCCATTTCATCTTTGCATCTTCCTTCTTCCCCAGGAAAGACCTGATTCTTAATAATATCAACACACTTGCTAGTTCGCTCAGTCCCATAATACACATGAGAGTTTCAGAATCACTATACCTATGCAACTCCGGAACACACATATGTACTGAACCAAGTTTAAAATATTTTTTGCAGTTCCTTTTGTCTTTAGAATCAGTACCGTGTCCACAAGTTGCAAGCTGCTGCAGCTGCTAAGTCACTTCAGTCGTGTCCGAGTTGCATAAGTTGGTTCTTTTCTATTTCTGGTGGTTATGTTTTTCATTTGAAATATCATTTGATTTATTTGTTTTCTACTTATATCCCATCTTTTTTTTTTTCTTTTTTGGCTGCATTGCATGCATGTGGGATCTTTGTTCTCTAACAAGGGATCAAACCCATGCTCCCTGCAGTGGAAGTGTAGAGTCTTAACCACTGGGCCACCAGGGATGTCTCTATATTCCATCTTAAAGCTTTTGTCCTCCATTGTTGTTGATTTAAATTTTTGTTGAATATAGAAAGCAATAACAGTTTAAAAATTATACAAAAAGGAAAATACAAAAGATGTTATCCCCTTTTTCTTAAATTTCAACCCCAGCCACCCTTATAGGTAACCAATTTGATTGCTCCTTGCTTTACCTTTCATTTTGCAAAAACAAGCAGATATGTGGATATTTTATTCCCTCTTCTTTATTATACAAAAGGTAACATACTACCTATACTCTAGTACTTCCCCCTCCACTTAACAATATGTCCTGGAAATCACCCCATTCCATCACAGAAATGGACCTTATTCTTTTTCATGACTGTGTAATACTCCACTCTGAAGTGCAGTGTAATACATAAGTCTCTCTCCTGTATACAGACATGTGGGTTGCTTCCAATATTTTGCATTTACAAATGACAATTAATAACCTTCTGCATACTCACTTGGGTATTGTTAGAGTAGTGTCTTCAGGATGAATTTCTGAAGGGGGACTGCTCTTCTGTAACATAAGGATAATCATAAGGTTAAATAAGTTATAATGCACATATGGCTTTTCACCTAAGCAGCAGGTAATTCATGGCATAAGGTCACCACAGTTGGACAGCTTGGCCTCAATTTAGTCAAACCCTGCTCTCTCATAACATTTCAGTCTAGTTCTCAATTTGCTCTTCTAGGCTGGGTCAGGGGCTCACCTGGGAATGGGGTTTAGTTGGGGTTGGGGTTCAATAGGATCGGGGCTTAGCTTGCAATCAGGGCTCAGTTCAGGGTCAAGTCTCAGCAAGGGTCAGGGGTCAGGGTTGGAGTCAGCCTATGGTTGTTGGCTCAGCCAAGATCAGGATTCAGCCTGGGGTCAAGGTTCAGTCCAGGGTCCAGGCTCAGACTATGCTTGTGTCTCTCTCTGAGTGTGCCTGGGTCGGGGGTCGCTTGTGAGGCTGGGACTGGGGCTCGGTGGTCCCACTGCACAGGGTAGTACCTGAGCAAAGACTTCACTTCTTGTGCCCTCCTCGCTCTCCCCATCTGCCTGCATAGCCCCTCCTCCCCCACCTTCCCACCTCAGATCTGTTCCTGCTTGGTCACCTCCAGAGATTATATGTGGCTGCCTCTCAGTGCAGCCCCCCTCCCTTCCCTGTAACTGTCCTGCTCCAGAGCTGAACAGTGAACTCAGGGGAGGGCTGCAGGGCGGGGCCACAAGCCCTGGGCTGCCCTCAGGCCCCACGTCCTGCCCATCCTCCACTCAGGGGGCTATGGGAGCCCCTCAGATAACTGTGCCACTCCCCTCAGACACTAGCCAGGGCTGTGCCTCCCCCCTCAGGCTCCCCCGGCATCACTCCACACATCACCCCCCACTTCCTCTCCCCAACTTGGTCCCCACACACCTTGGCCCTCAACCTTCTCAGGTTGAGTCAGTCTGAGGGAGGTCGAGCAGTTCAGGTGTGAGCTCCCCACGTCTGTGAGCCCCTCCTCCCTCCAGAAGTGAGGTGCTGCCCTGGGTGGGGGTCCCCTGTGGCTTTGCTGCTAGCGAGGTCAGCTCAGGGGCAGGAAAACAACAGAAAACCCGGATAAGGAGGGTCCCCCCCATCCAGACACGGGTGGGTGTGTGGGTGCGTGGGGTTCACCTCCCCACTGTGTGTTCTTCAGCAGGGTTCCCCAGGGACTGCCCCTCTCCAGGCCTCAGTTTCCCCTCTGAGAACTGTTCGGTCCTGGCCCTGTTGTGAGGATAAAATGGGGGTACAACTGCACCATCGATGAGGGAGTGGGCAGTGCTTCTGTGCATGCAGCCACTCGGCACAGACTTATTAAGCACCTACTGTGTGCCAGGAGGGCCTGGAGAGGTTGAGGAGCAGGTGATGGAACAGTGGGTCCAGCCTGCAAGGAGTTGGTGGGGGCAGGAGAGTCGTCCAGCCTGGGTGCCACAAAGGAACCCGTTACCAACCCTCTAGAGGGAGTGAGGGGGTGGGGGCGGGGACCCCACCCTCAGTGGGCTTTCGAGGACCGGAAGGGGGAGGCAGGAGGTGACCGCAGCGCCCTGCCCTTTGGGAGTAAGGATGGGAGCCGACCGTTGGATGCCCCTCCCGTCTCAGCCTCACCCCAACCCCGGGGGGTACCTTGAACATAACAGGAAATTTCAAATAACAGGAAACCAAGACCGGGCAAGGCTAAGCGGCTCCACCCTGCCTGGGGCGAACGGAACCACCTCACCCCGGGGCCTCAGTCTGCCCTCGGGGAGGGGGACTGCAATGAACGCCACGGGGACCCCGACGGGGGACCATGAGTCCTGCCAGCTGCTGGCGGCCGGCGGGCACAGCCGGCTCATCGTCCTGCACTACAACCACTCGGGGCGGCTGGCGGGTCGCGCCGGAGCGGAGGAGGTCGGCCTGGGGGTGTTGCGAGGGCTGTTCGTGGCCGTGAGCTGCCTGGTGGTACTGGAGAACCTGCTGGTGCTGGTGGCCATCGCCAGCCGCATGCGCTCCCGGCGCTGGGTCTACTACTGCCTGGTGAACATCACGCTCAGCGATCTGCTCACCGGCGCCGCGTACCTGGCCAACGTGCTGTTGTCGGGGGCGCACACCTTCCGCCTGGCGCCGGCCCAGTGGTTCCTGCGCGAAGGCCTCCTCTTCATGGCGCTGGCCGCCTCCACCTTCAGCCTGCTCTTCACGGCCGGCGAGCGTTTCGCCACCATGGTGCGGCCGGTGGCCGAGAGCGGGGCCACCAAGCGGGGCCGCGTGTGCAGCTTCATCGGGCTATGCTGGCTGCTGGCGGCGCTCCTCGGCCTGCTGCCCCTGCTCGGCTGGAACTGCGTGTGCGCCTTCCAACGTTGCTCCAGTCTCCTCCCTCTCTACTCCAAGGACTACATTCTCTTCTGCGTGGTGGTCTTCGCTTGCATCCTGGCCACCATCATGGTGCTCTACGGGGCCATCTTCCGAGTGGTGCGTGCCAATGGGCAGAAGGCGCCCAGCACCCCGGCGCGCCGCAAGGCCCGCCGGCTGCTCAAGACGGTACTCATGATCCTGGTGGCCTTCGTGGTGTGCTGGGGCCCGCTCTTCGGCCTGCTGCTGGCCGACATCTTCGGTTCCAACGTCTGGGCGCAGGAGTACCTGCGGGGCATGGACTGGATCCTGGCGCTGGCCGTGCTCAACTCGGCGGTCAACCCCATCATCTACTCCTTCCGCAGCCGGGAGGTGTGCCGGGCCGTGGTGGGCTTCCTGTGCGGCGCGTGTCTCCGGCTAGGGCTTCGAGGGCCTGGGGACTGCCTGGCTCAGGCTGTCGAGGCCCACTCTGCAGCTTCCAACACCGACAGCTCACTGAGGCCGAGGGACAGCTTTCGGGGTTCTCGCTCGCACAGCTTCCGGATGCGGGAGCCCCTGACCAGTGTCTCTAGCGTAAGGAGTGTCTGAACCCACGGTCGGGGTGGTGGTTCAGCAGCCTCCATCCCCGTGCAGGGATGCTGCAGTCGGGCCTGAAGAAGAGAAAGGAACCGGTTAGCCACCAGAGGCCTGCATCCCAGGGCCCCGCGATGCTCCCGGAAGCCTTCTGGGGCTGCTGGCACCAAGTGGATTTCCCATGGTTGTTGTGGAGCGGGAGGCAACGGCTGGTTGGAACTGAGAGCGCGATGGACTGGAGAGCAATGGGTTTGCTGTGTGCGCCCCCCTCCTGTGTGACTCTGAGGAAGTCCGAGCCCCTCTCTGGGCCTCGGTGGGGGTGGGCTGGGAGGGAATGGGTGGATGCCCTGGGAACATGGAAATTCAGTGGTGGGATGAGATGGTGTGGTCCCTCATTCACAGCTGGTGTCAGGGTGAATGCATGAGGGTTGTGGGTCTGCTGGAGCTGGGCCAGTGGCCAGGGAGCGCCATGGGTCTGTGTGATGGGGGGTGTGGTTGTGACCGCAAGGGGTTTGGTGTGGGTGAGACTGTATGTGTGTGTTAGAGAGAGAGGGATAGAGAGGTCGAGGGCAGAACAAGTTGTGCTGGTGAGCAGCGTGCACTGGTGTGCACAGATATCCTTGCATGTGGCAGGCCTTTTGTCTGAGGGTGTGTGCTTGTGCACACATGTGTGTGACCAATCCACTCTGTTGAAGGTGTGTGTAAGCTTTGGGAGGCTACCAGGAGGGGATGGGGTGGGGGTGGGGGCGGTGACCCTGACATCCACCCCTTCCCGTTCACTTCCCCTTTGCCTGCCCTATCTCTCATCTTGGGTTCTGGTCAGCCTCCTCCCCCCACCTCTGGCTTCTGCATCTTTTGGGACTCAGTCTGGAGTCCAACAGAGAGGGATATGCTCTAGCACTAACTGCCTCTCCCTTCCCCATCTGTAAAATGGGCTGATGGCAGATGGAACTCACTGCAGGAGGCTGTCGTACTGGCTCAATGCTTTTGCTGTGGCGAGCAGGCATCAGTGTGTCAAAGAAACATCCGGCGATAGTGGAAATGTTCTACATCTGTGTTTCCCAGTATGGGAACCCTCCCTCCCATATGGCTACTGAGCCCTCAATAAGAGGTCAATGGGACTGAAGAAATCAACTTAGAATGCGTTCGAATTTAAGTAGTCCACAGGACTTGCAGCAATGGTACCAGACAGTGCTACAGGGGGACACCTTCTGAATGTCGCCACTTTTGGCTAGTGGGAAGTTCTCTGTCTCCATCTGCCCAGCCGAGACAGTGCCCACAGGTCTTTCTGCCTCCGTCTTGCCGAGTCCTTGGGGCAGCGTCCTGTCTGCCACTCCAGAAGCGACAGCTCTGTTCTGAGCTTCCATTTCTCCCCTGCAGGATAGGGGATGGCATGATGGATGTGTTGACTGTGCTGTCCAATAAAGCAGCCATTAGGCACATGTGGCTACTTAAAATAAAAATGAGTTTTAAAAATTCAGTTTCTCGGTGCATTTCTCAGAGCTTCGGTGGCCAAGTATCACAGACTGGGGAGGTGGGTCTTGAATAAGAGAAATGTATTTGCTCACAACTCTGGAGGCTGCAAGTCTGAGGTCAAGGTGCCAGCAGGCTTGGTTCCTCTGAGCCCTCTCTCGTGGATCCTGGGGGTTTGCTGACAGTCTTGCATCCCTCGGCTTATAGACGCATCACCCGCATCTCTGCCTCCATCTTCACATGGGTTCTGTTTGCCTGCATGTCTGTGTCCAAATTCTCTCCTCTTTTTTTTTTGGCTGCTCTGGGTCTTCATTGTGGCACGAGGGCTTTCTCTAGTTTTGGTGTTCTGGCTTAGTTGTCCTGCAACATGTGGGATCTTAGTTCTTTGACCAGGGATCAAACGCAGGTCCCCTGCATTGGAAGGTGGATTCTTTCAACTTTTTATTTTTTATTGGGGTATAACCAATTAACAAACAATGTTGCAATAGTTTCAGGTGAACAGGGAAGAGACTCAGCCATACATATATGTATCTATCCATTTGTATCCATATATGTATCCATCCATTACATGTATCCATTCTCTCCCAAACTCCCCTCCCATCCAGGTTGCCACATAAAGTTGAACAGGATTCCATGTGCTGTTGGTTATCCATTTTAAGTGTAGCAATGAGTACATGTCAATCCCAAACTCCCTAACTATCCCTTCCCCCTATTCTTCCCAACCAGCAACCATAAGTTTGTCCTTTATGAGTCTCTTTCTGTTTTTTAAGTTCATTTGTATCATTTCTCTTTAGAGTCCACATGTAAGGGATGACATATGATATCTCTCTGGAAGGAGGATTCTTAACCACTGGGCCAACAGGGCAGTCCCTCCCCTTTTCATAAGGACACCAGTCCTATTGGGTTAGGGCCACCCTATTCCAGTGTGACTCAGATTAACTAATTATACCTATAAAAATCCTATTTCCAAATAAGGGCCTCTTCTGAGGTCTTGGAATTAGGATTTTGAGACGTGAATTTTGGAGAAGACACAATTCGGCCCATAACATTTGGTCACACTAACCCCATTTTGAGTGCTTGATGGGACATGTGGCTTGTGGCTACTGTTTTGGATAATGTAGACACAGAATCTATCCACCATTACAGAAAGTGCTATGGGAGAGGGAGGGGAAAGTTCTAAGCATGTATAAGCTAGATTGCATGCTTGCATGCTCAGTCGCTTAGTTGTGTCTGACTCTTTGCGACCCCATGGACTGTAGCTCACCAGGTTCCTCTGTTCATGGGATTCTCCAGTCAAGAATACTGGAGTGGGTTGCCATTCCCTTCTCCAGGGAATCTTCCTGACCTAGGGAACAAATCTGTGTCTCCGGTGTCTCCTGCATTGGGCATTGGCAGGTGGGTTCTCCCTTCCCAGAGTGGCCCCTGGGTAACCCATAACCTGGGATACTTCTTACATTTTCCGGATTCCTGACCACGTGTGTTTATCTGGGACGGTGACAGGGTGGGTGGGGTCTTGGCGGAATTTGGCGCGAGTGAAGCCCAGGCTGCCTTGAAGCTCTTGGCCTGCAACCCCAGGCCTGTGTGAGTTGGGCCTATTGGCCCCGTGGCCCCCTCCACCCTGAGAGTGTCACACTTTGCTTTGACTGAACTGGACTATTTGCTGCTCCTTCCCATCTGGGACCTTTGCACCTGTCTTTGTTGACCCCACCAGAGTGGCCTGTGCTTCCTTCGGGTCTCAGCTTCAGCATCACCTCCTCCAGGAAATCTCCCTGATTTCTCCTCTCCCTTAGCCCTCTTCCGGGCTCACACATCTGCCTGTGCATCTCCATCACAGCTCCAATCACACCTGGCCACACATCCACCTTCTCCCCTGGACTCTGAGCTCCATGAGAGTGGAGTTAGTGACAGTGTTTGGGTCACTGCTGTGTCCCAAACACAGCATGGGGCCCAGCAGATAGGAGGTGCTCCATGAACCAGAGCTCTGGTATAACTGGTTCCAGCAGCATGCCTTCCACTGAAACTTCACCTCCTTATTCCCCACCTCCCTAACTGAGGTGGAGCCGTCCTCATGAATGCAGTCCTCTGCTCTTAGGTGGCTCAGGTGTCTGTAACCCATTGCTGTTCCCCAGCTCTGCCATGCACCACAGGCTTCAGTTTCCTCATCTGTAAAATGGAGATATTGATTATCTCCTGCCTTCCTGGGATGTTGATAAGGCAAGGAATATAAAGGCCCTCAAACTATGTATGTTTGTGTAATGTGCTGTGCTCAGTTGCTTAGTCGTGTCTGACTCCTTGTGATCCCATGAACTGCAGCCCATCAGACTCCTCTATCCATGGAATTTTCCAGTCAAGAATACTAGAGTGGGTTGTCATTTCCTCCTCCAGGGGATTTCCAGACCCCAGGATCAAACCTGTGTCTCCTGCATTGGCAGGCGGAGTCTTTACCACTGCACCACTTGGGAAGCGTGTTTTTGCAACAGGGAAGAACAAATCTGACTCCCTATTAGATCTGTTCCTCTTACTTTCACCTTTGTGCCCTGTTGCCTGTCATGCTGATTCTGCACCTTTTGTACAAGAATGTTGCATTATAGCCTGAAATATACAGGAGAGCCTGTCCTCAAGGCTCTGACACTTGAATCTATTCATACAGAGGTAAAAAAGTTGCAGAACAGAGAATAACATTTGTCTCATTGGAGGTTTACAGGAACATCCTGTCCTTCGTGGCCAGCTGCAAGAACAAAGGATTCCAACACTAAGAAGTCTGCAACAATCCACCACGTCCCTCTCTTACCTTTCTTTGCTGAAACCCTTTGGGGAGTATGAGTTTATGAGGCATGAGCCACTGGTCTACTTGCATGGCCCTAAAATAAACCTTTCTCTGCTCCAACTCCCAAAGTTTTGGTTTGTTTGTCCTCGCTGTGAATAAATTTGCTTTTGGTAACATAGTTAAATGAATAATAACAACGAAGCCTTAAAGATCACTCAGTGTTGTTCTAATCACCTGTGTGTTAATTTATTTAATCCTTGCAAAACCTCCAGGAGGCAGATACTGTCACTAACTTCATGTTACAGAAGGAGAAACTGAGACCCGGAGAGGTTAGGTAACACACAAGTTCACACAGCTGGGAAGAGGCAGAATTGGGATTCAGACTCAGACAGGTGACTTCTTGATCCCTGTTTGTTACTGCCTCCTTAATGAATGAATGAATGAATGAATAGCAATTCCTTCCCTCTTTGGAAAACTAAGAATCAATGTTCCAAGTTATTCTTTGGGCTGCCTCAAGGTTTCACCTCCACAAAGCAGGATTATTTGAAACTCCTCATTTTACAGACAGAAAAACCAAGGCTCAGGGGAGGAGGTGGCATGGGCAGCCCTAAGATCCAAGCCTTGTTATCTGAGCCAGGTTCAGGCCCCTTTCTTGCTCTGTCTCTGGGTGAATGTGTGTGTATGTGTGTTGCCTGTTCATAGGGGCAGGGGTAGATGGAGAAGCACATAATAAATATTTGCTCATGAAGATCACGTGGGCCAGAATGAGTTCTCATCCCTCTCCCTGCCCTGCCAAGCCACTCCTGACTCCTCCAGCCTGGGACCCCCCCACCCCCTCACCCCGAGAGACCTAGGGATGGCAGGTGACATAGCTGGGAGGGATGGGCTGGTGTGTTAGGGTTTTCATGACTCATTTATTCAGTCACTCATTCACTTAACCACTGTGTGTCAGGCTCTATTCTGGGCACTGGGGTTGCAGCTATGAACAACCTGGCACCTGCTTGCACAGAGGTCACAGTTTGGTGTAGGTGACAAACACCAAACTAAGAGTTCAACGTTGTTTTTGGTAAGTATATACCCATGCAGAAAGCAGGAGGGATCTGTGAGGGTTCTGCAGGAAGAGCAGATGCAGCAGCTCCAAGGCTGCAAGACTTGGTGCATTCTCATAATACCCACATATATTGAGTGCTTCATGTATGCCTCATCCTTTCGAAGTGCATTCACGTGAATTATCTTACTGAATCCTCACACACCACTGAGGAGCCTGGGAAGAGTGTTTGATTATTTACCATCGTATTCGGCAGGCAGTTGAGGAAATGGAGGCTCAGAGAGGTGAAGAGATTTGCCCAAGGTCACACAGTTGGGAAGTGGAGGAGCTGGGACTTGAACTCATGTTATTAATCAACACAACTGCCTCCTCTCACTTGGGACAGAGGGAGGCTCAACTCCTTAGGCAACAGTACCAGAGCCTAGGGTCCAGGGCCACTGTGTTCTGCATCTTGTGGCCTCAGCCTTCTCATCCGTACAGAGGGTACGAGTTACTGATGACCCTTAAGGCCTCTGACCCAGGGATAATTGAGCTCTTAGGGTGGGCGGATTAGAAAATATTAATTTAAGACACTCAGTAGAATTTGAATTTCTGATTATCAACGAGTAACTTTTTTACTATGAGTATGCCCCAAATATAATTAAGCCTAAGTATAAATAATTGTATCATCAACCCCAGCACAATGCCAGGCTGCAGACTACAAGTCCCATAATCCATTGCGACATTCCCTTTTAGGAACCTGTCATGATTTTTTGATTCTCCTTTCATTCATTTATCCAAAAATTATATAACCCACCCTTTGTGTGCCAGGCCTTGGGTCAAGTTCTGAGGAACACATCAGTGCACAAAGCAAACACAAGTCTTTGCCCTCAGGCAATTTAACACCTATATTCTTTAGGAGTTTTAAGTGATTTTTCCCAGACATCTGCCAGGAAGACTTCAGCTCCCATGAGCCCTTGTGCTTGCTCGAGACTACAATTCCCAGGAGTCCTAGCGCAACAGGTCCGCCCCTCTCTTCTTTATTTCTAACTTTCTTCCGGGTCGCAAGGTCACCTCCTGTACAACCTCTATATCTCCCATCCCTCGCCCTTCTCCCACAGCAAAGACAGGGTTTCAGTAAGTTACACTGCTAATAGTTTGTTTTAAAGTCTCCGTATTTTCTGACTTGGAGTTTAAGCGAAACGTTAGCCAGATGGTCCACCACAGCTTTCTCTATTAGGGAGTAACAGAATGGGCCCACAACTCCCATGTGGCTCCGCGCGCCGGGAAGACTACAACTCCCAGTAGGCAGCGCGGCGGACGGGCGGCCCTCGGCAGTGCCGGCAGGACCCCGGGGCGGGAGCGGGCTGCCCCGCGCGGCGCCCGCAGGACCCCGGCGTCTACCCATGCCGAGGTGAGTCCGCGGGAGCCACCGCCACCGCCGTCCCGACCTCGCTGCCGCCACGCGCGGCACCGCCGCCGGCCAGGATGCTGGAGGAAGCGGGCGAGGTGCTGGAGAATATGCTGAAGGCGTCGTGCCTGCCCCTCGGCTTCATCGTCTTCCTGCCCGCGGTGCTGCTGCTCGTCGCACCGCCGCTGCCCGCCGCCGATGCGGCGCACGAGTTCACCGTGTACCGCATGCAGCAGTACGACCTGCAGGGGCAACCCTACGGTGCGTGGACCCGGGCCCCTGTCCTCCCCCCTGGGCCCAGCTCTTCTCCTGGGCACTTGGTCTCCCCCAGCTCAGCCTCCCCGCTGGGGCCCTGACCTCCCGCCCAGCCTCCCGCCTCCCTAGGGCTCCGGCCTATGCCGGCCGGGATGCGCCTTCCCGCGGTTCGATCTCTGCTTCCTGGGCCTCAGGACCTCCCTCTCCCACACGTCCAGCAGGAGTCCAGCTTGCAGACCTCACTTGGGCCATCAGACCCTTTATTGGAGCTCCAGGCAAGTCCGAGCGTGGATGTCTGGACCAATGCTGGGCCCCTAGCTCTCTCTTTCCAGTGCCCCAAGGACCCACCGCACTGGCTCCCACAGCCCTCTGGCCCCGTCCCCGACAAGGGCTAACTGCTCCAGAACGCAGAACTCCCTCCCAGCCTCAGGCCACACTGTCGCTGCTCCTGACCTCCTGGGTCCCCTCACTCTCCCCAATCCCCAGCTGGAACAGAACGCCAGCCTTGGGCCTCCTTGATTTGGAGTGGAGCCTCTCAGCCGTTCTTCCAGGCTAAGCTGGCCAACCCTGCACAGCCCTTCAGCACCCTGGTGCACTTTATCTAGTGCTCACATTCTACCCTGCTTTAGGGCTCAGGGCTAAGAGCTCTGATCGCTCACCCCAGCTTGTCTCTATGTCGAGGCCCTCCCTACTCCCTGGTCCCAGCTCATGAGTTAGGTTCCTCAGAAATTCTCCTGCCTTTGGACTCCTGAAATCCTTTGGACCCCATGTACTTCTCCCTACTTGGGAGCTACCCACCCCTCAGCTTCCTGGAAGCCCTCCTGCTGCTCCTTCTCACAAGGATTAAAGGCCTCCAGGCCTGGATGCTGCCCTAGCCCTGCCCCCTCATCTGTTAAAGTCTTTCGAAAGTGTCCTCTCTTTTCCTGGCCTTGCTGTATCTGGTGTTCCAGAACCTTCTGGCCTCTGGCTTCTCTTCCAATTTGGTGTCTTAGGCCCCCGGCAAGCAAGGCCTGTCCACCACATGAGGGCTTCCCCTCCCCAGCCCCCCTAGTCCCCTCATCTCTGAGCCCTGGTTCTCTTGGACTGACCTCTCTTGTTGGAACATCAGGGCCAACCTGAGTCCCCTGGACCCCTCGCCACTGCCAGGTCCTCGGGGAGCCCCAGTGTCTGGAGACATCCCCCTCAGACCCCTCTTCACCCCACAGTTACGTCATTTCTGTTTAGTGCAGTGGTTGTCAATCCATGTGTCCCTGAGTGATGACTTTGGGTTGTCATGATTGACAGGCTCCTGGCATTTAGTGGGGTCGGGCCAGGGATGCTGCCCCACACCTCACCGTGCCTGGGACAGCCTCACTCAGAAAATTATCTGGGCTAGATTGTCAGCAGTGCCAAGGGGGAGAACTCAGGGTTACAGTGTTGGCTGCAGACCCCAGGCTCCTCACCAGTGGGGTGGTAGGCCAGGAGCCCCTAACAAGTGGGCAGTTTATATGTGTTGTTGGCATCCCCCTGGGAAGAGGGTCTATGCCAGTGGTGTCACAGGTGACCCTTTGGAATGACTTTGGTGTTTCATTATCATAATTTTGAATAGCCACGTGTGACTAGCGGTTCTGTCCCGGTCTGGAGGATTCCGCCATCCCATTGGCGGGATCCTAGCTCTCTCCAGATCAACTCGCTGGTCCTTCCCTCACCCTGTCACTCCCCTGTCCCGTCTCACACTGGAAGCCTTGCTGCGAGCTCTCCTAGCACACCCAGCTCTGCTCCGGCCCCTTGGGCAGCTGTAATCTGGCCGCCTGGATGACCCGTGTCTCTTGCTGCCTGCTCAGCGCTGGCCTGGTTGCTGATATGGCCCCCTGTCCTTGCCCAGACAGGCACTTCCTGATACTCTAACCCTGACCACAGAGCCCTGTCTGCCTCGTCCTCCACGTGGGCCCTCGGAACCTTCAATACTTTCTCCCTGTCCTCCTCCCCTCCTCTCTCTGAGTCCCCAGAGAGGACTGTCCCCAGTCCTTGATTCCTTCCTATTCTTTTTTTCTGACCCCCTGACTCCCTCACCCCACACACCCTCCTTCCCGGCCCCCATCTTTGCCAGACACTGAGTGGGCTCGGGGGGTGAGCCGAGGGGCCTGGCGGGGCGCCTACCCATCTCGGCTCACACATCTACACCCCCACCTTGGTCCCACCCGGCAGTGTCCCCCGTTGGCAGGGATGTGGGGTGCCTGCTGCTGCTGCCTGAGGAGATGCTGGTGGGATAGTCCGGTGGAGCAGGGAACCCCAGCTCCCTCCCAGTGGTGGAGCATCTCAGAACTGCTCTGCTGGGTCATCGCTGATTGCAGTGTCCCCAGTATCGTGCATGCCCTTTCTCCTAGCCTCGTTTCCCAACTTCCTGTCCGCTCTCTGCACCTCTTGAGAAACCGGCAGCCGGGCAGGAGAGGCGTGTGCTCTTTGAGCTGGGGTGTGAGCTGGGCCCTGGGTGTGGCCTGCCTCCCTGCCCCCCGCAACGGACTCCGGCCCTGGGCTGGGCTGCTCATGCCCATCCCACTTGGTCCCCTGCAGAAACGGCCCTGGTAGGTGGGGACGTGGGCACCCACGCTGGGCACTGGGACAGGCTCTCCGCCTCTGGTTGTAAATAAAGTTTTATTGGCACTCCGCCACGCCTACAGTCACTGGCTTTGCACTGCATAAGACTAGTGCCACTGCAGGGAGAGAGGACTGGCCTTTGACTGAAAAGTCTGCGACCTCCGTTCAGGTCTGGTCCCATCGTGGGGAACTGCAACTTCCTGTCCAGGTGTCCAGAGCCCGTCGTGACGCAGGGGCGACAGGCCTTGCAGACTTCAGCCTCGCGCCAGCCAAGGCGGTCTCTGCTCTTGGGGTGCTTGGCTGAGGGGGCACTTGGGGGGCTGGCGTCTGCCTGACTCTGCCCTCACTCCCTCCTTCCCCTATCTGGCCATCCTCCTCCTTCTAGAAAGTGGGTCACAGTAGGCTCCACAGGTGGCCCTGTGTGTCCCCGCCCCTAGGTGACATCTGAGCCACCCCTGGGAGGCTGTGGGCCCCCCGGGAGGCTGCAGCTGGGACAGGTGGGGCGCAGAGGAGGGGCCCGCCCACCTTTTCAGAGTTTCAAGGGCTCCTGAAGGTCTCTGCTGCCCTCTTCTACCAGGCCCTCGGAGGCTCCCATGTCACCCTAAAGGAGAGGAGGGCCCCGGAGGGGTGGGGAGAGGCATGGAGGTCCCAGCCTGGGGCACACGGCCTGGCTCCCTTGGTCACTGGCCCCTGCCCCTGAGATGGCCCTGCCCTTTCCCACCTGGGACACCGTCCCTTCTGTGTCCTGCTGGTCCCCTCCCCCAGACTGGCCCTCAGGATGGGCTATAGGAAGCAACCCTTCTGCTGGCCAGTGCATTCCTGCAAAGCAGTAGGGGGGGGACCCTGCCCCCGGTCTGAGCCTGAGGCTTCGTGGGGGCTTGATGTGTCCCCCAAGGACACCAGTGTCACCTCGCCCGGCTGCCTTGATCTCCAGGCAGCACGGTCCGGCTCTCATGGGGAAACAGACCTGTTTGTCTGCATTGTTGTCTTGACACTAGCTGTGAGGGGCTCAGGGTGGAGGCCCAGGGGCCACACTTGCCCCCAGTGTAGGAGGATTAGTGTGCTTGCTTTGTGCATCCCAGCTCAGCCGGGGCCTGTGAGCCATTTTGGGTGCTGTGTGCCTTTGTCATCTGGGAGGCCTGACCTAAGAATCTGGAGTTTCGACAGCATCCTGCTGAGTGCTAGTGGCCCTGGCAGTTGAGGGGGCCTGCCCGAGCCCTCCCCGCCTCAGTCCAGGGAGGACCGAGGGCCCTGAGGGCCGGCCGCCGCGTGCCGTGCACCCCGGCGGTACAACCACGGAGTCCATGTGCTGCATCAAATGTCTGCCCCGCTTCTTGCCTCTTCAGCTCTCAGGGCAGCGGTGCTCTGTGTGTGAGGGGACTCACCAGCCTTAGAACAGTGGGCTTCCCTGGTGGCTCAGACAGTAAAGAATCTGCCTATGATGCAGGAGACCTGGGTTCAATCCCTGGTTTGGGAAGATCCCCTGGAGGAGAAAATGGCAACCCACTCCAATATTCTTGCCTGGAAAATCCCATGGACAGAGGAGCCTGGTGGGCTACAGTCTGTGGGGTCGCAGAGTCAGATACGATTGAGCAACTTTCACTTTGGCTGCACAATCCTGGTTACAACCTGCCCCTTCCACTCTGGTGGGAAGGAGTCAGTTGCCTGGAATAACCTTGTGAGCAAGGCAGAGTCCACTCCAGGAGGCAGCTTCTCACTTCCTATCTGATTCTTGAGAAAAATCTGGGTGGCCCTGCTCCCAGGGGCCATGGGGCCATGTCTAGGGTCATCTGTGATTACCACATCTAGGGGGGTCCTGGCAACAAGGGTGTGGGGGCCAGGGAGGCTGCTCTACACCCTACAGTGCCCAGGATGACTCACGGGCTACAGTGTGGCCCTGACTGTGGAAGAAGGTGGACAAACCATGGCGCTTGCCTTCCTGAGGGGCCTTGGGGAGACCAAGCATTTGTTCATTCATTCCATGTCCTGAGCGTGCTAGGCTGGTAGTTGCTAGGTGATGCTGGGTTCACACTGCAGTGAAAAAGGTCCGTGCCCCTGGGACCCCCAGGCTAGTTGCTGGGCAGCCGGGGGAGGGGGGGATGGGTTGGCCTGGAGAGGGCAGGGTTTGGGTTTTCCCCAGGACATTGGGAACCTGGAGGTGGGGAGGTGCAGCCCTCTAGCTTGGGGGCTCCCTCTGCTGGTGTCTGGACCCTGGAGTGGAGTGGGTGCTGGGGGGACTGTGCTGGGCATCTCCCAACAATCTGGGCAGGGCAGGAGGCTGGAGGTTGGGTTTGCTCAGCTGACACGTGTCAGCCCTGCGAGTCCTGGAGCCACGGGGAACCTAGTGGTGAAGGACTTGGGGAGCAAGACCAACTGAGTTCCAGTCCCAGTGCTCTTGCTGACAGTCTTGCCTAGGGGTGGGGGCGGGTGGCTTGGGGGGACCCTGGCTGCCTCTGTCAGGTGGGTTGAGGGCACCAGTCCCCTGAGCTGCTTCAGGGACACGGGGTGGGCTGGGGACACATTGCCCAGCCCAGCGGGCAGCCCGCACATGGTCGCGGGGTGGCTGAGTGGACAGGGACATCACTTTCTGGGGGATGACTGCAGCAGGTGGTGTAGTGCGGAGAGGCGAGTGCCAGAGCAGGGACAGCCGGTAGGGCCCTGGTCTAGGAATGTGGGTGTGGAGGGGAGGTTGGCCCAGGGAGAAGGTTCTTGGAAGGCCCCGCGAGTCCCCGGGGTTGGGGTGGGTGCACGGCGGGCTGGCGGCCGGCGGGGATCCGGAACCCCACTCAGGGTCCCGTCCTCGCAGGCACGCGGAACGCGGTGCTCAACACGGAGGCGCGCACCATCGACGCGGACGTGCTGAGCCGGCGCTGTGTGCTCGTGAGGCTGCTGGACTTCTCGTACGAGCGCTACCAGCGCGCCCTGCGCCAGTCTGCCGGCGCTGTGGTCATCATCCTACCGCGGACCATGGCCGCTGTGCCGCAGGACGTCATCCGGGTGAGCCCCGCCTCACCCCGGGGTCCCCTCTCTCCCTCCGGGCTCCCTCCCCCCACACACACCGCAAACCGAACACGTGCCTCTCTCGCAGCAATTCATGGAGATTGAGCCCGAGATGCTGGCCATGGAGACCATCGTTCCCGTGTACTTCGCCGTAGAGGACGATGCCTTGCTGTCCATCTACGAGCAGACGCAGGCTGCCTCCGCCTCCCAAGGCTCCGCCTCTGCTGCTGAAGGTGGGCTGGTGGGGGTTGCTGCCGGGCGGGGGGCGTGTGGATGGGCTGGGCTATGCTGTTTCTGCGCCCCCCCAAGCCAACACGTGCTTAACCGTGGGGGCACCAGGCATCACAGATCGCATCTTGCAGCCACCACCCACAGGGAGGAATCTTCCCGGGCCAGGGATCGAACCCTCTTCCTTTGCACTGGCGGTTGTATTCATTACCAGTGAGCCACCAAGGAATCCCTACAGTTGTGTTTTTAAACGTTTAAATGTGTAAAGAACAGGATTTGAGGCAAGGTGAGCTCCTGGGCGTTTTAAGGCAGCCCCTGCCCCCAGGTGAAGTGGACAGTTAGCTCCCACCGTGGGAGATGGGCACACCCTCTCCCGGTTCTGGAGAGAACAAAACTTTCCTTTCTACGAATCTTTGGGTTCTCACGCCATCTCCACTTTGGGGGCTGGACTGGAGGGTCATGAGCTGTCTGATGGGAAACTCCTGTTTTGGTGTTCCTGCTCAAGTGATCCTTGGAAAGCTGGGTCAGAGGCAGTGTGCACCCCTCTGTGATTTAGGAAGGGGCCCTGATAGCCCTGCAGAGCAGAGTGAGGGCACACATGGGCTCCTGCATGGGAACCAGGAGACTGTTTCACCAGCCCTTGTCCTGGATGCCCAGATTCTTTCCCGTGTCCAGTTATTGCATTGTGTTCTATCTAGTCCATGTGATCAGTCCCGCTTTTGCTCAGACTGAATGCTTAAGAGTCTGGGGTGACAAGGACCCAGGTTCTGGTCTGGGGACCGCCCCCCCCAGCTGCTGCAGGGCAGTCACGGGGCTCAGGCTGACCCTCCCTGGCCCTGTATCCAGTGCTGCTCCACACTGCCACCGCCAACGGCTTCCAGATGGTTACCAGCGGGGTCCAGAGCAAGGCTGTGAGCGACTGGCTCATCACCAGCGTGGAGGTAAGTGCCTGGCGCCTAACTGCCTGTCCCCACTGGAGGGGCCTCTTCTTGGGCAAGGGGATCAAGTTGCCACCTCTGGGGAGGTGGGGCTTCTCCAGCTCCTCCTGCTTCCCCGACCTCTGCCTCCCCGACCTCTGCCTCCCCGAGTGGCCACCCACTTACCTTCATGCAACGTTCACTGAGCTGGGAGAGAGGAGAGCTCGGGGCAGCAAGTAAAGCAGAGTGCAGAAAAATCCAGACACCCATCTCCCATCAGGAGGCGTCCAGGCCAGAGCAAGCTCCCAAGTCCTCCCCCACTTCCATACTCTCCACGGGCAGAAGTGGAGTTATGTCACTGCTCCCCCCAGAAAAAAGCTCTGAGCAGTTTTGTTCCCACTCCCTGCATGAGGAGGCCTCTGCTGTCTCCTTGCAGGGCAGCCCTACATCCAGAGAGTAAAGGCTGCAGGGCCTTATCGCCTGATGCCCTTGAGCAGTGCTCCGGACAGGCTGTCTTCCCAACTGCTCCTTGTTGGATTTGATGGTGGGCCAGTTTGCACAAGAGGACCCTGATTCCTGGGCTCTTCCTGTGCTGTCCTTACGGGCAGAGTCTCCATCCGCGGAGCTCAGCCCATGAAGGGTAGGCCTGGTTTCCGGGTGGAGAAGCAGAGCTGGCACCTTGGCCCCCAGCAGAGTCTGGCCCTCCTGTTTCTGTAAATAAAGTTTTACTGGAAACTGACCATGCCCACTGGTCCACTGGTGCCCACGGTGTAGCCGGCAGAACCTAGAACGCTGCCCTCCGAGGTGAGGGTGGCTGTTGCTTCCTATGGGCAGACCCTTCACACCCATGTCTCTACAGGGGCGGCTGACAGGGCTGGGTGGAGAGGACCTGCCCACCATCGTCATCGTGGCCCACTACGATGCTTTTGGGGTGGCCCCGGTATGTCCATGCCCTCCCTGCCCAGCTGGGGGCTCTAACTTCAGGCTGGAGGGTAGCAGGGTTGGGGGAGCTTCCCACGTGTGGGGGAGTTGGGCCACACCAAGGGGGCATCAGTCAGGTTTGGGCAGAGCTGGGTGCTAGGGGGAGAGAGGAGGCGATCCCAGCTGGACTGGAAACGAGGACCAAAGGTAAGAGTGTGGGGGTGGGGTTCAGAGTGGGCCACAGGCCGGGGTGGGGGTGGGTGGTGCTGTGCGCGGAGGTAGGGTGAGCGCGCCCTTTCTGCCTGCCTGCAGTGGCTGTCGCACGGCGCGGACTCCAACGGGAGTGGTATCTCAGTGCTGCTGGAGCTCGCCCGCCTCTTCTCCAGGCTGTACACCTACAAGCGCACCCACGCCGCGTGAGTGACAGGGCCCGGGGCTGGGGGCGGGCCCGACCCAGGATCTCAGAGTCAGTTCAGTCAGGCCCCGCCCCTCCAGGCTCACCCCCCTCCCCCCTCCCCGGGAATCCCACCTGGGGCTGGGCTGTTTCCAGATGCAAGAAACAGAAACCCCTGCAAAATCGTCCCTTAGACAAGCGTCTCCCCGTCTTGGTGCTGGAAACTGTGGTCTCTCGCGGGGGCACTTGTCCACATAGCACGGTGCCCCGGGAGAGCAGGGCCCTAGTAGCCAGCGGGTCTGCCCAAACTTCACACTCCAGGCCCCACGCCTGCTCTCACGCAGATGGCTTGAGAAGCACTGTGCTCACGTTCCATTGGGGAGGGGTGGGCGTTGAGATCAAGGTGTTGGCAGGGCCACGCTTGCTGTGTTTCTTTTATAAGGACTGCCGTGGTTGTGGTGAGGGTGCAGTTGGGGTGGGGGCCCAGTTACATGGTCCTTTACCACCCCCCTGGCTTCACTCCTGCTCAGGGAGGTGGTGCTGAGTTCCCATCACTTCCTGTTTCCCGGTTGGTCCACCTCTCCACTCAGAGAGGTCTCTGGAGCTTCCCTTCTCACGCTGGGAACACTGGGTGAACTTGGGATGCCTGTGGTTGTCAGGACTAGGGGGCTCCTGGCACTCACTGGTGGGGGCCAGGGATGTGCCCAGCGCCTGCAGCGCTCAGGATGCCCCGATGTCAGCAGTGCCAGGACAGGGTAGGATTTGGTACTCAGCGGGGAGACCACCCCCTCCTTGTTGGGAGCCTGGACTCCCACCTGTCAACTCTGTGGCCCCACTCCTCCCTGCCAGGTACAACCTCCTGTTCTTTGCTTCCGGAGGAGGAAAGTTTAACTACCAGGGCACCAAGCGCTGGCTGGAAGACAACCTGGACCACACAGGTG